>NC_140546.1:29720442-30955442 GCF_057382185.1 Mchenga conophoros | reverse complement strand
TGACTCAATGCCCCACAGCTGGATACTGGAATGCCTAGAATTGTACAAGATCAATGGGACCCTAAGAGCCTTCATCAGGAACTCAATGGGGATGTGGCGCACAACACTAGAGGCCAACTCCAAGCCCATAGCACAAGTCACCATCAAGTGCGGGATCTACCAAGGAGATGCCCTGTCCCCACTGCTGTTCTGCATAGGCCTGAACCCCCTCAGTGAGATCATTAACAAGACTGGCTACGGATACCGACTACGGAACGGAGCAGTTGTCAGCCACCTCCTGTACATGGATGACATCAAGCTGTATGCCAAGAGTGAACGAGACATCGATTCACTGATCCACACTACCAGGCTATACAGCAATGACATTGGAATGTCGTTCGGACTGGAGAAGTGTAGTCGGATGGTAACAAAGAGAGGGAAGGTAGTCAGAACTGAGGGGATTGAACTACCAGAAGGCAACATTGCAGACATAGAGGACAGTTACAAGTACCTGGGGATCCCGCAGGCGAATGGGAACCATGAAGAGGCCGCTAGAAAAGCTGCAAGCACCAAGTACCTGCAGAGGGTCAGGCAAGTCCTGAGGAGTCAGCTGAATGGTAAGAACAAGATCCGGGCCATCAACACGTACGCCCTGCTCGTGATCAGGTACCCTGCTGGGGTAATAGGCTGGCCAAAGGAGGAGATAGAAGCCACTGACATAAAGACAAGAAAGCTCCTTACCATGCATGGAGGGTTTCACCCCAAGTCCAGCACCCTGAGGCTGTACGCTAAGCGGAAGAAAGGGGGCCGGGGACTGGTGAGTGTCAGCACCACAGTCCAGGATGAGACAACGAACATCCAAGAATACATTGGGAAGATGGCCCCAACTGACCGAGTGCTCAGTGAATACCTCAGGCAGCAGAAACCCAAGAAAGAGGAGGGAGACAAGGAACCATCATGGAAGGACAGGCCCCTGCACGGTATGTACCACCGGCAGATAGAGGGGGTGGCTGATATCCAGAAATCCTACCAGTGGCTGGACAAAGCTGGACACAAGTGTAACTTATAAATACATGTTCATACTTTTATTACACAATCAGAGAGAAAGAAACAGAGAGAGAGAGTGCAGGACAGACAGACAGGTGACAGTCTCAGGTGTAGACACTGCTACAAAACAGCACAAGAGAAGGAAGATTTAGTGTTTGTGTTATTACGAGTGCTAAACAAGAAGAGTTCCCAGATGGTACAGTGGACACATGTGTGACTCCTGTGATTAAAGCATCTTTCTTTCAGCTCATTCAAACACACGTTAAAGTCCGTTTGGCTCGACACCACCGAACAGAGGCAGCAATATAACATAGCTAACATTAACAGTGCAGTGGATCCTGCTTGTGCCGTGATATTCAGGACTGCAAACCGAGCAGCATCACCCACTTTCAGCTTGTTGTGTTTGTGGATATATGACTGACTTTAATTATCCATAAAACCATCACATTCTCTGTAAGTTTAGGGCCAACTATATATATATTTTGAAGTAGAGGCTTTAAAAACCAAGTTAACGCTGAAAGTACAAACATCACTAATGTCACATAACTTTGCCGACATGTGGCCAACAGTAATGTTTTAATGTTCTTCATTATTAAACATTCACACATAAATAAGTGACATCATATTCAGTACTTACTTTCACTCTTCGGCCGCTCCCTTCTGCCGTATTTTGCAGCAAAATTATCCACACCCACCGCCGCGCTATGGATTGTGGGATATATGGGACCACGAAGCGTGCACCGGACCACGCTTGATATTTGGGGAAATCGACGGTGTATTTGGAGTATGCATTTGAAGTACACTTCGAATTGGGACAGCCGTCGTCGCGTGGCTGTGACATAATCGCACTCAAAATGCGTACTTCAAGTGTGCGGTCTCTTAATTGGGACACAGCCTGTGACACCTGTGCTGTAATTGTGGTTAACTTCTGCCTTCTGTCTATCAGCATTGCACATGCACGAAGGACATCCTGTTTGTACAATAATCCAGTCTAGAAATAATAGATTCATTAACAGGTTTTTCTTTTTTTTCTTTTTTTTTTTTTTTGCCTGTCCCGTTTGGCTCTTTTGCCATCAGAATTGTTGTCTAAAGGCAAAGAAAGATGCCCAACGGATTTACTTTACCAAATTGACCATCCCAGCCTTGCTGTAATGGTCCATTTGATTCACCTTTTATTGTTTATTTTATTTTCACTTACTGAATACGGGACAGACTTGACTGGGGGAAAGAAGGGGAGAAAGAAAGAGGGAAAGAGAAACAGCTGAGAAGAGGGACGGGGAGAAGGGCAAAAGACAAAAACCAACAGAACGGGCAGAGAAAAAAAAATGCATATATCAATCACCTGGATCACCTGCTGAGAAAGAAAAAAGAAAACAAGCAGAAGAGAACAAGAGTAATAGAATAAACAACATCACAATGATATATGGGAATATGACAGTAAATACTAAATATTAAACATTATTGTGCAGCACATAAGATCAACAGAACACAGTGTGCTTTGAGGTAGGAGCCAAAAAGGGTGTAGTTTGTGGGTGTGATCACCCGTGTGTACACCTGTGAGCATGGACGCGCTTGTTTTTTTTAAAAAAAGGTTCCTTCATGTAATGATCTGCTAGAGGGTGTGGGGGGGCCACAGCCCCGTCCTCCAGGGCATGAAGCAGGTATGGAGGAGATCAAAACTCCAGACATCCAGAGGCCCCCAGAACACAACAGACCAAGGAAGACCAACAAATCAAATCAAATCAAATCACTTTTTATTGTCACATCACATGTGCAGGCACACTGGCACAGCACATGCGAGTGAAATTCTTGTGTGCGAGCCCCACAAGCAACAGAGATGTGCAAACACAACAACACAAACGAGCAAAATACAAGAATGGCCAACCTGAAACTAATAAATATATGTACAATATATAATAGTGTATGCATTTCTGGATGTGTATACTAAATATTTTCCTACGTGTGTGTGTGTGTGTGTGTGTGTGTGTGTGTGTGTGTATACACATTTTTACAAATTAAATAGTAAAAAAATAAAATAAAATAATAATAATAATAATAATAATAATAATAATAATAATAATAAAATATATAAAATATACAGAGTTGAATATGTGCAAAACAAGTGGCATTTATATACAGTGTGGAGTGCATAATGTTGAAGTTCCAGTAGTGAAGCTGAGGTGTCTATGACGTGTTCAGCAGTCTGATGGCCTGATGGAAAAAGCTGTCTCTCAGTCTGCTGGTACGGGACCGGATGCTGCAGAACCTCCTTCCTGATGGAAGTAGTCTGAACAGTTTATGGCTGGGGTGACTGGAGTCCTTGATGATCCTCCCCGCTTTCCTCAGGCACCGCTTCCTGTAGATGTCTTGGAGGGAGGGAAGCTCACCTCCAATTATCCGTTCAGAGCACCGCACTACTCGCTGGAGAGCTTTGCAGTTGTAGGCGGTGCTGTTGCCATACCAGGTGGTGATGCATCCAGTGAGGATGCTCTCAATGGCACAGCGATAGAAGGTCCTGAGGATGCGGGGGCTCATGCCGAATCTTTTCAGTCTCCTGAGAAAGAAGAGGCGCTGCTGCGCCTTCTTCACTGTTTTGTTTGTGTGTACTGACCACGTAAGATCCTAAGCCAGGTGTACGCCAAGGAACCGGAAGCTGCTCACTCTCTCCACAGCAGCGCCGTTGATGGTGATGGGGGTGTGTACTTCTCTGCACCTCCGGAAGTCCACTATCAACTCCTTTGTCTTTGCGACGTTGAGGGTGAGATGGTTGTCTTGACACCAGTGGGTCAGGGCGCTGACCTCCTCCCTGTAAGCCGTCTCATCACCGTTGGTGATAAGACCCACCACTGTAGTGTCGTCCGCGAACTTCACAATGATGTTGGAGCTGTTAGTGGCTGTGCAGTCGTAGGTGTAGAGTGAGTACAGGAGAGGGCTCAGTACACACCCCTGTGGAGCACCAGTGTTCAGTGTGATGGGGGATGAGGTGATGCTGCCCAGTCTGACCACCTGGCGTCTGTCAGACAGGAAGCTAAGGATCCAGCTGCAGAGGGAGCTGCTCAGTCCTAGATCCTGCAGTTTCCTGTCCAGCTTCGAGGGAACGATGGTATTGAATGCTGAGCTGTAATCTACAAACAGCATCCTCACATACGTGTCTCTCTTCTCCAGGTGTGACAGGGCAGTGTGTAGTGTCAGGGCTATGGCATCATCAGTGGACCTGTTGTGGCGGTATGCAAACTGTAGAGGGTCCAGTGAGTCGGGTAGTGCAGAGCAGATGAAGTCCCTGACCAGCTTCTCGAAGCATTTGCTTACGATGGGGGTCAGGGCTACAGGTCGCCAGTCGTTCAATGAGGAGATGGTGGAGGATTTGGGTACAGGGACGATGGTGGCCATTTTGAAGCAGGCTGGGACTACAGACAGAGAGAGGGAAAGGTTGAAGATGTGCGTGAAATCTCCAGCCGCGCCACTGACCCAGAAAGAGCTGAGGAGAGTCCCAGATGAGGGCTCACTCAGCAGCCGCGGAGCAGAAGCCAGGGGGAGTTGCAGTGACGCGCCCGTGAGCTCCGCCGGCAGCCAGCCGTGCCTGAGTGACTGAGCCCCAGGCCGACAGGCCGGGGGCACCCCACCTCCGAAGTGGCCCGAGCGAGCCCCAGGCTCCAGGCCCCGATAAGCGGCCGCCAAGGAGTGTGTACCTGGACGCCCATCCCCGGACACAAAGAACCACCAACGCACCGATGTCTGAGGGAGTCCGCCACTGGCAGGGGAAGTGGTGGTAGGGGGAGATAGGCCTCCAAACCTTGGAGGGCCTAAGATGTCCCCAGAGAGGTGGCGCCTGACACCCAACCTGACATATAGACACAGAAATACAGGCACACACATATACAAACATCCATTCCCACCCTCATGCTCGGGCTCCGGGGGTCCACACACGAACGGGAAAGACGCCAATAGTCACACACACACACACACACACACACACACTCCGTCCACTCCTCTTCACACTCCACTCACTCGGGTAACACAGGGGTAGGTCCAGGGAATCTGTACACAGAGACACGAAGGGATAGTAAGGTAAATCGCTGTGAAAACACTTCAGAAGTAATTGAGCTGGGGTTACACTGACGAGGGTCGGCAACGGTCCAGCGACGAGAAACACAGGGCTGCCATCTTATAAAGGAGCTGGATCACTCGTGATGAGCCACAGGTGCGTGGGCCAAGGGCAGGAGCCCACAGGTGAGCTCCGCCCAGGCAGACGGAGGAGGGAAAGAGGGGAAGGGAGAGAGCAGCAAAAAAATCAAAGAATA
The DNA here is from genome assembly GCF_057382185.1 of Mchenga conophoros. Lineage (NCBI taxonomy): Eukaryota > Metazoa > Chordata > Actinopteri > Cichliformes > Cichlidae > Mchenga > Mchenga conophoros. The sequence goes on along the minus strand of NC_140546.1, from coordinate 30,950,115 downwards.
CAAAACATATGTAGCCATACCGAGCCGACCGGGTAGGCACAGGGACCCTGACAGACACAGTGATACAAAGTTCTACAATTAACTCAGCATGGGAACCACAAAGCACCAGCCACCTTGCCATACAAATTTGGATCTTGGAATGAGATAGTGAGTCATTGTAGTGTTCAGATAGTCTGAGCCCAGTCCAAAACAAGAGAAAAAAGTAGCACTGACCCGTATTATAAATTTTATTTATTTAGTTATAATTCTGACCTTTTGTCACGGCTGCCGAGGCGAGCCGTGTGGAGTTGGAAAAAGGACCCAAGAGCAAGCAGTGTATGAAAAGATTAGTGGAGTTTATTTACAAGGTGTCAGTGGCAGGAACAGAAAACGAATAATGAGACAAACTAACGGAAACCTAAACTGGGAAAACTAAAGAGCAACTAGAAATCCACAGGACACGGGGTGAAAGGCAGAGAGACGCAGACTGACGGAGGATACAAAAACGCAGAGAGACACAGATGAATGCAGAAAAGCGCGGACTTACATGGAGTAATACAGACGAACCGGCAACAGGCAGGAGAACACACAGGGCTTAAATACACACACACACCAGTAATCAGGGGATAAGAGACAGGAGGGCAACACAGCTGGGAGAAATCAGAGCTGACGGGACAGGGGAAATGTAAACTGAACACACACACATCAGACATGAACCTTCAGAATAAAACAGGAAATTAACAGACAGAGAACCAGACAGGACACTGAACTTGACAGGCAGACTCACAGTCCGAAAAGGCCCAGACGGACAAGGTCAGGGGGCCGACCCGGAGGCCAAAACAGTTCAGTTCCGGGGGCCGACCGTGTGAAAGGCAGCGGCAGTGGGGCAGGTCTGGAGGCCGGCCACGCAGTAGGCAGTGGTGTGGAAACAGTTCTGGGGGCCGACCGTGCAGACGGCAACAGCGGCGTGGAAACAGCTCTGGGGGCCGACCGTGCGGACGGCAACAGCGGCGTGGAAACAGCTCTGGGGGCCGACCGTGCGGACGGCAACAGCGGTGTGGAAACAAGTCCAGAGGCCGGCCACGTGGAAGGTAGTGGCGGCGTTCAGGAGGGCGTTCAGGAGGGCGTCCACGGTGGCGGAGATGCCCAACAAGCGGCCTGGCAGATGACCGATGACACCTTTTTTGTTTGCCATACTGAGAGAAAGAGGCAATCACTGTATGAAACATTAATTTTTACTGAAGCTATTTGAAATGGTCTAAAATACATTAAGGTGACATCTGTGTCCACATAGATAGATGTGTTAGATATTGCTAAATTAACTTGTATTTTATTATTATTTCATAAGCATCAGATGAAGAGCCCAAAAGAAGAATTTTGCCCAGGAAACTCAAATCCAGTAAATTTGGCTATTAATTATAGTAATGATAATTACTCACTGCCAGGGCTGGACTGGGACAAAAAATTGACCCGGGCATTTTGACTAGAGATCGGCCCACCAGGCATTATAGGAAAAACCATAAAGCCTTTGAATGAAAACAAATGTTGTTGTGACAATGATGTACACTGTCTTGTTGGTATATATGCACAAGTCTAATAAACCTACACCATCCTCCATATTCTGGTATTCTAAATCGTACTTAGCAGAAACCAAAAGACTGCTTGGTGGAGTTAACCTCCTAAACTATCTACAACACATGGTGGAAACCTGACATTAAGGCTACGTTCACACTGCAGGCGAAAGCGCATCAAATCCGATTTTTTTGACCCTATGCGACCCATATCCGATCATGGTATGACAGTGTGAACGGCACAAATCCGATATTTTCAAATCCGATCTGGGTCACTTTCGTATGTGGTACTGAATCCGAAACATATCCGATGTTCCAGAAAGCGACTGCTGTGTGAATGGTCAAGTCGCATTAAATCCGTCTTTTACATCACTGACACAAGACAGACACCAATTATCAGCGCCAGAGAAGCGCCTGATAATACATCGCGAACGCTTCCTGGCCATCCGGTGAAACTGCTGGGAAGACAACGTTGGAGAAACGTTAACATTTGATTTGGACTGCATAATCTGCAGATTCTGACAGAAATGTGCAACTATCATTTGAAGCACCGCTCCTCTAAAACAGCAATAAGGATAATTATTAGGTTATTTACATTATTATGTAAATAACAAAATAAGTTAAAGCAAAAATTGGGAAACGTAAAGTCCGAAGTCTTTATTAAGGGCCATCAGTCAAACAATACTGTTTGCTCTGGGTCTAAACAGAGCGCGTTGTGTGTGACATCTTCTTTTGCGCATGCGGGCCGCTTTGAGCGTTCACACTAGAGCGCGTTTGCTGTTGCATTTTATTTGTAGTGTGAACGAGCAGACAAAAAAATCGGATTTGATCAAAAAATCGGAATTGAGCATTAAGACCTGCAGTGTGAACGTAGCCTTTGACAGAGAAGACTAAAGGTGAGACATGACCATTACTGAATATTAAAAATAATAAATGACAGATTTAGTGATATTTTCATAAACTATTCATTTACCACATCAATAAACAGCATGGCAGGGCAAAATATTTTTTCTAACATGGCAACCTTTAAAAAGTGACATAACATGACTTTGGTTGTAAGATTCAGATAATGATTTATTAAAAGCCAAACAGTTTAAATGAGAATAAGAAAGAAAAATATATTTTCTGACCCCCTTTCCCTATTAATGCCCTACCTGGCCCCCCTGGCAAAACTTTGTCTGACCCGCGCCTGCACAGTTACCAGCTGCCAGCTACTTAGAAAAGGATCTTTGTGTTATTTGTCTCTCAGAAACAGTTCATAACTTCCCTTCAACTCATTCGTGTCACCTAAAAGGTAAACCTGTTTCTCCGTCACCTGTTCAGCTCTGATGATTCAGTAAGGACATCTCCTGGTTTCATCTTCATGTTTCCCTCTCTCCAGATATCCAAACAATATCATGACCAGCAGCTTTTAAGGCTTTGGCTCCAGCAAACATCAGTTGATACTAGAAATTAATATTAAATACATTCTAACAACAGCTTATCAAGCTTAAATGTGCTGCTGTTGTTTATCCGCTGGTTTCCTCTTTCTGGGCAAAGTGGGCAATAAACAAACAAGAGAGAAAAGCCGATCAGCTGATCATTTATCAATTTCATGATTGAAGTATCAACAGGAGAGGGAGGGGGAGAGAATGAGAGAAGTAATATTAATATTTTCTCTCAATACATGATGATTCCGTTTTTACAGAACGGTTGGCAACTCTAATAACTAATTGTGAATAAAATAAAGTTCACTATCAGTAATATCATAGCACCCGTCTAGCAGTATAAAAAATCCGTCATGCTAGCTGGTACGCAGTACAAGTTATTTTAACTGGGAGGAAATAAAAATGTGAAAATAAACTACAACTAAACTTGGTTTATATCTGACCCACTCAGACCAACTTCTCACCTGCCCCTCGGACCGGCCGCGCCTCATGTCTCTCCTCCTCCTGCCTCCCTTATCCCTGATCCACCTGCTGGCCTCCACCACTTGCTAATGTTACTGAAACTGTGGAAGCTCCGCCATAGAAAACAACTGAGTTCTTTTTACACATCTGCCAACATCTGGCCAATCTGGCCACCACCTGTCATTGTTTACAAAAAACAAAGCAAAACGAAACGAAAAATCCCCATCTGCGCACCAGGCAAATGCCCAGTATGCCCCGTGGCCAGTCCAGCTATGCTCACGACTGCTAGTACTGCTCACTACTGAATTATACTGCTAATTGGGAATAAAATTGATGAACGCCAGAAAATAATTTGGATCATGTCTTTATGAGACGTAATATCATCACCTGAGCTCTGTAAAGCTATTTAAATATTGCTAGATTATTGTCCTCCCTTAACAAACATGCTACTTCTATCTATACAGAAACTTGGTGGCTTACTGTGTAAGTCACATTTATAAGGAAAAGATTCATAATCAGGGAAGATCATAATCGGGGTATGTCCACATTAATAAGTGACAGAGAGCGGAACTAACAGCCCTCCCGTTGTTCAATAAAAATGATTTAAATATAGCTCATCCGAGGGTTACTCACACTTTAACGATGGTATGGAAACCAAAGGATCCACAGAGAAAATGTGTTTTCTTAAATTGTGTAATCTGTAGTCTATGAGGCAATAAACCAGCTTTGTCCCGGTGTGACTGATTTCGAAATGGGTGGTTTCCAAACTCGAACATGGGTATGTGAGGAACTCTGCGCAAACCACGCCTCTCCACACCTTTGTCAGAGATGACGGTATCACGTTCCCTGGTAGCAAACGAGTATGTCACGCTTGTTACCTGTGAGTGAAACGGTGAAAAAGCTCTCACCGATAGAGTCTACGCATCGTTTGTACGTGTATTATATGAAACTGAACCAGAAAGCGATTTCCTCGTAGATCGGGTAAGTCATTTAAAAAAGTATCATATTTTACCAGATGATGCGGTAAAAACAGCTTAATCTTCGCTGATGTTATTTTTTTTATTATCTTATAAGTGAATAGAAATGAGACATGGCTAAGTGTCTTGTAATGTTGCTTTATATATGATGACTTTCTAAACTATAACTTGTTATACTTTGCTGATTATATCACCACACACTCTGTCTGCAGATTGTTAATGTTTCCCAGTCAAACATCTAGAATGATTTCAAAATCAAAGGTGCTGGTTTTCCTGCTGTTTTTCACTGGTATTGGTGTGTATGTCAAAACGGGCTACCAATTGACTCATTATGCTGTGGACCAAAAGCTGTGTGCTTGCATAAAATGTTTATCAGAGGATAAGCAGTTGCTTCTGGATCGATCGAATAGAAGTGTTCAACCATTTTTGACTGCAAACATAAACCTCTCACAGAATGAATTCAACTGGTGGAAGGTAAGTAGTCACCAGGAAAGGATGACATTTTTACACACCTCCCTCCAGCTCATTTGGTCTAACAACATAGTTTATTTGAAATGTCTGACAGGATTTGCAGGCTGAAAGCCGTAGCTTCAGAGTTTATGAAACAACAGTGGCCAACTTGTTTCAGATCTTCCCAAAGAATCCAGATGTTATACAACCCAAATATGACCACTGCAGGACTTGTGCTGTGGTGGGTAATTCTGGTAATTTAAGGAGATCGCATTATGGACCGCTGATAGATTTACATGAAGTTGTCATAAGGTACTTTCTAAGCTAAAGCAATTTTTCTTTACCATTAAATTCAAATTCAAATTTTATTTGTCACGTACACAGTACGATATGCAGTGAAATGCTTAGATATGCAGTGAAATGCAGTGAAATATCCCCTCCTACACAAAAGATCCAAACTGATGTGAAATATATCCCTTTGTGCTTTTTAGAATGAACACTGGTATTACCAGAGGCTTTGAAAAAGACGTTGGAAACAAGACAACTCATCATGTCATGTATCCAGAGAGTGCTGTGGATTTGGATGACAACACCCATTTTGTACTGTTTCCCTTTAAGATACAGGACTTTGAGTGGCTCATTAATGCCTCTACAACAGGATTTACTGGAAGGTGAGTTCTCTTTTTCAGGGCTACATGCACATGTATTTGACATTTATTTAACGAGACTCAGTGTCTCATTTACAAGAGAGACCTGTTTTAGACAACATAATTAAATGAAAATAATAAAATAGAAAAAATAAAATAGCAAAATCTGCCTCATTAAGATCAAGTTCCCAGTGATGAAAATCAGCACTGGGACGTCTTTTAAATCTACAAGCAAAATCAGTTAAGCGAGAGAGCTCAAAGTCTTTCTGTAATGTATTCCACGAAGACAGACTTCAAATGACGGCACCTTTAAGCTCTCTACAAACTGATTATCCTGAAATCATACTATGACTACATTTTTATGCAACATGCAGACAGATGAAGTGTCCTCATAACAACTCATCTTACTGTAGTTCATTTACGTATGCTTTTGTACTGTTCTTAGGATTGTGACTTAATATAAAGTAAAAATTAAAAAATTAAATAAAGACTCTTAATGCTTGTTGAAAAGTTATTTTATGTGAACCATTTTTAGGCAGTTGTGCAGCCACTAATTTGGGCACATGAAAATCATACAATCATTTTGTACTTTATTTTGTTTCAGATAAAATATTCTGATTTCATCTGAGCTTGCCCAGCTTTCTTCTTGGTCCCACCAATGCCACCCCATTAAAAGAAAAAATAACACTCTAAGGTTTAGATGTTACAGTCAGCATACACTACCTTCTTCTCTCCCAGCTGCTAAAATTACCGACACCTGCTACTAAGCAAATTATCTCGAAATATTTCCCCTAGATTGTCTTGCAGTACAGAATTTACATCAAATGCAAAAATAGAATGCCACTGCATGAATTCAACATGTATGCAGATTAAAAGGATTTGGCTGATGGATGTAGTGTGAGGTGATATAAGGTGAATTTCTGTATCAAACCATTACTCTGATCCTTCTCCATGTTCAAGACGGACCATGCCTTTTTTAGCTTTGTTTTTGTTAAACACCTACTTCATATTTTTCAATGTCATGCTGTTTCCAACAGGTCATATATGCCAGTGAAATCAAAGATCAAAACTAACAAGGATTTGGTGAGTAGCGTCAATGGCAAAGCTTCCTGGTGGCAATGGTAATATTTAAAAATAAAAGCTGTTTAAAGGCTCATTCTAATTTCTAACAGGTCATGGTGGTAAATCCAGCTTTTATGAAATATGTACATGAGGTTTGGCTTGGAAATAAGGGACGTTATCCATCCACTGGCTTTATGGCTTTGATTCTTGCACTTCACATTTGTGATGAGGTAAGTACAAAGTTTTCAGTTTCTGAAGTGCCAGACGTACAAAATAAAATATGATTTTTATTGTCATACAAGCTGGTCCATTTGAGTCTTTGCTAATTTGTTCTTTTGTTCTTATATTGCTCTCCTAAATAAATGTGCATTTCAAAAGTTCAAAATGTCTTTAGTGAAGATCAGAGCAGGTTTACCCACCAGTACCACTTGATTAAAAAACTCTGGTTTAATCTGTGAATGGTTAAATTTCAGTTCACATGCCCTATGAAAGTGAAAGCTGTTGCAAGTATTTCTGATGTGTCCCCTTCTTAAATTGACTAGACTACAATCTAGAAGACATTCCTTCATGGAAAGCTTTTTAGCTAAACCTCTCAATAAGAGGTTTTGTCATTGTATACTCATGGTATAATCATAGTGTTTCCATTTAGTGCTCAGGTCGCTGTCCAACTGTTCATTTCATTTTTCAGCAGCCATTGTTTGGATTTTAGTTAGAAAAGGGACATTTTGTTCATGCATTTGTTTCCCATTCATTCATATGTTCATTTTTTGTCTTCCTAGGTTGATGTGTTTGGTTATGGCGCTGACAGTGATGGAAACTGGAGTCACTACTGGGAAATACTCACAAACAAAAGGTTAAGAACTGGAGTACATCCTGGAAATTATGAGTATAACATCATCCAGCAACTAGCTCAGCAACAAAAAATTAAGTTCTATGAAGGCCTAATGAAAAAAATGTGATTGAATGCCATACACCCAGTAAGGAAAGAACTGAAAGCCAAATGGATGTGTATCTACAACTATAGTAATTTCCTAACCCTCCTAACTTGACATTGATATTAGGAATCTTTAGGAAGGACTAGTAATCATGAAAGGTGTTACGTTAAAGAAGTCTTTGGATATGTGACATTTTGGTAGGTCGCCCCCCCCCCCCCCCCCCCCCCCCCCCCCCCAATCCATAGCTTAAATTAACCATGTAAAAAAATTTACCCAGGGGTCATACTCTTTAGTAGTTTCTAACATCTATGGTTCTTAAGAAATGAAGTATTTTCTTAAGAGTTGGCAGAATTACAAGAAGACAGACAACAGCATTATTATTCTTAGTTAAAGTAAGCTGTTTGCATGAAAAAGAAAATGGTGTGGTAAAGTGACTTATAACATAGAGGGTGTTTAATTCAGTCACCAAATATTTGGATTTGTAGAATTTTACAGGGTTGATCTCCTTAAACTTGCGTTATTGTTATTATGCAAGTGGAGAGCTGTCATACTCTCAGAGTAGGAAGGACTCAAACACACAAACACAAACAGAGGCAGGCAGTCTTTTCGTTCATTTTTCTGAATGACTGAAAATTTGGTTTAACCTTAGTGTACTTAAAGTTGTTATTGTGAGTTTCCCCATTCTATTTTGACAACAGGAAGAATCTGTTAGCTAGGTAGCAAAGTGAATCTGTAATTTACTTTAAAATGAAAAAAAAGAAAAAGGTTTGCTATTCCTTCCTATTATGTAAGGGGTCATAATCTAGAGAACAGGAAACTACAGAACACAAAGTTGATTTCCTTTTCTGATATATCAGGCACACTGAAACAGTGCTATAATCAGAGTTAAACAACTACATCGCTTAATGAATGAATTGATCACTGAATGAATCTTTACAGTAATAGACTGAAAGGATTCGTGGTGATTGTTTTTAAAATATATAATAATAATTTTTTTAAAAAACATTTTACACCTTTCCTTAGGTATTATCCCATAAGGGTATGGATAAAGTAAGCAGGTAATGTTTAGACCTTCCACTAGCTTTTTGAAGAACTAGTTGTCATTGGAAGATAAGACACACACACACACACACACACACACACACACACACACACACACACACACACACACAGCTTGAAAATGTCAAACAAAATAACTCCTGTCAGTATTTTTTATTCTTTGCGAAACCAATCACCACCACACCAACTGCTAAAGGGATAACAGAAAAGATAAAACCTAGTAGACTGACAGCTAATCAAGCTGACCAAAAAAGAAAGTGCGATAAAGATGATAGCACTTAGGAGTTGAATGATCATGACTACTAACCCATTAAACGAAAAGCATTGTGCATTCAGTCATTTTCTAAGCAAAATCCTAGGTGGAACAAAAACAAAGTATCTCCTAAGAAAGAAAAGATGATGCAGCTCAGTACAGATGAAATTAAAGCCTTTGAGTGTGGTAAGGGCCATACCTTGGAGGGCCTGAGATGTTGCCAGAGGGGGTGGAGACATATAGACACAGACGAACAGGTACACACAGACACAAACGTTTCAACTTTGAAAGTTTGTTAAGTTAACATTTTATTTATTCCAACTGTTAGTTTGTTTAGTTTACTTTGGTTGAACTCCCCTTACTTACCTGTGTTCCAGGAGCAAAAGGAGGAAGTGCTGTCTCACTTCCTGTGTTTATAGGTTCCTATTTAGTTCTGATGTCTCAGGAAGAGACCAGGTGAGGGAGTAGGTGGGTGGGGTGGGGGGTGAGGGGGGTTGTAATTTAATAAAGTCAAGGGTTTTGTTTGCTTGAGAGTTATATGTGTTGTTGTAAAATGTAAGAGCTATATCTTAGAAGTGTGTTTTATTGCTGGTAAAGAGGAGCATCACAAGTAAATGATTATGATGGTAATGTTTAGTCTTCTCAATTGAATGGAATAGGCCATAGGAGAACATTGTATTTGGATAGCTTGAACTAGAACTAGTGATGGCCAAACGAAGCTTTCTGAAGCATTGAAGCTTGTGTTAAAAAACGGTTCATTAATCGAAGCGTTTTAAGATAGTCCTCTCTGGTGACATCTGGTGGCCAAAAATATGAAGAACGTCTTGAATGTAGAAATTAAAGTGTACTGCTTCATTATTATGACTGCCCACTTTACAGAGTGGACTACACAATTCTGTCTGATACTGGGCTAACCTTGTGTTGCTTTGAACATGTATTTTTTGGCTGTTTTTTTTCTATTTGTTTAATAAATACATTTGATCAATAAACTTCTTTTTAGTTAAACATGTACCATGGTGTGGTTGCTCTTTGCTTGCGGCTTCTTGATGTTGGTAAATACAATAGATGAAAAATACATGTATAATGTACAACACCTTCTGGAGGATGCATCTGTTGTGAGGTCCTGCCTATGTGTGCAATTAATCACTGGACAGCTGGACAGGTATGTTTATAGATAATATTGTATTAGGCCACTTTTCCTTCACATATTTTTCACCAGTGGGATCACTGAATTTGGCAATGTACTTTACAGTGAGCAGCAGCATGCTCGCATTTAAGTATATAATTGTTTGCAATGTAACAAAGATTACCCAACTTTTTTAATGATCTGTAGACCTCTTGTCAAATTAATGACCCACCAATATGTTCCATTTATTTGTTTAGACACCAAATATTTAAATATTACAACTTTTACAAGAATAATCTCAAAGTTTTATTATGACCCACCAATATGTCCCTTGTGTTCAGTAAAGGGCAATATAGGATTCATGTTTTAGTGGCCTTAAGAACTCATTAACCACTCATCAGTGTGAAAAGGATCACCCATTCAAATCTACTCAAACAGAATAACAAGGGTAAATAAAATGCTCTTAAGCAAAAAAAGTGTGTTTTAACCAACCCGTTCTCACTCCCAAAGCGTAACATTTTACGCTAGGTGACAAATCGTCACCATATTACGTTTTCGGCTACCCACCACGTTCCTAAATGACGACCTCGGAAAAAGAGGAAATATGAGAACCGTCTGGACTGAACCTACACATGTTCGCTCTTTTTCTTCAAATCGCTTAGAAACACGCTATTTAACATCATTAAAGTCCTGGATAAGGTCAGGAATAAGGTTATGGTCAGGGCTAGGGATAAGGTTAGGTTTAGGGCTGAAATACAGGGCTGGAACGTCTATTACCGCGGGAGCGTCATTGCACTGGATTCCAGCCATAACCCGCCGCGTACCATAAGAACGCCGAAGGTCTCCTTTCGCGTTCCTCAGGAACGCCGCGGGACGTGACAAAACGTCGACATGTTACGCCTCGGGAGTGAGAACGCTCTGGTTTTAACACACACACACACACACACACACACACACACACACACACACACACACATATATATATGTATATATGTATATATATATATATATATATATATATTAGGGGTGCAACGATATTCGTATCGATATTGAACCGTTCGATACAGTGCTTTCGGTTCGGTACGCATATGTATCGAACAATACAACATTTGTAATTTATTTTATCAATTTTCCTTCTGACGATGCTGTCTGTGTTGAGCGCTCAGTGAATCTGTGTTCGACTACTCCGCCTAGGCTGCACTGTCGAGCGCAGATCCACTGAGCGCTCAACACAGACAGCATAGTCAGAGGGAAGAGCGCAGGGCAAGCTAGCGAGACAGAAGTTAAGCTCTCCTTGCAACAGGCAAATTGACCCTCATTCAGATCTGGCGTTTGGAATTATTTTGGTTTTCATGTGACGTATGACCCTGAAGGTAAGCGAGTCATGGACTAAAGTAAAACAGTATGTTGGATGTGCCATGCAATGCTCAATTACATTGGTGTGAACTAGTGTGTTAGCGCAGTTAGCTCGTTAACGTGTTGGCCGTCTAGCCCCATGCACGGAGTGATCGGCGGTAGCTCGTTAACGGAGATTTGCCGTGTTGTGGCGTTAAGGTAATTTCAACGAGATTAACCTGAAAGCACTAGCGGGAACACAACGAATATGACTGCACATTTACGCCGACATCATCGTAGTGCAAAGACAAGTGGAAGCAGACAAAAAAAAGCAAGCATGCTACTAACTTTAGCCGAGTCATTTAGACAGCTGTTAGCACATGATTCTCCTTATGCTGCTGAGAATATAGCCCAGAAGAAGCGGATAGTATAGCTTTTATTTTGGAAAGAGACATTTCTCTGTAATAAACTCTCTTTTCCAAAGATGAGTGATTCCTCAATCAGATACAGGGCTTGCAATATCGCTAGCCCGGCGTCCCGGAGCTAGCGATTTTTTCAGTCGGGCTACCAAAATCTATCTCTTCCCTGCCCGTCGGGCTATTGTAGGAAAAATATATGTCAATGCTTTTGCATTCTTTCAGAAATGTAGCTGGGTAATTATGTCATTGGCATTGGTGAGCCACTGTCAATATGTGACATATTGTAATCGCGTTTGAATTTGCGCTTGTTTTTTTGCTTTCACTTTGCAATCGTGCGAACTGTGTATAGAGAGCGACAGCACTGATCTGTGAGTGATGATAATTTGCGCACCATTTCCTCTGACATCGTCTTATTAATCGTTAGCTTACTATGCAAACATGACAAGTGAAATCTCCCGCAGCAAGCTTAAACATGTGAGAGGTTGATCGTGCAGAGAATCGCTGAGCTTATGTGAGTGAGTGTGTAAAAGCATTTCAGTTCTGCTGAGCCAAATAAGACAGGTCAGGGTGAAGAAGTGACAGCCAAAGAAAAGCTTACCACAAAACGGAGAAGTTAAGACAAATCAGACTATGAGGCAAATAGAAAGTGCAGCTTTATGGTTTCATGGACAAAAGAATTTCTGTGGCTGCAATATGACGAGCTAAATAACCAGGGGTGCACATAAGTGGTCCGCAGGTGCGCATTCGCTGTCAAAATAAAAAACACGCACAAGGGTTAGGGTTAAATTCAAAAACTGTACTTTTGAGTTAAAATATATATTTATAATTTTAATAAATGACAAATTAAAAATGCATGAACATTTTTTTGTATCGAAAAAATATCGAACCGTGACACCAAAGTATCGAACCGAACCGAACCGTGAATTTTGTGTATCGTTGCACCCCTAATATATATATATATATATATATATATATATATATATATATATATATATATATATATATATATATATATATATGTCTCCCCAGTATGAACTCAAAAACCACAATAAAGGCATTTGTGAGGTAAACTGGTAATATTTAGACTTGCCATTTGCCTTTTGAAGAAGTGCTTGTATTTGGCTTTTTCATGGAAGTTCTTGGCCAGATAACAACAACATAATACATAACAGTAAAAGGTCTGAGTCAGAAGAGGCAAACTAATGTCTGACCAAAGACTGCTGGCCTGAAAGAGCAGGCTACAGTTTTTCCCTTTTTATGGGACATTGGCAAACACTGGACAGCCTCTTTTGAGCTCATCCTTCATCCAACCAAGGTTCACGAAACTCAAGAGATTCACATCTAGAACAAATAAAAAGGATTAGGCTTAAAACCAGACAACCAATTAGTCATTTAACTGATTAATGGTTGAGACATTTCTGTGTGATTGCATTTGTAACAACTGAATAAGTGTTGATTAATCATTGCTGTTAGTTTTTTTTTTTTTTTTTTTTTTTTTGCTGGAGCACCACACAGCCCTTGGATCGGTTGAAGATGGTTTTGTTTTGGAGGCTGCAGACTCTTGTACTGGAAATTTCTTTAGTTTATGTATTAATTAAATCACTTTAGTAATAGTAGTAACACTTTTGTACTCAGTATAGAAAGCTCACTCTTGGCATCAGTTGTATGCATGTGGAATGTGATCAAAAGTGGGGTCCAAGTTTTATTGCACCTTCACAGCAGACTCATTTTCCTCTTGAGGGCTCTGGACATCCTGTTGCAGATGAGATGACGGTTGGTCGGAACTGTTCCTAGACTGAAGAGATAAGGATCTGTTAATAATTGATCTGCTGTGAAACGTTCTTTGTTTGGGAAGTATAAAGGGATCAGGGTGATGTCTTTCACTTAGAAAAACGGGTTAGGTGTGTGATCTGAACATTTTTCTCCACTGCAGTGTTTTTCTTTTCTTTTTTAAATAAACCTCACTTCAAAAGCCATGCATGCCTGTTGTTTGCAGTTTTATTCAATATTTTCCATAACACTCTCAACACTGAATATCCAGCAATGACGAGCTCACCTGAAACTTCACACCTTGGCTCATGTGATTAGGTAGAGCACATGTGTCAAACTCATGGCCCGCAGGCCACATCCAGCCCGGCGTACATTTATATCCGTACCTCTTGATGGATCTCAAGAAGAAAAGAAGAAGCTGTTGAAGGAGTGTATGGTGAAAAACAATTATATCCTTTCTCCTAACACTCACTCATCCCTTACTCAGGAGAAGCTAAGATGAAGCAGCATTAGCTTAATGAAAAGCACTCACTGAGACACAGATGCATAAACAGTCACCAGAGACAGTGAAAATATTTCACACCACATAACAAGATATATTACACTTTACAAAGCTCTTTAAAAAAAAATCTGTTCTTCACGTGAGCAAATAAGTAAAATCGTCTGTGTGCCAACAGATAATCCAGTTTTCCCACTTAGACAGAACCATCAATGCTGTTTGAAGTCAGACGTCCTTCATCTTCCATCCATTCTCTTTTGTTGCGTTTGAACTGGAGCCTATCTCAGCGGTCACAGGTCAAAACGCTCAGGTCACCACTTTGTCACAGATACTTGTGAAAGGCGCTATGGAAAGATAAAACTGATATTACTTTTGAAATGACCAAATATATTGAGTCATTATATTTGTATTGTTTGTAATTAAATGATCTGAAAAAACTGCACCTTAATAAAATTTGATCTGAGAAACCTTAGGTTAAACGATTCGGAGGAAGTAAAACTATCATTTCGTTAGTTGACTCAGAGCAAGTAGAAACGCATAACGGAACGACAAACATTCCGAACACGCCCTTAGAGTCAAACAATGAAGACACATGAACAGTGGCGGTCCTAGCCTGTTTGGCGCCCTGGGCGAACACTCCCTGTGGCAAAAGTTATGCGAGATCCCGAGTTTGTTTTGCGAGATCTCGCAAAAGTCCTTCTTAATTTTTTTCTTAATTTTTTTTTCTCCCATGTCCCTTGCGGGGCTCCGTATTTTTCTAAACTGAGTACCTGATGGCTTTGAACTTTTCTTGTCCATCTTCCATTGGTTTTAATTTTGCACTCCAGTAACCATCCCTCAACCCGAGGATCACCACAACATAATCTAACACAGCGGTCTCCAACCTTTTTTGCGCCACGAACCGGTTTATGCCCGACAATATTTTCATGGACCGGCCTTTAAGGTGTCGCGGATAAATACTACAAAATAAAACTAGTACCGGTATCGAAAAAAAGAAGATTTATTCATAACACACATGAAAAGACCCAGGAAAACTGAGTTAACGATAAAAATGATGACAAAATAACGCTGAAAACTGATAACAACCCTGAAAACCATACATTTCACACCTGAGCCTCAACTTTCTCAAACGATTCACGGACCGGTACCGGTCCGAGGCCCGGGGGTTGGGGACCGCTGATCTAACACCATAATCTACACCTTAGTTCATAGATTCACTTTGTCTAGGGTGCATTTCTGAGATTTCACACAACCCAGGATTCAAATCATGAATACATAATGGTATTGGATTTACAACATTATAAATGAAATGTGCTCTATTTGGAAGCAGCAGGCCCCCCCTCCCCTTTTGACAGGTTGTGTGCGAGACTTTAAATCAGGGGTAGGCAACCTTTCTGATGACGAGTGCCATTTAAAATTTCCTCAGAAGTCACTGTGCCATATGATTGCATTAGCAATAAATCTAATAACGCTCTATATGAACAGTTACACGCAGGGGGTTGGGAAGCGCATCTGTAACCGAAAGGTTACAGATGGTTCGGTCCGGAAGGTCGCCGGTTCGATACCCGTACTCTCTGTCCTGGTCGTTGTGTCCTTGGGCAAGACACTTCACCTACCGCCTACTGGTGTTGGCCAGAGGGGCCGATGGCGCGATATGGCAGCCTCACTTCTGTCAGTCTGCCCCAGGGCAGCTGTGGCTACAACCGTAGCTTGCCTCCACCAGTGAGTGAATGAATAGTGGTATTATAAAGCGCTTTGGCTGCCTTGAAAAGCGCTATATAAATCCAATCCATTATATCTGACCCAGATAGACTGCAGGTCATAACTTCTTACCTGAAGTTCAGTTCACCTGACACTCGGAACGGCGGCTGCCTCGGGTCTCTTCTCCTGCCTCCCCTTTCTCTCATCCACCTGCTGGCATCCACCACTTATTAATATTACTGAATCTGTGGAAGCTTAGCCACCACCAAACAACTGAGTTCGTTTTTTACACACCGACCAGCATCTGGCCAATCCACCACTTTCATTATATACCATTACCAAAAAAAAAAAAATCATCGGCCACCGACCAAAATAATGCCCAATGGCCAGTCCAGCTATGGTCGTGCCATCACTTAACCCTTCGCGTGCCAACTATGGCACGGGTGCCCAGTGTTGCCGACCCCTGCTTTAAATCATCAAACTGTAAATTTTAAATTGTTATTGATCCCTTTACCCCTAGTCCTAAAGTGTATATTTATTTTCTTACTCTTCTTATATATATTGTTTGTTTACTTGCACTGCTGTAACTGGAGCCTCATTGTCTCATGTCTCTATATACTGGACTGTATGTAGCGGAGATGACAATATAGTTTACTTTGACTTCAGCAGCGAGCAGGTGCACCGAGGGCTCTCGCGCTCACTTTTCGTGTATAGAATTTCGAAAAAACATTGGTGCAAATTATACGTCTGTATCATAATGTCTGGTGTTTTCGTTTTTGTTGGTTTGTTTTTATTTTGTTTTATTTTGCGAGTTGGTTTTTAGATGCCGCTCCAGCCGGTCAGAGAATCCCCCGCCACCACGCCCTCTCCTCTCTGCGCCGCAAGCAGCATGCGCACCTCGCAAACCAAGGGCGCCCTTACTCCCAGCAAATGGGCGATAGAAAACAGATCGGGGCCTATGCCATTCCCAATATGCGCTGGCATGACGTCGGGGCAGCATGAGTACGAGCATTTTTTTTTTTTGCCGATGCCCGTGATGCCGCCCCCCACCACGATGCCGCCCCGGGCAATCGCTACTGCACATGACTGTAAAAAGGATATAAAAAGGATGATCTTCACTTAGCAAACAAATATTTCCAATGGCCAGTGATTCCATAAGCCAATGATAATCAAATGAGAATCGATAAAGATAATCAATAGGGAATCAAATTGCTGATATTGATATGCAAGAACAGCCCTTACTTGTCAAAGCATGGACTCCACTAGACCCCTGAAAGAGTGCTGCAGTATCTGACACAAAGATGTTAGTAACAGATAGATAGTAGGTCCTGTGAGGTGTGAGCTGGGGGCTTCATGGATCTGACTTGCTTGTCCAGCATATTCATTGGCCCTTATCACACACACTCAAATCCTTACACTTGCCCATTTTTCCTGCTTTTAACAAATCAGTGGAGGATAAAATGTTCACTTGGTCCCTAATGTATCTATGTATGTATGTAAACATGGTATACCCTTCACTATTCCCACTTGTCTGAAGGCCTCCACCATTATTCCCATCCCCCAAAAGACTGGAATAGACAGCCTCAATGACTAAAGACCCATAGCCCTCACACCTATAGTCAAATTCAAATTCAAATTTTATTTGTCACACACACAACCATACACAGTATGACATGACGTGAAATGCTTGTAGCTGTGCAATGTAGTGCCCGACCATTAAATGACAGTGGTTTTACAGTATTTACAAATTTACAGGTTATACAAAATTTACAGATTTAACTTAGAAATTTACAGTAAAAAAATGTGCAAATAGCAGAAAGAGATTATAAATTATAGGAAGTGTGCATGAAGAAAAACCAGAGTGCGTGTGGTTATGTGATGTGTGTGAGAGTCCAGTCCTACACCTGGTTCAGGGCCCGAATAGCCTGGGGGAAGAAGCTCCTCCTCATTCTCTCTGTTTTGGCCTTAAGGGAGCGGAAGCGCTTCCCAGACTTTAACAGTGAGAAGAGTCCATTGTTGGGATGGGAGAGGTCCATCATAATCTTCCTAGCTTTGGTCGTGCACCGCTTGGTGTAGATGGACAGCAGGTCAGGGAGCTCTGATTGAATGATGCGTTCGGCTGAGCGCACCACTCTTTGCAGATCTCGTCTGTCCTGCTTGGTGCTGTTCCCAAACCAGGTGCAGATGTTTCCCGTCAGGATGCTCTCGATTTTGCAGGAGTAAAAGTTCTTGAGCACCTTCAGTGGCAGATGGAAGTCTCTAAGTCTTCTGAGGAAGAAAAGACGCTGACGGGCTTTCTTAACCAGGGTGTTGATGTGACAGGACCATGACAGGTCCTGAGTGATGTGGACATCCAGCTATCGGAAACTGTCCACTCTCTCCACTGGCGTGCCACTGATGATGAGGGGCTTGTAAGTCCTCGGCTGCTTTGTAGTGAAGTCCACGATCAGCTTCTTAGTCTTGCTGACGTTTAGGAGGAGGTTATTCTCCTGGCACCAGGTCTCCAGGTTCCTAATCTCCTCCAGGTAGGCCGTCTCGATATTGTCGGAGATCAGGCCCACAACAACAGTGTCGTCAGCAAACTTGACAATGGAGGTGGTGTCTGATGTGGCTACACAGTCATAAGTGTACAGTGAGTACAGCAAGGTGCTTAAAACACAGCCCTGAGGCGCTCCAGTGCTGAGTGAGATGGAGGGGGAGACAGTGATGGACTGTTTGAAGCACGTTGGAGGGAGAGCCAGGGAGAGGTTGAAGATCTCCGTGAACACCGGTGCTAGCTGGTCAGCACAGGCTCTCAGGACCCGGCCAGGGGTTGCATCTGGTCCTGCTGCCTTCCTGGTGTTCACCCTCCTGAAGGTGTTCCTCAAGGCATGCTCTGTGATGATGAATGCATTGTCTTCACTGGTGCACTCCGAGCGTGCGCAGCCATTTGTTGTTTTAATTGCCGCAGCGTCGAAGCGAGCATAAAACGTTCATCAGCCAGTGAAGCGTTGGCATTCATCATTGACGAGGCTGGTCGTTTATAGTCCTTTATTGTCTGCAGTCCTTTCCACAGGCTCCTAGAGTCGCACTGTCGTAGCTGTGACTCTAGTTTTTCCCCGTAGCTCCGCTTTGCCTTTCTGACGCACTGCGCACGTTGTAAGACGCAGCCTTGTATAGGTCCATATTACCGGAGACGAGCCCTTCATTGTAGGCAGCAGATCTCAGAGCGTCGCGGATGTTTTTATCCACCCACGGTTTCTGGTTGGGAAACGTTCGGTTGATAGATCTTTCTGCTGTGTCGTCCGCTAGTTTCCCGATGAATCCCACAACCGCTTCCGTAAACATGTTGATGTCATCAGAGCTGCGCCGAAACATGTCCCAGTCTGCGTCATCCAGTGCGTCATCCAGTGCGTCCTGCAGCGCGGTCACTGATTGGTCCGTTCAGCGAGCAACCTCCCTACTAATTGGTGGTTGCTGCTTTAGCCTTTGTTTGTAAGCAGGCATGAGGAAGATGGTGGCATGGTCCGATTTTCCAAATGCCGGCCTTGTAACAGTTCTTGAACGGGGTGTAGCAGTGGTCTAATGTCCTAGTGCCCCGGGTGGGGCAGTTGATGTGCTAGCGAAGGTTGTGAAGTGTGAGTTTGAGATTTACTCTGTTAAAATCTCCCATAACAATGAGTGCGGCATCTTGGTGAAGTGTTTGTTGATGTGTGAGAGCCTCATGTAGCTCACATAAGGCAGTGTCCGAGTCCGCGTGAGGCGGAATGTAAACAGTGCAGGCAATGACCGCAGTGAATTCCCGAGGGACATAGAAAGGATGACATTTAACGATCAAAAGTTCCAGATTGGGCGAGCAAGAGCGTGTGAGTGGGGAGATATTTGTGCTGTCGCACCATCTGTTGTTCACCATCAAACACACTCCACTTGTATGAAGCCCGGGAGGCGGCGCAAGCTCGGGAACTGTCGGACTGGGTCCTGCAGCAACAAACTACAGCCACCCTGGAGCAGCCGCGTCTGCCTCGCCTATCGGATGCGGTTTTTCCAGGCCCGTCGGAGCCCTCTGCGGGGAGGAAACGCCGATCGCGCCGTGGTCGCGCCACCCCACAGCCGGACGTTCGGACTTCTAATTCGCCGGCTGTGGTGAGTGAGGACTCTGTGTCTTTTCCAGACAACGTGACTGTTCATTCAGGGGCTGTGTTTTGTGTGGCGGATGTCAACGCGAGCTGCGTATCGCCTGCGCAGCTACTCCCAGCTCAGTTAGCTCTCCCGCAGCTACTCCCAGCTCAGTTAGCTCCCTCGCAGCCACCCTCAGTTCAGTTAGCTCCCTCGCAGCCACCCTCAGTTCAGTTAGCTCCCTCGCAGCCACCCTCAGTTCAGTTAGCTCCCTCGTAGCCACCCTCAGTTCAGTTAGCTCCCTCGCAGCCACCCTCAGTTCAGTTAGCTCCCTCGCAGCCACCCTCAGTTCAGTTAGCTCCCTCGCAGCCACCCTCAGCTCAGTTTCCAGTGTCCCCCTCAGCTCAGTTTCCAGTGTCCCCCTCAGCTCAGTTTCCAGTGTCCCCCTCAGCTCAGTTTCCAGTGTCCCCCTCAGCGCAGGCCCCAGTGTCCCCCGTAGCGCAGGCCCCAGTAGCTCCAGTGCCGCCTGTAGCGCAGGCCCCAGTAGCTCCAGTGCCGCCTGTAGCGCAGGCGCTCCGGCCTTTGTCTCGTGTCTCCGCTGGAGGGTCCGAGGGACCGCTCCGGCCTTTGTTTCCTGTTTCCGCTGGAGGGCCCGAGGAGCCCGTCCAGCCTCCTGCTTCGTCAGCTGGAGGGCCCGAGGAGCCCGTCCAGCCAGCAACAGCTGCAGCCTCATCGCCAGCTGCAGCCTCATCATCATCATCAGCCTCGTCTGGTCCAGCCTCGGAGCCTTCAGCCTCGTCTGGTCCAGCTTCATCCGAGTCTTCATCCTCGTCTGGTCCAGCTTCATCCGAGTCTTCAGCCTCGCCTGGTCCAGCTTCAGAGTCTTCATCCTCGCCTGGTCCAGCTTCATCCGAGTCTTCATCCTCGCCTGGTCCAGCTTCATCCAAGTCTTCATCCTCGCCTGGTCCAGCTTCATCCGAGTCTTCAGCCTCGCCTGGTCCAGCTTCATCCGAGTCTTCGTCGTCGCCTGGTCCAGCTTCAGCCTGTGCTTCGCCTGGTCCGGCCTCATCAGAGTCTTCATCCTCGTCTGGTCCGGCCTCATCAGAGTCTTCATCCTCGTCTGGTCCGGCCTCTGCTTCTGCTACGCCTGGTCCGGCCTCTGCTTCTGCTACACCTGGTCCTGCGGCTGTTATGCCGCCGCCCAAGCCTCGTTCTGCACCTCGATATCGCCGGCCATTTTCCGGGCCACCTGCTGGACGTCACCGCCGTCGGGGTCGGCCCCCTGAACTGCTCCGTGGTCTCCTTCGTCGCCGCCGCTGCCTTCCGCACGGCCGGCCCCTGGACCGCCATCGCCTGAGTGGCCGCCGTTGCCTTCCGCACGGCCGGCCCCCGGACCGCCGTCGCCTGAGTGGCCGCCGTTGCCGTCCGCACAGCCGGCCTCCCGAACTGTATCCACGTCGCCGCCGTTGCCGTCCGCACGGTTGGCCCCCTGAACTCTTCTGTTTTGGACTCCTGTGCTGCCGGCCCCCTGGACCTTTCTGTTTTGGACTCCGTTTTTCTTGGGCTGTGGTGTGTTTCGTTTCATTGGTTTTCTTGGGTTGGGTCTCGTGTTTTGTTTTTCCTTTTTGTCTTTTGGCCTTCTGGTGCTCCTGTTTTGTTTTGCCTCGAGCCCTCCGTCCTGGACCCCCGCCGCCCGCCCTGGTCGGGTTGTTTTCTGTTTTTTCTGGCTGTTTTTCTTGTTGGGCTGTCTGGAGCCAGCCTTTGGGGGGGGGGGGGGGGGGGGGGGGTACTGTCATGGTCCTGGGCCACGTTGGCCCAGTATTCTTGGTTCCTTGTATTTTCACTCCTTATTTAGGCCATGTTTTCTGAGGTGTCCTGTTGTGGTGTTCCCTAAGTGTTTTCCCTTTGTGACTCTTACCCCCTTTGTGCCCCTCTGTGTATTTATGAGCTCTCGTCTCTCTTTGTGTTTAGTCCATGTTTCCCCCAGCCTGTTATGTCTGTGTTCTCCCCGTGCTCTCTCTCCTCCTGTCTGAACCTCTGTGTACTTCCTGTTTTACTTTGACAGTCTCTCGTCAGTATGCGTCATGTTGTGTTCACTCCTGCCCTGTCTCGTTATGTTTATCAGTGTCACCTGTGTTCCCCACCTGTGTGTAATCTCCCTGTGTTCTCTGAGTGTATTTAAGTTGTGTCTTCTGTCATGGTAGTTGCTGGTTCGTCTGTGTTATTTCCCTTCCACCCTTCTGTGTTGATTCTCTGGTCATTCTCCCTGCATGTCACGTTTGTATTCCGGTTAGTGTTTTATTTAGTTTTCCCAGTTTAGAGTTTTCACCGCTTTGTTCCTCGCCACCCTGTCTGTTGTACCTTTTAGTTGCAAATAAACTCACCCTCCACTTCAGCAGCCTGCAGTTGGATCCATTATTATTCACACGGCTTGCCCCGGCAAACCGTGACATGTATATATATCTCCTATTTGCGATTCATCCCCGCTGTCAACTATGAATATTTCATTCTGGCACACTTGGTGTAGAGCACCCATCTCTGTATTCATGGTCTCGTTTACTGGTTCAGATGTGCTCATTTTGATTTTGTGGTCATTAATTAAGCCTTTTTAACATATTCACTGTAGCTCTGAGCTTTGGACAATACTCAACCGAGTTGCGTGTGAGATTACAAATACCAGACACAGTAAAATTGGGCATTAAATGATCTTTAAACTTCCATTAACAAATGCGCTGGTGTGAGAATTGTTCATGGTAAGAGTGCTGAATTCCCAGCTTTTGAGTGGTCTTGTAATCTTCCTCCTGCTTTCCTCAGTTACTTAGAACATTTTGGGCAGTAAGAATGCATCTGAAGCAGATTATCTCGTCTTATGTGAATGCATGTTTCTGAATGTGAAAAACGGCAAGTTGGAACAGTGTCCTGACCCTGGTTCATATGTAAAATCGTCTGTATTAATATTTAACTTGATGTTATAGTTTTGTTGTGATTGAGAAATACTCCCTCTTCTACAGAAACCTTACAATAAATGAAAGTGTGGCAGTGCCTGCCTGACAGATGAGTTGTTTGAGCAGCAAGACAAGACAAGACTCTGAAAGGTAAACTCAGTTTCAAAAGAGAAGCAAGATAGTAAAACAAGCAAAACAACAACAACAAAAAACCCTCAAGGAGTATTAAAAATATTTAGTAACACATGTTATAAACTTAAGTGAAACCAGATACACTAGGACGTAACACAGAGTATAAGCACACTCAGGAAACAGTATGACAAGACAAATAACTAAGAAGAGAATGAGGCGATAAATACACAAACAGTAACAGGAGAGAAAACTAAGCAGCTGAGACAATAACTCACAAGATCAGGCTCAGGGAATATGGCACCCAAGACTCAAGTTCAGGCTTTAGCTGCTTGGCACCTAAATGCTCCTTTTGTGCCTCTCTGGTTGCTCTTATTGCTGGGACTGAACAGAATTAGCTAGCCAGTTTAGGTTAGTTGAAGGCTCCAGGAGAGCTAAAAGCAGGAACAGAAAACTCACTGGGACAGCCGGCTCTGATTGCTCTGGTGGCAAACCAGACAGAGCAACAGTGTCTTAGGGGACTGTTACAGGAGACACAATGAGTTCAGGCAAAGCAGTGGAGGGCTGGAGGGTCCTGGTCCTGGCTGCATGGACAGGCTGGAGTCTAGCACCCTTTCTCGTCAGACTTGGGACAGGCTGAGAATTAGGCACCTTTACTCTTGGAGCAGGGACAGATTTGGTCTGCCGCTATGGGACTCAGGCAGAGGGGCTGGAATAGATCTGAAGACTCTCATTTTATGTGGGGGACTAACGGATACTCGGCCAGGCACCACAACCTTGGTCAAATTAAGATAAACTGAGCAGTGATGCCGGAAAATTTAGGGCAGTGTGGAGAAAACGTGGGATCTTGACAAGCGATTAGATGAGGACTACTGTGAGGGCCGGGTTACTGTCGTGGTGAGGAGTGTTGGAATTTAAAAATATAATCTGAAAGCTTATCTGCTATTATATTGTTTTCTGGATAAGAGAGGGCCAACTCTTAGTACAGTTTGTTCCGACAGGACTGACAGGAAATTACATGCTTTTGCAGAGCATGCTTTTGCAGGTGAAAAGTGAAACTAAGAAGAGTGTTTGATCGAAACTTAAAGTGTGTGTGACGTCTATATAAATGACTAGCCTTCCTGTTTTGTGCTTCAGACCTTGGGTTGTGTGTTGTGAGAAAGGTCTCCATAGCCAGATATGTAAAATAAAGATCATTTTTTGAGTTTGACCACTTTGAGCCTTGTGTCTTTTTGGCCCTAAGAATCTAAAAGAACCATTTTTAATAGGAGCTGACCGGGTGCCGCAGGAACAAAGGGCTGGCCAGTAGCAGTGAGAATGTGAATTCAATAGTCTTTCAGAAAATCATGCAGAAATCCACAAGAAAAAAGAATTAGCCACTTAATCTGACTGATTTCTTTCTCTGTGGTGAAAACAGGGTACCATCATCCTCAGAGCCTGATTGCTTAAAGCAAAAACTCAAAAGGCAGGGGAAGGTAAACAGGACCCAAGACACAGGAGACAACTTACCAATAAAACAAAACAGGAAATGAATTATAACCACATCTGATGTACTAAACATGGGTGAACTTTACAAAAGGAAAACACAAGATATTAAAGAGCGAAAACTGGTAATTTCAGAAAATACAAAAAAACCCACACATAATAAAGTCAAATTTAAACAGCAAACTGTAAAGACCTCAGAGAACATAAAAAGACAGTAACTTAAAACCTAAAAGAAAATTAAAGAAATAAAATTAGATTTTTTTTTTTTACTATAAATCAGCCAAAGCCTAATCCAGAATGTAATCGGTAATTTAAAGCACTGGCTCCAGCCCCATTGATCATGATACCATAGCAGTACTTTTAAATGACTTGGTGGCAGAACACTGACATCTAAAGAGAGATTAAAAAAAAGAATTCTCATGTAAGACAACTGACTTGAAAGCATGACAGAAGACTAACGCACTGATGAAATCTTCAGTGTTACAAAATCCATGCGTACCAGTGCAGTCTGACTGGCCCATTGCTCATGCATATGTGTTAAGGGACCCATGGACTCAGGTACAGGAGGCATCAGACCGTCAAGCTCCATGGCTTTTAAATCTATTTGTTTACTCTAGGGGCTTAGTTTTCTTCTCTCCAAAACAGATCGATCTACTGGGAATGCTACTGGTGTTGTTATGATGTTTGCCTGGGTGCTGCTCTGCTGGTAGCAACAGCTCCTTTAGATTCACAAGATGCTGACTCTGTCACAACGGGACTGAATGGACTTACGCGCAGGCTCTAGGTCTTGAAAGCAGAAGAGTCTTTATTATGATACACCAGGTGATTATTTACAAAAGTGAGGGGAAAGCCAGGCTCCGGGGGTCCACACACGAACGGGAAAGACGCCAATAGTCACACACACACACACACACTCCGTCCACTCCTCTTCACACTCCACTCACTCGGGTAACACAGGGGTAGGTCCAGGGAATCTGTACACAGAGACACGAAGGGATAGTAAGGTAAATCGCTGTGAAAACACTTCAGAAGTAATTGAGCTGGGGTTACACTGACGAGGGTCGGCAACGGTCCAGCGACGAGAAACACAGGGCTGCCATCTTATAAAGGAGCTGGATCACTCGTGATGAGCCACAGGTGCATGGGCCAAGGGCAGGAGCCCACAGGTGAGCTCCCCCCAGGCAGAGGGAGGAGGGAAAGAGGGGAAGGGAGAGAGCAGCAAAAAATCAAAGAATACAAAACATATGTAGCCATACCGAGCCGACCGGGAAGGCACAGGGACCCTGACAGACACAGTGATACAAAGTTCTACAATTAACTCAGCATGGGAACCACAAAGCACCAGCCACCTTGCCATACAAATTTGGATCTTGGAATGAGATAGTGAGTCATTGTAGTGTTCAGATAGTCTGAGCCCAGTCCAAAACAAGAGAAAAAAGTAGCACTGACCCGTATTATAAATTTTATTTATTTAGTTATAATTCTGACCTTTTTTGTTTGCCATACTGAGAGAAAGAGGCAATCACTGTATGAAACATTAATTTTTACTGAAGCTATTTGAAATGGTCTAAAATACATTAAGGTGACATCTGTGTCCACATAGATAGATGTGTTAGATATTGCTAAATTAACTTGTATTTTATTATTATTTCATAAGCATCAGATAAAGAGCCCAAAAGAAGAATTTTGCCCAGGAAACTCAAATCCAGTAAATTTGGCTATTAATTATAGTAATGATAATTACTATAATTTCTTGTTCGCGCGGGCGCCATCTTGGTTCAGTGTTTGCTGTGATTCAAAAAGGGCCAGCAGCAGAGTTGGAGTGGTGTTTGCCCCTGCTTCCGAATAAACGGCACAGTCCGAGCCACAAATCGAGCGCCTGTATCTGACTGGTTTCTCTGCGGTGCACCCCAATCCAACACAAACGAACACAACGCAGAGTCCGGGGTGTAGGGAGGCCCCTGCACTGGTTGGGTTACATCTTTGGTGCCGTGACCCCGGATTTGTGGCACTTCGAGACCGAAGAGAAAGCAATGCCGACACCCCCCAGCTACGCAGCCATAGTAAGAGGTGTCGCCATCTGATGGGGTGCTGAACTAAGTATATAACTGCCTGTGCAGCTGTATTACTGGGACTTTCATCTCCCCAGGCATATCCTTTGAAAGTGAAATCTTGGGGTGGTTTCATTTGAGGGTTTCTGTCCCTGAAAAAAAAAAAAAAAGACTCAGAGACTTGAATTGTAGAAAGAATGCTAAATGATGTTCCCTGTCTATAATGATAATCATTGAATACGGTTAAGCAATTGCTGCTGATTTGTGTCATTCACAACCTCTGTGCTGAAGATAGTTGTTTAACTACACTCTGAGTTTAATGCTGTTTTTTTGTGAATTCTTTTTTTTTTCTGCGTTATAGAATGATAGTTGTCATACATCTGTGTTGTGTTCTATTTTACTAGAAATATATTGTACTTACTCACAGTTAAGCATACTGCAAGTAGCCCACACACATTTTCTGGTGCAGCTAAATTTGAGATACAGGACAGTGAAAATGTTGAGAGACTTTGCAGACACTCCAAAGAGGGCACAGCCTCACCTTTTGAATGAAGGGGCTACAGCTAGCGCCAGTACAGTGGACCAACAGTCATCAGTGAAGTCGAAGCTGGTCACCCAGTTCCCCAGCTTCACTGGCCAGCGGTTACAGTATCACACCCCAATCAGGGACCTCACCGACTCTGGGCTGGGCACACAACAGACCCCACCACCAACCATGCTTTCACCCCAGACTGATCTTGGCGTGGCTCCAGCTCATGCCCCACCACTGCCACCCTATGGAGGCCAAATGCAGGTGCCCTCACACCTATCTGGAATTTGCCCAAGGTCAGTGCCAACCAACCAGACAAGCCAGTCCAACCACAGCCCTCTAACTACAGCCCCTCCAGTGTTTCGGCCAGATGTACAGATAACTATGCCCCCTGCTTTTTCCCCTCAGGCCAGTGTCCATGGGCCCACTGCTACACCGGCACCCCATGTTGCCTCATATCCCAACTACCCAGCGGTGCACAGTACCCAGCATCCCACCCTGAACCAATCACTTAACACTCCTTACCCAACGATGACCGTTCCATTCAGCCCCGAAGCATACACCAGCCATCTGTATTCCACACCTGCCCCCCAAGCCGCCATGCCAAGCCCCCTAACAGTGCAGGGAGTGGGCATAATGAATAATCCCTCTGCAGCCGAGCAGACCCTTGAAAGTTCAAAGCATGGGCTGACGCCCCGTTTGCCCCACATGCCACTAGCTGCTGTCCACGACTCTCGAGCCCCCCTCCACTCATCTGCTATAAGCCCCAACACTGTCATGCCCCCTATCGTGAATATGACCCATGGAGGTTTTATAGCCCCACCCGGCACCCATGCCTCAATGCACGTACCAACCTCTGCTTTAGACCCCCAAGTTAGTGGACACCCTGGCATACCCCCCCAGCAGGTGCATACATCTTTAAGCGCTCCGGGCGGGGCTGCAGCCAACGCTAACCCCCCATTAGCTGCCTACGGTGGTTTTATACAGACTCATCAAGTGAAAAATGTCCAAGTCTTCACTGGCAGTGCTGACAGCAAGGTGCTTGTAGAGGACTGGATTCGTGACATGCAGTATCTTCTTGAGGCAATAGAGCTCCCCATTCACCTCCGCTTTTCCACGGTGGTGCGTCACCTAACTGGTGAAGCCCGAAAGCTGGTCCTGAATCTACCTCTCCATGACCAAACACCTGAAAGGGCATTCGAAGAACTGAGAGCAGAGTACGGCGACACACAGAGCTCCTCAGATCTACTAGCGGACTTCTATGAGCGTGTTCAGAGGTCTGGGGAGTCTGCCTGTTCATATGCTATAGCACTGGAGGCAACACTGCGAGCTGTGGAAGAAAACCAAAGAGGAGGCAAGCCTTTTCCTGACCGTGACAGTAAACTCACCCGGCAGTTCATACGGGGGATTAATGATGAGGATGTGTATGCGAGGATCTCGCCAATGAAGCCCCGGCTTTTGAGTTTCCGTGAGCTGCAGGCTGAGCTCCGAAATTTAGCAAAAGAAACAAAGAGATTCCAGCCTCAAAACAAATCAAAGAAAACTTATGCCCAGGTACAAGTGGCATCAGAGTGTAGTGTGAATGTGAAGGCAGAAAAGGCTAAACATTCTTCAGAGTGGTCAGAGCTAGCAGAGATGGTCAAGAAATTAGCATTGAGCCAGGAGGAGCAGATGGCCAAGTTGACCCACCTTGAATCGAGAATTTATGCTCCATCCTCTGCCACTCCACTGAGAGTCCGACCACCCCCTGGGGCTACAACCCCAATGTCAGTGGTCACATGCTACCGGTGTGGGAAGCAAGGACATATAGCCCGGGTTTGCAGAGCAGTGCTCCCGGGGCCTGAACAGACGTGGGCACACGATCCTCAGCCTGTGACCCCCATGGAGGGAAACACTTACTCAGCTCAACCTTTAAACAGATAAAGCCCATGGTCTCCGGGGCAACCATGGGTGAGCAGCAAGTCCCCACACTGCAGGTGAACAAAGGTGACGGAGGAGAGAGCACTCCCCTAGTTGGTCCCAGGAATGAGGGGGAGGTGGAAGTCAACGGAATGAAGTGCAGGGCACTCATCGACTCTGGCTCCCAGATAACCAGTATTACGCATCAGTACTGGTGCAGCCACCCCACCCTCCATAAACAAAAACTGCAGCCTTCTAAGATACCCATAGAAGGTGCAGGGGGCCAGAGTGTCACCTACCATGGTGTGCTACGCATCAACCTAAAATTGTTGGGGAGAGAGTTTAAGGGTGTGCCTGCTTTTGTTGTCACTAACACAGAGCACCGCTCCTCTGTTCCTCTGCTTGTGGGAACTAATGTCCTCCGTGCCTCCAGAAGTCACCTCCAGGCAACCTACGGCCAGCAGTTCCTCCTCCAGGTCAAGGAGACTCATCCGGAGCGTGCCGCCTCCCTGCTAGAGATTGAGAGCACTGATCAGTGTGATATGGATGACACAGTGGGCCCTGTTGTTTATACTGGTCGCAAGGTGCACATTCAAGCAGGGAAAGAGATGGATTTAATGTGCAAAATAAAAGCTGGACCACAAAGAAAGACTTATACAGCCCTAATTGAAGGCCACCCCTCCCTGCGGCTCAGCCAAGACATCCTGGTTGCCAGAGTTCTTGCTGATGTAAAGAAAGGATGTGCCCCGGTAAGAGTGATGAACCTCTCCCAGCATGCTATCACTATCAAGCCTCACACGCATCTGGCCAGGGCATCTCTGGTGGAAAGTATTGTGGACTTTTCAGACAGGGTGCGGGGCAGCCATCACATTAGCGGAGGCAGAGAAGCATGCCTGGGTATGGACCACGTTGTGGCAAGCCAGGAAGTGGATTTAAGTGGAGCAGATGTCGAAAACGAGCACCAGCGTTCCCTTCTTAAAGAGCTTGTGGAAAGGAACATGGGTGTGTTCTCACAGCACCCCCTGGATTATGGCCATACAAAGACTGTGCAACATGAAATCCCTCTGGTCGACTCTAAGCCATTTCGACTGCCTTACCGTAAGATCCCCCCATCACAGTGGCAGGATGTGAGAAGGTTGCTGACAGAAATGGAGGTAGCAGGAGTTATCAGGCCCAGCAAAAGTCCATATGCTTCACCAGTCGTGATCGTAACCAAGAAAGATGGATCACTAAGGCTGTGTATTGACTACAGGAAACTGAACTCCTGTAGCACGAGAGATGCTTTCCCTCTCCCCAGAATAGAGGAAGCCCTGGAGGCTCTAGGGCAGGCAAGATACTTCTCCACCCTTGACCTCACCTCTGGTTATTGGCAGGTGGAGGTGGCGGAGCATGACAAACACAAGATGGCATTCAGCACCCCTATGGGGCTGTTTGAAGCAAATCGTATGCCCTTTGGACTGCAGAATGCTCCCTCCACCTTTCAGAGACTCATGACCTGCTGCTTTGGCGACTTGAACTTCACCCACCTCCTAATCTATCTTGATGATCTCATCATATTCTCCAAAACCTTTGATGAGCATCTGGAAAGACTGCAGCTGGTGTTCGATCGGCTTCGG
Organism: Mchenga conophoros; assembly: GCF_057382185.1. NCBI lineage: Eukaryota > Metazoa > Chordata > Actinopteri > Cichliformes > Cichlidae > Mchenga > Mchenga conophoros. The sequence continues at coordinate 30,919,694 of NC_140546.1, read as the reverse complement.
GAGCATGGCTTGAAGTTAAAGCCTTCTAAATGCCACCTAGTGAGAAAGGAGGTTCAGTATTTGGGTCACTTAGTGTCTGCTGAGGGGATCCGGACAGACCCAGAGAAGATCAGCAAGGTGAAAAACTGGGTGAGGCCCACAAATCGCAAAGAAGTGTTGCAATTCCTGGGATTCGCTGGATACTATAGGCGGTATGTAAGTGGGTACTCTACCCTAGCTGCTCCCCTGTACCGCCTAACTGCTGGTGACCCCAGAAAGAAAAGGAGAGGGGGAAAGAAAAGTCTGGCTACCGACCCACCCTTTTTGTGGACAGATGAATGCGAGAAGGCATTTAAGACCCTAAAAGAAAGGCTGACAAGCGCTCCAGTGCTGGGATATCCTGACTATAGCTTGCCCTTCGTTCTGCAGACGGACGCCTCAGGGGAGGGTCTGGGCGCCGTTCTAGCTCAGATCCAAGGTGGAGCTGAGAGGGTCATAGCCTTCGCCAGTAGAGGTTTGAGCCCAGCAGAGACAAGGTATCCTGCACACAAACTCGAGTTCCTTGCTCTCAAATGGGCGGTCACCGACAAATTCTACGACCACCTCTATGGGCGTAGATTCTCTGTCCAGACAGACAACAACCCTCTCAAGTATGTTATGTCATCAGCGAAGCTGGATGCCACAGGCCAGCGGTGGGTGTCTAGGCTGGCTGCTTTCAATTTCGATGTCCAGTATCGGAGGGGACAGAGCAACACAAACGCTGACGCCCTCTCTCGCATGTCTAACCAGGAGGTCATGCACATCCTACAGACATGCCCTCAGTGGGTGGGTGTCGACGAACAGGGGCATGGTGTGACACAGGCTACCCAGGATACTCAAAGCCTCACTGGCCATGGCACGCCTGCAGGGGAGGAACTGGAACTCGGGCCACCTACATCCACTGAGCCTTACAGGGATGTGGGGATGGAATCCCTGCCCACCATGACCAAACAGGAGCTCCGTGCAGGGCAGAAAAAAGACCTTGTTATTGGCCCCGTCTTGCACTATAAGAGTATGAACCAGAAGCCGAGCCGCAGCGAGCGAATGAGTGCTGAAGGGCACGTGCGCCTTCTCTTAAAGGAGTGGAGAAGGTTAGCGGTAAGGGATGGCATCCTGTACCGCTGCGTCCAAGACAGCCAAAGGGGAGTAGTTGAGCAATTGGTGCTACCAGAGGATTAGCGTATATCAGTGAAGACTGCTCTCCACGATGACTCAGGCCACCTTGGTTTTGAGAGGACATTGCACATGATAAGGGAGAGGTTTTATTGGCCACGGATGTTCCAGGAAATCAAGGCTTGGTGCGAACAATGTGAGAGGTGCTGCCTTAGGAAAACTCCAACCGCAGGGGTCAGGGCCCCCCTGGTCAGTATCCACAGCAGTGCCCCCTTGGAGCTAGTTTGTGTGGATTTTTTGACTCTTGAGAAATCAAAAGGTGGTATCGAAAATGTCCTCGTGGTCACTGACCATTTCTCACGCTATGCGCAAGCATACCCCACTAAAGACCAAAAAGCCAGCACAGTGGCTAGGGTGCTGTATAGAAACTTTTTCTGTCGGTTTGGCTTCCCAGCAAAACTGCATGCAGACCAAGGGCGCAATTTTGAAAGTGCTGTGGTGAAGGAGCTGTGTAAATGCACCGGCATCACTAAGACCCACACCACGCCCTATCACCCACAGGGCAACGGGAGAACTGAACGGTTTAACCGCACCCTCATGAACATGCTGGGGACGCTAGAACCTCACCTGAAACCCCGGTGGCACGAATATGTGGATGCAATGACACACGCCTACAACTGCACCCGCCATGATTCGACAGGGTACACACCATACTACCTGATGTTTGGCAGGCATCCACGGCTCCCTGTCGACTTGGTCTTTGGGCTGTCAACCACTAATGGGTCGGGGGGATATAGCGATTATGTCCAGACCCTGCATGACTGCTTGTCACAGGCTTATGCACAGGCTAATCAGGCCTCTCGCCAGGCTAAGGGTCACCAGAAAAGATACTATGACCGACAAGCAAAGAGTCAAAGCTTCAGCCCGGGTGACAGAGTCCTGGTTAAAGTGTGTCATGTGGAGGGGCGAAGCAAACTAGGAGACAAGTGGGAGTCCCGTCCATACATTGTGGTGAAGAAACAGCCAGACATGCCGGTGTATGTGGTGCGATCGGAAAATGGTGATACAGAGAGAGTGGTCCACCGCAACCTACTCACGCAGTGTATGTTTCTTCCCGTGGAGCAGGTGGGAGAGGAGGCAAGAGAGGAAATGGAGCTTGACGTGGAGGAGATTCATGGAGGAGGGATTGAGGACATAGAGGACAGTGGAGAGCAGGCTGGTGAAGTAATCAGACAGGATGAAGAGTCGGACATGATCGAGGACGGGGAGGCTGATAGCCTGGAAGGAGGTGTGGAGGGAGTTTCACCTGAAGCAGCAAATGGATCACTTGCCCCCAAGGGACCAGAGGAAAGGGACACAGGGACAGGACAAGAGAGTGAAGATTGGAGGGGGAATGAAACTGTCAGGGTCACCCACTCACCTCCCAGACCAAGTGAACCAAGGAGGAACTTGCCAAGGAGTCGGCATCCCCCTTAGAGACTGACTTATGGGTCGAGAGTTAACGAACCAGGGGAGGATCAGGAGAAGATAGAAAGGGGGATGGAAGCTGTGGCAGAGGGCCAAAGCAAGAAGGGCTGCAGGAAACACATAGGATACACACATAGACATTTTCGCATTACACTGCACATCTTCCACCACCGTTATTCTTGTATACATAGTGAGACTGTTCTGTTTTATTTTGTTTTGTTTGATGACTGGGACGCCATCACTTAAAGGAGGGGCGGATGTAAGGTAGTGACTGGAATAAGTCACAAGGTGTCGCTGTTGAGCTGCATATATGGTGTAAAATTTAGCAATTTTGACCATTTGTCCTCTGCAGGACACCGTACTTCAGATTTCTTGTTCGCGCGGGCGCCATCTTGGTTCAGTGTTTGCTGTGATTCAAAAAGGGCCAGCAGCAGAGTTGGAGTGGTGTTTGCCCCTGCTTCCGAATAAACGGCACGGTCCGAGCCACAAATCGAGCGCCTGTGTCCGACTGGTCTCTCTGCGGTGCACCCCAATCCAACACAAACTGCTGTCAGACTCCATAATAAAGACTTTAACTGATCAAGCACACACATCCATACATATGCAATAATACTAAGTGCAATAATCCTTTCTGTCATCGTTGTATTTTTACTCAGTTGTATATAGTATTTGTATTTGTATTCTATTTTTATCTTATTGTATATTTATTTTATTTTATTCTACTGTATATAGTATTTTATTTTATTCTATTCTGTACAGTTGTGTACTGTATTTATTCTTATTGTATTCTAATTTTTGCCTCATAACTTTTGCACTGTCCACTTCCTGCTGTGACAAAACAAATTTCCCACGTGTGGGACTAATAAAGGTTATCTTATCTTATCTTATCTTATCTTATCTTAAAAACTAACACAACGCAGAGTCCGGGGTGTAGGGAGGCCCCTGCACTGGTTGGGTTACATGACAATGATGTACACTGTCTTGTTGGTATATATGCACAAGTCTAATAAACTTAAACCTACACCATCCTCCATATTCTGGTATTCTAAATCGTACTTAGCAGAAACCAAAAGACTGCTTGGTGGAGTTAACCTCCTAAACTATCTACAACACATGGTGGAAACCTGACATTAAGGCTACGTTCACACTGCAGGCGAAAGCGCATCAAATCCGATTTTTTTGACCCTATGCAACCCATATCCGATCATGGTATGACAGTGTGAACGGCACAAATCCGATATTTTCAAATCCGATCTGGGTCACTTTCGTATGTGGTACTGAATCCGAAACATATCCGATGTTCCAGAAAGCGACTGCTGTGTGAATGGTCAAGTCGCATTAAATCCGTCTTTTACGTCACTGACACAAGACAGACACCAATTATCAGCGCCAGAGAAGCGCCTGATAAGACATCGCGAACGCTTCCTGGCCATCCGGTGAAACTGCTGGGAAGACAACGTTGGAGAAACGTTAACATTTTATTTGGACTGCATAATCTGCAGATTCTGACAGAAATGTGCAACTATCATTTGAAGCACCGCTCCTCTAAAACAGCAATAAGGATAATTATTAGGTTATTTACATTATTATGTAAATAACAAAATAACTTATAGCAAAAATTGGGAAACGTAATGTCCGAAGTCAAACAATATTGTTTGCTCTGGGTCTAAACAGAGCGCGTTGTGTGTGACATCTTCTTTTGCGCATGCGGGCCGCTTTGAGCGTTCACACTAGAGCGCGTTTGCTGTTGCATTTTATTTGTAGTGTGAACGAGCAGACAAAAAAATTGGATTTGATCAAAAAATCGGAATTGAGCATTAAGACCTGCAGTGTGAACGTAGCCTTTGACAGAGAAGACTAAAGGTGAGAGAAGTAATATTAATATTTTCTCTCAATACATGATGATTCCGTTTTTACAGAACGGTTGGCAACTCTAATAACTAATTGTGAATAAAATAAATCAGTAATATCATAGCACCCGTCTAGCAGTATAAAAAATCCGTCATGCTAGCTGGTACGCAGTACGAGTTATTTTAACTGGGAGGAAATAAAAATGTGAAAATAAACTACAACTAAACTTGGTTTATATCTGACCCACTCAGACCAACTTCTCACCTGCCCCTCGGACCGGCCGCGCCTCATGTCTCTCCTCCTCCTGCCTCCCTTATCCCTGATCCACCTGCTGGCCTCCACCCCTTGCTAATGTTACTGAAACTGTGGAAGCTCCGCCATAGAAAACAACTGAGTTCTCTTTACACATCTGCCAACATCTGGCCAATCTGGCCACCACCTGTCATTGTTTATACCGTTACAAAAAACAAAGCAAAACGAAACGAAAAATCCCCATCTGCCCACCAGGCAAATGCCCAGTATGCCCCGTGGCCAGTCCAGCTATGCTCACGACTGCTAGTACTGCTCACTACTGAATTATACTGCTAATTGGGAATAAAATTGATGAACGCCAGAAAATAATTTGGATCATGTCTTTATGAGACGTAATATCATCACCTGAGCTCTGTAAAGCTATTTAAATATTGCTAGATTATTGTCCTCCCTTAACAAACATGCTACTTCTATCTATACAGAAACTTGGTGGCTTACTGTGTAAGTCACATTTATAAGGAAAAGATTCATAATCAGGGAAGATCATAATCGGGGTATGTCCACATTAATAAGTGACAGAGAGCGGAACTAACAGCCCTCCCGTTGTTCAATAAAAATGATTTAAATATAGCTCATCCGAGGGTTACTCACACTTTAACGATGGTATGGAAACCAAAGGATCCACAGAGAAAATGTGTTTTCTTAAATTGTGTAATCTGTAGTCTATGAGGCAATAAACCAGCTTTGTCCCGGTGTGACTGATTTCGAAATGGGTGGTTTCCAAACTCGAACATGGGTACGTGAGGAAATCCGCGCAAACTACACCTCTCCACACCTTTGTCAGAGATGACGGTATCACGTTCCCTGGTAGCAAACGAGTATGTCACGCTTGTTACCTGTGAGTGAAACGGTGAAAAAGCTCTCACCGATAGAGTCTACGCATCGTTTGTACGTGTATTATATGAAACTGAACCAGAAAGCAATTTCCTCGTAGATCGGGTAAGTCATTTATAAAAGTATCATATTTTACCAGATGATGCGGTAAAAACAGCTTAATCTTCGCTGATGTTATTTTCTTTATTATCTTATAAGTGAATAGAAATGAGACATGGCTAAGTGTCTTGTAATGTTGCTTTATATGACTTTCTAAACTATAACTTGTTACACTTTGCTGATTATATCACCACACACTCTGTCTGCAGATTGTTAATGTTTCCCAGTCAAACATCTAGAATGATTTCAAAATCAAAGGTGCTGGTTTTCCTGCTGTTTTTCACTGGTATTGGTGTGTATGTCAAAACGGGCTACCAATTGACTCATTATGCTGTGGACCAAAAGCTGTGTGCTTGCATAAAATGTTTATCAGAGGATAAGCAGTTGCTTCTGGATCGATCGAATAGAAGTGTTCAACCATTTTTGACTGCAAACATAAACCTCTCACAGAATGAATTCAACTGGTGGAAGGTAAGTAGTCACCAGGAAAGGATAACATTTTTACACACCTCCCTCCAGCTCATTTGGTCTAACAACAAAGTTTATTTGAAATGTCTGACAGGATTTGCAGGCTGAAAGCCGTAGCTTCAGAGTTTATGAAACAACAGTGGCCAACTTGTTTCAGATCTTCCCACAGAATCCAGATGTTATACAACCCAAATATGACCACTGCAGGACTTGTGCTGTGGTGGGTAATTCTGGTAATTTAAGGAGATCGCATTATGGACCGCTGATAGATTTACATGAAGTTGTCATAAGGTACTTTCTAAGCTAAAGCAATTTTTCTTTACCATTAAATTCAAATTCAAATTTTATTTGTCACGTACACAGTCATACACAGTACGATATGCAGTGAAATGCTTAGATATGCAGTGAAATGCTTAGATATGCAGTGAAATGCTTAGATATGCAGTGAAATGCTTAGATATGCAGTGAAATGCAGTGAAATATCCCCTCCTACACAAAAGATCCAAACTGATGTGAAATATATCCCTTTGTGCTGTTTAGAATGAACACTGGTATTACCAGAGGCTTTGAAAAAGACATTGGAAACAAGACAACTCATCATGTCATGTATCCAGAGAGTGCTGTGGATTTGGATGACAACACCCATTTTGTACTGTTTCCCTTTAAGATACAGGACTTTGAGTGGCTCATTAATGCCTCTACAACAGGATTTACTGGAAGGTGAGTTCTCTTTTTCAGGGCTACATGCACATGTATTTGACATTTATTTAACGAGACTCAGTGTCTCATTTACAAGAGACCTGTTTTAGACAACATAATTAAATGAAAATAATAAAATAGAAAAAATAAAATAGCAAAATCTGCCTCATTAAGATCAAATTCCCAGTGATGAAAATCAGCACTGGGACGTCTTTTAAATCTACAAGCAAAATCAGTTAAGCGAGAGAGCTCAAAGTCTTTCTGTAATGTATTCCACTAAGACAGACCTCAAATGATGGCACCTTCTTAATAAGCTCACTACAAACTGATTATCCTGAAATCATACTATGACTACATTTTTATGCAACATGCAGACAGATGAAGTGTCCTCATAACAACTCATCTTACTGTAGTTCATTTACGTATGCTTTTGTACTGTTCTTAGGATTGTGACTTAATATAAAGTAAAAATAAAAAAATTAAATAAAGACTCTTAATGCTTGTTGAAAAGTTATTTTATGTAAACCATTTTTAGGCAGTTGTGCAGCCACTAATTTGGGCACATGAAAATCATACAATCATTTTGTACTTTATTTTGTTTCAGATAAAATATTCTGATTTCATCTGAGCTTGCCCAGCTTTCTTCTTGGTCCCACCAATGCCACCCCATTAAAAGAAAAAATAACACTCTTAGGTTTAGATGTTACAGTCAGCATACACTACCTTCTTCTCTCCCAGCTGCTAAAATTACCGACACCTGCTACTAAGCAAAGTATCTCAAAAGATTTCCCCTAGATCGTCTTGCAGTACAGAATTTACATCAAATGCAAAAATAGAATGCCACTGCATGAATTCAACATGTATGCAGATTAAAAGGATTTGGCTGATGGATGTAGTGTGAGATGAAATAAGGTGAATTTCTGTATCAAACCATTACTCTGATCCTTCTCCATGTTCAAGACGGACCATGCCTTTTTTAGCTTTGTTTTTGTTAAACACCTACTTCATATTTTTCAATATCATGCTGTTTCCAACAGGTCATATATGCCAGTGAAATCAAAGATCAAAACTAACAAGGATTTGGTGAGTAGCGTCAATGGCAAAGCTTCCTGGTGGCAATGGTAATATTTAAAAATAAAAGCTGTTTAAAGGCTCATTCTAATTTCTAACAGGTCATGGTGGTAAATCCAGCTTTTATGAAATATGTACATGAGGTTTGGCTTGGAAATAAGGGACGTTATCCATCCACTGGCTTTATGGCTTTGATTCTTGCACTTCACATTTGTGATGAGGTAAGTACAAAGTTTTCAGTTTCTGAAGTGCCAGACGTACAAAATAAAATATGTTTTTCATTTTCATACAAGCTGGTCCATTTGAGTCTTTGCTAATTTGTTCTTTTGTTCTTATATTGCTCTCCTAAATAGATGTGCATTTCAAAAGTTCAAAATGTCTTTGGTGAAGATCAGAGCAGGTTTACCCACCAGTACCACTTGATTAAAAACTCTGGTTTAATCTGTGAATGGTTAAATTTCAGTTCACATGCCCTATGAAAGTGAAAGCTGTTGCAAGTATTTCTGATGTGTCCCCTTCTTAAATTGACTAGACTACAATCTAGAAGACATTCCTTCATGGAAAGCTTTTTAGCTAAACCTCTCAATAAGAGGTTTTGTCATTGTATACTCATGGTATAATCATAGTGTTTCCATTTAGTGCTCAGGTCGCTGTCCAACTGTTCATTTCATTTTTCAGCAGCCATTGTTTGGATTTTAGTTAAAAAAGGGACATTTTGTTCATGCATTTGTTTCCCATTCATTCATATGTTCATTTTTTGTCTTCCTAGGTTGATGTGTTTGGTTATGGCGCTGACAGTGATGGAAACTGGAGTCACTACTGGGAAATACTCACAAACAAAAGGTTAAGAACTGGAGTACATCCTGGAAATTATGAGTATAACATCATCCAGCAACTAGCTCAGCAACAAAAAATTAAGTTCTATGAAGGCCTAATGAAAAAAATGTGATTGAATGCCATACACTCAGTAAGGAAAGAACTGAAAGCCAAATGGATGTGTATCTACAACTATAGTAATTTCCTAACCCTCCTAACTTGACATTGATATTAGGAATCTTTAGGAAGGACTAGTAATCATGAAAGGTGTTACGTTAAAGAAGTCTTTGGATATGTGACATTTAAATTAGAATTCAACAAATTTGACTTTTAGACTAATGGATCACAAAAGTTTAAAGTTAGATATGTCATTATAGATGATGATACATAGAGGGTGCTCTTTTACGTCTTGCTGAAGCAGAAGAAACATGTAAAACATAACACATTGGGTTATGTGTAACTGTAAACCTACACACAGTCTCTTTTCTCCTGGGACTTATACTTCCAACAGGCAGTATTCCTTTCAAATTCATGGCTTACAAGAGAAGAAGAAGCTGTTTAGAACAAACAAAAATGTAAATATATAAAATCAGATAGAGTGGCTATGAATGTAATGACAAGAATGCAAAAGACAAATGATGAAAACCTGGAAAGCCAGATGCCTGGAAATCAAGGGGATAACATAGGGAGACAAACAACCAATCAAGCTAACATCCAGTTATCTTGAGTGGTTTAAAATAGCTAATTTTAAAATAACACTTCACCTAGAATCCACACAGTGACAAAGAGACCACAAGTCATCAACTGTCAGAATTTGAAAAGATTTAAAGATTATTTGTAGTTTACATCCACTACCTGGCCTTGTTACACAAAAGCTGACAAAATAATCAGTTTCCTGTGCTCAAGTAAAAGGCATATGAGCAAAATAATTTGTTTGTTGTTATGACCAGGGTAAAAAGATGAAACTGACATTTGCCAACTTTTAATTGTACTTTTGGATGCTGAACATTGGAATTATATGACAGTTGTTAAACAGGTCAGATTAACACGCTGTGAAATTGCTTCTTTTTAGAGAGTCCATCTAAGAATTCTTGCCATTGGTCTATGTTGAGTCAGTCTGTTTTTTTAAAGCAGAAAACCTGCAGAAACAGGTAATGGTAGTGTGATGATATTTTTGCTGAAAACTACCATGTACTTTTCTTCCAGTTTAGGACAGAAAATGATTGAAACAAGAAGCTAACAATGGAAAAAAAAACTATAACATAAAAAACACAATTGTGAGTTATTTTTCTGAATGACTGAAAATTTGGTTTAACCTTAGTGTACTTAAAGTTGTTATTGTGAGTTTCCCCATTCTATTTTGACAACAGGAAGAATCTGTTAGCTAGGTAGCAAAGTGAATCTGTAATTTACTTTAAAATGAAAAAAAAGAAAAAGGTTTGCTATTCCTTCCTATTATGTAAGGGATCATAATCTAGAGAACAGGAAACTACAGAACACAAAGTTGATTTCCTTTTCTGATATATCAGGCACACTGAAACAGTGCTATAATCAGAGTTAAACAACTACATCGCTTAATGAATGAATTGATCACTGAATGAATCTTTACAGTAATAGACTGAAAGGATTCGTGGTGATTGTTTTTTAAAATATATAATAATAATTTTTTTAAAAAACATTTTACACCTTTCCTTAGGTATTATCCCATAAGGGTATGGATAAAGTAAGCAGGTAATGTTTAGACCTTCCACTAGCTTTTTGAAGAACTAGTTGTCATTGGAAGATAAGAACACACACACACACACACACACACACACACACACACACACACACACACACACACACAGCTTGAAAATGTCAAACAAAATAACTCCTGTCAGTATTTTTTATTCTTTGCGAAACCAACCACCACCACACCAACTGCTAAAGGGATAACAGAAAAGATAAAACCTAGTAGACTGACAGCTAATCAAGCTGACCAAAAAAGAAAGTGCGATAAAGATGATAGCACTTAGGAGTTGAATGATCATGACTACTAACCCATTAAACGAAAAGCATTGTGCATTCAGTCATTTTCTAAGCAAAATCCTAGGTGGAACAAAAACAAAGTATCTCCTAAGAAAGAAAAGATGATGCAGCTCAGTACAGATGAAATTAAAGCCTTTGAGTGTGGTAAGGGCCATACCTTGGAGGGCCTGAGATGTTGCCAGAGGGGGTGGAGACATATAGACACAGACGAACAGGTACACACAGACACAAACGTTTCAACTTTGAAAGTTTGTTAAGTTAACATTTTATTTATTCCAACTGTTAGTTTGTTTAGTTTACTTTGGTTGAACTCCCCTTACTTACCTGTGTTCCAGGAGCAAAAGGAGGAAGTGCTGTCTCACTTCCTGTGTTTATAGGTTCCTATTTAGTTCTGATGTCTCAGGAAGAGACCAGGTGAGGGAGTAGGTGGGTGGGGTGGGGGGTGAGGGGGGTTGTAATTTAATAAAGTCAAGGGTTTTGTTTGCTTGAGAGTTATATGTGTTTTTGTAAAATGTAAGAGCTATATCTTAGAAGTGTGTTTTATTGCTGGTAAAGAGTAGCATCATAAGTAAATGATTATGATGGTAATGTTTAGTCTTCTCAATTGAATGGAATAGGCCATAGGAGAACATTGTATTTGGATAGCTTGAACTAGAACTAGTGATGGCCAAACGAAGCTTTCTGAAGCATTGAAGCTTGTGTTAAAAAACGGTTCATTAATCGAAGCGTTTTAAGATAGTCCTCTCTGGTGACATCTGGTGGCCAAAAATATGAAGAACGTCTTGAATGTAGAAATTAAAGTGTACTGCTTCATTATTATGACTGCCCACTTTACAGAGTGGACTACACAATTCTGTCTGATACTGGGCTAACCTTGTGTTGCTTTGAACATGTATTTTTTGGCTGTTTTTTTTCTATTTGTTTAATAAATACATTTGATCAATAAACTTCTTTTTAGTTAAACATGTACCATGGTGTGGTTGCTCTTTGCTTGCGGCTTCTTGATGTTGGTAAATACAATAGATGAAAAATACATGTATAATGTACAACACCTTCTGGAGGATGCATCTGTTGTGAGGTCCTGCCTATGTGTGCAATTAATCACTGGACAGCTGGACAGGTATGTTTATAGATAATATTGTATTAGGCCACTTTTCCTTCACATATTTTTCACCAGTGGGATCACTGAATTTGGCAATGTACTTTACAGTGAGCAGCAGCATGCTCGCATTTAAGTATATAATTGTTTGCAATGTAACAAAGATTACCCAACTTTTTTTAATGATCTGTAGACCTCTTGTCAAATTAATGACCCACCAATATGTTCCATTTATTTGTTTAGACACCAAATATTTAAATATTACAACTTTTTGGTCAGGGCTAGGGATAAGGTTAGGTTTAGGGCTGAAATACAGGGCTGGAACGTCTATTACCGCGGGAGCGTCATTGCACTGGATTCCAGCCATAACCCGCCGCGTACCATAAGAACGCCGAAGGTCTCCTTTCGCGTTCCTCAGGAACGCCGCGGGACGTGACAAAACGTCGACATGTTACGCCTCGGGAGTGAGAACGCTCTGGTTTTAACACACACACACACACACACACACACACACACACACACACACACACACATATATATATGTATATATGTATATATATATATATATATATATATATTAGGGGTGCAACGATATTCGTATCGATATTGAACCGTTCGATACAGTGCTTTCGGTTCGGTACGCATATGTATCGAACAATACAACATTTGTAATTTATTTTATCAATTTTCCTTCTGACGATGCTGTCTGTGTTGAGCGCTCAGTGAATCTGTGTTCGACTACTCCGCCTAGGCTGCACTGTCGAGCGCAGATCCACTGAGCGCTCAACACAGACAGCATAGTCAGAGGGAAGAGCGCAGGGCAAGCTAGCGAGACAGAAGTTAAGCTCTCCTTGCAACAGGCAAATTGACCCTCATTCAGATCTGGCGTTTGGAATTATTTTGGTTTTCATGTGACGTATGACCCTGAAGGTAAGCGAGTCATGGACTAAAGTAAAACAGTATGTTGGATGTGCCATGCAATGCTCAATTACATTGGTGTGAACTAGTGTGTTAGCGCAGTTAGCTCGTTAACGTGTTGGCCGTCTAGCCCCATGCACGGAGTGATCGGCGGTAGCTCGTTAACGGAGATTTGCCGTGTTGTGGCGTTAAGGTAATTTCAACGAGATTAACCTGAAAGCACTAGCGGGAACACAACGAATATGACTGCACATTTACGCCGACATCATCGTAGTGCAAAGACAAGTGGAAGCAGACAAAAAAAAGCAAGCATGCTACTAACTTTAGCCGAGTCATTTAGACAGCTGTTAGCACATGATTCTCCTTATGCTGCTGAGAATATAGCCCAGAAGAAGCGGATAGTATAGCTTTTATTTTGGAAAGAGACATTTCTCTGTAATAAACTCTCTTTTCCAAAGATGAGTGATTCCTCAATCAGATACAGGGCTTGCAATATCGCTAGCCCGGCGTCCCGGAGCTAGCGATTTTTTCAGTCGGGCTACCAAAATCTATCTCTTCCCTGCCCGTCGGGCTATTGTAGGAAAAATATATGTCAATGCTTTTGCATTCTTTCAGAAATGTAGCTGGGTAATTATGTCATTGGCATTGGTGAGCCACTGTCAATATGTGACATATTGTAATCGCGTTTGAATTTGCGCTTGTTTTTTTGCTTTCACTTTGCAATCGTGCGAACTGTGTATAGAGAGCGACAGCACTGATCTGTGAGTGATGATAATTTGCGCACCATTTCCTCTGACATCGTCTTATTAATCGTTAGCTTACTATGCAAACATGACAAGTGAAATCTCCCGCAGCAAGCTTAAACATGTGAGAGGTTGATCGTGCAGAGAATCGCTGAGCTTATGTGAGTGAGTGTGTAAAAGCATTTCAGTTCTGCTGAGCCAAATAAGACAGGTCAGGGTGAAGAAGTGACAGCCAAAGAAAAGCTTACCACAAAACGGAGAAGTTAAGACAAATCAGACTATGAGGCAAATAGAAAGTGCAGCTTTATGGTTTCATGGACAAAAGAATTTCTGTGGCTGCAATATGACGAGCTAAATAACCAGGGGTGCACATAAGTGGTCCGCAGGTGCGCATTCGCTGTCAAAATAAAAAACACGCACAAGGGTTAGGGTTAAATTCAAAAACTGTACTTTTGAGTTAAAATATATATTTATAATTTTAATAAATGACAAATTAAAAATGCATGAACATTTTTTTGTATCGAAAAAATATCGAACCGTGACACCAAAGTATCGAACCGAACCGAACCGTGAATTTTGTGTATCGTTGCACCCCTAATATATATATATATATATATATATATATATATATATATATATATATATATATATATATATATATATATATATGTCTCCCCAGTATGAACTCAAAAACCACAATAAAGGCATTTGTGAGGTAAACTGGTAATATTTAGACTTGCCATTTGCCTTTTGAAGAAGTGCTTGTATTTGGCTTTTTCATGGAAGTTCTTGGCCAGATAACAACAACATAATACATAACAGTAAAAGGTCTGAGTCAGAAGAGGCAAACTAATGTCTGACCAAAGACTGCTGGCCTGAAAGAGCAGGCTACAGTTTTTCCCTTTTTATGGGACATTGGCAAACACTGGACAGCCTCTTTTGAGCTCATCCTTCATCCAACCAAGGTTCACGAAACTCAAGAGATTCACATCTAGAACAAATAAAAAGGATTAGGCTTAAAACCAGACAACCAATTAGTCATTTAACTGATTAATGGTTGAGACATTTCTGTGTGATTGCATTTGTAACAACTGAATAAGTGTTGATTAATCATTGCTGTTAGTTTTTTTTTTTTTTTTTTTTTTTTTGCTGGAGCACCACACAGCCCTTGGATCGGTTGAAGATGGTTTTGTTTTGGAGGCTGCAGACTCTTGTACTGGAAATTTCTTTAGTTTATGTATTAATTAAATCACTTTAGTAATAGTAGTAACACTTTTGTACTCAGTATAGAAAGCTCACTCTTGGCATCAGTTGTATGCATGTGGAATGTGATCAAAAGTGGGGTCCAAGTTTTATTGCACCTTCACAGCAGACTCATTTTCCTCTTGAGGGCTCTGGACATCCTGTTGCAGATGAGATGACGGTTGGTCGGAACTGTTCCTAGACTGAAGAGATAAGGATCTGTTAATAATTGATCTGCTGTGAAACGTTCTTTGTTTGGGAAGTATAAAGGGATCAGGGTGATGTCTTTCACTTAGAAAAACGGGTTAGGTGTGTGATCTGAACATTTTTCTCCACTGCAGTGTTTTTCTTTTCTTTTTTAAATAAACCTCACTTCAAAAGCCATGCATGCCTGTTGTTTGCAGTTTTATTCAATATTTTCCATAACACTCTCAACACTGAATATCCAGCAATGACGAGCTCACCTGAAACTTCACACCTTGGCTCATGTGATTAGGTAGAGCACATGTGTCAAACTCATGGCCCGCAGGCCACATCCAGCCCGGCGTACATTTATATCCGTACCTCTTGATGGATCTCAAGAAGAAAAGAAGAAGCTGTTGAAGGAGTGTATGGTGAAAAACAATTATATCCTTTCTCCTAACACTCACTCATCCCTTACTCAGGAGAAGCTAAGATGAAGCAGCATTAGCTTAATGAAAAGCACTCACTGAGACACAGATGCATAAACAGTCACCAGAGACAGTGAAAATATTTCACACCACATAACAAGATATATTACACTTTACAAAGCTCTTTAAAAAAAAATCTGTTCTTCACGTGAGCAAATAAGTAAAATCGTCTGTGTGCCAACAGATAATCCAGTTTTCCCACTTAGACAGAACCATCAATGCTGTTTGAAGTCAGACGTCCTTCATCTTCCATCCATTCTCTTTTGTTGCGTTTGAACTGGAGCCTATCTCAGCGGTCACAGGTCAAAACGCTCAGGTCACCACTTTGTCACAGATACTTGTGAAAGGCGCTATGGAAAGATAAAACTGATATTACTTTTGAAATGACCAAATATATTGAGTCATTATATTTGTATTGTTTGTAATTAAATGATCTGAAAAAACTGCACCTTAATAAAATTTGATCTGAGAAACCTTAGGTTAAACGATTCGGAGGAAGTAAAACTATCATTTCGTTAGTTGACTCAGAGCAAGTAGAAACGCATAACGGAACGACAAACATTCCGAACACGCCCTTAGAGTCAAACAATGAAGACACATGAACAGTGGCGGTCCTAGCCTGTTTGGCGCCCTGGGCGAACACTCCCTGTGGCAAAAGTTATGCGAGATCCCGAGTTTGTTTTGCGAGATCTCGCAAAAGTCCTTCTTAATTTTTTTCTTAATTTTTTTTTCTCCCATGTCCCTTGCGGGGCTCCGTATTTTTCTAAACTGAGTACCTGATGGCTTTGAACTTTTCTTGTCCATCTTCCATTGGTTTTAATTTTGCACTCCAGTAACCATCCCTCAACCCGAGGATCACCACAACATAATCTAACACAGCGGTCTCCAACCTTTTTTGCGCCACGAACCGGTTTATGCCCGACAATATTTTCATGGACCGGCCTTTAAGGTGTCGCGGATAAATACTACAAAATAAAACTAGTACCGGTATCGAAAAAAAGAAGATTTATTCATAACACACATGAAAAGACCCAGGAAAACTGAGTTAACGATAAAAATGATGACAAAATAACGCTGAAAACTGATAACAACCCTGAAAACCATACATTTCACACCTGAGCCTCAACTTTCTCAAACGATTCACGGACCGGTACCGGTCCGAGGCCCGGGGGTTGGGGACCGCTGATCTAACACCATAATCTACACCTTAGTTCATAGATTCACTTTGTCTAGGGTGCATTTCTGAGATTTCACACAACCCAGGATTCAAATCATGAATACATAATGGTATTGGATTTACAACATTATAAATGAAATGTGCTCTATTTGGAAGCAGCAGGCCCCCCCTCCCCTTTTGACAGGTTGTGTGCGAGACTTTAAATCAGGGGTAGGCAACCTTTCTGATGACGAGTGCCATTTAAAATTTCCTCAGAAGTCACTGTGCCATATGATTGCATTAGCAATAAATCTAATAACGCTCTATATGAACAGTTACACGCAGGGGGTTGGGAAGCGCATCTGTAACCGAAAGGTTACAGATGGTTCGGTCCGGAAGGTCGCCGGTTCGATACCCGTACTCTCTGTCCTGGTCGTTGTGTCCTTGGGCAAGACACTTCACCTACCGCCTACTGGTGTTGGCCAGAGGGGCCGATGGCGCGATATGGCAGCCTCACTTCTGTCAGTCTGCCCCAGGGCAGCTGTGGCTACAACCGTAGCTTGCCTCCACCAGTGAGTGAATGAATAGTGGTATTATAAAGCGCTTTGGCTGCCTTGAAAAGCGCTATATAAATCCAATCCATTATATCTGACCCAGATAGACTGCAGGTCATAACTTCTTACCTGAAGTTCAGTTCACCTGACACTCGGAACGGCGGCTGCCTCGGGTCTCTTCTCCTGCCTCCCCTTTCTCTCATCCACCTGCTGGCATCCACCACTTATTAATATTACTGAATCTGTGGAAGCTTAGCCACCACCAAACAACTGAGTTCGTTTTTTACACACCGACCAGCATCTGGCCAATCCACCACTTTCATTATATACCATTACCAAAAAAAAAAAAATCATCGGCCACCGACCAAAATAATGCCCAATGGCCAGTCCAGCTATGGTCGTGCCATCACTTAACCCTTCGCGTGCCAACTATGGCACGGGTGCCCAGTGTTGCCGACCCCTGCTTTAAATCATCAAACTGTAAATTTTAAATTGTTATTGATCCCTTTACCCCTAGTCCTAAAGTGTATATTTATTTTCTTACTCTTCTTATATATATTGTTTGTTTACTTGCACTGCTGTAACTGGAGCCTCATTGTCTCATGTCTCTATATACTGGACTGTATGTAGCGGAGATGACAATATAGTTTACTTTGACTTCAGCAGCGAGCAGGTGCACCGAGGGCTCTCGCGCTCACTTTTCGTGTATAGAATTTCGAAAAAACATTGGTGCAAATTATACGTCTGTATCATAATGTCTGGTGTTTTCGTTTTTGTTGGTTTGTTTTTATTTTGTTTTATTTTGCGAGTTGGTTTTTAGATGCCGCTCCAGCCGGTCAGAGAATCCCCCGCCACCACGCCCTCTCCTCTCTGCGCCGCAAGCAGCATGCGCACCTCGCAAACCAAGGGCGCCCTTACTCCCAGCAAATGGGCGATAGAAAACAGATCGGGGCCTATGCCATTCCCAATATGCGCTGGCATGACGTCGGGGCAGCATGAGTACGAGCATTTTTTTTTTTTGCCGATGCCCGTGATGCCGCCCCCCACCACGATGCCGCCCCGGGCAATCGCTACTGCACATGACTGTAAAAAGGATATAAAAAGGATGATCTTCACTTAGCAAACAAATATTTCCAATGGCCAGTGATTCCATAAGCCAATGATAATCAAATGAGAATCGATAAAGATAATCAATAGGGAATCAAATTGCTGATATTGATATGCAAGAACAGCCCTTACTTGTCAAAGCATGGACTCCACTAGACCCCTGAAAGAGTGCTGCAGTATCTGACACAAAGATGTTAGTAACAGATAGATAGTAGGTCCTGTGAGGTGTGAGCTGGGGGCTTCATGGATCTGACTTGCTTGTCCAGCATATTCATTGGCCCTTATCACACACACTCAAATCCTTACACTTGCCCATTTTTCCTGCTTTTAACAAATCAGTGGAGGATAAAATGTTCACTTGGTCCCTAATGTATCTATGTATGTATGTAAACATGGTATACCCTTCACTATTCCCACTTGTCTGAAGGCCTCCACCATTATTCCCATCCCCCAAAAGACTGGAATAGACAGCCTCAATGACTAAAGACCCATAGCCCTCACACCTATAGTCAAATTCAAATTCAAATTTTATTTGTCACACACACAACCATACACAGTATGACATGACGTGAAATGCTTGTAGCTGTGCAATGTAGTGCCCGACCATTAAATGACAGTGGTTTTACAGTATTTACAAATTTACAGGTTATACAAAATTTACAGATTTAACTTAGAAATTTACAGTAAAAAAATGTGCAAATAGCAGAAAGAGATTATAAATTATAGGAAGTGTGCATGAAGAAAAACCAGAGTGCGTGTGGTTATGTGATGTGTGTGAGAGTCCAGTCCTACACCTGGTTCAGGGCCCGAATAGCCTGGGGGAAGAAGCTCCTCCTCATTCTCTCTGTTTTGGCCTTAAGGGAGCGGAAGCGCTTCCCAGACTTTAACAGTGAGAAGAGTCCATTGTTGGGATGGGAGAGGTCCATCATAATCTTCCTAGCTTTGGTCGTGCACCGCTTGGTGTAGATGGACAGCAGGTCAGGGAGCTCTGATTGAATGATGCGTTCGGCTGAGCGCACCACTCTTTGCAGATCTCGTCTGTCCTGCTTGGTGCTGTTCCCAAACCAGGTGCAGATGTTTCCCGTCAGGATGCTCTCGATTTTGCAGGAGTAAAAGTTCTTGAGCACCTTCAGTGGCAGATGGAAGTCTCTAAGTCTTCTGAGGAAGAAAAGACGCTGACGGGCTTTCTTAACCAGGGTGTTGATGTGACAGGACCATGACAGGTCCTGAGTGATGTGGACATCCAGCTATCGGAAACTGTCCACTCTCTCCACTGGCGTGCCACTGATGATGAGGGGCTTGTAAGTCCTCGGCTGCTTTGTAGTGAAGTCCACGATCAGCTTCTTAGTCTTGCTGACGTTTAGGAGGAGGTTATTCTCCTGGCACCAGGTCTCCAGGTTCCTAATCTCCTCCAGGTAGGCCGTCTCGATATTGTCGGAGATCAGGCCCACAACAACAGTGTCGTCAGCAAACTTGACAATGGAGGTGGTGTCTGATGTGGCTACACAGTCATAAGTGTACAGTGAGTACAGCAAGGTGCTTAAAACACAGCCCTGAGGCGCTCCAGTGCTGAGTGAGATGGAGGGGGAGACAGTGATGGACTGTTTGAAGCACGTTGGAGGGAGAGCCAGGGAGAGGTTGAAGATCTCCGTGAACACCGGTGCTAGCTGGTCAGCACAGGCTCTCAGGACCCGGCCAGGGGTTGCATCTGGTCCTGCTGCCTTCCTGGTGTTCACCCTCCTGAAGGTGTTCCTCAAGGCATGCTCTGTGATGATGAATGCATTGTCTTCACTGGTGCACTCCGAGCGTGCGCAGCCATTTGTTGTTTTAATTGCCGCAGCGTCGAAGCGAGCATAAAACGTTCATCAGCCAGTGAAGCGTTGGCATTCATCATTGACGAGGCTGGTCGTTTATAGTCCTTTATTGTCTGCAGTCCTTTCCACAGGCTCCTAGAGTCGCACTGTCGTAGCTGTGACTCTAGTTTTTCCCCGTAGCTCCGCTTTGCCTTTCTGACGCACTGCGCACGTTGTAAGACGCAGCCTTGTATAGGTCCATATTACCGGAGACGAGCCCTTCATTGTAGGCAGCAGATCTCAGAGCGTCGCGGATGTTTTTATCCACCCACGGTTTCTGGTTGGGAAACGTTCGGTTGATAGATCTTTCTGCTGTGTCGTCCGCTAGTTTCCCGATGAATCCCACAACCGCTTCCGTAAACATGTTGATGTCATCAGAGCTGCGCCGAAACATGTCCCAGTCTGCGTCATCCAGTGCGTCATCCAGTGCGTCCTGCAGCGCGGTCACTGATTGGTCCGTTCAGCGAGCAACCTCCCTACTAATTGGTGGTTGCTGCTTTAGCCTTTGTTTGTAAGCAGGCATGAGGAAGATGGTGGCATGGTCCGATTTTCCAAATGCCGGCCTTGTAACAGTTCTTGAACGGGGTGTAGCAGTGGTCTAATGTCCTAGTGCCCCGGGTGGGGCAGTTGATGTGCTAGCGAAGGTTGTGAAGTGTGAGTTTGAGATTTACTCTGTTAAAATCTCCCATAACAATGAGTGCGGCATCTTGGTGAAGTGTTTGTTGATGTGTGAGAGCCTCATGTAGCTCACATAAGGCAGTGTCCGAGTCCGCGTGAGGCGGAATGTAAACAGTGCAGGCAATGACCGCAGTGAATTCCCGAGGGACATAGAAAGGATGACATTTAACGATCAAAAGTTCCAGATTGGGCGAGCAAGAGCGTGTGAGTGGGGAGATATTTGTGCTGTCGCACCATCTGTTGTTCACCATCAAACACACTCCACTTGTATGAAGCCCGGGAGGCGGCGCAAGCTCGGGAACTGTCGGACTGGGTCCTGCAGCAACAAACTACAGCCACCCTGGAGCAGCCGCGTCTGCCTCGCCTATCGGATGCGGTTTTTCCAGGCCCGTCGGAGCCCTCTGCGGGGAGGAAACGCCGATCGCGCCGTGGTCGCGCCACCCCACAGCCGGACGTTCGGACTTCTAATTCGCCGGCTGTGGTGAGTGAGGACTCTGTGTCTTTTCCAGACAACGTGACTGTTCATTCAGGGGCTGTGTTTTGTGTGGCGGATGTCAACGCGAGCTGCGTATCGCCTGCGCAGCTACTCCCAGCTCAGTTAGCTCTCCCGCAGCTACTCCCAGCTCAGTTAGCTCCCTCGCAGCCACCCTCAGTTCAGTTAGCTCCCTCGCAGCCACCCTCAGTTCAGTTAGCTCCCTCGCAGCCACCCTCAGTTCAGTTAGCTCCCTCGTAGCCACCCTCAGTTCAGTTAGCTCCCTCGCAGCCACCCTCAGTTCAGTTAGCTCCCTCGCAGCCACCCTCAGTTCAGTTAGCTCCCTCGCAGCCACCCTCAGCTCAGTTTCCAGTGTCCCCCTCAGCTCAGTTTCCAGTGTCCCCCTCAGCTCAGTTTCCAGTGTCCCCCTCAGCTCAGTTTCCAGTGTCCCCCTCAGCGCAGGCCCCAGTGTCCCCCGTAGCGCAGGCCCCAGTAGCTCCAGTGCCGCCTGTAGCGCAGGCCCCAGTAGCTCCAGTGCCGCCTGTAGCGCAGGCGCTCCGGCCTTTGTCTCGTGTCTCCGCTGGAGGGTCCGAGGGACCGCTCCGGCCTTTGTTTCCTGTTTCCGCTGGAGGGCCCGAGGAGCCCGTCCAGCCTCCTGCTTCGTCAGCTGGAGGGCCCGAGGAGCCCGTCCAGCCAGCAACAGCTGCAGCCTCATCGCCAGCTGCAGCCTCATCATCATCATCAGCCTCGTCTGGTCCAGCCTCGGAGCCTTCAGCCTCGTCTGGTCCAGCTTCATCCGAGTCTTCATCCTCGTCTGGTCCAGCTTCATCCGAGTCTTCAGCCTCGCCTGGTCCAGCTTCAGAGTCTTCATCCTCGCCTGGTCCAGCTTCATCCGAGTCTTCATCCTCGCCTGGTCCAGCTTCATCCAAGTCTTCATCCTCGCCTGGTCCAGCTTCATCCGAGTCTTCAGCCTCGCCTGGTCCAGCTTCATCCGAGTCTTCGTCGTCGCCTGGTCCAGCTTCAGCCTGTGCTTCGCCTGGTCCGGCCTCATCAGAGTCTTCATCCTCGTCTGGTCCGGCCTCATCAGAGTCTTCATCCTCGTCTGGTCCGGCCTCTGCTTCTGCTACGCCTGGTCCGGCCTCTGCTTCTGCTACACCTGGTCCTGCGGCTGTTATGCCGCCGCCCAAGCCTCGTTCTGCACCTCGATATCGCCGGCCATTTTCCGGGCCACCTGCTGGACGTCACCGCCGTCGGGGTCGGCCCCCTGAACTGCTCCGTGGTCTCCTTCGTCGCCGCCGCTGCCTTCCGCACGGCCGGCCCCTGGACCGCCATCGCCTGAGTGGCCGCCGTTGCCTTCCGCACGGCCGGCCCCCGGACCGCCGTCGCCTGAGTGGCCGCCGTTGCCGTCCGCACAGCCGGCCTCCCGAACTGTATCCACGTCGCCGCCGTTGCCGTCCGCACGGTTGGCCCCCTGAACTCTTCTGTTTTGGACTCCTGTGCTGCCGGCCCCCTGGACCTTTCTGTTTTGGACTCCGTTTTTCTTGGGCTGTGGTGTGTTTCGTTTCATTGGTTTTCTTGGGTTGGGTCTCGTGTTTTGTTTTTCCTTTTTGTCTTTTGGCCTTCTGGTGCTCCTGTTTTGTTTTGCCTCGAGCCCTCCGTCCTGGACCCCCGCCGCCCGCCCTGGTCGGGTTGTTTTCTGTTTTTTCTGGCTGTTTTTCTTGTTGGGCTGTCTGGAGCCAGCCTTTGGGGGGGGGGGGGGGGGGGGGGGGTACTGTCATGGTCCTGGGCCACGTTGGCCCAGTATTCTTGGTTCCTTGTATTTTCACTCCTTATTTAGGCCATGTTTTCTGAGGTGTCCTGTTGTGGTGTTCCCTAAGTGTTTTCCCTTTGTGACTCTTACCCCCTTTGTGCCCCTCTGTGTATTTATGAGCTCTCGTCTCTCTTTGTGTTTAGTCCATGTTTCCCCCAGCCTGTTATGTCTGTGTTCTCCCCGTGCTCTCTCTCCTCCTGTCTGAACCTCTGTGTACTTCCTGTTTTACTTTGACAGTCTCTCGTCAGTATGCGTCATGTTGTGTTCACTCCTGCCCTGTCTCGTTATGTTTATCAGTGTCACCTGTGTTCCCCACCTGTGTGTAATCTCCCTGTGTTCTCTGAGTGTATTTAAGTTGTGTCTTCTGTCATGGTAGTTGCTGGTTCGTCTGTGTTATTTCCCTTCCACCCTTCTGTGTTGATTCTCTGGTCATTCTCCCTGCATGTCACGTTTGTATTCCGGTTAGTGTTTTATTTAGTTTTCCCAGTTTAGAGTTTTCACCGCTTTGTTCCTCGCCACCCTGTCTGTTGTACCTTTTAGTTGCAAATAAACTCACCCTCCACTTCAGCAGCCTGCAGTTGGATCCATTATTATTCACACGGCTTGCCCCGGCAAACCGTGACATGTATATATATCTCCTATTTGCGATTCATCCCCGCTGTCAACTATGAATATTTCATTCTGGCACACTTGGTGTAGAGCACCCATCTCTGTATTCATGGTCTCGTTTACTGGTTCAGATGTGCTCATTTTGATTTTGTGGTCATTAATTAAGCCTTTTTAACATATTCACTGTAGCTCTGAGCTTTGGACAATACTCAACCGAGTTGCGTGTGAGATTACAAATACCAGACACAGTAAAATTGGGCATTAAATGATCTTTAAACTTCCATTAACAAATGCGCTGGTGTGAGAATTGTTCATGGTAAGAGTGCTGAATTCCCAGCTTTTGAGTGGTCTTGTAATCTTCCTCCTGCTTTCCTCAGTTACTTAGAACATTTTGGGCAGTAAGAATGCATCTGAAGCAGATTATCTCGTCTTATGTGAATGCATGTTTCTGAATGTGAAAAACGGCAAGTTGGAACAGTGTCCTGACCCTGGTTCATATGTAAAATCGTCTGTATTAATATTTAACTTGATGTTATAGTTTTGTTGTGATTGAGAAATACTCCCTCTTCTACAGAAACCTTACAATAAATGAAAGTGTGGCAGTGCCTGCCTGACAGATGAGTTGTTTGAGCAGCAAGACAAGACAAGACTCTGAAAGGTAAACTCAGTTTCAAAAGAGAAGCAAGATAGTAAAACAAGCAAAACAACAACAACAAAAAACCCTCAAGGAGTATTAAAAATATTTAGTAACACATGTTATAAACTTAAGTGAAACCAGATACACTAGGACGTAACACAGAGTATAAGCACACTCAGGAAACAGTATGACAAGACAAATAACTAAGAAGAGAATGAGGCGATAAATACACAAACAGTAACAGGAGAGAAAACTAAGCAGCTGAGACAATAACTCACAAGATCAGGCTCAGGGAATATGGCACCCAAGACTCAAGTTCAGGCTTTAGCTGCTTGGCACCTAAATGCTCCTTTTGTGCCTCTCTGGTTGCTCTTATTGCTGGGACTGAACAGAATTAGCTAGCCAGTTTAGGTTAGTTGAAGGCTCCAGGAGAGCTAAAAGCAGGAACAGAAAACTCACTGGGACAGCCGGCTCTGATTGCTCTGGTGGCAAACCAGACAGAGCAACAGTGTCTTAGGGGACTGTTACAGGAGACACAATGAGTTCAGGCAAAGCAGTGGAGGGCTGGAGGGTCCTGGTCCTGGCTGCATGGACAGGCTGGAGTCTAGCACCCTTTCTCGTCAGACTTGGGACAGGCTGAGAATTAGGCACCTTTACTCTTGGAGCAGGGACAGATTTGGTCTGCCGCTATGGGACTCAGGCAGAGGGGCTGGAATAGATCTGAAGACTCTCATTTTATGTGGGGGACTAACGGATACTCGGCCAGGCACCACAACCTTGGTCAAATTAAGATAAACTGAGCAGTGATGCCGGAAAATTTAGGGCAGTGTGGAGAAAACGTGGGATCTTGACAAGCGATTAGATGAGGACTACTGTGAGGGCCGGGTTACTGTCGTGGTGAGGAGTGTTGGAATTTAAAAATATAATCTGAAAGCTTATCTGCTATTATATTGTTTTCTGGATAAGAGAGGGCCAACTCTTAGTACAGTTTGTTCCGACAGGACTGACAGGAAATTACATGCTTTTGCAGAGCATGCTTTTGCAGGTGAAAAGTGAAACTAAGAAGAGTGTTTGATCGAAACTTAAAGTGTGTGTGACGTCTATATAAATGACTAGCCTTCCTGTTTTGTGCTTCAGACCTTGGGTTGTGTGTTGTGAGAAAGGTCTCCATAGCCAGATATGTAAAATAAAGATCATTTTTTGAGTTTGACCACTTTGAGCCTTGTGTCTTTTTGGCCCTAAGAATCTAAAAGAACCATTTTTAATAGGAGCTGACCGGGTGCCGCAGGAACAAAGGGCTGGCCAGTAGCAGTGAGAATGTGAATTCAATAGTCTTTCAGAAAATCATGCAGAAATCCACAAGAAAAAAGAATTAGCCACTTAATCTGACTGATTTCTTTCTCTGTGGTGAAAACAGGGTACCATCATCCTCAGAGCCTGATTGCTTAAAGCAAAAACTCAAAAGGCAGGGGAAGGTAAACAGGACCCAAGACACAGGAGACAACTTACCAATAAAACAAAACAGGAAATGAATTATAACCACATCTGATGTACTAAACATGGGTGAACTTTACAAAAGGAAAACACAAGATATTAAAGAGCGAAAACTGGTAATTTCAGAAAATACAAAAAAACCCACACATAATAAAGTCAAATTTAAACAGCAAACTGTAAAGACCTCAGAGAACATAAAAAGACAGTAACTTAAAACCTAAAAGAAAATTAAAGAAATAAAATTAGATTTTTTTTTTTTACTATAAATCAGCCAAAGCCTAATCCAGAATGTAATCGGTAATTTAAAGCACTGGCTCCAGCCCCATTGATCATGATACCATAGCAGTACTTTTAAATGACTTGGTGGCAGAACACTGACATCTAAAGAGAGATTAAAAAAAAGAATTCTCATGTAAGACAACTGACTTGAAAGCATGACAGAAGACTAACGCACTGATGAAATCTTCAGTGTTACAAAATCCATGCGTACCAGTGCAGTCTGACTGGCCCATTGCTCATGCATATGTGTTAAGGGACCCATGGACTCAGGTACAGGAGGCATCAGACCGTCAAGCTCCATGGCTTTTAAATCTATTTGTTTACTCTAGGGGCTTAGTTTTCTTCTCTCCAAAACAGATCGATCTACTGGGAATGCTACTGGTGTTGTTATGATGTTTGCCTGGGTGCTGCTCTGCTGGTAGCAACAGCTCCTTTAGATTCACAAGATGCTGACTCTGTCACAACGGGACTGAATGGACTTACGCGCAGGCTCTAGGTCTTGAAAGCAGAAGAGTCTTTATTATGATACACCAGGTGATTATTTACAAAAGTGAGGGGAAAGCCAGGCTCCGGGGGTCCACACACGAACGGGAAAGACGCCAATAGTCACACACACACACACACACTCCGTCCACTCCTCTTCACACTCCACTCACTCGGGTAACACAGGGGTAGGTCCAGGGAATCTGTACACAGAGACACGAAGGGATAGTAAGGTAAATCGCTGTGAAAACACTTCAGAAGTAATTGAGCTGGGGTTACACTGACGAGGGTCGGCAACGGTCCAGCGACGAGAAACACAGGGCTGCCATCTTATAAAGGAGCTGGATCACTCGTGATGAGCCACAGGTGCATGGGCCAAGGGCAGGAGCCCACAGGTGAGCTCCCCCCAGGCAGAGGGAGGAGGGAAAGAGGGGAAGGGAGAGAGCAGCAAAAAATCAAAGAATACAAAACATATGTAGCCATACCGAGCCGACCGGGAAGGCACAGGGACCCTGACAGACACAGTGATACAAAGTTCTACAATTAACTCAGCATGGGAACCACAAAGCACCAGCCACCTTGCCATACAAATTTGGATCTTGGAATGAGATAGTGAGTCATTGTAGTGTTCAGATAGTCTGAGCCCAGTCCAAAACAAGAGAAAAAAGTAGCACTGACCCGTATTATAAATTTTATTTATTTAGTTATAATTCTGACCTTTTTTGTTTGCCATACTGAGAGAAAGAGGCAATCACTGTATGAAACATTAATTTTTACTGAAGCTA
This sequence comes from Mchenga conophoros, assembly GCF_057382185.1. NCBI lineage: Eukaryota > Metazoa > Chordata > Actinopteri > Cichliformes > Cichlidae > Mchenga > Mchenga conophoros. The sequence goes on along the minus strand of NC_140546.1, from coordinate 30,892,328 downwards.
TTTGAAATGGTCTAAAATACATTAAGGTGACATCTGTGTCCACATAGATAGATGTGTTAGATATTGCTAAATTAACTTGTATTTTATTATTATTTCATAAGCATCAGATAAAGAGCCCAAAAGAAGAATTTTGCCCAGGAAACTCAAATCCAGTAAATTTGGCTATTAATTATAGTAATGATAATTACTATAATTTCTTGTTCGCGCGGGCGCCATCTTGGTTCAGTGTTTGCTGTGATTCAAAAAGGGCCAGCAGCAGAGTTGGAGTGGTGTTTGCCCCTGCTTCCGAATAAACGGCACAGTCCGAGCCACAAATCGAGCGCCTGTATCTGACTGGTTTCTCTGCGGTGCACCCCAATCCAACACAAACGAACACAACGCAGAGTCCGGGGTGTAGGGAGGCCCCTGCACTGGTTGGGTTACATCTTTGGTGCCGTGACCCCGGATTTGTGGCACTTCGAGACCGAAGAGAAAGCAATGCCGACACCCCCCAGCTACGCAGCCATAGTAAGAGGTGTCGCCATCTGATGGGGTGCTGAACTAAGTATATAACTGCCTGTGCAGCTGTATTACTGGGACTTTCATCTCCCCAGGCATATCCTTTGAAAGTGAAATCTTGGGGTGGTTTCATTTGAGGGTTTCTGTCCCTGAAAAAAAAAAAAAAAGACTCAGAGACTTGAATTGTAGAAAGAATGCTAAATGATGTTCCCTGTCTATAATGATAATCATTGAATACGGTTAAGCAATTGCTGCTGATTTGTGTCATTCACAACCTCTGTGCTGAAGATAGTTGTTTAACTACACTCTGAGTTTAATGCTGTTTTTTTGTGAATTCTTTTTTTTTTCTGCGTTATAGAATGATAGTTGTCATACATCTGTGTTGTGTTCTATTTTACTAGAAATATATTGTACTTACTCACAGTTAAGCATACTGCAAGTAGCCCACACACATTTTCTGGTGCAGCTAAATTTGAGATACAGGACAGTGAAAATGTTGAGAGACTTTGCAGACACTCCAAAGAGGGCACAGCCTCACCTTTTGAATGAAGGGGCTACAGCTAGCGCCAGTACAGTGGACCAACAGTCATCAGTGAAGTCGAAGCTGGTCACCCAGTTCCCCAGCTTCACTGGCCAGCGGTTACAGTATCACACCCCAATCAGGGACCTCACCGACTCTGGGCTGGGCACACAACAGACCCCACCACCAACCATGCTTTCACCCCAGACTGATCTTGGCGTGGCTCCAGCTCATGCCCCACCACTGCCACCCTATGGAGGCCAAATGCAGGTGCCCTCACACCTATCTGGAATTTGCCCAAGGTCAGTGCCAACCAACCAGACAAGCCAGTCCAACCACAGCCCTCTAACTACAGCCCCTCCAGTGTTTCGGCCAGATGTACAGATAACTATGCCCCCTGCTTTTTCCCCTCAGGCCAGTGTCCATGGGCCCACTGCTACACCGGCACCCCATGTTGCCTCATATCCCAACTACCCAGCGGTGCACAGTACCCAGCATCCCACCCTGAACCAATCACTTAACACTCCTTACCCAACGATGACCGTTCCATTCAGCCCCGAAGCATACACCAGCCATCTGTATTCCACACCTGCCCCCCAAGCCGCCATGCCAAGCCCCCTAACAGTGCAGGGAGTGGGCATAATGAATAATCCCTCTGCAGCCGAGCAGACCCTTGAAAGTTCAAAGCATGGGCTGACGCCCCGTTTGCCCCACATGCCACTAGCTGCTGTCCACGACTCTCGAGCCCCCCTCCACTCATCTGCTATAAGCCCCAACACTGTCATGCCCCCTATCGTGAATATGACCCATGGAGGTTTTATAGCCCCACCCGGCACCCATGCCTCAATGCACGTACCAACCTCTGCTTTAGACCCCCAAGTTAGTGGACACCCTGGCATACCCCCCCAGCAGGTGCATACATCTTTAAGCGCTCCGGGCGGGGCTGCAGCCAACGCTAACCCCCCATTAGCTGCCTACGGTGGTTTTATACAGACTCATCAAGTGAAAAATGTCCAAGTCTTCACTGGCAGTGCTGACAGCAAGGTGCTTGTAGAGGACTGGATTCGTGACATGCAGTATCTTCTTGAGGCAATAGAGCTCCCCATTCACCTCCGCTTTTCCACGGTGGTGCGTCACCTAACTGGTGAAGCCCGAAAGCTGGTCCTGAATCTACCTCTCCATGACCAAACACCTGAAAGGGCATTCGAAGAACTGAGAGCAGAGTACGGCGACACACAGAGCTCCTCAGATCTACTAGCGGACTTCTATGAGCGTGTTCAGAGGTCTGGGGAGTCTGCCTGTTCATATGCTATAGCACTGGAGGCAACACTGCGAGCTGTGGAAGAAAACCAAAGAGGAGGCAAGCCTTTTCCTGACCGTGACAGTAAACTCACCCGGCAGTTCATACGGGGGATTAATGATGAGGATGTGTATGCGAGGATCTCGCCAATGAAGCCCCGGCTTTTGAGTTTCCGTGAGCTGCAGGCTGAGCTCCGAAATTTAGCAAAAGAAACAAAGAGATTCCAGCCTCAAAACAAATCAAAGAAAACTTATGCCCAGGTACAAGTGGCATCAGAGTGTAGTGTGAATGTGAAGGCAGAAAAGGCTAAACATTCTTCAGAGTGGTCAGAGCTAGCAGAGATGGTCAAGAAATTAGCATTGAGCCAGGAGGAGCAGATGGCCAAGTTGACCCACCTTGAATCGAGAATTTATGCTCCATCCTCTGCCACTCCACTGAGAGTCCGACCACCCCCTGGGGCTACAACCCCAATGTCAGTGGTCACATGCTACCGGTGTGGGAAGCAAGGACATATAGCCCGGGTTTGCAGAGCAGTGCTCCCGGGGCCTGAACAGACGTGGGCACACGATCCTCAGCCTGTGACCCCCATGGAGGGAAACACTTACTCAGCTCAACCTTTAAACAGATAAAGCCCATGGTCTCCGGGGCAACCATGGGTGAGCAGCAAGTCCCCACACTGCAGGTGAACAAAGGTGACGGAGGAGAGAGCACTCCCCTAGTTGGTCCCAGGAATGAGGGGGAGGTGGAAGTCAACGGAATGAAGTGCAGGGCACTCATCGACTCTGGCTCCCAGATAACCAGTATTACGCATCAGTACTGGTGCAGCCACCCCACCCTCCATAAACAAAAACTGCAGCCTTCTAAGATACCCATAGAAGGTGCAGGGGGCCAGAGTGTCACCTACCATGGTGTGCTACGCATCAACCTAAAATTGTTGGGGAGAGAGTTTAAGGGTGTGCCTGCTTTTGTTGTCACTAACACAGAGCACCGCTCCTCTGTTCCTCTGCTTGTGGGAACTAATGTCCTCCGTGCCTCCAGAAGTCACCTCCAGGCAACCTACGGCCAGCAGTTCCTCCTCCAGGTCAAGGAGACTCATCCGGAGCGTGCCGCCTCCCTGCTAGAGATTGAGAGCACTGATCAGTGTGATATGGATGACACAGTGGGCCCTGTTGTTTATACTGGTCGCAAGGTGCACATTCAAGCAGGGAAAGAGATGGATTTAATGTGCAAAATAAAAGCTGGACCACAAAGAAAGACTTATACAGCCCTAATTGAAGGCCACCCCTCCCTGCGGCTCAGCCAAGACATCCTGGTTGCCAGAGTTCTTGCTGATGTAAAGAAAGGATGTGCCCCGGTAAGAGTGATGAACCTCTCCCAGCATGCTATCACTATCAAGCCTCACACGCATCTGGCCAGGGCATCTCTGGTGGAAAGTATTGTGGACTTTTCAGACAGGGTGCGGGGCAGCCATCACATTAGCGGAGGCAGAGAAGCATGCCTGGGTATGGACCACGTTGTGGCAAGCCAGGAAGTGGATTTAAGTGGAGCAGATGTCGAAAACGAGCACCAGCGTTCCCTTCTTAAAGAGCTTGTGGAAAGGAACATGGGTGTGTTCTCACAGCACCCCCTGGATTATGGCCATACAAAGACTGTGCAACATGAAATCCCTCTGGTCGACTCTAAGCCATTTCGACTGCCTTACCGTAAGATCCCCCCATCACAGTGGCAGGATGTGAGAAGGTTGCTGACAGAAATGGAGGTAGCAGGAGTTATCAGGCCCAGCAAAAGTCCATATGCTTCACCAGTCGTGATCGTAACCAAGAAAGATGGATCACTAAGGCTGTGTATTGACTACAGGAAACTGAACTCCTGTAGCACGAGAGATGCTTTCCCTCTCCCCAGAATAGAGGAAGCCCTGGAGGCTCTAGGGCAGGCAAGATACTTCTCCACCCTTGACCTCACCTCTGGTTATTGGCAGGTGGAGGTGGCGGAGCATGACAAACACAAGATGGCATTCAGCACCCCTATGGGGCTGTTTGAAGCAAATCGTATGCCCTTTGGACTGCAGAATGCTCCCTCCACCTTTCAGAGACTCATGACCTGCTGCTTTGGCGACTTGAACTTCACCCACCTCCTAATCTATCTTGATGATCTCATCATATTCTCCAAAACCTTTGATGAGCATCTGGAAAGACTGCAGCTGGTGTTCGATCGGCTTCGGGAGCATGGCTTGAAGTTAAAGCCTTCTAAATGCCACCTAGTGAGAAAGGAGGTTCAGTATTTGGGTCACTTAGTGTCTGCTGAGGGGATCCGGACAGACCCAGAGAAGATCAGCAAGGTGAAAAACTGGGTGAGGCCCACAAATCGCAAAGAAGTGTTGCAATTCCTGGGATTCGCTGGATACTATAGGCGGTATGTAAGTGGGTACTCTACCCTAGCTGCTCCCCTGTACCGCCTAACTGCTGGTGACCCCAGAAAGAAAAGGAGAGGGGGAAAGAAAAGTCTGGCTACCGACCCACCCTTTTTGTGGACAGATGAATGCGAGAAGGCATTTAAGACCCTAAAAGAAAGGCTGACAAGCGCTCCAGTGCTGGGATATCCTGACTATAGCTTGCCCTTCGTTCTGCAGACGGACGCCTCAGGGGAGGGTCTGGGCGCCGTTCTAGCTCAGATCCAAGGTGGAGCTGAGAGGGTCATAGCCTTCGCCAGTAGAGGTTTGAGCCCAGCAGAGACAAGGTATCCTGCACACAAACTCGAGTTCCTTGCTCTCAAATGGGCGGTCACCGACAAATTCTACGACCACCTCTATGGGCGTAGATTCTCTGTCCAGACAGACAACAACCCTCTCAAGTATGTTATGTCATCAGCGAAGCTGGATGCCACAGGCCAGCGGTGGGTGTCTAGGCTGGCTGCTTTCAATTTCGATGTCCAGTATCGGAGGGGACAGAGCAACACAAACGCTGACGCCCTCTCTCGCATGTCTAACCAGGAGGTCATGCACATCCTACAGACATGCCCTCAGTGGGTGGGTGTCGACGAACAGGGGCATGGTGTGACACAGGCTACCCAGGATACTCAAAGCCTCACTGGCCATGGCACGCCTGCAGGGGAGGAACTGGAACTCGGGCCACCTACATCCACTGAGCCTTACAGGGATGTGGGGATGGAATCCCTGCCCACCATGACCAAACAGGAGCTCCGTGCAGGGCAGAAAAAAGACCTTGTTATTGGCCCCGTCTTGCACTATAAGAGTATGAACCAGAAGCCGAGCCGCAGCGAGCGAATGAGTGCTGAAGGGCACGTGCGCCTTCTCTTAAAGGAGTGGAGAAGGTTAGCGGTAAGGGATGGCATCCTGTACCGCTGCGTCCAAGACAGCCAAAGGGGAGTAGTTGAGCAATTGGTGCTACCAGAGGATTAGCGTATATCAGTGAAGACTGCTCTCCACGATGACTCAGGCCACCTTGGTTTTGAGAGGACATTGCACATGATAAGGGAGAGGTTTTATTGGCCACGGATGTTCCAGGAAATCAAGGCTTGGTGCGAACAATGTGAGAGGTGCTGCCTTAGGAAAACTCCAACCGCAGGGGTCAGGGCCCCCCTGGTCAGTATCCACAGCAGTGCCCCCTTGGAGCTAGTTTGTGTGGATTTTTTGACTCTTGAGAAATCAAAAGGTGGTATCGAAAATGTCCTCGTGGTCACTGACCATTTCTCACGCTATGCGCAAGCATACCCCACTAAAGACCAAAAAGCCAGCACAGTGGCTAGGGTGCTGTATAGAAACTTTTTCTGTCGGTTTGGCTTCCCAGCAAAACTGCATGCAGACCAAGGGCGCAATTTTGAAAGTGCTGTGGTGAAGGAGCTGTGTAAATGCACCGGCATCACTAAGACCCACACCACGCCCTATCACCCACAGGGCAACGGGAGAACTGAACGGTTTAACCGCACCCTCATGAACATGCTGGGGACGCTAGAACCTCACCTGAAACCCCGGTGGCACGAATATGTGGATGCAATGACACACGCCTACAACTGCACCCGCCATGATTCGACAGGGTACACACCATACTACCTGATGTTTGGCAGGCATCCACGGCTCCCTGTCGACTTGGTCTTTGGGCTGTCAACCACTAATGGGTCGGGGGGATATAGCGATTATGTCCAGACCCTGCATGACTGCTTGTCACAGGCTTATGCACAGGCTAATCAGGCCTCTCGCCAGGCTAAGGGTCACCAGAAAAGATACTATGACCGACAAGCAAAGAGTCAAAGCTTCAGCCCGGGTGACAGAGTCCTGGTTAAAGTGTGTCATGTGGAGGGGCGAAGCAAACTAGGAGACAAGTGGGAGTCCCGTCCATACATTGTGGTGAAGAAACAGCCAGACATGCCGGTGTATGTGGTGCGATCGGAAAATGGTGATACAGAGAGAGTGGTCCACCGCAACCTACTCACGCAGTGTATGTTTCTTCCCGTGGAGCAGGTGGGAGAGGAGGCAAGAGAGGAAATGGAGCTTGACGTGGAGGAGATTCATGGAGGAGGGATTGAGGACATAGAGGACAGTGGAGAGCAGGCTGGTGAAGTAATCAGACAGGATGAAGAGTCGGACATGATCGAGGACGGGGAGGCTGATAGCCTGGAAGGAGGTGTGGAGGGAGTTTCACCTGAAGCAGCAAATGGATCACTTGCCCCCAAGGGACCAGAGGAAAGGGACACAGGGACAGGACAAGAGAGTGAAGATTGGAGGGGGAATGAAACTGTCAGGGTCACCCACTCACCTCCCAGACCAAGTGAACCAAGGAGGAACTTGCCAAGGAGTCGGCATCCCCCTTAGAGACTGACTTATGGGTCGAGAGTTAACGAACCAGGGGAGGATCAGGAGAAGATAGAAAGGGGGATGGAAGCTGTGGCAGAGGGCCAAAGCAAGAAGGGCTGCAGGAAACACATAGGATACACACATAGACATTTTCGCATTACACTGCACATCTTCCACCACCGTTATTCTTGTATACATAGTGAGACTGTTCTGTTTTATTTTGTTTTGTTTGATGACTGGGACGCCATCACTTAAAGGAGGGGCGGATGTAAGGTAGTGACTGGAATAAGTCACAAGGTGTCGCTGTTGAGCTGCATATATGGTGTAAAATTTAGCAATTTTGACCATTTGTCCTCTGCAGGACACCGTACTTCAGATTTCTTGTTCGCGCGGGCGCCATCTTGGTTCAGTGTTTGCTGTGATTCAAAAAGGGCCAGCAGCAGAGTTGGAGTGGTGTTTGCCCCTGCTTCCGAATAAACGGCACGGTCCGAGCCACAAATCGAGCGCCTGTGTCCGACTGGTCTCTCTGCGGTGCACCCCAATCCAACACAAACTGCTGTCAGACTCCATAATAAAGACTTTAACTGATCAAGCACACACATCCATACATATGCAATAATACTAAGTGCAATAATCCTTTCTGTCATCGTTGTATTTTTACTCAGTTGTATATAGTATTTGTATTTGTATTCTATTTTTATCTTATTGTATATTTATTTTATTTTATTCTACTGTATATAGTATTTTATTTTATTCTATTCTGTACAGTTGTGTACTGTATTTATTCTTATTGTATTCTAATTTTTGCCTCATAACTTTTGCACTGTCCACTTCCTGCTGTGACAAAACAAATTTCCCACGTGTGGGACTAATAAAGGTTATCTTATCTTATCTTATCTTATCTTATCTTAAAAACTAACACAACGCAGAGTCCGGGGTGTAGGGAGGCCCCTGCACTGGTTGGGTTACATGACAATGATGTACACTGTCTTGTTGGTATATATGCACAAGTCTAATAAACTTAAACCTACACCATCCTCCATATTCTGGTATTCTAAATCGTACTTAGCAGAAACCAAAAGACTGCTTGGTGGAGTTAACCTCCTAAACTATCTACAACACATGGTGGAAACCTGACATTAAGGCTACGTTCACACTGCAGGCGAAAGCGCATCAAATCCGATTTTTTTGACCCTATGCAACCCATATCCGATCATGGTATGACAGTGTGAACGGCACAAATCCGATATTTTCAAATCCGATCTGGGTCACTTTCGTATGTGGTACTGAATCCGAAACATATCCGATGTTCCAGAAAGCGACTGCTGTGTGAATGGTCAAGTCGCATTAAATCCGTCTTTTACGTCACTGACACAAGACAGACACCAATTATCAGCGCCAGAGAAGCGCCTGATAAGACATCGCGAACGCTTCCTGGCCATCCGGTGAAACTGCTGGGAAGACAACGTTGGAGAAACGTTAACATTTTATTTGGACTGCATAATCTGCAGATTCTGACAGAAATGTGCAACTATCATTTGAAGCACCGCTCCTCTAAAACAGCAATAAGGATAATTATTAGGTTATTTACATTATTATGTAAATAACAAAATAACTTATAGCAAAAATTGGGAAACGTAATGTCCGAAGTCAAACAATATTGTTTGCTCTGGGTCTAAACAGAGCGCGTTGTGTGTGACATCTTCTTTTGCGCATGCGGGCCGCTTTGAGCGTTCACACTAGAGCGCGTTTGCTGTTGCATTTTATTTGTAGTGTGAACGAGCAGACAAAAAAATTGGATTTGATCAAAAAATCGGAATTGAGCATTAAGACCTGCAGTGTGAACGTAGCCTTTGACAGAGAAGACTAAAGGTGAGAGAAGTAATATTAATATTTTCTCTCAATACATGATGATTCCGTTTTTACAGAACGGTTGGCAACTCTAATAACTAATTGTGAATAAAATAAATCAGTAATATCATAGCACCCGTCTAGCAGTATAAAAAATCCGTCATGCTAGCTGGTACGCAGTACGAGTTATTTTAACTGGGAGGAAATAAAAATGTGAAAATAAACTACAACTAAACTTGGTTTATATCTGACCCACTCAGACCAACTTCTCACCTGCCCCTCGGACCGGCCGCGCCTCATGTCTCTCCTCCTCCTGCCTCCCTTATCCCTGATCCACCTGCTGGCCTCCACCCCTTGCTAATGTTACTGAAACTGTGGAAGCTCCGCCATAGAAAACAACTGAGTTCTCTTTACACATCTGCCAACATCTGGCCAATCTGGCCACCACCTGTCATTGTTTATACCGTTACAAAAAACAAAGCAAAACGAAACGAAAAATCCCCATCTGCCCACCAGGCAAATGCCCAGTATGCCCCGTGGCCAGTCCAGCTATGCTCACGACTGCTAGTACTGCTCACTACTGAATTATACTGCTAATTGGGAATAAAATTGATGAACGCCAGAAAATAATTTGGATCATGTCTTTATGAGACGTAATATCATCACCTGAGCTCTGTAAAGCTATTTAAATATTGCTAGATTATTGTCCTCCCTTAACAAACATGCTACTTCTATCTATACAGAAACTTGGTGGCTTACTGTGTAAGTCACATTTATAAGGAAAAGATTCATAATCAGGGAAGATCATAATCGGGGTATGTCCACATTAATAAGTGACAGAGAGCGGAACTAACAGCCCTCCCGTTGTTCAATAAAAATGATTTAAATATAGCTCATCCGAGGGTTACTCACACTTTAACGATGGTATGGAAACCAAAGGATCCACAGAGAAAATGTGTTTTCTTAAATTGTGTAATCTGTAGTCTATGAGGCAATAAACCAGCTTTGTCCCGGTGTGACTGATTTCGAAATGGGTGGTTTCCAAACTCGAACATGGGTACGTGAGGAAATCCGCGCAAACTACACCTCTCCACACCTTTGTCAGAGATGACGGTATCACGTTCCCTGGTAGCAAACGAGTATGTCACGCTTGTTACCTGTGAGTGAAACGGTGAAAAAGCTCTCACCGATAGAGTCTACGCATCGTTTGTACGTGTATTATATGAAACTGAACCAGAAAGCAATTTCCTCGTAGATCGGGTAAGTCATTTATAAAAGTATCATATTTTACCAGATGATGCGGTAAAAACAGCTTAATCTTCGCTGATGTTATTTTCTTTATTATCTTATAAGTGAATAGAAATGAGACATGGCTAAGTGTCTTGTAATGTTGCTTTATATGACTTTCTAAACTATAACTTGTTACACTTTGCTGATTATATCACCACACACTCTGTCTGCAGATTGTTAATGTTTCCCAGTCAAACATCTAGAATGATTTCAAAATCAAAGGTGCTGGTTTTCCTGCTGTTTTTCACTGGTATTGGTGTGTATGTCAAAACGGGCTACCAATTGACTCATTATGCTGTGGACCAAAAGCTGTGTGCTTGCATAAAATGTTTATCAGAGGATAAGCAGTTGCTTCTGGATCGATCGAATAGAAGTGTTCAACCATTTTTGACTGCAAACATAAACCTCTCACAGAATGAATTCAACTGGTGGAAGGTAAGTAGTCACCAGGAAAGGATAACATTTTTACACACCTCCCTCCAGCTCATTTGGTCTAACAACAAAGTTTATTTGAAATGTCTGACAGGATTTGCAGGCTGAAAGCCGTAGCTTCAGAGTTTATGAAACAACAGTGGCCAACTTGTTTCAGATCTTCCCACAGAATCCAGATGTTATACAACCCAAATATGACCACTGCAGGACTTGTGCTGTGGTGGGTAATTCTGGTAATTTAAGGAGATCGCATTATGGACCGCTGATAGATTTACATGAAGTTGTCATAAGGTACTTTCTAAGCTAAAGCAATTTTTCTTTACCATTAAATTCAAATTCAAATTTTATTTGTCACGTACACAGTCATACACAGTACGATATGCAGTGAAATGCTTAGATATGCAGTGAAATGCAGTGAAATATCCCCTCCTACACAAAAGATCCAAACTGATGTGAAATATATCCCTTTGTGCTGTTTAGAATGAACACTGGTATTACCAGAGGCTTTGAAAAAGACATTGGAAACAAGACAACTCATCATGTCATGTATCCAGAGAGTGCTGTGGATTTGGATGACAACACCCATTTTGTACTGTTTCCCTTTAAGATACAGGACTTTGAGTGGCTCATTAATGCCTCTACAACAGGATTTACTGGAAGGTGAGTTCTCTTTTTCAGGGCTACATGCACATGTATTTGACATTTATTTAACGAGACTCAGTGTCTCATTTACAAGAGACCTGTTTTAGACAACATAATTAAATGAAAATAATAAAATAGAAAAAATAAAATAGCAAAATCTGCCTCATTAAGATCAAATTCCCAGTGATGAAAATCAGCACTGGGACGTCTTTTAAATCTACAAGCAAAATCAGTTAAGCGAGAGAGCTCAAAGTCTTTCTGTAATGTATTCCACTAAGACAGACCTCAAATGATGGCACCTTCTTAATAAGCTCACTACAAACTGATTATCCTGAAATCATACTATGACTACATTTTTATGCAACATGCAGACAGATGAAGTGTCCTCATAACAACTCATCTTACTGTAGTTCATTTACGTATGCTTTTGTACTGTTCTTAGGATTGTGACTTAATATAAAGTAAAAATAAAAAAATTAAATAAAGACTCTTAATGCTTGTTGAAAAGTTATTTTATGTAAACCATTTTTAGGCAGTTGTGCAGCCACTAATTTGGGCACATGAAAATCATACAATCATTTTGTACTTTATTTTGTTTCAGATAAAATATTCTGATTTCATCTGAGCTTGCCCAGCTTTCTTCTTGGTCCCACCAATGCCACCCCATTAAAAGAAAAAATAACACTCTTAGGTTTAGATGTTACAGTCAGCATACACTACCTTCTTCTCTCCCAGCTGCTAAAATTACCGACACCTGCTACTAAGCAAAGTATCTCAAAAGATTTCCCCTAGATCGTCTTGCAGTACAGAATTTACATCAAATGCAAAAATAGAATGCCACTGCATGAATTCAACATGTATGCAGATTAAAAGGATTTGGCTGATGGATGTAGTGTGAGATGAAATAAGGTGAATTTCTGTATCAAACCATTACTCTGATCCTTCTCCATGTTCAAGACGGACCATGCCTTTTTTAGCTTTGTTTTTGTTAAACACCTACTTCATATTTTTCAATGTCATGCTGTTTCCAACAGGTCATATATGCCAGTGAAATCAAAGATCAAAACTAACAAGGATTTGGTGAGTAGCGTCAATGGCAAAGCTTCCTGGTGGCAATGGTAATATTTAAAAATAAAAGCTGTTTAAAGGCTCATTCTAATTTCTAACAGGTCATGGTGGTAAATCCAGCTTTTATGAAATATGTACATGAGGTTTGGCTTGGAAATAAGGGACGTTATCCATCCACTGGCTTTATGGCTTTGATTCTTGCACTTCACATTTGTGATGAGGTAAGTACAAAGTTTTGTGAATGGTTAAATTGCAGTTCACATGCCCTATGAAAGTGAAAGCTGTCGCAAGTATTTTTGATGTGTCCCCTTCTTAAATTGACTAGACTACAATCTAGAAGACATTCCTTCATGGAAAGCTTTTTAGCTAAACCTCTCAATAAGAGGTTTTGTCATTGTATACTCATGGTAAAATCATGGTGTTTCCATTTAGTGCTCATGTCGCTGTCCAACTGTTCATTTCATTTTTCAGCAGCCATTGTTTGGATTTTAGTTAAAAAAGGGACATTTTGTTCATGCATTTGTTTCCCATTCATTCATATGTTCATTTTTTGTCTTCCTAGGTTAATGTGTTTGGTTATGGCGCTGACAGTGATGGAAACTGGAGTCACTACTGGGAAATACTCACAAACAAAAGGTTAAGAACTGGAGTACATCCTGGAAATTATGAGTATAACATCATCCAGCAACTAGCTCAGCAACAAAAAATTAAGTTCTATGAAGGCCTAATGAAAAAAATGTGATTGAATGCCATACACTCAGTAAGAAAAGAACTGAAAGCCAAATGGATGTGTATCTTGTTTGCTTGAGAGTTATATGTGTTGTTGTAAAATGTAAGAGCTATATCTTAGAAGTGTGTTTTATTGCTGGTAAAGAGTAGCATCATAAGTAAATGATTATGATGGTAATGTTTAGTCTTCTCAATTGAATGGAATAGGCCATAGGAGAACATTGTATTTGGATAGCTTGAACCAGAACTAGTGATGGCCAAACGAAGCTTTCTGAAGCATTGAAGCTTGTGTTAAAAACGGTTCATTAATCGAAGCAATTTAAGATAGTCCTGTCTGGTGACATCTGGTGGCCAAAAATATGAAGAACGTCTTGAATGTAGAAATTAAAGTGTACTGCTTCATTATTATGACTGCCCACTTTACAGAGTGGACTTCACAATTCTGTCTGATAATGGGCTACCCTTGTGTTGCTTTGAACATGTATTTTTTGGCTGTTTTTTTTTCTATTTGTTTAATAAATATATTTGATCAATAAACTTCTTTTTAGTTAAACATGTACCATGGTGTGGTTGCTCTTTGCTCGATGTTGGTAAATACAATAGATTAAAAAATACATGTAATATATATATATATATTAGGGGTGCAACGATATTCGTATCGATATTGAACCGTTCGATACAGTGCTTTCGGTTCGGTACGCATATGTATCGAACAATACAAAATTTGTAATTTATTTTATCAACTTTCCTTCTGACGATGCTGTCTGTGTTGAGCGCTCAGTGAATCTGCATTCGACTACTCCGCCTAGGGTCGACAGTGCAGCCTAGGCGGAGTAGTCGAACGCAGATTCACTGAGCGCTCAACACAGACAGCATCGTCAGAAGGAAGAGCGCAGGGCAAGCTAGCGAGACAGAAGTTAAGCTCTCCTTACAACATGGACCTCCCCCACTCTCATTCAGATCTGGCGTTTGCAATTATTTTGGTTTTCATGTGACGTATGACCCTGAAGGTAAGCGAGTCATGGACTAAAGTAAAACAGTATGTTGGATGTGCCATGCAATGCTCAATTACATGGGTGGGAACTAGTGTGTTAGCGCAGTTAGCTCGTTAACGTGTTGGCCGTCTAGCCCCATGCACGGGGCGATCGGCGGTAGCTCGTTAACGGAGATTTGCCGTGTTGTGGCGTTAAGGTCATTTCAACGAGATTAACCTGAAAGCACTAGTGGGAACACAACGAATATGACTGCACATTTACGCCGACATCATCCTAGTGCAAAGACAAGTGGAAGCAGAAAAAAAACAAGCAAGCATGCTACTAACTTTAGCCGAGTCATTTAGACAGCTGTTTAATATGCTGCTGAGAATATAGCCCAGAAGAAGCGGATAGTATAGCTTTTATTTTGGAAAGAGACATTTCTCTGTAATAAACTCTCTTTTCCAAAGATGAGTGATTCCTCAATCAGATACAGGGCTCGCAATATCGCTAGCCCAACGTCCCGGGGCTAGCGATTTTTTCAGTCGGGGTACCAAAATCTATCTCTGCCCTGCCCGTCGGGCTATCGTAGGAAGGAAAAATATATGTCAATGCTTTTGCATTCTTTCGGAAATGTAGCTGGGTAATTATGTAATTGGCATCGGTGAGCCACTGTCAATATGTGACATATTGAAATCGCGTTTGAATTTGCGCTTTTTTTTTTGCTTTCACTTTGCAATCGCGCGAACTGTATAGAGAGCGACAGCACTGATCTGTGAGTGATGATAATTTGCGCACCAATTCCTCTGACATCGTCTTATTAATCGTTAGCTTACTATGCAAACATGACAAGTGAAATCTCCCGCAGCTTAAACATGTGAGAGGTTGATCGCGCAGAGAATCGCTGAGCTTATGTGAGTGCGTGTGTAAAAGCAGCAGGATTTATATTTGACTACGATGACCTGGATGACTGAGAACCTTCACAGACAGATATATATTTTAGTTCTGCTGAGCCAAATAAGACAGGTCAGGGTGAAGAAGTGACAGCCAAAGAAAAGCTTACCACAAAACGGAAAAGTTATGACAAATCAGACTATAAGGCAAAAAGAAAGTGCAGCTTTATGGTTTCATGGACAAAATAATTTCTGTGGCTGCAATATGACGAGCTAAATAACCAGGGCTGCACATAAGTGGTCCGCAGGTGCGCATTCGCTGTCAAAATAAAAAACACGCACAAGGTTAGGGTTAAATTTAAAAACTGTACTTTTGAGTTAAAATATATATTTATAATTTTAATAAATGACAAATTAAAAAGGCATGAACATTTTTTTGTATCGAAAAAATATCGAACCGTGACACCAAAGTATCGAACCGAACCGAACCGAACCGTGAATTTTGTGTATCGTTGCACCCCTAATATATATATATATATATATATATATATACACATGTAATATATATATATATATACACACATAGATATATATATATAGATATACATGAGCGAGACAGGTAAATATGAAGGCATGCTGGCTCGGACGTCGCCCGGATCAACAAGGTCCGCGTCAGGTGTTGAGGAACCAGGGCACCCTGACGAAAAGTGGGCTACTGGAACAAGAAGGCATCGGTGGGCAAGAGACGAAAACAGGGCGTTGTTGGAATGCTACTACGCAAGTAACCCCGGCGGAAGCGGCTACATGAATAGGATGATGGACCTATGGATTCTTCGATACCCAACATCCACAATGACGGCGAAACAAGTAGTAGCTCAGTGTTCCAACATTCGAAAGAAGGGACTGCTCTCACGTCTCTGCGTCGGCGTTTGCGGCCTCCAGGGCCAGAGAACAAAGGCGTCTCAGGTGAGATGAATGGGGGGTCTGCAAACGGAGCGTCCGTGTTGCAAAACTTGAACTCCGGAAAGTTATAAGAAAGACCGTCTTTTATGTCCAGTAAGGTTTGTCGGTCGTACACAAGGAGACGTGCTACTCGTGAAAAAATGAAGGAAAAGTAAAATTAAACACAGAAAAAAGCTGTTGCTTGGGGGAGCTCGCGACGAGGCTGCCATACTCGGCGCCATCTTGTTCAGTAACCGTGCAGTGGATCCTGCTTGTGCCGTGATATTCAGGACTGCAAACCGAGCAGCATTCACTGACTTTCAGCTTGTTGTGTTTGTGGATATATGACTGACTTTAATTATCCATAAAACCATCACATTCTCTGTAAGTTTAGGGCCAACTATATATATATTTTGGAGTAGAGGCTTTAAAAACCAAGTTAACGCTGAAAGTACAAACATCACTAATGTCACATAACTTTGCCGACATGCGGCCAACAGTAATGTTTTAATGTTCTTCATTATTAAACATTCGCACATAAATAAGTGACATCATATTCAGTACTTACTTTCACTCTTCGGCCGCTCCCTTCTGCCGTATTTTGCAGCAAAATTATCCACACCCACCGCCGCGCTATGGATTGTGGGATATATGAGACCACGAAGCGTGCACCGGACCACGCTTGATATTTGGGGAAATCGACGGTGTATTTGGAGTATGCATTTGAAGTACACTTCGAATTGGGACAGCCGTCATCGCGTGGCTGTGACATAATCGCACTCAAAATGCGTACTTCAAGTGTGCAGTCTCTTAATTGGGACACAGCCTGTGACACCTGTGCTGTAATTGTGGTTAACTTCTGCCTTCTGTCTATCAGCATTGCACATGCACGAAGGACATCCTGTTTGTACAATAATCCAGTCTAGAAATAATAGATTCATTAACAGGTTTTTCTTTTTTTTTTTTCTTTTTTTTTTTTGCCTGTCCCGTTTGGCTCTTTTGCCATCAGAATTGTTGTCTAAAGGCAAAGAAAGATGCCCAACGGATTTACTTTACCAAATTGACCATCCCAGCCTTGCCGTAATGGTCCATTTGATTCACCTTTTATTGTTTATTTTATTTTCGCTTACTGAATACGGGACAGACTTGACTGGGGGAAAGAAGGGGAGAAAGAAAGAGGGAAAGAGAAACAGCTGAGAAGAGGGACGGGGGAGAAGGGCAAAAAACAAAAACCAACAGAATGAGCAGAGAAAAAAAAAGAAATAAAAAATGCATATATCAATCACCTGGATCACCTGCTGAGAAAGAAAAATGAAAACAAGCAGAAGAGAACAAGAGTAATAGAATAAACAGCATCACAATGATATATGGGAATATGACAGTAAATACTAAATATTAAACATTATTGTGCAGCACATAAGATCAACAGAACACAGTGTGCTTTGAGGTAGGAGCCAAAAAGGGTGTAGTTTGTGGGTGTGATCACCCGTGTGTACACCTGTGAGCATGGACGCGCTTGTTTTTTTTTTTAAAAGGTTCCTTCATGTAATGATCTGCTAGAGGGTGTGGGGGGGCCACAGCCCCGTCCTCCAGGGCATGAAGCAGGTATGGAGGAGATCAAAACTCCAGACATCCAGAGGCCCCCAGAACACAAGAGACCAAGGAAGACCAACAGAGGGGCAGCCGCGCCACTGACCCAGAAAGAGCTGAGGAGAGTCCCAGATGAGGGCTCAGTTAGCAGCCGCGGAGCAGAAGCCAGGGGGAGTTGCAGTGACGCGCCCGTGAGCTCCGCCGGCAGCCAGCCGTGCCTGAGTGACCGAGCCCCAGGCCGAGAGGCCGGGGGCACCCCACCTCCGAAGTGGCCCGAGCGAGCCCCAGGCTCCAGGCCCCGATAAGCGGCCACCAAGGAGTGAGCCGGTGTGTACCTGGACGCCCATCCCCGGACACAAAGAACCACCAACGCACCGATGTCTGAGGGAGTCCGCCACTGGCAGGGGAAGTGGTGGTAGGGGGAGATAGGCCTCCAAACCTTGGAGGGCCTAAGATGTCCCCAGAGAGGTGGCACCTGACACCCAACCTGACATATAGACACAGAAATACAGGCACACACAGATACAAACATCCATTCCCACCCTCATGCTCTCATATGCACTTACTCCACACTCAACCAACGTGGAGACAGACATAAAGAGACGCTGTACACACGATCACACTCCCCAAGCATACTCTACAAACCGGGTCTAGGTACCCTTGCCCCTGGAGGGGGGAACTGCACCCAGACCCTGGTGGTGTTACCCTTTTCCCTGCGGTGGGGGGAGGCAGACCGCCCCGACTCCGCAGCAGCAGGGAGGCCCCACACTCCAGACCGCAGTCGGACGGCCAACTCCTCCTCCTAGCCCCCCCGCTCCAGCAGGTCGCAGAGAACGGGGGTGAGAGAAGACTCCAAACCTCCCTCCACCCGCTCATTGTAGTGTTGATGCATGTGTGCTCTAAGGTGCATTTAAAACCCAGGAGGGCATGGAGCTACCTGCCAGAGAGCAGCAGGTAAGCGCATGGTCCCTCCTGCTAGCCCTCAATGTCTACGTGTATTTAACATTGAGAGGTGGGCAACGACGCCAGGGGTGGGGTGTACACCCTGATGGTACTTTGGATTCCGTGTATCGTGCCCACCCCCAAGATCCTATATGTATGTTCAATGAGAGTGTGAGTAATGTGAATGTCTAAGTTGTGGGATAAAATTGAGGCAGAGGCAGCCAGAAGGGGACGGGGGGGGGGGGGGGGGTAGCCTCCTCTGCACCCTGGTGACATACCCCTACTCCAAGGTCCTGCATGTGTGGGTGGTTGTGGTGGAGCGGGAAGAGGGAGGCAGCTGGAGATGGGGAGGGAAGGAAGGGAGGGGCAAGTGACCCCTCCCTGGGGCCAGCTCCCCCGCTGACCCCAGTAGGCACCCCCATACTCCGCGACCCGCCAGGGAAAGGGGGCCCAGGCCCATCCAGACTGGGGCCCAGCGCAGCAGCGCTTCCCGGCCCCACAGAGCCCGGGTCAGTCCACCCAACCCCACCACAGAGAAAACTGCACCCACCCCGTCATCCACTCATCTTCCAGACTACATGAGACAATAAACACCCAGGCTGAGATCTTCCTCCACCTCTCCTGTGTCTCCCCCTCCTGCAGAGAGAGCCCCTGAGGAGAGGAAAGCTCCTGCGAGATGTGACAATCTTCCCCACCAGTGGCTCGATGCACCGGCGGCACCCTGCTCCAGGGCTGGGCCCCCATGCACCCACCCGCCCACAACCCCGGCAACGCACCAACCAGGACCCAAGCCCCCAAGGCCCGGCCCGGGCCCCAGCCCAGAGACGGAGCGCCCCCAGAACCTCACGCCCATCCCGGACCCACCCAGGGGCAGCCAGGCTACCAGGTCAGTAACCCACGTCCGTCAGCACAGACCCTCCCCTAGCCCCGCTGCACGCAGCCGCGAGGAAACAGTCACCTGAGAGCCAACAGAGCCCCTAACCGGACATGACCGCTACCCCGGGTTGAGCCCTCCAAGGAAAGGAACCATTAACAGGTTTTTCAGACAGGATATTTTTAATACTTTTAATATTGATATTTTTCCATTTTAGAGATATTGTGCAAATGCAAGAAAGAATTCTCACTCCATGGACTTGTTGCCACTGATTTCAGTGTATGTCTTCTCTCTTCTCTGTTTCTTAGCGGGTTAAACATGAGCTAAAGGCGAGAGCCTAAAAACCGGCTCAGGGGAAAATTTACTAGGTTACACGTCACTTTGTATGAAATGAAAAGAATCACTAGAGGTTCACAACAATCTGTGAAACTACACTGTGAGATACTACCAGTAGTACTAACAAAAATGCTATGAACATTTCTATAAGTCACTTTGATACCAAGAGTACAAAGAATCACAAGAATACACTGGATTTTCTAAACAATGAGTGTTTGTTTCAGCTGTTTGATCAAAGACTGCTGTCCTGAAAGAGCAGGCAGCCAAAATTAAAGTTTCCGTCTTTATAGGACACTTGCAAACACTGGACAGCTGCTTCATCCAGCCATGCTTCACAAAACCCAAGACATTTACATCTAGAACAAATAAGAAGAGTTAGGATTAAAATCAACTGACCAATTTACAACTTAAAACCACTCATAAATATTTTGTTTTACATCTGATTGCCTCAAGGCCTTATGACATCCTCCTTGAACATATAACAGTGATGATCACCTCTTTTATTGAATTTTATTGAAGACAAACAAGCTGATGAGTAAGATAACCAAAAAAATGTGAAACTCTGTTATAGAGTCTGACAGCTGCTGGTAAGAATGACCTGCGGTAGCGCTCCTTCCTACACTGTCGGTGTAAAAGTCTACTGCTGAACGAGCTGCTCAGTGCTCGTACAGTCTCATGCAGGAGGTGGGAGGTGTTGTCCATGATGGATGTTAGCTTAGACAACATCCTCTCCTCCCCAACCTGCTCGATGGACTTCAGCGGACAGTGCAGGACAGAGCTGGGTCTCTTGGTTAAGTGTTCCCCTGTCCCGCTCTGCTATTCGTATGTATTATTGTAGGGTCTACCTTACAATATAAAGCACCTTGTGGCGACTGTTGTTGTAATTTGGCACTATATAAATAAAATTGAATTGAATTGCTATTCCACCACTCCAGCAGACCACAGCATAAAAGAGAGCAGATGCCACCACAGTGTCGTAAAACCTCCTTAGAAGAGTGTTGTTCATCGTAAAGGATTTCAGCCACCATAGCAGGTGGAGACGACTTAGACCCTTTTTGTAGAGTGCATTTGTGTTTGTGGACCAGTCCAATTTATTATTGAGGTGAACACCCAGGTAATTTTACTGCTCCACTGTTTCACTGTCCAAACCCTGGATGTTCACTGGTGTAATAGGGGGTGGCTTTTTGCTGAAGTCAATCACCAGCTCCTTCGTCTTGCTGGCATTAATGTGAAGATGGTTCTGTTCACACCAGCTGATGAAGTCACTGATAACCCCCCTGTATTCCAGTTCGTTTCCCTCCGACATCCGACCCACAATGGCGGTGTCGTCTGACAACTGTCCATGTCATAACGGAAGTCTGCCGTGTACAGGCTGAAGAGGAAAGGGGCGAGTACTGTTCCTTGTGGGGCCCCCGTGCTACAGACTACCACCTCAGACACACAGTCCCGCAGCCTCACATACTGGGATCTACTGGTAAGGTATTCAACAATCCACAAGGACAACTTATGGTCCACTCCCTGTAGCTTTTCCCTTAGCACTGAGGGCTGGATTGTGTTGATGGCACTGGAGAATTAAAAAACATGACTCTCACAGTGCACCTGGCACTCTCCAGATGAGAGAAGGCCTGATGCTGCATTTAGATGACAGTGTCATTCACCTCGATAGGTTTCTCCCGACTAGTGGGCGAAGGTGGTGAATTATGATCCTTTCCATGGTCTTCATCAGGTGTGAAGTCAGTACAACGGGTTTGAAGTGGTTCGGCTCCTTGGGGTATGTTGTCTTTGGGACTGGCACCATGCAAGAGGTCTTCCACAGAACGGGGACCCTCTCCAGACTGAGACTGAGGTTAAAGATGTATGTGATAACCTCACAGAGTTGATCTGCACAGTCCCTCAATAGTCTGGAGCTGATTCCATCCAGACACGTGGCCTTCCTGGTTTTCATCTTCCTTGGCTGACTCCGCACCTATAGTCAGCTGTGATGGAGAGGCTGCAGTGTAGGGTGTGGGTGGTTAGCTCCTGATGGGGGGAGGAGGCAGTAGAGTCGTTGAAGGAAAAAAGGGGGCAAGTGAGGTGCTGTCCACTACTCTGTGAAGTCACCAAATTAGTGTTGTAATGCTAATGACCTTGTTAAGAAAGGGGGATGAGTGGAAGACAGCACTTAACACGGGTCAAATTCCCTCTCCAAGTCCATAAAACACATGTAGACATGCATGTAAGTCACTTCTGATGAACAACAACTCAGTGTTTTGTGATGCTAGGGAGGCAATAAAACCAGTGTAAACCTGTTCAGATTGTGAGAGTGAATTATGAGTTAAAGAAAATAATCTTGTGGATAGAGGTGAAAAGGAAGAAATAAAAGTATCAAATTGGGTAATTTTAGGTCAAATGTGAGTCATTATGATGGGCGATATTTTTATATACGGAATGGCAACCAATATGTAATGAAATGAAGAAATGTATTGCTTGAAATGTATGTGCCTCACACTGTGGTTTAATCACTAAAATCTCTCTCCATGTTTTCCTTCTACATTTATTGATTCATTCAAATATACTTGATAAGAAAAAATGTGAAACCTTTATTAAAGAAATCTAGTATGAGACAAACTATATAGAAATGTGAGATGTGAATGAATAAATGAGAAAACTGAAACAACTGCCATCTGCTTTTAAAATAACCACATGCACAAAACAGTTCAAAAGTGAAGAAAAAATAAAACCAAGGTCATATTGTTGTCTTTGGATTATCTAAGGTAATCTGATCTAATTGTTCATAAGGAACGAGGTGGAACAACATATTATCTTACACATGTGCAAGCATACCTAGTCACACACCAACCGTTTTAAAAACTCTGTAAATAGCACCTGGGACATTTTCTATTGTGGTTACACTGTCTTGACAGGCATTTCAAAAGTTCAGTACACCAATTGTCAGCTCATATAGTAATAATAATAACAAATTAAATAGGAACAGGAGCTTTTTGTGAAATACCTGCTTGACTGCACACAGCAAAAATGCCAGTGTTGATTTTTCAGTGTTAGTAGATTTCAACAGAGTTCCGAGTTAGTTCAACACTTAATCGAGTTAAAATAACACATCGGGAGTTGATTCCTGAAAAGTGTAAGTGTAGATTTTAGTCGTTACTGCATTTTAACACTGTGGGTGTTAAATTAGACCACACCTTCATTTCATGTGGAGCTTCGCAATCCAGAATCTTCGGTCGCCATTTTTTCTTGCTGATGCGGTAAGTTTTATTCGGTTAAATATTAAGTTTTAGATTGATGTTAGAACAAGTAACATGATAACTAGTAAAAGAAATAGTATTTATATCAAAATACATCATCTTTAAGTGTCATATTTGAATTTTAACTGTTTTTGTTAAGCTGGGCTACTGCTAGCTAGAACTCTGCAAAGTACCAGTTTCTTTCCTAATATTCATTTAGCATAATCTGGCTATTGGCAGACTGTAATGAATATTACATGTTAATATATTTCACAGTTTTTATTAAATGCCTTTTATTTATTTCCGAATTAAACTGCCAAAGCCTTAGGGTCAGTGGTCTCAAACTCGCGGCCCAGAGGCCACTCGTGGGCCAAAGGCCACTTGCGGCCCACGTCAGGTGAGGTGAAGAAGTATAATGCAATTTGGCCCTTAAAGTGACTTTTTTTTGTCATTAGCCAAAAATGATTTAATATAAAGGCAATGAGGGCAGAGTGTTACCGGCCCTCATGGGTAGTGTAGTCCGTGCTGCGGGGAGAACGAGTGGAACTGCCCCTCCCGTTGTGTGTTTGAGCGCGAGAGAGGGAGAAAGTAAGAGCTGTTACCGATGAGAAATGGAAGAAGAGAGCATGTAAATATAATAATAACCACTGCCGCCAAAATGAGTGCCTGGTTGTAAGAAAGCTGTTAAGATTCGACTGTACACTGTGTTCGCTGACAGTAAAGCTACAAGCCCGACAACCCAGCGTATTGGCCAGAGGTGTCATTACCACGGTTCAGAGCCGCGGACCTGGCCGAGGTAACAAGAGAGTACAAACATGTGGAGGGATTGGCTTTGTTAGTTCAGTGAGAGTCAAAAACTAATGTGTACACTTATTTCTGCATTTTTATTTTGTTAAATATGAATAAAATTACAGCAGAAGTGCTGCAAAGTGTCTGACCAGAAAGAGAGGACCATTGTGTTAATTTGGTAGTTCAATTAAAGGCATCGGTTAGTTAA
Organism: Mchenga conophoros; assembly: GCF_057382185.1. Lineage (NCBI taxonomy): Eukaryota > Metazoa > Chordata > Actinopteri > Cichliformes > Cichlidae > Mchenga > Mchenga conophoros. Next base: position 30,868,416 of record NC_140546.1, on the reverse strand, counting down.
GAGGGAGAGGGGGGGATGCGTTCATATTTGCAGTTTTGTCTTGTTATACAATATTTGAAATTTAAAAACAAACAAACCAAACGCTACATTGTCAGGAATATTTGTGGGGAGGGTTTTTATCGCTTAAAATATATAAAAAATAATAAAATAGAAATATGGTTCCTACTAACCCCTGTGATAGTTGAGAGAATACTGTATTGCAGTCATGTTACACAGCTTGTACTACTTAAAAAAATGGATCAAGGATGTTTTTCTTAACAAAATTAATTTTAACTCAGTCTAAAGGGACTAGACATGCTAGATATTTTGCAAAGAAATGGTGTTATATGCTGGACCTTATTTTACTCTTGGCAGGTGGTGATATGCTGGTTCCCGAGAAGAGATGAACTAATCAAAGTCAGCTTTTCAAGACAGCCCCAAGACTCTTCGCAACTTGTGTTCAAATGTGAGGCCGTTGTCAGGTGATAAATGCAAGGAAGAGGCACTCAACTGACATGAAACATGTCAAAGACAACATGAAGGTGACATTTCAACATAGGCAAAAAGTGGTTCAAGAACCTGCCATAGCTTCTACTGTCCTGGACCTTTTCCCAAGATTTCTGGATACACCTGGCTTGGTAAGGCATAAAATAATTTAATGACTGCTTTGTGGTTCCTTTGTTTGTTTTCTTGTTAATGTGTTGTTTCTGTTGTTACACTTTGTGTTTAAGATTGACCAAGACTTCACAATGCTGTTTTTTGGGGAGGAAGTGTCTGGTAAGTTCCTTGCAAAGTGGCCAACATTCTTCAAGCCAAGGATCATCAAAGATTGCAAAAATCTGTCCCAGAGTACAGAATTGGATGAGCTGCTCATTTCTGCACAGCGTTACTCTAACGAGGCTGGTAAGTGTAAGTTGGAAATGGTAGATTTTGCATGCCTTTACAGCATTTGCTTAATTCCCACAACACAATATATCACTCATTTCTGTATGGTATGAAAACAAGCTTACAAACATGTTAAACCTGAAATGACATTTAATGTAGTTTGAACACAAAAAAAGTTACATAATCTTACTATTGTTATGACTCGATATCTACTTCACTTGGTGGCCAGAAGATTTTAAGTCTCTAGAAATGAATTTTTATACCAAGGCGCTGGAAAACTGCCTTATTAGAAAAATTATCAGGTGTCTAAAATGTCATCATGGTATTACATAACGTGGAAAAATGACTGCTGTGGTCCTTTAAATGACAGTAATTGTGATGATCTTAATTTCTATTCTGTAGTTTGGGACTGCGAGGCGGCTGCCATCTTTTGCTGCTTCACTTCACTCCAACATCTAAGGGAAGGACGTCTTCAAAGATTAGCACATCAGATGCTGCTCACCACCTAATGAAATTCATCAAGGTATGCTTTTTAGAATTGTATATTTGTCTTTTGATGAGAACAGATGCAAATTATCAACGGCTGATATTTTAAGATGGCAAGGTGATCCAACCTGCAGCAGATGTATCTATCCCAGACAAGCTTGGTGTTGCAGGACTGACATGTCATTGTTTCTATTACAACTAAATGTACACATTGAAACAAAAATAATTGTGCGCGCGGAGTGAAACATTTTAATATTGTCATAATTTCAAACAGCAATGCCTCAACATCAGATTATCAATTTTGTTTAATGTGAATCACTTGGTTTCTTTCTCTCCCTCAGGTGGGAGGTAGCACAGAGGCTTTTCTTAAGGCTGGCCCCACTCAGCCATTCGTCCTGTGGGTTGGAGAAAGAAAGAACATCATCCAAAGTTTCTACCCAAAGTTTCTACATTGTCCTAGATCAAAAGGTCATTCCCTGTGTGACACAGATGGGAGATGCAGGTTTTGACAAGGCAAAACTTTTCAAGGCACATTTTTTAATTTGCCGTGTCCTTTGATAAGGCATTGGACAACTTCTACACATTCATCCAGACCATCAAGTGTATGGCATTGATGTTGGCAGCGTGAAGGACAGTCCTCGGGTCAATGAAACAAGAGGAAGTCTTCACTGTACGGTTTAAAGATATCCACTATTCAGCACTTTGACTGGAAATGTTCATCTGTTACATTTGCAAGATACACCACACAAGTTGCTCAGTGTTATTTAGACATTTGAAGTTCCAGCATGGTTTGTACCCAGGAAAGTTTTTACGTTTGACCTGTGGAGAGCCTGGATGTTCATTTATCTTTCACACGTACTCTGGTTACAAGCGGCACTTATTCCGAGCACATGGAGACTGCGTTCACTCTGAGGTCATCAACAATTTTGAGCCTGTACCTAACGATGGAACCTCTGTTTCACAGCCTGTAAATGTGGCTCATCCCATGACAATAACTACACCAGTTCCAGTTGAAAAAAGGCAAATACTGAACAAGTGCAGCTCTGTTATTGCTCAAGTACAATCATCAGGAGTTCCTGAAAGTACTGTACAGTGTTTAGTTGGTTCATTGGAGGAACTGGTTAATGACATCCATGCACATGCAAAACAATCTGTTGTCGACTGTTTGTCAACTGATACATCAAGAGAAACCTTAGAAAAAGTTGAGGATTGCTTTGATCAGCTTGAAAATCCATTTTCATGTCTTAACACAGAATCTAAAAGGATAAGATATTTTGAGCAAAAATGGAAAATAGTTGAACCCATAGAGCATGTTCTTGGTGTGCGTTTTGATGTACGCAAAGATAGAACAACAGGGACATACAGGCAAGTTCCTGTCAATGATAAATTCATGTACGTTCCTATCATGGGATCCCTTTCATCTATGTTTCGAAACAGTGAACTTTGTAGCAGTTTCCAGAAAAAAAACTAAACATGGAGGGATTGTACAGAGATTTAAATGACGGCTCCTACTTCAAAAATCACAGTTTATTCTCACAACAAGAACATGCTCTCCAGATCCAGCTCTACTATGACGATTTTGAAACTGCTAATCCTTTAGGCTCAAAAAAGGGGGTGCACAAACTTGGTTGTATTTATTTTGTTTTGAGAAATTTGCCACCAGAGTTAAATTCTGTGTTGATGAACATTCATCTTGTAGCCCTTTTTCATTCAGAAGACTTAAAAAAATATGGGTTTGATCCTATCCTAAAGCCACTTGTTGATGATCTAAAGATTTTAGAAACTGAAGGAATGCAAGTGCCCTTTTCAGCCACACCTGTGAGAGGTTCGCTTTTTCAGATTACAGGTGACAACTTGGCTTTACATAGCATTTTTGGTTTTGTTGAATCATTTAGTGCAAACTATTGTTGTAGATTTTGTTTAACTGATAAGACAGAGTTGCAGTCAGTTTTTAGTGAAGATCATGTAGGCTTAACACTGCGTTCCAAAGAACTTCATTACAAACACTGTGGTGCCATTCAACAAAATCCTGCTTTGGCCTCAACATTTGGTGTAAAAAGAAATTGTTTACTCAATTCACTTCGGCTGTTCCATATTTCAGACAACTATGCTGTAGACATAATGCATGATCTACTAGAGGGAGTGGTGCAGTATGAGTTAAAGCTTGTGTTTCAGTACTTGATTAAGACCTCTTTGATATCCTTGAATTCATTGTCACAGAGAATTATAAGCTTTAACTACGGATATGCACAGAGAAGGAACAGGCCAGGTGGGCTAAAACTGGATGACAACAGCAAAGATCTTGGGCTTAATGCTGTGCAGTCATGGTGTCTTTTGCGGAATAGCCCATTGATTTTTGGATATATCGTTTGCAGAAATGATGGACATTGGAACTTGCTACTTTTGTTAGTTCAAATTGTGAACATTGTTTTTTCACCCATTATAACTCATGGCATGACTTGCTATTTGAAACATCTGATTGCCGATCATCACAAGGCTTTCAAATCTCTCTTTCCAGAACGGAATTTGATTCCAAAGCACCACCTAATGATCCATTACCCACGCTGCATTAGAAAAATTGGGCCACTCATACATATGTGGTGCATGAGATTTGAAGCAAAGCACAAGTTCTTCAAAAGATCTGTAAAGAACTTTAAAAATATCACAAAAACACTAGTAAAAAAACATCAGAATCAATTAGCCTTTCATTTTGAAAATTTTTATTTTAAAAGATTACAGTTCGGCCCCATTAATGAAGTCTTGGCCAGCAGCTTAAAAGGCAGTGAAGCACTGAATAAAATGTTTGATGTTTCTTCTATTGTTTCTACAACTTCCTGGGTCAAAAGTTATGGTACAGAATATCAAGTTGGGATGTATGTTTGTTCTGGTGTTGAAAATGAGATGCCTTTGTTCAGTAAGATTGTCAGTATAATTGTTAGCGATTTCAATACTTATCTTCTAACTTGTAAGGTCTCAACAGTATATTTCAATGATCACTTAAATGCATTTGTTATTGAGGATGGATTAGATGTCTTTGCACTGATCTCTGTAGATGATCTGGTGTACTATAGACCTTATGATAGGCAATTTTCAAATGGCACTGATGACAAAATGTACATTGTCCCATACTGTAATTTTGTATGACTTGTTTACTTGTGGTGTATCTGAATACAAAGTATTTTGGAACGTTAATGTCTTGTATTTCTTTGTAATGGGTGGATGTTGGGGGTTAATTGTAGCAGTAGAGATATCAGAGATTAATGGGAGTTTATTGTAATCTGGTGGTATTAATGATTTGACTGACACTAGTGTTAGTGTTAGAAAATTAACACTATTCAGAGTTGAATTTTTTAACACCAGGGCTAGTGTAAAGTACCACCAACACTATTCGGTGTTAATTTTTAACACTTAACACCAGTGTAGAATATTTTTGACACTGGTCAGTGTTACTCAGTGTTAATTTTTAACTCTGTGCAGTGTTAAAATAACACTAGCTCGTTGTTAAAAATATAACACTTTGAAAAGTGTTAATTTAACACTCAAAAGAGTGGACACATATAGACACTTTTCTAGTGTTAAATTTAACACTCACAGTGTCAATTTAACACTGGCGATTTTGCTGTGCAGAGAGCAGAAAACATGATCACATGAACTCAATAAAAAAATGCAGTAACTGAGAGTTCAGTGAGGCAAGATCACTTGAAAGAACTGAACATGATTTAATGGCAGAGAAACTAATGTATTTGGTGACTACACTCCGATTACCCATAACAGCAGATGGAATCCCTGCAGTGACAGGTTTTAGGACAGGACCCCAAGGAGTCTAGATGCTGGAGCTTAAATGGAGCTCTGTGCAATTCAGGTGAGATGAAGACAGGGAGGAGATTGGTTGCACAAAGGGAAAATGATGGAAAGCACAGATTTCAAGCACACAGAGTGGAGGCTCAAAGAAGATGACTGGACTAAGGTAATGAGGATGATTAAAAAAAATAATGAAAAAAAAAACAAAATCAAACCTGAACTCCATTACTTAGCCCCAACCCAGTCATGACCCTTCAAAGGCAATTTGTGCCTCACTTCTTACAAGTTCAAAGGGGGTGAAACAAGTTCCCATGGGTGAGTGATCTTTGAGGTTTAAATCCCCATGAGCACATAAGAACATTCAAAGACTATTCTCACTCTGCTATTGTGAAGATGTACCTTTTAGTCCCATAATGGATCTCAAGGAGATGAGAAGAGGCTTTTGAAGAAGTGTATGGTGAAAAACAAATATATCCTTTATCCTAAAACTCACTCATCCTTTACTCAGGAGAAACTAAGATGAAGCAGCATTAGCTTAATGAAAAGCACTCACTGAGGCACAGATACATAAACAGTCACCAGAGACAGTGAAAAGAATTCATTGGAAAATATTTCACACCACAAAACAAGATATAATATACTTCACTAAGCTTTTTTTTTTATCAACAGATAATCCAGTTTTCTCACTTAGACAGAACCATAAATGCTGTTCATCCGTCCATTCTCTTCTGTTGTAGCCTATCTCAGCTGTCACAGGTCAAAACACTCTGGGCAGGTCACCAGTCTGTCAAAGAGACTTGTGAAAGGCGCTATGCAAAGGTAAAACTGATATTATTTTTGAAATTACTACAAATATTGATTCATTATATTTGTATTGTTTTTAATTAAAGTGACATGATATCAAAAAACTGCACCTTAATAATATTTGATCTGAAAAACCTTAGCTATTGTCAAGAAACACAAGTCAGTTGATGACTTATTAGGAGGAAGTCATTAGTCGACTCAGAGGTAGTAGCAACACGTTACGGAACAACAAACACTCCAAACACACCCTTAGAGTCAAACAATGAAGACACACATCAAATGTAGATTTATGATAAAATGTGTCCTTCGACAAAACCTTCATAACTTTGTTATGAATAGAGGTGTTTTGTTAATGGAATGTAAAGAAAGTGGATATATAAAAAGGATGATCTCCATTTAGAAAACAAATATTTCCAAAACTGACTACTAGACTTGTAGTCAACACCCTCTCTGTTTTTCACATAATGATATTATCCTATATCCTCGTATGTGATTGGCCACAATGTGGAGAGATTGGAGCATAGCTGAGCCACTGTGTGAGAGCTGAGCAGCGAAAGGAAATTAAGTGAGGAGCCGGCTCTCGCTTAATGGGAGTCGACTCTTCTGATTCACTACAAAGCACTCTCTAAGCATGGCTCTTAGAACTGATGCTTTTGCGCATGACACATTATCGAACATTACGTTGTGTGTCATGGATACTGTTGACTCCAAATCTCCCGACCACTATCTCGATCTGAGACAGAAAGACCGAGACAGCAAGACCAAGACAAGACCGAGTGATCCGAGATCAAGACAAGACCAAAACCAAAGATCGGTCTCGAGACATCCAACTCTACTGACTACATGAACAACACTTTACAGTGGTTGTATATAAAAATCATATCTGTACCCATTCATCTCTCCATCTGTTACAGGTTGTCATGTAGGGTGATGGAGTACCTGGAGGGACCTATGCAGGAGTACGGAGAACGGTTCCTGTGTGGGAACAGAACACACAAAACATAACATAAATTATTTACCTAACATTTATCTCCATTATGCAATTAACTTCCTAGGACCTGGTGTCCACATATGTGGACATCACATTTTGGGTTGTCTAGACCAAAATACAAAATTTTGCTCTACAAGGGCCTGATATCCATTTATGAGGACATTATACTATCAGTGTTCTATCAAAATTTAAAACGAATGTCCTTATATGTGGATTTCATTTTTCTCAGAAAAAAAAATCCGGTAAAAAAAATTAAATCTGGTAACTATTTGTTTTTACATTCATCAGGTCCCAATCAGCCTAAATAGTAAAGAGTTAAAAATGCATGCCATGAAAGAGTTCGGGTCTTAGGAGGTTAAGAGTCTTAGCAGGTTAAGTCAGTTGTTTTTATATATACCTTATGTTGGGGAACTGGGTGTTGGAGCTTAAACGGTTTAGGCCAACATTTTGCTGTGATCTTTATTTTGAGTTTGTAGTTATAATCTTGATTATTTTGCATTACAACATAAAACAATATGCTCCACAAATTTGTCCTGCCTTGTTAATCTATTGGCTTGTTGTAAAGTGTTGGTAGGTGTCGTAAAGGGGGTGTGTTAGGCATGAGGCACCATGAAAGGTTAAGTAAGTAAGCAGGACGTGGAGCAACAGTTTTCTGATCGTCGCTGTTTATTGTGGTTTCGTTGTAACATAAAAGGAATGTAAACAGAGCTCCCACCAGAGGCATTTGTTTTGTATTTTTCGGTTTGTATGGAGAATAAATGTTTTCCTTTTTTTACATTTGCCTCGTTTTTGCTACCGAAAGGCATACAAGCGATTCAAGAAGAGCACAAGTCAGAAACTTTACGTCCTGCAGAAGTGGCAAAGAAGGACCAAAGGTTGCCGCTACACTGGGTATATCATTAAAAAAGAAAACTGGGGCAGAAAAAAGACAATATACCTGTCAGGGACTGGGTCTGTGACCCAGCATTTAGAGTTTATTGTTATATTTTTGTGATTTCTTAGGTATATTGGTAGGTATTGGTAGGTAGGTATGTTAAGATCTTGCTGTGGCTGTTATTAGTTTGGATTTGAGTTTCCTTGTATTTTGTTATTCATTGTTTATGTTTAAGTCCATCTAGTCATAAGCTCCTGGGTTGCCTAGTTATAGTTCTTGTTTATTTAGATTCCTTTGTGTCATCACTCCCTGTGTTAAGTCTCCCTTGTTGGTTAGTGTGTCTAACCTGTCATGTTTCATGTCTGTGTGGTTTATGTTGTCAAGTTCGTTTCAAATCAAATCAAATCACTTTTATTGTCACATCACATGTGCAGGTACATTGGTACAGCACATGCGAGTGAAATTCTTGTGTGCGAGCTTCACAAGCAACAGAGTTGTGCAAAATACAATAACATAAACAGGCAAAATATACGAATGGCTAAATCTGAAACTAATAAATATATGTACAATATAGAATAGTATATGCAAAAAAAAAAAAAAATTTCTGGATGTGTATACTAAATGTTTTTCTACGTGTGTGTGTATACACATATTTTACAAATTAAATAGAGTCAACAATAAATAAAATATATAAAAGTATACAGAGTTGAGACATGTGCAAAACAATGGCATTACTGTACAGTATGGAGTGCATAATGTTAAAGTTCCAGTAGTGAAGCTGAGGTGTCTATGACGTGTTCAGCAGTCTGATGGCCTGATGGAAGAAGCTGTCTCTCAGTCTGCTGGTTCGGGACCGGATGCTGCAGAACCTCCTTCCTGATGGAAGTAGTCTGAACAGTTTATGGCTGGGGTGACTGGAGTCCTTGATGATCCTCCCCGCTTTCCTCAGGCAGCGCTTCCTGTAGATGTCTTGGAGGGAGGGAAGCTCACCTCCAATTATCCGTTCAGAGCACCGCATTACTCGCTGGAGAGCTTTGCGGTTGTAGGCGGTGCTGTTGCCATACCAGGTGGTGATGCATCCAGTGAGGATGCTCTCAATGGCACAGTGATAGAAGGTCCTGAGGATGCGGGGGTTCATGCCGAATCTTTTCAGTCTCCTGAGAAAGAAGAGGCGCTGCTGCGCCTTCTTCACTGTTTTGTTTGTGTGTACTGACCACGTCAGATCCTCAGCCAGATGTACACCAAGGAACCGGAAGCTGCTCAGTCTCTCCACAGCAGCGCCGTTGATGGTGATGGGGGTGTGTACTTCTCTGCACCTCCGGAAGTCCACTATCAACTCCTTTGTCTTTGTGACGTTGAGGGTGAGATGGTTGTCTTGACACCAGTGGGTCAGGGCGCTGACCTCCTCCCTGTAAGCCGTCTCATCACCGTTGGTGATAAGACCAACCACTGTAGTGTCGTCCGCAAACTTCACAATGATGTTGGAGTTGTTAGTGGCTGTGCAGTCGTAGGTGTAGAGTGAGTACAGGAGAGGGCTCAGTACACACCCCTGTGGAGCACCAGTGTTCAGTGTGATGGGGGATGAGGTGATGCTGCCCAGTCTGACCACTTGGCGTCTGTCAGACAGGAAGCTATCTGTGTCCCCTCATCTTTCCTGTTTATTTTGAAAGTCTTGTTTCCATGTTCTGTGTACTTAGCTTACACTTTCCTTGTTGTGTCATTATGATCTATTGTGTCAGCTCTTTCCTCATGTGTTTCCACTTCAGCTGATCACCCCGTGTGTGTATTTAGTCTGTGTGTTTCCATTCAGTCATTGTCAGGTCGTCTGTTGTACTCCCCCCTAGTCATGTCAGTTTCTAGTGTATTTAGGGCATGTTCATGTTTCAAGTCTTGGTTTTTCCTCACAGTTTCTATCATGCCCCTGCTCACTACCATTTTAAGGTCAGGTATCATAGTTGCCATAGTCTAGTCTCGCCCAATTTAGGTTTAGTTTTAGTTCTCGCCACTGTTGATTTTACCTTATTGTATGTTCATGTTTTTCATCAGCCACAATAAACGGCTCACTTTTAGTTTACCACAGTTTTGTCTTCCTCCATGTCCTGCTTTTACATCTACTTCATCACCGGTGTACCCTGTAGTGACAAAATCCTTGCTTCATAGATTGCCTGTATTCAGTTTTGGGGAGTAACGGAATACATGTACTGACGTTACGTATTTAAAATACAAAATATGAGTAACTGTATTCCGTTACAGTTACCATTTAAAAAGGTAGTATTCAGAATACAGTTACTTTGTTGAGATAAATGGATTACACGGCGGTACTTTCCTGTTTCATTTTGTCGTGGGTCAGGACTGTTTGGGTTTTGTTTGACAGCTACGTTCTGTTGTTCCAGGCGGCAGCGTTATGGTTGCCATGGTTACAGGGCGATGCTCTCTCTCTCTCTGTGACTGTGTGTTTCCTGGGTGAGAGAGCGCCTTTTCGTTGTTGTTGTTGTTGTGCTAAGCTAACAGGCAGAATTCTACAAGCATAGCTGTAAAGAATGTAGCATCATGGGCAGTGTAGTCCGTGCTGCAGGGAGAATGGACTGCCATACACGTTATGTGTCTGTGAGCGCGAGGAGGGAGAGAAAGGGGAGTGGAAAGGTACGAGTTGTCATCGAGCAAAAACGGGAGCTGGAAGCATGTAAATATAATAATAACCACTTCAGCCAAGAAGAGTGCCTGACGAGCCCAGTTGTAAGTAAGCTATTAAGACTCGACTGTACACCGTGTTCGTGTTTTCCTCCGAAAACAATAAGTTCCGTTGGAGCAGCCTTTCGACGCCTCTCTCTGTCTCTCGCAAGAAAAGTTGACCCACACAACAAAGTAAAGCTATTTTTCGGCTACGAGCCGACAGGGACCCGCCGTATTAGTCAGAGGTCCCTTTATTACAGTTCGGAGTCGCGGACCTTCAGTAATAGTAATAAATCACACAGCAATAGTACATTCACGTTGTTGTAAAAAGCATGATAATATATTAAGTAATCCAAAGTATTCAGAATACGTTACTGTCATTGAGTAACGTAACGGAATACGTTACAGAATACATTTTGGGGCATGTAATCTGTATTCTGTAATGGAATACATTTTAAAAGTAACCTTCCCAACACTGCCTGTATTACATAGATGTAATTAAATGACAGGTAGGTAAGGAGAGAGGAGTAAGGTAAGTGTCTTCCTTTGTTAAAACACAGTGATGTGCATAAAGTGTTGCAAAGCAACAAGTATATTTACAGGATCTGTTGTGCATCACAATACTGTAATATAACCAGATCATCCACTTCTGTCACTTACGACAAGTTTTGTCTATGTCCTTCATCATATAGTGCGGAAAAATGCACACACATGTATTCAACTCCTGTTGAATACATCACCTTGGTCCACAGCCAGACCTCTGTGGCACATAGTTTCAGGTATTAAAGTGCTAGAATTTCAATGAACATAGACCACAATTCCAAGATGGCGGCGCGTGAACAACGCGAGGCTCAGTGTCTCTCCAGAATCTGCTATTTAGCGGTTTTTTATCTACTTTTAACCGGATTATTCGTCCAGAATTGCTGTGCGTTCCTGACCTACAGCAGACAAGAGCTTCTGGACATCTGGACTCATAACTCTAACAGTTTTATCGCCGATCTCCGACTCATCCCAGAGATCTCCAGAACACCGGAGGCTGCCCACTCTACCCGGCCGGGCGGAAGTGCACGCAGACGGCGCCGAGATCGTAAACAAAGGCGAGGTAGGCGCGGAGGGCTACGGGCTAAGCTAAAGCTAACACCACACCGGCTGCCTTTACCCAGTATTTTCCTCGCCAATGTCCGTTCTCTGGCAAACAAAATGGATGAGATACGGCTCTCCATCACTAACAACAGACGGATTATGGACTCAAATGTCATGTTTTTCACCGAAACATGGTTGAACAACAGCTGCCCGGACAATGCTATCGAGTTAGCAGGACGCCACACACACCGAGCCGACAGGCTAGCAGATGACTCCGGCAAGACCAGAGGTGGAGGTTTGTGCATTTATATTAACAATGCTTGGTGCATGAACTCCACTACTACTGAGAGTCACTGCTCACCTAATGCGGAGTTTTTAATGGTCAAATGCAGACCTTATTATCTCCCCAGAGAACTCACTTCGATCATACTCACTGCCGTGTATATACCCCCCGACGCTAATGCTAGGTTGGCCATGAAAGAACTTTCTGCAGCCATTAACAAACACCAGAATAAACACCCCGAGGCTGCTTTTATTGTTGCTGGCGACTTCAACCACACCAACTTAAAGACAGTCCTTCCCAGATTCCACCAACATGTCTCCTGCCACACCAGAGGAGACAAGACTTTAGACCATGTGTATTCCAACCTGGCTGGAGCCTACAAAGCCACACCCCTCCCCCACATTGGACAATCGGACCATCTCTCCCTGTTCCTTACACCTAGGTATTCACCACTCATCCAACGTGTGAAACCTGTTGTGAGGACAATTAAAGTGTGGCCAGAGGGGACAGAGGCAGTGCTCCAGGACAGATTTAAAAACACAGACTGGAATATGTTCACCCACACAGACCTGGACCAGTACGCCTCATCTGTACTGGATTACATCTCCGAAACCACAGACAGTGTCACCACCCAGAAACGGATCACCATGTACCCCAACCAGAAGCCTTGGATGAACCGGGATGTTCGTCTCCTCCTGAAGGCCCGCAACACCGCCTTTAGGTCAGGAGATGCACACGCCTACAGTACAGCCAGGGCTAATCTAAAGAAGGGCATCAAAAAAGCCAAACACCATTACAAAAAGAAGGTAGAAGAACACTTCTCCAACTCCAACCCCCGACGCATGTGGCAAGGACTCCAGACCATTACAGACTACAGGACCACCAAACCCTCCCCCGCATCCTCTGATGTCTCCTTTCTCAACGAGCTCAACAACTTTTATGCTCGTTTTGAGCGAGGGAACCCCACAACCACAACCAAAGCAGACGTGACGCCAGACCACCAACCTCTGACTCTCTCCCCCACCGATGTAGGAGCGGTGCTGAGCAGGATCAATGTCCACAAGGCTGCAGGTCCCGATGGCATCCCCGGGCGTGTTCTCAGAGCGTGTTCTGAGGAGCTTGCAGGAGTGCTGACAGACATATTCAACCTGTCCTTGGCCCACGCTGTGGTACCGGCCTGCTTCAAATCCACCTCCATCGTCCCGATACCCAAAAACTCCAACCCATCTTGCCTCAATGACTACCGCCCAGTAGCACTCACCCCCATCATCACTAAGTGCTTAGAGCAGCTGGTCCTAGCACACTTCAAATCCTGTCTCCCCCCCACCCTGGACCCCCACCAATTCGCATACCGCCAGAACAGGAGCACAGAGGATGCAGTCTCCATCGCACTGCACTCTGTCCTCTCACACCTGGACAACAACAACACCTACGCCAGAATGCTGTTTATAGACTTCAGTTCAGCATTCAATACAATCCACCCCTCACAACTCATCAGGAAACTGACAGACCTGGGCATCAGTTCCCTCATCTGCAAATGGTTACTGGACTTCCTGACCAACCGCCCCCAACACGTCCGGCTGGATAACCACTGCTCATCTACGATCACGATGAACACCGGTGTACCACAAGGCTGTGTGATGAGCCCTTTCCTCTACTCCCTCTTCACCCATGACTGCAGACCTGCTGATGGTTCCAACACCATCATTAAGTTTGCAGATGACACCACGGTGATTGGCCTCATCAGTGACAACGATGAGGCCGCCTACAGGGAGGAGGTGGATCGTCTGGCTGAGTGGTGCGACACAAACAACCTGCTGCTTAACACCGAGAAGACCAAGGAGCTCATCGTGGACTACAGGAGGAATGCTGACCCACATCCACCCATCCACATTAAGGGGACGGCTGTGGAGCGTGTGAGCAGCTTCAAGTTCCTGGGAGTCCACATCTCCGAGGATCTCACCTGGACGACCAACTGCTCCAAGCTGGTCAAGAAGGCTCACCAGCGCCTCTTCTTCTTGAGGACTCTGAGGAAGAACCACCTGTCCTCAGACATCCTGGTGAACTTCTATCGCTGCACCATCGAGAGCATCCTGACCAACTGTATAACAGTCTGGTACGGGAACTGCTCTGCCTCGGACCGGAAGGCGTTGCAGAGGGTCGTGAAAACTGCCCAGCGCATCGCCGGAGCACCACTTCCTGCCATAAAAGACATCTACAGGAAGCGGTGTCTGAAAAGGGCTGGGAAAATCATCAGAGACCCCAGTCACCCATCACATGGACTCTCCACCCTCCTGCCCTCTGGGAGGCGCTACAGGAGCCTCCGGACTAAGACCACCAGGTACCGGAACAGCTTCTTCCCCACAGCTGTCAGACTCCTGAACTCTGCCTCCTGACATCTGACCCACGTTAACTCATGGACTGAACATACACACACACACACACAATGGACAACTGTACCCTCAAACACACAATAATAACATGGAGTGAACCACCACTCACAACCACTAGCACTTTATATAGCCTCTGTAGAAATTATCCACACCCTCACTTACCTTAACTGCACTACTGTATAGCTCTGTAATAATCATTCTGTACATACGATAATTTTTAACCCTACAACTGTTTACAACTTGCATAGTTCCCATTTCTGTATAGCTGTATATCTCAGATTCCTGTAAAGTTATTTATTTCATATTCTGTATAGTTTTTCATATTTATATCCTGTCCATATCCTGTACATAGCTTGTACTCACTACAGCCTGTACATACTTATAGTTATAGAATATTCACAACATACTTCATACCGTGTACATTATAACATACCATAATAGACCCATTTCTGTAATATACTTACATATCTATATTATTGCTAATATATATTGTAATATATCTATATCACTAAGCACTTCTGGATGGATGCAAACTGCATTTCGTTGCCCTGTACCTGTGCATGTGCAATGACAATAAAGTTGAATTCTAATTCTATTCTAATTCTTTTGTGTCATTGTTTTGAATTTCATCACATTGGACAAAGACAGGAATACTTGCACAGCCTGTTAGGCTTCTTTCCTTTTTTGCATAAAGCAATTATTTACATTTATCTCTACTGTTGCTCTTTTGCTGACCTCAACATTCATTTGCTTATTCTCAAAATATTTTGAGTTAGGACCAAAGGCTTTGGTCTGCTTAAATTTTACCTGTTTAGAAAACAGCTATAGAAAAAAACAACCACTGTACTCTTAAAATGTCAAAGTCATTGTCAATGTCAACTTTATTTATATGGCACTTTACAGCCAACAAGATGCACCAAAGTGCTGCACAGCACAAACACCAAAGCAATTGATAGGAGTACCTGAAAAGAACGAAGGGGGGGGGGGAAGGCAGAGATTATTTGTTTTAAACGCGACACTAGTTTCATGTAGATGAAATCAAAACCAACTCTAGATAGGACATAGGTGAACTGGTGAACATGTATGCTACCATGAAAGTAAACAGTTTATTTTTGAGCCATCATCTGGTGTTCTCATTCTGTGGAGATTTTCACATTAGTCAGATATGAAAATAATAAAACACAGCTACAAGTTAGGGGCTCCTTGAAGCCAGTCTCAGATATAGAGATACCGTAAAAGTCAATTTATTTCTCTGCATGTAGGGAGGATTTTTTTCAGAGAACTGGTTCTCAGTAGTTCAGTTCTTTGGATTGTGCCTATCGGTTACTATCGCACTTGTACAATTAACAGATTTCAGTTGTGTGCCAGAGGAGGAAAACAGTGGTGCATTCTACAGCAGGGATACGGACAATGTTTTGTTTTTTCACCTTTTAACAAAGGGGGGAAATCCCTCCAACATGTACAAACATTTGAACACACAGCATGCAATTAATTTGCATGTTAGTAATGTCTTTGATACGCTGCTTAGTGATGGTGGAGCCAATGAAAACCCAATAAGAATCGATAAGAGAATCAATAAGGAATTAAATTGCTAAGTGATACTGATATGGGAAAACAGCCCTTACTTGTCGAAGCATGGACTCCGCTAGACCCCTGAAAGAGTGCTGTAGTACCTGACAAAAAGATGTTAGTAATATGATTTTTTTGATTTGATTTTGATTTTATTGATTAGCATTCAAATATCTCAGTGAATACAGAACAAAGATCTACCACAAAGCAAGAAAGCACGAGACAAGGCTAATCAAAAGGTATTGGCTGAAGCATTTGCTTATTACGCCAACCCTTTTAACAAAAGATCTTTTTGCATGCAGCTCCTGTACACAGGGCTCGAAGCAAATAATAAAACAAAGCAAAAACAAAACAAACAAACAAACAAACAAACAAACAAACAAACAAGAAAAAAAAACTTTCCGCCTTAGATAAGTAACTACATCAAAGCAAAAGAATCAAGAGTTTTTTTGGGTTTTTTTTTTTTTTTTTTTTGCTCTTTTCATTCTTGATATATATATTTTTCTAATACTCTATTTTTAAACATATTTTTAAACAAGGAAAATGAACTACACCTTTTTAAATCACTGTCATAACTATTCCACAGGTTAACTCCTCCAACAGAAACACATCTCTGCTTTATATTTGTCCTCATCTTGTTTTTTTTTAAAGAAATCTGTTCCCCTTAAGTCATATTGACTCTCTCTGACTTTAAACAGCTTCTGAGTACTGCGGCAAAGCAAGTTATTTTGTGCTTTATACATTATCTGTGCCATTTTATGTTCATCTAAATCATAAAATTTCAGGGTATTCAGATTAATAAACAAAATGTTAGTTGGTTCTATATAGTTTGATTGGTTTATAATTCTTATAGCTCTTTTTTGTAACTTTTTTTTATTTTTTTTTAGTCACTTCCACGTTGGCTTCACTGTCCACTGTTAAAAGGAGCTACTAGAAGATGTTTTCACCAGAGCATGGTTCATAATCAGCTGTTTGCATAAGCAACCTTAGTACAGGAGCACGGTGTGACTCTGCTGCCCCGCTGACATTTTGTCTAGACCAGGGGTGGGCTCCTCAACATGTCCTGAAGTTCTCCAGAGGCCTGGTAACGAACGACTCATTTGATTCAGGTGTGTTGACCCAAGGTGAGATTTAAAACCTGCAGGACACCAGCCCCCGAAGCCTGGAGTTGCCCACTCCGGGTCTAGACCCACGGAGAGCTGAGGTTTTGGCTTTTACTTTAATACACCGGTCTTTTTTGTAACTTGAAAATAGGAAGAGTGTTCGTTTTATATGCATTACCCCATATCTCCAGACAGTAAGTCATATATGGAAGCAACAGAGTACAATAAAGTGTGTATAACGATTTTTTATTCAGGACATGCTTTGTTTTATAGAGAATAGCAATGGTTTTTGACATTTTTGTTTTCACATGGTTTATATGAGACTTCCAACTCAGCTTATCATCAATTATCACTCCAAGAAATTTATTTTCGTACACTCTTTCAATTTCAATTCCATTAATCCTGATTTTTAGATACATTTTTCATTTGTCTAGTGCCAAAAATAATCTATTTTGTTTTCTTTATATTTAACGATAACTTATTTACATCAAACCAGTTTTTTTCCGCTGTAGTCAGAAGCTGTTCTGGGTTTTTACCTGAGCAATACAGAGTGGTGTCATCAGCAAACAATACACATTTTAACAGTTTGGAAACACTACATATGTCATTTATATATAATATGAATAATTTAGGGCCCAGCACAGAGCCCTGAGGAACACCACAAGTTACCTTCAGCTGATTAAATTTTACATTATTGATTTCAACATATTGATATCTGTCATCCAGGTAACTTTTCATCCACTTGTATGCTAACCCTCTTATGCCATATCTCTCTAGTTTATTCATTAATATAGAATGATCAATTGTATCAAACACCTTTTTTAAGTCTATAAAAACACCAACTGTCATGACCCTGTGCCTTCTCGGCTGACTCTGTATGGCTACAAGTGTTTTTGTTGTGCTGCATCTCTCTCTCTCCCCTCCCGCGCACTGCGCTCTACCGGGGCGGAGTCGTGACGGCTCCAGCCCCTGGCTCGGACACCTGCAAGCAATCATCTCACCCACTTAAGGCGGCTGCTGAGAGTGCTTCCTCGCTGGATTATTGTGTAACACTCGTCAGTGTCATCACCTATCTGAGCCGTTTTTCGAGTTTTTGTCGTGCCACTACTTACCTGCCTTTCCTCTCTGTGCCAGAATTCTCACCAGCCTGAGGACCGCCGTTGGTGAGCTAAAGCCGGAGTCCGAGCTACCTGAGCTTCAGTGGATTTTGTACCTAGCCCTCTTCTTCCCGTGCCTGTGTTCCCCGGAGACCCTCTTCCTGTGCCCCCCTCACCCGTATATATTCGCACCTGGTGTCTGTGTGTGTAAATAAATCACGAACTTAAGTGACGGTCTGCCTCCGAGTCCCTCCTGAGCCTGACAGAATAATCCAGCCACCGCTATGGACTCAGCAGGCCCAGCCTCGGCAGCGACAGCCCCCATGTCTCTGGAGGAGCTTCTGCACCGACACGAACAAATGCTGGTGAAGCTCAGCGGAGACGTGGCGTCTCTAACGCAGGCCTTCGCCCAACGGATTCCGCTGGCCGAGGACCAGCCTCCCGCGGCCCCTCCCCAGGTAACGCACGCTCCTGCCGTCACTACAACAGCCACAGCTACCCAGGCTGCTAGCACGGTAGCTTCAGTAGCCTCCGCGGTTTCGCTGGATAAGCTTTTGCCTTCACCTGAGGCTTTTTCTGGGGAGATGGGAAAGTGTGCGGGATTTTTGTTGCAGTGTTCTATGCACTTTCAATTACTGCCCCATGTGTTTGTTTCTGACGGGGTTAAGATCGCTTACGTCACCCAGCTACTACGTGATCGAGCCCTGGCCTGGGCCCAGGCCCAGCTGCAGGCTTGCCCCGGAATGTCTTATGACGACTTCCTGTCGCGCTTCAAGTCGGTGTTTGATAAAGGCTCTAGTACGGAGGCAGCTGGCTATCGTTTGATTAATCTGAAGCAAGGTAGGCGAAGCATGGTTGACTTTTCTGTTGATTTCTGGACCCTAGCTGCACAGACCAAATGGGGACCTGAGGCTCTGAAGACCACTCTGTTAAATAATATCTGCGAAGAGCTCAAGGATGAGATAATGATGCGGGAGCTTCCTGCCTCTCTGAATGCATTAATGTCCCTGTGTATTCAGGTGGATGATCGCCTGCGGGCGCGCCAGAGCTCACGAAGGCGGCAGTTTCGCGAGCCTCTGGCTTCTCGGGAGCCCCAACCCGACGCACGGGAGGCTGGAGCGTTTGGAACAGAGGAGGAGGTACCCATGCAGCTGGGACGTTCTCGACTCACTCCTGCGGAGCGACAACGCCGGTTTTCCGCGGGTGAGTGTTTGTATTGCGGTCGCAAGGGGCATTACATCTCTGCCTGCTCGGCGCTGGCAAAAGGGGGCGCCCGCCAGTAATTGAGAGGGTACTGGTGGGCGACCTGTCCAGCAACAAGCCTCTTCCCCGTCTCTTGCTGCCTGCAAAACTCACCCTCCGGTCGTTGTCCCATTCCCTCTCTGTGTTAATTGACTCTGGTGCAGAACAGAATTTCATTGATGCGTCGCTAGTCTCCAAGCTCAACATTGGCACACAGCCACTGCCTCATCCTCTCCGCGTGTCTGCCCTGTCCGGTCACCGGTTGCCTGACATAACACACGTCACCCTACCCGTCACACTCACTCTCTCCGGTAACCACGTTGAGAACGTTTGTTTCTGTGTGTTTAAGGCTCCAGTAACCCCGCTTGTACTAGGTTATCCATGGCTTTGTTGAAATCTCCCAATTCTTTGAATCTTTGGGCTGAAGGAAGGACAATACTCGGTGTATTTATGCTCAATCAACAATCATTTATTTCCATACAATTCAACACTTAAGAGCATAAGGACCATCATGATGGGGAGAGCTGCCTGAAGAGGGTCACAGCAAGTCTCAAAATGGTGACGGGTTGCTCAGCTTTTTATAGTCTCTAGTGGCCCCCATCTAGTCGTAAAAGCCAAAACATCACATTCTTTCTCTGTTACAGCGCCTAAGTTATGACCTCGACAGTTGTTTCTCTGCTTTCTGTAAGGTGGGGGTGTGGAATGTGGTCTGTCTATCTCCCCTGTCTTAGACACAGAGTCTCCTGCTTACAAGCTTCTCTTCATGATTCAACAATTAAGCATGTAACACATTCACAGCAGATCAAGGATACAGAGTGATGCACACTTATCTAATAAACTAATAAGTGAATATGTTCTGTTAACTCAAAAGTATAATAAGAACTAAACTACATACAGCTCACACACTCTATATTAAAGGGTATAATATGATCTACAGCAGTATCATACTTCAACTACTTTGATTACATATATAAGGTAACATATAATAACAGAATAATCTAATAGCTTTCACAACACAACCCACACATCGACTGGAGGAAAGAGCAAGTTATGGGGTGGGGTGTGGGCTGCCACATGACCTGCCTTCGGGCCGCCACGCCATCTGCTCCCTCTTTCCCCCCCCCCCGGGAAGCCTTCAAAGTCACCGGAGCTGTCTTCGGTTCCCTCCGTCTATCATGACCTCGCAGCAGTTTTTAGTAAGGATGAGGCGGGCTCGCTTCCACCACACCGGCCCTATGACTGTGCCATTGATCTTCTCCCTGGGGCGCCTCTCCCCTCTGGCCGCCTCTACAGCCTCACACAGCCCGAAAGGGAAACCATGGAGAGATACGTCAACGACTCTCTGGCTGCTGGGTTAATTCGCCCGTCATCCTCCCCCGTGGGGGCAGGATTCTTCTTTGTTGCAAAAAAAGACAAGACGCTCCGGCCATGTATTGATTACCGCGGCCTCAACAAGATCACTGTAAAGAACAAGTACCCTCTTCCCCTCCTTAATTCTGCTTTCGAACTACTCCAGGGGGCCACGGTGTTCAGCAAACTAGACCTACGAAACGTTTACCACCTGGTGAGAATCCGGGAAGGAGATGAGTGGAAGACCGCTTTCAACACGCATATTGGACACTATGAGTATCTCGTCATGCCCTTTGGCTTAACCAATGCGCCCGCGGTCTTCCAGGCCCTTGTTAACGATGTTCTGAGGGATTTTATTAATCTATGTGCTTTTGTGTACCTTGATGATATTCTCATTTTCTCTAAGTCCCAGGCGGAGCACGAGAGTCACGTGAGGCAGGTCCTGCAGCGCCTCCTGGAGAACCGGTTGTTCGTGAAAGCGGAGAAATGTGAATTTCACGTTGACACGGTGGCCTTCCTTGGCTATATCATCTCTCGGGGGGATCTCAAACCTGACGCCGAGAAGGTCCGGGCCGTGGTGGACTGGCCTCAACCGCCGAACCGCCAGCAACTCCGACGGTTCCTAGGATTCGCCAACTTCCACCGACGCTTCATAAAGGACTACAGTAAGATTGCCTCACCTCTCACTGTACTTACCTCTCCCAAAGTTCCTTTTCAGTGGGACCTCTCTGCTCAGGAGGCCTTTTCCCTACTGAAGGAGAAGTTCACTACCGCCCCCATCCTCCGTCAGCCCAACCTCAGGCAACCGTTCGTGGTGGAGGTGGATGCTTCGGACTCTGGAGTGGGAGCAGTTCTGTCGCAACGATTTGAAGGTACGCTCCATCCCTGTGCATTCTTTTCTCGTCGTCTCTCACCCGCAGAACAGAACTATGGCATCGGTGATCGGGAGCTGCTAGCGGTCAAACTGGCCCTGGAGGAGTGGAGGCACTGGCTTGAGGGCGCGGAACACCCGTTCATCGTGTGGACCGACCATAAGAACCTTGAGTACATCCGGTCCGCCAAACGCCTAAATTCACGACAAGCCAGGTGGGCCCTCTTCTTCACAAGATTCAATTTCTCCATCACTTACAGACCAGGGTCGCGCAACGTGAAGCCCGATGCACTCTCCCGTCAGTTTTCCAGTACGGAGGGAGACTCCGATCCAGAACCGATTCTTCCAGCTACCTGTGTTATTGGAGCTGTCACATGAGAGATCGAAGCTCTCGTGCGCGAGGCCCAGGATACTGACCCCGACCCGGGGACGGGCCCCCCTGGTCGGTTGTTTGTCCCTGCTGCTGTCCGACCTCAGGTACTACACTGGGGCCACACTGCCCGGTTCACCTGTCATCCCGGAGCCCGCCGCACCATCACCTTCCTGCAGCGATTTTTCTGGTGGCCCACCTTGGACAAGGACGCCAGGGAGTACGTCATGGCGTGCACCACGTGTGCCCGGAACAAACGTCCCAACCGACCACCCGCCGGGCTTCTTCAACCGCTCCCCACGCCAGGACGGCCCTGGTCTCACATAGCGCTGGACTTCGTTACGGGGCTCCCACCGTCATCCGGTAACACCACCATCCTCATTATTGTTGACCGTTTTTCTAAGTCGGCTCATTTCATCGCCCTCCCGAAGCTCCCTACAGCCCTGGAGACCGCCCAGCTGCTCACCACCCACGTCTTCCGGCTTCATGGCATTCCGATGGACATCGTTTCCGACCGGGGACCCCAATTTACCTCTCGGGTTTGGAAGGAGTTCTGCATGCTGCTCGGTGCCGCGGTCAGCCTCTCTTCGGGCTTCCACCCTCAGAGCAATGGACAGGCCGAGCGTACCAACCAAGAGCTCGAAGCGGCACTCCGCTGTGTCGTCTCTCTCAACCAGACCACTTGGAGCGAGCAGCTCCCCTGGATTGAGTACGCCCACAACTGCCTGACCTCTTCAGCCACTGGACTGTCGCCGTTCGAAGCCTCATTAGGCTACCAACCACCCCTGTTCCCGGCCGTGGAAGGTGAGCATACCGTTCCATCAGTGCAACATCATTTCCGCAGGTGCCGCCGGGCCTGGCGGTCCACCCGAGCCGCTCTGCTGCGGACGGCAGAGCGCAATAAGGAGATCGCCGACCGCCACCGGATCCCTGCGCCTGCCTATACAGTTGGGCAACAGGTATGGCTCTCCTCACGCTTTGTTCCCCTTCGTGCCGAGTCGAAGAAGCTTTCCCCGGCTTTCATCGGTCCGTTCGAGATTGAGGCCCTGGTCAATCCGGTATCCGTCCGTCTGAAGCTGCCTCGCAATATGCGTATCCATAATGTTTTCCATGTCTCCCAGGTCAAGCCCGTGCTCTCCAGCCCGTTGTGCCCTCCTTCCGGGCCCCCTCCGCCCGCCCGGCTCGTGGATGGGCAGGAAGTGTTTGGCATCACCCGCATTATGGACTCTCGGCGGCGGGGGAGGGGCGTTCAGTACCTGGTGGACTGGGAGGGCTACGGGCCAGAGGAACGTTCCTGGGTGCCCCGGTCGGCTCCTGGTCTGCTCCGCGAGTTTCACCGGCGGCATCCGGGTAAGCCGGGTGGGTCGCCGAGGGGCTCCCGTTGAGGGGGGGGGGGGGTACTGTCATGACCCTGTGCCTTCTCGGCTGACTCTGTATGGCTACAAGTGTTTTTGTTGTGCTGCATCTCTCTCTCTCCCCTCCCGCGCACTGCTCTCTACCGGGGCGGAGTCGTGATGGCTCCAGCCCCTGGCTCGGACACCTGCAAGCAATCATCTCACCCACTTAAGGCGGCTGCTGAGAGTGCTTCCTCGCTGGATTATTGTGTAACACTTGTCAGTGTCATCACCTATCTGAGCTGTTTTACGAGTTTCTGTCGTGCCACTACTTACCTGCCTTTCCTCTCTGTGCCAGAATTCTCGCCAGCCTGAGGACCGCCGTTGGTGAGCTAAAGCCGGAGTCCGAGCTACCTGCGCTTCAGTGGATTTTGTACCTAGCCCTCTTCTTCCCGTGCCTGTGTTCCCCGGAGACCCTCTTCCTGTGCCCCCCCTCACCCGTATATATTCGCACCTGGTGTCTGTGTGTGTAAATAAATCACGAACTTAAGTGACGGTCTGCCTCCGAGTCCCTCCTGAGCCTGACACCAACAGTATATTCCTTATTATCTATAGCATTAGATATCCCTTCAACAAGTTCCATCACTGCCATCGAAGTGGACCTTTTCGCTCTAAAACCATATTGGTTATCACTTAGGAGATTATGCATCTCAATATATTTATCAAGTCTATTAACAAATAACTTTTCTAACATTTTTGAGAATTGTGGAAGTAGTGATATTGGCCTGTAATTGGTAAACTGACATCTCTCTCCGTTTTATGGATTGGAATAACTTTTGCTATTTTCATTTGTGACGGAAATACATCAGTTTGAAAGGACAGATTACAAATGTATGCGAAAGGTTGCACCATATATTCTATAATACTTTTAACTAATATCATGTCAATACCAAAACAGTCAGTGGACTTTTTATTTTTAAATGTCTTCACAATGTTAATTATTTCTCTATGAGTTACAGCATCAATAAACATGGAGGACACAATCTGAGTAATACGTTTATTTAGGTCGTTATTATTTCTTGACTCTGGAATTTCTTTTGCTAAATTAAAGCCAACATTTACAAAGAAATCATTAAATTCATTTGCAATGTCTTTAGTTTTATCAAGCACAATATCTTTATCTTTTTTAAAATATGGATAATTCTTATTTTTTGAGCCCTTCTTGATTATACTATTTAATATCCTCCATGTTTCTTGTGTGTTACTTCTACTTTGCTCCAATAATTTGTGGTAATATTCTTTCTTACTTGTTCTTATAATATTCACTAATCTATTTTTATATAACTTGTACGTTATTTCAGCATCTTTTGTCCTCTGTTTTATGAATCTCTTATATAGATTATTTTTCTTTTTACATGCATCTTCTATCCCCTTTGTGATCCATGGCTTATTTGATCTGTGATGCTTTCTAGTGATTTTCATTAAAGGACAATGTTTTTCATATAGTGAAATTACAGTTGATAGGAATGCATCATATGCACTATTTGAATCTTCATTTGCAAAAACCTCATTCCAATTGTGTTCCTTTAAGTCCACCTGGAGGGCAGCAATGGCTCTTGTTGTTCTATGTCGTATCATATCAAATGTTTGATTCTTTTGTTTAGTTTTAATCCCAAAATAATTTTGAAAAATTGCAAAAACAGGACGATGATCGCTTATATCAGTTATAAGAAGTCCACCTACTATTTCATGGTCAATTTTATTTGTGAATATATTATCTATTAATGTAGCTGTATCAGTTGTTATTATCAGTTGTTATTCTACTTGGTTTTATAATTACAGGGAAAAGGGAGTTACTATACATTGTATTTATGAAATCTGTTGTTTTCTGATGTCCATTTGAGTTTAGCAAATCTATATTAAAATCACCACAAATTATTTGCACTTTTTTATTATTTAGGTTGCTAAACATAGCAGCAAGTTTTTCATTGAATGTCTCAAGGCATGAACCTGGTGTCCTATAGATGCAACTTAAAATTATATTACTAGCTTTTTCAACATGGATTTCAATAGTGACACATTCCAATATGTTATCTATGGTGCTTGACATACATTCAATCAGACTACATTTCAAAACTTTATCTATATATAAAGCAACACCACCTCCTTTTTTATTCACCCTGTTCATTGTAAATAATTGGTATCCTTCCAGTCCCATTTCACTAACTTTCTCATTATCGAGCCATGTTTCTGATATTGCAATTATATTAAACTTTTTTAACTTACTTAAACATTCTGTAACTTTAGAAAAAAATTTATACAGGCTCCTACTATTGAAATGTATGACCGACAATGCATTTGCCATTTTAATATTCATATTGAATTGGTCATCTGTATAGTACTCACAAGTATTATTGTTGTTATTGTAGAAGTGGTTATCTGGGTCAATGTTACTTTCAGGGTCATGCATGTTGTGCTCTGCATAGTTAAACATTTTGAAGTTCGTTTTCTCAGTGTGTGCCAAAATAACCACCTTGACAGTCCTTTTCTTAATCAAATTCTTCCTCTTCAATATCTCTGAATGGAAACCTATAATCTGTGTCCAAACTTGTCATTTATGTGTTTTTTGTTTTTGTTGTTGTCTTTTCCATTGTTTTTGAGCCATAAGGCCAGAAACACTTTCCATACCCATTGTTTATTATCCAATCGTCACTTTTCCAATAGATTCCATAGCAGATTCCTGATTATTTATATTGCTCTAAGTCTTTCTCTTATCATCACAACTTTCGCTTCTTCGGGAGTGCCATTTAGTCTCATTACTTTGCAGTTCCTCGTCCATGTCGCTTGTATCTTATTTTGTTTCAGGCTGCGTGCCTGTCTTGCAATTTCAGCAGTCTTTTTCGTTAAATGTTCATTTAAATACACACCAGTCCCTTTTAGCTTCTTTCCCTGTTTCAGTAACTCAATCTTTGTTTTGCGACTCACAAACCGAAGAATAATTGATGGCTTTAACTGTCTTTTCTGGGGAGCGTGTGGCATGCGGCGATATGATGGCTCTGAATACTTACATTCTTCGTTTGAAGGAATTTTATCACTTGCTGTTCAAGCGTTTGCAGCTCCTCTACTGGGGCATCTTCACCGTCTTTACCTCCGCCAGCTGTTACTCTGGCGTAGGTTCGGTGTTGCGTCTCCAGTCCACCTATGACTAAATCATCCATTCTTGTGTATTGTTCAAGGGTCTCGATTCGCCGTTCCAAGTCGTCTATTTTCTTGTCCTTGTCCTTTGAGGTTTTTTAGTTGTTTTATTTCATCCATTGGTGATGTAGCATACCTTGTTGTTTAGCCACTTTGCTCAGTTCATCAGACATGAAATTAAGCGATTTCCTAATCTCCTCCAACTCCTCTTCAACTCCTGGGTTTGCTAATAGATAGATAGTACCCACTTAGCAGACAGGTCTGGCCCAGATCTGGTGTCAAGCCGGCACTGCTGGCTGACTTCTGGCATGGTAAGTGGTATGTGATCCAGATAGGGCCAGGCCTGGCATAGATGGCACTGTTTGTGTGATGGCATGCCACATCTGGCCTGATTTCGGTTTGGTTTACATGGCCCACGCTCATAGAAAACAGGTCTGGCCTGTGCATCAAGCTGGCACTTCTGACTGGCTGGTGTCATGGCAGGGTGTATGTCAACCAGATGTGGGCCAGGTCTGACAATGATGGCACTATTTATGATCCTATTTTCCTATTTTAGTTAGAAGACCTAACTGCCACGTTGCAATACTATACTGCTATGGTAGCCAACGTTGCAAATGCAGGTTTGACAGGTTTGTGAGGGTTTACTTTATCAAAAACCTAGTGTGATTGGGTGAATGTGGCATGTTGTATAGAGTACCGTGAGTAATCCGGGAAAGCAGAAAAGCCCTATGTACGAATCAGTCCATTCCCTGTCTGAATATAGTTTCGCCATGTTTCTTTTGCACTATTATGTTGTTATTACATGGCTCTGTTAAGGTACACATTAGGCTGACATCTGGAGCCAGAGGTGAAACTGTTCTGGGCCAGCACAGGGCCAGCATAGTGTCTGCAACTGGCCCGTGGCTGCACACAACTTACACATGGCCAAAATACCAAAAAGAATGACGACACTTTGGTGGCCCAGATCAGGTTTGCCAGAGGTAAACCACACATGGGCCACCAAAGGGCCGTCATTCTTTGCGGTATGTTGGCTGTGTGTAAGCACATTGTGGGGGCCAGATTCAGGCCATACCAATTTTGCTATGTGGGTAATAGGTGCTGTAAGCTGTGAGGTGGGGGCTCCATGGAGCTGACTTGCTTGTTCAGCATATCCATTGGCCCTTTTCACACTCACTTAAATCCTTACACTTGCCCATTTTTCCTGGTTTTAACAAATCAGTGCTAAACTGCAAAACTCAGAAATAAAAAAAAAAGCAAATCAGTGCTGAGGACAAAATGTTCACTTGCTCCCTAATGTACCCCACTTACTAACAGGAGTCATAATGTAGAGATAAACAAATTATAACTATAATTATATAAAATAATGTAAATAATAGTTATTGATATATTTCACTTTTAACAGAGACAGTGGAACAGCCACACCATTCTGCATGGTTAGAACAGAATTTGCCTCAAAGGAACCAGTAAACATGCTAACATACAGTAGTTTTGACTAGCACTGGATGAAACCATGCAAAAATGACTCATGTGTTAAGCATGATAAGTTTTTCAAACATGTGACTAGCCAGGAAGCAGTTGGCACTCCCTTGTAATATAATACATGTAAGTACTGCTCACCCGGTCTTCACCAGCCCTGACATAGAAGCAGGAAAAAAAGGCATCACAGAGCCTCTTGTTAAAAGCCTGTGTGGGCAAACTAGCAGGGATCGTCACTGGGCTGTTCAACCTCTCCCTGACTCATGCCACTGTTCTTACCTGTCTGAAGGCCCACACCATCATTCCCATCCCCCAAAAGACTGGAATAGACAGCCTCAATGACTAAAGACCTATAGACCTCACACCTGTGGTCATGAAGTGTTGCGAGTGATTAGGTTAGGTTGATTAGGAACATCAGAGACTGCCTAACTCCCTCTCTCAACCCCCACCAGTTTGCTTACAGAGCGTATCTGGCCACGGGGGATACCATCACCATCACCCTTCACAGAGCGGTGGGAAATCTGGAGAACAGGTAGAGCTAGGTGAGGATCTTTGTGGACTACAGCTAAGCATTCAACACCAAAATACCAGACATTCTCACTACCAAACTGTACCACCTTCAGATCTCCCCTGCCACCTGCTCCTGGATCAAAGACTTCCTCACCAATTTGGACTGTCAATAAATACTATGTTACTGCATGTGAGAAGCTGTCACGGTTCGGGGCAGCGGCCGTGTGAAGAGTGGAAGGAGGACTCAAATGCAGCACTTATTCAGACGTGAAGGGTGATTTATTAACAATACCAGACATAAAGTGGAGATGGCAAACAGAACTAAGGACGAACTAAACTGGGATAAACTACACAAAGGAGTGGCAAACCTGAACATGAAGGGTGAACAGCAGGGAGAGCACGCAGGGGATTTCACAAGGTATGAATACAGACGACGCGACGAGGAGCAGAGGAAAACACACACTATAAGTACACAAAGAGACACTGGGAAATCACACACAGGTGGGAGACACAGCTGGACCTGATTAACCTGACGAGACAGGGGAACACTAACACCAGGGACCAATAGAGGGAACACAAACCCAAAACCCAGTATCTAAAATCCCAAAACACAAACCATCCCAAAACAGCCCAAGAATAATAAAGAGAATAATAACAATAAGGAACACAAACACAAAGTCACTGAGTCATGGCCGCAGGACCATGACAGAAGCAGTAAGTTGGAACAGTGTCCTGACCCTGGTTCATATGTACAATCTGTACTAATATTTATCAACATGATGATATAGTTTTGTTGTGATTGACAAACACTCACTCTTCTAGAGAAACCTTAAAGTAAATGAAAGCATGGCAGTGCCTGCCTGCCTGACAGATGAATTGTTTCAGGAGAAAGACAAGACAAAGCTCAGAAAGGTAAAATTACTTTTAATAGAGAAGCAAGATAATCAAAAATAAGATAATCAAAGCAAACAAAAATACAAAAAAAACGATTTACTATTCCGAGTGTAAAAAATATTATAAACTTAAGTGAAACCAGCAACACTAGGAAGTAAAACAGGGTATAGCACAGTATGACAAGACAAATAACTGAGGGGAGAATGAGGCGTTAAATACACAAACAGTAACAGGAGAGAAAACTAAACAGCTGAGACAATGACGCACAATATCAGGCTCAGGGAATATGACACCCAAGACTCAAGTTCAGGCTTTAGCTGCTTGGCACCTAAATGCTCCTTTTGTGCCTCTCTGGTTGCGCTTGTTGCTGGAACTGAACAGAATTAGCTAGCCAGTTTAGGTTAGTTGGAATGGCCCAGGATAGTTGAAAGCAGGAGCAGAAAACACAGGAACAGAAAACTCACTGGGACAGCCGGCTCTGATTGTTCTGGTGAGAAACCAGTCAGAGCAATAGTGTCGTAGTGGGCTGTCACAGGAGACACAATGAGTTCAGGCAAAGCAGTGGAGGGTCTGGAGGGTTCTGGTCCTGGGTGCAGGGACACGGTGGAGTCTAGCGCCCTTTCTCCTTGGGATTGGGGCAGGCTGGGACCTAGCTACCTTTACCCTTCCTCTTGTGTTAGTTTTCTGTTATCATCGCTCATGTTAACGGGTTGGTTTTGACCTGTTTATTAAATCAGCTATAAAATACACTAAAAACAACAAGCTATTGTCACGCTAAAAAGAAAGATTCTTTAAAATACAAGGGGGAGCAAGCGAGTCAGATACCACGGGCACGGAGGGGAAGCAGGTCTGATCAGAAACAGTTTATTACTAGGCCAGGGAGCACAAATAAAACACCCTTAAAATGTACGTAATAAAATGTTTGCTCTCTACTAAAAACAATTCTAAAACCCGTAAAACTACCATTTTCTACATTCACTAAACCCCCTCCCCCTTGCTATAATTAGGCCACATGTTCATTATGGGTCCATCAGCAGGCCAGGAATTCCTCCTTTAGAGCAGAGTCCACGCCAGCCCCGTCTTCAGCAGACAAGAAAGAGCCACCCATCTTCTTCTCCTTCCGCTGGCCCATCACTTCCCAGCCCGGCTTGCATTCTGCACCCGAATCCATGATGCGACCACCGCCACAGCTCCCCTTGCGTCGGTGTCAAATGCAGGCAGAGGTAAACCTCTGCCCTGCTGCCAATCACACGCGTTGTCTCTTACTGTTGCCGTTCCATGAGGTCAGGACTTGGTCACCGCATCACACTGGCCATCTCGCATTAACCTTCCAGTCTGGGGCCTCTCTCTTTCAGTGCCCGGCTAGCCTGTTTTTAAAAGGTCTTTACACAGCTGATAGGCCACCTCTGGACACACCCCTGCCTCAGCAGGTGGTCCCTATCAGCTAATTTGTCCCATGTGCAGCCAGTCCACAGTGGATAAAAACCATGTCACATAAAACACTAAAAACCATGCAATAGAAACAGAATAAAAACATGCAAATAAAACACTCATAAATAAACACTAAAAATCAGAATAAAAACAATATACAAGATAAATACAAATTTCCACTGTGTGACACTATCATCCAATTTGTTTCTCATCTCTTGGTTACCTTCTTAGGTTTCCTTATCCATGAAAATGTTGGTTTCAATACTTTTGGTGTGGTGGGGCCTTTTTTTCTCAGAATACCCCTCATTTTCAATTACAAAAAAATGGTAAAATGAACCTCAAGAGAATCATATTAGTACATAAAAGGTTGTCACCTGTTACCTGATTAATACTGAGGGGTATAGAAAAGATCTCTTAAATAAAGGTTTTGTATTTATTTATTTTAATATTAACAACTAAAGTGACATCTATGGTTTTATGGGTCAATTTTGGACCCATAGATATTTACATGAAGAAAGGGCAAAAAAGTCTTTTTTTCCAGCAATAGAACTTTAATATAAACTGAAAAAAAGAAAAGAAAAGCAGAACAGGTGACAAGTGATACTTTTTGTGTGTTCTTTGCAGAGATATTTTTTGTAGTTGAAACACAATAAATTTGTCTTTCTGTCCTTACTGCTTGGGCAGACCTGACACCTCTTTCTTTTTGAATCAGGTGGCCTGACTGGGGTTGGGGCTGTTTCGGTCGGTGTTGAGGCAGGGCTGGCTGAGGAGGATGCTGATGCAGATTCTCTCTGTGTTGCTGATGGTGTGGATGGAGTGCTGGGTGAGCTCTGCAGCTGTCTGACAAAGAATGCAGTGTCTGGGTCATCCAGTAATCCACAAGATACATGTTGGGAAAAATTAACTACTTAATCTGACAGACTTCTTTCTATTTGGTGAAATCAGGGTACCATTGTCCTCAGAGCCTGATTACTCACAGCAAAAACTCCTTAAAAGGCAGGGGAAGTTAAACTAGCCACAAGACACATGAAACAACTTGCCAATAAAAAAAAACAGGAAATGAATTACAACCAAACCTGATGTACTAAACATGCTGGTAATTTCAGCAAATACAAACTGCTTAGATTTGATCAAATGTTGGATGGCTGCAAATGCCCTCCAACTCAATGAGGGGAAAACTGAAGTCCTTATATGTGCTCCTGACAGATCTTTATCCCATAGTGAAAGCCCTTGGTCCTCTCTCAGTATATGTTAAATCCTCTGTCAGGAATTTAAGTGTCACTTTTGACTCGACTCTCACACTGGACCATCCATCTTCATCCGCTTTGTCCGGGGCCGGGTCGCGGGGGCAGCAGCCTAAGCAAAGAGGCCCAGACCTCCCTCTCCCCAGCCACCTCCTCCAGCTTGTCCGGGGGAATACCAAGGCGTTCCCAGGCCAGCCGAGAGATATAATCTCTCCAGCGTGTCCTGGGTCTGCCCCGGGGCCTCCTCCCGGTGGGACAGGCCTGGAACACCTCACCCAGGAGGCGCACAGGGGGCATCCTTGTCAGATGCCCGAACCACCTCAGCTGGCTCCTTTCGATGTGGAGCAGCAGCTGCTCTACTCTGAGCCCCTCCCGGATGGCCGAACTTCTCACCCTATCTCTAAGGGAGAGGCCAGCCACCCTTCGGAGGAAGCTCATTTCTGCCGCTTGTATCCGCGATCTCGTTCTTTCGGTCACTACCCACAGCTCGTGGCCATAGGTGAGGGTAGGGACTGGACACTGGACGGTCATGCTAAATCTCTGGTTCAGTCTTGTTTTTATCACTTAAGAAATGTAGCTAAGTTAAGCCCTATTTTATCTCGCTCTGAACTGGAAACTGGATTGCTATACATGCATTTATTTCCTCACACTTGGACTATTGTAACTCACTGTTTATGTGTCTAAGCAAAGGTGATCTGCATCGTCTGCAGGTTGTGCAAAACGCTGCAGCTAGGCTTTTGACAAAGTCCATTTTAAGATCCTGGTCTTGACTTTTAAAGCTTTGCACAGATTGCACCAGCCTACATCTCTGATCTGCTACAGCCTTAAGTCCCTAGCAGGTCCCTGAGGTCATCTGATCAGGGCTTACTTGCTATAAAAAACTAAGATGAGAACTAAGGGTGATAGTAGTGATGTGACATTCTGTATCGAGGCTTCGAAGCTTGTGTCGAGTAACGCAATGCGCGTATCGAGGCTTGCTTCATTTATGGGAGGAGCTGAAAATGATGACATCCGAAGCCTCGCTGCCCGGCTGTACCACGTGACTGGTTCACGAAGTGGTTCGAACTTTGCCGCGAGCTATGACAGATATAAACCCCTCAGACTTATTCAAAATGTGGGTGTTTGATGGAGAGCTGCGGTTAGTGAGAGTTTGTAGACAGTTTGGAGGTTTATGAGAGTGAGGAGAGAAAGTCAGGAGAGAATGGAGCCAGCTAAGAAGAGGAGGCTGTCCTCCCCTGTGTGGGAACATTTTGGTTTTATTCCTCCCAACAAGGTATGTAAATTTCAACAGAAAATGTATTTTCATAATACTGATGGTGCAATACAATTTATGTTAAGCTGTCTTTACTTTTGTACAAGGTGAAGTGTTTGCTATGTGCCAGGGAGCTGGGATATAACAACAACACCTCATCCATGCTTAGGCACTACAGAGCTTTGCATGAGAATAAGAGGAACACCGATTGTGGAGCAAGATCAGGTGAGCCATCAAATGCCATGATAATATAGCATGCATTAATGTTACTAAATGATATAACAATATTATACAGCTGTTATAAGTTACGTGTGTGATATTTATATTTGTGCTTTGTCTTTATTGTCTTTCCTCAGGAGAACAATCTCAAATAGATGAAGACCTGGTTAGCATGGTGATCGAGGACTCCCAGCCATTTAGCATTGTGGAGGACAAAGGATTTAAAAGATTTGTTAAATCGTTAAATCCTAGCTATGTTCTCCCCACTAAAAAGGCCATAAAAGCAGTGGAAATTTAGTTTTTACAGAATAAATTGTGGGCAGGACTGAGGCTCAAAGCCTCAGTGTGTAGCTGTCTATACCTCAACGTTACAAAAGCACATCTCACCTCACAGTAAATGATCATTTCCATTTTAAGCATTTCCAAATGATCATTTTCCATACTGCCAGTATAAATATACACAGTATACAGCCATATATACTACAATATACATGTTTTACACACTCCTTTTGTTGTTGACATTTACAGGCTGTGTGCAAAAGGCCACACTCTTCAAATTCATGCCAACTAATATTTTTACGTCCAGTAGGTGTCCTACTAGAGCAAATGAAGCTTCAAGAAGCTTTGCGCTGGGGTGAACCAATTGGATGAAAAGCTTCAGTGCTTCATGAAGCTTCATCTGCCCATCACTAGGTGATAAAGCTTTTGCCATTGTGGCCCCTAGACTGTGGAACTCTCTCCCTCAAACTCTGGACTCTTTTGCTTTTGCTTAATTCTAGCCTTTTTTATATTGTCTGTTTTTGTCAGGGCTCTGCGTGCGGGCAGGTGGAAATGTGGATCCAAATGCAGGACTCCGAGATGAAATGTAACTGAAAACCACAGCTTTTATTGCTGGCATGAAACCAAAACAGAAACCAACCCATGAAACCAAGCAGGAACACACAGGCAGGATCTGAGGGTACGACCAGTGGCGGCTGGCCCATAGGGGGCGCTCGGGCTCCGCCCCCCCAAATGTGGAGGAGTAAAAATATATATTTTTAAAAAATTCATCAATGATAGTTTTACTATGTGTGTGCCCATATACAGCCAGGCGTATTTTAACATTTTCACCAGCTGACTCATTAAAGTTCAACCAACAAACGGTGTTTTTCTTCTTCTGGGGCGCTCGTCAAAGCGCCCTTGATATGCAGCGAAATAGCCTATCATTAAATGGTTGCCAGGGGAAAATAATAAATATTTGACCTATCAGCGTCGCTGAATTAAATGGTTTGGGGGCGCTTAAAATTGCGCCCCTGCAGAAAACGCGCGAAGATTTGCTGTTCTAGAATTTTACCTCAGTCAGTAGCCTAAGTGAGCTATAAGGTCAGAGAGAGACGATGGCAGCGGTATTGTTAACGGTTGAGGCACAGCCTCCCCCAAATTCGGTTAGATCGCTTCTAACCTACCCTTTTGCCAGAAGGACAATGGCAGAAAAACTGCAAGTTAAAGAGTTGGGACCTGACAAGCCCGAAATTCAACTAACCCAGGCAACGAAGGAGAAGTCAAAAGCATACAACAGGACTTTTTGTCGGAGTTGGTTCCAGCGCAAGTCGTGGCTGACAGGCTGTGGAACAGCTAATGCACTTTTTTGTTTCCCGTGCATACTGTTCAAAAGTGACAAGTGTGATTTGACGTGGACACAATCTGGACAAACCGACTTAAAGCACCTCTCCGAACGAATCAAGAAACATGAAAGCTCACGAGTTCATATGGACAACAGTGTAAAGCTAGCTGTGCTAGGGAAAACTAGCATAGCGGCGCAGCTAGATGATGGACATCGGATTGCTTTAAGAAGGCACAACGAAGAGGTAGATAAAAACCGTCATATTTTATCTAAAATCATCGATTGTATTAAGTTTTGTGGTGCTTTTGAGCTAGCAATGCGGGGACGCATTTAGCCCACCCCCCCCAATCAGTTTACAGTTGTTGTTTTCAATAGTTATTTTTCATTCATTCAAAAAAAAAAAAAAAAAATCTGTTCATGTTCATTTTTACAAATCTATACAAATGGCCAGAATATGGTTGTTCATTTTAAATTTAAATTAAAATTGTGTTGTTTGATGTACTCATTAACCCTTTACAGCCGATCGGAGCGGGCACGCTCTGTTTTGCGTAACTATTTTTAAATCCCGGTAGCTCTGCAACCAAGTAAGCTAGCGCAATAATTTTTTTTGCATATGAAACTGGAGGAGTTGTACTTACATCTTATGCCATCAGCTTGTCCTCGGTCACAGTTTCCTTCCACATATAGCTTTGCAAAAACTGCATAAAAATCACTTGCAGCAACAAAAACATGATATTCCAGAAACACGCTTCGCCGATCCATCAGCTGTTTGTAACACTTCCTACGTCCATCAGCGCGAACTATCACATGACCGCATGACCTGCCCGAAACCGGAAGTGACGTCATTTTGCGGAAATGTAGTTTTTCACGATCGAGGCCTTATGAGCTTGTGTTTTACTTGTTATGTGTTTTAAAAAGTTATGTTTGACTTTATGACTTTCTGTGTCGTTTCTGGGATGCTTAAGACTCATATTGCACTGCTGGAAATAGTTTATTTTGATGCATATGCTGTTATTTTGCAAATTTGCACTATAATATTTATTTTTGTTTTTCCTGCAGTATATAAAAATTGGTGTATTTCAAAAATAAAACTATGAAGACACTCAAAATAAATTTCCTGTGGTGGGAAACTAGTTTGTGTAACTTTTTTGTATTTACAGTTTTGAGGGATAAGCCTCTTAAATTTCTCTAACTAGAAATATATGTTAAAAAAACAAAAACGATTTTCAATTTTTTTGTAGTTTATTGCACTTTTTTGCAATTTATGTAATTACTATGCACCTAATGCAGACATATTATTAAAGTTTGGGCTATAATGGTTGTATTGATGTATAGCAACTTGAAATGCTCCCAAAAATGGCTCCACAGCATGTAAAAATATAATATAAGCTCTGGCGAACTTGGTTCTATGGTAGGTCTTAAAGGGTTAAATGGGTCATTTTAGTCGATATCATAAAAATTGCCCCCCCTGAGATTTTTTTCAGGAGCCGCCACTGGGTACGACGCAACACTGGGTTGAGGAAAACACGGGGCCAATATACACAGGGTGGTAATCAGGGAATGGGTAACAGGAGGGAGACACAGCTGGGAGAAATTGGGGCTAACGAGACAGGAGGAGCAAAGCTGGACACACTGATACTGGGTCAAATACTGGGTCAAAACTGACCCAGAACCATGACAGTTTTATCTTTTTATAACTTGTTATCTTATGTGCAGCACTTTGTGATTCTGTCGAGAAAGGTGCTATATAAATAAAAATTTAATTAATAATTTTTCCAGCTATATTCTCCCTAAAAATAAATGCATACCATTAGACCATTACAGCCCAACAGAAGAATTTTGCCCAGGAACCCCATATCCAGTTAATTGGGCTATGGTTAACAGTAATGATAATTACTCACTACTGATAATTATACTGCTAATTGGGGATAACATCGATAAACATAACATCAATTAACATAATCTTGATCATGTGACATTTATAAGGAAAAGATTCATAATCGGGGAAAATCATAATCTGGGTGTGTCCACATTAATAAGTGACAGAGAGCGGAACTAATATGCCAAGATCTTTATCGGACAGAAAGATGAATATATGTGGATTGTGGACGTGTTTTTATAGTTAACAGTATTTGTTCGTTTGTCGCGAGGTGCAACCCTCTTGTTGTTCAATAAAAAAAATTATTGAAATATAGCTCGTCCGGTGGTTACTCACACTTTATGGGGACGAAAGCAGCCACAGAGAAAAGGGATTTTCTTCATTTGTGTAATCTGTAATCTGTGATGCAATAAACAAGATACAGCTTTGTCCTGGTGTGACTAACTATCTAACTATCCTTTATAAAATGGGTGAAGCGGTTTCCAAACCTGAACATGGGTACATAAGGAAATCCTCACAAACCACACCTCTCCACATTTTTGTCAGAGATGAAGGTATCATGTTCTCGGTTAGCAAATGAGTATAGATATGACGCTTGTTACCTGAGTCTTTCTGTAATGTATTCCATGAAGACATCACAGCACAGAATTTACATCAAATGCAAAAATAGAATGCCAGTGCATGAATTCAACATGTACACAGTTTAAAAGGATTTGGATAATGGATGTAGTTTCAGGTGAAATAAGATGAATTTCTGTATCAAACCATTACTCTGATCCTTCTCCATGTTCAAGACGGACCATGCCTTTTTTAGCTTTGTTTTTGTTAAACACCTACTTCATATTTTTCAAAGTCATGCTGTTTCCAACAGGTCATATATGCCAGTGAAATCAAAGATCAAAACTAACAAGGATTTGGTGAGTAGCGTCAATGGCAAAGCTTCCTGGTGGCAATGGTAATATTTAAAAATAAAAGCTGTTTAAAGGTTCATTCTAATTTCTAACAGGTCATGGTGGTAAATCCAGCTTTTATGAAATATGTACATGAGGTTTGGCTTGGAAATAAGGGACGTTATCCATCCACTGGCTTTATGGCTTTGATTCTTGCACTTCACATTTGTGATGAGGTAAGTACAAAGTTTTCAGTCTCCGAAGTGCCAGAAGTACGAAGTAAAATATGATTTTTATAGTGCTGTCATCGTTAATCTCACACCCCGTGCGTGGGGCTGAATCGCGCTAACATGTCGACACCATGCAGCCCCACGCACTGGGCGATCCGCGCTAAGTCGCTAACGGAGATTTGCCGTGTTAATGTGGTTATGGCATTAACGTCATTTTAACGAGATTAACACTGACAGCACTAGTTTTTTATTGTCATACAAGCTGGTCGATTTGAGTCTTTGTTAATTTGTTCATCATTTTTTTGTATTGCCCTTTTAAATAGATATGCATTTCAAAAGTTATTCAAAAGTTCAAAACGTCTTTGGTGAAGATCAGAACGGGTTTAAACACCAGTATCACTTGATTAAAGAATTCTGGTTAAATCTGTGAATTGTTAAATTTCAATTCACATGCCCTATGAAAGTGAAAGCTTCTGCAAGTCTTTCTGATGCTTCCTGTTCTTGATGTGACTAGACTACAATGTAGAGGACAGTCCTTCATGGAAAGCTTTTTAGCTAAACCTCTCAATAAGAGGTTTTGTCATTGTACAATCATGGTGCTTCCATTTAGTGCTTGCTCAGGTCGCTGTCCAACTGTTCATTTCATTTTTCAGCAGCCATTGTCTGGAGTTTGGTTAAAAAAAGGGACATTTTGTTCATGCATTTGTTTCCCATTCATTCATATGTTCATTTTTTGTCTTCCTAGGTTGATGTGTTTGGTTATGGTGCTGACCGTGATGGAAACTGGAGTCACTACTGGGAAATACTCACACAATACTAACATAAGGTTAAGAACTGGAGTACATCCTGGAAATTATGAGTATAACATCATCCAGCAACTAGCTCAGCAACAAAAAATTTAGTTCTATGAAGGCCTAATGAAAAAAATGTGATTGAATGCCATACACTCAGTGGGGAAAGTACTGAAAGCCAAATGGATGTGTATCTATAACTATAGTAATTTCCTAACCCTCCTAACTGAAACTGATATTGAGATTTATTAGGAAGGATGACAATTAATCTCTAAAGGGATTTTCTTTCCTAATCCATTGCTTAATTTAAATATGTAAATAAATGCACCCAGGAGTTATACTATATGGTAGTTTCTAACATGAGGTTTTTAAGAAATGAAGTATTTTCTTAAGAGTTGGTGGAATTACAAGAAGACAAACGACAGCAGGCAAGCTGTCGGATGTCTAAACATGTACATAGTATATTGTGTTTAACTGAAATACTATGCTGTATTATTCTTAGTTAAAATAAGCTGTTTACGTGAAAAGAAACATTTTACAGTTATGGTGAAGTAACTTATTAAGAGAGGGGGCGTTTATGTTCATGTACCGAATATTGTCTGCATTTTCTTTCATTTTTTGTTTCCTATCCTGTTCAGTACTTCAGCAATCAGAATTGTTGTGTGAATACAATACAATTTTATTTATATAGCACGTTTAAAACCAGGGGGTACACCAAAGTGCTTCACAGTAAGGAATAATGGTAAATCATTAAATCATTAAAACAAGGTAAAATAGACAAAATAGAGAAAACAAACAAAAAGCATTAGTAAGTAGAGATGGGGAGAAATCATGATTATCCAGACAAATGAGTAGCGATACAGCAATTACCGAGCGGTGAGAATTAGCGAGTCGAAAAAGCCAGGTTGAATAGGTAAGTTTCAACCGTGCTTTAAAGGATTGAATGGAGTCAGAGGCACGAATGGTAACAGGAAGACTATTCCAGAGGTTTGGTGCTACAGAGGCAAAAGCACGATCACCCCTAGTCTTCAGACAGTAACGGGGCTGGGCCAGAAGTAACTGACCAGAAGATCGTAAAGAACGGCTTGGAGTATAGAGACTGAGGAGGTCGGTGAGAGAGTCAGGGGCAAGGTTGTTTAGGCATTTGAAAACAAGCAGCAGAACTTTAAAATCAACCCAAAATTTAATAGGCAGCCAATGTAAGTCAGACAGCACTGGAGTAATAGAAGCAAACTTTCTCGTTCCGGTTAGGGGATGAGCTGCAGCATTCTGAACGAGCTGTAATCGTTGGAGGTAACCAAGTTGGAGTCCAGAGTAGAGCGAGTTACAATAATCTGATCTGGAGGTCACAAAGGCATGTATCAGTTTTTCAAGATCTTTGTACGGTATTAAGTGTTTGACCTTTGAAATTTGGCACAATTGGAAGAAGCCACATTTAACCACTGAGGAAACCTGTTTATCCAGCTTAAATGAACTATCCAGGCAAACAACTAGATTACTTACAGTATCTGTAAGAAAGCAAGCAAAGGGACCAAATCGGGCAACTAGCTGGTCTCATGAAGTGTGACTATCAAACACCATAATCTCAGTTTTTTTCTCATTTAAAATGAGAGAATAGGCTGACAGCCACTCAGTCTGTAACCTCAGACAAACAATTCAATGAAGCTGACAGGTCATCAGACAATTGGAAATAGATTTGAATGTCGTCAGCATAACAGTGGTAGGAGATCTGATATATGTCAAAGATAAAACCCAGGGGTAGCATGTACAAGGCAAACAGTAGAGGGCCCAGCACAGACCCCTGTGGTACTCCACAACAAAGAGGGACCGCGGTGGACGAGTAGCAGTCCATCATGACAGAGAAAGTCCTACCCGAGAGGTAGGATTTAAACCAATTAATAACATGTTCCAGTCTCTCTAAAAGAATTTTATGGTCTACCATATCGAAAGCAGTGGACAGATCCAATAAAATTAAAATGGCAGGGCAACCTGAGTCGGTAATTAAAAGAAGATCATTGAAAAATCTCAGCAATCCTGTTTCAGTGCTGTGGTGAGGTTTAAAACCAGACTGAAATTTGTCACTAATTTGCATTTTTGCATTTAAGTAGGCCTGTAGTTGTAAGAGGACACGGCCCGTGAGTAATGATAAGTTAATCAATGATAAGAAATGAGGCCCAATTACATCGAACCCATCCTTTAACATCCGGGATGGGAGGAAATGATGAGCCGAGATCGAATTTCTCAATTGATCAATTATACTTTTTAAAAGTAAAAAGTGAAATTGGCTCAAACTGGTAGAAGTTGGACAGAGATTCACCAGGAGGAAGAGGATTCACTACAGGAAGATGTGGGAGTGAGGTTTTTAGAAGTGAAATCTTCCGTGTAAAATAATTTAAAAATTGCTCACAGAGAGCTGGGGGCCCAAAGTCTAGTTTATCAGGGCAAGGATTGATGGCAGAATTGAAATTTTAGACAGGGCCCGGGGGTTATTAGTCCCGATGATGTTGGACAAAAAAGCAGCTTTAGAAGTCTTAACACCATCCTGATATATAGTGCAGCTGCTACGTAAAATGTCGTAAAATGTCTGAAGGCGAGGAAAGAGCCCAGCTGATTTATTTTTTCAAGTGGAGAAAAAATGCCAAAGCCATATTGTCTAATACAGTCACCAAATATTTAGATATTTAGAATTTTACAAGGTTGATCTCCTGAAATTTGTGTTATTGTTAATATCGGTGGAGAGTGGAGAGTTGTCATACCCTGAGAGCAGGCAAAACTCTAACACGCACAAACAGTCAGAGACAGGGAGGCAATAGAGCTAAGGTGGAGAGCAAGGAAAACTGTCAGCAGTATGTGTACACACACACACACACACACACACACACACACACACACACACACACACACACACACACACACACACAGACGATAAAGGTTGATGTGGATCACCCAGCTTTGACAATGTATGGTATGCTGCTTTTCAAGAGGTGGACCCTTGGACTGCCGACCAAATTATGGTCCACAGTACTTTCCAAATTAAATATATACCCAGCAATATAGGCAATAGAGGATTAATGATTTAATGACCTCCAGAAAATCATTACCACCAATCAGAGTGAAAAGAAACACTTGTTCAAAATTACTCAAATGAAATGAAAGGGACATGAAAGAAAACAAAGGGGCTTATTAAACATCTATCCATTTCTACATGCACATTTTGAATAAAGAGGCTCACATGGAAGTGCTGAAGTGTTTTGCAATTACAAAATTTAAATTAGAATCCCCAAAATTGGACTTTTAGACTCATGAATCACAAAAGGTTAAAGTTAGATGTCATTATATATGATGATACATAGAGGGCGCTCTTTTACTACTTAAAAGAGCAGAGGAAACTTGACACCCTAACCCTGTTAAACATAACAGGTAGGATTATGTTAGACATAACACGTAGGGTTATGTTACCTGTAGAGTTATGTTACCTGTAACTCTAAACCTACACAAAAAAGGGACTTATACTCCCAGGAGGCAGTATTTTTCCAAAGTCATGGCTTAATTTTAGTTCTGTAAATTATTTATTATTATTAATATTTAAAATATTGTAAATGAGAACAAGAAAAAAATAAATCATTTTATATACAGTAAATCCTACTACTTATTCCTGCGTCTTTCAGGATCTTACAAAGCTTGAAACAAGCGTTGACTATTAAATTAGTCGCCAACGATTTTGATAGTCAACGTAATCATGACTAGTTGACTAATCGTGGCAGCCCTACTATCACCATAAACAGTAGCATAAAAAAGAAAAAAACCAAAACACACCATGACCAGTTTGTGTCTCTGTAACTAACCAGAGAACTTCAAGCATTACAGCACATGACTAATTTGTGTTACTTTTCTGCAATGACCCAACGAAACACAGAAAGGCAATAATAATGATAAAAATAATAAAAATAATAATAACTTTATTTGTATTGCAAATAAAAATCAAATACAGACACATAATCAACATACAATCTATGTAATCGGAGAAAGCTTAAGGAACTTAAGTTACCTTACTGCGCAAAAGTCCACTAAACACACGCAACCAAGCTACCAACTCTCCCGACTTCATATAACCAGGGAAACAATGCCTGGCTAGCTAGCTAAGGTTGCAAAAAAACACCACAAAAATGCATAGCATAGCAAATGAGCTAAAACAAAGGGTTACCGTGCCAGTTTCCTCTGTTGTTTTTCACTGGTAGCCGATAGCCGCTGTAACTTCTCATAATGGCATGAGAGCCAGTTCCGTAAGCAATGCCATTTTCAGCATTGCTTTCAGCCCATTACTGGAATATGTCAGTGTCATAAATTTTGGGCCACATGAGGTTTTTGCCTTACAACTTCTGATTGGTGGAACTGACACGCAGTCGCTACCTTGATTCTGTTGGCTCAAACGATTAAAAATAGATGCCAATCATGCAAAGTGTCCATTTAAACCGTCTATTGCTAAGGGGGAATGTTCCCCACTGCCTGTGAATGTGTGGATAATTCTTTAAAAATATATATATATAAAAAAAACACAAGCATTTTTAGGTATGTAAATAAAATTAAATATTTTCTGCTGTTTAATACCTAAAAACTTAATTCAGATATAGTTAAGCCCTTTGGGGAAGAGCATGGCTTGATTCAAGCTGTTTCATTCAGTGTCCTTAACAAAGTGCAGGCACAAAACACAGACTTGAAAAAATGATAGGATACACAATGTTTTAAAACATGTTAATTCAGGTCAGTTCCGCTTAGTTCCCTTTCTTCTGGTTATTCACACCCCCTTGCATTTGTTCTTTGCCAAACCAGTGACAGCACCAGTTGAGAGTCACTGCACGTGTTCCATACAGACTTTAAATTTCACCTTGAATTGTTTTATGACAGTA
This sequence comes from Mchenga conophoros, assembly GCF_057382185.1. Taxonomy (NCBI): domain Eukaryota; kingdom Metazoa; phylum Chordata; class Actinopteri; order Cichliformes; family Cichlidae; genus Mchenga; species Mchenga conophoros. The sequence goes on along the minus strand of NC_140546.1, from coordinate 30,824,707 downwards.
TTAGCCCTTTTCTGACTTATTTTAACTGGCAGTTTAAACAATTTCACAATTCACACAGCTTAAATAAATATTGTGTGCTAACCTTTATGTGTGTGTGTATTTTTCAGATGATGCATTTCAGGAATACTTTGAAAATACTTGTCCTAGCCTCAAAATAATCAGTTGTTTTGAATTTAATAAATCCTCTTAACCTTGTTTTTTCTTCCTAGCCAAATGAAAAGTTCCACAGAAAACAACAATATGGAAGGTCATCTTGCAGGACTCAATAAATAGTTATAGGTAGGTTTTTCAAATGTCATACTTGGTGTAACCTTAGCTGTGTTGACATTGTTACGCAACTGATATAGTATATGGTTTGATGACATTGCCAGTGTTTACAGAGCAGCAGGTGTATTTTATCATTTGAGAGAATGGGTAACTGGAATGTCACACCTTTAATATTTTCCTGTTTGCACACTATCAGCTTTTGACGTGAGCTGACAGCAGATTAACCAACATTACAGGCTCCTTTATTAAATCTATAGATCATTACTGTATGGAACCACAGATGGAAAATGTGTTTTATAGTCATGGATCCTTCTTCAGTTTTACACTGGATATAAAATGCAGAATGCAGTGGGTTTGTATGTGATTAGGGCTAGTGGTGTGCAATACTGCAGTGTTTAGTATTCATCTGATATCAAGTAAATACAGCAGGGGCAGTATTGCCAATAATACCGATACCAATGCTTTTTAAGGCAGCTTATGTAGGAGAGACTAGCATATAATGGTTTATGAAATTAATCGTCACTTGTTTGACAAATCTGAACACATTTTAATGACCACCACAAATCACTATGATTTTTACTCCAGAATAATTAGTTAACATAATAAAACACATACATGAAATATATTTGACTGTCAACACAAAAAGGTTATTATATTCAAACATTTTTCATACTTCATGTTTTAGGTATATTTTTTCAGCTCCAGTACAATAATTTATTTAACACAAGTCAGTGGCCTGAATATATTATCTAAATGTCTTAGTATATTTTACAGGCAACCAATCTGCTTACCTAACAACTAAGATGACCAATAACACTTTACTATTAAGTAATGCTGAAGAACCGAATAAAAAAATATTTTAACCACTACATGAAGTACCTTGTTGTTCTTTGCCTGTTAGAAAGGACAGTAAGACTGGGCTCTGTCTGTAGGCTCTCTGCTGGAGGTCTTAGTCTGTCGAAGGGATTTCCTTCCTCCCGTCTTCATCTTTTGCTGCTTGTTCCAGCATTTACAACTGTAAATTACTTCTTACATGATGCGCTGCTTTCTCACTCACTGCAGCCTGCATTTCACTGCTCAGTCCCATGGGCTCAAGTGATAGCTAAACACAGCAGAACATGGAGGAGGGGATGGAGCAGCATGTACCTGCATGAGAGGAGCAGTGTTTACACAGAGATGCCTATGATCTGATAAACACACAAATGTAGCTTGCCATCACCAGTGTGTGAATGTGTGTGTGAATGGGTGGATGACTGGATATGTAAAGCCCTTTCGGGTCCTTAGGGACTAGTAAAGCGCTATATAAATACAGGCCATTTACCATTTACCATAAACACGAACAATGCCGTGAGCTTGGTAATTATATTAAAATATTACACCAATACCAGTGTTGGTCTCTACATTATCGTTATTTGGCTTGGTCTAGCCACCTCTAGTTAAAACAGTTCAAAGAGCCTAAAGTTTCCCTGGGCCAGTTCAACCATACACTATTGTACCAAACATTAGAAAAAGTGTTTGAAGTGAAACATTTGTGATGTTCTAAATTGCATTTAGATCATTAAATTGTCACATATGACTAACAGCTTTAAAATTTTGCTTTTTGCTTTTAGCAGGCAGGTTGTTTGTACTTATTTTCTAATAGAAAAGGAAATGAATAGCAGAAATTAAGTTGCGAGAATTTTGGTGAACTACACTAAAACACCAATTGTGGTAGAAGGGGGAATGAGAGATCAGAAAACTTGACATCTGGAATTAAAAAAAAGAAAGAAAGACAATTCATCAGGACCCTGATGACAAAAAATTCAAGTAACAAGGATCTGACAGAGAGTAGAAGTAGGAACCCATCCTTGTTTGATGAAAAACAGGTGCTGGTGCTAAACTCTTGAAACAGCTAGTACAGCCACGTCTCCAGAAGGGGGTGATTGGAGAGGTGTGCCAGCAACCGTACATACATCAACCTGCGGGTAAGGAAATGGGAAAGAGAGAAAGTGCAGAAGAGAACAGGCACAGAGGAAGAAAGAGTATGAAAGACATGCTTGACTATGACATTCTAATATAATTTTGGTTGTACTATAGATGTAAATCAAAATTAACAATTAATTAATTTCTTTCAATATTTTAACATCTGCGTTTGGATTGGAATGTTTGCAGAGTTTACAATCGCTGTGTCTTTAGCTTTGTTAAGCTCTGTCCTCCAGTCCAAGCTGGCTACTGAAATACCGATCACACAATCAATCACCAGTGGCTCTGCCAACCTTCTGGCACTGCCCCTGGAATCCACTGCACCACCTCTCCTCTGCAGTGGAGCCGCAGACCACACTCCACCACATTCTCAAAAGTAAATTTGTGTGTAGCATTGTGTTATATGGGATCAGTACAAACTATTTTAAAAGTTGTAAATTTTAAAAATTTTAATCCATAATAAAGTGCTGTCAAGTAGTATTTAGATTGCCTTTTCTATTGATGAGATTTGTGTTTCTGTAATTATTCCTTTTTCTACTGAACTACTGAGCACTAAACTACTGAGCATTAAACTACTGAGTTATTCATTGTTCTTGCCGGTTGGCTTTGCTAAAATCAAGCAATAATCTAAAATGTAACCTGCAATCTGTTTATGACTACATCTGGCTAATATTGGCAGTTCATGTGCTAGCACATCCACACCTTCTCTGTCTACATTCATTTCAGTGTCAATAGAAATGTTCCATCACAGCACAGCTGTTATGATTAGCCTGACGGTGACTGTCAAATGATGACTTGCACCAAAAAACCCCCCAAACAAATAAAACAAAACTATGCAACATACCAGCTGAACACTATGTGTATTGTGCTCATGAAGCATAATAATAGTGGAAGATGATTAAGGTTTAGAAGAAATGTTTAAGGATCAGAAGAAAATTAGGCAAAGGGCTCCAAGACATTGATATTCATTTATAGACAAAGCTGTGATGTGTATTTTGTGTGATGTGTGTTATACAGACTGTAATCGTGCTAATTTGAACATGTTTTAAATGGCTAATTGAAAGTTAACATAATTTCATCCCAGCTGATTTTGATTGACATGCACTCTTACTGTACACTGAAGCACTGAATCCAACACATACCAACTCGCAACTGATTACAAAAACTCGGGTGTGGGAGGAGTTTGGAGAGGCCATGGAAAAAGACTTTCGGACTGCCTCGAAGAGATTCTGTCAAACTGTCAGGGGGCTCAGGAGGGGAAAGCGGTTTCCTACCTGCACTCTGTATTGTACGGGTGGAGCATTGCTGACTTCGACTGAGAAAATTGTCGGGAAATGGAGGACCTCCTTAATTGCAATGGCACGTCTTCTGTGGAGGAAGCAGTCTGGGGACGAAGGGGATGACCCACCAATCTCCGGAGGCAAGGTCACTGAGGCATTTAAACATCTCCTTGGTGGCAGGGCAAGCTGATACCAACTGAAAATGTAGACATTATTGCTTACAAAAAGCTCAATGGTCAGTCTCTTCTTTAGTCAAGAGGATGTGGTTTTCTCAGTTCCCAAAAAGATTTTCACTTTTTTTTTTTATCTGACCACAGAACAGTTTTCCACCTTGCCTCCGTCCATTTTCTCTACCAAGAATTAAACATTCCCCACAACGTTGAGCTGTGTGGAAAATGTTGAACACATAATTAGATCTAGATAACGCATCTGCAGTTACAGTGTTTAACATTAATCTGTGGCTTACAATCCTGCAGACCAGACCAGTGCCCAATTCTCTTGTTTGTGTTTTGCATCACAAGAAAAAAAACAAACAAACACTGGTCACAGTTATTGTTTTTGGATTATGGTCAGTGAAAACTTGAATAGGTTTCAAAGTAGATTCTATTTACACTTGAAAGCTCTTCAAAGCAAGCAACAAGGCAAGGACATCTTTGTTAATTGTGCTGTAGTTTAGCTGATGTTGTACTTTTAGAGCAACAGCAGGTGGGGTGATCTAGCCCAGCGGTCCCCAACCTTTTTTGCGCCACGGACCGGTTTAATTGCAGACAATACTTTCACAGGCCAGCCTTTACGGTGACCCAGATAAATACAACAAAATAAAATGATACGACCAAGACAAAAACTGTGGTGTTTTGTATATATAATAAACGCAAATTTACTGCGTAATTGTGTAACTTTATTGGCACCATTCCCCAGAAAAGGCCAACAACACTGAGAGTAACAGCCTCCTCTTTGCCACTTAATGCTCTCTGGTTGCTATGGTAATATGTAAACATTTCTTTCAAATTAAGACACACAACTACAACACGTGAAAAGACTCAGGGAAACCAAGTTAATGATAAAAACCCTGAAAACCATAAATTTCACACGTGAGCCTCAACTCTCGCGGCCAGGTGTCAAGCGACTCATGGACCGGTACCGGTCCATGGCCTGGGTTTTGGGGACCACTGATCTGACTGACAATGAGGTGGAGTTGTTGCTGCGACTAACACAAAAGTACAAAGTTGCAAAAGGAAGTGAGAATAAAAGAATTTGGAGAAAAGCTAAACGTATTAGTGTGGACATGACCTATCTGTTAACGCAGAGAAGTGTGAATTTCACGCCTCCACAGTCTCTTTCCTGGGCTTTTGTTATTTAAGGACGGCAGGTGAAGACGGACCCAGCCAAGGTTCAGACAATCGCTCAGTGGCTGGTCTAAGCCTCATTAGAAACAGCTCCAATGCTTCTTGGGATTTGCCAACTTTACTGATTCTTCATCAGAGGTTACACTAGGGTAGCAGTGCCACTTTCTAGACGTACGTCTCTCAAAGTTCTGTTTGTTTGGTTCACAGAGGCGGATCCAGCATTCTCAAGATTAACGACTCTGTTCACCTCAGCACCATTGTTGGTACATTCCGACACTAGATTATGTTTTGTGGCAGAGGTGGATGCTTGGGTAGCTGGGGTTGAAGCTCTCCTTTCCCAGCGCTTTGGACTCCCATGCAGATTGTTATTGTAAATAAACTGATTGTAAACTCGATCACTTCTGTGCATTGTGTCTGCTTTTGGGTCAATTTCTGTGCCGTCTGTGACAAAGTTATCATCTTCCAGGATATAATAAATAGATAGATAAGTACCTTAAAAAAATGTAATTCATAGTGTAATTGGAGTTGTATATACATTGCTACACAACTAATAAATGGCTTAATATCAGTATTATTCATTTTTAATTCAAAAATTCAGTATCTAGGAAGTATAAAAATGTATGCTAGTATCCTTTTTTGGAAGTGTTTCTTTTACTCCAATATTGTGATTGATTTGAACATTTGTCAGTGTCGTAAATAGCATACAAATCATCATCAGTTTTAATAATAGAATACTGTTACTTATTTAGAGACCTCTTTATAGTGATGATATGTGTATATCACAGTCACTGCTGACTTCTTTGTCTACTAAACCACTGAATCACTCACACACCATGAAATATGCATATTGTATTCGTTAGTCAGTAGCAGTGTTGGTCAAGTTACTTGAAAAAAGTAATCAGTAACTAATAACTGATTACTTCCCCCAAAAAGTAATCCCGTTACTTTACTGATTACTTATTTTCAAAAGTAATTAATTACTTAGTTACTTAGTTACTTTTTAAAAACACGATTTACAACCTGAAGAGGTGATAAAGCGATATATCTTTCAGCCCAATTCTACTTTTTCTACATAATCCATCATACAAAATGTAATCAAATGGAAAAGTCTCTTTTTTTTAACTTGTTTTATCAGTTTTAATCTTTTAACTATATGCATCAAGCAAAAATGTAATTATATGCAACATTCTCTGAGTTGAATAAATGAGTTTAACATTTAAACCTATTTTCTGCACATTCCAGCACATAAAATAAAATATTTCTTTTGTTTACACTCACTCTTTCAAATAGATGCAAGTAAAACACAGCAGAACATAAATAAAGTCAAAGTCTCAGCGGTCCTGTTGCTCTATCTTCACCTGTAAAGCACGACTGCGGTAGGCGGAGGTTTACCCTGGTGCAGGTGTGCAGCGGTCAGTGGAAGGATACGGCAGTGTCTCTGTGAGTTTCCCATTACATCGTTGCGCTCTCGGTGCTTGCTTGGAAGTTTAGGGGTTTTTTTCGCTGTAAAAAGAAGTTTTCTTCCCACGCACGATGGACGCTAATGTTTTCTTCACTTTTTATGGAATCAAACTCAAAGTAAGGTCAGTACTTCCATGCTTTAAACGCTGCACGCTCATACTCTCTCCCACACTCGATATATGATCCACTGTTGATCTGCACACAGCTGTTGTCACTAACGGCGCACTCGCTTACTTCACTGTCGTGAGACATTCTCGCAAAAAATCACGGTTTTAGTAATGCAGTAACGCAGCGTTCCTATGGGAAAGTAATGGTAATCTAATTACCATTTTTGCAATAGTAATCCCTTACTTTACTCGTTACTTGAAAAAAGTAATCAGATTACAGTAACGCATTACAAGTAACGCGTTACTGCCCATCTCTGGTCAGTAGTTAACAGCTATTGTTATTGTCATGGTCCTGGGCCATGTTGGCCCAGTGTTCTTAGTTTTCTTGTATGTTTGTATTTTGTTCCTTGCTTAGGCCATGTTTTCTGAGTTGCCCTGTTGTGTTGTTCCCTAAGTGTTTTCCCTTCATGGCTTTTACCCCCTGTGTGCCCCTCTGTGTATCTGTGAGCCCTCGTCTCTCCTTATGTTTTATTCCATGTTTCCCCTGCCCATTATGTCTAAGTTCTCCCCGTGCTCTCTCTTCCCCCTGTGTGCCCTCTATGTATTTATGAGCCCTCGTCTCCCTTTGTGGTTGTTTCATGTTTCCCCAGCCCGTTATGTCTGTGTTTTCCCGTGCTCTCTCTCCTCCTGTCTGAACCTCTGTGCACTTCCTGTTTACTTTGTGACTCTCACGCCCGTACATGTCATGTTCAGTTCACCCCGCCCTGTCTCGTTATGATTATCAGTGTCACCTGTGTTCCCCGTGTGTTCCCACTTTCCTCGTTAACCCTCTGTGTATTTCTGTCTGCGTCTCCCTCTGTTCAGCGTGATGTCGTCCCTCATGTTGTGTGGATCTTCCTGTGCCTTCCTGCGAATGTTAGTTTACTTTTTCCCAGTTAGTTCTGTATTTCCTGTATTCTGCCATGCCAGCATTAAAGCTGTGTTCTTTAAGTTTATCCCCGTGTCTGTGAGTCTGCATCCTGGGTCCTTCTCCTGCCTGCCGCACAGCGATTCATGACAGTACGACGTCACCAGATATGGACCCAGCAGCACTCAACCCACCAGAAGAACTGCGTCTGGACATTATCTACTCCGTGGAAAGACTCCTGCATCTGTGGCTCGAACATGAGGGGAAGGAATTTCACCGTGCTGTGGAAACCAAACTACAGCGTTTAATCTCTGGTCTTCCCTGGCTACTCAGTGCGCTCCACCCACTCGAACAGGATTTAATCCACAACGAACTCCACCTTCATCCCCCAGCTGCTACTACCCACCTGCCTGAAGGGCCGGATGTGGAGCCGCTCGGCCCGTCAGAACCATCATCAAAAAAGAAACGACGATCACGCCGCCAGTGCGCCACCCCACAGCCGGACATTCAGACTTGTACATCGCCGGCTATGGTGAATAAGGACTCTTTTTCTGTGTCGAACCGTGGGACTATTCGTTCAGGGGTTGTGTTTTGTGCTACGGATGGAAATGTGAACAGTTTATTAGCTACCCAGCCTCCTGAAGCTCTCTTAGCTGCCCAGCCTCCTGAAGCTTTCTTAGCTGCCCAGCCTCCTGAAGCTTTCTTAGCTGCCCAGCCTCCTGAAGCTCTCTTAGCTGCCCAGCTACAAGCTGCGTCTCCTGTGTCCCCGCTAGCACAGCCATTAACTCAACCACACGCTCCATTTTCACCTCTACCATCGCTTCAGTCATCAGTTCGGTCTGCCACTCAGTCGCCCTTAGTTCCGTCATCCACACTACCACCTGTTTCCCTTCCACCACCACCATCACTACACCCAGCCATTCAGGCTGCTACTCAGTCAGACATTCAACCCATAGCCCTGCCGTTAATATGCTCTGTAGCTGAGCCACTAGCCGCCCGACCCGCAGCCACTTCAGCCACTCCTCCACCCGTCACACCTCCACTACAACCATCACTGCAGTCTCTAGCGCAGTCTCCTGCAGCTCTGCTTTCCCCAGTGCAGTCTCCAGTGTCCCCAGTGCAGTCTCCAGTGTCCCCAGTGCAGCCTCCTGCAGCCCTGCTTTCCCCAGTGCAGTCTCCAGTGTCCCCGGTGCAGCCTCCTTTAGCACAGTCACCCACTCGACCACCAGCACCACAACCGTCACTACCTCTAGTTCATTCCCCTGTGAAGTCATTAACTCCACCACCTACTCCACTCTCACCACCACCGTTACTACAGACATCAGTTCAGTCCCCTGTGCAGTCATTTACTTCTCCACCGTTAGCAGCTCAGGTCCCCGTGTGTCCAGCAGCTCAGGTCCCCGTGTGTCCAGCAGCTCAGCTCGCACCTGAACCTTTGGCCCAGTTCCCCGTAGCAGTGCAGTTTTCTAGCCAGCTTAACGTTGAGCCCGGGGTCCCAATTCTCTCTGGCTCTACATCGGCTCCTGCTGGAAGCTCGGATGAGCTCATCCAGCACTCCGCGGCTCTCGTGCCGCCATCTACCTCGTCCGCTGGGGGTTCCAGTGAGCCCAGCCAGCACCTCCTCATCTCCGCTGGTGGGTCCGAGGGGCCCGTTCAGCCGCCCGTCTCCGCTGGAGGGTCCGAGGGGCCCGTTCAGCCTCCTGTCTCCGCTGGAGGGTCCGAGGGGCCTGTCCAGCCTCACGCCTCGTCAGCTGGAGGGTCCGAGGGGCCCGTTCAGCCTCCTGTCTCCGCTGGAGGGTCCGAGGGGCCCGTTCAGCCTCCTGTCTCCGCTGGAGGGTCCGAGGGGCCCGTTCAGCCTCCTGTCTCTGCTGGAGGGTCCGAGGGGCCCGTCCAGCCTCACGCCTCGTCAGCTGGAGGGTCCGAGGGGCCCGTTCAGCCACCTGTCTCCGCTGGAGGGCCCGAGGAGCCCGTTCGGCCTCCTGTCTCCGCTGGAGGGTCCGAGGGGCCCGTCCGGCCTCACGCCTCCGCTGGAGGGTCCGAGGGGCCCGTCCGGCCTCACGCCTCGTCAGCTGGAGGGTCCGAGGGGCCCGTTCAGCCTCCTGTCTCCGCTGGAGGGTCCGAGGGGCCTGTCCAGCCTCACGCCTCGTCAGCTGGAGGGTCCGAGGGGCCTGTCCAGCCTCACGCCTCGTCAGCTGGAGGGTCCGAGGGGCCCGTTCAGCCTCCTGTCTCCGCTGGAGGGTCCGAGGGGCCCGTTCAGCCTCACGCCGCATCAGCTGGAGGGCCCAAGGAGCCTGTCCAGCCGCCACCTGCGACCGCCTCGTCGTCGCCTGGTCCGGCTGCATCTGCCTGTGCTTCTGCTACGCCTGGGCCAGCCTCTGCCTCTGCTTCTGCTACGCCTGGTCCAGTCTCAGCCTCTGCTTCTGGTCCAGCTTTGGCTTCTGCTTCTGCTCCGCCTGGCCCAGCCTCAGCCTCTGCAGCTCCGCCTGGCCCAGCCTCAGCCTCTGCAGCTCCGCCTGGTCCAGCCTCAGCCTCTGCAGCTCCGCCTGGTCCGGCCTCAGCCTCTGCAACCTCGTCTGGTCCGGCCTCAGCCTCTGCAACCTCGTCTGGTCCGGCCTCCGAGTCTTCGTCCTCGTCTGGTCCTGCCTCGACTGGTCCTGTGCCCACCAGGCCATGGCCAGCACGCCTGGGACTGGAGGGCCGCCGCTGCCTTCCGCGCGGTCGGCTCCCTGAACTGCTCCGTCGTCTCCTTCGCCGCTGCCGCCGCCTTCCGCGCGGTCGGCCTCCTGAACTGCTCCGTTGTCTCCTTCGCCGCCGCCGTTGCCTTGCGCACGGCCGGCCTCCTGAACTGTTTCCACGTCGTCGCCGCCGTTGCCTTGCGCACGGCCGGCCTCCTGAACTGTTTCCACGTCTCCGCCGTTGCCTTCCGCATGGTCGGCCCCCTGAACTGCTCTGTGTTTGGGTTGTTTTCTTGGGCTCCGGTGTTTGCTGTGCCCCCGCCCTGGGTTGTTTTCTGTTTGGTTTTGTTTTTCTGTGTTTGGGCTGTCTGGAGCCAGCCCTTGAGGGGGGGGTACTGTCATGGTCCTGGGCCATGTTGGCCCAGTGTTCTTAGTTTTCTTGTATGTTTGTATTTTGTTCCTTGCTTAGGCCATGTTTTCTGAGTTGCCCTGTTGTGTTGTTCCCTAAGTGTTTTCCCTTCATGGCTTTTACCCCCTGTGTGCCCCTCTGTGTATCTGTGAGCCCTCGTCTCTCCTTATGTTTTATTCCATGTTTCCCCTGCCCATTATGTCTAAGTTCTCCCCGTGCTCTCTCTTCCCCCTGTGTGCCCTCTATGTATTTATGAGCCCTCGTCTCCCTTTGTGGTTGTTTCATGTTTCCCCAGCCCGTTATGTCTGTGTTTTCCCGTGCTCTCTCTCCTCCTGTCTGAACCTCTGTGCACTTCCTGTTTACTTTGTGACTCTCACGCCCCTACATGTCATGTTCAGTTCACCCCGCCCTGTCTCGTTATGATTATCAGTGTCACCTGTGTTCCCACTTTCCTCGTTAACCCTCTGTGTATTTCTGTCTGCGTCTCCCTCTGTTCAGCGTGACGTCGTCCCTCATGTTGTGTGGATCTTCCTGTGCCTTCCTGCGAATGTTAGTTTACTTTTTCCCAGTTAGTTCTGTATTTCCTGTATTCTGCCATGCCAGCATTAAAGCTGTGTTCTTTAAGTTTATCCCCGTGTCTGTGAGTCTGCATCCTGGGTCCTTCTCCTGCCTGCCGCACAGCGATTCATGACAGTTATTGCAAGCAGCTGACAAACCTTTTAACATGTCAGCAGTCATACTGGTCACAAAATAAAGTAAAAGTTTAGAACTTTAGAAAGCAAATTTAACGCATTATTACTAGAGATGGACCGATCCGATATTACGTATCGGTATCAGTCCGATACTGACCTAAATTACTGGATCGGATATCAGCGAGAAATAAAAAATGTAATCCGATCCATTAAATATCAAAAAAGCACCTCACAAAACTTGCTACATGGCGTAACTTGGCTCATAACTGTAGCACGTGATAGAACGTATGGGCAGAAATCTGTGCCATCAGAAACTGAATTTGAATAAGTTAAATTTGAATTTGAATTGCTCTGATTGATTCTGAATTGTAACTTGAATAAATGCTTTTGAAAACTGAATTTGAATTAGTCTAATTTGAAATTGAATTTATGGTTTGAAAATGATCATCACTAAAATGAAAATGAATTTTATATTTTGAAAATGAATTGATTTGCTTTGAAACTGCATTTTATCCTTTAAAAATTCAGCTCTCGAATTATTTCAGTTTTACTTCTCAGAAAGAAGAATCAGAATCAGAAAGGGTTTTATTGCCAAATGTTGAGCGGGTTTACAACATTAGGAAATTGCTGCGGTGCTTCAGTGCAAACATACTGTTATAAATTAAGCTTAAATAGACATGAAAATAAAAATGAGAATACGAATTAAAAGTGCTCACCATTCAGTTTCAGTTCTACAATTCAATTTCAGTTCCAAAATTCAGTTTTTTAGAACTTACATCCGGTTCCGGTTCAGGCGCAGATTAATAGAACTACGTTTTACTAGCGGACCGAAAGTGTTACTGACGGGAATCTACAGCGTCTTGAGCTGAATTAAGACTTCAGAAGTCATTCGTCATGTCGAATGACCAGCGGATAAACTCTCAGGTTGGTAATAAATCTATTACATGTATAAGAACAAGCGTCATGTTAACAAATGATAGCCGTAAGGTAACTTTTATGCTTATTGTAGCTGCTAGCTAAAAACGCTAATTTAGCGTAGTTTGCCCTGAATTCAGCTTTGACAACAAATATGATCGACTGTTTCTAATAGAATTCCAAAGTTGTCATCTTGGACCCTCTCAGAGTACCCCCTCTGTATGCTTGCAGAGACCCCTACAGTAGGGAAACATGCAAAACGGTGTCCAAACCTTTGTACTTTAGCTTTATTTATGTCTTACACAGCATCCTAACTCTTTAGCTAACTTAATAACTTTAGCTAAAGTGAATAGTTAGTCTAATTCATTAGTGCAGCATTACTGGGTCACCTCTGTTTGAAGTGATATAATGTGATATTCAAAGGAGCTTGCAAAGAAAAGCGTCTGGACTTCTTTAAGTTGCTTGAAGACGTTTCACCTCTCATCCGAGAAGCTTCTTCAGTTCTAAGGTCAAATGGTGGAGAGTCCCAGATATAAACCTAGTGGGAGTAACCCCCCACAGAGGGACAAAAGGACCCCCTGATGATCCTCTAATCGCCTGAGCCAAGGTGTGAAACTGGGCGTGGGTCCCAATCAGCCAGAGTTTCGGGTGAGCTCATTGTGCTTTTCTTTGCAAGCTCCTTTGACTACGATGACCTGGATGACTGAGAACCTTCACAGATATAATGTGATATACAACTATCACTGAAACAGCAAACTTTGTAAATAAGTAAACAACACTTCTCATTCTCTAAACGTTTGGCCAAAGCTGTAGATTACACTATCAGTGCTTGTTCACTCTTGACAATAATTACATTTCAAAATTTACTTTGTGCATTTACAGGTAAACAATATCTAATATTTTATCTAAATGACTGCTTTGTCTTTGAAAAGGGTGAAGAGCCTGAGGCCGGTGACAGTCCAGTTCTACTCTAAGTATATCCTTACAGTGGCTCACAGGACAAGGACACATTCCTGTCCTGCCAGAAGAGAAGAGAAACTTCAGAGTCTTCATGCAGTTCAACCACACCTGTCATATTCCATATGACAGGGGTCTCAAACTCCAGTCCTCAAGGGTCAAAGTGTCATGCAACTTTTCCATGCCCTCGAGGATTGAAGTTTGAGACCCCTGCCGTATGGTGTTCATGCTGTTTTCTACCCCACAGTTACAGCATGTCTGACTGCCTGTTCAGCATATGCAAAAAATATGAGTTTAAGCATGTGATGACTAAGGCCTTCCATTATGGTGTTTCTCATCACATGTCACAGACATCTGGATGATCATTTGGAATAAACAAAAAAACTAAAAACTTGTTACTTCATCTTTTATCTTTATTATTATTATTATTATTGTTCTTATTTTACATTTTTCATTGTTAGGCATTGGGTTTATTTTAGTAGTCCTTTTACTACTTCTTTCCCTCTTCCATGTCACTGTGTCAGCTTGTCAGCATCTATGATGTGGGGCGTTCGGGGCTCAAGAGTTGGGAGTTCGCCTTGTAATCGGAAGGTTGCCGGTTCGAGCCCCGGCATGGACAGTCTCGGTCGTTGTGTCCTTGGGCAAGACACTTCACCCGTTGCCTACTGGTGGTGGCCAGAGGGCCCGGTGGCGCCAGTGTCCGGCAGCCTCGCCTCTGTCAGTGCGCCCAAGGGTGGCTGTGGCTACAATGTAGCTTGCCATCACGTGTGTGTGAATGGGTTGATGACTGGATATGTAAAGTGCTTTGGGGTCCTTAGGGACTAGAAATCGATATTTTGTTACAAACAATTTTTTCTCTGAAGTCAACATGCTCTGAAGTCAACATGCTCTGACTCCAGAGCATGTTGACTTCAGAGCAAAAATTCAGAGCATGTTGATCCTTTTTCTGAGCAAGAATCCTGACATTCCTTCACTGTCCAAATGTGTTTAACTTTTTTTTTTGGCAGCAATAAACATGACAGTTTACTTATTTTAATTTAAGACATGTTTAATTTTAATTAAGTTTAAAACTTTTTTATTTAATGTAAAATTATATATTTTTTAAATCTACTTTCAAATTCTTCAGTTGCTGAAGGGGCTGCATAGTTTTCATAAATTTCATAGTTCAGAATAGCTATAATTGTACCAGATGGTTGCATTCAGTTAAGTTGGACTAGACTGTAATACAAACCGTTCAGTTTGTCAACAATAGAACTGACTGAAATGAGAGACTGAGTGTGAGACTTTGATATTAGATAAAATGAATATTGATAAAGTTTACCTTTATGTGCAGAATTTAAATATCGCAAAATATTTAAAAAAAAATCGCAATAATATCGTATCGTGCGTTAAGTATTGTGATAATATCGTATCGCGAGTTGTATGGTGATTCCCACCTCTACCATTTACCATTTATTTGGGCTTGGAAGTGGAACAGAAAGTAAGGAAATCCAAAGTGCCATTAAAACCAGGAGAGGTTCTTATATTTCAGAATAAGGGATTAATTCAAAAGAAATTACCTCAATGCCATATTTTATTTAGGAACCCTAGAGAGCACTTTGCAAAATAACACATTCTTATAATTTCATCCTCAGATGAGCCAAGCTACAACTGTCAGGGAAGGTGATGTAGGTACAGAGCATATGAGAGTGATTAAGTTAATGTCTCTTGTCTAGATGAAGGCACAAGAGGGATCAATGGCAAGGCGTAGAGATTCAGTATCTTCAGTCTTCAGTGGACACTCCATTTCTGGCACAAAACACCTGTAACAGATGGTCGATTTAGGAGGTGACCCGACAACTTCAGCCTGTCAAACATAGTAATGGAGCAGTATGTTTAAAAAAAAAAATCTAATTAAGCATGCACTCAGTACCCTAAGAATTATTATGGTAGTTAAACACAGTGATAGTTGTATATCATATTATATCACTTCAAACAGAGATGATCCAGTAATGCTGCACTAATGAATTAGACTAACTATTCACTTTAGCTAAAGTTATTAAGTTAGCTAAAGAGTTGGGATGCTGTGTAAGACATAAATAAAGCTAAAATACAAAGGTTTGGACACCGTTTTGCATGTTTCCCTACTGTAGGGGTCTCTGCAAGCATACAGAGGGGCTACTCTGAGAGGGTACAAGATGGCAACTTTGGAATTCTACTAGAAACAGTCGATCATATTTGTTGTCAAAGCTGAATTCAGGGCAAACTACGCTAAATTAGCGTTTTTAGCTAGCAGCTACAATAAGCATAAAAGTTACCTTACGGCTATCATTTGTTAACATGACGCTTGTTCTTATACATGTAATACATTTATTACCAACCTGAGAGTTTATCCGCTGGTCATTCGACATGACGAATGACTTCTGAAGTCTTAATTCAGCTCAAGACGCTGTAGATTCCCGTCAGTAACACTTTCAGTCCGCTAGTAAAACGTAGTTCTATTAATCTGCGCTTGAACCGGAACCGGATGTAAGTTCCAAAAAACTGAATTTTGGAACTGAAATTGAATTGTAGAACTGAAACTGAATGGTGAGAAGTGAAACTGAAATTATTCGAGAGCTGAATTTTTAAAGGATAAAATGCAGTTTCAAAGCAAATCAATTCATTTTCAAAATATAAAATTCAATTTCAATTTAGTGATGATCATTTTCAAACCATAAATTCAATTTCAAATTAGACTAATTCAAATTCAGTTTTCAAAAGCATTTATTCAAGTTACAATTCAGATTCAATCAGAGCAATTCAAATTCAAATTTAACTTATTCAAATTCAGTTTCTGATGGCACAGATTTCTGCCCATAAGAGCGGCTGTGTGTATTTGTAGCCTCTCTACCAAACCGGCATTTCATCTCCGAGAAAGTTATCCCAGAGAGAAGTAAAGCAAGTGTGTAAGTTCATCTCTGAATGTTTGTAAAGCATTCCCATGTTAAGCTTAACAACCGATATATGGAGCGACTGCCTCTCTCTCTCTCTCCTGCTGGTACTTCAATTGTGAAACTGCTTAATGATCAGCTGATCGGCTTTTCTGTCGTGAGTCAGTCTCTCTTCTTTGTTTTTTGCCCACTTTGCACCAGAAAGAGGAAACCAGCGGCTGAACAACAGCAGCACGTTTAACCTTGATAAGCTGTTGTTAGAATTTATTTAATATTACTTTCTACACCAGGATCTACGTAGCTGTGCAGGGGCAGATCTAGCAAAGTTTAGCCAGGGGGGCCGATAGGGCATTAACAGGGAAAAGGGGGCACAAAGACATACTTTTTTTTCTTATTCTCATTTAAAATATCTAGCTTTTAATTATTTAATAATTATCTGAATCTTACACCCAAAGTTTTAATCTGATGTAAAATGTATAGAAGTCCATTACTGTATATAGTAACTGTTAAGTCTAATATACCCTAGTAAGCTGTAGTACTTTTTCCTTTGGGAAAGTACCATCTGTGAATTCTGCAATTCTGTTGAAGAAAGATGTTGAATCTATTTAATTATTCTTGAAAAATAATTTATTTCTGTGCATTTTTTTTCACCCTGCATCAAATTAAAGTTGATTACATAGATTAAGCATCATGAGGAAGAGGGTGGTTCCCTATTTTCTTTTGCTGGGAGTTTGCAACCCTATTAGTTAGGTTGCTTAATATTTCTGCTAAGTACTCTTTAAAAAAAACCAGATTAGGGAGGATGGAGTAGGTTTAACTTTATTAGATTGATCAGTGTTGCTGAACTATGAAATATTTTGGGTGCAGTGTGTTCTTTTACATACAGGTATAACAGAATAGCTTTAGTGTTGTTGTTTATTTGAACTTATACAAAATGCAGCAAGATATTAAAAAAACTGTTTTATTGATTTAAAAACACACTATATCGGATTCATATCGGTATCGGCAGATATCCAAATTTATTATATCGGTATCAGTATCGGACATAAAAAAGTGGTATCGTGCCATATCTAATCATTATCAGTCCTTTCTTCTGTACTATTGACACTTCATGTGTTGACAACCTTAGGTTGTGTCCACGCCTTCTCTGTCAACATTATTTTCAGTATCAACAAACCTGATGCCTCAGGGCACAGCTGGTGATTGTAAAAACAGTGACTTTTCTAAGAAGTTTACATCCAATGGTTTCCACATAGTGGAAATGGCAGAGATAAACCCCTAAAATTCCCTACACCTTCCTTTCACCTAAATTTAAAAAATGAAAATCTAAATTTTGCAAGAGAGAAAAATATTGCCATTAGTCCCATTTAAGAATAAACTTAAATGGGATAGGCAAGCAAGCATTTCTAAGTGATGTTATTTGTAATGTTTCAGTTGAGAGAAAAAAAAATAAATATTAAGCATCATGTGTCTTTTGCAAGCCAGCTGCACTCACATGATCCTCTACTGATCCAAATCAGCTAACACATTATAAGCAAAGATAATAATCTGTATCTTAATTCAAAAATATCATATAACACTACTGTTTTGTAAATATTAAATAAATTGCTTTCCAGTGTTTAAGTCAAATTAGTTAGTATGACAAATAGTTCTTTTAAAATTTACTTGAAAAAAAACCCCCCAAACAACTATTTTATTTTTGAATAATTTTATTAAATCTATTTTTCTGGATGATAGAAGCCACTTATGAAGCATATCAATGAAAAAAAAAAAGATTAGGTTTTGGAAGAAGTATTTTGCAAACTAAAACACAAAATGTGATACACTCTGGGCAGAGAGACATCCATAAAGAATGGCTTAATGCTGGATGAGGACAAAAACACACAATTGGTTGAAATAAATACCCAAAGTTTCACCTGAAGACATCAATGTGAAAAAAAAACAAAACAAAAAAAACATCACAGTAAGAACAGTGGCAAAGGTCAGAAATAACTGCATCAAAGGGAAGTGGAGGAAGCAAGAACAATGAGTTGAGTAAAATTTGACTTATCTGACCGTTTTGTTTAGCTTAATTCGCCTTATTATCCGGTGCACCTTATGTATGAAAACAGATCCGATCATCAAGCCCACTCAAGAATGATGCTATTTATTTTAGGGATTGGAACATTTAGTCCTATCAAGTAATCATAATAATAATAACAATAACAATTACAACAACAATAAGAACTCTTATTATTATTATTATTATTATTATTATTATTATTATTGAAACACTTTTTCACATTATACACTGGATATTACACAACGATAAAGGTTCTCCATTTATTTTTTATTACAGTTAGCATGTCCTTTGCATGGTAATACTAGCAGCAAAGGACACAAAAAATGACATCAGACAATGACATGTGAAGGGGTCCTGCCCAAATATCAATGACACTATCCTCTTGAGGCTGTTTTGGCAGCCTAATTTAGACAACTTATGTTGGGTTTTCTATTACTTTGTTACTTGTTCATTTGTGTTCTTAGTAGCCTCATTGAATGGTGAGTGTTAGTATTTGTAGCTACCATGTTGCATAGTGTTTTAGAGTTAGAGGTTTTAAAGATAGGCGATTGTGGGCGAGACACTTCACCTGTTGCCTTCTGGTGGTGGTCAGAGGGCCCGGTGGCGCCAGTGTCTGGCAGCCTCGCCTCTGTAAGTGTGCCACAGGGTGGCTGTGGCTACAATGTAGCTTGCCATCACCAGTGTGTGAATGTATGTGTAAATGGGTGAATGGGTGGATGACTGGTTGTGTAAAGCGCTTTGGGGTCCTTAGGGACTAGTAAAAGCGCTATACAAATACAGGCCATTTACCATTTACCATATGACCATATATGAGGGTGGAATCTTAAGTTTTCAGCTAATAATAAAGAACCTCTAGTAAGAGTTATGCGTTAAATGTTATGGTGTAAAACATGGACTCAAATATCAGCTGTATTGTGCTGATAAGAGGCTAATCCGATTGTTCAGTCTGACGTCACTAGCCGTGTCTGGGTCTAAACTCCGCTGCAGGTCCATATATCAAACGATCACTGTGGCATTACTGAGAGTTGAAAAACTGTCTAAAGTCTTTCATCTTTAATAAAATGATCAGCGTTCAAAACTGTCTAAAGTCTTTCATCTTTAATAAAATGATCAGCGTTCTGCTACCAGGTATAACAATTGAGTTTAACATCCAGGCATCCATGAAAACGGAATTTAAGACATTTAACGGAGTTAGAAGTTAGCAGGGAGTTAGCTCGCTAGCTTCTTTCTAAATACAATATAGCATGTCCTGACTGCGGGGTTTTGGAAACAAATTAAAACGTACAGCTTTGCTATCACTTCCAGCATGAATGAAGACAGAAAACTAAACAGCAGTGACGTTTGTAAGGTTACTGAAGTTTGGCTAGCTGGTATATAATGATGTGTGAAGAAAATATAATCTGATCAAACATTATTCAGCTTTAAACATTGTTCAGCTTTAAACATTGTTCAGCTTTAAACATTGTTCAGCTTTAAACATTGTTCAGCTTTAAACATTATTCAGCTTTAAATATTGTTCAGCTTTAAACATTATTCAGCTTTAAATATTGTTCAGCTTTAAAGTTACTGTGCAAACTGTGTAATAAAGATGTGTGCTCACGACTTTGGCCTTGAAGAGCGATAAGAAGCGATCGCCTCATCCTGCAGGCGAAAAGATATCTGCAGGCGAGGAGACTAGAACACCCAAGGCCGCTTTCCTTTTATGGAGTTGTTTTTCTGCTAATGCAGCACTTTTCCTCACAACCCCCTCCTGTAAGTTTTAGAGAATATATACCCATCCTCACAGCAAAAATCAGGAATCTTTGGATGTGAGCTGTTTTGAGAGGTTGTCTCTGTCTCAATAAAAGTTCACTGATTCCCCCATCTGCTGCAGGTGTCCGGTTGTCTTCATTCTCCGCCAGCCTGGTTAAGTCAATTCCTCCTTAACATCTAAAAGAACCTATTTAATGAAGGAAGACGGTTCACTTTGTGTTTAATATTATTCTATTGCTGCTGTTGTTTTTTTTATATCCTTCAATTGGCGTCACGAACAGGATCCGCTCCAGGCCAAACTGGAACGGGGGGGAGGAAATCGGCCGTGGTCTGGGTGAACGGAGTTTGGACAAAAGCTGTGTGCACACAAAAACAAGGTAAGCAGACCTTTTATTTCTGCTATATTGAACATTATAAAAATACTTAGTGTCCAAACTCCTAGTAATTCATAACCAAAATTGTCTGGCTTACTTAAGGCTTGCTGAGAATCAGACAAGTGAATAAGAGATAAGTGAATAAGAAATAAGTGAATAAGTGAATAAAGATAAGAGTGAACTGAGGTCTGACCACGGTTGCGGCCGACGGGTCGCTCTCCGGTGTCGGATAAATTCCTCAGCAGGTCTGGGACCTTGAAAGGGTTTATTAGTAACGCCTTTCTAAACAAATTAAAAGGTTAAAGGCCTTGAGAATATTTTTTAGTAATATTCTCTAAACTACAGAAGGGTTAGGAAGGCCCAGAGGACTTTATTAGAAAAGATCCTCTAAAACTTAAAAAAGAGAAGTACTGGTTGGAGTCCAAAAGGAGAGGTCCCTTGGATCAATAGGAGAAAACGGATCTCTTCTTAAAACCCCGATGATTTTAGTGTTTTAAATGTTTTGATGTTCTGTTTGATATTGGACACACATAAACACACGCTGAATGGTTGCTGTGGAACACTGGGCAGGACAGTTTGTTCTCCGTTGTTCACAGATTACACAATTAAAGGAACTAGGTTCCTCTTTTGGTTAAAATAATACACCACACATAGAATTTTTTTACACATTTATTACATACATACGGAGGGTAATGAGTGACTGCAGGTAATGTATGAAGTGTGAATGAGACGTGTGAACAAGGTGACAACCAACTAGCACCCCTATCAGGAAGCTCTAGGCAAGGTTACCCGCCAGACTCCGGTTTGGTAGAAGCTTGGTAACACCTGAAGGGATATTTCAGTGCTGACTCACCTTTAAAGCAGCGCCCCAGCTGATTAGTGCCTAACAGAGGCAGAAACCCAGCTGGCCCAAATTCTCCTTTAAAATCAATAAAAGAACACTCCTCCATTGACAGTAAAATGGATGGAGAATTAGATCGACAAACTAATGATGATGGTTGGGGTCCCGGTGTTATTCTTAGCACATTGGGAGAACAATTAACATGTGTTGAGACAGTCATCAACTCCACACACCAGCCTAAAGAAGCAAAAAAGCAGAAAGAGTCATTGAGGAAAACAGCTGAAAGGTTAATGAAAGAAAAGGGAAAGAATGAGGGGAGTAGTGGTAATTGGGGAATAATTTGGCAGAATAAGGCTATGCAGGCAAAAGAGAAAGAGGAAGAAGCCAACTCAGCAGCAGCAGGTGCAGGTGTGATAAGCGGGGTGAGACACAGAAAGGAAGCAGATAAGCACGCAGGCCGCAAAGCTAAATTTAATCACTGGGTGTGTTTATGGGAAACTGCAAAACCACACATGAAGAAAAATAGGTCTCAGCCACCTCCCTATTCTGCCTCAGTCCAGACTCCTCCCTCAGCAGGCATATATCCGGTACTTAATATCTCTGGTGGAATAATGACTATTGGAGAAGAACCGCCCGTAGCTCCAACTCCCATAGATACCAAGCATTTTTGCCCAGGAAGCTCCTCTCTGTCGGCGACACCCTCAGCTAGTAGTAGAGCCCCCTCTTCCATGTCCCATTGTTCTGGAACCGGATCTGAGGGCCTAACTGACCCATTTGCGAGCGCACCATTTGCGGTTCGAATGAACAGACAGGAACCCACTGAACAACAATTAACTGATCTAGAAGCAGCATTACGCAGCTGCTTAAATGAACATAGGTCAGTGGTCCAGGTGAATAATCGTGTTGCGTCAGCCCCTCTGTCCCGGTCCAACCCCTTTGCCAGCACTCCTGTCGCTGTTAAGGGAGATCTGACCGCTACTGCAAAAACTGAGCCTGGCACTTCACCAAATGTCACAGTTAACATGTCTTTGGTGGGCCGTCAGGATCCGGAAACACAGATGAGTTTAGCCCACGCTTTTGCTGACACTGCTACCCCACCAGGCGGGGAAGAAACTGAGGATACTGATGATGAACTCAGTAACCTTAACAATACACCCCCCTCTACCCCTCACAGTTTAGGATATCAGACTAGATCTAAGGGCCCTGTGCCTCAGCCTCCAGGCATGTTTCCCCTGGTCCAGACTAAAGCGCAACGTAGACCAGTGTATCAACCTTATTCATTCGGAGATGTCCAGGCCCTAGTGGACAAACTCCCTGACATAATGGAGGGAGGGAATGCCTGGTTAGCTGGTTTGGATAAATACACAGCTGGACAGGACCTCGCACTGGGAGATTTTAGAGCTATTATAACTAGGTGCACATCCCGATCTCAGGCAGCGGATCTGGAACAAAATGCGGGTACTACCACGCATGAGAACGAGGTGCCACTCATGCAGGCCTTGAGGTTTCTTGGACCGGCCCTGCGCAAACAATTCCCACCCAAAAATCAAGGCACCTTACAGAAATTTAAATGGGAGGAAAAGCAAAATCCCACCCATTATCTAAATCAGGCTGTTGAAGACTGGGTGAACCATACAGGTCATCACCCCAGTAGGACTTGTTCACAGAGCATGTGGTTTAGAAGGGCGGTGCTGAGGGGCATTCCGGAGTCAGTAAGCCAGAAAATGGAGGATAATCCTGATTTGCAGGACTGTGACTTTGCAATCTGGAAGAAACATTTGATTTTTAATCTTAACAAAGTGCAGATTAAGTCTGATGATAAAGCGGAGAGCGTCGAAGATTTACAGTTGCAACTGTTGAAGGTTCAGCTGCAGAAAGCGAAAAACGACCTGGGTGGAAAAGGTGACAAGCCTAAAAAGCAGCTTGTGGCCGCTGCGGCTCCCCCTCCTGGTCCAGTTCCCCCAGTTGCCCCTGATTTGTATCCGAACCCGTGGCCAGCTGATCCACAGCCCCCCCAGTATGGTGCTTATCACTCCCTGGCCCCTTATGGGCAGAGAGGTTCCCCATTTGGAGGAAACAGAGGTGGTTTCAGGGGAAGAGGTCAGATGGGAGGTGGTAGGGGAGGCCAGATGTATGTTTGTTTCCGGTGTGGACAACCTGGACACTGGGCTAAAGCGTGCCCTTTGAACCCGGCTGCTGGAAGAGGCAGGGGAGCCCGTGGTGGGCCCTATCAGCATCCTGGCCACAGAGGTGGACCTCGTGGTGCTTTAGTTGAAGTGCCCCCGGCCCCACAGATGCCTGTGATGGGGTGGGAGTACTACGAGGGTGGTCCCCAGCTATAGGACACCCCACAGACTGCCCAGGACAGTGAAGGGACAACGGCGGACCCTATGCTGTCCGTAACTGTAGATAAAAGAAGAAGCAGCTTTTTAGTGGACACTGGAGCTACGTACTCCACCATTAGGGATGTTGCTCGTGAAAGACTTACTGACAGAGTGACTACAGTGGTGGGCATATCTGGGGAACCTAAAACTCTGCCTTACACCGTGCCTCTCCCCACAACGGTTGGAGATCAGACTTTGTTACACAGCTATGTTTGTTCAAAACAGGCGCCTGTGAATTTACTGGGAAGAGACTTGTTGATTAAATTAGGAGCCACAATACTCTGCTCTTCACAAGGCCTAACTGTGACTCTCCCTACTGGTGTTGTGCTTCCCTGTTCTGATGGGCCAGAGGGAGGTGGTCAGTTTCTGCTGCAACCCTCCTCCTGTTTAGCGGACTCTGCTGACATCTACTGGGCATTATTGGAAGTTGAAACACCTGCTGAACCAGGAGTTTGGACTGCTTTTCAGCAATGGCGGCCGTGGCTCTCACTCCTGCATCCTTATGTCCCTCCCCCTGACCCACCTCATGTTACACTGTTTTATGACAGGCATGACACCACCTGGTACCAGCACATGTTCCAGGAGCAGTGTGAGGGGCGGGCTTGGTCTTTGAACATGTCATGCATTTTTGCGGCACCGGAGGGAGTGGCAGCAGCGGTTACTTTTACAACAGATCAATTACAGTGGTACATGATGTCTGATGAGGCAGCTCCCCATGTGTCACTGGCCTTACATCCTGGACACCAGGCTAGGGAGCTGGGTGGAATGGTTAAACGTTCCCTTGCGGCCACTGACTGGACACCTACAAAACTCCCACAGGTTTTGTTTTCTCCATCTACCAACACATACCAAATTTTAAATGATTGCTTTAATTCCTCAACACTGCAACATAGAGTGGTCAGCGGGTCACATGGCAGAGAACACACAGACCACTGTGATGCTGCGCCTTTACTCGACTCTCTTCCAGATTGTTTGTGGTCCCATGGACCCACAGATGTAGGTTTAGTTGATGTGGAGCCAGTCTCTTTTCAACTGTCATCTGCTACCCCTTTGTGGCAGCCTCAGTACCCACACAAACCGGAGGCTGAGGCTGGGATTGCAGAAACAATTTCTGGTTTGGTCACTGCCGGTGTCCTGGAGCCCTCCTGCTCTAAGTGGAACACGCCCATCCTACCCGTTGAGAAAAAAGGCACGGGGAAGTTCAGAATGGCACATGATTTGAGAAGGATTAATGCCTTACTTGGCACTCCTACTTTGCCTGTGCCTAATCCTTATGTTGCCTTGACCAACCTCCCACCGTCTCATGCCTGGTTCACCTGCATTGACTTGGCTAATGCCTTTTTCTGCCTCCCACTTCGTGAGTCACTGCGTGACATTTTCTCATTTACATTTAGAGGCCGCCAATGGCGTTACACTCGCTTACCACAGGGATTTTCCCTCTCCCCAGGACTGTTTAATCAGTGTTTGAAAGAACTTTTACAAACCTGCCCACTACCATCTGACTGTATGTTAATACAATATGTGGATGACATTTTGCTGTCTGCCCCCACGGCTGACATCTGTTTGGAGGCCACCAGAGTGGTACTTCAACACCTGGCCAACACAGGTTTTAAAGTCAGCAAAACCAAACTACAGATTGCAAGAAAACAGGTTTCTTTTCTAGGCCGCATGGTCTCACAGTCCGGTATTTCCTTGTCCCCAGAACACAGGAACTCCATTTTGCACCATCCAAAACCTCTAACTGTAAAAGACATGTTGTCATTTTTGGGCCTAACTGGTTACAGCAGGACCTATGTCCCAGACTATGTTGGCCTTACTTCTCCTTTGCGCGCTTTGGTAAATGAACAAGGCATGAGAAACCTCTCCGCTCCCCTCTCATGGACTACAGAAACAGAACAGGCGTTTATAAAGTTAAAACAACAGCTTTCTGTCGCCTCTGACCTTGCTGTGCCAGATTATGCTTTGCCTTTTCATCTTGATGTTTCTGGAACTGGAACCCATATTAATGGTATCCTGTTCCAGAAAAAAGGGGGAGAGAGAAAAGTGTTGACATATGTAAGCGTAATGCTTGACAACACTGAAAAACGCCACCCACCGTGCACACAACACGTTTCTGGACTTGCAAAAATCATTCAGAAAACAGCACACATAGTGATGAACCACCCACTAAAAATTTTGACATCACACAGTGTGGTGGCCTACGTCTCTTCACAGGCCTTCACACTCACTTCACTCAGGCAGAGACGCCTCAGTACCATTTTGGAAGCACCACACATCACCTACTCACATGAAGGCATAAACATGGCTGATCACATGGGATCAGGAGAACCACATATGTGTGAAGAGGTTGTGCAGGTACAGGAGAAAATCAGGCCAGATTTGCAGGCAGAACCTCTAATGGATGCAGAAAAAGATTGGTTCACAGATGGATGTTGTTTCAGAACTGAAAGTGGAATGTTGAAGGCTGCATGGGCAATAGTGGAACAGACAGACATGAGATGGAAAACAGTGAAGGCAGAGCAGTTGACAGGACAACAGTCTGCACAGAGAGCTGAAGTGAGAGCGGTGATTGAAGCCTTAAGGATGGGAAAGGGACAGAAAGTGAATATATACAGTGATTCAGCTTATGCTGTGGGAGCAGTGCATGTGGAGCTCAAGCAGTGGCTAAGAGCTGGTTTTTTGACAGCCAGCGGAAAGCCTATTAAACATGAGATGGAAATGAGGGAATTAGCGGAAGCACTGTTGTTACCTGTTAAGGTGGCAGTGGTAAAATGCAAAGGTCACAGTGCCGGATTGGATTTAGTGGCATTAGGTAATAAACAGGCCGACTTAGTAGCTAAGCAGACAGCTGGTTACTTACCCTCCCTGATTATGGTAATGGACCCAGAAGCCACACCCCCTCCAGAAAGACCACCCATACAACTAAGCCTAGCCACAATCAGAGAGTTACAAGACAAAGCCAGCCCCCAGGAAAAATCACTATGGGTAACAAGAGGGGCCACAAACACAGATGTCTGGCGTAGCCCAGATGGAAGGCCCATTCTACCGCCAGGGGTCAGACAGACAGCAATGGAAGAGGCACATGGCGTGGGGCATGTCGGACCTGCACAAATGATGAGAAACTTAGCCGTCTGGTGGCACCCTTATCTAAAAGACATGACAAAATACATGGTTAAAACCTGTAAGGAGTGCAACCAATTTGGAATCAAGCCCGCCTTCAAGCCAGTAGCAGGGTACTTCCCCATCCCACTTTGCCCAGGGAAAGAAATAATCATTGATTACACAGACATGGTGGACAGAGTGGGTGGTTACAGGTACCTGCTGGTGGCTGTGGATGCATTTTCAGGTTGGCCAGAAGCCTGGCCGACAGCAAGTGAAAACAGTAGAACTGTGGTGAAGTGTCTGATTAATCATTATATACCACAGCATGGGTTTCCCGAGGTCATAAGGTCGGACAATGGTTCACATTTCAGGAACCACGATCTGCAGAGGGTTGAAGCCGCATTAGGTTTGAAACATAAGTTTGGCTCAGTTTACCACCCCCAGTCCCAGGGGAAAGTGGAAAGGATGAATCAAACTCTAAAAACTAAATTGGCTAAAATCTGTGCACAGACCAAATTAGATTGGGTTAAAGCATTGCCTCTTGCATTAATGTCCATAAGATGCTCAGTAAATCAAACCTCTGGTTACACTCCATTTGAGTTGGAGCATGGCAGGCCTTTTCCTGGCCCCTCCTCTCGCCTTTTAATGTCGGATGAAGCTGATTCAGACCTCGATCCGAGGACATATTATAACATGCTCCGCAGTTTTGTTGCCCAGTATTCCTCACAGGTCGCTGAAAGAAACCAGCAAGAGCTGAAAGAGGCGGCTACACCTGGAATGGACTACGTCCTCCTGAAAGTCACAAAGAGAAAGTGGGCTGAGCCTCGCTGGACAGGCCCTTACCGCATAACAGAGCGGACCTCCCACGCTGTCAGGCTCGAAGGTAAAGGTGACACCTGGTTTCATTACACACAGTGCGCTGCTGCCACCGAACCAGGAAGAACCTTGAGAGAGGTGCAGAAGGACCTGTCAGAAGGAGCTGCAACAGCATCACCAACCACTTGAGGGAGCCAAAGCTCAACCTACAAGCCGGCTGGCTACAAAAGGGGGTGTTCTTCATACTGAACTAAACATTTTTATTTTTCTATTTTTAACATCTTTTATGACTTTGTTTTTATATTGGCTTGAGTTTTTAAGATTTACATTTTACATTGCAATAGTTTTAACCGCTGAAAGCTCATTTAAAGTTGTGTCACTGATACTTTTTGTTGCTCTTTAACTCCTAGAACACGCCCTTTGGCGAGGTGGGGGGAACTGGACCACCTTTCTCTGCCCCATCATCCTCTGTTAGACGACATCCAAGCTAAGTAAACATGTCTTGGCCCTTTCCCCCTGAAATGACAGGCAGGCAAAGATGTTGCGTCTTTGTTTGCTTCCTGGCCCTGGGTCTCATTCCCATTGGCATAATCTTGATCTGTGAAGGGCCCCCGACACTTCTGACACCTTCAAGTTCAAAAGCTTCGCCCCTTTCTGACAGTCCCAATCTGACAAATGTAGCCCCTAGGGTCTTGCCCACCACTTCCTCTCCAGTTTTGCCCACGCCCGATCCAGTTAGAAAGAAACGAGACACGGTTACCTCCTGTACCCCAAGCACGACTAGAATGATTACTCTTTGTGTCCCCAACAATAAAAGTTGGGTAGTTGAAATAGATTTCGCTAGCTTCCCAGTCACTCCCGTCACCAAAGACCAAGGGGGGGATCTTTTTAACCTGGCAGTACATCTCTCCTCCTCAGTGTGGTATATAACCCTGGGAGGTTGGCATCAGTGGAAGTGGTCCAGTTTAGTGTCAGAAACGGACCTGGATTGGTCAAAGTACTCTAGGGGTCAGGCTTTGCACTGGAGAAACCAAAATATGCTCAGAATAGCAAAAAAACCGGATCTTTCAGGCTTAATTTTTACCCTAAAGGATCTGGCCTTGACCTCCTGTCAACAATTTATAATTGCCCCTTGGACTGATCGCACCGCCCTGTATTGGCAAATGGAAATATGCCCTAGCGTTGCTGCAGTTCCAAGCTCTGTAGTTAAAGATGATAATCCCACCTTTAATGGCCCTGCGGTGACATATACAAACGGGGGGAGAAATGGCCGAATACGCATTGTAGACACAAATAAAATGTCTAAAGATGACCTCTTCCAAATTCTAACCGGTATTTCTGGAGCAACAAATAACTGGTTATTACTAGCTGAACAAGCTGCTGACACGACGGCTTCCGACTGCATAGTATGTATGGGAGCCCGCCCCACTTTACGAGTTGTACCGGCGCCAGTGAATAGTGCATGCCTCCTGCATCTTATGAACAACACAAAACGAGGTCATTGCTCATATCTGGAAAACCACTTTCCTAAAACTCAACGCTCGGTCTCTAATAAACCACCTTTCTTTTCTTCAGATGTAGCTGTGAACAATTTCACTTGTATTAACCTGACTGGCAATGCAGTAAAACTAGGTAGCTTAAACTCTTCTTGGTGCACTGAGATGACGGTTATGAAACCAAACTTCCGACCTACGGCTAGGGCTGATTTGTGGTGGTGGTGTGGCAATAACAAGTTATATGATGGTTTCCCTCGGGATGCGTCAGGTCTTTGCGCTCTCATAACTCTTATTTTACCTGTTTCAGTCACTCCAGTAGATCTCTCTATAGAAGTACACGAAGTTGGCCTCCCATCCTCCTCTGAACGCCGCTCTAAACGTTCTCTAATCCCAGGTTCAGCTCATAATCCAACCTATATTGATGCTGTAGGTATACCCCGTGGGGTCCCCGATGAATATAAACTGCGAGACCAGGTTAAAGCAGGCTGGGCCTCGATACTTTGGATGGTTGAAATAAATGCGAATGTAGACAGAATTAACTATATTCACTTTAATGTGCAACTGTTGGCTAATTACACTCGAGATGGTTTTGAAGCTGTGCATGCACAGTTATCTGCCACTTCCCTAATGGCTTTCCAAAACAGGGTCGCAACGGATTTTCTCCTCGCAGAAAAAGGCGGAGTCTGCAGCCTTTTTGGTCAGGACTGCTGTACCTATATCCCCAATAACACAGCTCCTGATGGTTCCCTCACTAAAGCTATTACTGGTCTCACAGCTCTTACTGTTAAAATGAAGGAACACTCGGGCGTTGATACTGCCATGTGGGACTCTTGGCTTAACATGTTTGGCAAATATAAGGCCCTTGTAGCTTCCATCCTGGTTTCCATTTCAGTTTTTGTTGCTATCCTAGTCACCTGCGGTTGCTGTTGTATTCCATGCATTCGATCCCTCTTCCAGAGACTGATTGTTACAGCTCTCACTCCTGAGGATAAGGATCTCGCCCGGCAGATGCCTTTATTGGCTGGTCAACTTCCCACCTCCTCGCCAACGGATGATGAAAACTCTGATCGTGAGGGTGACGAACATTATCGTCTTTCTCTTGTTTAGATGCTTCTAGAATGGTTGTTTCTCTGTGGTGTTTTGTATTAGGCTTGTTATTAATTGTTTCCCTCACCCACTTCCTCTTGAAGGATATATCTGGTTGGATTGTGTCTGGTCGGGTTGTGAGGGTTAAGCGATGTTCTCAGGGTCTCCGGACTTAAGCCTGAGCGAATGTGTACTCCCACCACTGGATATGAATTGTTTTTTTTCCACACCCCTTCCTCACGTTTTACCATGTTCACTTTTGAATGTCCTTAGCAGTTACCGTTCTGAGTTTATTTTACGGTTGATTTATTCTTTCACATTTTCACGTTTATATCTCTCATTATTATAGTATACTCTGTACTCTCCACATTTTTATCATTACTTATGTTTTTTGGTTACTGAATTACAGGAACTGTTAATTTTGTGTCACTACCCTGGTTGCACTAACTCGTTGTATCCGTGTGTGCAGGACAGCTGTTACTGCTTTCATCGGGAACCGAGACTGCTTGCAGCCGACCCCTGGGCAGGGTGGTGCCTGGACTCTTTTCTCCTCATCTGCAATGACAGATAAAGACAAATGATAAGACCCGAGGAGTTTTTCGAGCCAGGCTTCGACACGTCTCTGTGTTCCTTTGAATGTTACTTATTTTTGTGTGTTGACCCATTTAAGATGGGTCAAAAGGGGGATTTGAAGAAAATATAATCTGATCAAACATTATTCAGCTTTAAACATTGTTCAGCTTTAAACATTGTTCAGCTTTAAACATTGTTCAGCTTTAAACATTGTTCAGCTTTAAACATTATTCAGCTTTAAATATTGTTCAGCTTTAAACATTATTCAGCTTTAAATATTGTTCAGCTTTAAAGTTACTGTGCAAACTGTGTAATAAAGATGTGTGCTCACGACTTTGGCCTTGAAGAGCGATAAGAAGCGATCGCCTCATCCTGCAGGCGAAAAGATATCTGCAGGCGAGGAGACTAGAACACCCAAGGCCGCTTTCCTTTTATGGAGTTGTTTTTCTGCTAATGCAGCACTTTTCCTCACAACCCCCTCCTGTAAGTTTTAGAGAATATATACCCATCCTCACAGCAAAAATCAGGAATCTTTGGATGTGAGCTGTTTTGAGAGGTTGTCTCTGTCTCAATAAAAGTTCACTGATTCCCCCATCTGCTGCAGGTGTCCGGTTGTCTTCATTCTCCGCCAGCCTGGTTAAGTCAATTCCTCCTTAACATCTAAAAGAACCTATTTAATGAAGGAAGACGGTTCACTTTGTGTTTAATATTATTCTATTGCTGCTGTTGTTTTTTTTATATCCTTCATGTGCTACGTGACCGCTAGTGACACAGCTATGTTAGCATAATATAAACAAGCTAACTTTTTTCCACTCGATAAAAGTTAACGTGAGTGTTCTCGGTGGTCAGGAACAAATGTAATCGCATGGCAGGATGCTGTAAAAGGACCAAACTTCAGCCAGGAGAACAACTGAGATAATCCATCCACAATACGAGGTTAGTCATTCATATACTGCTGCATGGGCTGGGCTGTAGTTACATCCTAAGGTTTTAAAAACTGAGCTTAAATAAATGATTAGTGGTAATAAAAGCCGAGGGAGGTCAACAGGGATCACTCACTGTTTTAGGAGCTTTTTGAGATCAAATAGAAGAAAATACATAACATTAAACATGTTAACAACACAACTGCTCTCTGCCCAGCCTGGAGGTCACTGCAAACTCTCGGTACCTCAGCAGAGCTGGCAATATCATCAAGGACCACTCTCACCCCAGCAACCAACTGTTTGAACTATTACCGTCAGGCCGACGGTACAGGTCACATAAAACCAGGACAAACAGATTCAGGGATAGCTTCTTTCCCAGAGCTATCACCGTAGTAAATAAGCACAAAAACAATTGAACCTATTCCATACCGTCACTGTCATTATATTATGCTGCTATTCATACTGTCATTATATTAATGCTGCTATCCTGTATATATTGTACATACTATTGTTTGAGTACTTACGATTGTTTTTTTTTGTACTTTTTATATTTTACATTTATATTTATTATTGAAACTTGCACCAAGGGAGTGGCACTCCAATTTCGTTGTACTCTGTACAATGACAATAAAGGCTATTCTCTATTCTATTCTAAAAGCCATATTAAACGCACACTACTTTAGACCCGGAAGTAGGATTTGTCGCGTCATCACTGAACAACCGGATAGAATATATATTTAAAGGTATTTATGTATATCTATGTGTTTGCATGTGTGTCGGTTTTGTGGGTTGTCATAATAAAATACAATTTAGTGCCACAACTTCTCTGTGTGGCAATGCACAAGTCAGACACAACCTCTATAGTTATTTGCACATAGTCAACAACCACTCCCTCCCTCCCTCCCTCCCTCTCCCACTGAGCAGTTGCTCATTACTTGATAGCTACATGGATAGCTTAATAGATATATCCTACAAGTTCTTCTTGACTCATATTCCTGGTTTTTTGATGTGTTTTTGGTAAGATGCATTACATTTACACTCTGTCTTATCTCACACTAATCTGTAGCGAACCTCTGAAGTGTGTTTGCATTTATTTAGTATGCATTTCCCAGATTTCTTTTTTTCCTATTTTTTCAAACAGTTTAGCAATTTATCTTGTTCTGCCTCAAATAGAGTGGCCTCATATTGTGTAGTCAAATTCTTCAGAAGCAAATGGGATAATTTTAATGAGTGCCATTTTGAGTTGTTTTGCTTTTTAATCATTGTGTTGTTTTTGTTGCTATGTTACTTCATTTTAGGTTAATCAGCACCAGAACCACAATGAAAGTTTAACTGAACAGGAGTTTTTCAACAGCAACAGAGGTAAGCAGAGAAAACAATGAGATAAACAGTTCATGCAAATGCAGAATCTGACCAAGATCTAGAAATATTTTGTACTGTGTTTTCCATTCTGTTGGGTGTCATACTGTTTTATTCAACTTCAAACAACAGATCTTGTTACTTACATGAACTAATAATGTGGGAGGTGATTTATGCTGGTAAATGCTATCTGTTCAAATGCCATGAATATAAGAGGACACAAACCAACTTTTTATGCTTATCCGATTTTGTGCATTCCAGTGCAATGCTCTTAATATGCTGCAAACTATAAATATTTATAAGTAAAGAGTTATTGTTTCTATTACTGTATTCTAAAGGCTTAGTCCTATTTTTCACATTCATACATGTATTTGTTCTCAGATTGGAACTCTGCCAATATGTATTTCAAATGGGGAAGATCCAGAGTTAGCATTTTCCCGCTACTGAGTATCACAGCAATTGTTTTGGTCTCCAATCTTTTATGGAGTTTTTCTGGATATACCTTCTGTCATCGCGAGCCGAGTCTTTGTGGCTGTCAGAAATGTCTAAGAGACAGTGATCCTTGGTTTAATGACATCATCAGCGAAGCTCCTGAACCCTTTCTGTCACAGAAACATATACCTTCAGAGAAAGACTTCCTCTGGTGGAAGGTAAATAATAAAAAACAACATATCAACATATCACTTTTTTGGCTTCTGTGGTGATGTTAAAGGTATTATTATTATTCAAGTATGTCATGACATTTAACAACATATTGCTGCTGTTAAATGACATGGTCTACCTCCATCCAAAAAAAAGCACAAATATTCCTCTATTGTTTAAGTAAACAAACTACACAAATTTAAAGCACCTTGTACTATCTTTTTTTTTTTTTTTTAAATATACTGCACTCTTCATCCTCCTGTATTTCTACCTGAAGAATGGTAAAATCCTTATCATTTACTGGCAATGACAAGTTCTGGAAAACCTTTTTAGTTCCTTTAGTGAAAGTCGCAATATCACAATATGAAAGCGCCTCCCTACGCATAAAACTGGATTGTTGGCATTTTCTTTAAAGGGCCAGATTTACTAAATGGGGCAAAATAGCATGTGAGTGAATTCCCACTCATCAGTAAGACAATCAGTAAGGTAATTGTTTTGGTCTGCAACCTTTTATGGAGTGTTTCTGGATATAACTTCTGTCAAAAGAAATGGCTTAATATAGCAATGAGTATTTTTTTGTTTCTCTCAAGAAAGGGGTAGCGTTCAGGCCCAGGGGTTGAGGTTCTCACTAATGATAACTTAGAGCTCTGAGGTAAAACTGTGACTCTATCTGAATTGAAAGACAAAAAAATATGTTTGTGTAAGTACTGTTCATAATCTATCATTGCATAAATGTGCATAACTCATATGCTTGAATAAACTTACAGATTAATCCTGATGTTGTATCTTGCAGATCAGTCTTAAACTTTTCAGAACAATTCTAAATACCAAATGAAAGTACTGAAATAAACTTCAGGCCTAAAAAGATTTTTGCCTAAATTAGTATACATTTTTTACTCTTGAGCTTCAGTGATCTTTCACAGTTGTTGTAAATGGTGCATCATAATATTGATGCTGATATGGAAAAAGTCACAGGGGTGGGCATTTAGACAAGATCTAACTGTGAGCTTAATCAAGAGGAGTGTATGTTTGAAAGGATCTTTGCCAGACTTACTGGTGACTCATGAACTTGTAATCATTGGGAAATCCTATAGTATTTTTGTTCTGTGGGGAAGTTTGATTTTTTTTCAATAACTTTCTCCTCTTTGTCAGAACTTACAGGGGGCAAGACTTCAGAACTTGACTTTGTACAATAAAACTCTAGAGAGGCTATTTCAGACAATAACACCAATTGCAGATATTGGAGAACCTCGTCCTGATCACTGCAGGAGTTGTGCCGTGGTGGGGAATTCTGGAAATTTGAGAGGATCGCATTATGGACCTCTGATTGATTTCCATGATACCGTAATAAGGTAATAATCATTTAACACAAACACAAAATCTAATGTAAACAATGTTCTTGCAAGACGAAAAATATAATATAATATAATATAATATAATATAGTATAATATTGTAGCGGGTCAGGGCTGTTCGGGGTTCTGTTTGTACAGTTATGTTTTGTTTATGTTGCCATAGTGACAGGTGACGCCCTCTCACTGCGACGGTGTGTCCTTCGGGGGTCAGAGGGTGCCCTGTGTTGTTGTTGTTGTTGCCGCGCTGAGCAGTTAGCTAGCGGCAGTGTTCTTCTGAAAATGTGAATAAACGGCTGTGCTCCCTGGATAGCTCACGGGAAGCAAGACCAAACGATACCTCCGTCTCCTCCTTGTCTGAGCTCGCCACATTGGTGTCAGAAGTGGGATGGCTCACCCTCGCCGTAATGGAGAGAGACATTCAGAGGCTGGAGCAAGCCGTCGAGGACAACATTCCCTGCTTGGTAAACTGGCGATGGAAGAGAGAGGATGTGAGCGGCCATCTAAGTCCTCCGACGGGTTCCGATGGTGCGAGCACACCGCGGTGGCGGCCCATCGCGACAGATGCTAGTGCAATGCTTCATGGGCTACCTCTGTCGACCCACACGCCGAGCCCCCAACCGCGAGCAGTTATGCCTACCACCCCAGTTAAGGTACCGAAATACAACGGGCTAACCCCGTTAGAGCCCTACCTCTCACAAGTGCGGCTAGCCGCCAGACATAGTGGCTGGAGCGAAGAGGAGACTGCTACACACCTAGCGCTAGCATTAGAGGGAGAAGCACTGCAGATACTCCTTGACCTAGCCCCGGCAGAGCAGCATGAGCTCTGGGCCCTCACCGCGGCACTCGAGAGGCGATTCGGGCAGCGGCACTCCACTGATCAGAGCAGAGAGCAGCTAACCAACCGGAGAGAGCCTGGGCACCTTTGCAGCAGACGTGTTGCTGTATGCTCGTCGTGGCTACCCGGAGTTTCCAGCAGCGGCCCGTGAGCTTAGCCTGCATGCTTTTTTGCGAGGACTTTTCCCAGAGCGACTACGCCAACACGTCCGCCTGGCCATGCCTCAGACCCTCTGTGAGGCGCTTCGTGAGGCTGAAAGGGCCGAGCCGGTGCTCACCTCGCGACCTAACCAGCAGGCGCCCTCCCCAAACTACCCCCAAATCAGAGCCGCAGACTGCGACGGGGAGGGGGAGGTCACCGAGATGTCCCAGCTGCAACCCTCGGTGCCCCGGAGGCTTCCTCGTCGACCAACCGACCGCTGCTACCGGTGCGATGAGCCTGGCTACGTGGCGCGTGACTGCCCAGCACCAGCCCCGAAGACCGGAACTATGCAGCCTCAGGAAAACGAGGAGGGAGCGGTGTAGCGAGGGGACCACTGCTCCATCTTCCTGCCCCCCTCCAAGGACGATGCACAGTGGTGGGCCGAGTTGGGCACCTCAACGGACTCTACCTGAGCTGCTGTGTTGAGGACCAGCCATGCCAGGCCCTGGTGGACACGGGGTCTACCATTTCCCTGATACGACCTGGCGTGCTCCCTGAAACATCCGGGCCACTGGTGAAGGGTTGGTTGCCCACAGACACCCAGCTGATGACAGTGACGGGGGAGAAAACTGTTATGCGGGGGAAGAAACCGTTGCGGATCCGAGTGAAGGGTCTAGAGCTGGTGCACGACTTCTGGCTCGCCGACATTCAAGACCAGCGCATCATTGGCCTGGATTTGCTGAGCCACTGGGGGGCCTGCGTCGACACCGCAAAGCTGGCTATTACTCTTGGCGCAGAGACTTTTGCTCTCCAGCGCGGTCAAAAGCAGGGAGCGGGGACCAGACGAGACAGGCGTCTCGCAGCTGCCGCTCAGCAGATTTCGGATCCGTCTGCGCCCACACCGGCTGCCCCTCTCGAAACAGCAGGTAGCGGAAGAGAAGATCCGTGAGATGGCTGCGACTGGGGTAATCGAGCCGTCCAATAGCCCATGGGCGGCACCCGTGGTTCTGGTGGGGAAGAAGGATGGCAGCCCGAGGTTCTGCGTGGACTTTCGCCGTCTCAATGCAGTCACCAAGAAGGACTCGTACCCGCTGCCACGGATCGACGAGGCCCTAGATTACGTTACCGGCTCCAGTTGGTTCAGCTCCCTCGACCTACGCAGCGGTTACTGGCAGGTGGAGCTAGCCCCCGACGCAAGGCCTAAGACGGCATTCACCATTGGACAGGGGCTGTGGCAGTTCAGGGTCATGCCATTTGGGCTCTGCAATGCGCCAGCGACGTTTGAGAGGCTGATGGAGAGGGTGCTCGTGGATATCCCTCGTAGCCGCTGCGTTGTGTACCTGGATGACCTGTTGGTGCACGGTGGTGACTTCGACAGTGCACTGTCTCACCTGAGCGAGGTCTTGAGTGCCATCTGACGATCTGGGCTGCGGCTCAACCCCGCAAAATGCCGCCTGTTGGCGAGAGAGAACACGTTCTTGGGCCATGTGATCAGCGCTCGAGGTGTCGCCACTGACCCCGCAAAAGTGGCTGCGGTCAGGGACTGGCCGACTCCCTCGAACGTCCAAGAACTGCGGAGCTTCCTGGGCCTAGCCTCCTACTACCGTCGGTTCATCAAAGGGTTCGCGACAATGGCCAACCCCCTCCACCGCCTGACTGACAAGGGACAGCTGTTTGGCTGGGGGGATGCCTGTGCTGCGGCTTTTGCACAGCTGAAGGAGGCCCTCACCAGAGCCCCAGTCCTGGCCTACCCCGACGCCCAGCAACCTTTCATTGTGGACACTGATGCTAGCAATGCAGGGGTCGGGGGTCCTTTCCCAGCAGGACGAGGCTGGAGAACGGGTGGTGGCGTACTTCAGTTGGGCCTTGGGGCGAGCCGAGAGGAACTACTGCGTGACCCGGCGGGAGCTGCTGGCCGTAGTGCTAGCGGTGCGGCACTTCCAGCCATATCTGCATGGCTGCCGGTTCCTCCTGCGCACTGACCATGCATCTCTGACTTGGCTCCTGAATTTCAAACACCCAGAACGGCAGGTGGCCCGCTGGCTGGAGTTCCTTCAGGGCTATGACTTCGAGATCCAGCATCGGCCAGGTCGACAGCATGGCAAAGCTGATGCCCTCTCCAGACGGCCCTGCGTAGCCGTCGAGTGCCGCTACTGCCTGCGACAGGAAGAGCGGGCCCAGGAGGTGCTGGGGGTGGCTACTGCTCAGGCCACAGCCGGATGAGGGGGGTGGCTCCCATTGACAACGCAGCAGCTGAAGCGGGAGCAGGAGGCCGACGCGACGTTGGTTCAGGTGGGGGCCTGGCTGGAGGCGGCGCAACGCCCCGCCTGGACGGGGGTGTCGGGACCGGAGCCCGAGGTGAAAGCCTACTACTCTCAGCACAACAATCTGGAGACCCACGACGGCCTCCTGTACCGGAGATGGCGGGCCCCCGGTCAGGGCAGAGATCTCCTGCAGCTGTTGGTGCCTTGGTCGCTGCGGTCACAGGTGCTTGAGCTGGTCCACGGCTCGGTGGGGGCAGGACACTATGGGAACGCCAAAACTGTCCGCCGCCTCAGGGGACGGTTCTACTGGCCTGGCTGTCGACGGGATGTGGAACTTCATGTGCACTGCTGTGACACCTGCACGGCACAGAAGGGCCCAACTCAACGCTCCACTGCCCCCCTTCAGCAGTACCTGGTGGGGGCCTGTTACGAGTTCAAACATTGGGGATGGAGACAAGAGAAAAAACCACAATAACAACACTGGTCCGGCCGGGTTAAGTCAAACGATGATTTTAATAGTCACACACGTGGGAGATGGACACTGTATGCAGACAGCCTCAGATCTCAAAATGGTGGAGCATTAATCAAACTCTTATAGCCTCTGGTGCCCCCACCTTATCATAAAAGCCTAAACATTCACATGCTTTTCTCTCACACGGCGCCTAGGTTATGACCTTGGCTCCCTGTTTATCTGCTCCTGCTGAGATGGGGCAGAAAACTCCAGCATGCTCTGTTCTCTTCTAATCAGACAAATAAGGCGATGACTTTCTGCAAACAGTATTTCTTATAACATCATAAAACAATATCATTCATCCACAATAAATCAGCAGTCTAATGTAATGCAAATCAGTTTAACTAATGCAATAGTTATCCGCTTCTTCTA
The DNA here is from genome assembly GCF_057382185.1 of Mchenga conophoros. Classification (NCBI taxonomy): domain Eukaryota; kingdom Metazoa; phylum Chordata; class Actinopteri; order Cichliformes; family Cichlidae; genus Mchenga; species Mchenga conophoros. The sequence continues at coordinate 30,785,931 of NC_140546.1, read as the reverse complement.
ATTCAGGAGAATACTGCAAACTAAAACTACATAATAATTCACAATCTTTAATTAGGGGTATAACATGGCATAAAATAATATTATAATTTAACAGGCCCCAATGGAAAGAGTGGGAGTGGACGTCCTAGGGCCTTTCCCCGTCACAGAGTCAGGGAACCGGTATGTGTTGGTGGCTATGGACTATTTCACGAAGTGGCCAGAGGCCTACGCGGTGCCGGACCAGAGCGCAACGACGACGGCCGAGAAGCTGGTGGAGGAGATGTTCACCCGTTTTGGGGTCCCGGCTGAGCTCCACAGTGACCAGGGGCATAACTTTGAATCGAAGGTCTTCGGGGAGATCTGCCGGCGACTGGGGGTGGAGAAAACGAGAACCACACCGCTCCACCCACAAAGCGATGGCTTGGTTGAGCGCTTCAACCGCACACTGGCCACCCAGCTCGCCATTCTCACCAGCCGCCACCAGCGAGATTGGGACCGACATCTGCCCCTGGTCCTTTGGTCGTATCGGACTGCGGTGCAGGAGTCCAGCTAGTGTACACCTGCCGCTCTGATATTTGGACGGGAGCTCCGGACGCCTGTGGATCTGGTGTTCGGGTCCCCCCCCGAGCCGGAGATTGATGGTGGGCCAGAGATGGACTACTACAGGAGGCTCAGGGAGCGGCTGCAGGTGGTTCATGACTACACCCGCCAGGCCTAGGCCAGCGCCGGAGTACGACAGAAAAGAGCCTACGACACCAAGTGCCGAGGGGGGGTTTCATGCCTGGCGACAAGGTTTGGGTGTACTGCCCAGTTCGCAAGAGAGGAGTGTCCCCCAAACTCTGCAGTCACTGGCAAGGGCCGGCAGAGGTTGTGGAGCGGCTAACAGACGTGGTGTACCGTATCCGCATGCCGGGCCCGGGGCGCATGGTGGTGTTGCACCGGGACAGGCTCTCACCGTACCGACCGCTCACTCCAGCAGGAGATGATGGTGGCACCGCATGGCCAAAAGAAGGCACCTGGACATTTGCAGGACTTTGTGTGGGGTGATGGGGTCGTCGGGGACGACTGACCCCTTAGGTGGGGGCTATGTAGCGGGTCAGGGCTGTTCGGGGTTCTGTTTGTACAGTTATGTTTTGTTTATGTTGCCATAGTGACAGGTGACGCCCTCTCGCTGCGACGGTGTGTCCTTCGGGGGTCAGAGGGCGCCCTGTGTTGTTGTTGTTGTTGCCGCGCTGAGCAGTTAGCTAGCGGCAGTGTTCTTCTGAAAATGTGAATAAACGGCTGTGCTCCCTGGCTAGCTCACGGGAAGCAAGACCAAACGATACCTCCGTCTCCTCCTTGTCTGAGCTCGCCACAATATAATATAAGTCTATGTATATTCATGTATCTAAAATGCAAAAATGTGTGCTAAATATGTATCCTTCTGTATTATTTAGAATCAATCGGGGGCGTACCAAAGGCTATGAAACAGATGTTGGAACCAAAACAACTCATCATGTCATGTATCCAGAGAGTTCTACTAGACTGGACAATACCACTCATCTCTTGTTTTTTCCTTTCAAAACACATGACTTTTTGTGGCTCATGAAGGACTTAAATCGAGGGTAGGCTAAAAGGGCTACTGTCTTAAAACCTATGTTGCCAGAAATTGTATTGCAACTGTTTTGCTCTGAATATCAGATTTTAACTGGTTTGCAACATAGTTTTAGCTAATTGTACGGAAAAATGCAGTATAGTTTTTTTTTGTTTTGTTGTTAGAACAACCACATTAAACAAAACAGTTTTTGAGACAACCCATCAGAGGTCAGCCTTTCTTTTTTTAAACAGCAAAAAGTGCAGAAAGTTATATGAATTGTTATATGAACAACTTAATCTTTTGTTGTGATGTGCTAGTCTTAGGTAATTATTAGCATTTATTTATGTAATCAGTTCATTTCATCTTTTTAACAGGGAAAATGGTGCTCCAAACTTAAAGAAGATAGCTAACAAAGATTTGGTGAGTATTTTAGGTTTACATGAACAAAACTGGCATATAAGCTACCATTAATTCAGGCAGGAAACAAAGTCAGCTGATTTTACACACTGAACTGGATAATCTCATATACAGTAGGTTTTACTATTAACCTGATTTAGCATATCCAGTATTGCTACAGATGTGCAAGCCATTTCACAAGTCACCTGCACCTCAGCTTTTTCTTTGTTGCAGTATTTACTGTTTACTCTGCTCTGTATTAGGTATTGTTATGGTTTTCCCAATCTCTCATACTTGGCATTTATGTGCCTGGAAGGTCATGCAGGTCAATAGTCAAGGCCATACCACCAAAAACAAATACTGGCTTCTTTTAGCTACAGTCGTGCTAATGTAAAGTATTTTGTGAATTCATTGCAGAAAGTAATAGTTCATAAAACTCAGATTTAAGGCTATGTCTGATTCATAATAGATCTGGATCCTCCATCCGGCTTTCATGAAATATGTTCATCAAGTATGGCTGGGAAAGAAGGGTGCTTATCCATCCACTGGCTTTCTTGCTGTGGTTCTCAGCCTAGTGATGTGTGATGAGGTATGTTCACTTTAAACAATTTGTACATTATGCATCTGACTGACAGTGGTGGTAGTTAAACACTGAGAAACACTGATTTACCAGCAAAGTTGAGAAAAGTCTGCCTTAGATGACTACATGACTAAAACAGAAATCTATGGTTATTTCAAGAAGAGTCAAGAAGAGTGGACATCTGATGGTTGACACATTTACCTGCAAACCAAAGGCAGCAACTACTCTAGCTAAAGACACATGGGTTGTGTTTAAAGGTGGTACCATGAAGGATATCAAGTGTTAAAAGTATTGCCAAATCGAACATGTAGAGCCTACCCGCTTGTGTCAACAGAACAGCTGAAAGTAGTTTTACATAACTCTTGGATAGCAATGTGTAAAAATGCCATACCTGATGTAAGAGCCAATTAAAGGTTAATTTTATTAGTACTGGTAAAATGATTAGAGGAGAAATATACGTGTTTGATGTTAAGAATATAATTTCTAGTTAAGGCTTTCACAATAAAACAGGAAACATGAATCACAACTCAGAGACACGGACTCAACACAGAGAGACAGAAAATGACACATGGAACTGAACTATACATGAAGCCACAATTCCTAAAACATGGATAACAGAAACATGAAACTGTAATAATAATAATCACAACCACAACAAGAGAACAAGAAAACAATCCATGATGCAAAATTAAACCAAAACATAATAAACTCAAAATACCGGGTCCAACGGACCCAAAACCGTGACAGATACAGTCAATGTGGAGTTTTTGGCATGTTATGAAGCTGGTTTACACTATGTCTATTAAAAATTCTAAGCAGAAGACAAATAGTGCATGCAACTTGAGCCAATAAACCCCTGCAACTTATAAGATGGCAGATGAAAGAGAGGTGGGAAGAACATGTAAGTTAACAGAGAAGGCTTTGGAAGAAAAATTACAAAGATGTATTGCTTTAAGAAGACGAACATTAGGAACAATCACAGGCAAAATAAAGGAGATAAAGATAATGATGAGTGATGCTCAGAACCTTCAAAATTTGAAAGAAAGGGTGGAAAGTAACTTTGCATAGGCTCTGAATGAGTTTCAAAGTCACAATAACCAGGTTATGAGCCTTTTGTCTGAAGAAGAAAAAATATTTGACCAGGACAATTGGTTTGAGCCCAAAATGGCATCAATAAGAGAGTTTATGAAAACAACAAAGAAATGGATAGCAGAGGATCATAAGCATATGATTCCAAATGAAGCTGAGCAGCAGGAGCACGTTACAGTTGGCTTGGAGGAAGCTGTTAACCCAGATGACAGCGCATCACAGGTTGGAGCTAGAAAGGATGCAGTTCATAGCTCGCGTGGGTCTCAAGTCAGCCAAGCATCTACAACATCTAGAGTTTCCTCCACTCGTGCTAAACAGGAGGCAGAACACGCAGCCTTGCTGGAAAGAGCCGCAGCATTGAAGAAAAAGCAAGAACCTGAGTTAGAGTTGGCCAGGATTAGGCAACATCTTGAGTTTGAAACAGCAAGAGTCAAAGCGGAAAAAGAAGAGTTAGAGTTGGAGACTGCATTAGCAGAAAGTCAAGCAAAATTAAAGGTGCTCAAAGAATGTGAAAGATCTGAAGATGGTCTGAGCAGTTATGTGTCAATACAAAGATCCCAAGGTCGAGGAGTTAAAAAGGAAAGAGTTGGCATAATGCTCCCACAACAAGATGATGTGAGTAGTCACGCTAATTCACAAGTGCAAAACTCACAGGTACCACATCCAGTCTCCACTCATGGGCTTAATGGTCACGTTAACAGAAGTGATGATGTATTGTCAGTCATGCAGAAACAGAATGTAATCACTGAGTTACTTGTGAAACAGCAGCAGCTGGCTCAGTTGCCATCAAAGGACATTCCTGTTTTTAAAGGTGATGCACTACAGTATAAGGCCTTCATAAGAGCCTTCGAACAAGCAGTAGAGCAAAAGACTGATAACGATCAAGATAAGCTGTATTTTTTGGAACAGTTCACTGCTGGCGAACCACAGGAGCTAATTCGCAGTTGTGTACAAAGGTTACCGTGAGGCCAGACGGTTGCTACAGAGAGTGTACGGTATACCGTACACTCTCTGATGGTGTGCAGCATTCCCACGTCTAACAGGCAAAGGAAGCTTTGGAGCACACATGTAATTTCACGCTGTTGGAAGATAAACAAATAGAGAATGGTAAATTTACATGAACCTCACTCTAAATGGGTTTATATAAATATCATATGTAATATGGCAATGACAAACCTTAGCAGACTCTGTGGGTCCAGCTTGCGCAGTGAAGCACGAGCGATTTGCTCCTGTACTGGGCATTCCATTGTCCTCCTCTACCCACGCAGTGCCTTCTTTTGCCGTCTGGCTCAGACAGGGCTTCCCAGTACCAGGGGGGCCTCTTCCGAGGAGGCATGTTGGGTTCTTCCGTCTCCTTTTCAGATTCTTCTGAGGAGGTATCAGTGGCCTGCTGGACAAATGAAACCTCTCCTCCATCAGAATCTGCTTCGTCCATTTCCTGAAGCAAGGCCCAAGGATGTTGCGCCGATAGGTTATTCCTGCATGGCAGTGATACGGAGGCCATCCTGATGTGCGTTCTCAGAAATGCGAAGAAGAAATGATTCTCCCTCCTGGTCGGTCTGCTTTTATGCACAGTACTGTGCTGTAGTCAAGCAATGCCACTCCTACACATACACAAATCTCTCCTGGTTGGGGGAGGGTGTTTTGCACAACAAAAGCAGGAGAACAATGGAGCTACTACATTTATTTCATGCATACATACATATACATGCATTTCACCCCCATGTCATACTGTGTATGGTTGTGTGTGTGTGACAAATAAAAAATTTGAATTTTTACTAACCCTGCGCAAATTTGCGTAAATTCCCTGAACCTAACACCTCCTAGTACTCTGCTGAGAGGCCTTCAGCTCCATTGTAGGGTTGTAACACAGATTTTTCTCTTACCTTGGATCTGAGCTACTCTGAGTGAACAAATGCAAATCTTCCAGGCCTCAAAGATAATGGGTGGTTTGCACAACAAAAACAGGAGGAGAATCGAGCTGATGACCTGTGAAAATTTCAGCAGGGGTGATTAACACCTCAGGACATCCACCAGAAAATAAAAAAGTCAGTAATTCTAGGAGGTCTTACCGGTAGGTTCAGGGGATTTACGCAAATTTGCGCAGGGCTAATAGATCTAGTAGTAGGGACTTGTACCAGGAAAAAAAAGAGGCTCAGTAATTCTAGTGTTAAAGGTTAATTTTATTGGTACTGGTAAAATGATTAGATGAGAAATATACATTATACGTTTGATATTAGTAATATAATTTCTAGTTAATTTCAAAAAACTGTTTTGTTAAAGGTATAGAATATAAAAGTGCGACATTCTAATGCACTTTTTAGTATTTTGGGCTTCCGGCACACTGTAATTACGTAGTTGGGGAGTCGGATAAGCTGGAAGCAACACAGTTTTTTGACCGAGTCTTGCCATGTAAATTAAAAGTTTCAATAAACATCTTTTTTGCAAGAAAAGTACCTGGACTTGCTCGCGTTTCAAATGCATGTTGCCAGACTGACTCCTAAAGGTGGTACAGAAGAGTGAAATAGAGATGGAGTGCCGCCACTACACTTGGTATTGATTCAATGCTAAATACTAGAGATGGCACGATACCACTTTTTTATGTCCGATACCGATACCGATATCATAAATTTGGATATCTGCCGATACCGATATGAATCCGATATAGTGTGTTTTAATCAATAAAACTGTTTTTTTAAAAATATCTTGCTGCATTTTGTATAAGTTCATACTCAAGTTTAAAACAACAACTACACTAAAGCTATTCTGTTATACCTATATGCAAAAAAAAAATATTTATAGTTCAGCAATACTGATCAATCTAATAAACTTAAACCTACACCATCCTCCCTATTCTGGTATTTTAAAGAGTACTTAGCGTAAATATTAAGCAACCTAACTAATAGGGTTCCAACTCCCAGCAACAACAAAAATAAATAAATAAAAAATAGGGAACCACCCCTCACGCTCCACCTCATGATGCTTAATCGACGTAATCAACCTTAATTTGATGCAGTGTGGAAAAAAAATGCACAGAAATCAATTATTTTTCAAGAAATATTAAATAGATTCAACATCTTTCTTCAACAAAATTGCAGACTGTACAGATGGTACCTTCCCAAAGGAAAAAGTACTATAGCTTACTAGGGTATATATATTAGACGTAATAGTCACTATATACAGTAATTGACTTCTATTCATTTTACATCAAATTAAAACTTTCGGTGTAAGATTCGGATAATTATTTATTAAAAGCTCGACATTTTAAATGAGAACAAGAAAGAAAAGTATGTCTTTGTGCCCCCTTTTCCCTGTTAATGCCCTATCGGCCCCCCTGGCTAAACTTTGCTAGATCCGCCCCTGCACAGTTACCAGCCGTCAGCTACGTAGAAAAAGATCCTCGAGTAGAAAGTAATAATAAATAAATTCTAACAACAGCTGATCAAGCTTAAACGTGCTGCTGTTGTTTAGCCGCTGGTTTCCTCTTTCTGGTGCAAAGTGGGCCAAAAACAAACCAGAGAGATGGACTCGCGACAGAAAAGCCGATCAGCTGATCATTAAGCAGTTTCATGATTGAAGTAGCAGCAAGAAGAGGCAGTCGCTCCATATATCGCTTGTTAAGCTTAACGCAGGAATGCTTTACAAACATTCAGAGATGGACTTACACACTTGCTTTACTTCTCTCGGGGATAACTTTGTCGGAGATGAAATGCCGGGTTGCTAGCGAAGCTCCAAATGCTATCCAGACCACAGGTCCCGCATGCCACAGCCGCTCTATCACGTGATGCATACTGCTCCGACGTGCTAACTTTCTGAGGTGAGTTACGGCGTGTTGCAAGTTTTGTGAGGTGCTTTCGTGATATTTAATGGATCGGATTACATTTTTTATTTTTCTCCGATATCCGATCCAGTAATTTAGGTCAGTATCGGACCGATACCGATACGTAATATCGGATCGGTCCATCTCTACTAAATACAGGGCCAGTGTTGGAGTCAACCAGATTCAACAATTAGTTTTAACTTGGCAAGAACAGTGTAACATGATTTTTGAGCTGAATGTGTTTGTTTGCCTGAAAAACAATTTTTGTGTCAGGTTTTGTTTAAATGGGCGATCTTGTGTCCTTGGGGAAGACACTTCACCCGTTGCCTACTGGTGGGGGTCAGAGTCCACCAGTGTCCGGCAGCCTCGCCTCTGTAAGTGCGCCCCAGGGTGGCTGTAGCTACAATGTAGCTTGCCATCACCAGTGTGTGAATGTGTGCGTGAATGGGTGGATGACTGAATATGTAAAGCGCTTTGGGGCCCTTAGGGACTAGTAAAGCGCTATACAAATACAGGCCATTTACCATTTAAATGTATTATATAAATAAAATTAAGTTGACATTTAAAAATCAAGGGTTACTACATTCAGAAATTTCCTTAGTTTATGTTTGATGTATATATTTTTTCAGTTCTACTAAAATATTTTATTTAAAATCTAACAGTTGGCTGAATATATTTAAATGTCTGAATATAATCTGTAGGCACTAGGTCTGCTAAAGTAACAAGTATGATGATCACTTAAACATTGAAAATTAACATTAACTCAATCTAAACATTAAAACATTATTTTCATACCAAAATATACAGGCTGTTTGGGAAGTATCACAGCCCTTCATTTGTTATTGTTCCAAACTCATTTTTCAGAATTTCACACACAATATGCACAATATAATGACAAAGTGAAAAAATTTTCTTGAAATTCTGCCAGCTCTATTAAAAAAAAAATCATTAAGTCATGATACCAGCTAAAATCTATCAGTAACTGTAAATCCTGCCACTTAGTGCAAATTAAAATCAGCTGGTTCAGTTCCAACTCGTAAACTATAAAAAAGGTGTCCCATTACCAACGTGTCACACAATCAATCAATCAATCAATCTTTATTTTTTAAAGCACTTTTCATACAAAAAATGTAGCACAAAGTGCTTTACATAGTTAAAAGCAGCCCACCCCACCCTCCAACTCACTCCCCACACTCTCATTAACATAAATGATGTGAATACACACATATCAAAGGAGCTTGCAAAGAAAAGCATCTGGACTTCTTTAAGTTACTTGAAGACGTTTCACCTCTCATCCGAGAAGCTTCTTCAGTTCTAAGGTCAAATGGTGGAGAGTCCCAAAACGTGCGGCTATCCTAAATGGGCGTTCTTAAAGTCAGCAAAGAGGCACAGAAAAGAAGACCAGACACCAGCGAGGGAGGATAAGAAGGACAGACGCAACAACATTGTCATCCCCTATGTAGCCGGTGTATCAGAAAAACTCAGGAGAGTTTTCTCCAAGCATGACATCCCAGTGTATTTCAGACCCAGCAACACGCTCAGGCAGAAACTGGTTCACCCGAAAGACAAAATGCCAAAACACAGACTTAACAATGTGGTGTATGCTGTACAGTGCAGCGAGGAATGCCCAGACCTCTACATTGGAGAGACCAAACAGCCACTTCACAAGCGCATGGCACAACACAGAAGAGCCACCTCCACAGGACAAGACTCAGCAGTCCATCTGCATCTTAAGGATAAAGGACACTCTTTCGAGGATGCCAATGTTCACATTTTGGACAGAGAGGACAGATGGTTTGAAAGAGGAGTGAAAGAAGCCATCTATGTCCACTGTGAGCGACCATCTTTGAACAGAGGTGGGGGTTTACGACACCAACTCTCTGCCATCTATAATCCAGTTTTGAGATCCCTTCCCAGACGCCTTAACGCCCACTCACATCCTGGGCCATCTGACCTCAGGAATTCGCATGATAAGGTGGGGCCAGGTTTCACAATGAACACACCCGAAACTCTGGCTGATTGGGACCCACACCCAGTTTCACACCTTGGCTCAGGTGATTAGAGGATCATCAGGGGGTCCTTTTGTCCCTCTGTGGGGGGTCACTCCCACTAGGTTTATATCTGGGACTCTCCACCATTTGACCTTAGAACTGAAGAAGCTTCTCGGATGAGAGGTGAAACGTCTTCAAGTAACTTAAAGAAGTCCAGACGCTTTTCTTTGCAAGCTCCTTTGACTACGATGACCTGGATGACTGAGAACCTTCACAGACCATACACACGTATCCCCCCCCACACACACACACACACGCGCGCACACTTAAAGAGTAAAAATTGGGCAGGGTTCACATGAGCCAAGTGAGGAAACACTATAACAGGGAGCCATCTGCACCGGGACCACAGCCTCCAGGCTGGGCACACAGCAGAAGGGAGGCAAAGGAGCCCCCCAGCCAGGCTGAGAGGACCCCCAGAGACCCAGCAGCCACGGTCGATCACAGCCCCAGTGCAGAGAGCCCCCTCCGAGGAAACACTGGAGATATGCCACAATAGGCTATATACACGGTAAAATGATAAAATAAATAAGAACGGGATACAATATAAATATAAATAGAGTAAGAAGATTAAAAAATGGATAAGAATAAAACTAAACTGGACAAACTAAATACTAGAACACTGGAATTTTAAACATGAAACCTGAACATAGATACCTGGGACATTGCATGAAACAAATGAACAACTTGACAATGAATGAATGACAGCTTACAACATACACAAGAGGATGACTAGGGAAGAGGAAACACATGGGGACCACAGCTGGGGAAAATAAATATAATAATGACAAGACAGGAGGAAACAAAACTGAACACACTAACAAAGGATGCAACACCGTCAAAGTAAAACAGGGAACACTAAGACAGAGACTAAGAATTAATGGCTAAACACAGGCTGGGAAGAAGGAATCCACAGGGGAACGAGACAGACTGGGGAAACAAAGGGAGGAGACAAAAAGGGAAACACAGAAACTATTATGGATGATGAGACAGAGAAGGAGTGAGAGAGAGAGAAGGCGAAGGAGAGAGAGCAGCAGCATACATGAACGCACATGACAGAAAAAGGAAAACGTAACAAAACACGGGAAGAGAAACATGTAAACAGGAAGGGGAGACAAGACACATCGAAAAGACAACATGGAAACCGAAATATAACTAAACATAGCAGCAATACGAAGACTAACTCAATACTAAATAATATAAAACTAAAACATTACAACAAAAAAGAATTTGGAAAAACACCATAAACTCAAAATACTGGATCCAATGATCCAGAACCATGACAAGGGGAATATAGTCTGGTCAGATAAGACCAGAATTAAACTTTTTCGATGCTATAATACACACCATGTTTGGAGGTAAAATGTTACTGCATATCACCCAAAAACATCATATCAACTGTGAAGTTTGGATGTCGGAACATTATGGTGTGGGGTTGTCTTTTAGCATACAGCTAAATTGTGCTTAAAGTGCTTCATTGAGCGGAAATTTAAACTTAAAATATCTCAAGATATATAAAGTAAAAAGGAAGTCAAAATTAGAAGTACCTCAAATGCTTCGAACTGAACATTTCAATATCTGAACATTTTACCTTGGGCATGGACATCTAAGAGGTTCTGCCCTTGACTATCTCTAATTGGTTTAGACGACGACATTGGCGTAATGTGTGTCTGTTGTTGACCACACAGAGACTTTCAGAGTTGCAGAGAATTTTTTTTTTTTTTTTTTTTACTTGAACGGCTGGTCGCACCAATGCGACCTAGGATTTTCATGGCGGAACATTGGCATGTTGAATGTGCAAGCGTCGATGTGCGCTATTGGATTATTGTGGGAATTCCCAACGCCATTTCCCTTTTCTGCACATCTGTGCAGAGACACGTGCGTGACAGATAAATTGATCGAACAGCAGCAGCACGGAGTCGGTGCTGCGGTGCTTTAGTGGCACGTTTAGCTACTCTAAGCAGCGCCTTCATGATTGGTTTAGGCCATGATATATATATATGTGTGTGTGTGTGTGTGTGTGTGTGTGTGTGTGTGTGTGTGTGTACCACCGGCAGATAGAGGAGGTGGCTGATATCCAGAAATCCTACCAGTGGCTGGACAAAGCTGGACTGAAAGACAGCACAGAGGCACTAATCATGGCAGCACAAGAACAAGCTCTGAGCACAAGATCCATAGAGGCTGGGGTCTATCACACTAGGCAAGACCCCAGGTGCAGGCTGTGTAAAGATGCCCCAGAGACAATCCAGCACATAACAGCAGGGTGCAAGATGCTAGCAGGCAAGGCATACATGGAACGCCATAACCAAGTGGCCGGCATAGTGTACAGGAACATCTGTGCTAAGTATAAACTGGAAGTCCCGAGGTCAAAATGGGAGATGCCCCCAAGGGTGGTGGAGAATGAGCGAGCTAAGATCCTGTGGGACTTCCAGATACAGACGGACAAAATGGTGGTGGCTAACCAACCGGACATAGTGGTGGTAGACAAACAGAAGAAGACGGCCGTAGTGATCGATGTAGCGGTTCCGAATGACAGCAATATCAGGAAGAAGGAACACGAGAAGCTGGAGAAATACCAAGGGCTCAGAGAAGAGCTCGAGAGGATGTGGAGGGTGAAGGTAACGGTGGTCCCCGTGGTAATCGGGGCACTAGGTGCGGTGACTCCCAAGCTAGGCGAGTGGCTCCAGCAGATCCCGGGAACAACATCGGAGATCTCTGTCCAGAAGAGCGCAGTCCTGGGAACAGCTAAGATACTGCGCAGGACCCTCAAGCTCCCAGGCCTCTGGTAGAGGACCCGAGCTTGAAGGATAAACCGCCCGCAGGGGCGTGCTGGGTGTTTTTTATATATATATATATATATATATATATATATATATATATAAATAAATGTACCACTTGCCAATATGACAACAGCCCCACCAAGGCTGAAGATTTAACAAAAGTGGAAGTGCATATGAGAGAAGGATGCAACCTATAACAACAATGTTCAGTGGCTAGTGGAGCTAAGATCCCAGCAACAGAAATTGTGAAAACTGTACTGAGTGTATTAAATAGAGATGTAGTGAACAACAATACAGGCAAACTTCAAGCCAGTTGCACAAGTTTTATCAAATGTGCCATTTACCAACGAGATGCTCTGTCCCCACTGCTGTTCTGCATAAGCTCGAATCCCCTTAGCCAGTTCATTAACAAGCCTGGCTATGGAAACCAACTACAGAATAGTGCAACTGTTATTCAACAACTCAATCTGGATGACATCAAGCTGTATGTAGCCTTTGCCAAAACAAATTGTTTATTTTGATTACTGAAAAAGCGATCTCAGGTCATTATGTTCTTAAATTTTAAAAAGTATATTAATAGTGTCATGAATCGCTGTGTGGCAGGCAAGCAGGAGTGGTGGACCCAAAATGCAGAACTCAGACACGGAAGTGAAACTTAAAGCGCAGCTTTATTGCTGAGAAAAACCTCGTACAAACTAAACTCACCAAAAGAAAACCAAAAGTCAGAACAGAGGAACCAAGGACTGAAACACTGGAAAGAAACACTAAACTGGAGCAGAAGACCAAACACTAGGAACATAGAAGCAGAACACACAGCTAGTTGAGGGTACGACGCGACACTAACACAGAGAAACACAGGGCTTAAATACACAGATGGCAGTAATCAAGGGATGAGAGACAGGAGGGGAACACACCTGGGAGAAATCACAGCTGACGAGGCAGGGGAAACGTAAACTGAGCACACTCACATATGACACAGACCTTCACAATAAAACAGGAAACTCAGAAACATGGAACCAGACAAGACATTGAACTAAACAGACAGATTCACAAACAGATGGGGTGACACCATAGACAGACAGAGACACAGACTCAAAGGCAGACCAAAAATAACACAGAACTCAAAAAATAATAATCATCATCATAAGCGTTGGGTCACTGACCCAGGACCATGACAAATAGTTAAAATGTAGAGAGAAACTATTTAAAATTTATATCATTTACCCTTTAAGTGGAAAAGTTTGGAATGCACGTGTTTAACGTATGTGATGTGTATTGTTTAGACTCACTGCCTTCTTATTTACATTTTGAAGTGTCCTTTATTATATTGTTTAATTTTATAGGCATGTAATAAAGCTCGTGTGCCCCCAGCCAATCCATAAGAGTTTTAGGTAAAGGGGTGGGATTTGGCGTGGGCTGTGGGGTCTACTGTGTGTGAGAGAGGGAGGAGAGATAAGCTACTGCTATCGAGTGGACATTTGAGTCTGTAAACTAGCAACATGCTGTTACTTTCATGGTTGAAAGTACCTCATATGTGGAGCTGTTGTAACCTACCAAGAGGAGGAGGAGACAGACGTTTTACCAGTGTGATGGAAGCAAAGCTCATATGGTCTCTTCTGCTGATTTGAGTTTTGAATTTAGTGTGACTGTGGGTTTTGTGTGTCGTGGCTGAACCCTGCTGGTAGCCTTGATGCCCTTTTTTCCCATCTGTCCCTTTGAATTGTCTGAAGCTCTGAATATCGATGTTGGCATGCGCCTTTTATTTTATTGGTTGTTTATAAGTGAAGTGGCCACAGTGCACCCCAGCCATGATTTAGGCCTGCAACAAGGGTTTTATTTTTAAGAACGTCTGGGACTGAGTGTGCGTGGGCTACCCGCGCATTTGCGTACATAAGATTTTCTGGAGGAGGACAGACATTTGTTTAGAACACTTAAAGATGTCGAAGAAGCAAGCTCCTTTAAGCAATTACTTTGGTGTTCCTCCACTTCCAAAGAAATGTCAGAAGGAGTCTGAACCCGCAAAAGAAGCGCGTATTCTCGGAAAAGTGGTTGCAGGAGGTGAGCTGGCTTCAAACAAATGATGAACGCACAGAGAAGTGGTGCAGAATATGCCGTGAAAATCCCACTCTAGCAAACAAAAACAGTGCTTTTTATATGTACGCAAGCGCGCGTTGCAACTTCTTATCTGGTGCACGTCTTTTATTTTGACAGCGCATGCGCACCTGCGGACCACTTATGTGCGCCCCTGATCATAGTGAATGAAATGTAGTGAACACCACTTTATCAGTTCTACATATTAATTTACCACTAAACTCAAATGTTTTTACTTTATTTCGTTTTTTTCTTTCTACTGGGAATCACTCACTAAAGTGAAGTGCATTTCAATTGATATGCTTGTCTCGTTGCTTGTTGATTTATATTTTGGGTTATAAGCATGAACAAGACAATATCAAAAGCAAATTACACCTTTGAGACCCAGGCCCCACTCACAGCTACATGAGACAGGTGTTACATGTATGCCAGGAGTGACATCAATTCTCTTGGATGTACAACAATGACATTGGAATGTCATTCAGACGGAAGAACTGTTGTCAGATGGTAATAAAGAGAAAGAAACTACTCAGAACCAAGGGAATTGCACTACCAGAACATTGTAGACACTGAGGATAGCCACAAGTACCAGGGACTTCAACAGGCAAATAGGAACCATGAAGAGGCCACTGGAAAAGCTGCAACTCAGCCACCTGAGACATTGTCCTAAGAAGGGAAGGTGACCAAGGTCTATTGAGTGTCACAACCACTGACTAGGATGAAACAAAAGATCCATGAGTACATCGGCAAGATGGACACAACATGTTGGACCTTGAGAAGATCTGGTGGGTGAAGGCAACACAACAAAGTGGGCAAGTGGCCTCAGTGTCATGAACTCGCTGTGTGCAGGCAGGAATAGGACCCAAAAGCAGACTCCCAGAAGCAGGAAGTGAACTCAAAAAACACGGATTTATTGCTGGAAAAAGGAAAAATTGTACAGAACTAAACTGGGGAATTCTAATAATCATTCACACAGGGAAACACAGGGAGAGTCACAAAGCTATGAGGACACGGAACTGAGGGAGATGCGGACATAAATACACAGACGGATCATGAGGGAAGTGAAAACACATGTAAAGCACAGCTGACATGAATAACCATAAAGAGACAGGGGAAGAGCAAACACAAAATAACGCACACTGACGGGAGACTATCAAAGTATGGAGGAGAGGCAACCGAGAGGGAGCGAGGGAGAGAGAGAACAAAAATGATGGACTAGGGAAATATGAAGGAATAAAACACATGGAGGGGAAACAAGACACAAGGCTCACATTGTATAAACACAGACATTCAGGTGAGACAGAGGACAAAGACACAAGGGGAGATCTAATAAACCATACTGAACAGAATAAGCTAGGAACCATAGAATACAAGTGAACTCAAAAATAATACAGAATGACCAAAAATGCACAACGCCCCCCCCCCACCAAAAAAAAAGAAAACAAAGAAAACAAAAGCCTGGGTCAAAAGGACCCAGAAACATGACACTTAGGGGATCCCAGGACTGACAAGCAATTATCAATGATTATCAGTTATGTTCCAGTCTGGAATCTGGCTGTACCACTCAAGGACATTTACAGAGTGGTCAAGAAGTCACTTTTTTGTTATCTTGGTTGCATGCTTAGGGTTGTTGTACTGTTAGAAGAACCTTCACTCCAGTGAGTGCTCTCATTAACGCTAAAACTGTCAGTGAAGATACTACCCATCCCTATTCATTTTGCAGAATCCCTGTCATCACAGCATTTATGCATAAAGTGCTCTATGGGCTGATTTTCATTAACTCCTCAGTCAGCTTTGTGGTATAACTTAAACAAGCTACTAAGAGACAGATTCTTCATGTCCTCAATAGGACATGGAGATAATGATGTCTTTTAAGAATGCTATTAGTTAATATATATAAAAGAATGAATGAATAAACAAATAAATAGAATGCTCCTAGTGGAAACAATACATTAAATCTTTACTTCAATTTTTTTTCCCCAGGTCACTATCTTTGGGTTTGGAGCAGACAGCGGGGGAAGCTGGAGCCATTACTTTGAAATCTTCAAAAACAAAAAATTTAAAACAGGAGCACATCCAGGAGAAGAAGAATATAAAATGATAGAGAAATTACACAAAAAGAAGACAATTGTTTTTTTTAAAGGATGGTAATTTCTTTTTCATGTTTTCATTTCTGTCTTTATCAGTTGCAAATCATCTAACCATAGACCTGTGTTATAAAAATGAATAAGTGATGGTAATTGCCCCCCCCTTCAAAATAAATACCACTATATACTAACTTTATCTATATCTGACTTTATCACTAGTAATCTTATATACATTTTGCCTCCAAAATAATAGAAAATACAATGCAAAATTCAAAGTGCAGTCATAATCCCCTGTAACTTGTTCATGAAAAAAAAAAAAAAGAAAAGTATAGCTGTTTGTTGCTAAAGGGTTATTGAATACATTTGATAGTCATACTGGATAAAACTGGAAAAAACTCTGAGTGGAGTTTTTTTTCCTCCTCCTCTTACCTCATGTAGTGTATTTTCGTTGTTTTTTCCTATCAGCCTACCTTTCTGACATGTCTCCCCAATGTGATGGTCAGAAGGTTCCTTTGTAAGTGCGCATGCACCATTAGCGTGCTGCCTGCTGTAACCCTAATTTCCCTCGGGATTAATAAAATATTCTGATTCTGATTCTGATTCTGATACCTTTCAAGTATACCTTTCAAGACAAGTCATACCTTTCCATAATAAAGATTGAACAAGTCTTTAAATAAACAGATGTGCCTGAGAGCAGTGTGTTTGATTTGTGTTCTTTTTGGGAATGCCAATTTTCCGTCGATCCATTCTCGCTTATCCTCATCAGGGTTGTGGGAGAGTTGGAGGTGGCCCGAGTTGGAGGAAAGACTCGAGCAGTGGATCATTGAGCAAAGAACGAGTGGCAGAAGCGTTTCGACGGTCACCATTCGACTAAAAGCAGTAACGCTAGCAGAAGAAATGAAAATTTAACATTTCCAAGGAGGTCCGTCTTGGTGCTTTCGTTTCATGAAACGGTGCCATTTTTCCATCCGGACCAGGACTCCTACTGCAGCAAACACATCGCCGACAAACACATCCAGCCCAGCCACATCACTAACATGGACGAGGTGCCGCTCACTTTCGACATCCCGGTGAGTCACACTGTGGAGAAGAAGGGGACCAGCACGGTAACGGATTGGCCAGATGCTGGGAGATGTGTAAAAATAACTCAATTGTTTGGTGGTGGCTATTGCGGAGCTTCCACAGATTCAGTAACATTAGCAAGTAGTGGAGGCCAGCAGATGCAACACGCTGGCAGGTGGATGATGGAAAGGCAGGAGGAGCAGAGACCCGAGGCGGTGAACTGAACTTCAGGTAAGAAGTTATGACCTGCAGTCTATCTGGGTCAGATATAAACCAAGTTTAGGTGGAGTTTACTTTTTACAGTCAGTTACAAGAACTTTGTTTAGGGCCTTAAGCTCTGTATACATTCCCACCCCCTGACTTACCCATGATTACGGGGTTGAACTGGGTTTTCCTGTCATGTACCCTTTTTGTGGGCGTCGGGCTGCAAGGAAAGCCTCTGCCAGAGAGGCTGCCAGAGATGGCACAACGGTGGGGTTGTGCTCTTTCACCCAGGTCCTAAGGTCCGGGCTAAGAACCCTGAGAAACTGCTACATCACTATAACATCTCCTATTTGGTCCTTTGTCTTCTCCTTTGGAAGCATCCACTTTTCATACAGGTCTTGAAGGCGCGATCGTAGCTCTTTTGGGTCCTTCACCGTCATGTCGCGGAATCTCATTCGGTAAGCCTCAGCACTTTCAAGAACAGCTGTTTTTACTTTATCATGTCTGTCTCTTCAGTGTCCATAGCAACATATGCAGCACGTGCTTTACCACTGAGAAGTGGAGCTAGATGAAGTGCCCATTCTTCTTGTGGCCACTGACATCCTGTTGCAATCAACTGCATCAAGTTTCGTTCAAGTGTCCTTTATTTTCTGGCGTCGCCTTTCAACAATTGTCTCGCAAAACATAAGACCTGACAGTCAAAATCTCACCTGCTTTATACAGAATTCCATTCACATCTAAATCTCATTAACCTTTACCACTGAGACAACAGGGTAGACTAAATGACACAGTCTAAACAAGGAAACCGGAATAAAATCATTCTTCCACTTAAACTCATTCACTCAACTAAACGGTTTGTGAAGTCAATCTCTTCACAAAATCTGACTCTGGAGGTTATATTAACAATTTTACACAATTTTACACAAAAAAACAGCCCTTCATTTGGTTACAACTAATTGTGGGGATATGATGTCACTAATTGATCAGTGACATCGATCGGCCCGCGATCCATTTTTAATTGGCCCGCAAGTAATTTTATAAGTAGAATAGAATATGGCCCGCACTTCAACTTTTGCTTGAGTGTATTGCACTTCTTAGTTTTAACACCAGGGGGAGCTACTGTTGATCAAGGCAGTTGCTCCACCAAAAAGGACAATCACAGAAGAAATTTACCCCACGATACTAAACATGGCAGAACCAAAGAAGCGAAAGGTAGAAAAGTGAATGCAGAAAATTTCAGACATGGTGGGAGACTGAATATTTCTTCAGTAAAACTATGGCAGTTATGAAAGTGTATAATGTACGACGTCATTATGAAACCAAACATCAGGCCTATGCATCCTACAGTGGTGCTGAGCGAGAGCAGAAATTAAAGCAAAGGGTAGCTCTCCTGCGGGGTCAGCAACAGTATTATTTTCGTGCTCAAAAGGTCCAGGAAAAGGCTACAATAGCCAGCTATGAGGTCGCCCAACTCATTGCAAGACATGGCAAGCCTTTTTCAGATGGAGACCTCATAAAACACTGCCTCGTTAAAATCACCGAAATAATGTGCCCGGAAAAGGTGCAGGACTTCAACAACATCAGCATGTCCAGAAATCCAGTTGTGCGACGCATTGAAGACTTTTCAGCCAACATTAAACTGCAACTGTCTGATAAAGCTGTGCTTTTGATTTTTACTCCATCGCATGCGATGAGAGCACCGATGCCACAGACACCGCACAGCTGCTTTTTTTTTGCGGGGAGTGGACGAGAGCACGAGCACTTTAGGTGAGTAAAAAATATATTCCACAGTACCCGTGTGTTAATGTGCAGGTACACATGCTTCAAATATCAATAATGCGCATCAATTCTGTCACTACCCTGCTTTTGCGCACCACTTTCTTATATGCGTTTTTCTTCTTAACACACAGAGTACACACCGCTGTGCACAGCGCACGCACACGCAAAGTCAGCTTCTCTCATCTGATGCAGACCTGCTCCTTGATCAAGTGACATTTGTCCGGATTTTTGGCACGACTGGCGTATGATCAGCACCGCAGCTGGATGGCCCGATTTACATACCCAGCGCAGCTGATACTCACCAGAATAGTTTACTAAAATTATATGCACTCCTGTTATTAAGTCCAGTTCAGTCTGTTAATGTTGATAACGGTTTCAAATTAACGTTAATAGGTGTGTTGCTAAACCTAATAACTTAAATAACAAACTTGAAATGTACCCGTCCCATTTTTCTCTTTGTTTTTTTTTTTTTTGTACTGTAAATCTTCTGTCTAAGAAGAAATCTGAGGCTGCTGTTCTGAGAATGAGCTACCAAAGCTTTTTCTGAATAAATCAATAAAGATCCATTTATGGAAAGCTGTGATGAAGGCAGTTCTTTAATTATTTTCAACAATATAACATATTCGACCACTTTTAAGTGATTTTTCTAACTTTAATACACTAAATTTAAGGTTATATACCTAATTTCTAATAAGTGGCCCAGCCCCTCCTATATTTTTATATATGTGGCCCTCAGTGAAAAAAGTTTGGACACCCCTGGTGTAGACCAAAATACTAAATTTCACTCTACAAGGACCTGATATCCACTTACGAGGACATTACACTGCCACTGTTCTATCGAAATTTAAAGTGAATTTCCTCTTATGTGGTATTATTTTTTCTCTGAAACAAAAATCAGGTAAAAAAAAAAATCTGGTAATTCTTGGTTTTTAAATTCATCAGGTCCCAATCAGCCCAAATGGCAAAGAGAAATTAAAAATGCATGCCATGAAAGACTTCGGGTCTTAGACGTTAGTACAGGGAGTGCAGAATTATTAGGCAAATGAGTATTTTGTCCACATCATCCTCTTCATGCATGTTGTCTTACTCCAAGCTGTATAGGCTCGAAAGCCTACTACCAATTAAGCACATTAGGTGATCTGCATCTCTGTAATGAGAAGGGGTGTGGTCTAATGACATCAACACCCTATATCAGGTGTGCATAATTATTAGGCAACTTCCTTTCCTTTGGCAAAATAGGTCAAAAGAAGGACTTGACAGGCTCAGAAAAGTCAAAAATAGTGAGATATCTTGCAGAGGGATGCAGCAGTCTCAAAATTGCAAAGCTTCTGAAGCGTGATCATCGAACAATCAAGTGTTTCATTCAAAATAGTCAACAGGGTGTGGAAAAACCAAGGCGCAAAATAACTGCCCATGAACTGAGAAAAGTCAAGCGTGCAGCTGCCAAGATGCCACTTGCCACCAGTTTGGCCATATTTCAGAGCTGCAACATCACTGGAGTGCCCAAAAGCACAAGGTGTGCAATACTCAGAGACATGGCCAAGGTAAGAAAGGCTGAAAGACGACCACCACTGAACAAGACACACAAGCTGAAACGTCAAGATTGGGCCAAGAAATATCTCAAGACTGATTTTTCTAAGGTTTTATGGACTGATGAAATGAGAGTGAGTCTTGATGGGCCAGATGAATGGGCCCGTGGCTGGATTGGTAATGGGCAGAGAGCTCCAGTCCGACTCAGACGCTAGCAAGGTGGAGGTGGAGTACTGGTTTGGGCTGGTATCATCAAAGATGAGCTTGTGGGGCCTTTTCGGGTTGAGGATGGAGTCAAGCTCAACTCCCAGTCCTACTGCCAGTTTCTGGAAGACACCTTCTTCAAGCAGTGGTACAGGAAGAAGTCTGCATCCTTCAAGAAAAACATGATTTTCATGCAGGACAATGCTCCATCACACGCGTCCAAGTACTCCACAGCGTGGCTGGCAAGAAAGGGTATAAAAGAAGAAAAACTAAAGACATGGCCTCCTTGTTCACCTGATCTGAACCCCATTGAGAACCTGTGGTCCATCATCAAATGTGAGATTTACAAGGAGGGAAAACAGTACACCTCTCTGAACAGTGTCTGGGAGGCTGTGGTTGCTGCTGCACGCAATGTTGATGGTGAACAGATCAAAACACTGACAGAATCCATGGATGGCAGGCTTTTGAGTGTCCTTGCAAAGAAAGGTGGCTATATTGGTCACTGATTTGTTTTTGGTTTGTTTTTGAATGTCAGAAATGTATATTTGTGAATGTGGAGATGTTATATTGGTTTCACTGGTAAAAATAAATAATTGAAATGGGTATATATTTGTTTTTTGTTAAGTTGCCTAATAATTATGCACAGTAATAGTCACCTTCACACACAGATCAGAATCAGAATCAGAATCAGAATACTTTATTGATCCCTGGGGGAAATTATTTTTTGTTACAGTGCTCCATTTTAAACCAACATTAAGACAAGACAGACAATACACTAACTAAGAATAGTACAATATATACATATATATACATACATACATACATAAGTCACTCATAAATAAATAGTTGGAAAATAAACATGTGTAGTTGTAGCAGCAAACAGTGTGTTAAGTGGATGCGTTGTACAGGGAGATGGCCACAGGCAGGAATGATTTCCTGTGTCGTTCAGTGGTGCTTTTCGGTAATCTCAGTCTCTCACTGAACGTGCTCCTGTGACTGACCAGCATGTCATGGAGTGGGTGGGACGTGTTATCCAACATTGTCTTTATCTTGGACAGCATCCGCCTCTCCAACACCACCTTGAGGGAGTCCAGCTCCATCCCCACAACATTGCTGGCCTTACGGATTCGTTTATTAAGTCTGTTGGCATCTGCGACCCTCAGCCTGCTCCCCCAGCATGCAACAGCATAGAGGATCGCACTGGCCACAACAGACTCATAGAAAATCCTCAGCATTTTCTGGCAGATGTTGAAGGACCTCAGTCGCCTCAAAAAATAGAGACGACTCTGGCCCTTCCTGTAAAGTGCTGTGGTGTTTTTAGCCCAGTCCAGTTTATTGTCAATGTGTACTCCAAGGTATTTATAGTCCTCCACAATGTCAACACTGACCCCCTGAATTGAAACAGGGGTCAAGTGTTTCCTGGTCTTCCTGAAGTCCACGATCAGTTCCTTGGTCTTTGCCACGTTGAGCTGCAGATGATTCTGCTCACACCACGTGACAAAGGAGTCGACCACAGCCCGGTACTCTGTCTCATCATCCCTGCTGATGCATCCAACCACCGCAGAGTCATCAGAAAACTTCTGAAGATGGCAGGTCTCTGTGCAGTGGCTGAAGTCTGTGGTGTAGAGGGTGAAGAGGAAGGGGGAGAGGACAGTCCCCTGTGGTGCCCCTGTGTTGCTGATCACCTTGTCAGACACACACTGTGGGAGACGTACATATTGTGGTCTTCCTGTCAGGTAATCAACAATCCAGGACACCAGAGAAGCATCCACCTGCATCGCTGCTAACTTATCACCCAGGAGGGTCGGCCTGATGGTGTTGAAAGCACTGGAAAAGTCAAAAAACATGACCCTCACAGTGCTCGCAGGCTGGTCCAGATGGGTGTAGACACGATTGAGCAGGTAGATGATGGCGTCCTCAGTTCCGAGACGAGGCTGATAAGCGAACTGAAGGGGATCCAGGTGTGGTCTTACTATGGGTCGCAGCTGGTCCAGGATGAGCCTTTCCAGGGTCTTCATGATGTGGGAGGTCAATGCCACGGGCCTGTAATCCTGGGGGCCACTGGGACGTGGCGTCTTTGGTACAGGGACGAGGCATGATGTCTTCCACATCACCGGGACCCTCTGCAGACTCAGACTCAGCATAAACAGTTTATGAAAGACTCCACACAGCTGGGGGGCACAGGTCTTGAGGACAAGGGGACTCACTCCGTCTGGTCCAGCAGACTTGCCTGAGTGAAGTCTCCTCATTTGCATCTCAACCTGGTATTGAGTGAAGGTGATGGGTGGGGGAGGGGTGTCAGGAATCTCACAGGAGGCAACAGCGCCATGTGAAGAGAGAGGCTGGCACAGTGGTGTGGCTCTGGATTCCAGGCTGACTACAGGTGAGGTTGTGGGGGTAGGAGCAGACACTGTGGTGTCGAATCTATTGAAAAACAGATTCAACTCATTGGCTCTATTCTCACCTCCCTCAGTTCCCCTGCTGTTGGTTGGCCTGAATCCAGTGATGGTCTTCATGCCCCTCCACACCTCTCTCATGCTGTTCTGCTGGAGTTTCCACTCCAGCTTCCTCCTGTAATTGTCCTTAGCCTCTCTGATCTTGTCCTTTAGTAACACCTGGATCTTCCTCACCTCCTCTTTGTTGCCCCCTCTGAAAGCCCTCTTCTTGTTGTTGAGGAGGGCTTTGATGTCCTTAGTCACCCACGGCTTGTTATTTGGGTAACAATGAACAGTCTGAGCTGGAACAATGGAGTCGGTGCAGAAAGTTATGTAGTCTGTGATACACTCAGTAAGCCCATTGATGTCCTCGGCGTGAGGCTCACAGAGTGTTTCCCAGTCGGTCACCTCGAAACAGCCCTGTAGTTCTGCTAAGGCCTCCTCTGACCACCTCCTGACAGTCCTGGTGGTCACAGGTTCCCTCCTCACAATTGGCACATAGCGGGGGGTGAGGTGAATCAGGTTATGATCTGACCTACCAAGTGGGGGGAGGGAGGAGGAGCTGTATGCATCCTTGACGTTAGCATACAGTAAGTCTAAAGTTTTCTCTCCCCTGGTGGGACAGTCCACATATTGTTTGAATGTTGGTAGTGTATTGTCCAGTGATACATGGTTGAAGTCACCCGAGATCACAATAAAGGCACTCGGGTGCTGAGTCTGTAGCCGAGCTATGGCAGAGTGGATAGTGTCACATGCAGCTGTGGGGTTAGCAGAGGGGGGTACATAAACAGCCACCAAGATGACGTGAGAGAATTCCCTGGGTAAATAATACGGCCTGAGTCCAACAGCACACAGTTCAGTGTCCGGGCAACAAATCCTTTCTTTGATTGTTATGTTGGCAGGGTTACACCACCGGTTGTTAACTAAAACAGCAAGCCCACCTCCTTTCCGCTTACCGCTAGCGATGCTGTCCCTGTCCGCCCGAACAGTGTGGAAGCCTTCCACGGAAGCATTCTCATCGGGAATGTCCTGGTGCAGCCATGATTCGGTGAAACACATCAGGCTACACTCTCGGTATTCCCTCTGACTCCGTACCAGTGCTGAGAGCTCGTCGATTTTAATTGCCAACGATCGCACATTACCCATCACGATAGACGGCAGACACGGTTTAAACCTCCTCCTCGCTTCGAGCCTCTGCTGTCTCACCGTCACCTTTTTTCTTCTCTTCTGTCCTTGACCTCTGCATCCCCGATGTGTTTTCCTCCAAATTTCAGCTATCAAATTTCAGCAAATTTCAGATATCCCCCTAAAATAGCTAAAACTAAAAACAAACTAAAAACTACTTCCAAAAACATTCAGCTTTGATATTAATGAGTTTTTTGGGTTCATTGAGAACATGGTTATTGTTCAATAATAACATTATTCCTCAAAAATACAACTTGCCTTATAATTCTGCACTCCCTGTAGGGTGTCATGTACTTTTATTTTGGGAGATGGCTCAATGTGTTTTTGTTTATTTATTTCTGTTATTTCTTTTTACATATAATAAGATTAAACAGATGGTTTTAAAAAGATTACAAATTAGGTAATCCCAGTATTAGCGTTGCTGCACAGATATATTGGTTAAGCTGGACCAGTGCAGAGTTCAGCTGCAAGTTTCAGATGCGACAGATACTTTGAAATCAGACAGATAACATTAACCTCCTAGGACCTGGCGTCCACATATGTGGACATCACATTTTGGGTTGTCTAGACCAGTGCTTCCCAAACTTTTTCCAGCCACGTACCCCTTGAGACATGTCACCCTCAGCCGCATACCCCTTGCTACGAACGACTCTTAATTAGCATCTAGAAATACATTGCAATACCGCATGCATAAAAATAAATACTGCAGTCTATTATTTCTCACCACCAAATGAATTTATTAATATATTTTAGTTATGACAGAATTTTAATAAGGAACTTTACTACTTAATACTAGCAGTGTATCAAAAGATTTATTAGAATTCACTGTTTTGTTGAGAGCACAAACTAGAACACAAAAGCAAAGCCACACCTCTTGCCACGTAACACCCCCACCCTTTAAGAACCAAACTAAAGGTTTGGTGACATCTCTAAAGAGCACGGGAGAGTGCATCTGCTACAATGTTTTCTGAACCTTTTTTGTGATGGATATTGAGGGGATAATTCTGAATAATCAGTGACCAACGCATAAGTTGCTGGTTGTGATTATACATTCTAGAGAGGAAAACTAAAGGGTTGTGATCTGTGAATACTTGAACTGAACTCTGACCTGACTCTGTATAGACTTCAAAATGTTGCAAGGCCCACAACAAAGCAAGGGTCTCCTTTTCAATGGTAGAATACCTGAGCTGATGTTTATCAAACTTCCGAGAGAAGTAACTTACAGGATGGTCAATGCCCTGGGTATCCTCCTGGAGAAGCACCGCTCCTGCCCCAACTGCGTTGGCATCTATTTCCAAGGTTCAAGGTTCAAGGTTCTTTATTTGTCACATGCATAGTTATACAAGTATAACACACAGTGAAATGTAGCCTGACACGCTCCTCGACATGTGCAAAAAAAAAAAAAAAAAAATTGGGGGTGGGGGTGGGGGTGGGGGGGTTGTAGAGGAAAAACATTATATATATATAATGTTTTTCCTCTACATTATATATATATATACACTCAACAAAAATATAAACGCAACACCTTTGTCACTGCTCCCATTCCCCATGGGATGGACGTAGAGACCTAAAATTCATTCCAGATACACAATATAACCATCCCTCCCAAACAGTGGTCACAAATCAGTCCAAATGTGTGGTAGTAGGCACATCTGCTATATTGAGATAATCCATCCCACCTCACAGGTGTGCCACATCAGGATGCTGATCTGACATCATGAGTAGTGCACAGGTGTACCTCAGACTGCCCACAACAAAAGGCCACCCTGGAATGTGCAGTTTTGTCTCACAGCAAAATGCCACAGATGCCACAAGCAATGAGGGAGCGTGCAATTGGCATGCTGACAGCAGGAATGTCAACCAGATCTGTCGCCCGTGCATTGAATGTTCATTTCTCAACCATAAGCCGTCTCCACAGGCGTTTCAGAGAATATGGCAGCACATCCAACCGGCCTCACAACCGCAGACCTCGTGTAACCACACCAGCCCAGGACCTCCACATCCAGCAGGTTCACCTCCAAGATCGTCTGAGACCAGCCACCCAGACAGCTGCTGGAACAATTGGTTTGCACAACCAAACAATTTCTGCACAAACTGTCAGAAACCGTCTCAGGGACGCTCAACTGCATGCCCGTCGTCCTCATCGGGGTCTTGACCTGACTCCAGCTCGTCGCCGTAACAGACTTGTGTGGGCAAATGCTCACATTCGATGGCGTCTGGCACGTTGGAAAGGTGTGCGCTTCACGGATGAATCATGGTTCACATTGTTCAGGGCAGATGGCAGCTGAGAATGTCCCAGTTCTTGCATGGCCAGCATACTCACCGGACATGTCACCCATTGAGCATGTTCGGGATGTGCTTGACCGGGGTATACGACAGCGTGTACCAGTTCCCACGAATATCCAACAACCTCGCACAGCCATTGAAATGGAGTGGACCAACATTCCACACGCCACAATTGACAATCTGATAGACTCCATGCGACGATGTGTTTCACTGCATGAGGCAAATGGTGGTCACACCAGATACTGACCGGTTCTGGGTCCCCAGACCCCCAATAGCGCAAAAAACTGCACATTCCAGGGTGGCCTTTTGTTGTGGGCAGTCTGAGGTACACCTGTGCACTACTCATGATGTCAGATCAGCATCCTGATGTGGCACACCTGTGAGGTGGGATGGATTATCTCAATATAGCAGATGTGCCCACTACCACACATTTGGACTGATTTGTGACCTCTGTTCGGGAGGGATGGTTATATTGTGTATCTGGAATGAAGTTTAGGTCTCTACGTCCATCCCATGGGGAATGGGAGCAGTAACAAAGGTGTTGCGTTTATATTTTTGTTGAGTGTATATATATATATATATATATATATATATATATATATATATATATATATGTAGTATATACATTGGGTGAATGTGCAGTAGTAGCAGCAAGCAGGTGAATTCTGTACATTAATATGAATAGACATCTGACTATTTTACAGGATAGACAATATAAACATATTTAAAATTAAAGGAATTGAAATGTACATTGTGCCTTGGTTTAGTGTCTGGAAGAGTCCTGACTCAGTCAATTATAGATGATGTGAGAGGGCGGGTGTGTGTGTTTAGGGCACGGATGGCTTGGGGATAGAAGCTCCTCTTGAGTCTCTCTGTCCTTGCCCGGAAGATGCAGAACCTTCTACCAGATTGCAGAAGTTGGAACAGTTTGTTGCCAGGATGGGACGGGTCCTTCAGTATCTGCGCTGCTCTAGTCCGGCATCTCCTGGTGTAGGTGTCCTGAAGCGGGGGGAGAGCAATCCTGCAGCAGCGTTCTGCTGTACGGATCAGTCTCTGGAGAGCTTTTTGGTCCTTCACACAGCTGTTCCCAAACCACGATGTCATGTTCTGTGTGAGGATGCTCTCCACAGCGCCTGTATAGAAAATCCTGAGGATCTTTGGAGAGACCCTGAACTTCCTCAGTTGTCGTAGGTGATACAGGCGCTGCCTAGCCTTTTTGGTCTGGACCTGAATGTGGGCAGCCCATGTCAGGTCTGAGGAGATGTGGACACCAAGATACTTGAAGGACTGCACCCTCTCCACTGGAGCTCCATTGATGATAATGGGCTTGTAGTCTCTATGCTGACCCCTTCTGAAGTCCACCACCAGCTCCTTGGTCTTGCTGACGTTCAGCTGGAGGTGGTTGTCCTGGCACCACGATGCCAGATTCTTCACTTCATCCATGTAGGCCGTCTCATCGTTGTTGGAGATGGCACCCAACACCACTGTGTCGTCAGCAAACTTCACAATGGTGTTGGAGCCATGGGTGGCCACACAGTCTGAAGTGTAGAGGGAGTAGAGCAGTGGCGAGAGGACACATCCCTGAGGTGCTCCTGTGTTGATGGTGATGCTGTTGGAGAAGCACCTGCCCACCCTCACCACCTGAGTTCTGCCAGTGAGGAAGTCCAACACCCATGCACACAGACGGCTGTTAAGTCCCAGATCCCTCAGCTTTGTGAACAGTCTGCAGGGCACTATTGTGTTAAACACTGAACTGTAATCAACAAACAGCATTCGCACATAGTTACCCTGTTTCTTGTCCACATGGCTGAGAGTGGTGTGTAGGACGTGGGCGATGGCATCCTCTGTGGATCTGTTGGATCTGTAGGCGAACTGCAGCGGATCTGTGGTGTCTGGGATGGAGGAGGAGATGATGTTCTTCAGCAGCCTCTCAAACACCTTCATTACTACCGAGGTCAGTGCAACTGGCCGGTAATCGTTCAGGGATGAGGGTTTGCTGTTCTTGGGCACAGGGATGATGGTGGATCTTTTGAAGCATGTGGGGACCACAGACTTCGCCAGGGACTCGTTGAAGATGTAAGTGAACACACCTGCTAGCTGGTCAGCACAGCAGACGGCCGGTGATGCCGTCTGGCCCCGCCGCTTTCCTTGTGTTCACTCTCCTCAGTGCTGCTCGGACGCCATGCTCCGCGATGCTGGTCACCGGTCTCTCGCTGATGACGTCACTGTCCTCGGTAGTCAGGCGGTAGATAGCATTAGCCGCCTGGCTAACCTCGAAACGGGTGTAGAACTGATTCAGCTCGTTGGTGAATGCAGAGTCAGCGTTGATCAGCTTTGTAGTCCGTAATGGTGCGTAGTCCGTGCCACATACTCCGTGTGTCGCCCTGGTGGAAGTGGGACTCCACACGTTCCCGGTACCGGCGTTTGGCATCTCTCACCGCGCGCCGCACGCCGTATGAGGCCGCTTTGTAGGCTCTCATATCGCCAGTGGCGAGACCCGCATTGTAGGAGGCGGTCCTGGCGTTTACTGCAGTGCGGATCGATCTGTCCATCCACGGTTTCTGGTTTGGGAATGTGGTGACTCTCGCAGTGGGGATAATCTCCTCCACTAGCATATTGACGAAGCATACTGCTACTTCCGTAAACTCGTTGATGTCGACTGCGCATGCTCTGAACATGTCCCAGTCGACGTCGTTGAGTGCGTCCTGTAGCGTAGCTTCTGATTGGGCAGTCCACCGTTTTACCTCCCTCGTGGTTACTTCTTCCCTCCGTATGCTTTGTTTATACTGGGGGATGAGGAAGATGGCGTTGTGGTCAGACTTCCCAAAAGCCGGGTGTGAGACAGCTTTGTAGCCCTGCTTGTATGGCGTGTAGCAGTGATCCAAAATTCGATCCCCTCTCGTTGGACACGAGACATGCTGGTAAAAGTTTGGCATGACTTGTCTGAGGTTCGCTTTGTTAAAGTCTCCTGCTACAATGAGGGCTGCGCCCGGGTCCTTGTTTTGAAGCGAGCTCAGCACATCATGTAATTCGGACAAAGCCATACCTGTGTCCGCTTGGGGTGGGATGTAGACCGCCGTGGCGATGACCGAGGTGAACTCACGGGGCAGATAGAAAGGGCGGCACTTAATGCTCAGGAACTCCAGATGTGGCGAGCAGCCGCTGGAGAGAGTAGAAATGCTCCTGGCATCACACCACTTTCTGTTTACCATGAAACACACTCCCCCACCTTTGGTTTTGTTTGACTCTGCCGTTCTGTCCGCGTGGAGCACAAAGAATGAATCCGACGGAGTTACGGCCTGGTCCGGCACGGTGGGGGTCAGCCATGTCTCCGTGAAGCACAGAATGTTGCAGTCCCTCATGTCACGTTGGAAGGTGACCCTTGCTCTTCCAGTTTGAATGGTAAAGAGAAGTTAGGAGCGGACAAAACAGGGTTGCAACAAAGTAAGCCCTTAAGGCTTTCGAAAGCCTGCTGGCAACTCTCAGACCAAATAAACGGCTTTGAGGGACTGGTTAAGTCGGTGAGAGGGGCAGCAACAGAAGAGAAATTCTTACAAAATTGTCGGTAATATCCTGTCATCCCAAGGAAACGCAGCAGTTCTCTCTTGGTGGTTGGTTGGGGGAACTCCCTAATCGCAGTGACTTTGGCATCTGCAGGGTGCACTTTTCCTAGACCAACTTGCTGGCCAAGGTACAGGACACTGCCTCTAGCAAAATCACATTTGGCAAGGATCAAAGTGAGTGTAACAGGGCGGCCCTTAGCGGCTGGAAACACAGTGAGATGGACTAAGGCAAGTGTAGTGGAACAAAGTATTTATTTGCTATACAGCTCTCCTTACAACAATTACTTTGTCGAGCTTCTTCACAGCACAAAAATCCATCCTCTAATGACAAATGGCAGCCCTAAATATGTTCAGCTGTCACAGACTTAACCATTATTCCACTCTCAGGTAAATTCTTAAATCCCAACCTTCCACCATAGTATACAATATATTAATTAGAATAAATAAATACATAAATACATTTTCACATTTACATATTAATAAATATTTCACATTTTAATGTTACACCAAACCCAATATTATAAAAACCCAGAAACCCAAGCACAACAAGATTCACCACACTCTCTTTACCAGTGGTCTCTCCCGGAACCTTTAAATGGTGTCTGGACCCCTGGGGAAACATTTGCCCAAACACCTTGAAGAGGACACAGGCAAGAAAGGTGAGTAATCATTATCTTACAAACACCTATTTGCACCACTTTTATCCCTAGATTTCACACACAAATTTGCATTAGTTTTCCTTACTGGTAAACCTTGATCACAACCACCATTCTTCTCTCCTGACAGACAACCACCACATTCCTTGATGAGGAGCAGCTGTGCAGGATCTGAAATAAGGCTACCAACTGATTTTAAAATTCCCAATAAATAGTCAATAAATATTTAAACTTCTTGTGTGCAAATCCATGCTTAAAGTGCAATGCTAAATAAAGTGCTTGATAAGGTGCTTTTAATAAAGTGAAAGGTGTGCTCTAAAGTAGTGATGGGCAGATGAAGCTTCATGAAGCACTGAAGCTTTTCATCCAATTGATTCACCCCAGCGCAAAGCTTCTTGAAGCTTCATTTGCTCTAGTAGGACACCTACTGGACGTAAAAATATTAGTTGGCATGAATTTGAAGAGTGTGACCTTTTGCACACAGCCTGTAAATGTCAACAACAAAAGGAGTGTGTAACACATGTATATTGTAGTGATGGCAGTATACTGTGTATACTTATACTGGAAGTATAGAAAATGATCATTTGGAAATGCTTAAAATGGAAACGATCATTTACTGTGAGGTGAGGTGTGGTTGGGGTGTGGACAGTAGTTGTGCTTTTGTAACGTTGAGGTATAGACAGCTACACACTGAGGCTTTGAGCCTCAGTCCTGCCCACATTTTATACTGTAAAAACTAAATTTCCACTGCTTTTATGGCCTTTTTAGTGGGGAGAACATAGCTAGGATTTAACGATTTAACAAATCTTTTAAATCCTTTGTCCTCCACAATGCTAAATGGCTGGGAGCCCTCAATCACCATGCTAACCAGGTCTTCATCTATTTGAGATTGCTCTGCTGGGGAAAGACAATAAAGACAAAGCACAAATATAAATATCACACACGTAACTTATTACAGTTGTATAATATTGTTATATCATTTAGTAACATTACTGCATGCTATATTGTCATGGCATTTGATGGCTCACCTGGTCTTGCTCCACAATCGGTGTTCCCCTTATTCTCATGCAAAGCTCTGTAGTGCCTAAGCATGGATGAGGTGTTGTTGTTATATCCCAGCTCCCTGGCACATAGCAAACACTTCACCTTGTACAAAAGTCAAGACAGCTTAACATAAATTGTATTGCACCATCAGTATTATGAAAATACATCTTCTGTAGAAATCTACATACCTTGTTGGGAGGAATAAGATCAAAATGTTCCCACACAGGGGAGGACATCCTCTTCTTCTTAGCTGGCTCCATTCTCTCCTGACTTTCTCTCCTCACTCTCCTAAACCTCCAAACTGTCTACAAACTCTCACTAACCGCAGCTCTCCATCAAACACCCACATTTTGAATAAGTCTGAGGGGTTTATATCGCTGTCATAGCTCGCGGCAAAGTTCGAACCACTTCATGAACCAGTCACGTGGTACAGCCGGGCAGCGAGGCTTCGGACGTCATCATTTTCAGCTCCTCCTATCAATGAAGCAAACCTCGATACGCGCATCGCGGAAACGCCCCCTCCATTACTCGACACAAGTTTCGAAGCCTCGATACAGAACGTCACATCACTACTCTAAAGTGCTATACATATAATATAAATAAATATAGTAAGGGAGTCCTCTACCTTACAGTGAGAGATGCATTTTCTAGGCTAATGAAGACTTCTTCCAATGTAGCCATGTGGGTTGACCAGTCACTGCTATACACAACTATGTCATCCAAGTATGCTCTGCAGTTGGGGATGCTTCCCAACACTTTATTGACCAGTCTCTGAAATGTTGCAGGGGCATTGCACATGCCAAAAGGCATAACCGTATACTGCAGGAAGTGGTCAGGAGTGACAAAAGCTGAAATGTCAGATGGTTGCTGTGTCAAAGGCACTTGCCAATACCCTTTTAACATATCAAGTTTAGTGATGTATTTTGCAGGCCCAATTTCATCAATGTAGTCATCGATAAGAGGTAAGGGATGTGCATCTGGTACAGTGACAGAGTTCACCTTTTGGAAGTCAGTACAGAATCTTGGGCTTCCATCTGACTTTGTGTCTAAGAGACATGGTGATCTCCAAGAGCTGGAGCTTGGCACCGCAAATCCATTCTGAAGAAGATACTCAACTTCCTGTTTTATGATTTCTCTCTTTGCTGGACTAACCTGATAAGTGCGCTGTTTGATTGGTGTAGGGTTAGTCAGCACCACATCATGTTTTATGACAGTGGTTTGAGACGGGATGTGATTGAACAGAGATGGGAATCCTGATATGAGTGTTATGATATCATTGCTCTGTTCAGCAGGAAGGTGGGACAGGTATTGTGGAAGTGTTGACAATATCACAGAATTACCTAGTCGAGCACTTTGAGGCTCAGCACCTCGTAACACCAACCCATCTTCATCTGGAGTAATCTCCACCTTGGATACAGAAGCCATCGGAGATGTAACCACTTGCTCTTGGACCACAGATGGCACAGTTGAAGGTTCACGAGAATTGTACAGCTTCATCATGTTGACATGACACACCCGAGTAGGACGTCTGAATAATGTAGTTGGTCTTGCTGAGTTTCTTCTCAACAACATAAGGACCAGAGAATTTAACGGAAAGAGAGGAGCCGGGCACCGGAAGGAGAAGGAGCACTCTGTCACCTGGCTGAAATGAACGGTCAACAGCCCGTTGATCAAAGTGTCTCTTCATTTTCGCTTGTGAAGTGGCTGGTACATTCCTTGTTAAGGAATAAGCCCTTTTTAACCTGTCATTTAGTGTTTTGACATACTCTGGAAGGCTTTTGGTGTTATCAACTGGATTAGCCAGCTTCTCTTTAAAAACCTTTAAAGGACCCCTCATCTCACACCCAAACACAAGTTCACTGGGACTAAAGCCCAGAGATTCTTGGGTTGCTTCACGACAGGCAAATAAAAAAAGCGGAACACTTTCATCCCAGTCCCGTTCAGAACTATAACAGCGTTTCCTTAACATGGACTTCAAAGTCTGATGAAACCTCTCTAGCGCCCTCTGACTTTCAGGATGGTAAGAACTCAAGGTTATGTGTTCAATGCCTAATGTTTTCAGGGCTTGGGCAACTACTCTAGACTTAAAGTTAGTGCCTTGGTCTGTTTGCACAACCTTAGGCAGACCAAAGGTTGAAAAGAATCTCAACAGCGCTTTGACAACAATCTGAGCTGTTATCCTCCGTAGTGAGATTGCCTCAGGAAACCTAGTTGAAACGCACATGACCGTCAACAGAAACTGGTTTCAAGTTTTGGATTTAGGTAGAGGCCACACACAGTCAACAATCACTTTTTGAAATGGCTCCTCTACTACTGGGATAGGACAGAGAGGAGCTGGTGGGATTATTTGGTTCATCATCATACATCAGATTTCAGTCCTGGCCAGAAGAAATGTTTCATGATTCTGCTGTATGTCTTGTTAACCCCCAAATGTCCTGACCATGGATGGTCATGTGCTAAGGACAATACCTGGGTACGATAGGCAGTAGGTACAACCACCTGATAAACTGCAGACCAATCTGCGTCTTCTGAGACCTCACTTGTCCATCTGCGCATCAGAAGACCATCTGAGAACTGTTGATTGAGGGTAGAAGAACGACACTTGGACAGGGTTACATCATTTTTCTGTGCAGTAATGAACTCCTCTCGGGAGACTGGCAAATCCAGAATTGCTTGTGTTTTGTAAGCAGGTGGAACTGTGGCCTGAACCTTAGATCCAGAGGTAAATTTGATAACGTCACCAAAGGGATCTGACCTCATAAAGGAATCGGCCAAGTCAGGACCATACTTTTTTGTCTGGGCCCTCGTAACTACACAAGCTGGAAAAATGGCAGGCTGGTCTTGGGCTGAGTCAGAATCCAGGCTCAGCTCGGGTCTGTCTAACACTTCAGGAATGGGTATGACCTTGCCTCCAGCAAGGTCAATACCTAGGATGAAGTCAATACCTGGTATAGGCAATGCAGAACGAATAGCCACTTTAACAATCCCACTGACTAATGAAGATTGAATGTGAATAGTGTGCAAAGGGGCAGAAACAAATCCGAGTTCTACTCCCTGGACAATGACACTAGACTGGCAAAATGACTCCTCTGAAAACGGTAAGACATTTTCTTTAATGATGGACTGAGAGGCCCCTATATCTCTCAGTATTTTTACTGGTTGATGATCTTTTGTATTCCCAGTCAGTGAAACCACTCCCTCTAGAATGAATGGTTTGAAACAGGGATCAGGGTGGTTATTGTTCGGTTGAAGTGCCCTCCCGTTCTCTGTAGCTTTAATCAGTCCCATCCCTTTTGGTTGCGAGGATAGTTGCTGTTTACGCTTTAATGCCTGACAATCTGCAATAAGATGACCCTTTTTATGGCAATAAAAGCATTCACGCTCACCATGGGGAGGTGAAGGTAACCTCACTGGCCTCGCAGCAGAGCGACTAGACTCAAGCCGTGCTGAGCGCAAGGCTGTGGGCCTATCTGGATGGGAAATAGGGATACAAACATTCTTATGTGTCAACACAAACTCATCGGCCAACACAGCTGCTTTTGACATTGACGTCACGTTCTGTTCATTTAAGAACATTATGACTCTCTCAGGTAATGAATTTTTAAAATCCTCCAGTAGCATTAACTCGCGCAGGGACTCATAATCATCCCCAACTCCGTTAGCAGCACACCACTTATCAAAAAGAGCCCCTTTTTCATGTGCAAACTCCACATATGTTTGACTGCTGGACTTCTTGTGGTTACTAAATTTCTGCCTGTAGGCCTCAGGTACCAGTTCATAGGCACGTACAATTGTTTCCTTCAACACTTCATATTTCATGCTCTGCTCTAACGAAAGTGAAGCTACTACCTCCTGAGCTTTGCCCACTAATTTACACTGAAGTAAAATAGGCCACATATCTCTTGGCCAGTTCAGAGCAGTAGCTACCTTTTCAAAAGCATTGAAATATGAATCTACTTTAGTCTCACGAAAGGTAGGTACTAGAGCAATATCTTTGCTAACATCAAAACTTTTTGGGGAAACTTTTGGGGTTTCTTTGGTGGCATCTGTTTTCTGCCCTGATGACAGCTTCAGTGCTTCTACTTCAAACTGCTTTAACCTGATTTCCTTTTCAGCTTCTATCTCAAGCCTACGGACCTCCAGCCGGAGATCATAATCTGCTTTACGCACCTTATCCTTCTCTTGTGCCCCCAACTGTAAACGTAGTAAGCGAACCTTGAGCTTTGCATCACTGCCAGATGTCTGGGATTCTGGAGTGAAAGGCTTAAAGCGAGGCAGAGTTTGGGGAGCCACATCTGATTTAACTTGGGCACCCGGAGGTGTAGCAAGTAGAGCTTGCGCTTCAGTTCTCTCTGGAGAAGCTGGATTAGCAGAGGAT
Organism: Mchenga conophoros; assembly: GCF_057382185.1. Lineage (NCBI taxonomy): Eukaryota > Metazoa > Chordata > Actinopteri > Cichliformes > Cichlidae > Mchenga > Mchenga conophoros. The sequence continues at coordinate 30,749,159 of NC_140546.1, read as the reverse complement.
CCAGGGGAAGCTAAGGAGTCCTGAGAAGGTACCTCAGTTGTAGCAGGGCTAATTAAGATACCCAACTCGATTAACCCCTCCAACAAAGCCTGCTTAATATCCTTCTTCACTCCATATTTTGGTACGGAAAGTTTATACTGGGCAGCAATACTTAACCCTTGTGTGGTGTTCGTATTTTTGTTACTCAGCCAGTGTTCATGGGTCTGGTGGACCCGCTAGAGTTTTGGCTTTCCAAATTAACACTATCAAACAATTTTATGTTAAATTACTCAACAGATGTTTACTTCATCCCAATTACAAGACATATGAACAGTAAACATGGTTAATTTTTTCCCTTTACCTTTGTTAGATCACATTTATGAATTAATGTGCTTCTCGTTTTTCTTTTATATAAAATGTTATAAATAAATCAGTTATAATCAAGTGGAGTGAGTGGAAAGACACAACACATTTACACGTGAAAAAATAATTAATTGTTTAATTTTTCTTTTGAAAAAAACTGAACACGGGTCTCACAGACCCGAACACCATACAAGGGTTAACAAGTCGTCTTTGCGACACAAGTCAATTTTTTCAACGCTAGGCTGATTAACAAAATCAAGCAGGTCAAAACTCATCTTCAACCGCAACCATGAAATGTGGCCACCCTAAAATCACGGTGCACTTCCATTAATTTAGGTTGTCCACAGCATAAAACGATCCCGGACGAGCCCCCACTTGTGTTACGTCCCCCCCACCATGGTGGAGGCAAAGGTAGGAAGGAGACAGCAATACTGGACAACCACAATCAATGAAGGAGGAAGACCACAGAACAGTTAAGTATCAGGCAGGATTTATTGGTTGCTTGCCTGGATAGTCAAACTTAACAGAAAAGAGGTGGGGGAGGAGGACTGGGCGGTTGATCCAAATCAAAGAAATTAATAAAACAAAAAGAGGTCGATAGCTTCCAGGGCCTAACTGAAAGAAAAAATGCAAAACAAAAGGCCTACCTAGCTACTCGACAAAAGGTCAGTGAAAACATACAAGAGTGGCATCAACCGCATAACCTAGTGTGACTAACAGAGTAAAACCTACAACCAGTGTATATGGTACCCCAGCTTACCTGTCCAGCCTCCCACCACACACAATATAAAGAAGCCTGTTCGCAAATGTTTGTCAAAGCAGCAGCCAGCAGCTGGCAGGGGGAGCTGCTCATTTGTAGTAATCCTCGGCGTGTGATTGGCCAACTGGGCCCAGACCAGCCAATAGACACGTGGCAATCAACTTCGAATTGGCCAATAGGTGGAGGCTTGACACCTGAAAGATAAATAGAACACAAAAGCAAAGCCACACCTCTTGGCACATAACAGGGTGGTATATAGTCATGTATTTGATAGCCACATAAAACTGCATTAGCGCAAATTTTGGCTTTTAAAATTTTTGATTCCCACTCCAACCCCGATCCGCGTATCCCCTACAGCCACTTGAGTACCCCCGAGGGTACGCGTATGCCAGTTTGGGAACTACTGCCTTAGAGGGCTTGAGATGTTGCCAGTGCGGTGGAGACATATAGACACAGACGAACAGGTACACACAGACACAAACGTTTCAACTTTGATAGTTTGTTAAGTTAACATTTTATTTATTCCAACTGTTAGTTTGCCTAGTTTACTTTGGTTGAACTCCCCTTACTTACCTGTGTTCCAGGAGCAAAAGGAGGAAGTGCTGTCTCACTTCCTGTATTTATAGGTTCCTATTTAGTTCTGATGTCACAGGAAGGGACCAGGCGAGGGGGTAGTTGGGGGGGGGGGGTTGTAGTTTAATAAAGTCAAGGATTTGTTTGCTTGAGAGTTATATGTGTTGTTGTAAAATGTAAGAGCTATATCTTAGAAGCGTGTTTTATTGCTGGTAAAGAGGAGCATCATAAGTAAATGATTATGATGGTAATGTTTAGTCTTCTCAATTGAATGGAATAGGCCATAGGAGAACATTGTATTTGGATTGCTTGAACTAGAACTAGTGATGGCCAAACGAAGCTTTCTGAAGCATTGAAGCTTCATTAAGGTTCATTAATCGAAGCGTTTCAAGATAGTCCTGTCTGGTGACATCTGGTGGCCAAAAATATGAAGAACGTCTTGAATGTAGAAATTAAAGTGTACTGCTTCATTATGACTGCCCACTCTACAGAGTGGACTTCACAATTCTGTCTTATACCGGGCTAACGTTGTGTTGCTTTGAACATGTATTTTTTTTGGCTGGTTTTTTTCTATTTGTTTAATAAATACATTTGATCAATAAACTTTTTTAGCTAAACATGTACCATGGTGTGGTTGCTCTTTGCTTGATGTTGGTAAAAACAATAATATTGTATTAGGCCAATTTTCCTTCACATATTTTTCACCTAGGGGTAGAATTAATTGTGAACTGGAAAGGGAAAATGCTTATAAACTCGTAAAGTAAAGAAAATATGCATTTAAGGTTATCCTGTTTGGTTTTTATTTAAAAAAAGAATTTGTTCCACGGTGCAATGGCCAAGTCTGTTTCCTTTCTGGGAGATCCCTGGGTCCCCCAGACTATCACCTAAAAAGAATAAACTGATTACATTTAAAGCGTAAAATGGTAGTCTTTCTAAAGTAATTTAATGATACTTATATTATGAAAATGTGATTGTTGTTTTGTTAAAACATTTTCTCACGTTTACAGATAAAAATAAACACACACAAAGCAAAAGCAAACAACAAGAACAGAAACCTAGCAAACCCACCCGACTGACCAAAATCAACTCAAAATACTTGCATGTGACTAAACCACCTCTCTTCCTTGCTGGCTCCGTATCTCTCAATAGAATGATCAGTGGATTGATCAAATCCCACGAGTGATTATCTTCCTTATACACCAGTGTATCAGGTACCGAAGTAGTTACGGCCATTCTGACACCCATGCCTCCCTCTTTCTTTCATACTTCCAAGGCAGAAGAACAGATCACAAACAGGGCAACTAAAGTTTTTCTATTTGATAGAAATTATAATGTACAAATTAGTTATTTTATAGAATAACAAGGTTTTAATTTCAATCGGGGGGACTCTGAACCAATAACCAATACTTAAATAGACAGCAGACTCATCTGCTTATAGTAAGCCAGAAACTAATCTTTCTTCTTATGATGTCTGTTCAATTTTCAATTGAGGCTCTCCGATCGCAAGCTGCTCTTGGCCTTGAAGGACTCCAATTGCTTGGTGGCTTAGCCATTGTATGTGTCCATACATAAGATGACCACTCTGTATTTAATTTCATGCTGTGTTCCCTTTATCGTAGACTTGGATATTGCTACGCCCACCTCCTGGAGAGTGTTTTTTACTTGGTTGGCTGCTGTGAAGGGATATCTCGTCAACATGGAAATGATTCTGCGATCATTCACCACTAGTGTGGTAGTACTTTCTTTCTTTCTAAGGATGTGCCAAAAAACTAATATTGTAACAATTTCTCTGTTTTGTTTTTTCTGTTTTTGAAACTTAAGGATGGCTTGTTAGAATAGAATAGAATAGAATAGAATAGAATAGAATAAACCTTTGTTATCCCACGGATGAGAAATTTCAGTGTTACAGAGCTCTTACAGCAAGGGAAAATAAAATATAAAAGGAAGACACTGGGTGGTCCTATAAACATAAGCAACCGAAGTTCATATATATAGGTATATACAGTTAACAATGTACAGAATATGTATAGAAAATTGAAGATTGAAAAATGTTTTTAAAAAAATGTACGGAGATATATATAAAATGTACAGGGTTATGCAGGGTTATGTTTCACCTGCATGGAGAGTTCCTTTGTTGTCTGTTCACAGCAAAATCTTCCAAATACAAGCATCACATCTTATGGTAAATGGCCTGTATTTATATAGCGCTTTACTAGTCCCTAAGGACCCCAAAGCGCTTTACATATCCAGTCATCCACCCATTCACACACAGGCGATGGCAAGCTACATTGTAGCCACAGCCACCCTGGGGCGCACTGACAGAAGCGAGGCTGCCGGACACTGGCGCCACCGGGCCCTCTGACCACCACCAGTAGGCAACAGGTGAAGTGTCTTGCCCAAGGACACAACGACCGAGACTGTCCAAGCCGGGGCTTGAACCAGCAACCTTCCGATTACAAGGCGAACTCCCAACTCTTGAGCTACGATCACTCCACTGCGATCGTTGATCTTAAATCAACTCCAGGCCTTTTATCTGTTTAATTGATAATGACATAAAGAAAAAAATGCGCACACCAGCCCACGGAAGAGCCTTTGAGTCAAATATCCAATTAGGTTCGGTCCCTTTAAACAGAGGGTAGCACATGTTCGGGAGCTGGAACGAGTAAACCCTTCATCCAATTCGAATGTGGATACCCTCAAATAAAAAGTGAGAGTCTACACATTATACCCATTTCCATTATATAACTATAATTGAAATATGTTTTAGTAAACAGGTAAAAAAACAAAACTTGGCCCTAACATCATGTCCCAGAGGATTGCAAGTTCGATTCCTGCCTGGGGCGTCTGTATCCAGTAAGGGTCCTAAGACTAGACCCCCTATGCTAAGCGAGCCTACCGCAGACATGAGCGAGACAGATAAATATGAAGGCATGCCAGCTCGGACGTCGCCCGGATCAACAAGGTCCGCGTCAGGTGTTGAGGAACCAGGGCACCCTGACGACAAGTGGGCTACTGGAACAAGAAGGTGGGCAAGAGACGAAAACAGGGTGTTGTTGGAATGCTACTACGCAAGTAACCCTGGCGGAAGGGGCTACATGAATGGTGTACTCTCAGTGGCAAGGGAACAATAAGAGAACAGCACCACCAAGGCAGGAGACGAAGCAATACTGGAAGAGCATATGGGAGAAGGACGCAACCCATAACAGTGGCTAGTGGATCTGAGGGCAGACCATAGCGACCTCCCTGAACAGGGTCCAGTAACCATCACAGTGGCAGATATCCAAGAAAGGGTCTCCAGTATGAAGAGTTGGACAGCACCAGGGCCCGACATGGTTCACGTCTACTGGCTGAAGAAGCTGACTGCACTCCACGAGCGTCTGGCAGCACAAATGAACCAGCTGCTAGTTAACGAGAGACACCCGGAATGGCTAACCGAAGGTCGAACAGTCCTGATCCCCAAGGACCCCAAGAAGGGACCGGTCCCATCCAACTACCGACCAATAACCTGCCTCAGTACTACATGGAAGCTCCTGTCAGGCATCATATCGGCTAAGATGAACAGGCACATGGGTCAATACATGAGTGGGGCACAGAAAGGAATTGGCAAGAATACCAGAGGCGCAAAACACCAGCTACTGGTAGACAGAACAGTCAGCCGAGACTGCAAGACCAGACTGACCAACCTGTGCACTGCCTGGATTGATTACAAGAAGGCCTATGACTCAATGCTCCACAGCTGGATACTGGAATGCCTAGAATTGTACAAGATCAACAAGACCCTAAGAGCCTTCATCAGGAACTCAATGGGGATATGGCGTACAACACTAGAGGCCAACTCCAAGCCCATAGCACAAGTCACCATCAAGTGTGGGATCTACCAAGGAGATGCTCTGTCCCCACTGCTGTTCTGCATAGGCCTGAACCCCCTCAGTGAGATCATTAACAAGACTGGCTACGGATACCGACTACGGAACGGAGCAATTGTCAGCCACCTCCTGTACATGGATGACATCAAACTGTATGCCAAGAGTGAACGAGACATTGATTCACTGATCCACACTACCAGGCTATACAGCAATGACATTGGAATGTCGTTCGGACTGGAGAAGTGTAGTCGAATGGTAACAAAGAGAGGGAAGGTAGTCAGAACTGAGGGGATTGAACTACCAGAAGGCAACATTGCAGACATAGAGGACAGTTACAAGTACCTGGGGATCCCGCAGGCGAATGGGAACCATGAAGAGGCCGCTAGAAAGGCTGCAACCACCAAGTACCTGCAGAGGGTCAGGCAAGTCCTGAGGAGTCAGCTGAACGGTAAGAACAAGATCCGGGCCATCAACACCTACGCCCTGCCCGTGATCAGGTACCCTGCTGGGGTAATAGGCTGGCCAAAGGAGGAGATAGAAGCCACTGACATAAAGACAAGAAAGCTCCTTACCATGCATGGAGGGTTTCACCCTAAGTCCAGCACCCTGAGGCTGTACGCTAAGCGGAAGGAAGGGGGCCGGGGACTGGTGAGTGTCAGCACCACAGTCCAGGATGAGACAACGAACATCCAAGAATACATTGGGAAGATGTGCTCAGTGAATACCTCAGGCAGCAGAAACCCAAGAAAGAGGAGGGAGACGAGGAACCATCATGGAAGGACAGGGCCCTGCACGGTATGTACCACCGGCAGATAGAGGAGGTGGCTGATATCCAGAAATCCTACCTGTGGCTGGACAAAGCTGGACTGAAAGACAGCACAGAGGCACTAATCATGGCAGCACAAGAACAAGCTCTGAGTACAAGATCCATAGAGGCTGGGGTCTATTACACTAGGCAAGACCCCAGGTGCAGGCTGTGTAAAGATGCCCCAGAGACAATCCAGCACATAACAGCAGGGTGCAAGATGCTAGCAGGCAAGGCATACATGGAATGCCATAACCAAGTGGCCGGCATAGTGTACAGGAACATCTGTGCCGAGTATAACCTGGAAGTCCCAAGGTCAAAATGGGAGATGCCCCCAAGGGTGGTGGAGAATGAGCGAGCTAAGATCCTGTGGGACTTCCAGATACAGACGGACAAAATGGTGGTGGCTAACCAACCAGACATAGTGGTGGTAGACAAACAGAAGAAGACGGCCGTAGTGATCGATGTAGCGGTTCCGAATGACAGCAATATCAGGCAGAAGGAACACGAGAAGCTGGAGAAATACCAAGGGCTTAGAGAAGAGCTCGAGAGGATGTGGAGGGTGAATCAGAATCAGAATCAGAGTACTTTATTAATCCCGAGGGAAATTAGGGTTACAGCAGGCAGCACGCTAATGGCGCATGCGCACTTACAAAGGAACCTTTTGACCAACTTTACACAAACATCACATTGGGGAGACATGTCAGAAAGGTAGGCTGATAGGAAAAAACAACGAAAATACACTACATGAGGTAAGAGGAGGAGAAAAAAAACTCCACTCAGACTGAGTTCCTAGTGGGAGAACAGTTTGTGAACAGAAAAAACACCTCAGCACAAAAGCACATGACTATCAATACTTAGAGCCCCCGAGAGCAGCCATTTGGCTTTTCTACCTTTAAAACCCGCCTTCCAGCCAAATGGCTGGTAGGTGTTTAGCTAGGCTTTAGCTTCAGCCAAGTGGAAGCTAAATTGGCTAGTCATTCATATGTAAATTAGGTTGTTATCTGGGAATTCTGGAGGGGAGTGGGGGTGTGTGAATGAGGGGGTGGGGGAGCTGCTAAAAGCTGTGAACTTCCTTTTATGTTCGTCTTGATGCATTCTCAATCATCCAGGGAAATAAATCTCCAAAAGTCACCAACTTGGAGTGTTTCAGTTTGCCATCTTAGGGAGAAATCAACACACATGGGTGTATTTCCTTTGTTGCTGAGATTTATTGATAAAAACAGTACAAAAAACCAACCATTTGTACACATATTTACAAATAATAATAAAAAGTGAGTGAGTACATTTCAACATTTTCAGCAATCACTCACAATCCTGGCACTGCCATGGTATCTGTAGTCTGCATTTACCACATGTGTATCTGTAGCAGTGAACACATCGCACAGTGGCATGATTGTTCTTGCATTTGTGTTTGACCTGACACATGGCTCTTTTTCCAGGGCTAGGTGTGGAGGGTTGTGTCCAAAGCAACTGTTCTTTTCTTGCCTTCTTCCCAGCTACATGAGAGTGAGCCAACTCTCTTGCAAGCTCCACCAGGAAGTCCACCCGTCTTTCCTTCGTCCCGGTGCATGCTTGATACAGCACATGTGCATTCAGTGCTGCCATGTCAATCATGTTGTAAGTAAAGTAAAATAAAAAGTAAGTAAAGTGTGCGTGTAAAACACGACAACTGGCCAGCGCCGTGTTCCTCTGCAGACAGTGTACTCCCGAACCATCTGGTCCATCACATCTACGCCACACTTTGTTTTGTTGTAAAGGGTGACAGTGTTTGCCTTCCTTTTGGTAGTGTTGGGAAGCTGGGAAGAAGGCAAGAAAAGAACAGTTGCTTTGGACACAACCCTCCACACCTAGCCCTGGAAAAAGAGCCATGTGTCAGGTCAAACACAAATGCAAGAACAATCATGCCACTGTGCGATGTGTTCACTGCTACAGATACACATGTGGTAAATGCAGACTACAGATACCATGGCAGTGCCAGGATTGTGAGTGATTGCTGAAAATGTTGAAATGTACTCACTCACTTTTTATTATTATTTGTAAATATGTGTACAAATGGTTGGTTTTTTGTACTGTTTTTATCAATAAATCTCAGCAACAAAGGAAATACACCCATGTGTGTTGATTTCTCCCTAAGATGGCAAACTGAAACACTCCAAGTTGGTGACTTTTGGAGATTTATTTCCCTGGATGATTGAGAATGCATCAAGATGAACATAAAAGGAAGTTCACAGCTTTTAGCAGCTCCCCCACCCCCTCATTCACACACCCCCACTCCCCTCCAGAATTCCCAGATAACAACCTAATTTACATATGAATGACTAGCCAATTTAGCTTCCACTTGGCTGAAGCTAAAGCCTAGCTAAACACCTACCAGCCATTTGGCTGGAAGGCGGGTTTTAAAGGTAGAAAGGTAGAAGGCTGGGCACTGCTGCTCTCGGGGGACTCTAAGTGTCAATACACCATAGAAACACAAGACAAGCAACAGGGGCGGGTAAGGGGTAAGAGAGAGCCGGTGTAGACAGCGCATCCGGTCCTGCAGCATATCTGCGCTGGTCCAGTTGACTGCCATCTTCCCCGGTAGGGCACAAGCTTCAAAGGGAGGGGGGATCAGTGTGTGCATATCAGTGTATGTGTGTGTGTGTATCCAGAGTTCGCCCCGACAGGCTAAGTAAACAGTCTTCCAGCCAACTCAGGTGGCCTTGCATGGGATGGGAAGAACAGTCATAACATAGTCGTTATCAGGGAGTGATTGTTCGGCTCCAGCCTTGGGCCTGCAGCTGGCGCCGTGATGGGGGTCAATTTTGATATTGATTTTGTAAATTTCCATGCGAGCAGCCCAGGAGAATTTTCAGGCTGCTCTTTAACACTCCGACGCTGGTCTCTCAATCTCCCGTTGGAGAGCCGCGAGCCTCCCCATGATGGTATCAAACTTCTGTTCCATGGTGTTGTCATTCTTTGATTCTGAGACCTCACAACTGCAGTGATCCATTCCACGATGTGTTCCAACTGTCGCTCAAGGGTCTCATTCTGAGCAGGCCTCTCTCTGATGTATCCCCCCATACGCTCAATGGTGTTATTTTGAGCCTTCACAGCAGCTGTAAGCATCTCCAAGGTGTTAGCCATATTACGTTCATTGTGAGAGGTCGCGGCCACAAGGGGCAGTACCCTCCATGGAGAAGGAGGCTAGAGGGCAAGATCAAAGTAGCACGGAGGGAGGTTAGCCAACTAACGGAGTTGCAGAAAGGTGCGACAAAGAAGGTGCATAAGAAATACAGCAAGCTGTCCATACCTGAGGCCTTGGAAACTGCCAAGCAAAGACTCACAGCCTTGGCCAGCCGCTTGAGGAGGTACACCAGAGAGATAGAAGGCAGGAGAATAAACTAGCTGTTCTCCACAGAACCAGCAAGGTGTACTCTCAGTGGCAAGGGAACAATAATAAGAGAACAGCACCACCAAGGCTGGAGACGGAGCAACACTGGAAGAGCATATGGGAGAAGGACGCAACCCATAACGGCAATGCTCAGTGGCTAGTGGATCTGAGGGCAGACCACAGCGACCTCCCTGAACAGGGTCCAGTAACCATCACAGTGGCAGATATCCAAGAAAGGGTCTCCAGTATGAAGAGTTGGACAGCACCAGGGCCCGACATGGTTCACGCCTACTGGCTAAAGAAGCTGACTGCACTCCACGAGCATCTGGCAGCACAAATGAACCAGCTGCTAGTTAACGAGAGACACCCGGAATGGCTAACCGAAGGTCGGACGGTCCTGATCCCCAAGGACCCCAAGAAGGGACCGGTCCCCTCCAACTACCGACCAATAACCTGCCTCAGTACTACATGGAAGCTCCTGTCAGGCATCATATCGGCTAAGATGAACAGGCACATGGGTCAATACATGAGTGGGACACAGAAAGGAATTGGCAAGAATACCAGAGGCGCAAAACACCAGCTACTGGTAGACAGAACAGTCAGTCGAGACTGCAAGACCAGACTGACCAACCTGTGCACTGCCTGGATTGATTACAAGAAGGCCTATGACTCAATGCCCCACAGCTGGATACTGGAATGCCTAGAATTGTACAAGATCAATGGGACCCTAAGAGCCTTCATCAGGAACTCAATGGGGATGTGGCGTACAACACTAGAGGCCAACTCCAAGCCCATAGCACAAGTCACCATCAAGTGCGGGATCTACCAAGGAGATGCTCTGTCCCCACTGCTGTTCTGCATAGGCCTGAACCCCCTCAGTGAGATCATTAACAAGACTGGCTACGGATACCGACTACGGAACGGAGCAGTTGTCAGCCACCTCCTGTACATGGATGACATCAAGCTGTATGCCAAGAGTGAACGAGACATCGATTCACTGATCCACACTACCAGGCTATACAGCAATGACATTGGAATGTCGTTCGGACTGGAGAAGTGTAGTCGGATGGTAACAAAGAGAGGGAAGGTAGTCAGAACTGAGGCAACATTGCAGACATAGAGGACAGTTACAAGTACCTGGGGATCCCGCAGGCGAATGGGAACCATGAAGAGGCCGCTAGAAAGGCTGCAACCACCAAGTACCTGCAGAGGGTCAGGCAAGTGCTGAGGAGTCAGCTGAATGGTAAGAACAAGATCCGGGCCATCAACACCTACGCCCTGCCTGTGATCAGGTACCCTGCTGGGGTAATAGGCTGGCCAAAGGAGGAGATAGAAGCCACTGACATAAAGACAAGAAAGCTCCTTACCATGCATGGAGGGTTTCACCCCAAGTCCAGCACCCTGAGGCTGTACGCTAAGCGGAAGGAAGGGGGCCGGGGACTGGTGAGTGTCAGCACCACAGTCCAGGATGAGACAACGAACATCCAAGAATACATTGGGAAGATGGCCCCAACTGACCGAGTGCTCAGTGAATTCCTCAGGCAGCAGAAACCCAAGAAAGTGGAGGCAGGCGAGGAACCATCATGGAAGGACAGGGCCCTGCACGGTATGTACCACCGGCAGATAGAGGAGGTGGCTGATATCCAGAAATCCTACCAGTGGCTGGACAAAGCTGGACTGAAAGACAGCACAGAGGCACTAATCATGGCAGCACAAGAACAAGCTCTGAGTACAAGATCCATAGAGGCTGGGGTCTATCACACCAGGCAAGACCCCAGGTGCAGGCTGTGTAAAGATGCCCCAGAGACAATCCAGCACATAACAGCAGGGTGCAAGATGCTAGCAGGCAAGGCATACATGGAACGCCATAACCAAGTGGCCGGCATAGTGTACAGGAACATCTGTGCCGAGTATAACCTGGAAGTCCCGAGGTCAAAATGGGAGATGCCCCCAAGGGTGGTGGAGAATGACCGAGCTAAGATCCTGTGGGACTTCCAGATACAGACGGACAAAATGGTGGTGGCTAACCAACCGGACATAGTGGTGGTAGACAAACAGAAGAAGACGGCCGTAGTGATTGATGTAGCGGTTCCGAATGACAGCAATATCAGGAAGAAGGAACATGAGAAGCTGGAGAAATACCAAGGGCTCAGAGAAGAGCTCGAGAGGATGTGGAGGGTGAAGGTAATGGTGGTCCCCGTGGTAATCGGAGCACTAGGTGCGGTGACTCCCAAGCTAGGCGAGTGGCTCCAGCAGATCCCGGGAATAACATCGGAGATCTCTGTCCAGAAGAGCGCAGTCCTGGGAACAGCTAAGATACTGCGCAGGACCCTCAAGCTCCCAGGCCTCTGGTAGAGGACCCGAGCTTGAAGGATAAACCGCCCGCAGGGGCGTGCTGGGTGTTTATATGTAAAAAACTCTAACTTCAAAGTTTGAAATATGTAAGATGTGTGAGATGTGTGAATTCTTTGAAAAACTAGAAATTATCTACAAATGCCTTAAGTGAAAATGTAATGTTGCATCTATAGAGAAGAAAGAAGAAGAAGCATTCAGTAATTTAAAAATAGGCATTACAGACAGATACAGTTTTAGCACTGCCTGACTATGATAAGCCTTTCTACTTACGTGTAGATAGAGGAGCAGGTTATATGAAAGTTGTGATAACACAGGCATTTGGAGAAAAACAACGCTCGTTAGCATCCTTAGTGAAATTTAGACTTGTGTAAATTAGAGTCTGTTGCGTCAGGCCTGCCTGCATGTGCAAGCCTGTGTAGCCACAGCAGAGGCAGTAAAAGAGTCAGCTGCACGTATGCAGTCATATGTGCATATGAATTGCACACAGGCCAAAAATATAAATATATACACTGGCAGCCAGTTTGTTCTTTCAGCAGTGCACCACTTTGCAAAAATTTGGCATAACAGATGTACGGTCACCTCTACAGGTAACCCAGTGGAACACGGCAGCTTATTAAAAATCTTATTAGAAGTGATCACCTTGCCAAAACAATTGGCACTTTGCAAATGTGCAGCATATCAAAAAAGACAATTTTATTGTCACAAAAGGAAATAATTTTGCAGATCAAGCAGCAAAACAGGCTGCACTATGGGCAGAAATCTGTGCCATCAGAAACTGAATTTGAATAAGTTAAATTTGAATTTGAATTGCTCTGATTGAATCTGAATTGTAACTTGAATAAATGCTTTTGAAAACTGAATTTGAATTAGTCTAATTTGAAATTGAATTTATGGTTTGAAAATGATCATCACTAAATTGAAATTGAATTTTCTATTTTGAAAATGAATTGATATGCTTTGAAACTGCATTTTATCCTTTAAAAATTCAGTTCTCGAATAATTTCAGTTTCACTTCTCACCATTCAATTTCAGTTCTACAATTCAATTTCAGTTCCAAAATTCAGTTTTTTGGAACTTACATCCGGTTCCGGTTCAAGCGCAGATTAATAGAACTACGTTTTACTAGTGGACCGAAAGTGTTACTGACGGGAATCTACAGCGTCTTGAGCTGAATTAAGACTTCAGAAGTCATTCGTCATGTCGAATGACCAGCGGATAAACTCTCAGGTTAATAATAAATGTATTACACGTATAAGAATAAGCGTCATGTTAACAAATGATAACCGTAAGGTAACTTTTATGCTTATTGTAGCTGCTAGCTAAAAACGCTAATTTAACGTAGTTTGCCCTGAATTCAGCTTTGACAAACAAATATGATCGACTGTTTCTAGTAGAATTCCAAAGTTGTCATCTTGTACCCTCTCAGAGTACCTGCCCGCAGGGGCGTGCTGAGTGTGTGTGTGTGTATATATATATATATATATATATATATATATATATATATATACACAGTGGGGCAAAAAAGTATTTAGTCAGCCACCGATTGTGCAAGTTCCCCCACTTAAAATGATGACAGAGGTCAGTAATTTGCACCAGAGGTACACTTCAACTGTGAGAGACAGAATGTGAAAAAAAAATCCATGAATTCACATGGTAGGATTTGTAAAGAATTTATTCGTAAATTAGGGTGGAAAATAAGTATTTGGTCACCTCAAACATGGAAAATCTCTGGCTCTCACAGACCTGTAACGTCTTCTGTAAGACGCTTTTCTGTCCCCCACTCGTTACCTGTATGAATGGCACCTGTTTGAACTCATCATCTGTATAAAAGACACCTGTCCACAGCCTCAAACAGTCAGACTCCAAACTCCGCCATGGCCAAGACCAAAGAGCTTTCGAAGGACACCAGGAAAAGTATTGTAGACCTGCACCAGACTGGGAAGAGTGAATCTACAATAGGCAAGCAGCTTGGTGTGAAAAAATCAATTGTGGGAGCAATCATCAGAAAATGGAAGACATACAAGACCACTGATAATCTCCCACGATCTGGGGCTCCACGCAAGATCTCATCCCGTGGGGTCAAAATGATCATGAGAACGGTGAGCAAAGATCCCAGAACCGCACGGGGGGACCTGGTGAATGACCTGCAGAGAGCTGGGACCAAAGTAACAAAGGTCACCATCAGTAACACACTACAACGGCAGGGAATCAAATCCCGCAGTGCCAGACGTGTTCCACTGCTGAAGCCAGTGCATGTCCAGGCCCGTCTGAAGTTTGCCAGTGAGCACATGGATGATACAGCAGAGGATTGGGAGAATGTCATGTGGTCAGATGAAACCAAAGTAGAACTTTTTGGTATAAACTCAACTCGTCGTGTTTGGAGGACGAAGAATACTGAGTTGCATCCCAAGAACACCATACCTACTGTGAAGCATGGGGGTGGAAACATCATGCTATGGGGCTGTTTTTCTGCCAAGGGGACAGGACGACTGATCCGTGTTAAGGACAGAATGAATGGGGCCATGTATCGTGAGATTTTATGCCGAAACCTCCTTCCATCAGTGAGAACTTTGAAGATGAAACGAGGCTGGGTCTTCCAACATGACAATGATCCAAAACACACCGCCCGGGCAACAAAGGAGTGGCTCCGTAAGAAGCATTTGAAAGTCCTGGAGTGGCCTAGCCAGTCTCCAGACCTCAACCCCATAGAAAATCTGTGGCGGGAGTTGAAAGTCCGTGTTGCTCGGCGACAGCCCCAAAACATCACTGCTCTCGAGAAGATCTGCAGGAGGAATGGGCCAAAATACCAGCTACTGTGTGTGCAAACCTGGTAAAGACCTATAGTAAACGTTTGACCTCTGTTATTGCCAACAAAGGTTATGTTACAAAGTATTGAGTTGTATTTTTGTTATTGACCAAATACTTATTTTCCACCCTAATTTACGAATAAATTCTTTACAAATCCTACCATGTGGATTCATGGATTTTTTTTTCACATTCTGTCTCTCACAGTTGAAGTGTACCTCTGGTGCAAATTACTGACCTCTGTCATCATTTTAGGTGGGGGAACTTGCACAATCGGTGGCTGACTAAATACTTTTTTGCCCCACTGTATATATATATACAGTGTTGGGGAGTAACGGAATACATGTACCGCCGTTACGTATTTAAAATACAAAATATGAGTAACTGTATTCCGTTACAGTTACCGTTTAAAAAGGTGGTATTTAGAATACAGTTACTTTGTTGAAATAAATGGATTACACTGCGGTACTTTCCTGTTTCATATTGTCGCGGGTCAGGACTGTTTGGGTTTTGTTTGACAGCTACGCTCTGTTGTTCCAGGTGGCAGCGTTACGGTTGCCATGGTTACAGGGCGACGCTCTCTCTCTCTCTCTCTCTCTCTCTCTCTGCGACTGTGTGTTTCCTGGGTGAGAGAGCGCCTTTTCGTTGTTGTTGTTGTTGTTGTGCTTAGCTAACAGGCAGAATGCTACAAGCATAGCTCTAAAGAATGTAGCATCATGGGCAGTGTAGTCCGTGTTGCAGGGAGAATGGACTGCCATACACGTTATGGGTCTGTGAGCGCGAGGAGGGAGAAAAAGGGGAGTGGAAAGGTACGAGTTGTCATCGAGGAAAAACGGGAGCTGGAAGCATGTAAATATAATAATAACCACTGCACCCAAGAAGAGTGCCTGACGAGCCCAGTTGTAAGTAAGCTATTAAGACTCGACTGTACACCGTGTTCGTGTTTTCCTCCGAAAACAATAAGTTCCGTTGGAGCAGTCTTTCAACGCCTCTCTCTGTCTCTCGCAAGAAAAGTTGACCCACACAACAAAGTAAAGCTATTTTTCGGCTACGAGCCGACAGGGACCCCGCCGTATTAGTCAGAGGTCCCTTTACTACAGTTGGGAGTCGCGGACCTTCAGTAACAGTAATAAATCACACAGCACAGTACATGATAATATATTATTGATATATATATAATATATATATTGATATATTATAAAAGCATGATAATATATTAAGTAATCCAAAGTATTCAGAATACGTTACTGTCATTGAGTAACGTAACGGAATACGTTACAGAATACATTTTGGGGGATGAATTCTGTATTCTGTAATGGAATACATTTTAAAAGTAACCTTCCCAACACTGTATACATATATATATATATATATATATATATATATATATATATATATACACATATATATATATATATATATATATATATATACACATATATATATATGTATATATGTGTATATATATATATATATATATATATATATACACACATATATATGTATGTATGTATGTATGTATGTATATATATATATATATATATATATATATATATATATATATATATATGTGTATATATATATATATATACACATATATATATATATATATATATATATATATATATATGTGTATATATATATATATATACACATATATATATATATATATATATGTGTATATATATATATATATATATATATATATATATATATGTGTATATATATATATATATCCTGTATATATATATATACATATATATCCTGTATATATATATATATATATATGTATATATATATATACATATATATCCTGTGTATATATATATACTGTATATGTAAGTGCATGTAACACTTCCACATTTTTTAAAGGAGCCTTGTGTGATTTAGCTCTTTGTATTTTTTTTCTGCACAGACAGAGGCCACTGCCGTGTTTTTGTGTTTTGTATTTTATTTCATTTCCTTTATTCCTCGTATTGTATTGGTGCATCTTTGTTTAATCGGTTATTCTGTTACTTTGCCACGTTACCTCTCATGCTGTCGATGTTCAGTACAAGTCCATATGGCCGGTATTTGACAAAAGTAAAGGTCAAAGGACATTTTTGTTTATTCAGTCGTCATTGACAATAAAACTACACATTAAGAACCCAAGTAATTGTGTCCTGTGTGGCTAACCATTTCCCAGGCTACATAATTCAATTCAATTCAATTCAATTTTATTTATATAGCGCCAAATCACAACATAAGTCGCCTCAAGGCGCTTCATAGATACAGAGAAAAACCCAACAATCATATGACCCCCTATGAGCAAGCACTTTGGCAACAGTGGGAAGGAAAAACTCCCTTTTAACAGGAAGAAACCTCCGGCAGAACCAGGCTCAGGGAGGGGCGGCCATCTGCTGCGACCGGTTGGGGTGAGAGAAGGAAGACAGGATAAAAGACATGCTGTGGAAGAGAGACAGAGGTTAATAACAGATATGATTCAATGCAGAGAGGTCTGTTAATACATAGTGAGTGAGAAAGGTGACTGGAAAGGAAAAACTCAATGCATCATGGGAATCCCCCGGCAGCCTATGTCTATTGCAGCATAACTAAGGGAGGATTCAGGGTCACCTGGTCCAGCCCTAACTATATGCTTTAGCAAAAAGGAAAGTTTTAAGCCTAATCTTGAAAGTAGAGATAGTGTCTGTCTCCTGAATCCAAACTGGAAGCTGGTTCCACAGAAGAGGGGCCTGAAAACTGAAGGCTCTCCCTCCCATTCTACTTTTAAATATAAATATATACTTTTAAACATATTTCTAGAAATGAGAGCTGCTCCATCCAAAGTGGGATGGATGCCGTCTCTCCTAACAAGAAGCCAAAACAGGAGAAATATGCTCTCTCTTTCTAGTCCCTGTCAGTACTCTTGCTGCAGCATTTTGGATTAGCTGAAGGCTTTTCAGTGAGTTTTTTGGACATCCTGATAATAATGAATTACAGTAGTCCAGCCTGGAAGTAATAAATGCATGAACTAGTTTTTCAGCGTCACTCTGAGACAGGATATTTCTAATTTTAGAGATGTTGCGCAAATGGAAGAACGCAGTCTTACATATTTGTTTAATATGTGCATTGAAGGACATGTCCTGGTCAAAAATGACTCCAAGGTTCCTCACAGTGTTACTGGAGGCCAAGGTAATGCCATCCAGAGTAAGAATCTGGTTAGATACCATATTTCTAGGCTTTTCAGGGCCGAGTACAATAACCTCAGTTTTATCTGAATTAAGAAGCAGAAAGTTAGCGGCCATCCAGGTCTTTATGTCTTTAAGACATTCCCGCAGTTTAACTAATTGGTGTGTGTTATCTGGCTTCATGGACAGATAGAGCTGGGTGTCATCTGCATAGCAGTGTAAATGTATGCTATGTCTTCTAATGATACTGCCTAAGGGAAGCATGTATAATGTAAACAGAATTGGTCCTAGCACTGAACCCTGTGGAACTCCATAATTAACCTCAGTGTGTGAAGAGGACTCTCCTTTTACATGCACAAATTGGAGTCTATTAGATAGATATGATACAAACCACTGCAGTGCAGTACCTGTAATACCTACAGCATGTTCTAATCGCTCTAATAGGATATTATGGTCGACAGTATCGAATGCTGCACTAAGGTCTAGCAGGACAAGCACAGAGATGAGTCCACTGTCAGAGGCCATAAGAAGATCATTTGTAACCTTCACTAAAGCTGTTTCTGTGCTGTGATGAGCTCTGAAACCTGACTGAAACTCTTCAAATAAACCATTCCTCTGCAGATGATCTGTTAGCTGTTTGACAACTACGCTTTCAAGGATTTTTGATATGAAAGGAAGGTTGGAGATTGGCCTATAATTAGCTAAGACTGCTGGGTCTAGAGATGGCTTTTTGAGTAAAGGTTTAACTACAGCTAGCTTGAAGGCCTGTGGTACATAGCCGATCATTAGAGATACTGTAGGTTGATCATATTTAAGATCGAAGAATTAATTAATGGCAGGACTTCTTTGAGCAGTTTTGTAGGAATGGGGTCTAAAAGACACGTTGATGGTTTGGAGGAAGTAATTATTGAAGTTAACTCAGAAAGATCAATTAGAGAAAAAGAGTCTAACTTAACATCAATGGTACTAAGAGTAGCTGTAGATAATATTACATCTGTGGGATGATTACTGGTAATTTTTTCTCTAATGATAAAAATTTTATTTGTGAAGAAGTTCATGAAGTCATTACTAGTTAACGTTAAAGGGATTGTTGGCTCAAAAGAGCTCTGACTTTTTGTCAGCCTGGCTACAGTGCTGAAGAGAAACCTGGGGTTGTTCTTATTTTCTTCAATCAGTGATGAATAGTAAGATGTTCTGGCTTTGCGGAGGGCTTTCTTATAAAGCAGCAAACTATTTCTCCAGGCTAAATGATGATCCTCTAAATTTGTAACACGCCATTTCCTCTCCAGATTACGAGTCATCTGCTTTAGGGTACGTGTTTGAGAATTATACCACGGAGTCAGGTACTTCTGATTAGAGACCTTAGTTTTCACAGGAGCTACAGTATCCAGAGTCGTACGTAGTGAGGAGGTGAAATTATTAACAAGATAATCGACTTCTGTTGGGGTAGCGTTCAGATAGCTGCTCTGCTCTATGTTGGTTCAGGGCATTGAAGATGATAACAGTGGGTGGATTATATTCTTAAACTTAGTTACAGCGCTTTCAGAAAGACATCTACTGTGATAAAGTCTACTCTCCACCGCTGTGTAATCAATTATTGTAAATGTAAATGTTATCAGGAAATGATCAGACAGGAGAGGGTTTTCAGGAAACACTGTTAAATGTTCAGTTTCTATGCCATATGTTAAAACAAGATCTAGAGTGTGATTAAAGTGGTGGGTGGGTTCTTTTACATTTTGAGAGAAACCAATTGAGTCTAATAACAGATTAAATGCCATGTTGAGGCTGTCATTTTTAGCATCTACATGGATGTTAAAATCACCCACAATAATTATTTTATCTGAGCTGAGAACTAAATCAGATAAAAAGTCTGAGAAATCAGACAGAAACTCTGTGTAAGGCCCAGGTGGATGATAGATGATAACAAGTAAGACTGGTTTCTGAGTTTTACAGCTGGGGTAGACGAGGCTAAGCATCAGGCTTTCAAATGAATTAAAAGTCTGTCTTGGTCTTTCATTAATTAATAGGCTGGTGTGAAAAATTGCTGCCACACCGCCCCCGCGGCCTGTGCTTCAAGATTTCTGGTAGTTAGAATGACTCGGGGGTGTTGATTCATTTAAACTAACATAATCGTCCTGCTGCAACCAGGTTTCTGTAAGGCAGAGTAAATCAATTTGTTGATCAATTATTAAGTCATGTACTAACAGAGACTTGGAGGAGAGAGACCTAATATTTAATAATCCACATTTCACTGTTTTACTCTTTGGTTCAGATGTGGATACTGTATTGTTCTTTCTTCGTAATTGTTTATGTTTAAGTTGTTTGTTGATGGTTTTTAGTTTGTTTTTTGTCTGTTTGGGAGCTGACACAGTCTCTATGGAGATGGATTTTTTTTTGGGGAGGGGGGGGGGTAGCAGGAGGAGAGAAGTTGCAGAGAGGCGTGTAAGACTGCAACTCTGCTTCCTGGTCCCAACTCTGGATAGTCATATAGAATAGAATAGAATAGAATTCAACTTTATTGATATTGCTCATGCACAGGTACAGGGCAACGAAATGCAGTTTGCATCCATCCAGAAGTGCTTTAGTGATATAGATATATTACAATATATATTAGCAATAATATAGATATGTGAGTATATTACAGAAATGGGTCTATTATGGTATGTTATAATGTACACGGTATGAAGTATGTTGTGAATATTCTATAACTATAAGTATGTACAGGCTGTGAACAGGATATAAATATGAAAAAATATACAGAATATGAAATAAATAACTTTACAGAATCTGAGATATACAGTTATACAGAAATGTGAACTATGCAAGTTGTAAACAGTTGTAGGATTAAAGATTATCGAATGTACAGAATGATTATTTACACAGAGCTATACAGTAGTGCAGTTAAGATAAGTGCAGTTAAGATAAGTGAGGGTGTATATTTTGGGGGGTTTAATAAATTTGTCCATATTTCTAGAAATGAGAGCTGCTCCATCCAAAGTGGGATGGATGCCGTCTCTCCTAACAAGACCAGGTTTCCTCCAGAAGGTTTGCCAATTATCTATGAAGCTGTTGAGCTAGTTAATAGGTATGCCCTCGTTGTCATCTGTTGTGATTTTATTTTGAAAGGATGCTTCCTGTTATGCTGCAGAGTGCACGCGAGAGTTCAATAATAAAAACTAAGTGTTGTTCCGGTGAAAAGCCGATGCCCCACGTGTGATTATTCCTCCGTCTAGACAATATAAGTATCTTCAATATTCATGCAGATTCCGCTGGAAGACCCGTCTCTGCTAACAGGTTATGGGCCCAGGAAAACATTGAAGCTACGCCAGGGGAAAGTTTACCACCAGAAAAGTCGCAAAGTACAGCGTGTTCGGTGAGGGCTAGCGTGCTAAGTTAGCACCATGAATAAGCGTGCTGGTGAACCCAGTGGCCGATGGGCAAGGTTGGTTTTTGACGGAGATGAGAAGAATTATGAACTGTGGGAGACAAAATTTTTGGGACATCTTAGATTACAAGGTCTAAAAGACACAATATTGAAAAGTGATGACGACGATGAGGACGACGAAGATAAGAATGCCCAGGCCTATGCAGAGTTAATACAGTTCCTGGATGATAAGAGTTTATCGCTCGTGATGAGAGAAGCTGCCGATGATGGACGCGAGGCACTGAAAATTTTAAGAGACTATTATGCAGGAAAAGGTAAACCAAGAATTATCAGCCTTTATACCGAACTGACTTCTCTGAAGAAAGCAAGCAGTGAGAGCGTCATGGAGTACATCATACGCGCAGAGACATTTATTACAGCCCTGAGAAATGCTGGAGAGACACTTAGTGATGGTCTGCTTGTAGCGATGGTGTTAAAAGGTTTACCAGAAACATTTAAACCTTTTTCCGTTCACATTACGCAAAGTGAATCAGAAATCAAGTTTGCGGAATTTAAAACGAAACTCCGCAGCTATGAGGACACTGAGAAAATGCGCTTAATGGAACAAGAGGATAACATCATGAAGGCGAGAGTGCAACCCAGCGTGAGACCCGCAGCAGCTGCTAATGACCACAGGAGAGACATGTCAGACATAGTCTGTTTTAAGTGTGGCCAACGGGGACACAAGGCCAGAGCATGCCGCTACAGACAGTGGTGCGGTCACTGTAGGAGCAACACCCATCGAGAGTCGACTTGCAGGAGACGACAACAGAATGATGAAGCACGCATAGCCTCGGAGGAGGGCGACAACGCAGAGAGCGACGACACCTATGTCTTCCGAATGAGCGATGACTACGCGGCACCTCAACAGCCACAAGACATCAGGACCAAAGGCCTAATGGTGGATACTGGCGCAACATCACACATCCTGAATGATAAAACAGCGTTCAAGAAATTTAATGACGACTTCCAGCCGGGAACGCACTGTGTGGAATTAGCTGATGGCACCAGGTGTAAAGGAGTGGCTGAAGGCAGAGGAGATGCAGAGGTGTGCTTGATTGACAGCAGAGGGAGACAGTGTAAAACAACACTGAAAGACGCCCTATGCATTCCCTCATTTCCACAGAATATCTTCTCTGTGAGAGCGGCCACCACGAACGGAGCCACTATCATCTTTAAGAAAGGAAGGAACGTCCTTCAACACAGAGACGGTACAAAGTTTCACATCCATGAGCACAACAGACTTTATTACCTTGAGACTGTAAGTGAGTACGATGATAAGTGTAATAATTGTTTTGATGTGCAGACATGGCATGAAATTTTGGGACATTGCAATCATAGTGACATTCTGAAGCTACAAAATGTGGTTGAAGGTATGAAAATCAAAGGGAAAACTGACAAAGAAAGTTTGAACTGTGAGGTGTGTATTCAGGGAAAATTTGTCCAGACTAGGAATAGAAACCCTGACAGGAGAGCTGAGAAACCTCTCGAGCTGGTACATACGGATCTAGCAGGGCCGATAGATCCAGAATCACGAGATGGACACAGATATGCATTATTGTTTACCGATGACTTTTCCGGTGCAGTATTTGTATATTTTCTCAAAAACAAAAGTGAAACAATGCAAGCAACTGAAAT
The DNA here is from genome assembly GCF_057382185.1 of Mchenga conophoros. Classification (NCBI taxonomy): domain Eukaryota; kingdom Metazoa; phylum Chordata; class Actinopteri; order Cichliformes; family Cichlidae; genus Mchenga; species Mchenga conophoros. The sequence continues at coordinate 30,726,051 of NC_140546.1, read as the reverse complement.
CTTTTTGGCCGATACAGCCCCACTCGGGAAGGTAAAGTGTATCAGGTCAGACAACGGCACAGAGTTCATGGCAAAGAGTTACCAGGTATTGTTAAACAAACATGGAATAAGACATGAAACTTCAGCCCCATATTCCCCTCACCAGAATGGTACAGCGGAACGTGGCTGGAGAACACTTTTTGATATGGGGAGGTGCATGCTTATTGAGAGTGCCATACCAAAGGAATTATGGACGTATGCAGTTCAAACAGCGGCTATCCTGAGAAACAGATGCTTTAACAACCGGACAGGGCAGACACCTTACTTTTTGCTGACTGGGCGGAAGCCCAATCTATCCAGAATGCGAAAGTTTGGGTGTGAGTGTTATGCTTACAAGCAAAACAAGGGTAAGCTGGATTCTAAGTGTACAAAAGGGATTTTTGTAGGCTACGACAAAAACAGTCCAGCATACAAGGTTTATTTCCCAGACAGCGCCAAAGTGCAAAAGTTTAGGCTGGTTAAGTTTGTAACCAAACACAATGAGGAAAAGCAAACACAAACTGATACGACATCTGAGGATGAAGACATACAGGTGAGGGAGAGACCAAACGTGAACAGGGAAAGCCCCAGTACCAGTTCACAGGAACCAGATACTGACAACCAACCAGAAGTGAACAGTCAGATGCCACTTAGTGATGAGACTGAAAACTCCAGAAGGTATCCTTCTAGAACAAGAAAGAAACCAGATTATCTAAATGAATATGAGTCAGGAGAAGACATTGATGATCAAGTGCTGACTAACATAGACTACTGTTACAGACTGATAAGTAACTCACCCGTGACATTCAGTGAAGCTGCAAGGTCACCCAACTCTAGAGAGTGGAAAGCAGCTATGGATGAAGAAATGCAGTCCTTAAAAGAGAACAACACCTTTACCCTAACAATCTTACCTGAGGGAAAGAAAGCAGTGGGGGGTAGATGGGTATATGTGAAGAAAAACAGTGGTGATGGATCAGAAAAATATAAAGCACGGTACGTAGCTAAAGGTTACAACCAGTGTTTTGGGATAGACTATGATGAAACTTTTTCTCCGACTGCTAACCTGACAAGCATAAGAGTATTGATGCAGTGTGCAATACAAGAAAACCTGATTTTGCATCAGATGGATGTAAAAACCGCATACTTGCATGCACCAATAGATTTTGAAGTGTATGTTGAGCAGCCAGAAGGCTATGAAGTAAAAGGAAAAACAGATGAGAAACTGGTCTACAAGCTGGAAAAGTCACTTTATGGGCTTAAACAGTCAGGCCGAAACTGGAACAGGACATTACATGACTATTTGATAGAGAACGGTTTCATGCAGAGTCCTGTAGATCATTGTGTTTACACAAGGAAAACAGGAAAAGAAAAAGTGATCATGATCATATGGGTTGATGATATTATTATTGCAGCCAGTGATGAAAGGGTTTTGAAAACTGTGAAGGAAATGCTAACTGCAAGATTCAAAATGAAAGATATGGGGAAACTCAAACATTTTCTTGGTATTGATTTTGAGCAAACCCAAGATTGTGTAAAAATGTTACAAGAGAGATATGTAGAAAACATACTGGAAAGATTTCAAATGCAAGACTGTAAACCAAGATCAACTCCTTGTGAACAAAGGTTGAACTACAATGATGATGCTGAGAAAATGAACAATGTCAGAATGTACAGAGAGGCAGTAGGTAGCCTTATTTACTTGACCTCTTGCACACGACCAGATTTGAGTTTTGTTGTAAGTAAGCTGTCACAGCACTTCAAAGAACCAGCTGTGGAACATTGGACTACTGTGAAACATGTTCTAAGGTACCTGAAACAATCAAAAGACAAGACATTGTGCTACAGGAAAAGTGACAAAGATTTGAGAGTACAAGGTCACAGTGACTCAGACTGGGCTGCGGATGTGACTGACAGGAGGAGTACTACAGGTTACTGCGTAAGCCTGAATGAAGGAGGTACTTTGGTGTCATGGCGAACAAAGAAGCAGCCAACTGTTGCCTTGTCAACTTGTGAAGCAGAGTACATAGCTTTGGCAGCAACAACACAAGAATGTTTGTACTTGACACAACTGTTGCAAAGCATGTATGAGCATCAAAAGAGACCGCCAAAGATTTTTGAGGACAATCAAGGGACTATTGCATTGGCAAAGAATCCTGTTAACAGACAGAGGTGTCTACGAGCTAAGCTAAGCTAGCGAAACAGTACAGAGACAGTGAGTGAATACTTTGGCTATAAATTAGGTAGTGAGTACACAGAAAGTGTGCTTCGGATGAAGCACGTGAAGATTATACTATGAAAGAAGAATGTATCTAAAAGTTGTTAATTAAATTGCTAAGCAAATAAGCTACTCAGAAACACCACTGTGTTTGAGCAGGAACAGGAAGTGATACTCTACCGCAGAGCGAGCGAACACCAAGTGACAGCGCCACCAAGGTACTGGAGCTCAGCCCACAAATATGTTGGCATTATTATATTTAATATGTTGGCATTATTACATTTGGTTCAATGCGCAATGTATAAAAAAAAAGTACGAGCTTTGAAAACTGTTTCTGATAGAATGAAGAGTAGACCGATATATTAAATATTCCTTTATTGGGTGAGAAAATCATACCATGTCAAACTGCTTTAAGTCATACAGAATAGATATCAGAGCCTTAAACAGGCTGACTTCTGCTAAATGAGTCAAACTGGGCAGAAAGTATACAAACACATAACATCCTTATAGAATATGATGTAACACTATAGATCAACTTACCTCAGACTATGTAAAGCATATAAATAATTACAGCAATATGATGCAACAAACACAGCAGTACTACTAATCCAAAATACTCAAAGCTTCATAGAACTGAAACAAACATTTATTTTTAGGTCCATTCTGCTGCTGATACATACTTTAGGTTTCTGAACATTAAACTTGTTTCTGTCATGGTCCTGGGTCGGTGACCCAGCGCTTTAAGTTTATTATTATCATTTTCTAGTTTATTATTATGATGATTATTATTGTTTGAGTTCTCTTCGGTCTGCCTCTGAGTCTGCGTCTGTATCTCTGTCTGTCTTTGGTGTCACCCCGTCTGTTTGTGAATCTCTGTTCAGTTCAGCGTCTTGTCTGGTTCCCTGTGTCTGAGCTTCCTGTTTTATTGTGAAGGTCTGTGTCTTATGTGAGTGTGATCAATTTACTATTCCCCTGTCTCGTCAGCTGTAATTGCTCCCAGCTGTGTCTCCCTCCTGTGGCCCATTCCCTGATTACTCCCAGTGTATTTAAGCCCTGTGTTTTCCTGTGCTCTCTGTCGTGTCGTCTGTTTAACTTCATGTCTGTCTGTGTTTCTCTGTGAATCTCCCGTGTAGTCTACATTTTTCCATGTTTCTTCGTGTCTCTCTGCTCCTCGCTCCATGTCCTCCATTTTGTATTAGTTTTCCCAGGTTAGGTTTATGTTCGGTTCTGCCCACGCCTTAGGTTTTGTGCACTGTAAATAAAACCCACTTGCACCTCCCCCATTGTCTGCTATTGGATCCTCCTTTCTCACCCTCCACACGACTGCTGCCCCAGCCGTGACAGTTTCTGCCTTTCATAGTGTTTAACTTGAAGGCCCTGAGTACTTTCTCCCACAATGAAAACACTGGAATGATAAAATATTTTGAACATTACCTAATAAGACTGATTCAGGACAGACAATTAGTTATTTTAAACTTTTCTAGCAGTCCTTCACAAACAGGGAACAGTCTGTCTATTCTCTATCTGTCAGCTGCTGCTGGCTCTTCCTCCTCCTCTTCCTCACACACTGCTGAGTTTGTCCTGGTGGATCATCAGGGGTGCAAAGCCTCACAGATGATGTGCAGCAGTGGGTCCCTCAGTCTGTCCTCAATCTGGACACTTGCAGTTGTCACACATGGAAATCAAATGTGTGATAAGCTGCAGGATTCAAACACAAGTGTAACTTATAAATACATGTTCATACTTTTATTACACAATCAGAGAGAAAGAAACAGAGAGAGAGTGCAGGACAGACAGGTGACAGTCTCAGGTGTAGACACTGCTACAAAACAGCACAAGAGAAGGAAGATTTAGTGTTTGTGTTATTACGAGTGCTCAACAAGAAGAGTTCCCAGCTGGTACAGTCGACACATGTGTGACTCCTGTGATTAAAGCATCTTTCTTTCAGCTTAACGAGTGAACCGTCAGCTCGTTCAAACACACGTTAAAGTCCGTTTGGCTCGACACCACCGAACAGAGGCAGCAATATAACATAGCTAACATTAACAGTGCAGTGGATCCTGCTTGTGCCGCGATAGGTCGGCAGCCTTATTAAATTTCCCCTTGTGGGACTAATAAAGGTATATCAATCAGTCAATCAATCAATATTAGGACTGCAAACCAAGCAGCATTCACTGACTTTCAGCTTGTTGTGTTTGTGGATATATGACTGACTTTAATTATCCATAAAACCATCACGTTCTCTGTAAGATTAGGGCCAACTATATATATATTTTTTGAAGTAGAGGCTTTAAAACCAAGTTAACACTAAAAGTACACACATCACTAATGTCACATAACTTTTCCGACATGTGGCCAACAGTAATGTTTTAATGTTCTTCATTATTAAACATTCGCACATAAATAAGTAGTGATGGGTACCGGTATCCGGTGCCATTATGTCCGCTTTGAAAAAAGCGGTCGGATAAAACCTAAACAATACCCATCCCTATAAATAAGTGACATCATATTCAGTACTTACTTTTGACAGTTCACTCTTCGGCCGCTCCCTTCTGTCGTCTGCCGTATTTTGCGGCAAAATTATCCACACCCACCGCCGCGCTATGGATTGTGGGATATATGGGACCACGAAGAGTACACCGGACCACGCTTGATATTTGGGGAAATCAACGGCGCATTTGGAGTATCCATTTGAAGTACACTTCGAATTGGGACAGCTGTCGCCGCGTGGCGGTGACATAATCGCACTCAAAATGCGTACTTCAAGCGTGCGGTCTCAGCCTGTGACACCTGTGCTGTAATTGTGGTTAACTTCTGCCTTCTGTCTATCAGCATTGCACATGCACGAAGGACATCCTGTTTGTACAATAATCCAGTCTAGAAATAATAGATTCATTACCACGTTTTTCAGCATCACTCTGGACAGACAGGATATTTCTAATACTTTTAATATTGATATTTTTCCATTTTAGAGATATTGTGCAAATGTAAGAAAGAATTCTCACTCCATGGACTTGTTGCCACTGATTTCAGTGTATGTCTTCTCTCTTCCCTGTTTCTTAGCGGGTTAAACATGAGCTAAAGGCGAGAGCCTAAAAACCGGCTCAGGGGAAAATTTAGGTAACACGTCACTTTGTATGAAACAAAAAGAATCACTAGAGGTTCACAACAATCTGTGAAATTACACTGTGAGATACTACCAGTAGTACTAACAAAAATGCTATGAACATTTCTATAAGTCACTTTAATACCAAGAGTACAAAGAATCACAAGAATACACTGGATTTTCTAAACTATGAGTGTTTGTTTCAGCTGTTTGATCAAAGACTGCTGTCCTGAAAGAGCAGGCATCCAAAATTAAAGTTTTCCCTCTTTATAGGACACTTGCAAACACTGGACAGCTGCTTCATCCAGCCATGCTTCACAAAACCCAAGACATTTACATCTAGAACAAATAAGAAGAGTTAGGATTAAAACCAGAAAACCAATTAGCCTTCCTGTCGTGTTCGGGTCAAATCTGAAATTTACAACTTAAAACCACTCATAAATATTTTGTCTTACATCTGATTGCCTCAAGGCCTTATGACGTCCTCCTTGAACATATAACAGTGATGATCACCTCTTTTATTGAATTTTATTGAAGACAAACAAGCTGATGAGTAAGATAACCAAAAAAATGTGAAACTCTGTTATAGAGTCTGACAGCTGCTGGTAAGAATGACCTGTGGTAGCGCTCCTTCCTACACTGTCGGTGTAAAAGTCTACTGCTGAACGAGCTGCTCAGTGCTCGTACAGTCTCATGCAGGGGATGGGGGGTGTTGTCCATGATGGATGTTAGCTTAGACAACATCCTCTCCTCCCCAACCTGCTCGATGGACTTCAGCGGACAGTGCAGGACAGAGCTGGGCCTCTTGGTTAAGTGTCCCCCTGTCCCTCTCTGCTATTCGTATGTATTATTGTACGGTCTACCTTACAGTATAAAGCACCTTGAGGTGACTGTTGTTGTAATTTGGCACTATATAAATAAAATTGAATTGAATTGCTATTCCACCACTCCAGCAGACCACAGCATAAAAAAGAGCAGATGCCACCACAGTGTCGTAAAACCTCCTTAGAAGAGTGTTGTTCATCGTAAAGGATTTCAGCCACCATAGCAGGTGGAGACGACTTACCGTATTTTCACGACCATAAGGCGCACTGTGCTAAAAGGCGCAGTCTCAGTTATGTGTGCCCTTACTGTATTTAACACACACATAAGGCGCACTGGACCATAGGGCGCATACAAGTACCGTATGCGTATTTAAAAATAAAGCGGGAGCAAACCTGAGTTCGGTACCTTACTCACATTTTTATTACCAGTAATCGTCATCATCAACAACACACAAGCATACAAGTGTGCATATTTAACAATAAAGCAGGAGCAAAACAAAGTTTGGTACTCACATTTTTATCATCAATCAAACCCATCGAAGTCCTCATCCTCTGTGTCTGAATTGAACAGCTGCGCTAAATCTCCATCAAACATGGCAGGTTCACTTTCTTCACTGTCAGAGTCTCCTCGGAAATGATGCCGGCTTTTGCGAAAGCTCGAACAACAGTGCCAGCAGACATGTTAGCCCAAGCATCTACAATCCATTCGCAAATTGTGGCGTAACTCGCCCGGCGCTGCCTTCCACTCTTAGTGAAACTGTGGTCTCCATCGGTCATCCATCGCTCCCAGGCCGCTCGCAGCCTTACTTTGAACGGGCGGTTCACACCGATGTCCAGCGGTTGGAGTTCCTTTGTCAGGCCTCCCGGAATGACAGCAAGCTCACAGTTCCTTTGTTTCATTAGTTTTTTCACATCGGCTGTGAGATGGGCACGCATAGAGTCAAAGATTAAGAGCGATGGTGACGCGTGGAAAAAACCACCTGGTCTCCTTACATACACCTCCCTCAGCCACTCTTTCATCATTTCCTCATCCATCCAGCCCTTTTCATTTGCCTTAATGATGATTCCTGCTGGAAACTTCTCTTTAGGCAAAGTCTTTCTCTTAAAAATCACCATAGGCGGCAGTTTCTGTCCATTAGCATGGCAGTCAAGCACAACAGTAAAACAAGACTTTTCGTGCCCTGTTGTGCGTATCGCTACCGTGCTGGTCCCCTTCTTCTCCACAGTGTGACTCACCGGGATGTCAAAAGTGAGCGGGACCTCGTCCATGTTTGTGATGTGGCTGGGCTGGATGTTTTTGTCGCCGATGTGTTTGCTGCAGTAGGAGCGGAAGATGGCCAGCTTTTCCTTATAATCCGCTGGAAGTTGCTGCGCTACCGTAGTCCTGGTCCGGATGGAAAAATGGCACCGTTTCATAAAAAGTGAAAGTGAAACTGCTTTTAGCCGAATGGTGACCGTCGAAACGCTTCTCCCGCTCGTTCTTTGCTCGATGATCCACCGCTCGAGTCTTTCCTCCAACTCGGGCCACCTCGCCTTATGTCCGCGGAAACTCAGCTGCGTTTTCTTGACCTGCCGGAGCTTGTTTTCCAGCTTCCTCCATTTGCGAACCATCGATTCGTTAATCTTAAATTCTCTCGCCGCTGCTCGATTTCCATGTTCCTCCGCGTAGCTGATGGCCTTCAGTTTAAACTGTGCTTCATAAGCGTGTCTCGTTGCCATTTTCAGGGTTGCGCCCACACTTCACCCTTTAGCGTTCTCATGGTGTTCTCTACTACGTCCTCCTTACAACACACAGGGCGCACTGCGCTATAGGGCGCGCCGTACTTTTTGAAGAAAATCTAAGACTTTTAAGTGCGCCTTATGGTCGTGAAAATACGGTAGACCCTTTTTGTAGAGTGCATTTGTGTTTGTGGACCAGTCCAATTTATTATTGAGGTGAACACCCAGGTAATTTTACTGCTCCACCGTTTCACTGTCCAAACCCTGGATGTTCACTGGTGTAATAGGGGGTGGCTTTTTGCTGAAGTCAATCACCAGCTCCTTCGTCTTGCTGGCATTAATGTGAAGATGGTTCTGTTCACACCAGCTGATGAAGTCATTGATAACCACCCTGTATTCCAGTTCTTTTCCCTCCGACATCCGACCCACAATGGCGGTGTCGTCTGACAACTGTCCATGTCATAACGGAAGTCTGCCGTGTACAGGCTGAAGAGGAAAGCGGCGAGTACTGTTCCTTGTGGGGCCCCCGTGCTACAGACTACCACCTCAGACACACAGTCCCGCAGCCTCACATACTGGGATCTACTGGTAAGGTAGTCAACAATCCACAAGGGCAACTTATGGTCCACTCCCTGTAGCTTTTCCCTTAGCACTGAGGGCTGGATTGTGTTGATGGCACTGGAGAAATAAAAAACATGACTCTCACAGTGCACCTGGCACTCTCCAGATGAGAGAAGGCCTGATGCTGCATTTAGATGACAGTGTCATTCACCTCGATGTTCGGCTGGCAGGCAAACTCCACCGGGTCTAGGTTTCTCCCGACTAGTGGGCGAAGGTGGTGAATTATGATCCTTTCCATGGTCTTCATCAGGTGTGAAGTCAGTACAATGGGTTTGAAGTGGTTCGGCTCCTTGGGGTATGTTGTCTTTGGGACTGGCACCATGCAAGAGGTCTTCCACAGAACGGGGACCCTCTCCAGACTGAGACTGAGGTTAAAGATGTATGTGATAACCTCACAGAGTTGATCTGCACAGTCCCTCAATAGTCTGGAGCTGATTCCATCCAGACACGTGGCCTTCCTGGTTTTCATCTTCCTTGGCTGACTCAGCACCTGGTCAGCTGTGATGGAGAGGCTGCAGTGTAGGGTGTGGGTGGTTAGCTCCTGATGGGGGGAGGAGGCAGTAGAGTCGTTGAAGGAAAAAGGGGGCAAGTGAGGTGCTGTCCACTACTCTGTGAAGTCACCAAATTAGTGTTGTAATGCTAATGACCTTGTTAAGAAAGGGGGATGAGTGGAAGACAGCATTTAACACGGGTCAAATTCCTTCTCCGAGTCCATATAACACATGTAGACATACATGTAAGTCACTTCTGATGAACAACAACTCAGTGTTTGTGATGCTAGGGAGGCAATGAAACCAGTGTAAACCTGTTCAGACTGAGAGTGAATTATGAGTTGAAGAAAATAATCTTGTGGATAGAGGTGAAAAGGAAGAAATAAAAGTATCAAATTGGGTAATTTTAGGTCAAATGTGAGTCATTATGATGGGCGATATTTTTATATACGGAATGGCAACCAATATGTAATGAAATGAAGAAATGTATTGCTTGAAATGTATGTGCCTCACACTGTGGTTTAATCACTAAAATCTCTCTCCATGTTTTCCTTCTACATTTATTGATTCATTCAAATATACTAGATAAGAAAAAATGTGAAACCTTCATTAAAGAAATCTAGTATGAGTAGGGATAGGTATCGTTTAGGTTTTATCCGATACCGGTGCCAAATCGGTACTTTCGAAACGGTGCCGGTGCTCAAACGGTGCTCAAACCGGTGCTTAAAGAATGGAGAACACAAAATTGGTCCAAAAACCTCTCATGTTCAGCTGGTTTTTTTGGTAAAAAGATAACAATGTTAGCCTTTTCTGCAGCTATGGGGCATATATGGTATCACTCTTGGCTGGAAGCAGTGCTTAAACAATGGAAAAAACACAAACTTTGTCCTAAACCTCTCATGTTTAACTGTTTCCCACTTTTTCTTTGGTCATTTTAGCCTTTTTGGCCAGGGTGAAGGGAGTATCTGCCATCAAACAAGAAGACAGCTTTATGTAGCTACGATGATGTTTGCTAGTTCACCTTACATGCATTAATGTAATAACGTGGTTAGCCTACTCAACGTAAATTACACACGAACAACATTAAGCTACTCACGCAGAGAAGAACGGCTGCTGCTGCCATCATCATCCGTCATCATTTCTGCTACACTGGCAGGGCTAGGGGCCAGGACTCTCCTCTTCTTGTTTTTGGGGATGTTGCTAACTCCGGGTCCGATAACAGGCACCACACCCCCTGTAGATGTGCTCGGTGTGAGGTCTCGCAGCAAGCCATCAAATATGGCACATTTTTCGGCTTTAAAAAAAAAAACGCTATACGTCGCCAGGTGTTTCATCGGATTCGAGGTGTTACCTCCTTTGACAGTATCACAGTATCAGCTTAAAGCACTTGTTGCTGCTGAGTTTGCATCTTTTGCTGTGAAGTACAACCAGAGTTTGACCGCTTCGCCTTGGGCATTTTTAATCTGTAGCTCTGCTCTAAAAGAACGTACGTACCTGGACCCGCCTACTATCCTCGGAAACGTAAAAGGATTGGCTAGAAGTGTATCACAGCTCAGGAAAAAAAAGCACTGAAATAAAGCACCGAAATGTGCGCTGCTTTTCGGTCTGGTTACTACCGTTTATGTCAGAACCGGTGCCATCATGGCACCGGACACCGGTACCCATCCCTAAGTATGAGACAGAAGATATGTGAGACATCTCACATATATAGAAATGTGAGATGTGAATGAATAAATGAGAAAACTGAAACAACTGCCATCTGCTTTTAAAATAACCACATGCACAAAACAGTTAAAAAGTGAAGAAGAAATAAAACCAAGGTCATATTGTTGTCTTTGGATTATCTAAGGTAATCTGATCTAATTGTTCATAAGGAACGAGGTGGAACAACATATTGTCTTACACATGTGCAAGCATACCTAGTCACACACCAACCCTTTTAAAAACTCTGTAAATAGCATCTGGGACATTTTCTATTGTGGTTACACTGTCTTGACAGGCATTTCAAAAGTTCAGTACACCAATTGTCAGCTCATATAGTAATAATAATAACAAATTAAATAGGAACAGGAGCTTTTTGTGAAATACCTGCTTGACTGCAGAGAGCAGAAAACATGATCACATGAACTCAATAAAAAAATGCAGTAGGCTAACTGAGAGTTCAGTGAGGCAAGATCACTTGAAAGAACTGAACATGATTTAATGGCAGAGAAACTAATGTATTTGGTGACTACACTCCGATTACCCATAACAGCAGATGGAATCCCTGTAGTGACAGGTTTTAGGACAGGACCCCAAGGAGTCTAGATGCTGGAGCTTAAATGGAGCTCTGCGCAATTCAGGTGAGATGAAGACAGGGAGGAGATTGGTTGCACAAAGGGAAAATGATGGAAAGCACAGATTTCAAGCACACAGAGTGGAGGCTCAAAGAAGATGACTGGACTAAGGTAATGAGGATAATTAAAAAAAATAATGAAAAAAAACAAAATCAAATCTGAACTCCATTACTTAGCCCCAACCCAGTCATGACCCTTCAAAGGCAATTTGTGCCTCACTTCTTACAAGTTCAAAGGGGGTGAAACAAGTTCCCATGGGTAAGTGATCTTTGAGGTTTAAATCCCCATGAGCACATAAGAACATTCAAAGACTATTCTCACTCTGCTATTGTGAAGATGTACCTTTTAGTCCCATAATGGATCTCAAGGAGATGAGAAGAGGCTTTTGAAGAAGTGTATGGTGAAAAAGAAAATCCTTTATCCTAAAACTCACTCATCCTTTACTCAGGAGAAACTAAGATGAAGCAGCATTAACTTAATGAAAAGCACTCACTGAGGCACAGATACATAAACAGTCACCAGAGGCAGTGAAAAGAATTCATTGGAAAATATTTCACACCACAAAACAAGATATAATATACTTCACTAAGCTTTTTTTTTTTTATCAACAGATAATCCAGTTTTCTCACTTAGACAGAACCATAAATGCTGTTCATCCGTCCATTCTCTTCTGTTGTAGCCTATCTCAGCTGTCACAGGTCAAAACACTCTGGGCAGGTCACCAGTCTGTCAAAGAGACTTGTGAAAGGCGCTATGGAAAGGTAAAACTGATATTATTTTTGAAATTACTACAAATATTGATTCATTATATTTGTATTGTTTTTAATTAAAGTGACATGATATCAAAAAACTGTACCTTAATAACATTTGATCTGAAAAACCTTAGCTATTGTCAAGAAACACAAGTCAGTTGATGACTTATTAGGAGGAAGTCATTAGTCGACTCAGAGGTAGTAGCAACACGTTACGGAACAACAAACACTCCAAACACACCCTTAGAGTCAAACAATGAAGACACACATCAAATGTAGATTTATGATAAAATGTGTCCTTCGACAAAACCTTCATAACTTTGTTATGAATAGAGGTGTTTTGTTAATGGAATGTAAAGAAAGTGGATATATAAAAAGGATGATCTCCATTTAGAAAACAAATATTTCCAAAACTGACTACTAGACTTGTAGTCAACACCCTCTCTGTTTTTCACATAATGATATTATCCTATATCCTCGTATGTGATTGGCCACAATGTGGAGAGATTGGAGCATAGCTGAGCCACTGTGTGAGAGCTGAGCAGCGAAAGGAAATTAAGTGAGGAGCCGGCTCTCGCTTAATGGGAGTCTCGACTCTTCTGATTCCCTACAAAGCACTCTCTAAGCACGGCTCTTAGAACTGATGCTTTTGCGCATGACACATTATCGAACATTACGTTGTGTGTCATGGATACTGTTGACTCCAAATCTCCCGAGAAAGACCGAGACAGCAAGACCAAGACAAGACCGAGTGATCCGAGATCAAGACAAGACCAAAACCAAAGATCGGTCTCGAGACATCCAACTCTACTGACTACATGAACAACACTTTACAGTGGTTGTATATAAAAAACATATCTGTACCCATTCATCTCTCCATCTGTTACAGGTTGTCATGTAGGGTGATGGAGTACCTGGAGGGAACCTATGCAGGAGTACGGAGAACGGTTCCTGTGTGGGAACAGAACACACAAAACATAACATAAATTATTTGCCTAACATTTATCTCCATTATACAATTAACTTCCTAGGACCTGGTGTCCACATATGTGGACATCACATTTTGGGTTGTCTAGACCAAAATACTAAATTTTGCTCTACAAGGGCCTGATATCCATTTATGAGGACATTATACTATCAGTGTTCTATCAAAATTTAAAACGAATGTCTTCATATGTGGATTTCATTTTTCTCAGAAAAAGAAATCCGGTAAAAAAAAATAAAATCCGGTGACTATTTGTTTTTACATTCATCAGGTCCCAATCAGCCTAAATAGTAAAGAGTTAAAAATGCATGCCATGAAAGAGTTCGGGTCTTAGGAGGTTAAGAGTCTTAGCAGGTTAAGTCAGTTGTTTTTATATATACCTTATGTTGGGGAACTGGGTGTTGGAGCTTAAACAGTTTAGGCCAACATTTTGCTGTGATCTTTATTTTGAGTTTGTAGTTATAATCTTGATTATTTTGCATTACAACATGAAACAATATGCTCCACAAATTTGTCCTGCCTTGTTAATCTATTGGTTAAGTAAGTAAGCAGGACGTGGAGCAACAGTTTTCTGATCGTCGCCGTTTATTGTGGTATCGTTGTAACATAAAAGGAATGTAAACAGAGCTCCCACCAGAGGCATTTGTTTTGTATTTTTCGGTTTGTATCGAGAATAAATGTTTTCCTTTTTTTTACATTTGCCTCGTTTTTGCTACCGAAAGGCATACAAGCGATTCAAGAAGAGCACGAGTCAGAAACTTTACGTCCTGCAGAAGTGGCAAAGAAGGACCAAAGGTTGCCGCTACACTGGGTATATCATTAAAAAAGAAAACTGGGGCAGAAAAAAGACAATATACCTGTCAGGGACTGGGTCTGTGACCCAGCATTTAGAGTTTATTGTTATATTTTTGTGATTTCTTAGGTATATTGGTAGGTATTGGTAGGTAGGTATGTTAAGATCTTGCTGTGGCTGTTATTAGTTTGGATTTGAGTTTCCTTGTATTTTGTTATTCATTGTTTATGTTTAAGTCCATCTAGTCATAAGCTCCTGGGTTGCCTAGTTATAGTTCTTGTTTATTTAGATTCCTTTGTGTCATCACTCCCTGTGTTAAGTCTCCCTTGTTGGTTAGTGTGTCTAACCTGTCATGTTTCATGTCTGCGTGGTTTATGCTGTCAAGTTCGTTTCATATCTGTGTCCCCTCATCTTTCCTGTTTATTTTGAAAATCTTGTTTCCATGTTCTGTGTACTTAGCTTACACTTTCCTTGTTGTGTCATTATGATCTATTGTGTCAGCTCTTTCCTCATGTGTTTCCACTTCAGCTGATCACCCCATGTGTGTATTTAGTCTGTGTGTTTCCATTCAGTCATTGTCAGGTCGTCTGTTGTACTACCCCTAGTCATGTCAGTTTCTAGTGTTTTGCATGATTGTGTTTAGGGCATGTTCATGTTTCAAGTCTTGGGTTTTCCTCACAGTTTCTATCATGCCCCTGCTAACTATCATTTTAAGGTCAGGTATCATAGTTGCCATAGTCTAGTCTCGCCCAATTTAGGTTTAGTTTTAATTCCCGCCACTGTTGATTTTACCTTGTTGTATATTCCTGTTTTTCATCAGCCACAATAAACGGCTCACTTTTAGTTTACCACAGTTTTGTGTTCCTCCATGTCCTGCTTTTACATCTACTTCCTCATCACCGGTGTACCCTACCGTGACAATATCCTTGCTTCATAGATTGCCTGTATTAGATAGATGTAATTAAATGACAGGTAGGTAAGGAGAGAGGAGTAAGGTAAGTGTCTTCCTTTGTTAAATGTTAAGGTTCAAATATTGAGGAAGGAGAGTACAAACAACCAGGGTCCAAGAGCTTGGTCAGACAATTGATTTTAATGAAATACACGTGTGGGAAGATCAGCTCCGTTCGCAGACGGCGCTGATCTCCGACTTAATCAAAGCATAAACAGATATTTTATACCATCAGGGTTTGAATTTAATGACGCCCCCTCAACGTCAGATCCATTTCATACAAAGGTCAGATCAAAACCACAATGACCTTTAACACAGTTTAAAAAGAACATTCTCTGTCTTCATAGCAGATGTTTCCTGTCAACCCGCTTCTCCAAAACCGCAGACAATGTTTTTGCAGTGAGCGAGCACTTCTGCAAGCCCACAATTAAAAGCAAACATGATATGGGTCTGGGTGCAGTTCCCCTCTCCAGGGGCAAGGGTACCTAGACCCGGTTCGTAGAGTATGCTTGGGGAGTGTGATCGTGTGTACAGCGTCTCTTTATGTCTTTCTCCACGTTGGTTGAGTGTGGAGTAAGTGCATATGAGAGCATGAGGGTGGGCATGGATGTTTGTATCTGTGTGTGCCTGTATGTCTGTGTCTATATGTCAGGTTGGGTATCAGGCGCCACCTCTCTGGGGACATCTTAGGCCCTCCAAGGTTTGGAGGCCTATCTCCCCCTACCACCACTTCTCCTGCCAGTGGCGGACTCCCTCAGACATCGGTGCGTTGGTGGTTCTTTGTGTCTGGGGATGGGCGTCCAGGTACACACCGGCTCACTCCTTGGCGGCCGCTTATCGGGGCCTGGAGCCTGGGGCTCGCTCGGGCCACTTCGGAGGTGGGGTGCCCCCGGCCTCTCGGCCTGGGGCTCGGTCACTCAGGCACAGCTGGCTGCCGGCGGAGCTCACGGGCGCGTCACTGCAACTCCCCCTGGCTTCTGCTCCGTGGCTGCTGAGTGAGCCCTCATCTGGGACTCTCCTCAGTTCTTTCTGGGACAGTGGCGCGGCTGCCCCTCTGTTATTCTTCCTTGGTCTCTTGTGTTCTGGGGGCCTCTGGATGTCTGGAGTTTTGATCTCCTTCATACCTGCTTCATGCCCTGGAGGACAGGGCTGTGGCCCCCCCACACCCTCTAGCAGATCATTACATGAAGGAACCTTTTAAAAAAAACAAGCGCATCCATGCTCACAGGTGTACACACGGGTGATCACACCCACAAACTACACCCTTTTTGGCTCCTACCTCAAAGCACACTGTGTTCTGTTGATCTTATGTGCTGCACAATAATGTTTAATATTTAGTATTTACTGTTATATTCCCATATATCATTGTGATGTTGTTCATTCTATTACTCTTGTTCTCTTCTGCTTGTTTTCTTTTTTCTTTCTCAACAGGTGATCCAGGTGATCGATATATGCATTTTTTTCTTTTTTTTTTCTGCCCATTCTGTTGGTTTTTGTTTTTTGCCCTTCTCCCCCGTCCCTCTTCTCAGCTGTTTCTCTTTCCCTCTTTCTTTCTCCCTTTCCTTCCCCCAGTCAAGTCTGTCCCGTATTCAGCAAGTGAAAATAAAATAAACAATAAAAGGTGAATCAAATGGACCATTATGGCAAGGCTGGGATGGTCAATTTGGTAAAGTAAATCCGTTTGGCATCCTTCTTTGCCTTTAGACAATAATTCTGATGGCAAAAGAGCCAAACGGGACAGGCTGCAGCGTTACCTCCCAGGGCCCCGCCTCCGTGAGGCCTGGGCCGGTGGAGGTTGATTATTGTGAGGTATATGTTGAAGAAGCTTCAATCCCCTCTGGCTGCCACTGGGTTAGGGTCTGGACGGGTGAACCCATGTCTGGGTTCCCTGGTTCTGGGGCCCTCCCATGGCATTCCCACCCATGGCCCCGCCTCCTTGAGGCCTGTGCTGGTGGAGGTTGATGGTCAGGAGGTTGATGTTTATGACGCTTAGCTCCGGTCAGACGACTAGGGTTGCCTGATGGAACTGTCTGTCTGGCCTGCGGCCACCTCGCTTTAAAGAAGCTGAGGGGTCTCTGCAGGTGTGCAGAGACGGCCGTGTTCAGTTGAGGTGGGGAGGACTCGGAGCCTAGGCTCAGCTGTCCTCCAGCCGCTCTCCTCCCTCCTGACATCCTTTGAGTTGGGCCTAGTGGCCAGCTCTGCTGCAGGCTGTGTTCCCCTGGCCCATTGCCCGCGCTTCGCCGGTTCATACGCCAGTCGGACCTCTTTGTGTCTGACGGCTCGGCAAGAAGTTGACAGTTCTCCGGCCTGCGGCGCTGGCACATTGCCCAAATGTTGCGAGTTTACGTGGCCGGCCGGGCCCGCTCAGTGAGCTGACACCCCCAGTGAGTCACATCCCTGGCTGCTCTGCAGCTCCGGGCAGTCTTCCCCTGGCATGTTGCCTGCATTCGCTGGCTTACACGCCAGTTGGACCTCGCTGCAGCGAGTTTGCGTTCTCCAGCCTATTTTAGCCGGATTCTCTCTGGCATGTCAGCTGCTGCAGCTCCTGGCTGTGTTCCCTTGGCGTGTTGCCTGCACTTCGCCAGTTTACACGCCAGCCGGGCCTCGCTGTGTCTGATTATTCGGCCAGCGAGTGGGTGTTCTCCGGCCTGCGACGCTGTGCATGGGTGTCTCGTTTTCGAAGTTCACTCTTGCTGCTCCCCTGTCTGTGGACAGCGCTAGCGACTGCTCAGCCCTGGGGCAGACCTTCGGGTTAAGTCCCCACTTGGCTTTCAGTGGGCTAGACCGCCAGCCCTCCGTCTGCGGATGGCTGGGCGGCTCCGTGGTTGGATGGACCCTACAGGTTGCTTCCCAGCCTTGGCCATGCGGCTTTGCAGCTGTACTGCTGCTGTGTTCCTCTGGCGTATAGCCCGCGGTTCGCTGACTCACATGCCAGTCGGCCCTTGCTGTGTCTGATACGTCAGCCGGCGAGTGGGAGTTCTCCAGCACGCAGCGCTGGCTCTGTCTAGTCGGTTGCCCCTGTATCGCGGGTCACCTGGCCAGAGCAGGTGCCCGCTCAGTGAGCTGACACCTCCTGTCATTCCGTTAGTGTCTCATCAGGCCCACTCTGCTGGCCCCCTGTCTATAGACACCGCGGAGTGGTTGCTATGCCCTAGTGATGAAGCCACCAGCACCTCCCTTGTCGTGGATGGTCCAGGTCAGCTGCTCTACTCCTGGGACAGGCCCTGGGCCTCATCCTACCTTGGCCATCCTCTGAGTGGCCGAGCTGCTGCGACAGGCTCTCTCTCTCCCTGGCTCTGTGTCACTGCCTAGTGCCAGGCAAGGATCTGTTGTGAATTGACTTCTCCAGCTGGCGGCTCTGCCTTCCCTTCTGGGTCGTCATCCGCATATCGCGGGGCTTCTGTCATAGCGATAGCCAGCTGCTGTGCTCGAGTGGCTTGGTAGGCTGTGTTGCCCTGGCGTTTTGCACGCGTTCACCGGCTTACATGCCAGTCGCACCTCGCTGCGGCAAGTGCCTTCTCCAGCCTAGTGTAGCCTGTTCTGTCTTGCGTGTTGCCCGCAGTGCGCGGTTCACGCGGCCAGCAGGGCTCGATTCTCGATTCTTGTTCCTCGATTGGGACGGCTTCTCGGCTCTGGCCGCAGGTTAAGCCGCTGCCGCTGCCGCTGCTGCTGCTGTTGCTGCTGCAGGCTGTGTTTCCCTGGCGTATTGCCCACGCTTCGCCGGTTTACGCGCCAGCTGGACCTCGCTGTGTCTGATGCTATGCCAACGAATGAGTGTTCTCCAGCCTGCAGCGCCAGGCTCTCTGCATGCGGTTCACCCGTTACACATTAGCCTGGCCTCGCTGTGTCTGATAAGCCAGCCAGCGAGTGTGTTGTGTTCCAGCCTGCAGTGCTGGCTGTACTCGAGTGTTCCGTCCTCGAGTTCACTCTTGTGGCCCCCCTGTCTACGGACAGCGCTCGGCAGCCACTTGGTCCTGGGGTGACTTGCAGGTTGGGTCCCTGGCTTGGCCCTCCTCTCCAGCGGCATCTGCAGACTGCTGCCTCCACCCCCTGGCTCAGCTTCGCATTGCGAAGCCCTGATCAGGGTGATGTCTCTATTGGTGCGTAGTCACTGACTCCCGGCACCTTCACTCTCGGCGGTGCATTGTCTCCTTGCAGGGTGTCTTACAGAGTTACCCCGTACATATGGAATATGTAACGGTGTGGAGAGATAGTCTTGATATGCTAGAGAACGTACGGTTACAGTGTAACCTTGGTTCTCTTAGTGAGAGACTATCTCTCCACTGTGAGGCCACTCGGAGACGCGTTCCGATCAAACTATCACCGGTGTCACGTCCACACAGCTGTTTTATACGTAAGCTGTGGGTCGTAGCCGGGCGTGCCGGAGTGTCTTAAAGAAATATCCGCACCCCACGACCAAGGGGAGTCGTACCCCGTACATATGGAATAAGTAACGGTGTGGAGAGATAGTCTCTCACTAAAAGAACCAAGGTTACACTGTAACCGTACGATACCGTAAAAGTCAATTTATTTCTCTGCATGTAGGGAGGATTTTTTTCAGAGAACTGGTTCTCAGTAGTTCAGTTCTTTGGATTGTGCCTATCGGTTACTATCGCACTTGTACAATTAACAGATTTCAGTTGTGTGCCAGAGGAAGAAAACAGTGGTGCATTCTACAGCAGGGATATGGACAATGTTTTGTTTTTTCACCTTTTAACAAAGGGGGAAATCCCTCCAACATGTACAAACATTTGAACACACAGCATGCAATTAATTTGCATGTTAGTAATGTCTTTGACATGCTGCTAAGTGATGGTAAGCCAATGAAAACCCAATAAGAATCGATAAGTGAATCAATAAGGAATTAAATTGCTAAATGATACTGATATGGGAAAACAGCCCTTATTTGTCGAAGCATGGACTCCACTAGACCCCTGAAAGAGTGCTGTAGTACCTGACACAAAGATGTTAGTAATAGATAGATAGTACCCACCCAGACAGATCTGGCCCAGATCTGGTGTCAAGCCAGCACTGCTGCCTGACTTCTGGCATGGTAAGTGGTATGTGATCCAGATATGGGCCAGGCCTGGCATAGATGGCACTGTTTGTGTGATGGCATGCCACATCTGGCCCGATTTCGGTTTGGTTTACATGGTCCAGGCTCATAGAAAACAGGTCTGGCCTGAATCCGGCATCAAGCTGGCACTTCTGACTGGCTGGTGTCATGGCAGGGTGTATGTCAACCAGATGTGGGCCAGGTCTGACAATGATGGCACTATTTGTCTGTGAAGGTTCTCAGTCATCCAGGTCATCGTAGTCAAAGGAGCTTGCAAAGAAAAGCGTCTGGACTTTTCACCTCTCATCCGAGAAGCTTCTTCAGTTCTAAAGTCAAATGGTGGGGAGTCCCAGATTTAAAGCTAGTGGGAGAATATCCCCCCACAGAGGGATAAAAGGACCTCTGATGATCCTATCTATTTTAGTTAGAAGACCTAACTGCCACGTTGCAATACTATACTGCTATGGTAGCCAACGTTTCAAATGCAGGTTTGACAGGTTTGTGAGTGTTTACTTTATCAAAAACCTAGTGTTATGGCATGTTGTATAGAGCACCGTAAGTAATCCATTCCCTGTCTGAATAGAGTTTCGCCATGTTTCTTTTGCACTATTATGTTTTTATTACATTATTAAGGTACACATTAGACTGACATCTGGGGCCAGAGCTGAAACTGTTCTGAGCCAGCACAGGGCCAGCATAGTGTCTGCAACTGGCCCGTGGCTGCACACAACTTACACATGGCCAAAATACCAAAAAGAATGACGACACTTTGGTGGCCCAGATCAGGTTTGCCAGAGGTAAACCACACATGGGCCGCCAAAGGGCCTTCATTCTTTGCGGTATATTGGCTATGTGTAAGCACAATGTGGGGGCCAGATCCAGGCCATACCAATTTTGCTATGTGGGTAATAGGTGCTGTAAGCTGTGAGGTGGCGGCTCCATGGAGCTGACTTGCTTGTCCAGCATATCCATTGGCCCTTTTCACACTCACTTAAATCCTTACACTTGCCCATTTTTCCTGGTTTTAACAAATCAGTGCTAAACTACAAAATTCAGAAATAAAAAAAAAAAGCAAATCAGTGCTGAGGACAAAATGTTCACTTGCTCCCTAATGTATCCCACTTACTAACAGGAGTTATAATGTAGAGATAAACAAATTATAACTATAATTATATAAAATAATGTAAACAATAGTTATTGATATATTTCACTTTCAACAGAGACAGTGGAACAGCCACACCATTCTGCATGGTTAGAACAGGATTTGCCTCAAAGGAACCAGTAAACATGCTAACATACAGTAGTTTTGACTAGCACTGGATGAAACCATGCAAAAATGACTCATGTGTTATGCATGATAAGTTTTTCAAACATGTGACTAGCCAGGAAGCAGTTGGCACTCCCTTGTAATATAATACATGTAAGTACTGCTCACCCGGTCTTCACCAGCCCTGACATAGAAGCAGGAAAAAAAGGCATCACAGGGCCTCTGGTTAAAAGCCTGTGTGGGCAAACTAGCAGGGATCGTCACTGGGCTGTTCAACCTCTCCCTGACTCATTGAATTGAATTGAATTGAATTGAATTGAATGAATGCTTTATTGGCCATATGCAGGTTGCCCCACAGAGGAATAGGACCCCCCCCCCCCCCCCCCCCCGACTTACACACACAACAAAGACATCACATGCCACTGTTCTTACCTGTCTGAAGGCCCACACGATCATTCCCATCCCCCAAAAGACTGGAATAGACAGCCTCAACGACTAAAGACCTATAGACCTCACACCTGTGGTCATGAAGTGTTTCAAGTGATTAGGTTGGGTTGATTAGGAACATCAGAGACTGCCTAAATCCCTCTCTCAACCCCCACCAGTTTGCTTACAGAGCGTATCTGGCCACGGGGGATACCATCACAATCACCCTTCACAGAGCGGTGGGAAATCTGGAGAACAGGTAGAGCTATGTGAGGATCTTTGTGGACTACAGCTAAGCATTCAACACCAAAATACCAGACATTCTCACTACCAAACTGTACCACCTTCAGATCTCCCCTGCCACCTGCTCCTGGATCAAAGACTTCCTCACCAATTTGGACTGTCAATAAACACTATGTTACTGCATGTGAGAAGCAGCAAGTTGGAACAGTGTCCTGACCCCGGTTCATATGTACAATCTGTACTAATATTTATCAACTTTAATCAATCAATCAAAGCTTTATTTGTCACAAGCAGGTTGCCCCCCCCCCCCCCCCCCCAACCTTGCACACATAACACAGACATCACATGGGGTTACAAGAGTTTCGGGTATGCATACCCGAAAACTCTGGCTGATTGGGACCCACGCCTAGTTTCACACCTTGGCGCAGGCGATTAGAGGATCATCAGGGGGTCCTTTTGTCCCTCTGTGGGGGGATACTCCCACTAGGTTTATATCTGGGACTCTCCACCATTTGACCTTAGAACTGAAGAAGCTTCTCGGATGAGAGGTGAAATGTCTTCAAGCAACTTAAAGAAGTCCAGACGCTTTTCTTTGAAGTCCTTATATGTGCTCCTGACAGATCTTTATCCCATAGTGAAAGCCCTTGGTCCTCTCTCAGTTTATGTTAAATCCTCTGTCAGGGATTTAAGTGTCACTGTTGACTCGACTCTCACACTGGATGGTCATGCTAAATCTCTGGTTCAGTCTTGTTTTTATCACTTAAGAAATGTAGCTAAGTTAAGCCCTATTTTATCTCGCTCTGAACTGGAGATTGCTATACATGCATTTATTTCCTCACACTTGGACTATTGTAACTCACTGTTTATGTGTCTAAGCAAAGGTGATCTGGATTGTCTGCAGGGTGTGCAAAACGCTGCAGCTAGGCTTTTGACAAAGTCCATTTTAAGATCCTGGTCTTGACTTTTAAAGCTTTGCACAGATTGGGACCAGCCTAAATCTCTGATCTGCTACAGCCCTAAATCCCTAGCAGGTCCCTGAGGTCATCTGATCAGCGCTTCCATACAGCACCTGCATGTGGATCAATAGCTTCCTCTCGGGCCGTAGACAGAGAGTCAGAGTTGGCCATCACACATCCTCAGCCCTGAGTCTCAGCACTGGCTCACCCCAGGGCTGTGTGCTCAGTCCACTGCTCTACTCTCTCTACACACACGACTGCACTCCTCGCCACCACAGCAACATCTTTGTGAAATTTGCAGATGACACCACAGTGGTGGGGCTCATTTCCAAGGGAGACGAGTCTACGTACAGAGACGAGGTGGAGCAGCTGACGTCATGGTGTAAGGCCAATAACCTCCTCCTCAACACTTCAAAAACCAAAGAACTCATAATAGACTTCAGAAGGAAAAAGGCAGAGATCCAACCACTATTCATAAATGGGGACTGTGTAGAAAGGGTGGCAAGCTTCCGCTTCCTGGGAGTCAATATAGAGGAGAACCTTTCCTGGAGTGTGAACACCTCCGAGCTGCTGAAAAAGGCCCAACAGAGACTGTACTTCCTGAGAATTCTCAGGAGGAATAACATCACACAGAGACTGCTGGTGTCCTTCTACAGAGCCACCATTGAGAGTGTTCTAACTTACTGCATATGCATCTGGTACACTAGCTGCACAGGGGCTCAGAGGAAAGCACTCCAAGGGATCATTAACACCGCCCAAAAGATCACTGGCTGCCCTCTCCCCACACTGGAAGTTCTACACAACGCCCACTGTTTTAAAAAGGCCCAAAACATCATAAAAGACACCTCACATCCTGGCTACTCCCTGTTCGAACTGTTGCCCTCAGGCAGACGGTACAGGGCAATCAGAGCAAGGACTAATAGACTCAAACACAGCTGTTATCCAACTGCAATAACACATCTGAATACTACAAAAAAATGTCCATCACGCCACTCTTGTGTTAATCTATGCACGGTCTGAAGCATGTGTGTGGGAATGTATGTGAATGTTTTACTGTTATATCTTATTAGTATTTTAAGTATTCTATCTATTTTATTTATTGAATTTTATTGTTTTATTTATATTTTGATATTGCTAGGGATGATGCAATGATCGGGGACCATTCTTAATTTCGTTGTTCTCATGACAATGACAATAAAGTTTCTGATTCTGATTTCTGATTACTTGCTATAAAAAACTAAGATGAGAACTAAGGGTGATAGAGCTTCTGCGATTGTGGCCCGTAGACTGTGGAACTCTCTCCCTCAAACCTTAAGAACTCTGGACTCTTTTGCTTTTGCTTAATTCTAGCCTTTTTTATATTTTCAGTTTTATCTTTTTATGACTTGTTATCTTATGCGCAGCACTTTGTGATTCTGTCTAGAAAGGTGCTATATAAATAAAAATTTAATTGATAATTTTTCCAGCTTTATTCGCCCTAAAAATAAATGCATACCATTAGACCATTACAGCCCAACAGAAGAATTTTGCCCAGGAACTCCATATCCAGTTAATTGGGCTATGGTTAACAGTAATGATAATTACTCACTACTGATAATTATACTGCTAATTGGGGATAACATCGATAAACATAACATCGATTAACATAATCTTGATCATGTGACATTTATAAGGAAAAGATTCATAATCGGGGAAAATCATAATCGGGGTGTGTCCACATTAATAAGTGACAGAGAGCGGAACTAATATGCCAAGATCTTTATCGGACAGAAAGAATATATGTGGATTGTGGACGTGTTTTTATAGTTAACAGTATTTGTTCGTTTGTCGCGAGGTGCAACCCTCTCGTTGTTCAATAAAAAAAATTATTGAAATATAGCTTGTCCGGTGGTTACTCACACTTTAACGAACTTAGGCACTCTTTATGGACACGAAAGCAGCCACAGAGAAAAGGGATTTTCTTCATTTGTGTAATCTGTAATCTGTGATGCAATAAACAAGATACAGCTTTGTCCTGGTGTGACTAACTATCTAACTATCCTTTACAAAATGGGTGAAGCGGTTTCCAAACCTGAACATGGGTACATAAGGAAATCCTCACAAACCACACCTCTCCACATTTTTGTCAGAGATGAAGGTATCACGTTCTCGGTTAGCAAATGAGTATAGATGTCACGCTTGTTACCTGAGTGTTTCTGTAATGTATTCCATGAAGACACCACACCACTGAGACCACATTATTTTTTCTTTTGCCTTTTTTTTTTTTTTTTGCCTGTCCCGTTTGGAGTGGATCATCATGGCCTTGCCATATTGGTCCATTTGATTGACCTTTTTTATAATTATGTATTTATTTTATTTTTTGTTTTTTAAAGACGGGACAGACATGACTGGGGGATAGGACAGGGAGAAAGAATGAAAGAAAGAGAGGGAGAGAAAGAAAAATAGAGGGGAGAAGAGATGGGAAGAAAAAAAAAGAAAAACAAACAAAACACCTGGATCACCTGTATGGAGATAAAAAACCAGAAGAGAAAACAAACAACAAAGAGCAACATAATAAAAACTACACCATCACAATAAACTAGCTAACAATAGATAACAGTAGATACTTTTTTAATTTCACCTGTTGAGAATGAAAAAAGAAAACAAGCAGAAGAAAAC
Source organism: Mchenga conophoros (assembly GCF_057382185.1). Classification (NCBI taxonomy): domain Eukaryota; kingdom Metazoa; phylum Chordata; class Actinopteri; order Cichliformes; family Cichlidae; genus Mchenga; species Mchenga conophoros. The sequence goes on along the minus strand of NC_140546.1, from coordinate 30,700,636 downwards.
GAGAGCAATACAATAAACAAGATCACGATGATATATGGGAATATGACAGTAAATACTAAATATTAAACATAATTGTGCAGCACGTAAGATCGACAGCGCATAGTGTGCTTTGAGGTAGGAGCCAAAAAGGGTGTAGTTTGTATGTGTGAGCACCCGTGTTTACACCTGTGAGCATGGACGCGCTTGGTTTTAAAAGGTTCCTTCATGTAATGATCTGCTAGAGGGTGTGGGGAGCCACTGGAGGAGATCAAGACTCCAGACATCCAGAGGCCCCCAGAACACAACAGACCAAGGAAGACCAACAGAGGGGCAGCTGCGCCACTATCGCAGAAAGAGATGAGGGGTCAACCAGCAGCTGTGGAGCAGAAGCCAGGGGGGTTGCAGTGATGCGCCCGTGAGCTCCGCCGGCAGCCAGCTGTGCCAGAGTGACCGAGCCCGAGGCCGAGGGCAGCCAACCCCCGAAGTGGCTCCAGGCCCCGATAAGCAGCCACCAAGGAGTGAGCTGGTGTGCACAAAGAACCACCAACGAATCGATGTCTGAGGGCGTCTGCCACTGGTAGGGGAAGTGGTTGGGGAGATAGGCCTCCATACCTTGGAAGACCTGGGATGTCCCCAGAGAGGTGGCGTCTGATACCCGACCTGACATATGGACACAGACAAACAAGCACACACAGATACAAACATCCATTCCCACCCGCATGCTCTCATATGCAATTAATCAACACTCACCCAACGTGGAGACAGACATAGAGAGACACTGTACACACAATCACACTCCCCAAAACTGCACCCAGGCCCCACATTCCAGACTGCAGTCGGACGGCCAACTCCTCCTCCTAGCCCCCCCGCTCCAGCAGGCCGCAGAGAACGGGGGTGAGAGAAGACTCCAAACCTCCCTCCACCCGCTCATTGTAGTGTTGATGTATGTGTGTTCTAAGGTGCCTTTAAAACCCAGGAGGGCATGGAGCTACCTGCCAGAGAGCACCAGGTAAGCGCATAGCCCCTCCTGCTAGCCCTCAATGTCTACGTGTATTTAAAATTGAGAGGTGGGCAATGACGCCAGGGGTGAGGTTGTACACCCTGATGGTCTTTTGGATTCCGTGTAGCGTGCCCACCCCCAAGATCCTATATGTATGTGTTATGAGAGTGTGAGTAATGTGAATGTCTAAGTTGTGAGATAAAATTGAGGCACAGGCAGCCAGAAGGGGACAAAGGGGGGGATGCCTCCCCTACACCCTGGTGACACATCTTTACCCCAAGGCATGTGTGGGTGATTGTGGTGGAGCGGGAAGAGGGAGGCAGCTGGAGATGGGGAGGGAAGGAAGGGAGGGGCAAGTGACCCCTCCCTGGGGCCAGCTCCCCCTGCTGACCCCAGTAGGCACCCCCATACTCTGCAACCCGCCAGGGAAAGGGGGCCCAGGCCCATCTGGACCGGGGCCCAGTACAGCAGCACCGTGCGGCCCTACAGAGCCCGGAACAGCCCACCCGACCCCACCTCAGAGAAAACTGCACCCACCCCGTCATCCACTCATCTTCCAGACTACACAAGACAATAGACGCCCAGGCTGAGATCTTCCTCCACCTCTCCTGTATCTCCCCCTCCTGCAGAGTGAGTTCCTGAAGAGAGGAGAGCTCCTGCAAGATGTAACAACCTCCCCCACTGAGACCACATTCTATTACAAAATTATTTCCGCAACATGCAGTCTGATAAAGAGTCCTCATAACAACTCATTTTACTTCAGTTCATTTAAGTATGCTTTTGTACTGTTCCTTCGGATTGTGACTTTTCTCAAATAAAGACTCTTAATACTTGTTGATCGGTTATGTTGTGTAAAACATTTTTAGGCAGTTGTGCAGCCACTTTTTATGCCATCTGCGTTTGGGCACATGAGCCTGAAAATCATACTCAACATTTTCTAATTTAGTTCATTTTGTTTCAGATAAAATATTCTGATTTCATCTGAGTTTACCCAGCTTTCTTCTTGGTCCCTCCAATGCCACCCCAGTTTTTTAAAAAATGACAATCTTCTGTAGGTTTAGATGTTACAGTCAGCATACACTACCTTCTTCTCTCCCAGCTGCTAAAATTACCGACACCTGCTACTAAGCAAAGTATCTCAAAAGATTTCCCCTAGATTGTCTTGCAGCACAGAATTTACATCAAATGCAAAAATAGAAAGCCAGTGCATGAATTCAACATGTACGCAGATTAAAAGTATTTGGCTGATGGATGTAGTGTGAGGTGAAATAAGGTGAATTTCTGTATCAAACCATTACTCTGATCCTTCTCCGTTTTCAAGACGGACCGTGCCTTTTTTAGCTTTGTTTTTGTTAAACACCTACTTCATATTTTTCAATGTCATGCTGTTTCCAACAGGTCATTCTTCGTTGTCTTGGACGGCTTTCTGAACCCTGTCTCTGCCGCTGGCTTCGCGGTCGGTCCCTTGAACGAGGTCGTCGTCGCCGCTACTGCCTTCCGCGTGGTCGGCCTCTGGACCTGCTCTGTCACCGCCACTGCCTTCCGCGTGGGCGGCCTCCGGACCTGCACTGCCTTCAGCGTGGCCGGCCGCCAGAACTGTTAACACACCACTGTTGCCGTCTGCATGGTCAGCTGCCTGAATCTGGTTCAATTTGCTGGATATGATGTCACGGTCCTGGGTCGGTGACCCAGTGTTTTTAGTTTTGTACCTTCACTTTTGATTTTATCATGGATTGTGACCAGAGATGGGCAGTAACGTGTTACTTGTAACGCGTTACTGTAATCTGATTACTTTTTTCAAGTAACGAGTAAAGTAAGGGATTACTATTACAAAAACGGTAATTAGATTAACGTTACTTTCCCGTAGGAACGCTGCGTTACTGCGTTTCTAAAACCGTGATTTTTTTGCGAGAATGTCTCATGACAGTGATGTAAGCAAGTACGCTGTGAGTGACAACAGCTGTGTGCAGATCAACAATGGATCATATCGATTGTGGGAGAGAGTATGAGCGTGCAGCGTTTAAAGCGTGGAAGTACTGACCTTACTTTGAGTTTGATTCATAAAAAGTGACAAAAACATTAGTGTCCGTTGTGCGTGGGAAGAAAACTTCCTTTTACAGCGAAAAAAACCCCTAAACTTCCAAGCAAGCACCGAGTGCGCAATGACGTAATGGGAAACTCACAGAGAATCTCGCGGATTCTTCAACTGACCGCTGCGGCACACCTGCACCAGGGTAAACCTCCGCCTACCCAGTCCTGCTTTACAGGTGAAAATAGAGCAACAGGACCGCTGAGTCTTTGACTTTATTTATTTTCTGCTGTGTTTTACTTGCATCTATTTGAAAGACTGAGTGTAAACACAAAAAATATTTTATTTTATGTGCTGGAATGTGTAGAAAATAGGTTTAAATGTTAAACTAATTTATTCAAGTCAGAATGTTGCATGTAATTAAATTTTTGCTTGATGCATAAAGTTAAAAGATTAAAACTAATAAAACAAGTTAAAAAACAAAGAGACTTTTCCATTTGATTACATTTTGTATGATGGATTATGCAGAAAAAGTAGAATTGGGCTGAAAGATCTATCGCTTTATCACCTCTTCAGGTTGTAAATCGTGTTTTTAAAAAGTAACTAAGTAATTAATTACTTTTGAAAATAAGTAATCAGTAAAGTAACGGGATTACTTTTTTGGGGAAGTAATCAGTAATTAGTTACTGATTACTTTCCTCAAGTAACTTGACCAACACTGATTATGACTGTGTTTTGGTTTCTGTCCCACATTTCAGGTCTCTATGTTCTGTCTCCCTAGTCTCTGTTAAGTTTACGTGTCGGTGTGTTTCCTGTTTTACATTTATAGTCCCTGTCCTGTGTGTATTGTGTCTGGTCTTGCTCCCCCTTGTCTCGTCACCCCTGATTTGACCCATCTGTGTTTCCCTCCTGTCTGTCATCCCCTGATTGCTCCCTCTGTGTATTTAAGGCCTGTTTTCTCTGTGTCAGTGTTGGGTCGTTAATGTCTGCTCGCCCTCATACTATGCTGTGTGTTCTGTTTATCTGCTTGCCAGTCTGCTAGTTTATTTCTCTCCAGAATAGCTAGTTTTCTGTCCGGTCCGCAACTCGCAATAAAGCTGTGCATTTTGAGTTCACCTTGCCTCTGTGAGTCCTGCATTTTGGGTCCTTTTCCCTGCCTGCACACAGCCATGACATATGACATATCTCGTCTTTGATTTTCCATGTTACAAGATACTTTCTACTTCAGCAAATTAAGACAAGGCATCAGGTTTCACTTTAAGCACCATAGCTTAAAGTGAAACTGAATCGACCAAAAACTAGCTGCCATCTGACTGAATGGGAGTTCAACTGTTTTTTTTGCAGGTTGAACAGGTTTCTTTGTTCTGCCAAAACAATGAACGGTAGCGCGGTCCTCTCTAGCCTCTGATCTGAGAAAGTTATATAAAAGTAATATATAATCTGAATGCTTATCTGCTGATTATATTGTTTTATGTATAAGAGAGGGCCAGTTTTGAGTTTGAGTTAAAAGTACTGACAGGAAACTATGCTTTTGCAAAAATAGGACCTGCAGCCAGAAAGTGAAAGTAAGCAGAGTCTTTGATCAAAACTTGAAGTGTGTGTGACGTCTAGAGGAATTATATAAATGACTAAGCTTCCTGTTTTACTTCAGACTTTGGCTGACATGTCTGTGTGTCTGCTGAGTCTCCATATTCCGGAATATGTAAAATTAAAGATCATTTTTTGAGTTTGACCACTTTGAGCTTTGTGTCTTTTTTGGCCGTAAAGAATACAAAGAACTGGGATTTAATACGCCTCTGCACAAAAAAAGTAAGGAAAGCTCAATTCTCACTGTTTAACTGCTCTGGCTCCTGTTTCAGGCGTTCTGTCCCGGACAGGACTCTCACTGTGAACTTTGATTATGTTATTGTAAACAAACTGATTGTAAACTCGATCGCTTCTGTGCATTGTGTCTGCTTTTGGGTCAATTTCTGTGCCATCTGTGACAAAGTTATCATCTTCCAGATTATAATAAATAGGTAGATAAGTACCTTAAAAATGTAATCCATAGTGTAATTGGAGTTGTATATACATTGCTACACAACTAATAAATGGCTTAATATCAGTATTATTCATTTTTAATTCAAAAATTCAGTATCTAGGAAGTATTAAAATGTATGCTAGTATCCTTTTTTGGAAGTGTTTCTTTTACTCCAATATTGTGACGGATTTGAACATTTGTCAATGTCGTAAATAGCATACAAATCATCATCAGTTTTAATAATAGAGTACTGTTACTTATTTAGAGACCTCTTTATAGTGATGATATGTTTATATCACAGTCACTGTTGACTTCTTTGTCTACTAAACCACCGAATCACTCACAAACCATGAAATATGCATATTGTATTCGTTAGTCAGTAGTTAACAGCTGTTATTATTGCAAGCAGCTGACAAACCTTTTAACATGTCAGCAGTCATACTGGTCACAAAATAAAGTAAAAGTTTAGAACTTTAGAACTTTAGAAAGCAAATTTAACGCATTATTACCAGTCCTTTCGTCTGTACTACTGACACTTAATGTGTTGACAACCTTAGGTTGTGTCCACGCCTTCTCTGTCAACATTATTTTCACTATCAACAAACCTGATGCTTCAGGGCAAAACAGTGACAAGTCACAGTGTAAAAACAGTGACTTGTCTAAGAAGTTTACATCCAATGGTTTCCACATAGTGGAAATGGCAGAGATAAACCCCTAAAATTCCCTACACCTTCCTTTCACCTAAATTTAAAAATGAAAATCTAAATTTTGCAAGAGAGAAAAATATTGCCATTAGTCCCATTTAAGAATAAACTTAAATGGGATAGGCAAGCAAGCATTTCTAAGTGATGTTATTTGTAATGTTTCAGTTGAGAGAAAAAAAATATATTAAGCATCATGTGTCTTTTGCAAGCCAGCTGCACTCACATGATCCTCTACTGATCCAAATCAGCTAACATATTATAAGCAAAGATAATAATCTGTATCTTAATTCAAAAATATCATATAACACTACTGTTTTGTAAATATTAAATAAATTGCTTTCCAGTGTTTAAGTCAAATTAGTTAGTATGACAAATAGTTCTTTTAAAATTTACTTGAAAAAAACCCCCAAACAACTATTTTATTTTTTAATAATTTTATTAAATCTATTTTTCTGGATGATAGAAGCCACTTATGAAGCATATCAATGAAAAAAAAAGATTAGGTTTTGGAAGAAGTATTTTGCAAACTAAAACACAAAATGTGACACACTCTGGGCAGAGAGACATCCATAAAGAATGGCTTAAGAATGGACTAGTAAAAGCGCTATATAAATACAGGCCATTTACCATTTACCATTTACCATTTAATGCTGTATGAGGACAAAAACACACAATTGGTTGAAATAAATACCCAAAGTTTCACCTGAAGACATCAATGTGAAAACAAAAAAAACATCACAGTAAGAACAGTGGCAGAGGTCAGAAATAATTGCATCAAAGGGGCCCAATGTACCGTGTTTTTCGGACCATAAGGCGCACCGGATTATAAGGCACATTAAGCGAAACAAAACAGTCAGATAAGTCAGATTGTATTCAACTCATTCTTCTTCCTTTCTCCACTTCCATACCATTGATTCATTAATGTTGATTTTTCATTAATACTTAGGCAAGACCTCTTTATAGATATAAAGGGGAAATATGGTACCATATTTTCCGCACAATAAATATGATGAGTTCTGAAAAAATGAAAACGTACAGCTCTGCCATCACTTCCAACATAAATTAAGACAGAAAACTAAATAGTGACGTTTGTAGGGTTACTGAAGTTGGGCTAGTTGGTATATAATGATGTGCTGCGTGATCGCTAGCGACACAGCTATGTTAGCATAACATAAACACAGTGAAGCTGGAGGATGAACGCTAACTTTTTAGCAACTGAGATAATCCATCCACAATACAAGGTTCGTCATTAATATACTGCAACAACATGGTAATAGAGCAGCTGCGAGAGAATTCAACATTAATCAATCAATGGTACAGAAGTGGAGGAAGCTAGAAGAATGAGTTGAGTAAAATTTGGCTTATCTGGCCGTTTTGTTTAGCTTAATTCGCCTTATTATCCGGTGCACCTTATATATGAAAACAGACCCGGTCATCAAGCCCACTCAAGAATGGTGCTAATTATTTTAGGGATTGTAACATTTAGTCCTATCAAGTAATCATAATAATAATAACAATAACAATTGCAACAACAATAAGAACTCTTATTATTATTATTATTATTATTATTATTATTATTATTATTGAAACACTTTTTCACATTATACACTGGATATTACACAACGATAAAGGTTCTCCATTTATTTTTTATTACAGTTAGCATGTCCTTTGCATGGTAATACTAGCAGCAAAGGACACAAAAAATGACATCAGACAATGACATGTGAAGGGGTCCTGCCCAAATATCAATGACACTATCCTCTTGAGGCTGTTTTGGCAGCATTATTTAGACAACTTATGTTGGGTTTTCTATTACTTTGTTACTTGTTCATTTGTGTTCTTAGTAGCCTCAATGAATGGTGAGTGTTAGTATTTGTAGCTACCATGTTGCATAGTGTTTTAGAGTTAGAGGATTTAAAGATAGGCGATTGTGGGCGAGACACTTCACCTGTTGCCTTCTGGTGGTGGTCAGAGGGCCCGGTGGCGCCAGTGTCTGGCAGCCTCGCCTCTGTCAGTGCGCCCCAGGGTGGCTGTGGCTACAATGTAGCTTGCCATCACCAGTGCGTGAATGTTTGTGTAAATGGGTGAATGGGTGGATGACTGGTTGTGTAAAGCGCTTTGGGGTCCTTAGGGACTAGTAAAAGCGCTATACAAATACAGGCCATTTACCATTTAAGATTCTTAAGTTTTCAGCTAATAATAAAGAACCTCTAGTAAGAGTTATGCGTTAAATGTTATGGTGTAAAACATGGACTCAAATATCAGCTGTATTGTGCTGATAAGAGGCTAATAGAATATATATTTAAAGGTATTTATGTATATGTGTTTGCATGTGTGTCGGTTTGTGGGTTGTCATAATAAAATAAAATTTATTGTCACAACTTCTCTGTGTGGCAATGCACAAGTCAGATCCTCTATAGTTATTTGCACATAGTCAACAACCACTCCCTCCCTCCCTCTCCCACTGAATAGTTGCTCATTACTTGATAGCTACATGGATAGCTTAATAGATATATCCTACAAGTTCTTCTTGACTCATATTCCTGGTTTGCAGATGCATTACATTTACACTCTGTCTTATCTCACACTAATCTGTAGCGAACCTCTGAAGTGTGTTTGCATTTATTTAGTATGCATTTCCCAGATTTCTTTTTTCCCTATTTTTTCAAACAGTTTAGCAATTTATCTTGTTCTGCCTCAAATAGAGTGGCCTCATATTGTGTAGTCAAATTCTTCAGAAGCAAATGGGATAATTTTAATGAGTGCCATTTTGAGTTGTTTTGCTTTTTAATCATTGTGTTGTTTTTGTTGCTATGTTACTTCGTTTTAGGTTAATCAGCACCAGAACCACAAGGAAAGTTTAACTGAACAGGAGTTTTTCAACAGCAACAGAGGTAAGCAGAGAAAACAATGAGATAAACAGTTCATGCAAATGCAGAATCTGACCAAGATCTAGAAATATTTTGTACTGTGTTTTCCATTCTGTTGGGTGTCATACTGTTTTATTCAACTTCAAACAACAGATCTTGTTACTTACATGAACTAATAATGTGGGAGGTGATTTATGCTGGTAAATGCTATCTGTTCAAATGCCATGAATATAAGAGGACACTAACCAACTTTTTATGCTTATCCGATTTTGTGCATTCCAGTGCAATGCTCTTAATATGCTGCAAACTATAAATATTTATAAGTAAAGAGTTATTGTTTCTATTACTGTATTCTAAAGGCTTAGTCCTATTTTTCACATTCACACATGTATTTGTTCTCAGATTGGAACTCTGCCAAGATGTATTTCAAATGGGGAAGATCCAGAGTTAGCATTTTCCCGCTACTGAGTATCACAGCAATTGTTTTGGTCTCCAATCTTTTATGGAGTTTTTCTGGATATACCTTCTGTCATCGCGAGCCGAGTCTTTGTGGCTGTCAGAAATGTCTAAGAGACAGTGATCCTTGGTTTAATGACATCATTAGTGAAGCTCCTGTACCCTTTCTGTCACAGAAACATATACCTTCAGAGGAAGATTTCCTCTGGTGGAAGGTAAATAATAAAAAAAAATCAACATATCACTTTTTTGGCTTCTGTGGTGATGTTAAAGGTATTATTATTATTAAAGAGCAGTATCAAGTATGTCATGACATTTAACAACATATTGCTGCTGTTAAATGACACGGTCTACCTCCATCCAAAAAACAAGCACAAATATTCCTCTATTGTGTAAGTAAACAAACTACACAAGTTTAGAGCACCTTGTACTATCCATCGTTTATTCTTTTAAATATACTGCACTCTTCACCCTACTGTATTTCTACCTGAAGAATGGTAAAATCCTTACCATTTACTGGCAATGACAAGTTCTGGAAAACTTTTTTAGTTCCTTTAGTGAAAGTCGCAATATCACAATATGAAAGCGCCTCCCTACGCATAAAACTGGATCATTGGCATTTTTTTTAAAGGGCCAGATTTACTAAATGGGGCAAAATAGCATGAGAGCGAATTCCCACTTATTAGTAAGACAATCAGTAAGGCAATTGTTTTGGTCTGCAACCTTTTATGGAGTTTTTCTGGATATAACTTCTGTCAAAAGAAATGGCTTAATATGGCAATGAGTATTTTTTTTGTTTCTCTCAAGAAAGGGGTAGCGTTCAGGCCCAGGGGTTGAGGTTCTCACTAATGATAACTTAGAGCTCTGAGGTAAAACTGTGACTCTATCTGAATTGAAAGACAAAAAAAATATTCGAATCTACAGTATATGTTTGTGTAAGTACTGTTCATAATCTATCATTGCATAAATGTGCACAACTCATATGCTTGAAGAAACTTACAGATTAATGCTGATGTTGTATCTTGCAGATCAGTCTTAAACTTTTCAGAACAATTCTAAATAGGTCTGTGCGATATGACCAAAATCTCATATCCCGATATAAGAATTCTATCATCCTGATAACGATATAAATCACAAAAATGTGACATTTTCTGTTAATTCTGTGAATATCGGGCAGCTCGACTTGCGGGAAGTGTTTCCAGCTGCGCGTCATGTAGCTGGAGTCGAGTGTTTTAACCGATGCACGAAACGATACATTTTTAGACATAAGTTGTAACGGCTGCCGTTTTCTTTGTGAGTATTTATTACACGGCATGCTGCGGAGAAAAGCCGGTTCTAACGTTTGAGTCTAAGGTTTATTTTTTAGCACCTGGCGGCTCTTTTTTACTATTCATGCGTAAATAATCTACTTTTTCGCGTGGTTCAGTTTATTTTGAAAAGTCTCAACAGGATCATGAGCTTTATTGTGAAAGGTTTATGTGGAACATAAACAAACGGACACGCGATGGTGTTACCGTCGTTGTTGCTAACCACAACGCATAAAAACAGGCGCTTGTCCGCCCGAAGTGTGGTTATATTAAATATAAGAGAAAGAGAGAACTTTAAGAAATTAATATAGCCACTGCAGTGACCATCAAAACAATGAAAAAATATTGCTGTAAAAAGTTCATTATGCAACACCACGAAACAAACTATAGCATAAAATGAAACGATAGACGTTTTTATATCGTCATCGAATATATATCGTTATATCGAACAGCCCTAATTCTAAATATCAAATTAAAGTACTGAATTAAACTTCAGGCCTAATAAGATTTTTGCCTAAATCAGTATACATTTTTTACTCTTGAGCTTCAGTGATCTTTCACAGTTGTTGTAAATGGCGCATCATAATATTGATGCTGATATGGAAAAATGTTTGAAAGGGTCTTTCCCAGACTTACTGGTGACTCATGAACTTGTAATCATTGGGAAATTCTATAATATTTTTGTTCTGTGGGGAAGTTTGATTTTTTTTCAATAACTTTCTCCTCTTTGTCAGAACTTACAGGGGGCAAGACTTCAGAACTTGACTTTGTACAATAAAACTCTAGAGAGGCTATTTCAGACAATAACACCAATTGCAGATATTGGAGAACCTCGTCCTGATCACTGCAGGAGTTGTGCCGTGGTGGGGAATTCTGGAAATTTGAGAGGATCGCATTATGGACCTCTTATTGATTCCCATGATATCGTAATAAGGTAATAATCATTTAACACAAACACAAAATCTAATGTAAACAATGTTCTTGCGAGACAAAAAGTATAATATAATATAATATAGTATAATATAATATAAGTCTATGTATAAGATAAGATAAGATAGAACTTTATTAATCCCTCGGGTGGGTTCCTCTGGGAAATTCGACTTCCAAAAAGCACAGCAACGACCGAAGTTACAGTTACAGAATTGTTATATATATATATATACACACACACACACACACACACACACACACACACACACACACACACACACACACACATATATAAATACAGAGACAAATATAAATAAAATATACAAAGGGGATAAATAGAATAAATAGGAATAAAAAATAAAAAATTATATTTATGTATCTAAAATGCAAAAATGTGTGCTAAATATGTATCCTTCTGTATTATTTAGAATCAATCGGGGGCGTACCAAAGGCTATGAAAGAGATGTTGGAACCAAAACAACTCATGTCATGTATCCAGAGAGTTCTACTAGACTGGACAATACCACTCATCTCTTGTTTTTTCCTTTCAAAACACGTGACTTTTTGTGGCTCATGAAGGACATAAATCGAGGGTAGGCTAAAAGGGCTACTGTCTTAAAACCTATGTTGCCAGAAATTGTATAACTGTTTTGCTCTGAATAGCAGATTTTAACTGCTTTGCAACATAGTTTCAGCTAATTGTAAGGAAAAATGCAGTATAGTTTTTTGTTTTTGTTTTGTTGTTAGAACAACCAAATTAAACAAAACAGTTTTTGAGACAACCCATCAGAGGTCAGCCTTTCTTTTTTTAAACAGCAAAAAGTGCATAAAGTTATATGAATTGTTATATGAACAACTTAATCTTTTGTTGTGATGTGCTAGTCTTAGGTAATTATTAGCATTTATTTATGTAATCAGTTCATTTCATCTTTTTAACAGGGAAAATGGTGCTCCAAACTTAAAGAAGATAGCTAACAAAGATTTGGTGAGTATTTTAGGTTTACATGAACAAAACTGACATATAAGCTACCATTAATTCAGGCAGGAAACAAAGTCAGCTGATTTTACACACTGAACTGGATAATCTCATATACAGTAGGTTTTACTATTAACCTGATTTAGCATATCCACCATTGCTACAGATGTGCAAGCCATTTCACAAGTCACCTGCACCTCAGCTTTTTCTTTGTTGCAGTATTTACTGTTTACTCTGCTCTGTATTGGGTATTGTTATGGTTTTCCCAATCTCTCATACTTGGCATTTATGTGCCTGGAAGGTCATGCGGGTCAATAGTCAAAGCCATACCACCAAAAACAAATACTGGCTTCTTTTAGCTACAGTCGTGCTAATTTAAAGTATTTTGTGAATTCATTGCAGAAAGTAATAGTTCATAGAACTCAGATTTAAGGCTATGTCTGATTCATAATAGATCTGGATCCTCCATCCGGCTTTCATGAAATATGTTCATCAAGAATGGCTGGGAAAGAAGGGTGCTTATCCATCCACTGGCTTTCTTGCAGTGGTTCTCAGCCTAGTGATGTGTGATGAGGTATGTTCACTTTAAACAATTTGTACATTATGCATCTGACTGACAGTGGTGGTAGTTAAACACTGAGAAACACTGATTTACCAGCAAAGCTGAGAAAAGTCTGCCTTAGATGACTACATGCCTAAAACAGAAATGTATCTATGGTTATTTCAAGAAGAGTCAAGAAGAGTGGACATCTGATGGTTGACACATTTACCTGCAAACCAAAGGCAGCAACTACTCTAGCTAAAGACACATGGGTTGTGTTTAAAGGTGGTACCATGAAGGATATCAAGTGTTAAAAGTATTGCCAAATCGAACATGTAGAGCCTACCCGCTTGTGTCAACAGAACAGCTGAAAGTAGTTTTACATAACTCTTGGATAGCAATGTGTAAAAATGCCATACCTGATGTAAGAGCCAATTAAAGGTTAATTTTATTAGTACTGGTAAAATGATTAGAGGAGAAATATACATGTTTGATGTTAAGAATATAATTTCTAGTTAAGGCTTTCACAATAAAACAGGAAACATGAATCACAACTCAGAGACACGGACTCAACACAGAGAGACAGAAAATGACACATGGAACTGAACTATACATGAAGCCACAATTCCTAAAACATGGATAACAGAAACATGAAACTGTAATAATAATAATCACAACCACAACAAGAGAACAAGAAAACAATCCATGATGCAAAATTAAACCAAAACATAATAAACTCAAAATACCGGGTCCAACGGACCCAAAACCATGACAGATACAGTCAATGTGGAGTTTTTGGCATGTTATGAAGCTGGTTTACACTATGTCTATTAAAAATTCTAAGCAGAAGACAAATAGTGCATGCAACCTGAGCCAATAAACCCCTGCAACTTATAAGATGGCAGATGAAAGAGAGGTGGGAAGAACATGTAAGTTAACAGAGAAGGCTTTGGAAGAAAAATTACAAAGATGTATTGCTTTAAGAAGACGAACATTAGGAACAATCACAGGCAAAATAAAGGAGATAAAGATAATGATGAGTGATGCTCAGAACCTTCAAAATTTGAAAGAAAGGGTGGAAAGTGACTTTGCATAGGCTCTGAATGAGTTTCAAAGTCACAATAACCAGGTTATGAGCCTTTTGTCTGAAGAAGAAAAAATATTTGACCAGGACAATTGGTTTGAGCCCAAAATGGCATCAATAAGAGAGTTTATGAAAACAACAAAGAAATGGATAGCAGAGGATCATAAGCATATGATTCCAAATGAAGCTGAGCAGCAGGAGCACATTACAGTTGGCTTGGAGGAAGCTATTAACCCAGATGACAGTGCATCACAGGTTGGAGCTAGAAAGGATGCAGTTCATAGCTCGCGTGGGTCTCAAGTCAGCCGAGCATCTACAACAGGGGTGCCCAATCCCAGTCCTCGAGAGCTACCGTCCTGCAGCTTTTAGACGCATCCTTCTTCTGACACACCTGAATCAACTGAATGCCTTGTTATCAGGCCTTTGCCAAACTTGATGGCATGCTGAAGAGGTAATCACACCATTTGATTCAGCTGTGTTGGAGTAGGGATGCATCTAAAAGCTGCAGGATAGTAGATCTCGAGGACTGGGATTGGGCACCCCTGATCTACAACATCTAGAGTTTCCTCCACTCGTGCTAAACAGGAGGCAGAACACGCAGCCTTGCTGGAAAGAGCCGCAGCATTGAAGAAAAAGAAGAAAAAGCAAGAACCTGAGTTAGAGTTGGCCAGGATTAGGCAACATCTTCAGTTTGAAACAGCAAGAGTCAAAGCGGAAAAAGAAGAGTTAGAGTTGGAGACTGCATTAGCAGAAATTCAAGCAAAATTAAAGGTGCTCAAAGAATGTGAAAGATCTGAAGATGGTCTGAGCAGTTATGTGTCAATACAAAGATCCCAAGGTCGAGGAGTTAAAAAGGAAAGAGTTGGCATAATGCTCCCACAACAAGCTGATGTGAGTAGTCACGCTAATTCACAAGTGCAAAACTCACAGGTACCACATCCAGTCCCCACTCATGGGCTTAATGGTCACGTTAACAGAAGTGATGATGTATTGTCAGTCATGCAGAAACAGAATGTAATCACTGAGTTACTTGTGAAACAGCAGCAGCTGGCTCAGTTGCCATCAAAGGACATTCCGGTTTTTAAAGGTGATGCACTACAGTATAAGGCCTTCATAAGAGCCTTCGAACAAGCAGTAGAGCAAAAGACTGATAACGATCAAGATAAGCTGTATTTTTTGGAACAGTTCACTGCTGGCGAACCACAGGAGCTAATTCGCAGTTGTGTACAAAGGTTACCGTGAGGCCAGACGGTTGCTACAGTGTATACCGTACACTCTCTGATGGTGTGCAGCATTCCCACGTCTAACAGGCAAAGGAAGCTTTGGAGCACACATGTAATTTCACGCTGTTGGAAGATAAACAAATAGAGAATGGTAAATTTACATGAACCTCACTCTAAATGGGTTTATATAAATATCATATGTAATATGGCAATGACAAACCTTAGCAGACTCTGTGGGTCCAGCTTGCGCAGTGAAGCACGAGCGATTTGCTCCTGTACTGGGCATTCCATTGTCCTCCTCTACCCACGCAGTGCCTTCTTTTGCCGTCTGGCTCAGACAGGGCTTCCCAGTACCAGGGAGGCATCTTCCGAGGAGGCATGTTGGGTTCTTCCGTCTCCTTTTCAGATTCTTCTGAGGAGGTATCAGTGGCCTGCTGGACAAATGAAACCTCTCCTCCATCAGAATCTGCTTCGTTCATTTCCTGAAGCAAGGCCCAAGGATGTTGCGCCGATAGGTTATTCCTGCATGGCAGTGATACGGAGGCCATCCTGATGTGCGTTCTCAGAAATGCGAAGAAGAAATGATTCTCCCTCCTGGTCGGTCTGCTTTTATGTACAGTACTGTGCTGTAGTCAAGCAATGCCACTCCTACACATACACAAATCTCTCCTGGTTGGGGGAGGGTGTTTTGCACAACAAAAGCAGGAGAACAATGGAGCTACTACATTTATTTCATGCATACATACATATACATGCATTTCACCCCCATGTCATACTGTGTATGGTTGTGTGTGTGTGACAAATAAAAAATTTGAATTTTTACTAACCCTGCGCAAATTTGCGTATATTCCCTGAACCTAACACCTCCTAGTACCCTGCTGAGAGGCCTTCAGCTCCATTGTAGGGTTGTAACCCAGATTTTTCTCTTACCTTGGATCTGAGCTACTCTGAGTGAACAAATGCAAATCTTCCAGGCCTCAAAGATAATGGGTGGTTTGCACAACAAAAACAGGAGGAGAATCGAGCTGATGACCTGTGAAAATTTCAGCAGGGGTGATTAACACCTCGGGACATCCACCAGAAAATAAAAAAGTCAGTAATTCTAGGAGGTCTTACCGGTAGGTTCAGGGGATTTACGCAAATTTGCGCAGGGCTAATAGATCTAGTAGTAGGGACTTGTACCAGGAAAAAAAAGAGGCTCAGTAATTCTAGGTTAATTTTATTGGTACTGGTAAAATGATTAGATGAGAAATATACATTATACGTTTGATATTAAGAATATAATTTCTAGTTAATTTCAAAATACTGTTTTGTTAAAGGTATAGAATATAAAAGTGCGACATTCTAATGCACTTTTTAGTATTTTGGGCTTCCGGCACACTGTAATTACGTAGTTGGGGAGTCGGATAAGCTGGAAGCAACACAGTTTTTTGACAGAGTCTTGCCATGTAAATTAAAAGTTTCAATAAACATCTTTTTTGCAAGAAAAGTACCTGGACTTGCTCGCGTTTCAAATGCATGTTGCCAGACTGACTCCTAAAGGTGGTACAGAAGAGTGAAATAGAGATGGAGTGCCGCCACTACACTTGGTATTGATTCAATGCTAAATACAGGGCCAGTGTTGGAGTCAACCAGATTCAACAATTAGTTTTAACTTGGCAAGAACAGTGTAACATGATTTTTGAGCTGAATGTGTTTGTTTGCCTGAAAAACAATTTTTGTGTCAGGTTTTGTTTAAATGGGCGATCTTGTGTCCTTGGGGAAGACACTTCACCCGTTGCCTACTGGTGGGGGTCAGAGTCCACCAGTGTCCGGCAGCCTCGCCTCTGTAAGTGCGCCCCAGGGTGGCTGTAGCTACAATGTAGCTTGCCATCACCAGTGTGTGAATGTGTGCGTGAATGGGTGGATGACTGAATATGTAAAGCGCTTTGGGACCCTTAGTGACTTTAAGGGAAATTAAGTTGACATTTAAAAATCAAGGGTTACCACATTCAGAAATTTCCTTAGTTTATGTTTGATGTATATATTTTTTCAGTTCTACTAAAATATTTTATTTAAAATCTAACAGTTGGCTGAATATATTTAAATGTCTGAATATAATCTGTAGGCACTAGGTCTGCTAAAGTAACAAGTATGATGATCACTTAAACATTGAAAATTAACATTAACTCAATCTAAACATTAAAACATTATTTTCATACCAAAATAAACAGGCTGTTTGGGAAGTATCACAGCCCTTCATTTGTTATTGTTCCAAACTCATTTTTCAGAATTTCACACACAATATGCACAATATAATGACAAAGTGAAAAAATTTTCTTGAAATTCTGGAAGATGTATTAAAAAAAATCATTAAGTCATGATACCAGCTAAAATCTATCATTAACTGTAAATCCTGCCACTTAGTGCAAATTAAAATCAGCTGGTTCAGTTCCAACTCGTAAACTATAAAAAAGGTGTCCCATTACCAACGTGTCACACAATCAATCAATCAATCAATCTTTATTTATAAAGCACTTTTCATACAAAAAATGTAGCACAAAGTGCTTTACATAGTTAAAAGCAGCCCACCCCACCCTCCAACTCACTCTCCACACTCTCATTAACATAAATGATGTGAATACACAAATATCAAAGGAGCTTGCAAAGAAAAGCGTCTGGACTTCTTTAAGTTACTTGAAGACGTTTCACCTCTCATCCGTGAAGCTTCTTCAGTTCTAAGGTCAAATGGTGGAGAGTCCCAAAACGTGCGGCTATCCTAAATGGGCGTTCTTAAAGTCAGCAAAGAGGCACAGAAAAGAAGACCAGACACCAGCGAGGGAGGATAAGAAGGACAGACGCAACAGCATTGTCATCCCCTATGTAGCCGGTGTATCAGAAAAATTCAGGAGAGTTTTCTCCAAGCATGACATCCCGGTGCATTTCAGACCCAGCAACACGCTCAGACAAAAAACTGGTTCACCCGAAAGACAAAACGCCAAAACACAGACTTAACAATGTGGTGTATGCTGTACAGTGCAGCGAGGAATGCCCAGACCTCTACATTGGAGAGACCAAACAGCCACTTCACAAGCGCATGGCACAACACAGAAGAGCCACCTCCACAGGACAAGACTCAGCAGTCCATCTGCATCTTAAGGATAAAGGACACTCTTTCGAGGATGCCAATGTTCACATTTTGGACAGAGAGGACAGATGGTTTGAAAGAGGAGTGAAAGAAGCCATCTATGTCCACTGTGAGCGACCATCTTTGAACAGAGGCGGGGGTTTACGACACCAACTCTCTGCCATCTATAATCCAGTTTTGAGATCCCTTCCCAGACGCCTTAACGCCCACTCACATCCTGGGCCATCTGACCTCAGGAATTCGCATGATAAGGTGGGGCCAGGTTTCACAATGAACACACCCGAAACTCTGGCTGATTGGGACCCACACCCAGTTTCACACCTTGGCTCAGGCGATTAGAGGATCATCAGGGGGTCCTTTTGTCCCTCTGTGGGGGGTTACTCCCACTAGGTTTATATCTGGGACTCTCTACCATTTGACCTTAGAACTGAAGAAGCTTCTCGGATGAGAGGTGAAACATCTTCAAGTAACTCAAAGAAGTCCAGACGCTTTTCTTTGCAAACTCCTTTGACTACGATGACCTGGATGACTGAGAACCTTCACAGACAATACACACATATCCCCCCCCCCCCCCCCCCCACACACACACAACACACAACACACACACACACACGCGCACACTTAAAGAGTAAAAATTGGGCAGGGTTCACATGAGCCAAGTGAGGAAACACTATAACAGGGAGCTGTCTGCACCGGGAGCCGGTCACAGACCACAGCCTCCAGGCTGGGCACACAGCAGAAGGGAGGCAAAGGAGCCCCCCAGCCAGGCTGAGAGGACCCCCAGAGACCCAGCAGCCACGGTCGATCACAGCCCCAGTACAGAGAGACCCCTCCGAGGAAACACTGGAGATAAACAGGGCGTTGTTGGAATGCTACTACGCAAGTAACCCCGGCGGAAGGGGCTACATGAATAGGATGAGGGACCTATGGATTCTTCGATACCCAACATCCACAATGACGGCGAAACAACTAGTAGCTCAGTGTTCCAACATTCGAAAGAAGGGACTGCTCTCACCCCTAGAGATTGACGAGGTACAACACAAATGGAGGCAAGGAGGAGTCAGGACGCCAGGTCAGGGGGGAAATATCATCACCCCCACCCGAGATTGGGTACATAGCCCCAAGTGCGATAGGAGAAGGATCGTTGAGTGCGAGAGGAGCTGACCTGAAAAATAGGATCATGGCCAAGCTTGAAACCTGGATCCCCCGTAGCCGGTTACCAAGATTACGTGAAGTACCCTCAGAAGGTCTGCTAGATGATGTTAATGCAGCACTACGGACAATACCTACAACCACGATTACCGACTCTAACAAGCTGATCTACAATACGGCAGCAGTGATCAGTGAGATGCTTGGCTACAAGTTGAACAGCCACAAGGGGCAGTACCCTCCATGGAGAAGGAGGCTAGAGGGCAAGATCAAAGTAGCACGGAGGGAGGTTAGCCAACTAACGGAGTTGCAGAAAGGTGCGACAAAGAAGGTGCATAAGAAATACAGCAAGCTGTCCATACCTGAGGCCTTGGAAACTGCCAAGCAAAGACTCACAGCCTTGGCCAGTCGCTTGAGGAGGTACACCAGAGAGATAGAAGGCAGGAGAATAAACCAGCTGTTCTCAACAGAACCAGCAAAGGTGTACTCTCAGTGGCAAGGGAACAATAAGAGAACAGCACCACCAAGGCTGGAGACGGAGCAATACTGGAAGAGCATATGGGAGAAGGACGCAACCCATAACGGCAATGCTCAGTGGCTAGTGGATCTGAGGGCAGACCACAGCGACCTCCCTGAACAGGGTCCAGTAACCATCACAGTGGCAGATATCCAAGAAAGGGTCTCCAGTATGAAGAGTTGGACAGCACCAGGGCCCGACATGGTTCACACCTACTGGCTAAAGAAGCTGACTGCACTCCACGAGCGACTGGCAGCACAAATGAATCAGCTGCTTGTTAACGAGAGACACCCGGAATGGCTAACCGAAGGTCGGACGGTCCTGATCCCCAAGGACCCCAAGAAAGGACCGGTCCCCTCCAACTACCGACCAATAACCTGCCTCAGTACTACATGGAAGCTCCTGTCATGCATCATATCGGCTAAGATCAACAGGCACATGGGTCAATACATGAGTGAGACACAGAAAGGAATTGGCAAGAATACCAGAGGCGCAAAACACCAGCTACTGGTAGACAGAACAGTCAGCCGAGACTGCAAGACCAGACTGACCAACCTGTGCACTGCCTGGATTGATTACAAGAAGGCCTATGACTCAATGCCCCACAGCTGGATACTGGAATGCCTAGAATTGTACAAGATCAATGGGACCCTAAGAGCCTTCATCAGGAACTCAATGGGGATGTGGTGTACAACACTAGAGGCCAACTCCAAGCCCATAGCACAAGTCACCATCAAGTGCGGGATCTACCAAGGAGATGCTCTGTCCCCACTGCTGTTCTGCATAGGCCTGAACCCCCTCAGTGAGATCATTAACAAGACTGGCTACGGATACCGACTACGGAACGGAGCAGTTGTCAGCCACCTCCTGTACATGGATGACATCAAGCTGTATGCCAAGAGTGAACGAGACATCGATTCACTGATCCACACTACCAGGCTATACAGCAATGACATTGGAATGTCGTTCGGACTGGAGAAGTGTAGCCGGATGGTAACAAAGAGAGGGAAGGTAGTCAGAACTGAGGGGATTGAACTACCAGAAGGCAACATTGCAGACATAGAGGACAGTTACAAGTAGCTGGGGATCCCGCAGGCGAATGGGAACAATGAAGAGGCCGCTAGAAAAGTTGCAACCACCAAGTACCTGCAGAGGGTCAGGCAAGTCCTGAGGAGTCAGCTGAATGGTAAGAACAAGATCCGGGCCATCAACACGTACGCCCTGCCCGTGATCAGGTACCCTGCTGGGGTAATAGGCTGGCCAAAGGAGGAGATAGAAGCCACTGACATAAAGACAAGAAAGCTCCTTACCATGCATGGAGGGTTTCACCCTAAGTCCAGCACCCTGAGGCTGTACGCTAAGCGGAAGGAAGGGGGCCGGGGACTGGTGAGTGTCAGCACCACAGTCCAGGATGAGACAACGAACATCCAAGAATACATTGGGAAGATGTGCTCAGTGAATACCTCAGGCAGCAGAAACCCAAGAAAGAGGAGGGAGACGAGGAACCATCATGGAAGGACAGGCCCCTGCACGGTATGTACCACCGGCAGGTAGAGGGGGTTGCTGATATCCAGAAATCCTACCAGTGGCTGGACAAAGCTGGACTGAAAGACAGCACAGAGGCACTGATCATGGCAGCACAAGAACAAGCTCTGAGTACAAGATCCATAGAGGCTGGGGTCTATCACACCAGGCAAGACCCCAGGTGCAGGCTGTGTAAAGATGCCCCAGAGACAATCCAGCACATAACAGCAGGGTGCAAGATGCTAGCAGGCAAGGCATACATGGAACGCCATAACCAAGTGGCCGGCATAGTGTACAGGAACATCTGTGCCGAGTATAACCTGGAAGTCCCGAGGTCAAAATGGGAGATGCCCCCAAGGGTGGTGGAGAATGAGCGAGCTAAGATCCTGTGGGACTTCCAGATACAGACGGACAAAATGGTGGTGGCTAACCAACCGGACATAGTGGTGGTAGACAAACAGAAGAAGACGGCCTTAGTGATCGATGTAGCAGTTCCGAATGACAGCAATATCAGGAAGAAGGAACACGAGAAGCTGGAGAAATACCAAGGGCTCAGAGAAGAGCTCGAGAGGATGTGGAGGGTGAAGGTAACGGTGGTCCCCGTGGTAATCGGAGCACTAGGTGCGGTGACTCCCAAGCTAGGCGAGTGGCTCCAGCAGATCCCGGGAATAACATCGGAGATCTCTGTCCAGAAGAGCGCAGTCCTGGGAACAGCTAAGATACTGCGCAGAACCCTCAAGCTCCCAGGCCTCTGGTAGAGGACCCGAGCTTGAAGGATAAACCGCCCGCAGGGGCGTGCTGGGTGTTATATAAATAAATGTACCACTTGCCAATATGACAACAGCCCCACCAAGGCTGAAGATTTAACAAAAGTGGAAGTGCATATGAGAGAAGGATGCAACCTATAACAACAATGTTCAGTGGCTAGTGGAGCTAAGATCCCAGCAACAGAAATTGTGAAAACTGTACTGAGTGTATTCAATAGAGATGTAGTGAACAACAATACAGGCAAACTTCAAGCCAGTTGCACAAGTTTTATCAAATGTGCCATTTTGCTCTGTCCCCACTGCTGTTCTGCATAAGCTCGAATCCCCTTAGCCAGTTTATTAACAAGCCTGGCTATGGAAACCAACTACAGAATAGTGCAACTGTTATTCAACAACTCAATCTGGATGACATCAAGCTGTATGTAGCCTTTGCCAAAACAAATTGTTTATTTTGATTACTGAAAAAGCGATCTCAGGTCATTATGTTCTTAAATTTTCAAAAGCATATTAATAGTGTCATGAATCGCTGTGTGGCAGGCAAGCAGGAGTGGTGGACCCAAAATGCAGAACTCAGACACGGAAGTGAAACTTAAAGCGCAGCTTTATTGCTGGGAAAAACCTTGTACAAACTAAACTCACCAAAAGAAAACCAAAAGTCAGAACAGAGGAACCAAGGACTGAAACACTGGAAAGAAACACTAAACTGGAGCAGAAGACCAAACACTAGGAACATAGAAGCAGAACACACAGCTAGTTGAGGGTACGACGCGACACTAACACAGAGAAACACAGGGCTTAAATACACAGATGGCAGTAATCAAGGGATGTGAGACAGGAGGGGAACACACCTGGGAGAAATCACAGCTGACGAGGCAGGGGAAACGTAAACTGAGCACACTCACATATGACACAGACCTTCACAATAAAACAGGAAACTCAGACACATGGAACCAGACAAGACATTGAACTAAACAGACAGATTCACAAACAGATGGGGTGACACCATAGACAGACAGAGACACAGACTCAAAGGCAGACCAAAAATAACACAGAACTCAAAAAATAATAATCATCATCATAAACTAGAAAATGATAACCAAAAGCGCTGGGTCACTGACCCAGGACCATGACAAATAGTTAAAATGTAGAGAGAAACTATTTAAAAATTATATCATTTAACTTTTAAGTGGAAAAGTTTGGAATGCACGTGTTTAACGTATGTGATGTGTATTGTTTAGGCTCACTGCCTTCTTATTTACATTTTGAAGTGTCCTTTATTATATTGTTTAATTTTATAGGCATGTAATAAAGCTCGTGTGCCCCCAGCCAATCCATAAGAGTTTTAGGTAAAGGGGTGGGATTTGGCGTGGGCTGTGGGGTCTACTGTGTGTGAGAGAGGGAGGAGAGATAAGCTACTGCTATCGAGTGGACATTTGAGTCTGTAAACTAGCAACATGCTGTTACTTTCATGGTTGAAAGTACCTCATATGTGGAGCTGTTGTAACCTACCAAGAGGAGGAGGAGACAGACGTTTTACCAGTGTGATGGAAGCAAAGCTCGTATGGTCTCTTCTGCTGATTTGAGTTTTGAATTTAGTGTGACTGTGGGTTTTGTGTGTCGTGGCTGAACCCTGCTGGTAGCCTTGATGCCCTTTTTCCCATCTGTCCCTTTGAATTGTCTGAAGCTCTGAATATCGATGTTGGCATGCGCCTTTTATTTTATTGGTTGTTTACAAGTGAAGTGGCCACAGTGCACCCCAGCCATGATTTAGGCCTGCAACAAGGGTTTTATTTTTAAGAACGTCTGGGACTGAGTGTGCGTGGGCTACCCGCGCATTTGCGTACATAAGATTTTCTGGAGGAGGACAGACATTTGTTTAGAATTCTTAAAGATGTCGAAGAAGCAAGCTCCTTTAAGCAATTACTTTGGTGTTCCTCCACTTCCAAAGAAATGTCAGAAGGAGTCTGAACCCGCAAAAGAAGCGCGTATTCTCGGAAAAGTGGTTGCAGGAGGTGAGCTGGCTTCAAACAAATGATGAACGCACAGAGAAGTGGGGCAGAATATGCCGTGAAAATCCCACTCTAGCGGACAAAAACAGTGCGTTTTATATGTACGTAAACGCACGTTGCAACTTCTTATCTGGTGCACGTCTTTTATTTTGACAGCGCATGCGCACCTGCGGACCACTTATGTGCACCCCTGATCATAGTGAATGAAATGTAGTGAACACCACTTTATCAGTTCTACATATTAATTTACCACTAAACTCAAATGTTTTTACTTTATTTCATTTTTTTCTTTCTACTGGGAATCACTCACTAAAGTGAAGTGCATTTCAATTGATATGCTTGTCTTGTTGCTTGTTGATTTATATTTTGGGTTATAAGCATGAACAAGACAATATCAAAAGCAAATTACACCTTTGAGACCCAGGCCCCACTCACAGCTACATGAGACAGGTGTTACATGTATGCCAGGAGTGACATCAATTCTCTTGGATGTACAACAATGACATTGGAATGTCATTCAGACGGAAGAACTGTTGTCAGATGGTAATAAAGAGAGGGAAACTACTCAGAACCAAGGGAATAGCACTACCAGAACCTTGTAGACACTGAGGATAGCCACAAGTACCAGGGACTTCAACAGGCAAATAGGAACCATGAAGAGGCCACTGGAAAAGCTGCAACTCAGCCACCTGAGACATTGTCCTAAGAAGGGAAGGTGACCAAGGTCTATTGAGTGTCACAACCACTGACTAGGATGAAACAAAAGATTCATGAGTACATCAGCAAGATAGACACAACATATTGGTTAGTTATACCAAGTGATAGCAACCTCAGGAAAAAGGAACACGAGAAGCTTGAGATATACCTAGGGCTGAGAAAGGACCTTGAGAAGATCTGGTGGGTGAAGGCAACACAACAGTGATTCAGTGGTAATTGGAACATTGACCCCCAAAGTGGGCAAGTGGCCTCAGTGTCATGAACTCGCTGTGTGCAGGCAGGAATAGGACCCAAAAGCAGACTCCCAGAAGCAGGAAGTGAACTCAAAAAACATGGATTTATTGCTGGAAAAAGGAAAAATCATACAGAACTAAACTGGGGAATTCTAATAATCATTCACACAGGGAAACACAGGGAGAGTCACAAAGCTATGAGGACACGGAACTGAGGGAGATGCGGACATAAATACACAGACGGATCATGAGGGAAGTGAGAACACATGGAAAGCACAGCTGGCATGAATAACCATAAAGAGACAGGGGAAGAGCAAACACAAAATAACGCACACTGACGGGAGACTATCAAAGTATGGAGGAGAGGCAACCGAGAGGGAGCGAGGGAGAGAGAGAACAAAAATGATGGACTAGGGAAATATGAAGGAATAAAACACATGGAGGGGAAACAAGACACAAGGCTCACATTGTATAAACACAGACATTCAGGTGAGACAGAGGACAAAGACACAAGGGGAGATCTAATAAACCATACTGAACAGAATAAGCTAGGAACCATAGAATACAAGTGAACTCAAAAATAATACAGAATCAATCAAAAACCCTGGATTAACGGAGATGTTCGCGCGGCACTGGCGGCACGGAGCACCGCCTTTGCCTCCGCGAACACATCGGACTACAAACACGCACATTACCAACTCCGGAAGACGATCAAAGCAGCCAAACGTGAGTACAGGGACAGGGTGGAGCAACAGTTTGACAACCCTCGGAGTATGTGGCAGGGACTAAACACGATCACAGACTTTAGAGGGAAAACCAGCACACCGCAGACCACGGCCTCTCTGTGTGAGGATCTAAACGTATTCTACGCTAGATTCGACACAGCGAACACCATGAGACCGGACAGTGTGCGCACTGCGGATGACGTCAGTGCGCACACTGTGTCTGAGGAGGATGTGCGGAGGTGCTTCAGGAAGGTGAACGCACGCAAAGCTACTGGTCCGGACGGGATTCCCGGCCTTGTCCTCAAGTCATGCGCGGCTCAGCTGGCTGGAGTGTTCACGCACATCTTCAACCTTTCCCTCTCTCTGTCTGTAGTCCCAGCCTGCTTCAAAATGGCCACCATCGTCCCTGTACCCAAATCCTCCACCATCTCCTCATTGAACGACTGGCGACCTGTAGCCCTGACCCCCATCGTAAGCAAATGCTTCGAGAAGCTGGTCAGGGACTTCATCTGCTCTGCACTACCCGACTCACTGGACCCTCTACAGTTCGCATACCGCCACAACAGGTCCACTGATGATGCCATAGCCCTGACACTACACACTGCCCTGTCACACCTGGAGAAGAGAGACACGTATGTGAGAATGCTGTTTGTAGATTACAGCTCAGCATTCAATACCATCGTTCCCTCGAAGCTGGATAGGAAACTGCAGGATCTAGGACTGAGCAGCTCCCTCTGCAGCTGGATCCTTAGCTTCCTGTCTGACAGACGCCAGGTGGTCAGACTGGGCAGCATCACCTCATCCCCCGTCACACTGAACACTGGTGCTCCACAGGGGTGTGTACTGAGCCCTCTCCTGTACTCACTCTACACCTACGACTGCACAGCCACTAACAACTCCAACATCATTGTGAAGTTTGCGGACGACACTACAGTGGTTGGTCTTATCACCAAGAGTGATGAGACAGCTTACAGGGAGGAGGTCAGCGCCCTGACCCACTGATGTCAAGACAACCATCTCACCCTCAACGTCGCAAAGACAAAGGAGTTGATAGTGGACTTCCGGAGGTGCAGAGAAGTACACACCCCCATCACCATCAGCGGCGCTGCTGTGGAGAGAGTGAGCAGCTTCCGGTTCCTTGGCGTACACCTGGCTGAGGATCTTACGTGGTCAGTACACACAAACAAAACAGTGAAGAAGGCGCAGCAGCGCCTCTTCTTTCTCAGGAGACTGAAAAGATTCGGCATGAGCCTCCGCATCCTCAGGACCTTCTATCACTGTGCCATTGAGAGCATCCTCACTGGATGCATCACCACCTGGTATGGCAACAGCACCGCCTACAACTGCAAAGCTCTCCAGCGAGTAGTGCGGTGCTCTGAACGGATAATTGGAGGTGAGCTTCCCTCCCTCCAAGACATCTACAGGAAGCGGTGCCTGAGGAAAGCGGGGAGGATCATCAAGGACTCCAGTCACCCCAGCCATAAACTGTTCAGACTACTTCCATCAGGAAGGAGGTTCTGCAGCATCCAGTCCCGTACCAGCAGACTGAGAGACAGCTTTTTCCATCAGGCCATCAGACTGCTGAACACTTCATAGACACCTCAGCTTCACTACTGGAACTTTAACATTATGCACTCCATACTGTACAGTAATGCCACTGTTCTGCACATGTCTCACTCTGTATATTTTATTTTATTTATTTTATATATTCTATTCATTGTTTACTCTATTTAATTTGTAAAATATGTGTACACACACACACACACACACACACACACACACACACACACACACGTAGAAAAATATTTAGTATACACATCCAGAAATGCATATACTATTATATATTGTACATATATTTATTAGTTTCAGATGTAGCCATTCTTGTATTTTGCTTGTTTACATTATTGTATTTTGCACAACTCTGTTGCTTGTGAAGCTCGCACACAAGAATTTCACTCACATGTGCTGTACCAATGTACCTGCACATGTGATGTGACAATAAAAGTGATTTGATTTGATTTGAATGACCAAAAATGCACAACACCCCCCCCCCCCCCCCCCCACCAAAAAAACAAAAAAATCAAACAAACAAAAAACTGGGTCAAAAGGACCCAGAAACATGACACTTAGGGGATCCCAGGACTGAGAAGTGATTATCAATGATTATCAGTCATGTTCCAGTCTGGAATCTGGCTGTACCACTCAAGGACATTTACAAAGTGGTCAAGAAGTCACTTTTTTGTTATCTTGGTTGCATGCTTAGGGTTGTTGTACTGCTAGAAGAACCTTCACTCCAGTGAGTGCTCTCATTAACGCTAAAACTGTCAGTGAAGATACTACCCATCCCTATTCCTTTTGCAGAATCCCTGTCATCACAGCATTTATGCATAAAGTGCTCTATGGGCTGATTTTCATTAACTCCTCAGTCAGCTTTGTGGTATTCTCCATGTCCTCAATAGGACATGGAGATAATGATGTCTTTTAAGAATGCTATTAGTTAATATATAAAAGAATGAATGAATAAACAAATAAATAGAATGCTCCTAGTGGAAACAATACATTAAATCTTTACTTCAATTTTTTTCCCCAGGTCACTATCTTTGGGTTTGGAGCAGACAGCGGGGGAAGCTGGAGCCATTACTTTGAAATCTTCAAAAACAAAAAATTTAAAACAGGAGCCCATCCAGGAGCAGACGAATATAAAATGATAGAGAAATTACACAAAAAGAAGACAATTGTTTTTTTTAAAGGATGGTAATTTCTTTTTCATGTTTTCATTTCTGTCTTTATCAGTTGCAAATCATCTAACCATAGACCTGTGTTATAAAAATGAATAAGTGATGGTAATTGCCCCCCCCCCCCCCCCCCCCCTTCAAAATAAACACCACTATACACTAACTTTATCTATATTTGACTTTATCACTAGTAACCTTATATACATAGCTGGACTGGCCATTGGGCATACCGGGCATTTGCCCGGTGGGCCGATGGTAATTTTTTGTTTTAAATGGGCCGATGTTTTGTTGTTGTTGTTGTCTTTTTTTCGTAACCGTGTAAACAGTGAAAGGTGGCGGATTGGACAGATGCTGGCAGACATGTAAAATTAACTCAATTGTTTGGTAGTGGCTATGGTGGAGCTTTCACAGATTCAGTAAAATTAGCAAGTACTGGAGGCCAGCAGGTGGATGGGGGAAAGGGGAGGCAGAGGTGGAGAGACCCATGGCAGCCGCCGGTCTGACTGTCAGGTGAAATGAGCTTCAGGTAAGAAGTTATGACCTGCAGTCTATCTGGGTCAGATATAAACCAAGTTTAGTTGTAGTTTGTTTTCGTTGTGCTAACTTTTTACAGTCAGTTACAATAACTCGTACTGTGTACTAGCTAGCATGACAGAGTTTTTATACAGCTGGGTGGGTGCTATATGTTACTGGTGAACTTTATTTTATTCATATGGTTAATTAGTAGAGTTGTCTACCATCCTGTAAAAAACGGAATCCTCTGGTATTCAGAGTTAATATTACGCGTTTTGTATTGAGCTGAAAATAAATGCGATTTGTCCCGTACTTCAGCTACAATAAAGAAAAAGACAAAAAGCTGGAGTTATTCTGTGTCTTTACCCTGTCAGCTGCCTCTTCTTCTCTCATTCTCCCCCCTCCCTCTCCTGCTGCTACTTCAATCATGAAACTGATCAATGATCAGCTGATCAGCGTTTCTGCCTCAAGTCCCGTCTCTCTTGCTTGTTTATCTCCCGCTTTGCGCCAGAAAGAGGAAACTAGCGGAGGTCGCGTTAAACAGCAGAAGCGCCTTTAAACTTGATAAGCTGTTGTTAGAATTTATTTAATATTACTTTCTAGTATCAGCTGATGTTTGTTGGAGCCATAAAAGCTGCTGGTCATGATATCGGTTTGGTTATCTGGTGAGAGGGAAACATGAAGATAAAACCAGGAGATGTCCTTACTGAATCATCAGAGCTGAACAGGTGATGGAGAAACTGGTTTACCTTTTGGCTGACATGAATGAGTTGAAGGAAAGCCATGAACTGCTTCTGAGAGACAACTTACACCAGGATCCTTTTCTATGTAGCTGACAGCTGTTAACTGTGCAGGGGCGGGTCTACCAAAGTTTTGCCATGGGGCCAGGTAGAGCATTAACAGGGAAAGGGGGGCACAAAGAAATACTTTTCTCTCTTATTCTCATTTAAAATTTCTAGCTTTTAACTAATAATTATCCGAATCTTACAACCAAAGTTTTCATCTGATATCAAATTTATAGAAATCCATTATTGTACATAGTAAGTTTTTTTTCAGGGTCCCAACATAATTTCTTCAGAAGAAAGTACTGTACATGATGCTAGTATCTTCCTACATTTTCTAGATACTGTACTAGTACTTTGTGTAAAATCCTATCAAAAAGTCAGTTAAGTTTTAATCTTTCTCACCTGTCTTTCTGTCGCCTTTCACTTTTAAAAGGTTGCTATGTTAGAAAAAATATTTTGCCCTGCCATGCTGTTTATTGATGTGGTAAATAAATAGTTTATGAAAATATCACTAAATCTGTCATTTATTATTTTTAATATTCAGTAATGATCATGTCTCACCTCTAGTCTTCTCTGTCTTAATTTCAGGTTTCCACCATATGTTGTAGATAGTTCAGGAAGTTAACTCAACCAAGCAGCCTTTGGGTTTTGGCTAAGTACTGTTTAGAATACCAGAATAGGGAGGATGGTGTAGGTTTAAGTTTATTAGATTGATACATATGTACCAACAAGACAGTGCACATCACTGTCACAACAACGTTTGTTTTCATTCTAAGGCTTTATGGTTTTTCCTATAATACCTGGTGGGCCGGTCTCTAGTCAAAATACCCGGGCTGATTTTTTGTCCCAGTCCAGCCCTGCTTATATACATTTTGCCTCCAAAATAATAGAAAATACAATGCAAAATCCAAAGTGCAGTCATAATCCCCTGTAACTTGTTCATGAAAAAAAAAAAGAAAAGTATAGAGGTTTGTTGCTAAAGGGTTATTGAATACATTTGATAGTCATACTGGATACCTTTCAAGTATACCTTTCAAGACAAGTCATACCTTTCCATAATAAAGATTGAACAAGGTTTTAAATAAACAGATGTGCCTGAGAGCAGTGTGTTTGATTTGTGTTCTTTTTCCGAATGCCAATTTTCCATCGATCCATTCTTGCTTATCCTTATCAGGGTTGTGGGGGATTTGGAGCATATGCCAGTTATCATAGGACAAGAGGTGGGGTTAACCCTGGACAGATTGCCAGTCTGTCACAGGGAACAGATAACAGTTTGCACTCGCTTTCACACCTATGGGCAAATTAGAATCACCAGTTAACCTAACCCTATGTATATCTTTTGGGGGAGGAAGCCAGAATACCCAAACAGAACCCAGGCAAATACGGGGAGAACATGCACGAAAGGCCCCAGCTGGATGATGGAATACATATTAGCCACCCATCTTAATCGTTTCTGACATAGATGGACCCTGGAATGTACTTTATATATTTAAGTCACTTAAATTATTAGTTATTTTAGTTATTTTGTATAAGAAAATTGTGTTTGTTGCTTTTATGTGTGTGTGATTATTTGTTATTGCTCGGCTTGTAAGATAACATAGTCATTGCCTCATAACAAGTTTACAATAGAAGGAACATGTTCTCATTTCACGATAATGATAAATGTGGGGGAAGCATACTGACCTTACTTCCAAAGATGAATCTGGGAACTATTAACATAATGCCTTCAGTAGGGTACAACACTAAAAATGTTTATTTTAATAATGCTTTTCAACATATGGTTACACTGTACAGCCCAAAATGTACACCTGAACAATGAAAAGCAATATACCGTATTTTCACGACTATAAGGCGCACATAAAAGTCTTAGATTTTCTTCAAAAAGTGCGGCGCACCCTATAGTGCAGTGCGCCCTGTGTGTGTTGTTGTTGTAAGGAAGACGTAGTAGAGAACACCATGAGAACGCTAAAGGGGGAAGTGTGGGCGTTGATTGTATATTTATGAAGTGCCTTGAGGCGACTTTTGTTGTGATTTGGCGCTATATAAATAAAATTGAATTGAAATTGAATTGAATTGAATATAAAAGAACAGGTATGTGCGTTATGCAGAACATCGTTGTTTTAACAACCCTGAAAATGGCAAAGAGACACGTTTATGAAGCACAGTTCAAACTGAAGGCCATCAGCTATGTGGAGAACATGGAAATCGAGCAACCGCGAGAGAATTTAAGATTAATGAATCGATGGTTTGCAAGTGGAGGAAGCTGGAAAACGAGCTCCGACAGGTCAAGAAGACGCAGCTGAGTTTCCGCGGACATAAGGCGAGGTGGCCCGAGTTGGAGGAAAGACTCGAGCAGTAGATCATTGAGCAAAGAACGAGTGGGAGAAGCGTTTCGACGGTCACCATTCGACTAAAAGCAGCAACGCTAGCAGAAGAAATGAAAATTGAACATTTCCAAGGAGGTCCGTCTTGTCTTAAGATGGCGCGGCCACGTCCAGACGCCTTCCTGACCACTCCGCTCCGACTATCTACTTTTCTTGTTTTTTACCTATTTTTTGCTCTGGTTTTCATCCCAAAATCCTCTAGTCTTATAGTTTACGACAGCGGATCACTTGTAAACATCGGTGCCAAGGTTGCACATCTAATCTTGGACACTTTTAAACCCGACCCTTCCTGGCCGTCAGAGATTCTACGCGGCGCGGAGAACAACAAAGGACGGGCCGCTCATCCGAGGCGCAGAACAAAGAAGCGCCGGGGGAAATGCGCTGGTATTAGGAACAGACTGAGACAGCAGGCGCATTGCGCACCACTGCCCAGTATCCTACTGGCCAATGTACAATCCATGGAGAACAAGCTCGACGACTTAAGAGCAAGGGTCACCTTCCAACGTGACATGAGGGACTGCAACATTCTGTGCTTCACGGAGACATGGCTGACCCCCACCGTGCCTGACCAGGCCGTAACTCCGTCAGATTCATTCTTTGTGCTCTGCGCGGACAGAACGGCAGAGTCAAACAAAACCAAAGGTGGGGGAGTGTGTTTCATGGTAAACAGAAAGTGGTGTGATGCCAGGAGCATTTCTACTCTCTCCAGCGGCTGCTCGCCACATCTGGAGTTCCTGAGCATTAAGTGCCGCCCTTTCTACCTGCCCCGTGAGTTCACCTCGGTCATCGCCACGGCGGTCTACATCCCACCCCAAGCGGACACAGGTATGGCTTTGTCCAAATTACATGATGTGCTGAGCTCGCTTCAAAACAAGGACCCTCATTGTAGCAGGAGATTTTAACAAAGCGAACCTCAGACAAGTCATGCCAAACTTTTACCAGCATGTCTCGTGTCCAACGAGAGGGGATCGAATTTTGGATCACTGCTACACGCCATACAAGCAGGGCTACAAAGCTGTCTCACACCCGGCTTTTGGGAAGTCTGACCACAACGCCATCTTCCTCATTCCCCAGTATAAGCAAAGCATACGGAGGGAAGATGTGACCACGAGGGAGGTGAAACGGTGGACTGCCCAATCAGAAGCTACGCTACAGGACGCACTCAACGACGTCGACTGGGACATGTTCAGAGCATGCGCAGTCGACATCAACGAGTTTACGGAAGTAGCAGTATGCTTCGTCAATATGCTAGCGGAGGAGATTATCCCCACTGCGAGAGTCACCACATTCCCAAACCAGAAACCGTGGATGGACAGATCGATCGCAGTAAACGCCAGGACCGCCTCCTACAACGCGGGTCTCGCCACTGGCGATATGAGCGCCTACAAAGCGGCCTCATACGGCGTGCGGCTCGCGGTGAGAGATGCCAAACGCCGGTACCGGAAACGTGTGGAGTCCCACTTCCACCAGGGCGACACACGGAGTATGTGGCACGGACTACGCACCATTACGGACTACAAAGCCAGGGACACTGCGCTGATCAACGCTGCTGACTCTGCATTCACCAACGAGCTGAATCAGTTCTACGCCCGTTTCGAGGTTAGCCAGGCGGCTAATGCTATCTACCGCCTGACTACCGAGGACAGTGACGTCATCAGCGAGAGACCGGTGACCAGCATCGCGGAGCATGACGTCCGAGCGGCATTGAGGAGAGTGAACACAAGGAAAGCGGCGGGGCCAGACGGCATCACCGGCCGTCTGCTGCGCTGCTGTGCTGACCAGCTAGCAGGTGTGTTCACTTAAATCTTCAACGAGTCCCTGGCGAAGTCTGTGGTCCCCACATGCTTCAAAAGATCCACCATCATCCCTGTGCCCAAGAACAGCAAACCCTCATCCCTGAACGATTACCGGCCAGTTGCACTGACCTCGGTAGTAATGAAGGTGTTTGAGAGGCTGCTGAAGAACATCATCTCCTCCTCCATCCCAGACACCACAGATCCACTGCAGTTCGCCTACAGATCCAACAGATCCACAGAGGATGCCATCGGCCACGTCCTACACACCACTCTCAGCCATGTGGACAAGAAACAGGGTAACTATGTGCGAATGCTGTTTGTTGATTACAGTTCAGCGTTTAACACAATAGTGCCCTGCAGACTGTTCACAAAGCTGAGGGATCTGGGACTTAACAGCCGTCTGTGTGCATGGGTGTTGGACTTCCTCACTGGCAGAACTCAGGTGGTGAGGGTGGGCAGGTGCTTCTCCAACAGCATCACCATCAACACAGGAGCACCTCAGGGATGTGTCCTCTCGCCACTGCTCTACTCCCTCTACACTTCAGACTGTGTGGCCACCCATGGCTCCAACACCATTGTGAAGTTTGCTGACGACACAGTGGTGTTGGGTGCCATCTCCAACAACGATGAGACGGCCTACATGGATGAAGTGAAGAATCTGGCATCATGGTGCCAGGACAATCACCTCCAGCTGAACGTCAGCAAGACCAAGGAGCTGGTGGTGGACTTCAGAAGGAGTCAGCACAGAGACTACAAGCCCATTATCATCAATGGAGCTCCAGTGGAGAGGGTGCAGTCCTTCAAGTATCTTGGTGTCCACATCTCCTCAGACCTGACATGGGCTGCCCACATTCAGGTCCAGACCAAAAAGTCTAGGCAGCGCCTGTATCACCTACGACAACTGAGGAAGTTCAGGGTCTCTCCAAAGATCCTCAGGATTTTCTATACAGGCGCTGTGGAGAGCATCCTCACACAGAACATGACATCGTGGTTTGGGAACAGCTGTGTGAAGGACCAAAAAGCTCTCCAGAGAGTGATCCGTACAGCAGAACGCTGCTGCAGGATTGCTCTCCCCCCGCTTCAGGACACCTACACCAGGAGATGCCGGACTAGAGCAGCGCAGATACTGAAGGACCCGTCCCATCCTGGCAACAAACTGTTCCAACTTCTGCAATCTGGTAGAAGGTTCTGCATCTTCCGGGCAAGGACAGAGAGACTCAAGAGGAGCTTCTATCCCCAAGCCATCCGTGCCCTAAACACACACACCCGCCCTCTCACATCATCTATAATTGACTGAGTCAGGACTCTTCCAGACACTAAACCAAGGCACAATGTACATTTCAATTCCTTTAATTTTAAATATGTTTATATTGTCTATCCTGTAAAATAGTCAGATGTCTATTCAAATTAATGTACAGAATTCACCTGCTTGCTGCTACTACTGCACACCCAATGTATATACTATATATAATGTTCTTCCTCTACAACCCCCCCCCCAATTTTTTTGCACATGTCGAGGAGCGTGTCAGGTTACATTTCACTGTGTGTTATACTTGTATAACTATGCATGTGACAAATAAAGAACCTTGAACCTTGATGCTTTCGTTTCATGAAACGGTGCCATTTTTCCATCCGGACCAGGACTATGGTAGCGCAGCAACTTCCAGCGGATTATAATGAAAAGCTGGCCATCTTCCGCTCCTACTGCAGCAAACACATCGCCGACAAACACATCCAGCCCAGCCACATCACTAACATGGACGAGGTGCCGCTCACTTTCGACATTCCGGTGAGTCACACTGTGGAGAAGAAGGGGACCAGCACGATAGCGATACGCACAACGGGGCACAAAAAGTCTTCTTTACTGTTGTGCTTGGCTGCCATGCTAATGGACAGAAACTGCTGCCTATGGTGATTTTTAAGAGAAAGACTTTGCCTAAACAGAAGTTTCCAGCAGGAGTCATCATTAAGGCAGATGAAAAGGGCTGGATGGATGAGGAAATGATGAAAGAGTGGCTGAGGGAGGTGTATGTAAGGAGACCAGGTGGTTTTTTCCAAGCATCACCATCGCTGTTGATCTGTGACTCTATGCGTGCCCATCTCACAGCTGATGTGAAAAAACAAGTGAAGCAAATGAACTCTGAGCTTGCTGTCATTCCGGGAGGCCTGACAAAGGAACTCCAACCGCTGGACATCGGTGTGAACCGGCCGTTCAAAGTAAGGCTGCGAGCGGCGTGGGAGCAATGGATGACCGATGGTGTAGAATGACCACTTGGTAGCTTTCTTATGATGCTGCTTTATTGAACGTGTATCCAGCATGGGTTATAACAGCACAACAACGGGTGTGGCAGCTAAGAGAGGAACTGCACATTGACAGCCCTGCCACAAAGCATGTCATGGTGGCGTAAAGCCGCAACGCCCACCCGCTCGGCACAGGCAACCCAGTATATGACATCTCCCCCCCTTTTCATGTTATTTCCAATAACAAACCCCAAATAGAACAGCAACGACACAATGATAACATGTGACACTATAATAGCCTCTGGGCGGTTCTCTTAAGGACCGGGCACAATTGGCTTACTGTCGGCATGAAGGGCAGTGTCCACAAAACAGGACTTATTAAACATGGTAAACCTTTAAGGTAATTAACTCAACCAGGTAACAGCAGTATTGGTTGCAGCTCAAAACATAAGTGCAAAACAGCAACAATACAACATTCCCAATCCCCAGTCCTTCCTTCTCTCCCATTACCCCAGTGTCTACAGATCCAGCCTCTTGACTGGCTTGCGCACCCTGAGATGGCAGCTCCTCAGTGTCCACAGTGGGTGTTGGAAGGGGTTGTGGCATAGCCCGTGGAGATGGTTCGAGGCGGAGATGGCGGCGGTTCCGTCCCGACGCTCTCCTTGGAGATGATGGCCGGTGTTGCCCAAGCCTTCTCCTGGTCCAGCTTAGTTAGGACAGCATCCCTGGATGGAGTGGAGGTAGGGGCTTAGTACCATGGCGGCGGTCGTAGTAGAACGCCTGCTTGGCCTTCTGACCAGCATCCGTTCGTTAAACCTCTCTTTTGTTGGGCCATTTAGGTTGAAGATTCTTCTCCAAGGTAGGCAGGGTTGTCCTGATCTTCCTCCCCATAATAAGTTCCGCTGGGCTGAAACCTGTAGTGGTACAGGGAGTAGACCTAAAGCACATTAGTGCTATCAGTGGGTCATTGTGCCGGAGGATTTTCTTTGCAGTCTGTACTGCCCTCTCCGCGTGACCATTTCCCTATGGGTGGTGGTGACTAGACGTTATGTGGGCGAAATCCATCTCTCTTGCGAAGGCCTGGAACTCAGAGCTGGAGAACTGAGGGCCATTGTCACTCACCACCTCGTCAGGGATCCAAAACCTAGCAAAGGTCGACTTCAGTTTCTGAACAACTTGGCCACTGGTCGTGGATGGTAGGTGCAGTATTTCCAGAAAACGTGAGTAGTAGTCCGACACAACAAGGTAATTATTCCGGTTGTGTTCACAGAGATCCAGGGCTATCCTTTGCCATGGACAATCCGGCAAAGGTGTGGAGATGAGCGGCTCCCTTGTCTGTGTTGGCCTCTGTGCCAGACATGTTTGGCACTGCAGCACTGCATTCTTTAGCTCAGTGGAGAGCCCCAGCCACCACAAAGATGAATTAGCCCTATCCCCGCACTTGGTGAGGCCTTGGTGCCTGTAATGTAGTTTGTGTAGAATGGCTGTTCTCTGTGACTTTGGAATGACAATTCTGCAGCCTCGTATAACCAGCCCGTCAGCCTCTGATAGCTCGTTTTTCACTTTCATGTACGCTTTAATGTTCAATGGCACACTAGCTCCGTATACAGGCCAACCCCTGCGTATGTACGTGATGACAGTCTGTAGTTCAACATCCGTTGT
Source organism: Mchenga conophoros (assembly GCF_057382185.1). Taxonomy (NCBI): domain Eukaryota; kingdom Metazoa; phylum Chordata; class Actinopteri; order Cichliformes; family Cichlidae; genus Mchenga; species Mchenga conophoros. Next base: position 30,662,633 of record NC_140546.1, on the reverse strand, counting down.
AGTGGCTGCTTTAAAGCTTTCCATTCAGCTTGGGGATGCTGGAATGCCCTGTAACACGGTGGCTATGTAGCAGTCCATTTCGCTGTGAGTGCTAGTGTCATCCTCAGCCCAAGTCTGTGGACTCCGTGACCAGTGTTGGTCAAGTTACTTGAAAAAAGTAATCAGTAACTAATTACTGATTACTTCCCCAAAAAAGTAATCCCGTTACTTTACTGATTACTTATTTTCAAAAGTAATTAAGTAATTACTTAGTTACTTAGTTACTTTTTAAAAAGACAATTTACAACCTGAATAGGTGATAAAGCGATAGATCTTTCAGCCCAATTCTACTTTTTCTGCATAATCCATCATACAAAATGTAATCAAATGGAAAAGTCTCTCTTTTTTTTTACTTTTTATTTTGTACTTTTTCCAATTTTATAGTACATGCAAACAAAAACATGAAAAAAAAGAACACAAAGGAAACAAACCAAATAAAAAAAAATAAAATAAAGGACACCCAATCTGTGGAAGAGGGGGAAAGGAAAAAAAACAAACAAAAAAACAACAACAAGAACGAGGAGAGGTCCCTGCCCTATGGGGCTGAGTGAGTCTTATAAGCTATCCATTTTGTCCACTGTTTTCGGTGTTTGTCAGATTTCAGTCTCAAAGTGTAGGTCATTTTCTCCATTATATATATGTCCTCGATTACATCAGTCCATTCTTCCAATTTTAAAGGGTCACTTTTCAGCCAGTTTTTTGTTATTACCTTTTTGCTTGACAACAACATAATTTTAAACAAGTAACGGTCCTCCTTTCTTACATTTTCCCATATTCCAAAATACATTACTCGTGCCTCACACAGCACGTCATACCCCAGCACTTTCGTCATTGTTACCACAATGCTTTCCCAGTGAGGTTTGATATTTTTACACTTCCAAAACACATGAGAATGATTGGCGTCCCAGTCTCCACATAATCTCCAGCATTTTTGGGGTGTTTTCAGCTGCTTGCTTTTGATATAAGGAGTAATAAACAACCTAATCACATTTTTCCAGCCATATTCTCTCCATCGTCTAGAGCTAGTGGAATTATGCTGTGTGAGACATATGGATCGCCAGTCATCCTCTGACAGCTCAAGATGTAATTCAGATTCCCACTTTTTTTTGATATATAATGTTTCATTCCTATTCAAATTTTGCAGGCCATTATATAATTTCGATAAAATTCTTGATGGAGGATTTTTATATGCACCTGTTATTATTTCTGTTATATGGCTTCCTTCTCTCAAGAGCTTCTTCCTAATTTCTGTATTGTAAAAATGTCTTAATTAAAAATACCTAAATAAATCTGATTTATCCAGTCCGAACTGTCTCTGTAGATTCTCGAAGGATTTGAATGTTGTCCCGTCTATTAATGTGCACATTGCTGTAATTCCTTTATTGACCCATCTTAAAAATGTACTATCCCATTGTCCACTTTGGCATTTTTGAGAATATGCAGGCCAAATCAGCAATTTACAGTCTTCTAAAATTCTATATTTCTTCACTATAATCCACCAGAGTTTAATAGTGAATTCAGTAATGAGATTTGTGTTCGTAGACTGGATAGTTTCTTCTCCCAATCTTGCTTGTGGATGACATGATAAGCAATAATTTATCTCCATATGCTTCCATTTTGAGGTGTAATCCGGTGAACACCAGTAAACAATATATCTCAGCTGAGCTGCATAGAAACATTCCTTGGAATTCGGGAGGACAAGTCCTCCTTTTTCTTTTCTTAATTGGAGTATTTTAAATCTTATTCTTGGCTTTGTCCCTTTCCAAATAAATCTACTAACTAATTCATCCCATCTACCAAATTGTGCATCTGGTATATGGACTGGCAATGAAGTGAATAGATACAGTAGTCGGGGACGCACATTCATTTTTATTACCTCTATTCTTGAGCTAAGGTCCATGACAAGCGGAGCCCATTTAATCAAATCTTTTTGGATTGTATTACTAATCTTTACATAATTTGCCTCGTATAGAGTACTTATTTCGCTAGTTAGATAGACACCTAAATATTTGATCTTATTTGAGTCCCATTTTAGTTTATATTCGTTTTGAATTGATTCTTTGGGGAAATAATTCAGACAGAGTACTTGAGTCTTTACGATATTTAATTTATATCCTGAGTTTTTGCCAAAATATTTTAATGCTTTAATCAACCGAGGAAAGGTCGTGTTGTGGAGGTAAGCATCAACGACACAGCTCTCAGTTCTCACTCCTTCTTTATTCGTCTCCAACATCAACTGCGCATATCGCGCCACAAAACACAGGAACACACTTCCTCTACACTGGGTGTGAGTGGAGCCCTCTAGTGGTCCACCACACATGCCCCCCCCCCCGAACACCCAGCAGAACTAGTCCAGGACCCGGGGCTTAAGCAAACGGCCGGAGCGGCTGAACTGGGGGGGTGGGGAACTGACAGAGGGCAACCCAGCCCGGGAGCGAGGCTGGCACTGGCGGTCAGAAAAAGCTGAAGACGACTCGGACTCCGTTGATTTCGGGTCGCTCCTGGGGGAAAAAACAGAATCCATCAGCCCGGTGGCAGGTGGGCGGCCGCGGCGAGGGGCCTGGGCCGGGACCACCTGATCCTCTTGCATAACATGTGCAGGCTTAAGTCTGTCAACAGAGACAACTTCCTGCCGACCGCCAAAGTCCAAAACGAAATGTTTGTTGCCTGGTTTAAGAACCCTGTATGGCCCGTCATATGGTGGACGCAACGGAGTCCTATGGGCATCGTGCCTGACGAAAACGAAACGAGCAGAGTCCAATGAACTCGGAACAAAGGTGTCAGGCAGGCAGTGGTGCACGGGAACAGGAACAGGAAATGAGTTTCTTGGGGGGCGAAAAGGCAACAAAGAGGTATCGAAACATGGGGGAGGGCTCTCAGGTAAGAATTCCCCGGGGACCCGGAGAGGCTGGCCGAGGACCAGTTCAGCCGGGGAAACCCCGAGGTCTTCTTTAACCGCGCTACGCAAACCCAGCAAAACCCACGGAAGACGTTCGACCCAGTCGCCACTTGTCAAGGAAGCACGGAGCGCGGCCTTAAGTGACCGGTGAAACCGTTCGCACATCCCATTAGCTTGCGGGTGGTATGCTGTGGTGCGGTGGACCTTGACTCCCAGGCCGTCAGCCACTCATAATTCTTATTCTCATGTATATATCTCATGTATATCTCATGCACATATCTTTCTTTCTACATAGCACTTTAATTCTTATTGTCTGCACTGAAGCACCGCAGCAATTTCCAAATGTTGTAAACCTCAACATCTGGCAATAAACCCATTCTGATTCTGATTCTGATAGCAGACCAAAGCTCGGAAACAAACTGGGGGCCCCTGTCCGAGGTAATGTCAGCAGGGGGGCCGAAACGTGAAACCCACGTTGACAAAAATGCCCTGGCCACCGTCGCCGCTGTCGTGGACGCCAGGGGTACCGCCTCCGGCCACCTGGTTGTGTGGTCCACCACAGTCAAAAGGTGCGTGAAACCCTGTGACTGCGGCAAGGGACCAACCAGGTCCACATGAACGTGATCGAAACGCCTACCCGGGACACGGAAAGGCTCGAGGGGTGCCTGTGTGTGCCGGTGGATTTTCGAGCGTTGGCATGGGATACAAACCGCCGCCCATTCTTTCACCGTCTTACGAAGGCCCGGCCAAACAAACCTGGCGCTGACCAGCTTGACCGAGGCCCGGACGCCGGGATGAGAGAGGGCATGCACCGAGTCAAAAACACGACGACGCCACGAAAGGGGAACCACCGGGCGGGGGCGGCCGGTGGAAACGTCGCAAAGAAGGTGCGGACCGCCGTCCCACACCGGGGTGTCCTCCAGCACGAGGCCCGTTTTTGTTGACTGAAGGGCAAGGACGTCCGGGTCAGCACGTTGCTCGGCGGCCATGGCAGCGTAGTTGATGCCGACATACACCGGAGAAACCAACACACGTGAGAGACAGTCAGCGACGTGATTGGACTTACCAGCCACATGCTGAATGTCTGTGGTAAACTCAGAAATGGCCGCCAACTGGCGCTGCTGGCGTGCGCTCCATGGGTCAGAGACCTTGGACATCGCAAACGTCAAAGGTTTGTGGTCAACGTACGCAGCAAAGTTGCGACCCTCGAGGAAAAAACGAAAATGCCGTGTTGCGAGGTGCAGGGCCAGCAACTCCCTGTCAAAAACACTGTACTTGCGTTCAGCATCCCGGAGCGTACGACTGAAAAAGGCGAGCGGTTGCCAGAGACCTGAAACCCGCTGTTCCAACACTCTGCCCACTGCCACGTCCGAGGCGTCGGTGGTCAACGCGATCTCCGCCGACGGAAGCGGGTGGGCCAGCAGGGCGGCGTCAGCCAGCGCAGACTTGGCTGCGGAAAACGCACGGACGCATTCAGGCAGCCAGTCAACCGGATCTTTGGCTGTTTTACCTTTTAAGGCAGCATAGAGTGGCTGTAGCAGGTGGGCAGCTCTGGGGAGAAAGCGGTTGTAAAAATTTATCATCCCCAAGAACTCCTGCAACGCTTTAACCGACGTGGGACGCGGGAAAGCCGAAACGTCCTGGACTCTGTCGGGCAACGGAACCACACCTTCAGCGGAAATGCGGTGCCCGAGGAAATCCAGAACAGGCAACCCAAACTGGCACTTGGAAGGGTTGATGATCAGGCCGTGCGCTTCCAAACGCTGGAAAACCTGGCGCAGATGGGACTCGTGCTGGCTCGCTGAGCAGCTGGCCACCAATATATCGTCCAGATAAACAAAAACGAACGGCAGCCCACGCAAAACGGAGTCCATCAGCCGCTGAAAGGTCTGGGCGGCACCTTTCAGGCCAAACGGCATGCGCAAAAACTCGAACAAGCCGAAGGGGGTAATGACAGCGGTTTTAGGAACATCTTCGGGGCGCACGGGAACCTGGTGATACCCCCGCACCAAGTCAATTTTAGAAAAAATCGACGTTCCGGCGAGATTGGCAGAAAAATCCTGAATGTGGGGGATGGGGTAACGGTCATTCTCCATGGCATTATTTAAACGGCGGAAATCTCCGCATGGCCGCCACCGACCGTCCGATTTGGGCACCATGTGAAGCGGAGAGGCCCATGCACTGTTCGAACGCTGTACAATGCCAAGGCGCTCCATGGCTGCAAACTCTTCCCGAGCGACGGACAGTTTCGCGGGGTCGAGGCGGCGCGCGCGCGCGAACACCGGGGGCCCGACCGTGGGAATATAATGCTCAACCCCATGCTTCGTTACCGTGCTAGAGAAATTAGGGACAGACAGCGATGGAAACTCTAAAAGCAAACACTGAAAAGCATCCCCGGAGGTCACTACATTAGCCCGAATCAGGGGCTCGGCGGCCCGAGTAAAACAGGGTAGCGAAGAAAACGAGAGAGCATCGATTAAACGTCTGTTAGCGACATCGACAAGTAGTCCATGAGCACACAGGAAATCAGCACCCAAAATAGGTACAGAGCTAGCAGCAACAACAAAGTTCCACTGGAAATCCCGGCCATGAAAACAAACAGTCACCAACCTTTCCCCAAACGTTTTGATGGGAGAGCCGTTAGCTGCAATGAGCTGCAGCCCACAGTTCGCTGCTAGTCCGTCGGCAGCGGTAGGGGGAAGGAGGCTCTTCTGGGAGCCGGAGTCCACGAGAAAACGTCTCCCGGAGCGCGAGTCCTCTATGAAGAGCAGCCTTTCTGTATTGCCAGCGGTCGCGGCTGCTACGGCGCGCTGGCGGGTCCGTTTCCCTGGGCCGTGAAAGCGCAAGGCGGCAGGCAGCGACGCGCTCTGTCGCCAAAACGCTGATGGTAGAAACAGATGCTCTTTCCGCGGTGCCGGCGTGTAGCAATCCCTGCCGTCAGCAAGGGGGCGGATGCTCCGGGGGAGGCAGGTGGAGGCGTGGAAGGTGCCGCCGGCGTGTCCGTAGCCAGGGCGTGAACGTCGAAAGTGCGGCTAGCCAGGAGAATACGATCCGCTTCTTCAGCCAGGGAGCGATAATCCTTCGCAGGCAGAAGCGGAGAGTTCGCGAGGACAGCTCTCACGGCGGCCGGTAGTTGGCGAAGGAAGAGGTGCACGAAGAGGAAACCACCGTCATCCGGCCCGAGCAACGATAGCATGTTCTCCATGAGCTCGAGCGCGGTACTGCCACCCAAGCCTGACAGGTTGAGGAGCTTCTCGGCTCGTTCGGCGTCGGAGAGGGCATAGCGCCGAAGAAGCAGCTCTTTGAGGGCGGCGTATTTCCCTTGGGCGGGTGGGTCCCGGAGGAGCGCCATCGCGCGACGGGTGGCCAGCGGGTCGAGCGAGGCCACCACATGGTGATACTTCGTGTCGTCAGCTGAGATGCCGCGAAGGGCGAACTGAGCCTCCACGTGTACGAACCATGACGGGGGGTCATGGAGCCAAAAGTCCGGCAGTTTCAGCGCCACAGCGAACGTAGCTGCAACAGGAGGCGGAGGTCCGGCGGCCGCTGATGCATCCATAGCGGAGTGTGCGTTATCTACGGCCCGTTGCATGCTCGAGTCAGGGGTCACCAATGTGGAGGTAAGCATCAACGACACAGCTCTCAGTTCTCACTCCTTCTTTATTCGTCTCCAACATCAACTGCGCATATCGCGCCACAAAACACAGGAACACACTTCCTCTACACTGGGTGTGAGTGGAGCCCTCTAGTGGTCCACCACAGTGTCAGGATCTTGTAGGTATATAATTATATCATCAGCGAAGAGACCTATTCGTTGTTCAATTTTAGAAACTAAAACCCCTTTTAAGTCTGCACTTTGCCGTATATACTGAGCCAAAGGCTCGATATACAGAGCAAAAAGGGCTGGACTCAGGCAGCAACCCTGCCTGGTTCTTCTGAAGAGCTCAAAACTGTCTGTCAGGTCCCCATTTATTTTAACTCTAGCCAATGGCCTGTGGTACAAGGATTGTATACACTCGATGAAGATACTGTTAAAGCCCATTCTCTTCAAAACAGCAAAAAGAAATATCCAAGAGACTCTATCGAAGGCCTTTTCAGCATCTAAGCTCACTAAGGCTGTTGGGATTTTCTCTTTATTAATTTCATTAATTATATGCAATGTGCGTCGTATATTATCTTGTGTCTGTCGCCCCTTAATGAACCCTGTCTGGTCTTCATCCACCAGATCTGGGAGAAACAGCTGTAAGCGTCTTGTGATTATGGATGTAAATAATTTATAATCCACATTTAAAATAGAAATTGGGCGATAAGAGTCACAGTTTTCCTTGTTTTTACCTTCTTTTGGTAAGACTGATATAATGGCCTCTTTCCAAGAGGGTGGAGTTTTAGCGTGTTTCAATGTCCAGTTAAAAGAATCTATCAAAATAGGAGCCAAAACCTCTTTAAAAGTCTTATACCACTCATTGGGATACCCATCACTCCCTGGACTTTTATTAGATTTCAATCTCCTTATTGCCTTTTCCAGTTCTTCCTTAGTGATTGGTTTAGTTAAAAAATCATTTTGAGTTGTCCCAATAGAAGGAAGGTCTAACTGATCCAAGTACTCTTCAATTTCTTGTCTGTTTTTTTGGTCGGGTTGATTATACATTGTTTTATAATATTTTTGAAAGGCATTTTTATCTGTATTGGTTCATATAATAGTTCTTTGGTGTTTGGATCTCTAATCTTATTAACTGCATTACTTATTTGTATTGATTTTAACTGTTTAGCCAGTACTTTGGTTGCTTTGGAACCAGACTCATAAAATGTTTGTTTTGTGAATCTCAGTTTCTTTTCTATTTCCTCCATAGACAGATCGCTTAGTTGCTTTCTTACATCTTTAATGCTTTCAGCCAAGTCGGCACTCAAATCTGTATGCTGTTTTTTTTCTAAAGTCTCTTTTTTAAACTTGTTTTATCAGTTTTAATCTTTTAACTTTATGCATAAAGTAAAAATTAAACTATAAGCAACATTCTCTGACTTGAATAAATTAGTTTAACATTTAAACCTATTTTCTACACATTCCAGCACATAAAGTAAAATATTTTTTGTGTTTACACTCAGTCTTTCAAATAGATGCAAGTAAAACACAGCAGAAAATAAATAAAGTCAAAGACTCAGCGGTCCTGTTGCTCTATTTTCACCTGTAAAGCAGGACTGCGGTAGGCGGAGGTTTACCCTGGTGCAGGTGTGCCGCGGTCAATGGAAGAATCCGCGAGTTTCTCTGTGAATTTCCCATTACGTCATAGCGCACTCGGCGCTTGCTTGGAAGTTTAGGGGTTTTTTTCGCTGTAAAAAGAAGGTTTCTTCCCACGCACGATAGACGCTAATGTTTTTGTCACTTTTTATGGAATCAAACTTAAAGTAAGGTCAGTACTTCCACGCTTTAAACGCTGCACGCTCATACTCTCCCCCGCACTCGATATGTGATCCATTGTTGATCTGCACACAGCTGTTGTCACTAACGGCGCACTCGCTTACGTCACTGTCGTGAGACATTCTCGCAAAAAATCACGGTTTTAGTAACGCAGTGACGCAGCGTTCCTACGGGAAAGTAACGTTAATCTAATTACCGTTTTTGCAATAGTAATCCCTTACTTTACTCGTTACTTTAAAAAAGTAATCAGATTAATCAGATTAGGCAGTAACGCGTTACAAGTAACGCGTTACTGCCCATCTCTGTCCGTGACAACGTATCGGCGATGACAAGCGTTTTGCCAGGGACATAGACGGCCTCCGGCTTGTACCTCATGAGCCTCATCAGGAGGCGTTGACACCTCAATGGAACATTGTCAAGGTCCCGGCTGTTGACCAGGGGCACCAAAGGTCTATGGTCAGTCTCAAGCCTGAAGTGATCTAAGCCACATAGATACTTATCAAACTTTTCACAGGCCCAAACACTTGCCAAACACTCCTTTTCGATTTGTGCGTAGCGTGTTTCAGCCTCCGTGAGGCGTCTAGAGCAGTAGGCAACAAACTCAAATACACCGTCTGTTTTAATAAGATCAAAGAGTAAACGGGTGTACCAAGTGTATGTACTTATGTGTTTTTGAACTGAAAGAAAAGGAAACTCAAACTCTTATAACATCACTCATGCATCTCTCAAATTGAAAACACTTTCAAACTTTAAAACATCCTACTTTACATCACCAAAGAAATACCTCTCACACCTTTATTCATCATTCAAAACCTTCTACTCACCGCATTCACACACTTAAACTGTGACTAGAGTTGAGGAATATAACTCAAAACACGCTTTCCTACGAGTATTTTAGACATGCCTTTCATAATCAGAAAGAGCAAGTAAACAAAAACAAAGAAAAAACGACTGAAACCTCTATTAATTCTCACCGCACACACAAGAAATTGAAAAAATAAAACACACCAGCAACTACTGCTGGAGAGAAGTAATATGTTCGTCTTAAGTATATACAGTGCACTCAATATATTTATATATCTATATCCAACTTCAGTCAATTACTATACATCCACTACGGCAACTCAATACTTTATTTATAGTCCTCTAATAAACATAAATGGCATTTAAACACACACTCAACAATGTTTGCTGCAGTATATCTAAAACCAACTGTGGTTTAAACAGTTCACTGCTTACTAATTTGCATTTTCACACACACCGTCTAAAAATAGCTCCAGCATTGCCTCAGACTCCTTTCACACAGAGATCTTCTTATTTTATATTACAAAGACGTCTTATATTTACAACCACTGTCAGATCTGTCAGCTTTAGCGCCTAACCAATTTTGACAAATTTAAGTTAACGGTCTAACCGATAAAGTCCAACTTTTTTGTGATCAATTAACCAGTATCTGTCCAACAGTTTCTGGCCTCATCTCTAAAGTCCCTAACTCAATTTAAAAGCGTCAACCAACCCAAACTTTGCCTGAAGCTCTATTTTTTGGCGTTTCACAGCCAAGGCTTACCCCGAAGTTTTAAGTTAAAATTACACGCCCGAAGTCCAACTTCTGCTGACCAAAAAAGCGCAGACTACCGTTCCAAACGGTAAGGAGACTCTAACTCCTAGTTATTCTGGAGTGCCCCAAGCTCCACAGTGACCAACTGACTATCCCTCTTCGAGGACAATGCCTAAGCGTCCTTGGCATTGGCAAGCGTTACCTCTGAGCACTGCGCTTCCTAGCAGACTCTAACTGCCGTTCTAGAATAATTTATAACACTTTGAAACAACAATCAACACCCAAAACAAGTGTATGACTGAGGCAGATCTACCCTGATGGACAATGGGGACTCTAACCCACAAAATGACCAAATTCCCTACCAAACTACTTGAGACTCTAACTCAATTTCTTTGGGACTTCAACCCAGTATGCAGACTCAAACTGCTTTCATTTCTTTCTTCTTAGCAGACTCTACTGCTTCTACTCATGAGATTTTCATCAAAATCAAAACAGACATCACCAGTAATTTCAGTGAGTAGACTTAAATTTTATCATATCCAATTTGGCACACTTTGGAAATAATTCAACAGGTAGTGCCTTACCTTTGGATAAGCCGGCTTATGCCCACTCACTTCGACCACTGGAATTCATGTCTGCCCGTCAGACCACCGAACCTCTCCATCTACACCTCCAATTCTCCCTCCTCAACCACCGGACGAGCCCCCAAAATGTTAAGGTTCAAATATTGAGGAAGGAGAGTACAAACCACCATGGTCCAGAAGATCTTGGTCAAACAATGATTTTAATGAATACACGCGTGGGAAGACAACTCTGTACGCAGACAGCAATTGATCTTCGACTTACTCAAAGCATACACAGATTTTTATAGCATCAGGGTTTGATTTACTGACGCCCCTCCGTGCGTCACCGACAGAATATATACATACGTCAAATCAACCACATTGGCTTTTAACACAGTTTAAAAAAACGTTGTCTTCGTCTCGTCTGGAACACGAGCCCCACATCCTGCCAGACGCTGTTCCTCTTTCCAGAGACAAACATGACCAACTTCTCACCTATAAATGAGTCTACTAATGTGTGTGTGTGTGTGGGTGTATGTCACGACCTCACTCAGCCTCTATGTCACCTCTCACTTACTGTCTTGTCCTTAAATGCTCTTTCTCAATCCACCTGTTGCACTTCTGACCTTTCACCAGAACAGAGGCTCATCCTTAGGTACAATAACCTAACTGAAAATACATGTACTATGTTGAATAAAGGTTTTAATCAAGAACCTCTACTAAGAGCTTAATAAAAGAATATAAAAGTATAACAGACAATTTTAATAACCTAGTAATTCAAATAGCCTCGTCTAACCTGCTCAGAATACTTAGACTCTGCTTTCGCTTCTGCAAACTCTCCTGCAAACTCTCTGCAACTTCCTGTCAGCCTGCTGCACTTAGTCTTTCTAAAAGACACACTGTTTAAACCTCTGAATACAATATCAATACTGCAGATTCTATTATTAATGCAATGGTAATAATGATGATTATTTAACAATAGCAGTAAAATAATTTCCCTGCTCCACAGTTTCCACTCTACGCCATGAAGCTGAAGCAGCACAGCCCCAAGCCCGTAGCTACTGGCATCGGCAGATATGGCTGTGAGTCTGTTGACATCATAGAAGGCAAGAACAGGTGCTGATGTATGCGCTCTCTTAATGTTCTCGAAGGCTGCCTGCTGTGGGTGACCCCAGGTCCAACTGTTTTTGCTTTTAAGCAACTCGTACAGTGGCTGGCATACTGTGGCAAGAGCAGGAATATATCTGCCCAGGTAATTAACCATTCCTAGGATACGTTTAAGCTCTTGCACATTTTCTGGTGACGGCAGCTGAAGAATGGCGTTCACTTTCTCAGGGTCTGGCCTGACCCCAGAATAGTCGATCAGGTGCCCTAGGAAGCGAAGCTGGCTCTGTCTGAAGGAGCACTTCTCTCGGTTGAGCTTCAATCCGGCTAACTCAATGCGCTGCAGCACCTTCTCAAGTCGGGTGTTGTGTTGTTTCATTGTGGCCCCATAGATCAGGATGTCATCCATAAAGACCTCCACACCTTCAAGCCCCTCTAAGGTCTCCAACATCTTTCGCTGAAAGATCTCTAGTGCACTTGTTATCCCAAAGGGCAGCCTCTTAAAGCAATACCTGCCAAATGGCGTGATGAATGTCGTTAGTTTGCAACTCTCGTGATGCAACGGGATCTGCCAAAATCCACTGGCTGCATCCAGCGAGGAGAAGACCGTTGCCCCACTCAACCTGGACATGGTTTCCTCAGGGGTAGGCAAGATATAGCGCTCTCTTTTGACAGACTTATTCAGTTTTGTCAGATCAACGCAGATCCTGGCCCTTGCTGTGTTCTTCTTCAAGATAGGCACCATTGGGGCACACCATTCGGTAGGTTGGGTCACCCTCTCAATGACATCATGGTTCTCCATTCTTTGTAGTTCCTCCTTCACTTTCTGCAGCATGGGGAAAGGCACAGCATCGTCCCTTAACTGAATTTTGACTAGTTCAGTTTTTAGTGTTCCGTGTTCACCGTAAAGTGGTTGGTTCCTGGTGGCAGTGATTGTTGCTTCATCAGTTCTTCTCACCAGGTTCATCTGCACTGACGAGAAGCGGCTGAGAAGGTTGCTAACTCTGCGTCCACGAACCACATACACCTTGGATAGGTAGTCTTTGCCTTTATAACTTATTGTGGCCTTTAAGTAGCCGAGACATAACAGCTCTCCTCCGGGGCTATTGTCGAGGAGGGAAATTATTTTACTGCTATTGTTAAATAATTGTCATTGCATTAATAATATAATCTGCAGCATGGATATTGCATTCCAAGGTTTAAACAGTGTCTCTTTCAGAAAGACTGAGTTGCAGGCTGACAGGAAGTTGTATGCTGAAAGAAGCAGGAAGTTATTTTGAGCCGCAGGCTAAGACGAGGCTTTAACAATGTAACAGATAGCTTTAAGAAGGCCTTAAGCAGTTATGACTATTTTATACACAATGCATATCTGTGCTTATTAAAGAGTTGGAGCTCGGTCAATTAATTGGGGGTCGGAAGCTTTGTTCGGCGCGATGTTCGGACAATCTATTGTGCAAGTGACTTGGAGCCAGAGAAGGAATTGCAATACATGCTTACAAAACACTTATATATCAGATCATTTTATATTAAGGTTTTAGTAGAGGTTCTTGGTTAAAACATTTATTTAGTAGAAGACATACACATAGTCTCAGTGAGCTTCTGGTCTGGTAAAAGGTCAGAAGTGCAACAGGTGAATTGAGAAAGAGCATTTGAGGACGAGACACAGACAGTAGGTGAAGAGGTGACACAAAGAGCATGTGAGGTCGTGACACACACACATAGAGTTAAATTTATTTAGAGGAACCGTCCTTGTTGTCTCGGCAAGAAAGAGGAACAATTCATTTTAAGATAAGAACGGAAAGTACCAAGCCATGAAAATAGGAGATGATTTTCTAGGTGAAAAGTCATGATGATGTTGATCTGATCTATGTATAAAATGTACCGGTGACGCATGAAGGGGCGTCAGTAAACAAACCCTGATGCTATAAAATATCTGTTCATGCTTTGATTAAGTTGAAGACTACTTCCTGTCTGCGTACAGAGTTGTCTTCCCACACGTGTGTTCATTAAAATCATCGTTTGACTTCACCCGGCCGGATCGGTGTGGTTATTCTTCGATCACCTCTTGTACCCTTCCTCAATACTGAATCTTAACACTATCTAGAGGGAGATTAGAAGGCTCTACTGTTCTCTTATGAGCAAGTGTGTGGAACGTGTCTTCATTTATGATAGTGACATCTGCTCCTGTGTCAATCTTAAATTCTATTGGGGCAGAGTCTAGCAGTAACTGCACAGTCCATGCTTCGCTATTTCCTTTTGCATTACACACTGAGCCTAGAAAATATGAGGCCTGCTCGCTTTTCTCTGTCTCTGTAACCTCATTCACTGATCTGGTGTTACGACACACCCTGGCCCAGTGTCCAATTTTTCGGCAGCCATGGCAAACAGATTTTGCTGCTGGGCACATTTTCATCCCTGGCATGCTGTGTCTTCCCACATTTACCGCATTTCTTGTCACGCCCCACCCATTTTTTTTCCGCGGGTAGCCTGCCTCGCTGTTGTTGTTGTGATTTCCAGTCCATGCTTTTCTGCTTATCCCGTACCTCCTGTACTGAGTCTCCCGCATCTCTCTGCAAGCTGACCTGTGCTGCGACCTCCTCTGACTTTCTGACGATCTGGGTCGTTTGCGCCAATGTGAGGTCCTTCATCAGCTGTAGCCTGCGGGAGAGGTCCTTGTCTCGTATCCCGACCACAATACAATCGCGGATATTTTCCTCTTTACATGCACCAAACTCACAGTGCTCTGAGAGGTCATACAGGGCTCAGATAAAACTCTCCGCCGTTTCACCTGGCCGCTGGACACGCTGGTGAAAACATGCTCTCTCATGTATAATGTTCCTCTGCGGGAAAAAATACTCGTCGAACTTCCTCATTACGACGGCAAAGCCATCACGACTTTCATCGGCGGCGAAGGTGAGTGACTAGTAAATGTTCTCTGCTTCATTTCCCATCGTGTAGATTAGGCAGCTCACCTGTACTTGTCCTTCGTCTTTGTGGAGTTTCGTTGCGATCCTGTAGCGCTCGAAACGCTGTTTCCAGTCGGGCCATTCCGTCGGCTTATCGAAGGGGAAGCTTTTCGGGGGATTAAACTAAGCCATTCTGTTGTTTTCTCCCTTATGGCGTTATTCTGGCGATGGTCCGGGTCGCTTCTGACACCATGTAGAATGACCACTCGGTAGCTTTCTTATGTTGCTGCTTTATTGAACGTGTATCCAGCATGGGTTATAACAGCACAACAATGGGTGTGGCAGCTAAGAGAGGAACTGCACATTGACAGCCCTGCCGCAAAGCATGTCATGGTGGCGTAAAGCCGCAACGCCCACCAGCTCGGCACAGGCAACCCAGTATATGACAGATGGAGACCACAGTTTCACTAAGAGTGGAAGGCCTAGCCCCTCCTATATTTTTATGTATGTGGCCCTCGGTGAAAAAAGTTTGGACACCCCTGGTGTAGACCAAAATACTAAATTTCGCTCTACAAGGACCTGATATCCACTTACGAGGACATTACACTGCCACTGTTCTATCAAAGTGAATTTCCTCTTATGTGGTATTATTTTTTCTCTGAAACAAAAATCAGGTAAAAAAAAAAAGAATCTGGTAATTCTTGGTTTTTACATTCATCAGGTCCCAATAAGCCCAAATATCAAAGAGAAATTAAAAATGCATGCCATGAAAGACTTCGGGTCTTAGGAGGATAGTGTATATACACTATGTTGTAGCCTTTATAGGTATTCAACACTGGACCATAAACAAATATTTTCCTTTACAGTTTGGATGGTACAAGTCAAACAAAAAAATTTAAGTGAAATGCAGAGCTTTTAATGTTGGGGTGCCTGGGTTGTCGACCCAGAGTTTTCAGTTTTACATTATTATTGAACTTTTATATTATTTATAATTTCTAGTCTTTTGGTTCCTTAGAGTTCTCTGTCCTATGGTTTATGTCTCTGTGTTCCATAGTTGCTGTCTCCCCTGTCAGCTGTATCCCCTTGTCAAGTCCATGTCTCTGTGTTATGTTTCCTGTTTTTACTTTGAATGTACGTGTCTCATGTTAATGTATCTGGTTTTGCTTCCCTTGTCTCGTTAGCCCTGATTTGTCCCAGCTGTGTTTCCCACCTGTCTCCCATTCCCTGATTGCTCACTCTGTGTATTTAAGCCCCGTGTTTTCTTCAGTCTGTGTCGTGATCTCCCTCATCCCACACTCTGTTGTCCATTTGCCAGCCTGCCTGTTTAGTTTACTGGTATTTTCAGATTAGTTATTTTATCTTCAGCAATAAAGCTGTTTTTGGAATACACTTTTTGCCTCCTGGAGTCCGCACATTGGGTCCTTCTCTCCTGCTGCACACATCACATGACAGAAGTACAGAACATGGACCCAGCAGACTCGGCTTGGTATCAGCAGTTTGCAGTTTGTGCCTTCCCCAAGGAGAGTGTGAGGCAGGAGGCTAAGCATGCGCAGGAGCTCGAGTCAGCCTTCTACGGGTGTTGTTTGGCTCGGGGAGGGCCCCCCCGATTATAAACTCACCTCAGATACTTTTGGAATTTCATTTCTGAATGAAGAATTGTCAGGGGTTGTGTTTGAAGGCGAGGAAGAAAGAACTCAAATGCAGGACTTGCAGGTAGGTGAGGACTGGTGATTTATTGCAGAGAACGGAGGAATGAACAGAACATGAGGTTCAACATCGCAAGTGACCAATCACATTGTTGTGACGTTATTCTTTGCGCGCCAAGCCATTCGTGCATATATGAAATTCCAATGTTTCAAGGACAATATCAAATCAAATCACTTTTATTGTCACATCACATGTGAAGGTACACTGGTACAGTACATGCGAGTGAAATTCTTGTGTGCGAGCTTCACAAGCAACAGAAGTGTGCAAAAAATACAATAACATAAAACAAAAAAAATATAAGAATGGCTAAATCTGAGAGTAATAAATATATGGACAATACAGGGAGTGCAGAATTATTAGGCAAGTTGTATTTTTGAGGAATAATTTTATTATTGAACAACAACCATGTTCTCAATGAACCCCAAAAAACTCATTAATATCAAAGCTGAATGTTTTTGGAAGTAGTTTTTAGTTTGTTTTTAGTTTTAGCTATTTTAGGGGGATATCTGTGTGTGCAGGTGACTATTACTGTGCATAATTATTAGGCAACTTAACAAAAAACAAATATATACCCATTTCAATTATTTATTTTTACCAGTGAAACCAATATAACATCTCCACATTCACAAATATACATTTCTGACATTCAAAAACAAAACAAAAACAAATCAGTGACCAATATAGCCACCTTTCTTTGCAAGGACACTCAAAAGCCTGCCATCCATGGATTCTGTCAGTGTTTTGATCTGTTCACCATCAACATTGCGTGCAGCAGCAACCACAGCCTCCCAGACACTGTTCAGAGAGGTGTACTGTTTTCCCTCCTTGTAAATCTCACATTTGATGATGGACCACAGGTTCTCAATGGGGTTCAGATCAGGTGAACAAGGTGGCCATGTCATTAGTTTTTCTTCTTTTATACCCTTTCTTGCCAGCCACGCTGTGGAGTACTTGGACGCGTGTGATGGAGCATTGTCCTGCATGAAAATCATGTTTTTCTTGAAGGATGCAGACTTCTTCCTGTACCACTGCTTGAAGAAGGTGTCTTCCAGAAACTGGTAGTAGGACTGGGAGTTGAGCTTGACTCCATCCTCAACCCGAAAAGGCCATCCATCTGGCCCGTCCTTGATGATCCTTCCCGCTTTCCTCAGGCACCGCTTCCTGTAGATTTCTTGGAGGGAGTGAAGCTCACCTCCAACCTAAAAAAAAAGGTTTGAAGGAATGAGACGGCGGTCTTCTTTTTAAAATAACAGAAGGGGGCGTGATCTGGAAGTGGGTTGATCTTAAAGGGTGCGGGTAGGAGTGGTAGCAATTTTCAAAAACCGTAGAGTTGGCCACTGTGTCCCTAGCAGCTGCAACTTTGGAAAAGAACGGTAATTCCCATCTGTTGGGCTTGAAATTCTCCATGAAAATGGCATCTTCCAGCCCTTCTGCTCAATCAACCATCAGAGTGACAGAACTTGGTACATATTTGGTACTTGGTACCAGGGATACTGAGCAATCTTTAGTCTCTGAAGATCCAGCCACGAACCCTACATTTGAAGATTGGAGTGAAAACGCACCGTATTCACCAGTGTCGGAGTGGAGCACACCCCCCTCACCACCACAACTGTGGACTATGGACACTGACAACGAGGAAGATTTTTTGTATTTCGGCGACTCTCCCAACATTGATGAGGTAGACTGGACATGGCCACCCTTCCAAGGCCCTGAGAGATTACCTGAACCGCTATGGGATAATGATGAGGACTTACCCTATGAATGAATTTTGGCTTGTACGGCCCCTCGTGTATATATATGAGGGGCCGTACAAGCCAAAATTCATTCTTTCACTCTCACATACATACATTCTTCTGTCAGACACACGTATTGTCACTCTCACACACATACATTCTTCTTTCACACACATACTTTCACTCTCACATAGTTTTATTTAAATTTTTATATTTAGATATTTTTATTCTCATGTTTACACATATTTAACACACACATTGCAATATTGTGCTCTCTTATACATGTATTTTAATGTACATATTTACAAATTTTCACTCTAACATACATGCATTTTCATTTATGCATTCCTACTGCATTTAATCTCACAAATAATACATGTATGTAAGAAGAGAATGCATTCATGTGTGAAGAAAATATATGTATGCAAGAGAATAATTTATGTGAATGAAAGAGTTTAATGGAAATGGAAGGCTGGGTGTCTATACCGCTGTGATTGGCTGAGAAGCACGCGCGGGTCACTTTCAAGTGTCTGACAGCATGGAGGGGGGAGAAGAAACTCGAGTTCTTCAGCAAGCTGTCTATGGGGTTAATTTTGTGCCACTATTCTGAGCGCACGTAAAAATATTTGGAGTGCAAGAAAAAAAAGTTTGCAGGTGCAAGTGTTGCATTTTGAGGAGAAATTTATTGTGAGCGAAGAAAAGCTGAATTTGAGTGAACAAAATTCATTGCTGCATGCAAAAAATATATTTCAGTGTTTGCTATTATCCATACACACACACACAATAGCAGCCCCTCTCGCTCAGTTTTTGTATTTGCGCTTCCGTTTCCACTATACTCTTTCAATGATTTCACTATCCCCCCACGTGAATCACACCATCCAGACTAATCAATGTATCATCTTCACACAGACCATATATATAGCTTGGTGTTTGCCTTGCACTCCTTTTACTCTGAGCACAATGAGTTAGCGACTGACTGTCGAAGAGGTTCTGGTCCGGGTTTTGGACATGATGAAGAGGGTACTGAAATTGAAACAGAGATAGAGCAGAGATAGATTTTGATCCAGACTTTGAGGACTCTGACCAATCAACAGATGGAGAGGGAGAGGCACCTGAAGAACAGGCACCTGAGGAGACATTCCAGTCCAAGAGTGGACACTTGCTCTGGTCTTCATCCCCCCCAAGACAAAGGAAGTAGAGCGGGAGTGGAAAACATCATAAAGATGACACCAGGACCAACACAGCATGCGATATCTCGTGTGGTTGACTTCAAGTCCGACTCCCAACTCTTTTTTTTTATCAGAGTCCATTGAGAGAATTATACTGGAGATGACACACCTGGAAGGGAAGCGTGTGTTTGGGGACACCCGGAGAGAAATCAACTTGGTAGACCTCCAAGCCTACATAGGTCTGTTGATTTTAGCAGGAGTATATCGCTTAAACAATGAGCCTCTAAAAAGTCTCTGGGATGCAGAGTTTGGCAGGCCTATATTCCAGGCAACTATGTCCTTACAACAGTTTCATGTCCTTTCAAGAATTATTCGATTTGATAACAGAGATGCATGACCCGTCCTGTGGTGAAATGACAAACAGGTACTATTTTGGTAAAACCTAAAACAATTTTCATCTAATTAGACAGTGTCTAATTAGACACCTAATTAGACACAGTTTTCCCTTCAGTCATAAACATTTAGGACAGGTGGTGGAGCGCCTACCACTTATGTACAATCCAGGCCCTGAGGTGACAGATGATTGCCTGGTTCCTTTCAGCGGTCGCTGTTCCTTCAATGTGTACATTCCAAGAGAACCAGGGAAATGTGGTATAAAGATCTGGTGAGCGTGTGACGCCAGAAGCAGCTATGCCTGGAATATGCAGGTCTACACAGGGAAACCCAGTACTGGAAGGGCAGAAGGAAACCAGGGCATGTGTGTTGTGCTGGACGTGACAACCGGTCTCCAGGGGCGTAATATCACATGTGACAACTTCTTCACATCATATGCTCTTGGTCAGAAGCTGCTAAAAAGAAAGCTCACCATGGTAGGGACAGTGAGAAAGAACAAGCCTGAACTTCCCCCTGCACTGGTATCAGCCAGAGAACGAGAGGCACTCTCATCAAAATTTGGTTTCACTGACACACAAACTCTTGTGTCAAATGTTCCAAAGAAGAATAGAAGTGTCATCCTGCTGAGCACGCTATACAAAGTTGTCCCTATCAGCACCACAGAGGACAGAAAGCCCCTTATGATCCAGGACTACAACAAGAACAAAGGAGGCATTGACTGCCTTGATAAGGTAATGCAAAGTTTCATCCATTTTATTTTATTTTTATTTATGTGAATCATAGCACTTCATGCTGAGTTTGGTCTTTGGTTTTCCATTTATTTTCAGTGCATATTCGTGTTTTTTCATTGCAGTTATTTCATTTCTAATTCTATAAATTTATGTTAAACACTACTTTGAGACATTGTTCACAGTTAAAGAATGCTGAATATTAAATAATATAAAAATTTGGTCGTGAAAAATCGTTTTTGTGCTAATTTAAGACGACCAGTCAATTTTGACAGGGAACAATAAAGTAAGGGACGGGAAGTAAACTTTTTTTTTCAAACCTTTGAACACATTCTCACTCACTAAAAATTACTTCGAACCATTGTTGCGTAACTGGAGCGGATTTTAAACCTAACTTTAGCAGGGTGCTGCTTTTCCTTGCAGACAATGAAGACCATCCTGTGAACTGTTATAACATCAGTATGACGCATCGGGACACCAAAAGATTTCTAGTCTCATAATACATTTGATGACAGGGTATGTGTTTACTGGAAGAATATTTCTTTCTGTGCTATTCACCACACATCTTGACATGCCTCTGCATTGTGTCTGCAATACTTTCACTCGTTTGTAAAAAACAAAACAAAAACAAAAACATTGCACATGTATAGAGGGAGGAGTAGAACTAAGATCAAGAAAAAAAAGCAGGTGCATGTGGAGAGGTGAGGTTTTCATATGTCATGTCATTCTGTCGGGTAGAGGTCAGGTTTTTCCACACTAAACTGCCTCATCAATGTTTTTATAGAGCTTGTTTTGTGCATTAGTGCACTGCCATGTTGGAACAGGAAGGGGCCATTCCCAAATTGTTTCCACAAAAAGCATGAAATGGTCCAAAATCTCTTGGTATGCCAAAGCATTAAGAGTTAATTCACTGGAACTAAGGGGTTGAGTGCAACTCTTGAAAGAAACTCTGGCCACACCTTAAAAAAGGGCATTTAGAGCAGCTGAAATGAAAAGATTTCTCATACTTTGTTGTAGAACTAAGCAAAAAGGTAAAAAAAAAAAAAAACATGGTTCAAGCTAAATTGCACGCCACCAATGAAGCTATTGTCACACAAGACCAGATTCCAGATTAAGAATTGCAAGAAAGTCTGGCTCCTTGCATGCAAAATATGAAAAATGTGACACCAATAGATACACATATATTTGTACTATAATTTGACTTTTAGACTTTAAAAATCCCCATCACTAAAGATATTGTTTTATACCTACACTGTTCTAGCTTGATAGCATAAAGCATGATAGTGTAGTATCACATCACAGTCACAGTGACATGCTAGTGGTGTAGTAGAATGTTATGTAGGAAGTTCTGTATGAAAGCAAGATGCCCAAGGGCTTAGCATGGTTTTCTGTTGCGTTTGAGTGTGCGTGCTTACAGCAACACCTCAGAGGAGAGAACTTTTTAAATTAGTTAACTGACTTGCAACTTAACTTGTATCACTAGTGATCATTTTGGTGTCATATTTTGACTGCAGTAAGAGATCATTTAAATGTTTAGGTTCTTCTTTTCAGTGTATTAGCAACTCTTAAAAAAATTAAAATGCAAAGCCTGTTGCTGTGATGTTCCACCCTGATCTTCATCTGCTGACAGTGCTAGTGTTGGTCTCAGAAACACAGCTAGAACACAGTGTTCTAGTTTGTCAAATGTAATAAGATGAGTAACTATAGTACAAATGCCCATCCGTGCATTTTTCTGGTCTTTGCTGTTTGTGTTTTTTTTGTTGTTGTTCTCTCTCTGGTGAGGTAGAAATACTACCTCACCAGGCTTTCACTATGCCTACAGGTTGTCAAGGTACTGAGGAGGACTAACCCCTGAAAAGCAGGTGGCGCTGAAAACACCTCCATGCTTTGAGGTTATGTGCTACAGAGCTGGTTGAGGTGTTTACAGACATTTTTAATTTGTCCCTCACCCAGTCAGCTGTACCAACATGCTTCAGGTCCACCGCCATAGTGCACCTCCCAAAGAAAAACAACATAACCGGTTTGAATGACTATTACCCCATCACACTCACTCCAACTGTAATGAAGTGTTTTGAGAGCATAGTCATGTCCATGTCCAAATGTGATAATTGCAAATACCTACTGTGTAATTTTCCCAGTCTTTCCAGTTTGGACATGTTTACTTTTGTTTTTGTCTTGCTTTGTTACACCTACTCATTTCCGCATTTCAGCTGCAGCATGAAATGCTGTTTCATTCAATGTGTTATTATTCTGAGTCAGTGCTTCTCATTACTTTTAACCTTTTGATGTCATTAAACATACCATTCAACAGATCAAAAATATGTCATTCTTGTAGAAGAAGTAAGCACAGAAGTAAGAGGTAAAAAGGTGTGAATCCATTTAAGGTCTTTCAACAAAGCAACACAGGAAATAATGTAACTGTAGTTTTAAAAAAATATATAAACCAGTTCTTCTCTGGATGAAACCTGCATGCTCAACAAGCCCTAACACAGTCCTGATCAGTTTTAGGTTTTTTTTGTTTTTTACAGTAGTTTTCACTCCCAAAATGTACTGCTGCATGTCTGCCTCTCAGACATTTTTAGATGTGTTCCTTTGATAGTAGAAACTCCCTCATCAAGCTGACTGATTTCAAACCATTAATGTCTATTCCTGCGAGTAGAATATAAAGTCATTATTGAACACAGTGTTCTAGTTTGCCAAATGTAATAACACGAGTGACTATAGTACAAATACCCATCCGTGCATTTTCTGGTCTTTCCTGTTTTGTTTATTTGTTGTTGTTCTCTCTCTCTTTCTTTTCCATGTGCATGTTCTCACAAAGACTGCTGAACCCTGCCCTTAACTACAATCTTTCGGTGTGTGATCTTGAATCAATATGTGTCCTTGTTTAAACCGAGGAATTCTGAGATGATGGCTGTCAACACACAGCCAAAAAAGGTGTGCTACTACTTTGTGGGGGATGAAGCACACAGGTGAATCATGCAAGGACATTTGTTTGCAGCTAAACTCCATGCCAGCTACAGAGCTAACTTGGCAGGGCATTTTTAAGGAGATTGTACAGTTGTAAATGTACCCATGGATATTGACCCTATAATATTATCTTCTAGGTTACTTGGGGGATTCTGTTGGTGTCCTGTAGTGTGATGAGAATATTGGGTAATACATTATAACACAGTTGTAACTAAGTGTATTTGCATGCAAAATATGAAAAAACAAATTGTGTGACTTCAGTTGTGTGCACTAGAGTATCCTGTAGTGTAGAACAGAAAGTATAAAACAATCACTATAAAACTATTCCAATGTATTACTGTTGAGAACCAGTCAAGTGATACCAATAGATACACATATATTTGTACTATAATTTGACTTTTAGACTTTAAAAATCCCCATCATTGCTCTTCTGGACAGAGATCTCCGATGTTGTTCCCGGGATCTGCTGGAGCCACTCGCCTAGCTTGGCAGTCACCGCGCCTAGTGCTCCGATTACCACGGGGACCACCGTTACCTTCACCCTCCACATCCTCTCGAGCTCTTCTCTGAGCCCTTGGTATTTCTCCAGCTTCTCGTGTTCCTTCTTCCTGATATTGCTGTCATTCGGAACCGCTACATCTATCACTACGGCCGTCTTCTTCTGTTTGTCTACCACCACTATGTCCGGTTGGTTAGCCACCACCATTTTGTCCGTCTGTATCTGGAAGTCCCACAGGATCTTAGCTCGGTCATTCTCCACCACCCTTGGGGGCATCTCCCATTTTGACCTCGGGACTTCCAGGTTATACTCGGCACAGATGTTCCTGTACACTATGCCGGCCACTTGGTTATGGCGTTCCATGTATGCCTTGCCTGCTAGCATCTTGCACCCTGCTGTTATGTGCTGGATTGTCTCTGGGGCATCTTTACACAGCCTGCACCTGGGGTCTTGCCTGGTGTGATAGACCCCAGCCTCTATGGATCTTGTGCTCAGAGCTTGTTCCTGTGCTGCCATGATTAGTGCCTCTGTGCTGTCTTTCAGTCCAGCTTTGTCCAGCCACTGGTAGGATTTCTGGATATCTGCACCTCCTCTATCTGCCGGTGGTACATACCGTGCAGGGGCCTGTCCTTCCATGATGGTTCCTCGTCTCCCTCCTCTTTCTTGGGTTTCTGCTGCCTGAGGTATTCACTGAGCACTCGGTCAGTTGGGGCCATCTTCCCAATGTATTCTTGGATGTTCGTTGTCTCATCCTGGACTGTGGTGCTGACACTCACCAGTCCCCGGCCCCCTTCCTTCCGCTTAGCGTAGAGCCTCAGGGTGCTGGACTTGGGGTGAAACCCTCCATGCATGGTTAGGTTAGTATCGGTCCGATACTGACCTAAATTACTGGATCGGATATCGGAGAAAAATAAAAAATGTAATCCGATCCATTAAATATCACGAAAGCACCTAACAAAACTTGCAACACGCCGTAACTCACTTCAGAACGTTAGCACGTCAGAGCAGTAGGCATCACGTGATAGAGCGGCTGTGGCATGCGGGACCTGTCGGTGGTCTGGATAGCATTTGGAGCTTCGCTAGCAACCCGGCATTTCATCTCCGACAAAGTTATCCCCGAGAGAAGTAAAGCAAGTGTGTAAGTCCATCTCTGAATGTTTGTAAAGCATTCCTGCTTTAAGCTTAACAAGCGACTGCCTCTTCTTGCTGCTACTTCAATCATGAAACTGCTTAACGATCAGCTGATCGGCTTTTCTGTCGCGAGTCCGTCTCTCTTGTTTGCTTTTGGCCCACTTTGCACCAGAAAGAGGAAACCAGTGGCTGAACAACAGCAGCACGTTTAAGCTTGATAAGCTGTTGTTAGAATTTATTTAATATTACTTTCTACACCAGGATCTTTTTCTATGTAGCTGACGGCTGGTAACTGTGCAGGGGCGCATCTAGCAAAGTTTAGCCAGGGGGGCCGATAGGGCATTAACAGGGAAAAGGGGGCACAAAGACATACTTTTCTTTCTTATTCTCATTTAAAATGTCTAGCTTTTAATAAATAATTATCCAAATCTTACACCCAAAGTTTTAATTTGATGTAAAATGAATAGAAGTCAATTACTGTATATAGTAACTATTAAGTCTAATATATATATACCCTAGTAAGCTATAGTACTTTTTCCTTTGGGAAGGTACCATCTGTGCAGTCTGCAATTTTGTTGAAGAAAGATGTTGA
The DNA here is from genome assembly GCF_057382185.1 of Mchenga conophoros. Taxonomy (NCBI): domain Eukaryota; kingdom Metazoa; phylum Chordata; class Actinopteri; order Cichliformes; family Cichlidae; genus Mchenga; species Mchenga conophoros. Next base: position 30,637,226 of record NC_140546.1, on the reverse strand, counting down.
ATCTATTTAATATTTCTTGAAAAATAATTGATTTCTGTGCATTTTTTTTCACACTGCATCAAATTAAGGTTGATTACGTCGATTAAGCATCATGAGGTGGAGCGTGAGGGGTGGTTCCCCAATTTTTATTTATTTATTTTTGTTGTTGCTGGGAGTTGGAACCCTATTAGTTAGGTTGCTTAATATTTACGCTAAGTACTCTTTAAAATACCAGAATAGGGAGGATGGTGTAGGTTTAAGTTTATTAGATTGATCAGTATTGCTGAACTATGAAATATTTTTTTTTGCATACAGGTATAACAGAATAGCTTTAGTGTAGTTGTTGTTTTACACTTGAGTATGAACTTATACAAAATGCAGCAAGCTATTTGAAAAAAACAGTTTTGTTGATTAAAAAACACTATATCGGATTCATATCGGTATCGGCAGATATCCAAATTTATGATATCGGTATCGGTATCGGACATAAAAAAGTGGTATCGTGCCATCTCTACTTTAGACGCAGAAAAAGCATTTGACAGAGTTAACTGGAAATTTCTATTTGCAACTTTACACAAATTTGGTTTTGGATCCTCTTTCATAAACTGGTTAAAAATATTATATAATTCCCCAACAGCTTGTGTTAGAACAAATGACCAAACATCCTCCAGCTTCTGTCTCTTGAGGGGCACCAGGCAGGGATGCCCACTCTCCCCTTCACTGTTTGCAATTTTTATTGAACCACTAGCAGCAGCAATTAGACAGAATTCAGTAATTAAGGGCATAAAATGCAAGAACGTGGAACATAAAATCAGCCTTTATGCGGATGATGTGTTACTCTTTCTCCAAAATTCACAAACCAATATCTCTGGGGTGATTGAATTGATAAACTCTTTTGCAAGAATATCAGATTACTCAATTAACTGGTCAAAATCTACAGTTCTACCGATTAATTGCTCCCTCCATAATTCCTCTTCTACACCACTGCAATCGGGAAATATAAAATATTTAGGTATTAATGTTTCTCCCAAGCTTGCAGATCTAACTAAATTAAACCATATCCCACTTTTAAAGAAGGTAGAAGATGATCTGGCTAGGTGGAAATGTCTACCCATATCACTCATGGGAAGGGTTGCCGCTATAAAAATGATGGTCTTACCAAAAATAAATTATTTATTCTCAATGATCCCAACTAAACCGCCACAAGATTGGTTCAGATCGCTAGATTCATGTATGTCCAAATTCCTTTGGAAAAATAAACCCCCACGTATAAGCTTAAAAACACTACAAAAGACCAAGGATAAAGGAGGACTAGAACTGCCTAACTTTCAGCACTACTTCTTAGCCAACAGGCTTCAGTTTATCTCAGGATGGCTAAAACATACCCTCTTAGATGAACCTTGGCTAGATGTAGAACAAGCACTTTGCAATAATCTAGAGATCTCAGACCTACCATTTATCAGCTCAAACATCCAACGACATGAATGCTTTAAAAGCATCAACATCAGCTCTTCTCTGACAGCATGGTGGGAGTTTCTAAAATTGACGGCGTCTTCATTAATCCCATGCAAACGTACACCTATCTGGAACAACCCTGACATATTACAAAACAATAATATGATAAACTTTTCAGATTGGAGTGGTAAAGGAATCAAATATTTAGAACATATACTAGAAGGAACAGAATTTATCTCATTTGACGGACTAGTTACACAATATGGGATCAACAAGAAAAGATTTTTAGAATATCAACAAATTAAATCCATAGTAAAAAAGAAATTTAAACCGGGTCAAGTTGAACTACAAACACCACCAAGTGTGGCTCAATTTCTTACTCTTAAAACCCCCAAATTACTATCCAAAATATACAGAATGCTTTCTAAAACAGATGAATCAATATCACTTCCTATTGCAAAATGGGAAGCGGATTTATCAGTTAACTTAGACCTAAATTTCTGGTCTCAGATTTGCTTAAAAACCTTTCATCTAATTAGAAATCCCAGTCTTCAATTAATTCAATACAAAATATTACATAGAGTGCACTATACAGGTCATCGGATGTTCAAGATGGGCTTTACGTCTACCAACAACTGCTCACACTGCCAAACCAATTCACCGGACAATTATATCCACGCTCTTTGGTTCTGTCCACCAGTTCAGAAGTTTTGGCGCGAGATATGTGAAGACTTATCGAAGTGTCTGAAATGTAACATTCCAACTTCCCCCTTAGTGTGTTTGTTGGGCAGCTTAGATAATGTCACTTCAGAAAAGAATATCGCCCATATGGTTTTCACTGCCCTATGCATAGCCAAGAAAACAGTCCTCATGAACTGGAAAAATAAAAATAATCTTAATTCTAACCAATATAGAAATTATCTATTAATTCAATTCAATTCAATTCAATTTTATTTATATAGCGCCAAATCACAACATAAGTCACCTCAAGGCGCTTCATAGATACAGAGAAAAACCCAACAATCATATGACCCCTATGAGCAAGCACTTTGGCAACAGTGGGAAGGAAAAACTCCCTTTTAACAGGAAGAAACCTCCGGCAGAACCAGGCTCAGGGAGGGGCGGCCATCTGCTGCGACCGGTTGGGGTGAGAGAAGGAAGACAGGATAAAGACATGCTGTGGAAGAGAGACAGAGGTTAATAACAGATATGATTCAATGCAGAGAGGTCTGTTAATACATAGTGAGCGAGAAAGGTGACTGGAAAGGAAAAACTCAATGCATCATGGGAATCCCCGGCAGCCTATGTCTATTGCAGCATAACTAAGGGAGGATTCAGGGTCACCTGGTCCAGCCCTAACTATATGCTTTAGCAAAAAGGAAAGTTTTAAGCCTAATCTTGAAAGTAGAGATAGTGTCTGTCTCCTGAATCCAAACTGGAAGCTGGTTCCACAGAAGAGGGGCCTGAAAACTGAAGGCTCTCCCTCCCATTCTACTTTTAAATACTCTAGGAACAACAAGTAGGCCTGCAGAGCGAGAGCGAAGTGCTCTAATAGGGTGATATGGTACTACAAGGTCATTAAGATAAGATGGGGCCTGATTATTTAAGACCTTGTATGTGAGGAGCAGGATTTTGAATTAAATTCTGGATTTAACAGGAAGCCAATGAAGGGAAGCCAAAACAGGAGAAATCTGCTCTCTCTTTCTAGTCCCTGTCAGTACTCTTGCTGCAGCATTTTGGATTAGCTGAAGGCTTTTCAGCAAGTTTTTTGGACATCCTGATAATAATGAATTACAGAAGTCCAGCCTGGAAGTAATAAATGCATGAACTAGTTTTTCAGCATCACTCTGAGACAGGATATTTCTAATTTTAGAGATGTTGTGCAAATGGAAGAACGCAGTCTTACATATTTGTTTAATATGTGCATTGAAGGACATGTCCTGGTCAAAAATGACTCCAAGGTTCCTCACAGCGTTACTGGAGGCCAAGGTAATGCCATCCAGAGTAAGAATCTGGTTAGATACCATATTTCTAAGATTTTCAGGGCCGAGTACAATAACCTCAGTTTTATCTGAATTAAGAAGCAGAAAGTTAGCGGCCATCCAGGTCTTTATGTCTTTAAGACATTCCTGCAGTTTAACTAATTGGTGTGTGTTATCTGGCTTCATGGACAGATAGAGCTGGGTGTCATCTGCATAGCAGTGAAAATGTATGCTATGTCTTCTAATGATACTGCCTAAGGGAAGCATGTATAATGTAAACAGAATTGGTCCTAGCACTGAACCCTGTGGAACTCCATAATTAACCTCAGTGTGTGAAGAGGACTCTCCATTTACATGCACAAACTGGAGTCTATTAGATAGATATGATACAAACCACTGCAGCGCAGTACCTGTAATACCTACTGCATGTTCTAATCGCTCTAATAGGATATTATGGTCGACAGTATCGAATGCTGCACTAAGGTCTAGCAGGACAAGCACAGAGATGAGTCCACTGTCAGAGGCCATAAGAAGATCATTTGTAACCTTCACTAAAGCTGTTTCTGTGCTGTGATGAGCTCTGAAACCTGACTGAAACTCTTCAAATAAACCATTCCTCTGCAGATGATCTGTTAGCTGTTTGACAACTACTCTTTCAAGGATTTTTGATATGAAAGGAAGGTTGGAGATTGGCCTATAATTAGCTAAGACTGCTGGGTCTAGAGATGGCTTTTTGAGTAAAGGTTTGACTACAGCTAGCTTGAAGGCCTGTGGTACATAGCCGATCATTAGAGATAGGTTGATCATATTTAAGATCAAAGAATTAATTAATGGCAGGACTTCTTTGAGCAGTTTTGTAGGAATGGGGTCTAAAAGACATGTTGATGGTTTGGAGGAAGTAATTATTGAAGTTTACTCAGAAAGATCAATTAGAGAAAAAGAGTCTAACTTAACATCAATGGTACTAAGAGTAGCTGTAGATAATATTACATCTGTGGGATGATTACTGGTAATTTTTTCTCTAATGATAAAAATTTTATTTGTGAAGAAGTTCATGAAGTCATTACTAGTTAACGTTAAAGGGATTGTTGGCTCAAAAGAGCTCTGACTTTTTGTCAGCCTGGCTACAGTGCTGAAGAGAAACCTGGGGTTGTTCTTATTTTCTTCAATCAGTGATGAATAGTACGATGTTCTGGCTTTGCGGAGGGCTTTCTTATAAAGCAGCAAACTATTTCTCCAGGCTAAATGATGATCCTCTAAATTTGTGACACGCCATTTCCTCTCCAACTTACGAGTCATCTGCTTTAGGGTACGTGTTTGAGAATTATACCACGGAGTCAGGTACTTCTGATTAGAGACCTTAGTTTTCACAGGAGCTACAGTATCCAGAGTCGTACGTAGTGAGGAGGTGAAATTATTAACAAGATAATCGACCTCTGTTGGGGTAGCGTTCAGATAGCTGCTCTGCTCTATGTTGGTACAGGGCATTGAAGATGATAACAGTGGGTGGATTATATTCTTAAACTTAGTTACAGCGCTTTCAGAAAGACATCTACTTTGATAAAGTCTCTCCACCGCTGTGTAATCAATTATTGTAAATGTAAATGTTATCAGGAAATGATCAGACAGGAGAGGGTTTTCAGGAAACCCTGTTAAATGTTCAGTTTCTATGCCATATGTTAAAACAAGATCTATTAGATTACATTAGTCTTGATACAGCCTCTGCCACCACATCAGATCAATTGCTCTGGGCTCCTTTGATCAGCTCCATCACCTAGTGGGGGTGGGGGGTCATAGTTTGGTCCCGCCTTCACTGTTGTGATTGGTGTGGGGGTAGGGACAGGCTTAGGGCGTCGGGGGGTTCCCCGGAGGCATCTTCCTTGGGGGGCTCAACCCAGGGTAGCGGTCAAGTCCGGTTAGGGGCTCTGTTGGCTCTCAGGTGACTGTTTCCTCGCGGCTGCATGCAGCGGGGCTAGGGGAGGGTCTGTGCTGATGGACGTGGGTTACTGCCCTGGTAGCCTGGCTGCCCCTGGGTGGGTCCGGGATGGGCGTGAGGTTCTGGGGGCGCTCCGTCTCTGGGCTGGGGCCCGGGCCGGGCCTCGGGGGCTTGGGTCCTGGTTGGTGTGTTGCCGGGGTTGTGGGCGGGTGGGTGCATGGGGGCCCAGCCCTGGAGCAGGGTGCCGCCGGTGCATCGAGCCACCTGGGGGGCTCTTCAACTGGTTTGGGAGATTGTCACATCTTGCAGGAGCTTTCCTCTCCTCGGGAGCTCTCTCTGCAGGAGGGGGAGATACAGGAGAGGTGGAGGAAGATCTCAGCCTGGGTGTTTATTGTCTTATGTAGTCTGGGGGCAGGGATAGCTCAGTAGGTAGAGTGGTGGCCCCATGATCGGAAGGTCGGGGGTTCGATTCCCCTGAACAGCTACCCTGAGGTACCCCTGAGCAAGGTACCGTCCCTACACACTGCTCCCCAGGCGCCCAGTGGCTGCCCACTGCTTCACTGAGTGAATGGGTTAAATGCAGAGAGGGATTTTCCCCACGGGGACCAATAAAGTACACCTTCTTCTTCATTCAAGATGAGTTTTCTCTGTGGTGGGGTTGGGTGGACTGTCCCGGGCTCTGTGGGGCCGGGAGGCGCTGCTGCACTGGGCCCCGGTCTGGATGGGCCTGGGCCCCCTTTCCCTGGCGGGTCGCGGAGTATGGGGGTGCCTACTGGGGTCTGCGGGGGAGCTGGCCCCAGGGAGGGGTCACTTGCCCCTCCCTTCCTTCCCTCCCCATCTCCAGCTGCCTCCCTCTTCCCGCTCCACCACAACCACCCACACATGCAGGACCTTGGAGTAGGGGTATGTCACCAGGGTGCAGAGGAGGCTACCCCCCCCCCCCCCCCCGCCTCTGTCCCCTTCTGGCTGCCTCTGCCTCAATTTTATCCCACAACTTAGACATTCACATTACTCACACTCTCATTACACATACATATAGGATCTTGGGGGTGGGCACGATACACGGAATCCAAAGTACCATCAGGGTGTACACCCCACCCCTGGCGTCGTTGCCCACCTCTCAAGGTTAAATACACGTAGACATTGAGGGCTAGCAGGAGGGACCATGCGCTTACCTGCTGCTTTCTGGCAGGTAGCTCCATGACCTCCTGGGTTTTAAATGCACCTTAGAACACACATGCATCAACACTACAATGAGCGGGTGGAGGGAGGTTTGGAGTCTTCTCTCACCCCCATTCTCTGCGGCCTGCTGGAGCGGGGGGGCTAGGAGGAGGAGTTGGCCGTCAGACTGCGGTCTGGAGTGTGGGGCCTCCCTGCTGCTGCGGAGTCGGGGCGGTCTGCCTCCCCCCACCGCAGGGAAAAGGGTAACACCACCTGGGTCTGGGTGCAGTTCCCCCTCCAGGGGCAAGGGTACCTAGACCCGGTTTGTAGAGTACGCTTGGGGAGTGTGATCGTGTGTACAGCGTCTCTTTATGTCTGTCTCCACGTTGGTTGAGTGTGGAGTAAGTGCATATGAGAGCATGAGGGTGGGCATGGATGTTTGTATATGTGTGTGCCTGTATTTCTGTGTCTATATGTCAGGTTGGGTGTCAGGCGCCACCTCTCTGGGGACATCTTAGGCCCTCCAAGGTTTGGAGGCCTATCTCCCCCTACCACCACTTCCCCTGCCAGTGGCGGACCCCCTCAGACATCGGTGCGTTGGTGGTTTTTTGTGTCCGGGGATGGGCGTCCAGGTACACACCGGCTCACTCCTTGGTGGCCGCTTATCGGGGCCTGGAGCCTGGGGCTCGCTCGGGCCACTTCGGAGGTGGGGTGCCCCTCTCGGCCTGGGGCTCGGTCACTCAGGCACGGCTGGCTGCCGGCGGAGCTCACGGGCGCGTCACTGCAACTCCCCCTGGCTTCTGCTCCGCGGCTGCTGAGTGAGCCCTCATCTGGGACTCTCCTCAGCTCTTTTTGGGACAGTGGCGCGGCTGCCCCTCTGTTGGTCTTCCTTGGTCTCTTGTGTTCTGGGGGCCTCTGGATGTCTGGAGTTTTGATCTCCTCCATACCTGCTTCATGCTGTGGCCCCCCCACACCCTCTAGCAGATCATTACATGAAGGAACCTTTTAAAAAAAACAAGCTCACAGGTGTACACATGGGTGATCACACCCACAAACTACACCCTTTTTGGCTCCTACCTCAAAGCACACTGTGTTCTGTTGATCTTATTTGCTGCACAATAATGTTTAATATTTAGTATTTACTGTCATATTCCCATATATCATTGTGATGCTGTTTATTCTGTTTACTCTTGTTCTCTTCTGCTTGTTTTCTTTTTTCTTTCTCAGCAGGTGATCCAGGTGATTGATATATGCATTTGTTTTTTCTTTCTTTTTTTTTTTCTTTTTTTTTTCTGCTCATTCTGTTGGTTTTTGTTTTTTGCCCTTCTCCCCCGTCCCTCTTCTCAGCTGTTTCTATTTCCCTCTTTCTTTCTCCCCTTCTTTCCCCCAGTCAAGTCTGTCCCGTATTCAGTTATTGAAAATAAAATAAACAATAAAAGGTGAATCAAATGGACCATTACGGCAAGGCTGGGATGGTCAATTTGGTAAAGTAAATCCGTTGGGCATCTTTCTTTGCCTTTAGACAACAATTCTGATGGCAAAAGAGCCAAACGGGACAGGCCAAAAAAAAAGCAGCAAGCAGGTGAATTCTGTACATTAATATGAATAGACATCTGACTATTTTACAGGATAGACAATATAAACATATTTAAAATTAAAGGAATTGAAATGTACATTGTGCCTTGGTTTAGTGTCTGGAAGAGTCCTGTCTCAGTCAATTATAGATGATGTGAGAGGGCGGGTGTGTGTGTGTTTAGGACACGGATGGCTTGGGGATAGAAGCTCCTCTTGAGTCTCTCTGTCCTTGCCCGGATGATGCTGACTAAAATACCCCTTTCTTAAATACCCCTTTCTAGCCTGGAGGGATGATTACCAACCGCTGGTCAGGTAATCAGCTGCAGGTGGGCCGGCAACAGCGATGAGGGACAGTCGCCAGAACACGCCTCTCCCACGGCGCGCACTTCCGTAAACAGCCCCGAGGACCAGGGAGGGAGAAGCAAACACACACACAGAAAACATAAACACAAGCAGGGTCGTCCGGAAAGAGCCGTCCGACCGTGACAGTACCCCCCTCTAACGGGAGCCTCCGGGCGAGAAGGGCGAGAGTCCAGTTGCTGATGACGTGCTTGCGTTGTGGGTATACTCCACCCAGGCCAACTGCTCGCTCCAGGTCGCTTGGTTCGATGATGCGACGCAATGCAACATGGCCTCCAGCTCTTGATTGGCCCTTTTGGTTTGACCATTAGTTTGGGGGTGGCAGTATGTGCCCAGTGAATGACCTGACTACGCGCTGTGGCTGGAACATAAAGTTTCCCTTTCGGGCCCGTGCCAGGGTCGGGCTCCTGTCGCTGGGCGTCCCTGACCACCCTTTCAATCTCCCATGTCAGTGCACCCACGATGCAGGTGAGGGGCAGGATGGGTTTTTCCTTCTCGTCCTCATCGGTCACGGGTGCGAACTGGCGCGACAACGCGTCTGGCTTAGTGTTCCTAGAACCGGGCCTGTAAGTAATGGAGAAGTGAAAACGAGTAAAAAATAAGGCCCACCTGGCTTGTCGGGTGTTGAGGCGCTTGGCTGCCTGGAGATACGCCAGATTTTTGTGGTCCGTCCACACCACGAAAGGCTGCTCAGTGCCCTCCAGCCAATGTCGCCATTCCTCGAGGGCCCACTTGATGGCGAGCAACTCCCGGTCGCCCACATGGTAATTTCTCTCGGCCTGAGACAATCTGCGGGAGAAGAACGCACAGGGATGCAGCTTGCCATCGATCCGTTGGGAGAGAACCGCCCCCACGCCCGAATCGGACGCGTCCACCTCCACGATGAAAGGCCGGCCGAGGTCCGCCTGGACGAGGACCGGAGCCGAGAAAAACAGGTGCTTGAGCCGATAAAACGCTTGCTGGGCTGCGGAGGACCACTGGAAAGACAACTTAGGACAAGTTAGGTTGGTTAGAGGAAGGGCTACCTTGCTGAAATCCCTGATAAAGCGGCGGTAGAAATTGGCGAAGCCCAGGAACCTCTGCACCTCCTTGCGGTTCTTGGGAATAGGCCATTCCACTACGGCTTTGACTTTGGCCGGGTCAGCTCGCAAACGCACCTGTTCCACAATGAAACCCAGAAAAGAAACAGTTTGCACATGGAACTCACATTTCTCCGCTTTCACAAAAAGGCGGTTCTCCAATAGGCGCCGTAGAGCCAGACGTACATGGTTGATGTGCTCAGTCTGCGACCTGGAAAAAATCAGAATGTCATCCAGATACACGAAGACAAAATGTGCTCCAGCCAGTTACACACCCTTTGGCCCAGTCGATTTGGGGGTTGTGATGTTGGAGCCAAGGAAATCCCAGTACCAGTGGGGTGTGGGGGGCTTTGAATACCAACAAACTGATTTTCTCAGAGTGATTTCCCGAAATAATGAGTGTAACCTCCTGAGTGCGATGTGTGACGGAGGCTAGATGGCCGCCGTTTAAGGCTGAGACCTTCAGGACCTCTGGAAGGGGAAGTAGGGGCAGGCCTAAGATGTTGGCTAACTCTTCGTCTAGGAAATTTTGTTCAGAACCAGAGTCAATGAGTGCGCAGCAGGAGTGAGTGAGGGAGTGAGACATTAATTTAGCAGGGCAGCTGAGGTGAGGGAACACTTTTGTTGTGGCGCCCGCCAGTATCCCCACAATTACTGACGGGCCAACTCTTTTACTCGGTCTGGGCAGGAGTCAACAAAATGTCCTCTTTTTCCACAAAGAAAGCACTCACCAATCCGTTGTTTGCGCACCAGTCTAGAGGAGGAAAGCTTGGCTCCGCCGAGCTGCATGGGTTGCTCTTCATCCCCGTGTTGCTCCTCCTCCTCACTTCTCCACATCAGAGTAGGAAGGTCCCTTGATGTACCCGTGCCCCCAGCAGGCCGCCGACCATCCCCGGCTCTTCTGCCGAACTCCCGCATGTGGTCGTCTAAGTTAATACACATATTGATTAGAGCAGACAAAGCTTTAGGCAGTTCCTTGGTTGCTAACTCATGCTTAATATTCTCGTTAAGGCTGTTGAGAAAGGCTCCACGCAGTGCTTTCTCCTCCCAGCCCGACTCCTCCGCCAGGATCCAGAACTCCACGGAAAAGTCAGCAACACTCCTCCTACCTTGCTTCAGAGAAAACATGCGATTACCTGCGGCATCCGAGCTAGCGCCTTTATCAAATACACAGCGAAACTTGCTGAGAAAGACGTCATATGACAAAGACGGGTGGGTATTTAAAACTGCCTGAGCCCATTGAAGCGCCCGCCCAGTCATAAGTTGCACCAAATAAGCGATTTTAGCAGAATCAGAGGCAAAGGCACAAGGTTGCTGTCTAAACACAAGAGAGCATTGCGTCAAAAACCCCCGGCTCTTCCCCAACTCGCCGTCAAATTTTTCAGGTGCGGGGAGTGAGTACTCTCGCTGCCGCGGTGGAGGTGAAGGAGGATGCGGACAGGCTGCCGCGGCTTCCAGCGAAGGGGCGGGCTTCGTTGGAGCCGTATTAGGTGAGGAAATCAACATACCTTTAAGCTCTGTTATGGCTTGCAGAAGCGCGGTTTGTTCCTTTGAAACGTGCTTCAGCATTTCCTTGTGTCGCTCCAAAACCTCCGCTTGAATAGACAGCTGGCATGAAGCAGAATCCGCTGGGTCCATGGTGGTGGGATTATTCTGTCACGGAAAAGAGGGACCCACTGTGCTCACAGAAACACAGTGCGTTTATTTACAGTGAAACAGACAAGTCCAACAATTCACTCAAAAGTGCAATTTTCCAATCGTGCTCGTCCCTTGCTCCCAGTGCATTCCGTGTTGTAACTCCCTTAGTGTGTGTGCTCCCCAACTCGCTTCTCTGTTCGCCCCTCCTGGAGGAAGAAGGAAAATCCAGCGTTAGCTACACGCTAGCCGAATAACACGCTCACACTGCTCGCACAGACTATACCAGTTCGGAGTAATAATCCCACGTCAACTGTTGCCGCGAGTCCAGGTTAGATACCCCTTTCTAGCCTGGAGGGATGATTACCAACCGCTGGTCAGGTGCAGGTGGGCCGGCAAGAGCGATGAGGGACTCCCATTGACGACAGTCGCCAGGACACGCCTCTCCCACAGCGCGCACTTCCGTAAACAGCCCTGAGGACCAGGGAGGGAGAAGCAAACACACACACAGAAAACATAAAATCAAATCAAATCAAATCACTTTTATTGTCACATCACATGTGCAGGTACATTGGTACAGCACATGTGAGTGAAATTCTTGTGTGCGAGCTTCACAAGCAACAGAGTTGTGCAAAATACAATAATGTAAACAAGCAAAATACAAGAATGGCTACATCTGAAACTAATAAATATATGTACAATATATAATAGTATATGCATTTCTGGATGTGTATACTAAATATTTTTCTACGTGTGTGTGTGTGTGTGTGTGTGTGTGTGTACACATATTTTACAAATTAAATAGAGTAAACAATAAATAAAAATTATAAAAATATACAGAGTTGAGACATGTGCAAAACAGTGGCATTACTGTACAGTATGGAGTGCATAATGTTGAAGTTCCAGTAGTGAAAGTGAGGTGTCTATGACGTGTTCAGCAGTCTGATGGCCTGATGGAAAAAGCTGTCTCTCAGTCTGCTGGTATGGGACCGGATGCTGCAGAACCTCCTTCCTGATGGAAGTAGTCTGAACAGTCTATGGCTGGGGTGACTGGAGTCTTTGATGATCCTCCCCGCTTTCCTCAGGCAGCGCTTCCTGTAGATGTCTTGGAGGGAGGGAAGCTCACCTCCAATTATCCGTTCAGAGCACCGCACTACTCGCTGGAGAGCTTTGCAGTTGTAGGCGGTGCTGTTGCCATACCAGGTGGTGATGCATCCAGTGAGGATGCTCTCAATGGCACAGTGATAGAAGGTCCTGAGGATGCGGGGGCTCATGCCGAATCTTTTCAGTCTCCTGAGAAAGAAGAGGCGCTGCTGCGCCTTCTTCACTGTTTTGTTTGTGTGTACTGACCACGTAAGATCCTCAGCCAGATGTACACCAAGGAAGCGGAAGCTGCTCACTCTCTCCACAGCAGCGCCGTTGATGGTGATGGGGGTGTGTACTTCTCTGCACCTCCGGAAGTCCACTATCAACTCCTTTGTCTTTGCGACGTTGAGGGTGAGATGGTTGTCTTGACACCAGTGGGTCAGGGCGCTGACCTCCTCCCTGTAAGCCGTCTCATCACCATTGGTGATAAGACCCACCACTGTAGTGTCGTCCGCAAACTTCACAATGATTTTGGAGTTGTTAGTGGCTGTGCAGTCGTAGGTGTAGAGTGAGTATAGGAGAGGGCTCAGTACACACCCCTGTGGAGCACCAGTGTTCAGTGTGATGGGGGATGAGGTGATGCTGCCCAGTCTGACCACTTGGCGTCTGTCAGACAGGAAGCTAAGGATCCAGCTGCAAAGGGAGCTGCTCAGTCCTAGATCCTGCAGTATCCTGTCCAGCTTCGAGGGAACGATGGTATTGAATGCTGAGCTGTAATCTACAAACAGCATTCTCACATACGTGTCATAAACACAAGCAGGGTCGTCCGGAAAGAGCCGTCCGACCGTGACAATCACTAAAGATATTGTTTTATACCTACACTGTTCTAGCTTGATAGCATAAAGCATGATAGTGTAGTATCACATCACAGTCACAGTGACATGCAGAGATGGGCAGTAACGCGTTACTTGTAACATGTTACTGTAATCTGATTACTTTTTTAAAGTAACGAGTAAAGTAAGGGATTACAATCGCAAAAACGGTAATTAGATTACCGTTACTTTCCCGTAGGAACGCTGCGTTACTGCGTTACTAAAACCGTGATTTTTTTGTGAGAATGTCTCATGACAGTGACGTAAGCGAGTGCGACGTTTGTGACAACAGCTGTGTGCAGATCAACAATGGATAATATATCGAGTGCGGGAGAGAGTATGAGTGTGCAGCGTTTAAAGCGTGGAAGTATTGACATTACTTTGAGTTTGATTCCATAAAAAGTGACAAAAACATTAGTGTCCGTTGTGCGTGGGAAGAAAACTTCTTTTTACAGCAAAAAAAACCCCCCTAAACAAGCACCAAGTGCGCAACGACGTAATGGGTAATTCACAGAGAAACTCGCGGATTCTTCCACTGACCGCTGCGGCACACCTAGACCAGGGCACACCTCTGCCTACCCTACTCCTGCTTTACAGGTGAAAATAGAGCAAAAGGACCGCTAGTCTTTGACTTTATGTATTTTCTGCTGTGTTTTACTTGCATCTATTTGAAAGACTGAGTGTAAACACAAAAAATATTTTATTTTATGTGCTGGAATGTGCAGAAAATAGGTTTCAATGTTAAACTAATTTCTTCAAGTCAGAGAATGGTGCATATAATTTAATTTTTACTTGATGCATAAAGTTAAAAGATTAAAACTGATAAAACAAGTTAAAAAAAAGAGACTTTTCCATTTGATTACATTTTGTATAATGGATTATGCAGAAAAAGTAGAATTGGGCTGAAAGCTCTATCGCTTTATTACCTATTCAGGTTGTAAATCGTGTTTTTAAAAAGTAACTAAGTAACTAAGTAATTAATTACTTTTGAAAATAAGTAATCAGTAAAGTAACGGGATTACTTTTTTGGGGTAGTAATCACTAATTAGTTACTGATTACTTTTTTCAAGTAACTTGACCAACACTGGTGACATGCTAGTGGTGTAGTAGAATGTTATGTAGAAAGTTCTGTATGAAAGCAAGATGCCCAAGGGCTTAGCATGGTTTTCTTTTGCGTTTGAGTGTGCGTGCTTACAGCAACACCTCAGAGGAGAGAACTTTTTAAATTAGTTAACTGACTTGCAACTTAACTTGTATCACTAGTGATCATTTTGGTGTCATATTTTGACTACAGTAAGAGATCATTTAAATGTTTAGGTTCTTCTTTTCAGTGTATTAGCAACTCTTAAAAAAATTAAAATGCAAAGCCTGTTGCTGTGATGTTCCACCCTGATCTTCATCTGCTGACAGTGCTAGTGTTGGTCTCAGAAACACAGCTAGAACACAGTGTTCTAGTTTGTCAAATGTAATAAGATGAGTAACTATAGTACAAATGCCCATCCGTGCATTTTTCTGGTCTTTGCTGTTTGTTTGGGGGTTTTTTTTGTTGTTCTCTCTCTGGTGAGTTAGAAATACTACCTCACCAGGCTTTCACTATGCCTACAGGTTGTCAAGGTACTGAGGAGGACTAATCCCTGAAAAGAGGGATTGAGGTTATGTGCTACAGAGCTGGTTGAGGTGTTTACAGACGTTTTTAATTTGTCCCTCACCCAGTCAGCTGTAGCCACATGCTTCAGGTCCACCACCATAGTGCCCCTCCCAAAGATAACTGGTTTGAATGACTATTACCCCATCGCACTCACTCCAACTTTAATGAAGTGTTTTGAGAGCATAGTCATAGTTGTTTTGAGAGCATAGTCATGTCCATGTCCAAATGTGATAATTGCAAATACCTACTGTGTAATTTTCCGAGTCTTTCCAGTTTGGGCATGGTTTCTTTTGTTTTTGTCTTGCTTTGGTACACCTACTCATTTCCGCATTTCAGCTGCAGCATGAAATGCTGTTTCATTCAAAGTATGTTTCAATGTGTTATCATTCTGAGTCAGTGCTTCTCATTACTTAAACCTTTTGACGTCATTCAACAGATCAAAAATATGTAATTCTTGTAGAAGAAGTAAGCACAGAGGTAAGAGGTAAAAAGGGGTGAATCCATTTAAGGTCTTTCAACAAAGCAACACAGGAAATAATGTAACTGTAGTTTTAAAAAATGTATAAACCAGTTCTTCTCTGGATGAAACCTGCATGCTCAACAAGCCCTAACACAGTCCTTATCAGCTTTTGTTTTGTTTTTTACAGTAGTTTTCACTCCCAAAATGTACTGCTGCATGTCTGCCTCTCAGACATTTTTAGATGTGTTCCTTTGATAGTAGAAACTCCCTCATCAAGCTGATTAATTTCGAACCATTAATTTTCATTGCTGCAAGTAGAATATATAGTCATTATTGAAATATTTTGGCAGCTCTTTAAAAAAATGCCTTTCATCAGAGTTTAAACTGTAAATGTCAAAGTTAGAACACAGTGTTCTAGTTTGCCAAATGTAATAACACGAGTGACTATATTACAAATACCCATTCGTGCATTTTCTGGTCTTTCCTGTTTTGTTTTATTTTTTTTGTTGTTCTCTCTCTCTCTCTTTTTTCCATGTGCATGTTCTCACAAAGACTGCTGAACCCTGCCCTTAACTACAACCTTTAAAATCCTCTTTCGGTGTGTGATCTTGAATCAATATGTGTCCTTATTAAAACTGAGGAATTCTGAGATGATGGCTGTCAACTCACAGCCAAAAAAGGTGTGCTACTACTTTGTGGGGGATGAAGCACACAGGTGAATCATGCAAGGACATTTGTTTGCAGCTAAACTCCATGCCAGCTACAGAGCTAACTTGGCAGGGCATTTTAAAGGAGATTGTGCACTTGTAAATGTAACCATGGATATTGACCCTATTATATTACAGGGAGTGCAGAATTATTAGGCAAGTTGTATTTTTGAGGAATAATTTTATTATTGAACAACAACCATATTCTCAATGAACCCAAAAAACTCATTAATATCAAAGCTGAATGTTTTTGGAAGTAGTTTTTAGTTTGTTTTTAGTTTTAGCTATTTTAGGGGGATATCTGTGTGTGCAGGTGACTATTACTGTGCATAATTATTAGGCAACTTAACAAAAAACAAATATATACCCATTTCAATTATTTATTTTTACCAGTGAAACCAATATAACATCTCCACATTCACAAATATACATTTCTGACATTCAAAAACAAAACAAAAACAAATCAGTGACCAATATAGCCACCTTTCTTTGCAAGGACACTCAAAAGCCTGCCATCCATGGATTCTGTCAGTGTTTTGATCTGTTCACCATCAACATTGCGTGCAGCACCAACCACAGCGTCCCAGACACTGTTCAGAGAGGTGTACTGTTTTCCCTCCTTGTAAATCTCACATTTGATGATGGACCACAGGTTCTCAATGGGGTTCAGATCAGGTGAACAAGGTGGCCATGTCATTAGTTTTTCTTCTTTTATACCCTTTCTTGCCAGCCACGCTGTGGAGTACTTGGACGCGTGTGATGGAGCATTGTCCTGCATGAAAATCATGTTTTTCTTGAAGGATGCAGACTTCTTCCTGTACCACTGCTTGAAGAAGGTGTCTTCCAGAAGCTGGCAGTAGGACTGGGAGTTGAGCTTGACTCCATCCTCAACCCGAAAAGGCCCCACAAGCTCAGCTTTGATGATACCAGCCCAAACCAGTACTCCACCTCCACCTTGCTGGTGTCTGAGTCGCACTGGAGCTCTCTGCCCTTTACCAATCCAGCCACGGGCCCATCCATCTGGCCCATCAAGACTCACTCTCATTTCATCAGTCCATAAAACCTTAGAAAAATCAGTCTTGAGATATTTCTTGGCCCAGTCTTGACGTTTCAGCTTGTGTGTCTTGTTCAGTGGTGGTCGTCTTTCAGGCATGCATGAAGACGATGATGTGGACAAAATACTAATTTGCCTAATAATTCTGCACTCCCTGTATCTTCTAGGTTACTTGGGGGATTCTGTTGGTGTCCTGTAGTGTGATGAGAATATTAGGTAATACATTATAACACAGCTGTAACTAAGTGTATTTTCAATGTCGTTTATATCGAATTTACATTGTGATTGTATTTAAAAGTATATTCACTAGAAAAAGTGGTTGGCAAGTCAGGATTTTACAGGAAAAAATAAATAATACCTCACCAGGCCTTCACTATACCTACAGGTTGTCAAAGTACAACAGTGGTGTAAAAGAGCTGCAAACCAAGTATGATACATTCTTGGTCCATCAAATATAGCTGAACAGCACAACAGCAACTGTGCTTTACTTATGGTTAACTTCTGCCACCTGCAGTTTTTATGAGCATTGCATGTGCATTTGGAGCAATGTAAATGTATTTACGTCAAAGAACGTAACTTAGAACTGCAGAAATTCAAAAGCCTTTGTGGACTGGACAGAAGAGAGGCAAATGGGACACCTGAGGGGGGGTTGAACCATGTAAGAGAGTGAGTATTAGTGATCAACAATACAGTATCACACCCATTAAGTTTGCTCTTTAGCTAGACTTTAAGTCTAGCTGTAACAGGTCTAAAATTAAGATTTCGACTCACTTTCTATCCTCAGCCTTTGGATGTCAATATCTGTTGATCTGTTGTCGCTATGTTTGAAATCTGCCAATATTTACATTATACCTTGCACTATTTGAACATGTTGTGTTTAAAACTACTCATATAGTAACATATTTAATATACTGTGGTAACCAGGAAAAGGAAACAGCCAAGTTATCATTATCGTCACCAGTGAGTTGTAGAATTAGACTGCTGATTGAATAGAAGCACAAACATGACATCTAGTGGTGAACACAGTTACAGTGCATGACACCATGTACTAAAAGGTCAATTGTCATTAGATCCCTCATGTTGTTTTCCTTACAAACACGCTGATCATTTTTATTCTCTTGTACATGTATGAAATGCTGCAGCAGTGGTCTCAAAAGTAATTCTTTATTTTGATTTTTTTTTTTTAAACAGCAATGTAAATTTTTATGTGAGGAAAAAAAAGGGAGTCTTAAATGTCTTGATGCATGCTCAAGTCTTAAATGTTTTACTGCTCTCTAACATGACAGATAATGAAGTTTTGCCAGAAAAGCACATATACAGTACTAAAATATTGTCCAACACAAGGATGGTGTGACAGAGCAACAATAAGCTGTATGAAAAACTCATGTTTTACAAATCACTGTACCCAATTCATCAGCTGATTTAACTGAGATATAGATATCTATATAGATAGATATCTATATATCTTGTTTGGTTGGTTTTATTAAACCCTGATTCTTTTGTCCCCATGAACAGAACAGAGAAAACCGACTAATAGTGTGTTAAAACATTTATATTTCTTTTTATTCAATCATCTTCCGGAAGAGAGAGACCCCTGTACAGCCCAAACGCCTGTTGCAGGATTTCTAACATTAGAATTATAAACTGTGCCTCATATAGGTTTTATTTTGGTACTCTACAAATCACACAGTTTCAAACATTGCTTATATGGCAAAGCTCCTCTTTTCTGTGTCTTATCTATTAATATGCCTGTGCACTAAAACTTCCTGTTTTTCAGTCTGGCTGAGCACTTAGTTTGTGAGTCAAACGTGGCCTTGCTCTACAAGCCTTCATTATTAAAGTACATAAAACAATATAATAAGAAAATAAGGATACTAATGATATTAATTTCATGACAGTTTCAGTTTTTTTGTTTTTTGAGTAGAGATGGTCACTGCCCTCCAAAGTCCTTTTAAGATTGGAGAACAGTAGGTGGACAGATCCATTTTGACTTCTAACAGCATCCTTTCAAAATACAGAGCCAATCAAATCAAATTAAAACAATGATCAAAATGTGTTCTGAAGTGAAATACTGAGCGGTTAGTATTATTGTACTACTAAATCATCCAGTTTCCCCTTTACCTGAAAGAAAGGGCAAATCATAACATACCACTGTGCCACAATAAGCAAAAAAGGTAATGAGTGTGTTTGTGTGTGATTAAGACTAGTTGTGTGTGATACAGCCATTTATCCAGGACCAATTAATACAGGAATAGTATTGCTGATACCAATACCAGTACAAATACTGATACTTTCAACTTATAAAGGCACCTTATGTAGGAGATCGATGTGTCACTTTGTCAAATCTGAACACAATTTAATGACACCTAAATCATTTTGATTTTGACTTTCCAGGATAATTAGTTAACACAATAAAACACACATGTCAGCTATCTTGCGTTTTGAAACTGTCTTTTTTGAATACCTGTAATATAAATGTGTCTTTGTAGCACTTTGGAACCGTTTCTGTTCATGTTCATGTTTGAGGTATATATATTTTCATCTCCAATAAAATAATGAATTCATTTATTTAACAGAATTCAGTGGGCTGAATATATTATTTGAAGACCTGAATATAGTTTTTAGGTTGTCAGTCTGCTAAAGTAGCAACAATAACACTAACATTGAGTAATACTGAAGAACCGAACATGGGTTAAGACTGAAAAATTACGTTCATCCCTACGTGAGCTACATATTTAATATTCTCATCTCTGAAAGAACTGAGAGACTTGAGTCCCTCTCTGAGCTCTGTCTTGGCCATTTGTGTCTGTCTGACAGATTTCCTTCCTCCCCTCTTCCCCCTTTTTCATAATTTCATGTCTTTATACAAGTTGATGGTGTTGCCACAATAGAAAATGTCCTTTCAGTACACATGACTGGTTGCAGTGTTTTCATTTACAGCTACAAATTTAACATGGAAGTATATATATATATATATATATATATATATATATCCTGTCTAATATTGACTGTTTGTGTGCTGACACATCCACACCTTCTCTGTCAACATTCATTTCAACAGAAATTTGACTTGAAGTTCCATCACAGCACATGTGTTACCAATACCCTGACACTGACATGTCAGTCATTATATCTCTCTTCAGTCTCTAAGTTCAAAATGAAAACTCTCACTAGAGGTAATTAATAATTTCAGCTTTCAATGCAAATACTGCACCCTGGTAAAGTCTCCATTATAATGTCAAAGGTAGGCTTTACACTCACCATAGAAAAACTATGCAACCTACCTAAGAATTATCTGTCCTATGCAGCAATCTGATTTCACGTAATAAGAAATCTTGAAATAAGACTTTTTAATCCAGAAAAAAAATGATTACATTTGAGAATTCAAGAGGGTTAAACAACATTTAAAAAGCTCAATTTTAGATAAAATTACTTAAAATGAATCTATTAAGCCCCCAAAGTAAGGTAAATATACTAAATGTAAGTCCTTTTCTATGTTTTGAATTGTTAATTGTAGAAAATGAATGCACTGCAACAAGAAAATTAGTTCTAATACAATGAAAATCTACTCAAGGTTAGTGAAGTATCATTAAGTTGTTTCTTGATTGGAGTTGGCTATTTCTTGACTTCTACTGAAATCACAACCAGGACAAGACTGATGGATGGCAACACTGATTACTCTCATGAGAAAAAAACTCTTTTTATCAACTATATAGGGCTGCTGCACAATCCCTAAAAATCTACATTTTCCCCTTAAAAAACACCAGACATTTTTGCCCTTTAACTTATGTTACAGTCATATAGTCACACAATGTTATAAATAATGGCATAAAACCAAAAAAGACTTAAACCTCTAAAGTGTCATTAAGGAACAAATTTGCTTTGTAAGGAGTTATTAGTAAATCACTTTCTCAGGACATTGTTAGGCTAATTAGGAACAAACGTTACACAAAGGTTTATAAGCTACACATGTCTAGCCTTTTTTTGTTGTGTATGTTGTGTATTATACAGATTGTAACCATGTTAATTTCACCACGTTTTTACGGAGTAATTGAAAATGAACACAATTTCATCCTAGATTTTAGACATACAATATTACTGTACATTGATGCAATTAACTCAAACACATCATACAACACTACAAAAGAGTTTTTATAGAGAATTGGTAAGGTTTTGATGTCAAGATGTCTTGGTTAAATTCTAGGAAAGATCACAGCAAGAGTGATGATCTCAACACAGTGACAACAGTGGACAGAGGTTAAAAGAAATTATGTCAAAGAGGTTCCATGTCTATTACAATTTGATGGAAACAGGGTCCTGCCCAAGTATTAATCCAGTCACTTCATTCTTTTCATTCAACAATAGTTCATAATCTTGTAAGAAATGAAGAGACCAGTTGCTATAGTTTGAGGGGATTTATGTCCAATTCTTGTTTGGATTTTAGCTGCTCTACAGTCATGGGTTTTTGTTGAATTTTTTTGGAATATTACGAACAGCTTATTGTTAATTTGGATCTATGAAAACAAAAGGAATTAAAAGAAGAATTCCAAGCAACACTTCTCTGTGACATTTGCAGTGTTTCACTTGAGAGAAAAATAAACATTAAACATAATATGCCTGCTGAACTCTACTGAGTAACATGAGCTAACAGCAAACATTATAATGTGTCTTCATGCAAAAGTATCACATAACATTACGTTTATAACAGTGGTTGTCATTTTCCAAAAAAACAACAAAAATAAATAAATAAATAAAAAGAGCAGAGACCTAACTACTATTTTGTTTAAAATAAATTAATTAATAAATTAAATGTATTTTTCTGAATAGGACAAACCCCTTATGAACCATATAAGTGAAAAAGAAGATTAAGTCTTGAAAGAAGCATTTAATAACAGACAAACAAAAAATATATGACAGATTCCTAAGTATGAATGAGGATATCCAGTTGTTGTTGTTCTGGCAGCATTAAGCTGTGGCTTTAATTAAGCAATTTATGTTTTCCTTTACTTTGTTACATGTTTTATTAGCACATTGCCACACTCATATGCTGCATGCTAACTGTGTTAGCTAGAATTAGCATTTTAACACAGCGCCATATATACAGTAGCTTGATAGTTACATCATGCAAGTTTTTTTGACTCATCTGCCTGTTGTTATTGTTTTGTTTTCATTTTACTGATAATGCACACTGAATTTACATGTTTTTGAATTTATCAAGCAAGAGTATTTGCATGTAGGTAATTTTTTCATTCATTAACTTAAAAAGTATTTTAATCTGCCTCAAGTAGACAGTCCTTTGTGGAATTTCAATACATGTCATTTTGAGGTTGGGTTCTTTTTTTTTTTCATTTTGCAAAAAAAAAATCATCCTTTTTTTCCTTTTTATGTTACTTAATTTTTGGTTACCTAAGACCAGCATCACAATGAAAGTTTAACTGAAGAGCAGTTTTTCAGTTCAAGTATCATAATACAAGACAACACTAACCCCTCTTTTGTACTTATGTGATGTTTGTGCATTCTACCCACTTGGTATGGAGCAAACAATCAATACTTTTTAAAAAATAAATATAATTTTGTTATTGTTTTCCTTTGGGCTTACTCTTAGTTTCCATATTTGCACATTTGGTTCTCATTTGAATAGTCCACCACCAGAGGTGGGTAGTAACGAGTTACATTTACTCCGTTACATTTACTTGAGTAACTTTTTGAAAAAAATGTACTTTTAAAGTACCTTTTTTGTATGTTACTTTTTACTGTTACTTGAGTACATTTTTGAAGAAGAAACGGTACTTTTACTCCGCTACATTTGCAAAATTCGACTCATTACTTTTTAAAAAATAATTAGTTTAACACATTAGATATCATGCTGCCAGTGAAGTTTCTGATAACGTTTTTACCAATCAGATGTGGCCATGCAGTCACATGACCAGTTTGAAACTGGCGGGCAGAGCCGCCCAAGCCTTTCAAAGTAGTGGACACATGTAAAGAAGAAACACATGAAAACATGACAGAGCCTATTGTCTACGCTAGAGCTGAAGAGGATGAACACCCTTGGCCTCATATACAAAGAATGTTTTGCATAAAAGCAGTACAAAAGAACAGCTATGTCTTCAGTGTCAGTGTCTTCAGTGAGAGCCAAAACAAACCAACTTTTCCGCGTGAAAAAACGTGTAACCTGAGGAAACGGTAAGTTTTCTCTAAATATCTTTTTAGCTGTGGTTAGCTGGATGTCAGTCTCATGTTACAGTAGACTTGCAGCTCAAGCTGTTAAAGGGACGAGCCAAGGGCGTAGATTTGGCATGGACGGAAGGGACACGTCCCCACCAATATCCAGCGGTTATTGAATTGTCCCCACCAATAATTTGATCTCTTCGACTAAAGAAAAACAATCCTTATAGCACCCAGCGGTGGAGAAAGAGTTAAATTACGTCCTCTACTGGAGTCCTACATCATGTGACAAATATGGCCAATGTGATTGGCTGAGCCTTTCAGTGAGCTCTGTTTAGTTTTAGCAGCGGCAAACATGCGCTGCGAGGCCCTGCAAGGAAGAGAGGAGGACGGCAGCAAAGAGGAAGAACCTGGATATAAGAAAGTGTTTTTCAAAGAAACCTGTCAGTCACTTAAAGCCAAGTTCACTCGTGAAATGTGTCCGTCATAATAACGTTACAGGCTATGCTAGGCTTTGGCCCACATCAGTCTAAGTATGTAACCATGAATAACGTGTTTTGGAAACTAACTGCACAACAGGCGGCACTATTAGTTCTCTCAGTCTCAGAGCAGCATTTCTAATTTTGATTGAAACTGTCAGAGAAAACAGCAGCCTCGAGCAGGCCAGGATATTAGTTTACAGAGGCTGTTAAAATTATATGTCTAAGGTTAAATGTTGGTGACACAATAATTTCATCCTAATGGCACTGACATATTCATAGGGTTAATTTTTGAGACAAAATATCATGAGGTAGTCAGATTTTGCAAATATTCCACCTTGTAGTGCAGTTTGCACAGTTTTAAAATGCACTCACGCTACAAACATTACTGATGAGTCAAGATCTGCCCAATTTGACAGAAACACTGAAGCGGCTCCACATTTTATTCTTATTGTCATGTATGTCCTATTTGTCAGGTGACAGAAGAACCAACACAAAGCTCAGAGAGTAATCTCACAGGTGAAATTGGAGGATGACTTGTTGGTTCATGACTGTATTTGAAGCACATGTGTGACTGCATGTATGTGGAATGTCTCACTGGTATTTATCAGGTGACAGAGGCAGCTCTGCCATGTTGTAGCTCAGACGGGAGAAGAGGCGAGCTCACAGGTCACTGACTGATGATTTGGTGCTGTAGATTAACGAGAGAAAAAAGCATGTGTTTGGCTCCTTCACATAGTGGATATTGAGTTGCTGTGTGGGACACCAGTAGTTCATGTCTGTTGCTGTAACAGTAGTTCATGTTTAGAATAAACAAAATCCCAGCTCGGGGCAATAGTGCCTAAAATGTTGCATAATTTTGCTGAGAGATCTTTTACTTTGTGGTCATCTTAGATGAGTAGTTTTATGGACAAAACCCACCAGGTCATTCAGTGTTCCCTTAGTGCCAAAATATAACAGATGTTGGTGCACTATAACTGAACTAATGTTGTTAAGTCCTTAAAGTCATATTCTTTTATTGTCATGACTGTATTTGAAGCTGTTTTTATTTTTATATGATACCTGATTTATATGGAATATGGCTGAAGTAAACTAAAGCCTAAAATACTTAGTCAGTCATTTGTTTAATAGTAATTTAACATTATATAATTAACATATAAAACTATGAATTGTGATTTTAAATGGTTTAAAAGCAGGTAGAATAGCATAAGTAGGCAAGTATATTTACTTCTTTTTTTTTTTATGAAGAAGCAAAGACAAAAAGGAAAAAAAAGAAACAGGGCAGGGTTCGGTGGCTGAATCATCCGTCCCCACCAATGGCAAAACCAAATCTACGCCCTTGGGACAAGCTGTCGAGCTCGAGCTGCGAGTCATATTTTCGGTGCTACGTTGTAGTAAGTTTGTGGATGCTTTGTGCAGCTTCGCTGTCCTTTTAACTGCTCGCTGGTTAGCTAGCGTGAGCTATAAGCTAACAGCTAGCCTGGTTAATGACGCTAGAGCTCCACGCACATGCAAACAGCTCATCTCTACTGCTTTAACTGTTAAAACAGAAGGCAATACTGAGGGTAACAGGGTTTATTATGTGAAACAGCAGCTTGTTTAGTTTAAACAGTCTGCATTAAGCTGGACAAATACTGTGCGATTTTTTTTTTCCAGTCGCATTATTCAGCTCCTGCTCAAACTGTACAATTGAATCGCAGGGGTTAGAAGTTCATAGGTGACGATGCAGGGTCTCACAATATACGGCCCGATGCTCTGATGCAACTTGAGTGTTCAAACTGTGTGTCCATAACATGAAGCTTATCATACAAAATCTGTCTCTCGCTCTCCCTCTCTCTGTCTTTCACTCACACAGACACACGCACCACCACCATGAACTTTGCTAAATTACTTATGAAAAACATTGGCCAGGCAGCTGCAATTGAGCAGCAGTGTCCATCCAGCTCTTTTCATGGTTGTTGCAGTCGTGATAATTTTGTGAGGCCACACTGAAAAAAGACTCGGATACGGAAGCGTAGAGCTGCCACCCAGGCAAAAGAAAAATAGAAAAGTGAAAAGTATATTGTTCTAACAATATACTTTTCATGTTTGTACAATATACTATCATGTTAGTACAATATACCTTTCACGTTTGCACAATATAATATCACGTTATTACAATATGCATAATTATCACGTTCGTACAATATAAATATTAAATAGGCTACATCGCAGCTCCAGTCACGGCTTCCATCACTGTCTTTCTCATCTTTTCCCAGAGTAACAGCCAAACAGTAGGATATATTGGCTATCACTGCTTAGCCTTGCACGCGTTCTTATTTTAAACTTAATCTGGAATTCATTGCAAATGAATGACAAGATTTTGTTTTTCTACAAGAGTTAGTAAAAAACATCTCCAGTGTCATCAAATCTTCTTGCCAAACATCCGCAGCTTGGCAGTGTATACAGCACTATAATGACCAGACCTAATTCTTTTGAAAACCATACATCTTTCCACAGGTCTCAACTTCATCAGACAAGACTTAGGCTACATTGACACTGCAGGTCTTAATGCTCAATTCCGATTTTTTGATCAAATCTGATTTTTTTGTCTGCTTGTTCACACTACAAATCAAATGCGACAGCAAACACTCTCTAGTGTGAACGCTCAAAGCGGCCCGCATGCGCAAAAGAAGATGTCACACACAACGCGCTCTGTTTAGACCGAGAGCAAACAATATTGTTTGACTGATGGCCCATAACCCTTTAAGACCTACCATAGAACAAAGTCCGCCAGATCTTATATTATATTTTTACATGCTGTAGTGCCATTTTTGGGAGCATTTCAAGTTGCTATACATCAATATAACCATTATAACCCAAATTTTAATAATATGTATGCATTAATTGCATAGTAACTACAAAAAGTGCAATAAACTACAAAAAAAATTGAAAATCGTTTTTATTTTTTTAACATATATTTCTAGTTAAAGAAATTTAAGAGGCTTATCCCTCAAAACTGTAAATACAAAAAAGTTGCACAATTTAGTTGCAGGAAATTTAGTTTGAGTGTCTTCATAGCTTTATTTTTGAAATACACCAAATTTTATATACTGCAGGAAAAACAAAAATAAATATTGTAATGCAAATTTGCAAAAACAGCATATGCATCAAAATTTTGAGTTCTAAGCATCCCAGAAATGATACAGAAAGTCATAAAGTCAAAGATAACTTTTAAAAACACCAGTATAGGCTTATGAGGCCCTGAAGTAAAAAAAAAAAACTACACTTCCGCGAAAATGAGGTCACTTCCGGTTTCGGGCAGGTAATGGCGGACATGCGATAGTTCGCGCTGACGTCTATTCCTACGTAGGAAGTGTTCTGAACAGCTGATAATATTCCAGAAAGCCTGTTTGTGGAATATTATGTTTTTGTTGCTGTAAGCGCTTTTTATGCAATTTTTGCAAAGCTATATGTGGAAGGAAAAGCTGATGGCATAAGATGTAAGTACAATTCCTCCGGTTTCATATGCAAAAAAAATTATTGCGCTAGCTTACGTGGTTCCAGTTCTACCGGGATTTAAAAATAGTTACGCAAAACAGAGTGTGCCTGCTCTGACCGGCTTTAAAGGGTTAAAATAAAGACTTCGGACTTTACGTTTTTTTGCTTTAAGTTATTTTGTTATTTACATAATAATGTAGATAACCTAATAATTATCCTTATTGCTGTTTCAGAGGAGCGGTGCTTCAAATGATAGTTGCACATTTCTGTCAGAATCTGCAGATTATGCAGTCCAAATAAAATGTTAACGTTTCACTAACAAATACAGTGGATGGTCAGGAACCGTTCGCGATGTCTTCTCGGGCGCTTCTGCGGCGCTGATAATTGGCGTCTGTCTTGTGTCAGTGACGTAAAGGACGGATTTAATGCGACATGACCGTTCAAACAGCAGTCGCTTTCTAAAACATCGGATATACATCGGATTCAGTACCACATACGAAAGTGACCCAGATCGGATTTGAAAATATCGCATTTGTGCCGTTCACACTGTCATACCATGATCGGCTATGGGTCGCATAGTGTCAGAAAAATCAGATTTGATGCGCTTTTGCCTGCAGTGTGAACGTAGCCTTAGACTCAGAGCTGGATGAGGCCAGCGGAAATAGCAGCCTAACCAACTAAGATGATGGATCCATGGGGTCAGGAAAGCCAGAAGCAGGGAGCTGGAGAGCTACCTTTCATGTCCATTCACTGGAGGTGTGGATCTATTGCATGGCTTTCCTCACATCAAGAAGCTCTCAAGAAGCTGTCGATCTCAAGAAGCTGTGACAAAACAAATTTCCCACGTGTGGCACTAATAAAGGTTATCTTATCTTATCTTATCTTATCAAATGCAATCAATGCAGCTCTTCATGCATCTGGAGCTTGTGAAGGACTTCTTAGTCAGGCAGGACTCCTGTTCACTGCTAAACAGTTACAGCTTCACAGATAGAGAGCAAACTGCTACTGAAGCTTAACCATCACTTCACTGAGTGAAGAATTGGCACATTTTTGCTAAATATGCAGAAATAGATGCACACCCATACAATTTATGGTAAACTGAGCTGCCTTGTATGTACATTTGTTGAAGTTGCCTCATTCTAATGTTTTCTCTGAGGCTGCTGTGCCATTTGGAGCAAAAATGAATATAAAGTTTACAGCATATCCTGTCACTGGAAATTGTTTGCATTTTTTATACATTTATATTATTTACTGTAGGTATTGGTGAAAAAAAGCTTTATGTTTTGAAAAACTGAAATGTGGAAATTTGAATTGTTGTGCCTTATTTTGTTGATCTTTTTACAACTGTTTACAACTTGCATAGTTCCCATTTCTGTATAGCTGTATTTCTCAGATTTCTGTAAAGTTATTTATTTCATATTCTGTATAGTTTTTCATATTTATATCCTGTTCATATCCTGTACATAGCTTGTACTCACTACAGCCTGTACATACTTATAGTTATAGAATATTCACAACATACTTCATACTGTGTACATTATAACATACCATAATAGACCCATTTCTGTAATATACTCACATATCTATATTATTGCTAATATATATTGTAATATATCTATATCACTAAAGCACTTCTGGATGGATGCAAACTGCATTTCGTTGCCCTGTACCTGTACATGTCAATGACAATAAAGTTGAATTCTATTCTAATTACTTTTGTTTTGTTTTTGTGCTGTTTGCACTGAAGCACCGCAGCAATTTCCTAATGTTGTAAACCTGCTCAACATTTGGCAATAAACCCCTTTCTGATTCTATTCTACATATATTCCTTTTGAAAATACTAAAATTTGTATATTTTTTTAGTTTTGTTTGTCTGATAGCATTTATTTAAAAAATAAATCAGACATTTCAAAAACTTACTCGCTACTTGAGTAGTCTTTTCACCAAGTCCTTTTTTCTCTTACTTGAGTAACTTTTTTGAAGACTACTTTTCACTTTTACTTGAGTAATAATATTTTAAAGTAATGCTACTCTTACTTGAGTACAATTTTTGGATACTCGACCCACCTCTGTCCACCACACATTGCATCCACAGATTGCATCTTTGCCAAGATGTTTTTCACTGCAATTTCTTTGGTCTCCACCCTTTTATGGAACTGATCTAAATATTCCTTTTTTCATCAAGACTTGAGCACCTGTCACAAATGTCCTAAAGTCATCATCCTTAAAACTCCACCCTTTAGAACAGTGTTGTCAAACTCGTGGCCCACATCACCCCTACTTGTGGTCAATACATTTACGTGAAGAAATGTAATCCAACTTGGCCCTTGAAGTTACGATTTTATGTTAGGGAGGATTTGTTTGTTCTTATGTGCAAAATAAAATAATTTCTTTAAAAAGCAAAAAATAATTTCATATGAAAACAATTTGACCAGAGAACACAAACATCTTGAGGGATTGGATGTGTTAGTTCAGTGAGAGAATTATTTGTAAAGAAAACAGTTTTCACTAGCAGTCAAAAACTAATGTGTACACTTACGTCTGCATTTTTATTTTGTTATATAAAAACTAAATTATAGCAGAAGTGCTGCCACGTGTCTGGCCAGAAAGTGAGTACCAATTTGATTATTTGGTAGTTGAATGAAAGGCTTCAGATAGTTTAAAAAAAAGTTTAAGCTAAAAAAATATGTCAGTGAGATGATAGTGCCATCAGTGGCCCACAGCTCATTTACGATTGAGACCCCTGCTTTAGAACGACACACACACTATATATATATATATATCAGTGATTCAGTGAATCGATGTCTCGTTCACTCTTGGCATACAGCTTGATGTCATCCATGTACAGGAGGTGGCTGACAACTGCTCCGTTCCGTAGTCGGTATCCGTAGCCAGTCTTGTTAATGATCTCACTGAGGGGGTTCAGGCCTATGCAGAATAGCAGTGGGGACAGAGCATCTCCTTGGTAGATCCCGCACTTGATGGTGACTTGTGCTATGGGCTTGGAGTTGGCCTCTAGTGTTGTACGCCACATCCCCATTGAGTTCCTGATGAAGGCTCTTAGGGTCCCATTGATCTTGTACAACTCTAGGCATTCCAGTATCCAGCTAGGTGCTGAATCAGAGAGCGAGCGAACAAATCACTCAGGACTCACTAACCCCCTCCCTCCTGTGCTGAATCAAAGAGCGAGCGAACGAATCACTCACTCACCCCCTCCCTCCTGGCTCACAGCTTCTTCTTCTTCTTGGTTGGCCACCAATGTTAAGGCGCATTACCGCTCCCTGGCTCACAGCGCAGTGGACATTTAGATGAGAAAATATATATTTGACACACTTAAGGAAAATACTAATAAAATACAAATAAACAAAATAAATGTTTATTAAGCAATTTTGATGGGAAGTTGCTTAATTTTAGAAATGTTTTTGCTCTTTTTTCTCTATAAAATAGTTTGTTTTTTTTTTTAATCATTCATCTTAGCAGTGGGATTTACATGAAAAGGGAAACAAATTAAGTTTGAGTGAAAATCTAAAATTTTTGCACTCTCTGGTCAACTGACTCAGTGAATCAAATGACTCAAAAAATCCGATTCACTTTGGTGAGTGACTCATTAACACTCGATTCAGTAAAAAGAATCAAATTTACCATCACTACTGTAGATAATTACAGGGCTTCACCACAAGGAGGAAGCAGTTCTGAGTATGGCAGGATACTGCAAGTCTTTACCACAAGGTAAAGTTTGTCAGACAAGAAAGAGACTGCAGACTGATCACATCTACAACTACTCTCTCCACTTTCTTTGTGTAAAACAGGTTAGTGTGTTATTATCTCAACACCTTTATAACGACACATAACTCTTTTCTATGTTATTATAATGAAGTTTTTATTTTATCATTATTTCTATTTTATTTTTTCTCAAATGTAGCTCCTAGACACACTTTTTCTGTCCTAATTTGTATCAAAAGTCTTGAATAGATTGACAGATCTAATTTCAATATGATAGAATGATCACTTATATGATTCACTACTATAAATGGGGTGTCGTGTACTCTCATTTTGGGAGATGGCTCAATGTGTTTTTGTTTATTTCTGTTAGTTCTTTTTACATATAATAAGATTAAACAGATGGTTTTAAAAAGATTACAAATTAGGTAATCCCAGTGTTAGCGTTGCTGCACAGATATATTGGTTAAACTGGACCAGAGTTCAGCTGCGAGTTGCAGCATGTTTCAGATGCGACAGATACTTTGAAATCAGACAGATAACATTAACCTCCTAGGACCTGGCGTCCACATATGTGGACATCACATTTTGGGTTGTCTCGACCAGTGCTTCCCAAACTTTTTCCAGCCATGTACCCCTTGAGATCTGTCACCCTCAGCCGCATACCCCCTGCTATGAACGACTCTTAATTAGTGTCTATAAATGCATTGCAATACCGCATGCATAAAAATAAATACTGCAGTCTATTATTTCTCACCACCAAATGAATTTATTAATATATTTTAGTTATGACAAAATTTTAATAACGAACTTTACTACTTAATACTAGCAGTGTATCAAAAGATTTATTAGAATTCACCGTTTTGTCGAGAGCTTAAAGGCCATATATGAACTTTCATTAAACAGAACTTTATTTAATGTGATGGATGTGCTTGAGCAGAGGCACATAGCTCTTCGATGTTTGGCTCAATTTGGGAAAGGCTGAGTCTTGTTTTCCACACAAAGTCTTGCTCTGTGTTTTGTTTTCATGTTTGTTAAAGCAGAAAATTCCCTTTCGCATAAGTATGTGGTGGCGAAAGGCATCAGAGTCTTGGCAGAGCGCTTAGCCAGCGCGGGCTGTTCAGTATGCAGTCCTATCCAGAAATCCGCCAGGGTCTTTTGAGCGTGTTCAACTTTTAGAGATCCATCTGTGGCGATCTCAATTAGGCTCTCCTGATCAGACGGTGATAACGAAGTAGGCACGGCGGTGAACGGGTGACCTATCCAATCATTTGAGCCATTCGTCTCTGGGAAGTATCGGCGTAACTGCACCGCCAGCTCTTGAAGGTGCACGTTACATTCGCGCTTTACACTTTTTAATAGTGTGAGATTATTAGAGCGCAGAAAATCATGCAGCACGGGAAAGACTTCAGTGTTGTTTGTATCGATGCAGTTCTTCCAAAGGTTTAACTTCTTTATCATGGCCTCAACTTTATCTTGAACATTGAATATAGTTGCAGAAACGCCTTGTAATCCGAGATTGAGCTCGTTCAGACGCGAAAATATATCCCACAGATAAGCCAGGCATGTAAGGTACTCTTCATCATGCAAACGTTCAGACAGCTCAAAGGGATGGTTACTGAAGAAAACTTTAAGTTCATCCCTCAGCTCAAAGAAACGGGTCAGCACTTTCCCTCTAGATAGCCAGTGAACCTCTGTGTGAAGTAATAATGTCTCATGCTCGCTGCCCATCTCATTGCACAACGCAGTAAATAAGCGGGAGTCCAGCGGCCTGGCTTTCACAAAGTTAACCATTTTTACGCTCGTGTCCAAAACATGTTTCAAACGGACAGGTATTCCCTTTGCAGCAAGAGCCTCTCGGTGGATGCTGCAGTGTACCCAAGAAGCATTTGGCGTGACTGCTTGCACACGCGAAACCACACCTCCGTGTCTCCCAGTCATGACCCGTGCGCCATCAGTACAGATGCCAACACATCTGTCCCACACGAGTCCATGTGTGTTCATGAATGTGTCCAGCTTTTTAAAAAAAAAATAATAATAATAATAATCTGCGGCAGTTGTCCTTTTTTCCAGCGGTTTACAGGACAGCATGTCCTCCTTGATGGTTCCTCTATGAATGTAGCGCACATATACAAGGAGATGCGCCAGGCCAGCCACATCCATGGATTCATCTAGCTATATTGCATAAAATTCACTGTGGCGTATGCGCAGAAGTAGCTGCTGTAAAACATTTTCTGACATTGCATTGATGCGCCGTGAGTGAGACAGTATTGTTTGATGATGGAATGTAGTGGTGTGCGATATTCACTCAAAAAAATAAAACATTAGATTTACTTAAAAAAGTTATGTCAAGTGGTTCCACACAACTGCTTTAAGTAAGTTTTAAGAAATGTTGTTACTTAGTTTGAACTCAATACTGTTAAGTTAGATTTACGTAAGTGTATTGGCTAAATGTAACTTAATTGCAATGCTTAGCTGATACTTATCTTTGTTGCTTTAAGCCTACATAACTTGTTTAGGCAATATCTTTGTAATACTGTTACTTAGCTGGTACATAACTTTTCTGCTTTAGAAGGACATAACCTGGTTAGGTAGTATCTTTGTAAAACTGTTATGTAGCTGCTACATAACTTTGTTGCTTTTGAATTATATAAAATTGTTAAGTAATTTCTATTCAATACAATTACAAATAAATCATTTACACTGGTTACTTCCATACAAAATAGCAAAGTTTCTTAAAAGTTACTTAAAGCAGTTATGTGGAACCACTTGACATAACATTTTTAAGTAAATCTTAGGGAGATCTTTTAGGAAGAAATGAAGACAGCACCCAAATTATCAAACACAATCCTGCCTTTAATAAGCACATTCAGTGCATATAAAATACTTTTTTCCAAGCACAACAGCTTAACACAAAGTGCAATCAATGCAACTTGTTACAAATTCCAAGTGAATATTTTGTGCAGAAAATGTAGATCATTATAAAGTGCTAACCAACTTGTCGTCAAACTAAAATGATTAAAAAAATGATCCAACAAAGTCCTGTCTTTACTAAGCACATTCAGTGCATATTAAATACTTGTTGACAGACCGAAAAGACTGTAGAGCCGTAGCTTAACACAAAGTGCAATCAATACAGACAACTTGTTACAACTTTAACTAAATACTTTGTGCATAAAACAATATTTTACTTCAAAGATCAGTGAAGTGAAAAAATCCTACATTTTACAAGACGTTTCAGGAATTATTTTCAAACACTGATAAGCATGAAAGAGCAAACTAAACTCATTTAAAACAGTGAAAATTGGCTGTTTTGTTCAAAAACTGTACTGTAAAACAGTGCTACTCAGTTTTTCAAGTTATGGTTACATCCCAAGTTGCAGACAGCTGCCAAATGTCACATTCTTTGAAATATCAAATCACAGTGGCCTAACCGCTAAAACTTTTTAAAATGACAACATACAGAAAATGACAGACAAGTAGTAGAAGAAGTGCAACACCAATTTTTAAAGTAACAGTATTTTGCTAAAATGCAAATGAACATTATTGTTCTCTAAAACTGGTGAATGTTCCCAAGAAACCGTACTGACAATGAAAAAAAGTGTTTATGAACAACTTAACTATACCTGAACATAAAGCATTCAAACTAAGTTAAGCAATAAGGGCCTCCCGCTTCCTCCTCTTTATTCAAGGAGTTTGTTTCTGAGCACTTGAACTTTGTTTGATAGCTTCTTAGCATCAAGTCCCATCAGTACTTTCTGAAAAAACTCAAAAGTGTACCTGAGGTTGGATGGGTAGCTCATGTTTAAAGTGTAGATCAGGCCGAACAACAACACAACAGCAGTGGCAACATCAGGAAGATCTCTGAGCACAGCGACACCCTCAATTATGATACCAATGTCTTCTGCCGGGTCAAGGTCACGCTCTCCTTCTGGTTTGATGACGTAGATGCCAATGAGCGTCTTCTCCATTTCACTTTCGGCCTCATGGAAGTCCACATCCTAAAAAAATAAATAAACATAATAATACAAGTTGCAGGGTTTCTTATCAATTAAAGGGATATTCCACCCAAAGTGGAAATTTGTCTATTACCATATTGCCAAGAGTTGTGAGAAAGTGAGAAGTGAGAAAAAAGCATTTTGTAACCAGCACAGTACATTTCTGATCTTATACCCATTGTTCCTGGTGAGCTCAATAATCATGTCGACTGCAAATGAAAAGTAAAAAGTAACACGACGGATTTGCAGGAGGAGGCGATTTAGACTTGGGCCTACATTACGGTTACGCCAAAGCACCCTGTAACCCGCCATGGCATAGCACTTGGATACAACAACAGTGGTTGAAAAAGCCTCTGGTTTCCATAAATAAACACATATTCGAATATCCATGCACCATGCAGCGGCGGCTTACAGTGTTGTATGTGGTAACCATAATGTATTCCCAAGTCTAAATCTACTCCTCCAAATCCTTCAAGTTACTTATTACTTTTCATTTAAAGTCGACATGATTATTGAGCTCACCAGGAATAATTCGTACCATTAAAGAGTCATTTGCAACCAAAATGCTTATAGTTCCCATTCACTCCATTTTTTAAATGCTAGGCAAAAGCAAATAGTGTCATGGTCCTGGGTCATTTTGACCCAGTGTTCTTAGTTTTTCTGTAGTTTTGTATTTTGTTTCTTATGTCCATTGGATTGTTTGGTTTGGTATTTGGATTCCCTCTGTGTCCATGTTTTTATTGTGGTGTTTGCTCTGGTACAGTGTTCCCATCCTATGTGTTCTGTGTTCTCCTCATCCCCTCGTATTCATCCTTCTTCTCTGCCTCTCTCTCTGCCTCTCTCTCTCCGTGCTCATCTCTGTGTACTGTGTTGTGTTTAAGGTCCACATCTTGGTGTCAGTATCGTCAGTTTCGTGTCCTCCCTGCTCGGCCATGAGTAATTGTCTTCAGCTGTGTTCCCCGTGTGTTCCCACTTCCCTCGTTACCTTCTGTGTATTTATGTCAGAGTGTCCCTTTGTTCTGTGTTGCGTCGTCCCTCTAGGTTGTGTGCATTTTCCGTGTCTTCCCAGCGCCTCAGCTTTTAGTTGCTCCCAGTATAGTTTTATATGACTTCTTATGTTCCTGTTAATAAAGACCGGCCTTTGAGTTCATCCCCGTGTGTCTAGAGCCGTGCATTTGGGTCCTCTCTTGCCTTCACACAGCCGCCGCATGACAAATAGACTGCTGCCGGATCAGGAGAATTATTGCACTGGTTACAAAATTATTTTTTCTCACTTATCTTACTCTGGGTAATATGGTAATAGACCAATTTTCACTTTGGGGTGGAATATCCCTTTAAGCTGCAAAACAGTAGACAGCTCAGAGCGAGATGAGAGGTGTTGGTCCATCATCTAGATTACACGGCAGAACAACAAAGCAGAAAGACAGTACACTCAGCCCACATTACACCCCAACTGTAATGGCAAGGGTCACTCCCGCATAAGCTTGTGCTTTTATATCTCCAATAATGTTCTAATTTTAACTTTTTGTTATAATCTAGTGAATGTGTGTGAGGAAAAATTACCGTCAGTTAAATTTTTATTACTGGAAATTGTTTCTATTTGATTACTTGCCTGATATTCTTTGATCAAGCTGTTCGGATCTTCATTGAGGTAGACTGCAAGTCCTTTCAGCGTACACACTCTTCTCATTGCAACTGTGTCGTTCTGTAAAACATAAAAGCAAATTTGACTTAGCTAAACTTTAAAGACATTTTCAGTTAACTTCAGCAAAATAAATGTATATAATGCTTTGAGGAAAAAAAGTCCATGACACACTACAGAAGCACAACAAAATTTAAAATAAAAAAAATTAAGGAAAGAAGGAACATTATCATTTGAAAAAATGTGACGAGCAAAAAAAGGTAACCACAGGATCCCAAAAAAAACAGAAACCCGACCAAAAACAGCAGCATGAAGAATCCAGTGAGGAAGAGGATGAACAAGAGGTCACACCAAAGCCAGCCTGAACAGAGGATTTTTTTTTTAAAGTAAACCACTGAGTCCACTGATCTAAGGCTTAGGAGGAGAATTCCAGAGTTTGGGGGCCACAGCAGCAATGATCTGTCACTTTTGGTCTTTGGACTGTTGTGCACTACCAGGCTTTGATCACTGGACCTCAGGGACCTGCTGGGGGTGTTGGGACTGAGAAGATCTCCATTGTATGATGGTGCTTGTCCATGTAAGGCCCTAAGGACCAGAACCAGGATCTTGAAATGAACCTTGAAGTTGACCAGCAGCCAGTGACGCTGGAAGAGAAGCGGGGTGATGTGGGTATGTTTGGAGGACTTGAACAGGAGGTTTTGCAAGGACAAATGAAAAAACAGTTGTAGTATTAAGCCAGGGTTTCCCATAACCCTGGTCCTCAGGGCCCACTGTTCTGCATGTTTTCCATATCTCTGCTTGAGTTTGGGTCACTGAACTCGTGTGTTGCACAGTGTGTCACGTCTCTAGAGTCCTAACGGTGTGTTCACACCGAACGCGATGGGCGCGTGAAAAAAGCCCCAAACGCCCCTAACTTGACGCGTGCACATTCGCACCTCTACGCGTGTCCAAGAAAAATCCATCGCGCCCCAAAATATCATATTTTAACGCGCGTGAACCGGAAATGTGGGAGGGATGTGGGAGGAAGTTTTGCAAGACCGGTATCTTTGCAAGATGGCAGCTGTCGAGCTAGCGCTTGAAGAGAGAGTCTCCCTTCTCTATTTACTGTGGAGAGCAGAGTAGCGGCGTAAAGGACATCCTTGCCGTACCTGGGTCCATCAGGTCCTCCAGAGGCGTGAGCAGTTTGGTGAGTTTCACCACTTGCTCCAGGAGCTGCGCCTGGATGACGGCCGATTCCAGCGCTATCACCGTCATTCACTCGGCCAGTTTGAGGACCTGCTGTCCCGCGTCAGTCCCAGAATCGCCCGCCTAGACACCAATTACAGGCGCTCAATCCCACCTGCAGAGCGCCTGTCCGTCTGCCTGAGGTTAGTAAAAGTGTTTAATACGGTAGTCCTTTATTGATACCTGTGCTAATATGCTAAACCATCCATTTATACACTGCTAACATGGATGTGCTATGCTAACAGTGAATGCTGTCGGTGTTTACTGAAAGCAAACTGTGGTACAAAGACGACTGTTTATAATATTTCTAGTGATACTCAGAAGGTCTCATCAAGCCCCGATTTAATTCGATTTATGCTGTTATCAGTGTTTGCGATGATAGCATGGCTGTGGTGTCACATCAATGTATGCGCTCGGTGTTTGCTGATATCAAACTGTAGCATTAGCACCACTGAGTTAACCTTTGTAGTGATACTCACTCCTTTTTATTTAGACCTGGTTTAATTCTGGGATAGTTGAATATTTGTATATAATCCCTGCAGCTGTCAGACTCTATAGCAGGGGTCACAGCCTTTATTAAAACAGAGTTAGATAAAACTGTGAACAGTTTGGTTCATCTCTAGTTACATGGTTCTATCTTGATAAGCTGTCTTATCACAGATTAATTTTTCAAAAATATTAATGATTTAAGCAAGGAAAGGGCTACATGTCAACACACAACTCTTTATTTCTATTAATGTCTTACTTCATTCCTACCTGATTGACATGTTTAGGAATTATGAGTGATTGGCTCACTGTAGTGGCAAAAGTTGCTACCAATCAAATTATGATATGTTAAAGTTAAAACAAAACACAACTGTTTTAGATATTATCTAATATACATTTTGTAATTATCCTTATAATTACAAAATGTTTTATGTAAGATTCATGTTTTGTAATTTAAATCTGACATCACAAAAGTATTTTGGAATTTGAATAATGTATTTTGTAACTGCAGTACACATAATACTGATTTTGAACAATTTTGTCCAGGTTCCTTGTCACCGCGGACTCCTTCAGCACCAAGCGTTCAGTTACAGAGTCGGTGTGTCAGATCACCCCCCAGGCAGCGACGGCCATCTGGGACTGTCTAGTGGACGACTTCATGGCTGTGCCTTCACCTGGAGACTGGCGGTCCATCACAGAGGGACTTCAGGAGCGCTGGAATTTCCCTCTGTGCTGTGCAGCTCTGGATGGGAAGCACGTCCAGACAAAGGCACCCCATATATCATATAGGAGACACACACATTGATATACACTAAATATTTATTTCATTTCTTTTTTGTGGTGCCCAA
Organism: Mchenga conophoros; assembly: GCF_057382185.1. NCBI lineage: Eukaryota > Metazoa > Chordata > Actinopteri > Cichliformes > Cichlidae > Mchenga > Mchenga conophoros. The sequence goes on along the minus strand of NC_140546.1, from coordinate 30,598,192 downwards.
ATTTATGCACCTGCTTGATTTTGTTTAAATAATTATTGCACACTTTTTGTAAATCCAGTAAACTTCTTTTCACTTCTCAAATATCACTGTGTGTGTCTCCTATATGATATATTTAACTGACATTTTTTATTGTAACAACCAACGATTTATACAGGAAAATGATGTCTATTAACAAGGTTGCCCAAACTTCTGCATCCCACTGTATCAGTATATTTTGTCATTAGTATAATATGAAATAAATTCTACATGTGTCAAGTCATGTGCCAACATTTGCTGTGTAGTAGAACTGAGACATTAGTCATTATAAAAATTTATTTGAAATAATATTAAAATTCTCACACAGAAATACATTAAACATAAATATATAAAATATAAGTATTTACAGAGAGACAGGAATAAAAAGGACCAGCTGCTCTCCAGAGCAGGAACCAGGCTGAGGAGGAAATGCTCCATTGGAGACTGGTGTGGCTCCAGCTCCACCACCGATGGACCGTCCTGGGACCCGTCCCTCATCTGCCTCGGAGCCGTCCTCCCCTGTGGGCCTGTAAAACAGCACAAAACACAAAGAAATGAGAAGGCTGCTACTAGATTTTAATTTCAACATTGAGAAAAAAACAAAAACAAAAACAGGATATAATCAGATTGGTTGTAGATCTTTAGTAAAGGTGATCACAAGGCAATCCCACCGGCTAAAAAGGTATCAGTGCTTGCTGTACATACCTGTGGGTGCAGCAGCAGGAGCTCAGGGACTGGGAAGCCAGGAGAATCAACAGGGGATGCTCTGCTTCAGAATCAGTTGGTTCTAACAGGTTGAATATAATAATCATAGAGAAAGTATATACAGGGGTCCCTCATTTATTGCAGCAGGGGTTCTCAGAATAACTAGCCCCTGGCCACGCACTTTATACACTGTTTTCCACACACACACATGAACATTGGTCACAGTTCTCACAATTGATTCTCAAAGTGCAAGCCTTTGTAGATTGCAAAACGTAAAAGTATTAATATGCCGCGGTTTGTCTTCATCTGCCTGCCACTTTCGTGCGCCTTTTTCCCTCGCGGTGCAGGTGTCTATTTCCGAATGAGGCTCATAGTTATGGGTGTTTTTGTGCTGTTTTTCTATTGGACGTGATGGTTATCAAAACCAAACATGATAAATTTGGCAAGCGCAGGAGACACGACACGGAGCAGATTTGTCAATCAGGCTGCAGAATGCAATGCTGTACGGTGCAAAAAAAAAGAAAAAGAAAATTTAAAAAAAGAGGCAGTGACGGATGAACAGCGGGACCACTGTGTGCTGTTTATTAATAAACAATAAAATATATTCCTAAATGACAACATGCCTAAAAGCAGAACGGTATTTGTACGTCAGTGGGAAAATAGCGGTGGCTTGCTAGCTTTTGTGCGGCTTCCCCGGGTCAGTGAAAACTTTAGAGAAAACTTAAGGAAAATGAATGAACTTACCAGGTTGCCCGATCTCTTTACATATCTTCCTCCAAGCTCGTCCTTTATATTCCTGTCTCGGTCCAGAAAGCAGCTGGTGTCGTACGGCTCCGGGTTGTTTGCTACGGCATTGATTAGCCTTCCTTCTATTGAAGAATAAAGGGCTTTGGCTGGATCTGCCCCTTTGAACTAGGTAACAGCCACGTCACCAGGCTCCTGATTGGTTGTCGCGGCGAGATTTGACGCTGAAGTTCAGATTTTTCCAACTCGAGCGGGGGACGCGAAACGCGTGTATGCACAAAATGCAACACATAAACTCACGCGCGTGGTTTTTTTCGCGAGTCAAACGCCTGAAACGCGCTACACTCACGTTTTCGCGACGCAAATCTGCTTCCGAATTTTCGCGGGAGCCGCAATCGCGGGTCAGCGCGCCTTTCCATCTTTACATGTAAGCCTGACGCTCTGCCTGCCTCTATCGCGTTCGGTGTGAACACACCGTAAGAGAGTTGCATGGGCAGCCGTGTGCGACGGCCGAAAAAACGCACGGTGTGATCCCGGCACAAAACAACCAACAGCAGAGGACATCCAGGACCACAATCTGAATATTACAGACAACACCAACAAGTACCAGATTCAAAACTGTTTGTAAGGTAAAGCATGTTGGTGCAATAGCTTTACTTTTGAGCTGATTTTATAAGACAGACCATCGCATCATTACAGAGTGATAAATCCAAATCTGTGAGCCGCGTAAATGCGGCAAGGCGCAAAGGTGAAAAGTGATAAAACTCGATTCTGATACGTTTTGCCTCGTAGTAATATTGCCGCTTGAGTCCCTCACCTTTGTTCGCTGAACGCACATCAAGCGTTCTTGTCACAGAGGGAAGTCCCCCGTAGTGGAGCCAGAGCAGCGCGCTGCCTCGGTTGACAGCAGAAGTAAATAACACAGGCAGACCATGGGCTGCTCAGCTTGTTTATGATCAACTGGACGGACGCAGTGATACTACGTTCTTTTGGCCGTTAAGAAGACAGATCGCTCGTCTGTTTACCATGGTCGCTGAAGGGTAAGCTTTGTACTTCAGAATTTCTGAAGACAAGCTCTCTAAAATGTCAGACTTGAGCTTTGGTTTTAGGGTTAAAAGTGTTCCATTGGCTTGGAATTCCTGGTTGCCTTTTGTCAATTGCAGCTCTACATCGAAGCTAAACTCAGGTATGCGAAAGTCCAGTGGCCAGGCTTCTGATCGCAGCGTGGAGTTTGCTGAGCTCGAGGAGCTTGATGACCTGGATTCTGGCGATGACAGTATATCTGTGTCATAATCAGGGTTGTGGCCAGAGCAGGGGCTACCCAAGTTAAATGAGGACACACTGCTTTCATTACTACCAGTGGATGTTTCTGGTACACCTGTTTTAATCACTTTTATTTTGTCCATGTCTTTTAGATCAAATGTGGATGTCATGTTAAGGAACTGATTAAAATCTGTGTCCATGTACTGCAATCTGAACTGTTCAGAAACTCCGCACTGATTTTCAATCTCCGCTTTGAGCTCGTTAACATTCTTTGGTATCCCCAAAGGAAGGGTTAACTTGAGTGCGTTGTTCTCCCCCAGGATTATCAGAAGCTTTGTTGGGGCTGTCATTTCTGATGTCCCAATCTCCAACTGTTACTCTAAAAAATAAGTGCAAGAACATGAGCAGGTGGTTCCCAAACTTCAGTACATGTTACAATGGTGAAGCAGGTATTTTTTTAGTGGTATTCAGAATTTTGCAGCACAATTTTTTTTCTAGTATTTTTACAAGGCTTGAAACATATCCGAGTAGATTTAAGTTCTGGTCCAACTATTTTTAAGAACCAAACTTTGAGAAGAACTGCTATACAGCACATAAATTAAATCGGCAACATGGACATTAAAATTACCTGAACAGTGTATGTATCTCTTTAATGTAACCATGCGAGAAGCTCCGACTTGGTAGTCACAAAGTGGATAACAATCCACCAGATCCTCATGTGCAACAAGAGAAATTTCCTTTGGAGATGGGTCAATTTTGAAGGATCCATAGTGTTCAGTGTACCACGAGCTCAGTTTTTTTACTATAAACACCAACGAATCTGCCAAAATACACATCTGCAGGATTTCAGCAAACTCTGGCAGACCCCCCAGTGATCCATGTACTATTAACATGCCCTTCCTGTAGTAGATGCCCGCAACAGACACACTCTGGGCAAGGCTAACTACAGCTGTGTCAGGGTACTTTTCAGCAAGACAATGTGCAATTTCACGTTTGAGAAGTTCTACTGGGACTGCCGAGACTCGTGAAACCTCAAAAGTGGCTTTGCTACAGCCTGATGAATGCATGTAATGGCCAATCATGAGCTGGTGTTTGGTTGACAAAGACAGGGTTATGTTTTTGAAGCAGTTTGTGTGTCTAGCAACTTTTTAAAAAAATGTGTGCTTTGCCTCGAATCTGATTGTCCATAATAAGGCAAGTGGACCAAAATGGCGAATTATTGAGGGATAATGAGCCAGAAAGTGATGTTTTGGCAATGGTCTTCTATCTGGGCATACTTCTTTGTACCTTTGATGGTGGTCTAAAATCTTACTCTCCAGGTATGCAACTGAGTCACTGTTATGAACAGGACACACAACAAGCTCAACAATATTCTTCAAATCTAGTAGAAGTTCCCAAGCTGGTTCGTTTTCAGGTATGTGTTGTCCAATAATAAGTGGCAGAAGTCTTAGTAAACACCAATTTTCATGTGCATTGCCACCAACAGTTTTTTTACTAAGAAAATTGTGAGGCAATTTCTGAGGGCGATTAGTCTGATCCCCTCCTTTGTAGGGAAATGACTGAACAAGTCTATTTAGATTTTCAAAAGTGATGTACTTCTTGCCTATTAGTATTCGAAGGCACTCAGCTATCTCAAAAGGCACAATACCTTCAAAAAGGTCATGTGCAAGATCAGGGGGGAATCCTGCAGTGACCTTGAAGAAAGACAGACTGTCTGCCAAGACACACGAGCTTTTCACACCACAACAAGCTACCCCTGTCTCACGTGCAGTTGCTATGTGTACACGATGGAGCTCCTCACTTCTCAGAGAAAAGTCACTATTTGTAGCTTTTGATTCAATCTCTGAGCGTGTAGCAGTACAAAACCTGCAAAAGTAATCTCCAGAAAAACTTTCCACAAAACCGGCCAATCCATGAGCTCCGAGGCTGTCTGCCACTACATATTGGACAGTGCCTTTAAAGTTGATCCCTAAATTGTCAGTGAACACTCCCTGCTGCTCTAAAATGACAAGGTCTTGCAAAAGTGGCTCAAATATTTTTGGATAGCCAAAGGTCCTAAGGTCCTCACTTTTGCACAAGAGAGCCAAATAAATAGAAGAGAGGGATGAATGACTACCTGGTGGCAAGTTACCTAAAATCCAGTAAACTGAGCAAAGTTTATGCTTTTTCCGTGATGTCCCCAATGGATTGCAAATTTCGAAATCATCAACATAAAGACAAATAGAGATTCTTAGTTCACCGCCTGAGAAAAACTCATTATTTTGAAAATGTAGACCATCTTTATATGATGTATACTTTTCCTTATTTACAAAAGGATTCTGATTGTGGCTAGTGACAAATTTGTTCAGTATGTTTTCTTGTTTAAATATCTGCTGTAATGATTTTAGAATAGGAATATACTGAAAGGTCCTCTTGCTTTGGGAGTCGAGAATGTATTCAATTGGATCAATAACTTCAAAATGTTTTCTGTAATACTGTCTGCGTTTGAAGGCAGTGGCAAGTGTGCCGTCCTTTTCTATGGCTTTTAACAAAGGGTTAAAAGAAACTGCCTTTGTCAGTTCTTCAATAACAGGCTGGTCTAGACAAAGGTTATGATTCTTGAGTATGTCTACAATTACTTGATTTGTCAAAGGCACTGATGCACAGCTTATCAGGTAGTGCAATTCTGAAAGCAACTCGTCAATTGCTATGCTGGGAACATGAAAATAGTTTTCCAACTTAAGTAAAAGAGATGCAAAATTAAGTTCTATTACATTTGCCAAATCTTCAGTCTCACTTGTAGTTGTATCGTGATCAATATTTGCACTTATGTCCTCTTTTACAATAGTGTCTGTACTGTCATCAGCTGATTTTTGGCCTACAATAGTGTTAGCAATACCGATTTTAAAGTCTTTTAAGGTATAAGGATTGTGTTTCCTATTTCGATGAGACTTGAATGTACCATAGATATTTGTTTTGAAAGAACAACCCTCAAACATGCAATGCACAGTCTCGTTACATTTTAGATGGTTGTTAATGTGAGAAAAATACTCCTGCTCTGAAGCTATGTTGCAGCAGGAACACAAATGGCAGTTAAATGTTGCCAAACTCACAGACTTGTCTAGAGTTCTTTGGGTATGTGATCTGCTTAAGTGGCTATGTAGAGCATTCCATGTTTTGAAAACACAGACACAATCAGAATAGGCACATGGATACTGCTGTCTACTATGAACTAACCTGTAGTGTTTTAATAACAGAGCTCGTGATGACACCACTTTTTTGCACAATTTGCACTGCCACATCAACGTATCTGGGGGAGAAGCACAAAAGACATTTTCATTACACTGTCCCTGAAAAAACTAAATAATTTGCACATTCAATCAATCAATCAATCAATCTTTATTTATAAAGCACTTTTCATACAGAAAAAATGTAGCACAAAGTGCTTTACATAGTTAAAAGCAGCCCACCCCACCCTCCAACTCACTCCCCACACTCTCAATACACATATATCCCCCCACCCCCACACACACATACACACACGCGCACACTTAAAGAGTAAAAATTGGGCTGGGCTCGCATGAGCCAAGTGAGGAAACATTATAACAGAGAGCCGTCTGCACCGGGAGCCGGTCACAGACCGCAGCCTCCGGGCTGGGCACACAGCAGGAGGGAGGCCAAGGAGCCCCCCAACCAGGCTGAGAGGACCCCAGAGACCAGCAGCCACGGTCAATAACAGCCCCGGTGCAGAGAGCGCCCTCCGAGGAAACACTGGAGATATGACGCAATACGATATATACAGGGTAAAATGATAAAATAAATAAGAACAGGATACAATATAAATATAAATATAAATAGAGTAAGAAGATTAAAAAATGAATAAGAATAAAATCAAAAAATATTAGGTAAATCCTAAATTAATAATAGAATAACAGGATAGAATAAATAAGCATAAAAAATAAATAAACGCTAAGTAAAAGCTAAATTAAAAAGGTGGGTCTTGAGCCTGTTCTTAAAAACATGTACGTTCTCTGCGGCCCTGAGCTCCTCCGGCAGGCTGTTCCACAGACGAGGACCATACCACTGAAAAGCTGCCTCTCCGTGAGTATGTGTCCTGACTTTAGGGACAATCAAAAGGCCAGCACCAGAGGACCTCAGGGTCCGCGAGGGTTCGTATGGTAAAAGCAGATCTGAGAGATAAGAAGGCCCAAGACCATTAAGACATTTAAAAACCAATAAAAGAACTTTAAAATCGATCCTGAAACACACGGGGAGCCAGTGCAGCGATTCTAAAACCGGTGTAATGTGGGCCCGCCCTCTGGTCTTCGTCAGCACACGAGCTGCCGAGTTTTGCAAGAGTTGTAAAGTTGAAATATTCTTCTTAGGAAGACCAGAGAGCAGGGCATTACAGTAATCAATGCGACTGGTAATAAAAGCATGCATCAGCATCTCCGTGTTGGCCCGAGAGAGAATAGGGCGAACTCTGGCTATATTTTTTAGATGATAGAATCCAATTTTGGTTACATGTTTAACATGTGGGATAAAACCAAGCTCAGAGTCAAAAATAACACCCAGGTTTTTCACTTGTAGCGAAGGACATAGTGAAAATGCCTCTAATTTAGACAAGAGTTTCTCTCTCTGAGCCTCAGGACCGACAATTAAAACTTCAGTTTTGTCCTGGTTAAGCTGTAAAAAGTTTTCTGCCATCCAAGATCGTATATCCAAGATACAGTTAAAAAGGGCATCCATTGGTCTGGTGTCATCAGGAGACACGGAGATGTACAGCTGCGTGTCATCAGCGTAACTGTGGAAGTTCACTCCATGCCTCCTGATGACACTGCCGAGAGGCAACATATACAAATTAAAAAGTACAGGGCCTAGAACCGACCCTTGAGGCACACCACATGTCATTTCATGGATCTTAGAGGAGCATGTATCCATACTCACCATAAAAGATCTGTCAGAGAGATAGGAAGTGAACCAGTTGTGTACAGCACCAGAGAGGCCCACCATGTGTTTTAGTCTGTTTAAAAGAATAGCGTGGTCTACTGTATCAAAGGCTGCGCTTAGATCCAGTAGCACCAGGACTGAGAGCTTTTGGGCGTCCCAGTTACATCTAAGATCATTTAAAACCTTTAGGAGAGCAGTCTCTGTGCTGTGGTTCACCCTAAATCCAGACTGGAATATCTCCAGGATCTGTCTATCATTGACAAAATCAGTAATCTGAGTAAAAACAAGTTTTTCTAAGACTTTACTTAAAAATGGTAAGTTGGATACAGGTCTGTAGTTATTAAAATCATTACAATCCAAATTGCTCTTCTTCAGAAGGGGCCTCACCACCGCCGTTTTAAAGGCAGCAGGGAAGACACCCAACTGAAGAGAGCAATTCATCATGTATAAAAGCTCAGCCTCAAAAAATCCATAAAGTGTTTTAAAGAGTGAAGAGGGGATTGGATCTAAAAGACATGTGGTGGGTCTCACTGTGGAGAAAACCTTCTGAAAATTCTCAGCATTAACCAGGACAAAGCTGTCCAGTGTCTCCTCAGGTACAATCGAGCCCTCAGATGTGTTTACAAACATATCACGATTAGATAAAATATCAGATCTGATGGCGCTGATCTTTCCCCTGAAGTGGTCTGCAAACTGCTCACAGAGTGAGTCTGTGGGGGTTCTTTTGGAGCTTTTAAAATCAGGGTTAAATAAATGATCTATGGTGGAAAAGAGGACCTTGGGATTATTTTTGTTAATACTGATTATTTTGGCGAAGTATGAATTTCTTGACTTCCTTAATGTATTATTGTACATTTTAAGTTGCTCGGAAAATATTTGATGGTTGATATTATTTTTATTTTTCCTCCATCTCCTTTCTGCTGCCCTGCAATTTCTTTTGAGTTTTTTGACTTCTTCGTTTCTCCAGGGTGATGCATGTTTTACGTTAATCTTTTTGGTGGTGAGTGGAGCAACGGAGTCAAGGCTTTTCTTCAGTTTGCTGTTAAAATAACTAAAAATCAAATCGCAGGGTGCAGGTAAAATCACAGGGGGGCATTTGACTAAAACCCTGGTAAAATTTGCAGTCACTTCAGAGGTTAGATAGCGCCTCCTCACAGTTCGCACTGAGGTCTTCCGCTGAATAAAACCGGTGATGTTAAAAAACACACAGTAGTGGTCAGAGACAGCCAAGTCAACAACAGAGGACACGCTGGTGGACAGCCCATGGGTGATGACCAGGTCCAGAGTGTGTCCTCTGTTGTGAGTCGGCTGCGTGACGTGCTGGATAAAATCCAAACAGTGAAGAATGTTTAAGAATTCTTTTGTTGCAGGGTCAGAAGGATTATCTATGTGCAGGTTAAAATCACCGGTTAAAATTATCATATTATATTTTGAATGTATGTTTGTTAAAAATTCTGAGAATTCCTTGATAAAAGCAGCGCTGTCTTTAGGTGGTCTATAAATTGTGACAGATAAAACTGGAGGGCTGCTGAAAACAATAGCATGGAATTCAAAAGTGGTAAAATGATCAAATAAAATTTGTTTGGTGGTGAGTGTGTTGTTGGCTAAAGATGCAGTCCCACCACCTCTCTTACCACTTCTAATAGAAAAAGAGAAACTAAAATTTGGTGGGGAGGCCTCAGTGAGAACAACTGGTGCATCCGAGCCCAGCCATGTTTCAGTTAAAAATAAACAGTCAAGTTTATTATCTAAGATTAAATCATTAATAATAAAAGACTTGTTCGACAGAGAGCGTACATTTAAAAGTGCCATACTGATTGAGACTGGTGGATTATTGACAATAGAGTTGAATGGATGTTGATATTTTTGAAGAGGCCGGAGGTTATTAATGTTTTTGGAGTTACTGGATTTATGATAATTCTGTTGCTCTCTGTTTGTGATTATGACGGGTATTGTGTTGACTGTGGGAGAGAAAGGTCCTAGTCCAGAGTTTTGTGTATTACTGTTAAAAGTGGAACAAATATAGGAGCTGGGACCAGGGGAGCATCAGTCAGTGGCAGACAGTGGCGATGTGCGGGAGTGCTGTACGCCAAATGCCAAATTGGCGGACAGCAAACGGCGTCCCCAGGCGTTGAGGTGGAGCCCGTCTGCCCCAAAAAGATGCCTCCTCTCCCAGAAGGCATCAAAGTTGTTAATAAAACCCATGCCGTGGGAGATACAGGCAGAGGAAAGCCAGGTGTTAAGGCTGAGCAGCCGGCTGAAACGGCCTATCCCTCTGCCACAGGTGGGGGTGGGCCCAGAGATAAAAGCACTCACCTGCAACTGACCAAGGAGGCTGAAGAGTTCGAGGAAGTCCAACTTCAGCAGCTCAGATTGCTGTTTGGGGATGTCATTGGTGCCGATGTGGATGATGAGCCGGTTAACCTGTGGGTGGGATGCCAGAATGTTGGGAATTCTGTCCACTATGTCAACAACAGTGGCTCCCGGGAACGACAGCGTGAGCGCCCCCCTCATCCGCACGTTCCTGACGATGGAATCCCCGAGGACCAGCGTGGAGAGAGGAGGTGCCACCGAGGGCTGTTGGCCATCTGAGACGCCCGCGCCGCGACACCGGGGGTGTTCAGATTGAGATGCGCCAGCCGGACTGCGTGAGTGACTCCCAGGTAGCAGCGCTGTGGGTCCTCTTCTCCGAGGAGCCGGGGTAAAGCACAGCTCTCCGCGGTGAGTTTGCACCACAGCGTCGGGTTGCCCGCCGCGGCTCCGGGGGCGTAGTGGTGGAGATGGCGCAGACCTCAGCGACACAGCGGGATGGCGAGGGCTAGCGGTCAGAGGAGGAAAGTCCACAGGATCCAGGACATTGAATTTATTCTCCAATACTACCGCACCGGAGGGGTGAGGGTGCGAGAGACGGATCCTCCTGCCCCCTCTGCAGCCACCACGCGTCTCAACCATGGTCCATGGCGCTGGTTGGAGTGGAGTGGAGCTGACCAGAGCCTTGGGTCTGGCCCCTAGCTGAAACCAGGAGTTCTCGTCCTTGGCAGAAGCACCAGCGACGCAAGTTGAGAGCCTGTGTTGACTGTTGGCGGGATCTTGGGACACAGCAGCTGGATGGTGCACTGTGTCGGCTAGCTCAGCGCTAGTAGCGGTGGTTTGAGCTTTGCCAAGGAGGATCGTGTCAAGTTCGCATTCAGCCCCCTGGATTTGGTATAGCGTGGATATCCTTTGTTCCAGCTCGATCACTTTTTGGCTCAGGTTGATGCAGCTTTCACAGCTGGATGTTGAGGTAAGTGGTGCCATTCCGGAATCTCGTACCGGCGACAGCGTCAAAAACAAAAACAGACACTGCCACTTTAGCTTACGTTAGCTAAAAAGTTAGTCGTGACGCAGCAAAAAAAAAAAAAAAAAAAAGAGTTTTCAGATCAATATCCAGCAAATATCCAGCAAATGCAAAACCAAGCTTTCGTCAGCCTTCGTCAGCCTTGATAACTTTTAGCCGAAGCAAACATTGTTAATGTTTCATATTAATCAGTTTTATTTTTAATATTGTATGCTACAACAATGAATTTATTGATCTACATCATCACCACTGCATATTGTGTAAATGTGTGTGTAATCTGACATTAAAAGTCGAGTGAGAAATCCCATGGACATTGTACAACATTAATGCAGTTCATCTTACACCAGCTTACTAAATGCTTTCTGCAAGCTACATCAAAACGTAAGCTGAAATATTAGACAGAAAATACACCCTAACCTGTCTGCTAGTGAGGAGCGCTTCTCCACTGTTGTTGGCTAAAGTGCAACGCAGTCAGGCGTCCGAGTATAAACTCGGCGCGAAAGTGCGTGCCGGACCGAATGCGCTGCCTGTACCGACGCATACCGACGCTAGCGCTACACTACATTTGGGCTGAAAACAGAGCTTTGCTATTGCAATGGAGTCCCCTCCAAAATCATTTGGAAACTCACGTGCAGCAAGTCCACGTTAGCAAACCTTTACCGGGCAAAACCCTGCCTGTACTCTTTTCTTAGTAGCACTTGCGACATTAACTGACGTGTGAACATATATATGTAGACGGGCTTTACAAGAAAAATGACTTCTTACCTGATTTTTGGACAAAAATGCGGCCGAACCAGTCCACATGGCGAAGAAAAAGCAAGCTTGAGAAAGAGGGTGGTGCGCATGCGCATTGGCCCTTACTTAGGCGGGCTCTGCACGTAGCAGTATGTGCAGAGGGACAAACCTGTGAATTTACTCAACAATGTTACGTTGACACAGTTCAAATTCAAAAATTCAAATTCAAATCAAATTCAAATTTTATTTGTCACGTACACAGTCATACACAGTACGATATGTAGTGAAATGCTTGGACAACTACTCGTGACCTAAAGAAAACAAAAAAGGAAAGGCTATGAATAAGATAGGAAATAAATATGAAAAATTAAAAAGGGTAAATTTAACTATTCAATTCAATTCAATTCAATTTTATTTATATAGCGCCAAATCACAACAAAAGTCGCCTCAAGGCGCTTCATAGATACAGAGAAAAACCCAACAATCATATGACCCCCTATGAGCAAGCACTTTGGCGACAGTGGGAAGGAAAAACTCCCTTTTAACAGGAAGAAACCTCCGGCAGAACCAGGCTCAGGGAGGGGCGGCCATCTGCTGCGACCGGTTGGGGTGAGAGAAGGAAGACAGGATAAAGACATGCTGTGGAAGAGAGACAGAGGTTAATAACAGATATGATTCAATGCAGAGAGGTCTATTAATACATAGTGAGTGAGAAAGGTGACTGGAAAGGAAAAACTCAATGCATCATGGGAATCCCCCGGCAGCCTACATCTATTGCAGCATAACAAAGGGAGGATTCAGGGTCACCTGGTCCAGCCCTAACTATATGCTTTAGAAAAAAGGAAAGTTTTAAGCCTAATCTTAAAAGTAGAGATAGTGTCTGTCTCCCGAATCCAAACTGGAAGCTGGTTCCACAGAAGAGGGGCCTGAAAACTGAAGGCTCTCCCTCCCATTCTACTTTTAAATACTCTAGGAACAACAAGTAGGCCTGCAGAGCGAGAGCGGAGCGCTCTAATAGGGTGATATGGTACTACAAGGTCATTAAGATAAGATGGGGCCTGATTATTTAAGACCTTGTATGTGAGGAGCAGGATTTTGAATTCAATTCTGGATTTAACAGGAAGCCAATGAAGGGAAGCCAAAACAGGAGAAATATGCTCTCTCTTTCTAGTCCCTGTCAGGACTCTTGCTGCAGCATTTTGGATTAGCTGAAGGCTTTTCAGTGAGTTTTTTGGACATCCTGATAATAATGAATTACAGTAGTCCAGCCTGGAAGTAATAAATGCATGAACTAGTTTTTCAGCGTCACTCTGAGACAGGATATTTCTAATTTTAGAGATGTTGCGCAAATGGAAGAAAGCAGTCTTACATATTTGTTTAATATGTGCGTTGAAGGACATGTCCTGGTCAAAAATGACTCCAAGGTTCCTCACCGCGTTACTGGAGGCCAAGGTAATGCCATCCAGAGTAAGAATCTGATTAGATACCATATTTCTAAGATTTTCAGGGCCGAGTACAATAACCTCAGTTTTATCTGAATTAAGAAGCAGAAAGTTAGCGGCCATCCAGGTCTTTATGTCTTTAAGACATTCCTGCAGTTTAACTAATTGGTGTGTGTTATCTGGCTTCATGGACAGATAGAGCTGGGTGTCATCTGCATAGCAGTGAAAATGTATGCTATGTTTTCTAATGATACTGCCTAAGGGAAGCATGTATAATGTAAACAGAATTGGTCCTAGCACTGAACCCTGTGGAACTCCATAATTAACCTCAGTGTGTGAAGAGGACTCTCCATTTACATGCACAAATTGGAGTCTATTAGATAGATATGATACAAACCACTGCAGCGCAGTACTTGTAATACCTACAGCATGTTCTAATCGCTCTAATAGGATATTATGATCAACAGTATCGAACGCTGCACTGAGGTCTAGCAGGACAAGCACAGAGATGAGTCCACTGTCAGAGGCCATAAGAAGATCATTTGTAACCTTCACTAAAGCTGTTTCTGTGCTGTGCTGAGCTCTGAAACCTGACTGAAACTCTTCAAATAAACCATTCCTCTGCAGATGATCTGTTAGCTGTTTGACAACTACTCTTTCAAGGATTTTTGATATGAAAGGAAGGTTGGAGATTGGCCTATAATTAGCTAAGACTGCTGGGTCTAGAGATGGCTTTTTGAGTAAAGGTTTAACTACAGCCAGCTTGAAGGCCTGTGGTACATAGCCGATTATTAGAGATAGGTTGATCATATTTAAGATCGAAGAATTAATTAATGGCAGGACTTCTTTGAGCAGTTTTGTAGGAATGGGGTCTAAAAGACACGTTGATGGTTTGGAGGAAGTAATTATTGAAGTTAACTCAGAAAGATCAATTGGAGAAAAAGAGTCTAACTTAATATCAATGGTACTAAGAGTAGCTGTAGATAATATTACATCTGTGGGATGATTATTGGTAATTTTTTCTCTAATGATAAAAATTTTATTTGTGAAGAAGTTCATGAAGTCATTACTAGTTAACTAGGAAGGAATAAAATATAAATTAAGGTTAAAAATGAAATAACTGTACAACACAAATTAGAATGAAGGGTAAATTTAACTGGGAAGAATAAGATAAAATATATAAATTAAAGTTGAAAATAAAATAACTGTACAACAAAATACACAATACACAATATAGAACTATATAAGAATGTATGAAGAAATCTAAATATAAATAAATATATACACAATAACAGCAGCTGTACAAGTATTAACCGGAAATGAAGAATATAGTGACCAGTGTTGTGCAAAAACAAAGTCCAGAAAGTCCAGTGTGTGTGTAAGAACCATATGTGTGGGTCAGTACTGTGTGGTGGTGTGATTGAGAGACCGTATCGCCTGCGGGAAGAAGCTCCTCCTCAGTCTCTCTGTGTTGGTCTTCAGGGAGCGGAATCGCTTTCCTGACCTCAGCAGAGAGAACAGTCTGTTGTTGGGATGGCTGAGGTCCTTCACGATCTTCCTGGCCTTGGTCCGGCACCGCCTGCTGTAGATTGAGTGCAGGTCAGGGAGCTCGGAGCGGTTCAATGACTTTGTGTAACAACAAAAAGTAACAACATTTCATTAAATTTGCACAAACACTTTAAGAATTTTTGCAAAATCGAGTTTATTAAGAACAAACAACAAAATCTACTTTAGTAAAAGCAGAGATAGGCTGAGTTCATTTTTTTGAGTGTATTTTGGTATGATCCGATACCAAGTAAATTCGGGCCAGTAACGCCGATACGATACTTTTGAATAAATAAGGTGGATGCCTCATTGAATTGGTAAATCGCAATTAATTAACAAGTGTTTTTTGTGATGTTTCCTTTGTTATTATTAATTAGTTAAAACCCAGGACATAATTAGGAGAAATAATTTATTTATAATTAAATAAAAAAAATTTTATTATTGTGGGGGCTTTTGGTCTGCGATGCCGCTGCAGGTGAGAAGGACTCACTTTCACTGCATCCACAATGATGCCTTGCCGGCTTAAAACCTGTGCGCTGCTTGTGCTGTTGTTGTTGTTGTTGTTATTGTTTTTTTGGTGTTGATGTGTACTGCTGGCAGCAGGAGGGCTGCAGCGTTGAATGTAGGCTACTGTTACAGCAACCGTATGATCACTGTAAGGGTGGACAGCGCGCGGCTCTGGGTGAGCCGGAGGCTGGCGCGCCAACAGGACCTGCCAAGTTGGAGACGGAGGTCGAGGTGCATGGGGGTCCTGCCACGCCTGAAGGCGGCATGCTGTCCACTTCGGCACGCAGGCTGCATGGTCCTGGGCTAGCTGCCTGTGAGCCCCAGCTCACTTCCACGGCTGCTGCGCCGCCGCTGCTTGCCATATGGGTGGCCATCAGGCTAGCCCCGGGGCTTCCTCTGGAGGCGCGGGGAACCGCCAGAGTGGACACTTTCCCATCGCTGGGCTGGGGCATGGGGCGCCGATTCCCTCGCCTGCTCGCGGGGTGAGGTAAAACGGGCGAGGGGGGTATGTTGCAGGGCGTGTTCTGCGATGCCGCTGCAGGTTTGGTGGTGGTGATGTGTACGGCTGCCAGCGGGAGAGCTGAAGCTGAAGCTGAAGTTGAAGTTGAATGTACTGTTACAGCAACCGTGTGACTATTGTAAGAAATGATGCTGTGAAGCATGAAAATGCCATCGGGTCTGCCGTGGTGGCGATTTTTTTTTCCCTTTTTTTTTTTTTTTTTTTTTTAATCTTAAGTGCAGGCAAACCAGTAAACTAATAAAAACAAATACTGTTGATAAACTATAATACAAAAAATCACAATTAAAATTCTCAACAACAAAAAAAAGGGTGTGTGTGTACAACAACAACCCCCAAAGTGTCTAAGTCACCTGACGGTGTCAGTGCAACATCGAAACATAAAAGTGGGGGAGAGGGAGCAAAGTGCTCTCTGCTGACACAGGAGCGGTGAGTCCAGCGACCTGTTTGTTTCGTTTTTGCCGAAAGCACAGCATAGCAAACAAGCAGAGCTCAAAGTAAAGAATCAATCTCACCAGGCTAGTATGATCCGATACCGATGTCGACTTGGGATCGATACTATCGATATTTGGATCGATCCGCCCACCACTAATGGAATGGACTGTATCGTCTTTTTTGCCTTTTCCCCCAAAAGTGTCCCTACCATATCTAAAGCAGCAGGGAGAATGATGTCCTCCACAATAGTGTGGGGTTTGTTGTTTTTAGCCACTCTGTAACTGACCATGTAAGATGCTTGCCTGTTTTTATTCATAAGTTCTGGCACTTGAATGCAGGTTTTACTTGTTGAAAGGTATTTTAGCTGTCGCTCAAAATATTCTCTTGGTTTATTTTTCAAATGGGGATGATTTGTCTCTAAATG
The DNA here is from genome assembly GCF_057382185.1 of Mchenga conophoros. Taxonomy (NCBI): domain Eukaryota; kingdom Metazoa; phylum Chordata; class Actinopteri; order Cichliformes; family Cichlidae; genus Mchenga; species Mchenga conophoros. The sequence continues at coordinate 30,581,594 of NC_140546.1, read as the reverse complement.
TCTGCGCAAAAGTGAAGGTTTCATTGAGTTCTGAGAAAATACTCTTGCACAAATAACACATTGTGGCCGGGAAAATCCACCAATATTTATACACGTGAACCCCAGCGAAATATAATTGTCATCATATTTGCGTTTCTTTGAGGTTGTGTTACAGTCCGAGCTGTCATGCTTTCTCCCACTTTGACGCTCTGCATCACACACTTCATCACTTTCCACATGACTGGCTCCAGCTATGCTAGCCACTTGGCTAGTAACCACAGATACATCTTTTCTTTGCAAGCTCCTTTGACCACAGATACATCCATGCTAGCATCCAAATCTGACAACACATTGTTGATCACCTGTGCGGTCACTAGAAAATGCATCTTCAGATATGAGCTGATTGGTTGTTGTGGTCGGTGTCTCTGTGGTAGGGCCTTTTTTTTTCTTTTCTTTTCTTTTCTTTTCTTGTTAACCACTTGTCCATTTTCGTGCTGCACTGAATGCTTGGAGGCAACTTCAACTGTTGGGCGTGACTTGCCCAAATGACTGACACCTATGTATTTTGTCAGAGCTATTGTTTTGCTGAACACCAGAGGGTGGTGCTCTACAAGGGCCTGATATAACTTACAAGGACATGTATTTGATAGCTACATAAAACTTCGGCTTTTAAAATTTTTGATCCTCACTCCAACCCCGACCCGCATACCCCCTACAGCCACTTGCGTACCCCAAGGGTACGCAAGAAAGTTCTGGAAGCCGACCGCGGAGCCAGCAGTGGCAACGGAACACTTCTGGAGGTCGACCGCGGAACCAGCAGCAGCGACAAAGCAGTTCTGGAAGCCGGCTGTGATGAAATTGGTGGAACTACAAACCACAGCCTTGGTCAGCACTGGTTCAGTAGCTACATTCAGTAGCTTTAAAAACACGAGAAACTGTTTTCAATTCTGAACTGGAAACAGCAGAATCTGTTCTTGTAGTTCCAGACTTAGCAAGAGCTCGTGGAAAAGAGTCAATCTCACTCACTGAGATGGAAGAATCTAGAGTGGAACCGTACATCCTGGCACTGGGATTTCTTCAGCAGGTGGCGAATCCTCATTAACAGAGTTGGGCAGCTGCTGAGGAAGTCCAGGGTTCTGAGCATGGTGAAGAGAGCCGGTGCCACAGATGGTGCTTCTTCCTGAAAGCAGGAGAGGCGAAGGAAAATGAGTCTCGGAGCAGCAGTGACTGGCTCCTCATCCTCTGACCACATTCCTGCCAAGCATGAGGCAGGTGAGGGGTTGTCAGAACAGGACATGAAGGAAGAGGGATTAACAATTTGACTCCAACACATAGTGTACCCTGTTAAGTGCCAGGAGGATTTCCAGGATTTATATATCGGGGAAACCAAACAACCTCTGGCAAAGTGGATACCATAACACAGAAGAGCTACCTTGTCAGGCCAGGACTCCTCATTCTATTTACACCTACAGGCCAGTGGACACTCTTTCAATGATGAGGATGTACAGGGAGGAACGCTGGTTTGAGCGGGGAGTCAAGAATGCCATTTATGTAAAAAGGGAAAGACCATCTTTGAATTGAGGAGGGGGCCTAAGGGTGCATCTTTTGCCATCATACAATGCTGTGATTGCAGCCAATTCCCCAACTCTCTGTGAATGCTACTCATGGCCATTGATTAGTGGGCTTTGATCAGTGGTTATTAATCAATGGTCATGAGAATTTGCTTAATTATGATGAAGGAACTGACCTCCCAGCCCATTGTTCCTTCAGTGGCCCGGTTTCAGTCATGGTGCAAATGCACTTCTTATAAGAGTGGGGAAACCTGCAGTCAGCTGAGTCTGAAGAAGTCACTTGGATGAGTAACGAAATGTTTCTCCCACTGAAAACGCTATGTCCAGATGAACAGAATTAACTTTTGGAGATGTGGAAGTAACAATTAGTCCAAGCATGTTTGTAGACATTAGTTGCATCCTATCATTAAGGCTAAGGTCTTGTTTTGAGTATCATTGTGGTAATAAACAGTTTGGTCTTGTTTGCAGCGTGATGACGTGATTCTGTATGGTCATGTGTTATCACATTGTTAAATCTTGTGTTTTGTAATGTATCTACAGAACGGATCAGATCCTCTTTCAAGAATATCAAGGTGTGAAGATGCTTCAGAGGAAACCATTAGTTTTCTTTGTCTTGCTGTGTGCCACTGCCATTGGAGTCTTTTCTAGAGCTTCATGGATTTTAAATGTGTACCAGGATTTCTTCCTCCCTCAGAATGAAAGTGTTTGTTCCTGCAACAAATGTTTAATGGAATATGACCCATGGCTTAGTGAACTTATGAAAGAATCTCCTGAGCCCTTTCTATCACCCACAAACAATATCTCAGAGAATACATTTAACTGGTGGAAGGTAAATGTTAACTTTTGTATTTTAAACGTATGTATGTATGTATACTTTTTTACTGATTTCAAAGACAAGTCATTATCATCTTTTAAACCAAATTTCCAGTGCTAATAGGGATTCTTTTTAAAATACATACTCTCAGAATAATCAGTTAGTACAAAAAAAGCTAGTGAACTCAACAAATTAATTAATTACTTTTGTTATGTCAGGGCATACAGACAGACAGACGCAACTTCGCTTTGTACAATAAAACAGTGGACAAGGTTTTTCAGATCTTCCCACCCAAAGTCAATTTCACAAGATCCAGCCCTGACCTTTGTAGAACTTGTGCTGTGGTTGGGAATTCTGGTAATCTCAATGGATCGCATTATGGACCACTGATAGACTTTCATGATATTGTCATAAGGTAAGAGTAGAACATACTGTTTTGAAATCGTCATGCATGTGTTATCTTTAAATATCTGTAAGCACTGCTAAAACCTTAAACTCAGTTGAATAAGATATTTTCTTTCCCCAGTATGGATGTTCATTCTACATATATCATCCAATAGATGATAATATGAACAATATATCCTCTGTGCTTTTTAGAATAAACCGTGGGCCCACAAAAGGCTTTGAAAGAGATGTTGGAAACAAAACAACATACCATGTGATGTATCCAAGGAGTTTCAAAAATTTGGACAACACCACACATCTTGTGTTTTTTCCATTCAAAATTTACGATCTACAGTGGCTTATCCGGTCTTTTACTCAAAGGTATGTGTGTATTACAAAGGTGATATTTTTATTTGGTCCTGTATCTTGGTGATTTAACATTTATGATTTGAAAGTGTAGTCTGAATGCATAACTGCAAGACAAAACCCTTTGAATATATACTTTTGTATATTTAAAAAAGAAAAAAAAAAACAGCGAAAAATTATGTTTTATATTTTCTAAAAGAAAAAGATGAATGAAAAAAGGAGAGCCCACAAGAAATAAAAGTAATGGGGAAAAAAATGATCAGAATCTGAATGCATTTATTAGCCAAGTATGCAGGCACAATGTGAATGAATATGGTTCCGGTCGCTGGTGTCTCTCAAGCACAACAATGTAAAATACACAATATATGAACGACACAATGAACAATATACATAAACCACAATATAAAAACATCTAAATCCTTATATACAGAAAATACAGGATTACAGAAATGAATACCACAGAGTGTACATAAACTGCAGTTGCAATGTGACAGTTCAACGGTTTAGGAGGGAAAGGGCAAGGGGAAAGAAACTGTTTCTGTGTTGGGTGGTCCTGGTCTGCAGGCTTCTATACCATCTGCCAGAAGGCAGCAGGTCAAAAGGTCTGTGTCCAGGGTGTGAGGAATCTGTGATGATTTCCCCTGCCTGTTTTCTGGTTCTTGAGAGGTACAGGTCCTGGATGGAGTGCAGGGGGCTCCAATGACCCTTTCTGCTGCCCGTAAAGTCCTCTGCAGTCTGCACCTGTCCTTTTTAGTGGCTGCTCCATACCAGACTGTGATGGAGGAGCACAGGACAGACTCAATGACTGCAGTGTAGAACTGGATCAGCAACTCCTGTGGAAGACTACACTTCCAGAGACAACTGGGGAAGTGTAATCTTCTGCTGGGTCTTTCTGAGGATGGAGGAGATGTTAGTCTCTCACTTCAGGTCCTGGGAGATTGTAATACCCAGGAACCTGAAGATCTTCACAGTAGACACTGGGTGGTCTGATATGGTGAGATGGAGCAGTGTTGAGGGATGTCTCCTGAAGTCCACTATTATCTCTACAGTCTTAAGCATGTTCAGCTCCAGATTGTTCTGACTGCACCAGAGTACCAGCGGCTCAACTTCCTGTCGATACTTACAGAAAGACATAAAAGAGAGAAATAGAAAAGTGACATGTATTGAGGTAGGTCGGAGGGGTGACAATGTAATTTCACATGAGATAAAGTGGCAGGAGTGAGCAGCAGTACAAATTTGAGCCGTGCAAGACTAAAAGTGGCAAGTAGTGCAATATTGTCTCAGGAAGGGTTTGTTCCCTTCGCCTCCGGGTCGGGGAATGGATCCTGACCGTCGTCTGTGCTTATGCGTTGAGTGGCAGTTCAGAGTACACAGCCTTCTTGGAGTCTTCTTGGAGTACTGGAGGGTGCTCCTCCTGGGGACTCTGTTGTCCTACTGGGAGATTTCAATGCTCACGTGGGCCATGACAGCAAGACCTGGAGGGGCGTGATTGGGTGGAACGGCCTCCTGGATCACCAGACCTGAGGCCACATGTTTGGACACTAAAAGTAAAGAGAGGGGCTGAGCTGTCAATTGATAGTTGGATCAGGTGGAGGGGGAGGACAATGGACACCCTGGTGCACCTAAATGCACAGTGGGGGTGTGCTGGGAATGCCTAGCAGAAGTCTGTGAGATCCTCAACAACATTGAGTCAGAATGGACCATGCGGCCGCAGCTCAGTGCAGCGGCTTCTGCAATGGAGATGCTGAACAAGGTAGTTGGTGCCTGTTGTGGTGGTAATCTCTGAATCAAATGGTGGACACCAGAGGTGAGGTGAGCCACCAAGCTGCAAAAGGAGTCCTACCGGGCTTGGTTAGCCTGTGGGACTCTGGAGGCAGCTGGTAGGTACTGGCAGGCCAAGCGGAACGCAACGCGGGCCTAAGGTGTGGGAGGAATTTGGAGAGGCCATGGAAAAAGACTTTTGGACTGCCTCAAAGAGATTCTGGCAAACCGTCAGGCGACTCGGGATGGGAAAGCGGTGATCTACCTGCACTGTGTATAGTGCGGGTGGAGTGCGGCTGACTTCGACTGAGAAAATTGTCGGGCAATGGAAGGAATACTTTGAGGACCTCCTTAATCCCACTGGCACGTCTTCCGTGTAGGAAGCAGAGTCTGGGGACAAAGGAGATAACCCGCCACTGGTGGCAGAGCCCCAGGGATGCATGAGGTCCGCATCGAGTTCCTGACCGGAGGGTTTGTTCCAACTACAGGCGAATCACACTCCTCAGCCTCCCTCGGAAAGTCTATGCCAGGGTGCTGGGGAGGAGAGTCCGTCCGTTAGTCAAACCTTGGATACAGGGGGAACAATGCGGTTTTCGTCCTGGTTGTGGAACACTGGATAAGCTCTTCATCATCTCTAGGATTTAGGGTGCATGTGTTTTGTGGACTTGGAGAAGGCATTTGACCGTGTCCCTCGAGGGGTCCTGTGGGGGGGTGCTCTGGGAGTATGGGGTGTATGGCCAATTGCTACGGGCCATTCAGTCCTTATACAACCATTGGAAGAGCTTGGTCCGCATAGCCAGCAATAAGTCGTACTCGTTCCTGGTGGATGATGGGCTCCGCCAGGGCTGCACTTTCTCACAGATTCTGTTCATAATTTTTATGGAAATAATTTCTAGGCGTAGTCAAGTGGCAGAAGGCTTTCACTTGGATGGTCTCAGGATCTCATCTCTGATTTTTGCAGATGATGTGGTTTTTTTGGCTTCCAGCTCACCTTGGAATGGTTCGCAGCAGAGTGTGAAGCGGTGGGAATGAGAATCAGCACCTCCAAATCTGAGTCCAGGGTCCTCAGCCGGAAAAGGGTGGAATACCCACTCCGGGTCAGGGACGAGATCCTGCCCCAAGTGGAGAAGTTTGAGTGTCTCGGGGTCTTTACGAGTGACAGGAGAAGGGAACGGGAGATCAACAGATGGATTGTACCAGACATCCAAGAAAGGGTCTCCAGTATAAAGAGTTGGACAGCACCAGTCCCCAACATGGTACACACCTACTGGCTGAAGAAACTGACTGCACTTCATGAATACCTGGCCGCACAAATGAACCAGCTGCTAGTTGACGAGAGACACCCGGAATGGCTTACCGAAGGCCAGACAGTCCTGATCCTGAAGGACTCACAGAGGGGACCGGTCCCATCCAACAACCAACCAATAACCTGCCTCAGTACCACATGGAAGCTCCTATCAGGCAGATGAACAGGCACATGGCTCAATACATGAGTGGGACACAGACAGGGATTGGCAAGAATACCAGATGTGTAGACCGAGCATTTGCCCGAGACTGCAAGACCAGACTGACCAACCTGTGCACTTCCTGGATTGATTACAAGAAGGCCTATGACTCGATGCCCCACAGCTGGATACTGGACTGCCTAGACCTATACAAGATCAATAGGACCCTAAGAGCCTTCATCAGGAGCTCAATGGGGATGTGGTGGACAACACTCACCATCAAGTGCGGGATCTGTCCCCACTACTGTTCTGCATAGGCCTGAACCCCCTCAAGGACATCATGGACAAGACTGGCTACAGATACAGACTACGGAATGGAATAGTTGTCAGCCACCTCCTGTACATGGATAACATCAACCTGTATTCCAAGAGGGAATGAGACATCGATTCACTGAACCACACCACCTGGATATACAGCAATGACATCGGAATGTCTTGCGGACTAGAGAAATGTAGTCGGATGATAACAAAGAGAGGAAAAGTAGTCAGAACTGAGGGGATCGAACTACCAGAAGGCAACATCGCAAACATTGCGGACAGCTACAAGTACCTAGGGATCCCACAGGCAAGTGAGAACCATGAAGAGTCCGCTAGGAAAGCTGCAGCCACCAAGTGCCTACAGACGGTCAGCAAGTCCTGAGGCATCAGCTGAATGGTAAGAACAAGATTCGGGCTATCAACACCTATGCCAGGGGTGGCCAACTCGGGGCCTCGAGAGCCGGTGTCCTGCAGGTTTTAGATGTGTGCTTGATCCATCACAGCTGATGACTAAATTGCCTCCAACATATCTTGAAGTTCTCCAGAGCCCTGGTAATGAACTAATCACTTGATTCAGGTGTGTTGACCCAGGGTGATATCTAAAACCTGCAGGACACCGGCTCTCAAGGCCTGGAGTTGGCCACTCCTAACCTATGCCCTGCCCGTAATCAGGTACCTTGCTGGGATAATAAGCTCGTCAAAGGAGGAGAAAGAAGCATCAAGACAAGGAAACTCCTAACCATGCACGGAGGGTTTCACCCCAAGTCCAGCACCCTGAGGCTGTACGCTAAGCGGAAAGAAGGAGGCCGGGGACTGCTGAGTGTCAGCACCACGGTCCAAGATGAGACAAGGAACATCCACGAATACTTCAAGAAGACGGCCCCAACTGACCCCGTGCTGAGTGAATATCTCAGGCAGCAAAAACTGAAGAAAGAGGAGTAAGACGAGGAACCATCATGGAAGAGAGGCCCCTGCACGGTATGTACCACCGGCAGATAGAGGAGGTGGCTGATATCCAGAAATCCTACCAGTGGCTGGACAAAGCTGGACTGAAAGACAGCACAGAGACACTAATCATGGCAGCACAGGAAAAAGCTCTGAGCACAAGATCCATAGAGGCTGGGGTCTACCACCCCAGGTGCAGGCTGTGTAAAGATGCCCATGAGACAATCCACTACAAAACAGTAGGGTGGAAGATGTTAGCAGGCAGGGCATACATGGAACGCCATACCCAAGTGGCCGGCATAGTATACAGAAACATCTGTGCCGAATACTGCGTTTCAGAGAATTTGGCAGTACATCCTAGACTTGTAGTCAAGACTTCCTAAACCAAGTCCAAGATGAGACCAAGACCAAGAAAAAAAAAAGTCTTTAAACTGCAGCCAGATGCTGCTTTTGTCAGGCATATTTATGTAAATGGCCTATATTTGTATAGCGCTTTACTAGTCCCTAAGGACCCCAAAGCTGGCTGCAGTGTGGCTTAAAAGTTGTGGAAGTGGGTAGGGGTGAGCTGCCGTTTCTTTTGATCACCCGTTTTCTCCTGTTTTGACTTAGTTAAGGAGGTCAGACTCTTTATTTTTGACTTTTGTTTTGGTAAGGTCAGGGGTGCGGGATTTGTGTAGATTTGTTTTGTTTATTGTTTTGGCCTTGGCTCACCCTGAAGTGTTGACACTCCCGTTTTGTTGTTCCTTTTTTTCCACATTGTAAATAAATCACATTGTAATGACCAGATTTGTTTCCTGTGGCTGCTTGGGGGGGGAAGTGGTGGCGGGGAGTGAGTGCCTCACTCATGTTATTGCCTGGCCCTAGACGGGTCGTAACATGAATTGGGGGCTCGTCCTCTGCCTTCTTCTGTGGTTGTTTTCGTGTGTTTTGGTCTGTTTGGCAGTTTTCTTGGTGTGGGGATAGTAGGTGTGTGGGATTATGGAGTTTTCTTTGGATGATTTTGTTACTTCGCCTTCATGGGATAAAATGGTGAAGTGCAGGAAAGTGGATTTGCTCATTATTGCTAGTTTTTATGATGTTCAAGTGTCCTATAGTGCCCGTAAAGCAGAGGTTAAGGACGCTTTGTGTGCAGGGCTGGTGGAGCACCCTTTCTGCCCCAAAGGCAGCTGTAGAGCAGCTTGGCGGTGGGGTGTGAGGGTGGCGCCGGAGACTGAGCCGGAGCCGGATGCCAAAGGGCCTGTTAACATGCTCTCGGCTGAGGTTGAGTCTGATGCAGCTGAGGTGGACTCTGATGCTGCTGCGGCGGAGTCTGAAGCAGCTGAGTCTGGTACAGCCGGGGAACTCCTGGCGGGGCGGTCTACGGAGGATCTCCGTTTGACCCTCCGTATAAGGGAGGTGGAAACCCATGCTAAAGAGCTTGAGGTACAAGCAATGCACCTGCGTGTCAGAGCTTTGGAGCTGGAGCGAAAGCCCTCCACATCTGCCTCTAGTCATCCTAGTACATCCACCGCTGTCTCGACAGGTTTTGACATCACTAAGCACGTTAAACTGGTTCCCCCGTTTCGTGAGGCCGAAGTGGACTCCTATTTTAACGCTTTTGAGCGTATAGCGGCCGCGTTAAACTGGCTGAAGGAGTTTTGGCCACTGTTATTGCAATGCAAACTGGTTGGCAAAGTCCAGGAGGTGTGTACCAGTTTATCAATTGAAGATAGCCTAGATTATGACATCATGAAGAAGACTGTGTTGCAGGCATATGAGCTTGTCCCAGAAGCCTACCGTCAAAAATTTAGGAAGTGTGCAAAAACTGCCAATCAGACGTTTGTGGAGTTTGCCCGTGAAAAGAGTCGCTTGTTTGAACGATGGTTGCAGGCCAGTAAAGTAAAGGATCTTGATGGGCTGAAAGAGCTTCTTTTGTTAGAGGAATTCAAAAAATGTCATTTATCTGAATGAGCAAAAGGTGACGTCACTTGCTAAAGCGGCAGTGATGGCTGATGAGTTTACTCTCACTCACAAAACTATATTTTCAGCCGCTGTTGTACAAAATATCAGGGTGGGACAGGAGAGGAAAATAAAATCGCCAAAGGTAGGATGGAAGGATAGACAGGAGGATGGTGGTAATCGCAACTGTTTTTATTGTCGCAAACCCGGACATCTGATCGCTGTCTGTCCCGCGCTCTGGAGGAAGGAGCAGCGCAAAGGCTCTAAAAATTCAGCCAGTGTAGGTCTTATTAAAGTTTCCCTTCGCCTAAAATGCATTCCACCCATGATTTGCACCATGCGGATGCTGAAATAGAGCCACGTTTTAAACCATTTATCACCAAAGGCTTCGTTTCTGTGATGGGAGAAGAGAGGGATAAAGTGCCTGTTACTATTCTTCGGGACACAGGTGCGCATCAGTCATTTATGTTGGACAGTGTACTGCCATTGTCAGATAAAACTGCTTGTGATTCAGATGTGTTAGTTTGGGGAATTAGGATAAGCGTTCTTTGGGCGCCGCTACACAAGGTGCATTTGCATTCGCCCGTAATAACGGGACATGTTAAAGTTGCCGTGAGTTCCCAGTTGCCTATTAAAGGGGTTTCATTTATTCTGGGAAATGACTTGGCTGGTGGGATAGTTTTTCCACCGCCTGAAGTGGTGGAAACGCCTGTTGTCTCTGTCACTGATGCTGCCACCCCTATATCAAGTGTGTTTCCTGTTAGTGCTATTACTCGTGCGCAATCGCGCAAATTTGACGATATTATGGATGTCGCTGACACATTTATGGCGACGCTAGATGAAAGAAAGTCTCCCAGCTGTGAGAGTGGCAGAATAGGAAGAGGCAATGATGTGACAAAACTGATGCCAGAGTTGGATGAAAAGTTAAGTAAGGATGCACTGATAACCGCTCAGCAGAATGACTCGTCACTGGCTCCCTGTTTTATATCCGCAGCCGCGAGTGCAGAAAGTAAATCCCCCACTTCTTTTTTTGTGCAAGATGGAGTTCTTATGAGGAGGTGGTCCCCTGACCGGAGTGGTTTGCGTGGTGCTATGCAGGTGGTGGTGCTGAAGCCACACAGAGGGCAGGTGCTTAGCTTAGCGCATGACGCCAGCATGGCAACTTGTTCTGTCAAACCTGCAGCTTGAAGTCTTCTCTTTACAGTTTAAACTGAGACTTGCTTACTATGAACACTATTAAGCTGTGCTTGAAGCTGTTGTCCTGTGAACTACCTGTCATGCAAGCTGTTAACTCTCAGAAACCTGTCCTCTGATTAAGTTGTTGCTTTTGGCCTACCAGACTTCTTCCTGTCACAGTTTGCCCCAGTTTGTTAATGGTGACGCAAACTGCATTCACTTACACCGTGACTTTCTTTGCAATTTCTCTGTAGGAAAGACCTACATTTTTAAGTGTAATGATGGTCTGTCTTTCTTCCATTGTTAATTTCCTTTTTCTTATCATTTTTGTATCAACACACTACTTTCTGCAATACAATACTGTTCAACTGATGCTCACAAGAGTATAGTACCACAGTGTGTTCCAACACTGCTATTATGCAGAAAGACAGGGTTGAGTATCTTGCCCAAGTACAGCTGTTGCAGTGAAGGTGTTGAGTCCGAGAGCAGCTGACCTGATAGATGGGATCATTGTGAAGATAGAAACCTGGACCCTATGTAGCCGGTTACCAAGGTTACGTGAAGTACCCTCTGAGGGTCTATGAGAATGACTGCAACCATAACCGAAACCAACTCACTGATCTGTACCACAGCAACAGCGAACACGGAGAATGCGCTGCTACATAATAAACAGCCAAAGGAGCAATGCCCTCCATGGAGAAAGACACTAGAGGCCAAGATCAAGGTAGCACAGAGGAAAGCCATCTATCGAAGCTGCAGAAAGGGATGTTGTAGAAAGGGATGTCTACGAAGTTAGCAAGCTGCCCATAACTGAGGCCTTGGAAAATGCCAGGTAAAGACTCACAGCCTCGGCCAGCCAAAAAGGTATACCAGACATATAGAAAGCAGGAGAATCAGCCATCTGTACTCCACAGAACCAAACATATACGCTCACTGGTGAGAGAGTGATAAGAAAACATCCTCACCAAGGCTGGAGATGGAGCAGTACTGGAAGAGCATATGGGAGAAATATGCAACCCATAACGGCAATGCTCAATGGCTCGTGGATTTAGGGTGGCTGTGTCTCAGGTGGTAGAGCAGATCAGCTACTGACTGGAAGGTTGGTGGTTCGATCCTTGGCTTCCCCAGTCTGCATGCCAAGTATCCTTGGGCAAGATACTAACCCCAAGTTGCTCTCCGATACTGTATGTCCATTGGAGTCTAAATGTGTGTGTGAATGCTTAGATTGCACTTAAGTATAGAAGGAAGTGCTTGTATGAGTGGGTGTGAATGGGAGAATGATGCATGTTGTATACAGCGCTTTGAGTACTCGGGGAGAGTAGAAAGCGCTATATAAGAATCAGTGCCTTTACCATTTAAGAGCAGACTGCAGAAACCTCCCTGAACAGGATCCAGTATGCATCACAGTGGCAGACTTTCTTGTGGACCAAGAAAGGGTCTCAAGTATAAAGAGTTGGACAGCACCAAGCCCTGACATGAATCATGCCTAGTGGTTACTGAAGCTATTTAGGGCAAAAGATGCATCCGCCTCGTCCGAGGGCCAAATACCTGCAGAGATTAAGGCAAGCCTGAGAAGGCAGCAGAATGGGGAAAAACAAGATGTGGGCTAGTGGTGTGCGATACCACTGATTTCCTTTCCAATCCGATACAAAGTAAAATTCAAGGTGGTATCGACGATACTGTTCCGATACGATACTTTGTACAAAAACTTATTTTTTTTACTGTATCTTTTATTGTATCTCAAATTATAGCTTCATAATGATTACAGGACATCAGATTACTTGTTCTTATGACTTAATAATGCAGTCCCTTGGCCCAGAAAAATATTACCCTGACTTCTATTAGTTATGATGTGTAAAAATGTTTGCAAATTCCTCTGGAGCTCAACATGTCAGTCTCAATATATAATTCAATTATAACTCTGAATTGATGTTTTTCAACCATTACCTCCGGTTGCAAAACAGCCCCAGAGCATAATTTTATTACCACCATGCTTGTTAGTTGGCATAGTGTTCTTAGATTTAAAAGTCTCACCACTGCTTTTCTAAACACATCACTTATCTTTATGGCCTAATAGCTCAATCTTTATTTTGTCTGACCATAAAGGTTTTTCCAGGAGTTTTTTGTTCATGTGCCCAGCTGCAAATTTTAGTCAAGCATGAAAGTGTGTATTTTAAACTAAATGTGAAATTGTAGTTCACTGTAGACAATGGTGCTTTGTGTCCCAGCAGTTTCCAGTTCATGACAGGCTTGAACCTTGGTGGGTTTTTTTTTTTTTAACTGAACATCCTAACCAATATCCTCTGACATCATTCAGATCTTAGCAAAGTTGTGACATATTGAGACAAATAAAGTTCCTTCCCACAGCCCCAACAGATTGAAAATCTGTTGACAGTTCTGTGCCAGGAAGCCAGCTAATTAAAATTACCTATACTACCACCAAGAAGAGTGGTCAAATATCTCATCAGATTTATATCAGGAGCTTGTTTACGGCTTCCAAAAGCATGTAATCAAGCAAAAAACTGGCTATAATATAATACTAATGGGGGTATGTAAGTTATATTTTTAACCCTACACAGTTGTATGAAAAAGTGTTTCCATCCTGAATTCCTATTTTTTTTTATATCTTTGTCAGAAATGTTTCAGCACTGCACTGATGCCTTTACCAAACAGTCTTAAATTTGGATAGAGATTCACAAAAACATATCTCAGGGTTAGTTAGGCTTAAGCCCGATGAGAAGTATTGAACTGCCATCTTAAGTAGTGTTCACGAAATCAGGTAGATCAGCGGGAGGTTTGGTAATCAGGGCAGGTGCATGGGTCAGAGGCGGGAGCCTAAGATGAGCTCCACCCAGACAGAGAAGAGGGGGAGAGAGAGAGCACACAACAACAATAAAACTGTCATGCACCACAGTGCGCGCACACAAACGGGATCCAAAAGCAGACTCAATAAATCAAATGCGAGCAAGAAAACAGTTTATTGCTTTAACAAAAGGTGACCTGGAACAACCAAAGAAACAAAACGAGGAACTGAAGAAAAAACGGGAAGATAAATGACACAGGGAAGCCATAATCAGGACCATGGGAGGCTGCAACAGAAAGGGGAGAAAATTACTAATGAGCTGGGAAATAGGGAGACACAACAAGACAGGGCTTTAGTAATTGGCTTACGATCAGAGCGGGACAGTGGGACTCAGAAGGGGGGGGAAGTGTGTCTGTGCGAAGCGAATCCGAGGAGGCAGGGATGAGGACAGATGATGCACTGCTCGCAAGCAGGAGGACAGGCAGGTAGCAGACACAAACACCGGATCGTACCCTAGGCACGTGAAGGCAGAATTAACGCAGTTCAAATGACACATATGTACAACGCTTTTGCGGGAAGCCTAGTTACCCCCTGAGGGGTGATTAACGGACTGGCGGGGAGCATCCGTCAGCGTGGGTTAAATAGTCCTCCAGGTAATTGCCCAGAATGGAAAACAGGTGTGCAGGTGATGGCCCAGCCCGGGGGTGTGGCCACCAGGGCAGCCCACACACTCCTCAGACATAGGGCCACAGACCATGACAAAAACATGTGGCATGACAGAGAGTAATATATACACACACAGTTGTGTCATGGTCTCGGTGCCTCCCTGGCAGTGTAGAATTAAAAAACAAACAAACAAACCATTACAAAAGCACAAAGGTAAACTGCACCATATTTTAAAATGCAGTTGCATTTTTGAGCTTGGACTTATTTCATGTTATTGTTATATCCAACAGGCAAAAAGAAACTGCTAAATCAGGTTTGAAAACTAACACGGATATGGTGAGTAGAATGACTTATTCTTCAAACATCCAGAATATGATATGTCATAATAAAGGTAATTCTATTATTTACTAAAGTGTCATTGAAGTCTATAATTGTAATCTTTAATAGGTGATGATCCTCAGCCCTGCTTTCATGAAATATGTCCATTATGTTTGGCTAAAAAAGCATGGGAGGTATCCATCCACTGGCTTTCTGACTTTAGTTCTCAGCTTGTACTTGTGTGATGAGGTAGGTTCAAGAAACAGATATGATAATTCATTTCTACACCATTCATTATTGGCCCATTGGTTGTACATGAGAGCATAGATATCATTTCCAGCTTAAGCATTACCACAAGGGATCTTTACCATCTGATTATTTCTAGAGCAGAATTACCTAAATATCATTAAACTAGCTGGGACAATATCCCTTATTTAGATTTGACAATCACAGATAGACAATCTGTGATTGTATTTGGAAGGCCTCATAGGGAACTGGCAGTTGGCCCTAGGCTGGATGACCCATGTACTAATGAGAAGTGAATGAATTAAAAAGGTGTGGAGGTTGGAGCATTAAAATGAGAATCAAATTTTACATTGCAGCTGTTAAGGAAATATACTCTAAAACACTTCTTCAGTAAAGACTCAGAGAAGAGAAACACACAGAACTTCTTGCTAGCAAGGGCAGCCTCCAGAACTGAGACTCACGCTAAGAAACTGCCCCGGTCTTTATTTATACTTCAGTGTGTGTGTGTGTGTGTGTGTGTGTGTGGGGGGGGGGGGGGGGGGGGGGTCCTGCTGATCAAAGGGTCATATAACATGAAGGCACAAGAGGTACATCCTTGGTCAGGAAGAGGGTAGTCTCCCCCTCACCCTAGATGGTTCACCCTAGATAACACGGTGAGGAAGTCCAGCAGTTCATCTAAACAAAAGGCACTTAGACTAAAACAGACATAGCTACGTTAAAACAATAAAACAAGGTACAAGCTCTTCCCATGCTCCCAGGATGTGGGGGTGCATTCCTGGAGTGCACACCAAGCCTTTTGCGGCCTGCTAGAGATCACACATCCTGTCACTACACAATTGATTATACGCCTCTAAGCATACATGGTTAAATATTTCCTAATACAAATAACTACATGCAGTATTCTACCATATGCGAACTTATATCACTAAAAGATTATACTGACTAATAAGTACAATTTTCCATTGACAGCAGCCGTTCCCCAACTGTCTGTGAATGGTACTCATGGAGAATTGATCTATGATCATACAAATGTGTGTATTAATGATCATAAAACTGACCTCAAAGCCGATTGTTAGTGAGTGATACTATCTTCAGTCATTATGCAAATGTACTGTTAAGGCTTGGGAAACCTGTAGGACATTTTTACCAATGAAAATGCTATGTCCAGATGAATAGAATTAACTTACCAAGATTTCCATACACAGATGATTGAGGATACATCAAGACATAAGTTTTTGAGGCTTTTACTTTTAGAGTCCTTTCCTTCAAGGAAATTAGGGGACCAAGGGACTTGCCCCCCTGTCCTTAGTCCCCTAATAATACCTTTTTTAAGAGCAATGCAGAACACATTAGTGGGGGGATAAAGTCACTCTTTACACTGATGCATCAATCAGTTAATCAGTCAGGAACAGGTTAGTGATAGTGGTAATAGTGGTTAATAGTGGTAACTATTAACCTTGATTTCTTTCCTATTTCTCTTTATTCAGTTTATCTGTTTATTATTAATTGTGTGTATTTATTATAGTTTTATACTGTTACCGTATTTGCATGTTGAAGTGTTTGTTTCTTGGCCTTTCCTATTGCCTTGATAAGGCTCTTGGTATGAGAAAATTCCAGGGGATAGTGAGGGTGCTAGTAGTAGAATATATGACAAGTACAGACAATCCCAACTTATACAGACTGTATTTTTATTTTTGGTTTTTAATAAAATATACTTAAAAAAGAAAAAAAGAAAAATGGAATGGCAAATCGCCTGCACTGCATTAAGCTAAAGCACAGGTGTCGAACTCCAGGCCTCGAGGGCCGGTGTCCTGCAGGTTTTGGATGTGTCCTTAATCCAACACAGCTGATTTAAATGGCTAAATTACCTCCTTAACATGTCTTGGGGTTCTCCAGAAGCCTGTTAATGAATTAATCATTTGATTAGGGTGTGTTGACCCAGGGTGATATCTAAAACCTGCAGAACACCGGCCCTCGAGGCCTGGAGTTCAACACCCCTGAGCTAAAGCATGTTAATGAAATCTGTAGTGTCTATAATCTATAATTATTTTATGTTAATTTCATTTGTGATTAATAATCCACATTTTTGTGTCTTCAGGTTGATGTGTTTGGATTTGGAGCAGACAAGAATGGAAACTGGAATCATTACTATGAGCAAATCAAAAACAAACGTCTGAAAACTGGACAACATCCTGGAAGGGTGGAATATCAATATATCGAGAAACTTCATAAGCAACGGAAAATTCATTTTTTCAGAGGATGGTAATCTGGCTTTTGGTGTCTCTCAGGGGCATTAAGATAAGCAGCCCTCAGAACTGTAGAATTAAAATACTTAAGAATAGTAGATCTAAAAAGAAAAAACATGTGTAGTTTTGTTAATTAGTTGCGTGTTGGGTATCAGAGATTACTTATTTTTGGAAGTGTTTACATACAATAAAGTCCTTTCAGTATACCACCATACAAAATAGGTTGTCCATTTTGTTCATAAAACGGTTTTCCTCCACTTCGGCAACTTATTCTTCAGCATATTTTGTCCAGTATATCCACTATCTGTCCTCTGCACATGTTGAAACCATTTTAGTCTTGTCTCTCTAGCTACCCTATCTGAGCTGTTCCACTGATATATTAACCCTTTAAAACCGGTCAGAGCGGGCACGCTCCGTTTTGCGTAACTATTTTTAAATCCCGGTAGCTCTGCAACCACATGAGCTAGCGCAATAATTTTTTTTGCATATGAAACCGGAGGAGTTGTACTTACATCTTATGCCATCAGCTTGTCCTAGGTCACAGTTTCCTTCCACATATAGCTTTGCAAAAACTACATAAAAAGCACTTGCAGCAACAAAAACATAATATTCCAGAAACACGCTTTGCCGATCCGATCAGCTGTTTGTAACACTTCCTACGTCCATCAGCGTGAACTATCGCATGTCCGCCATGACCTGCTCGAAACCGGAAGTGACGTCATTTTCGCGGAAATGTAGTTTTTTTTTACCATCAAGGCCTCATGAGCCGATACTGGTGTTTTTAAAAGTTATGTTTGACTTTATGACTTTCTGTGTCATTTCTGGGATGCTTAGGACTCATATTACACTGCTGGAAATAGTTTATTTTGATGCATATGCTGCTTTTTTGCAGATGACCACACCTTACTGCCGTGTGCAGGAGAGAAGTGACTATTGCGTTACTTTAAAAAGAAAAGTTTAACATTTTTCCAGGGTATAATTGACCATTTTTAACTACTTTTGATTTTACCTTTACAGTTCAACTTTAAAAACTATTTACTTTGCTTGTTTGGTATCATTCTTTCTTCTTCTTTCTCCTCTCTGTATGCAGATATATATATATATATATATATATATATATATATATATATATATATATATATATATATATATATATATATATATATATATATATATATATAGAGAGAGAGAGAGAGAGAGAGAGAGAGAGAGAGAGCTAGATATATATATATATATATATATATATATATATATATATAGATAGATAGATAGATAGAGATACAGTGGGGCAAAAAAGTATTTAGTCAGGGTTAGGGTTAGTATGACTGTTTGAGGCTGTGGACAGGTGTCTTTTATACAGATGATGAGTTCAAACAGGTGCCATTCATACAGGTAACGAGTGGGGGACAGAAAAGCTTCTTACAGGAGACGTTACAGGTCTGTGAGAGCCAGAGATTTTCCTTGTTTGAGGTGACCAAATACTTATTTTCCACCCTGATTTACGAATAAATTCTTTACAAATCCTACCATGTGGATTCATGGATTTTTTTTCACATTCTGTCTCTCACAGTTGAAGTGTACCTCTGGTACAAATTACTGACTTCTGTCATCATTTTAGGTGGGGGAACTTGCACAATCGGTGGCTGACTAAATACTTTTTTGGCCCACTGTAGCTCGTCATATTGCAGCCACAGAAATTATTTTGTCCATGAAACCATAAAGCTGCACTTTATTTTTTCTAGAGATGGCACGATACCACTTTTTTATGTCCGATACCGATACCGATATCATAAATTTGGATATCTGCCGATACCGATATGAATCCGATATAGTGTGTTTTAATCAATAAAACTGTTTTTTTTAAAATATCTTGCTGCATTTTGTATAAGTTCATACTGAAGTTTAAAACAACAACTACACTAAAGCTATTCTGTTATACCTATATGCAAAAAAAAAATATTTATAGTTCAGCAATACTGATCAATCTAATAAACTTAAACCTACACCATCCTCCCTATTCTGGTATTTTAAAGAGTACTTAGCGTAAATATTAAGCAACCTAACTAATAGGGTTCCAACTCCCAGCAACAACAAAAATAAATAAATAAAAAATAGGGAACCACCCCTCACGCTCCACCTCATGATGCTTAATCAACGTAATCAACCTTAATTTGATGCAGTGTGAAAAAAAAATGCACAGAAATCAATTATTTTTCAAGAAATATTAAATAGATTCAACATCTTTCTTCAACAAAATTGCAGACTGCACAGATGGTACCTTCCCAAAGGAAAAAGTACTATAGCTTACTAGGGTATATATATTAGACTTAATAGTCACTATATACAGTAATTGACTTCTATTCATTTTACATCAAATTAAAACTTTCGGTGTAAGATTCGGATAATTATTTATTAAAAGCTAGACATTTTAAATGAGAATAAGAAAGAAAAGTATGTCTTTGTGCCCCCTTTTCCCTGTTAATGCCCTATCGGCCCCCCTGGCTAAACTTTGCTAGATCCGCCCCTGCACAGTTACCAGCGTCAGCTAAGTAGAAAAAGATCCTGGAGTAGAAAGTAATAATAAATAAATTCTAACAACAGCTGATCAAGCTTAAACGTGCTGCTGTTGTTTAGCCGCTGGTTTCCTCTTTCTGGTGCAAAGTGGGCCAAAAACAAACCAGAGAGATGGACTCGCGACAGAAAAGCCGATCAGCTGATCATTAAGCAGTTTCATGATTGAAGTAGCAGCAAGAAGAGGCAGTCGCTCCATATATCGCTTGTTAAGCTTAACGCAGGAATGCTTTACAAACATTCAGAGATGGACTTACACACTTGCTTTACTTCTCTCGGGGATAACTTTGTCGGAGATGAAATGCCGGGTTGCTAGCGAAGCTCCAAATGCTATCCAGACCACCGACAGGTCCCGCATGCCACAGCCGCTCTATCACGTGATGCCTACTGCTCCGACGTGCTAACTTTCTGAGGTGAGTTACGGCGTGTTGCAAGTTTTGTGAGGTGCTTTCGTGATATTTAATGGATCGGATTACATTTTTTATTTTTCTCCGATATCCGATCCAGTAATTTAGGTCAGTATCGGACCGATACCGATACGTAATATCGGATCGGTCCATCTCTAATTTTTTCCTTACAGTCTGATTTGACATAACTTTTCCATTTTGTGGTAAGCTTTTCTTTGGCTGTCACTCCTTCACCCTGACCTGTCTTATTTGGCTCAGCAGAACTAAAATATCCTGCTGCTTTTACACACGCACTCACATAAGCTCAGCGATTCTCTGTGCGATCAACCTCTCATATGTTTAAGCTTGCTGCGGGAGATTTCACTTGTCATGTTTGCATAGTAAGCTAACGATTGATAAGACGATGTCAGAGGAATTGGTGCGCAAATTATCATCACTCACAGATCAGTGCTGTCGCTCTCTATACACAGTTCACGCGATTGCAAAGTGAAAGCAAAAAACAAGCGCAAATTCAAACGCGATTTCAATATGTCACATATTGACAGTGGCTCACCGATGCCAATGACATAATTACCCAGCTACATTTCCGAAAGAATGCAAAAGCATTGACATAAATTTTTGCTTCCTACAATAGCCCGACGGGCAGGGCAGAGATAGATTTTGGTAGCCCGACTGGAAAAATCGCTAGCCCCAGGACGTCGGGCTAGCGATTTTGCAAGCCCTGTATCTGATTGAGGAATCACTCATCTTTGGAAAAGAGAGTTTATTACAGAGAAATGGCTATTTCTAAAATAAAAGCTATACTATACGCTTCTTCGGGGCTATATTCTCAGCAGCATATTGTAGCGGGTCAGGGCTTTTCGGGGTTCTGTTTGTACAGTTATGTTTTGTTTATGTTGCCATAGTGATGGGTGACGCCCTCTCGCTGCGACGGTGTGTCCTTCCGGGATAAGAGGGCACCCTGTGTGTTGTTGTTGTTGTTGTTGCTGTGCGGTTGCCGCGCTGAGCAGTTAGCTAGCGGCAGTGTTCTTCTGCAGATGTCAATAAACGGCTGTGCTCCCTGGCTAGCTCACGGGAAGCAAGACCAAACGACACCTCCGTCTCCTCCTTGTCTGAGCTCGCCACAATATTAAACATACAGTGGGGCAAAAAAGTATTTAGTCAGCCACTGATTGTGCAAGTTCCCCCACTTAAAATGATGACAGAGGTCAGTAATTTGCACCAGAGGTACACTTCAACTGTGAGAGACAGAATGTGAAAAAAAA
This sequence comes from Mchenga conophoros, assembly GCF_057382185.1. Lineage (NCBI taxonomy): Eukaryota > Metazoa > Chordata > Actinopteri > Cichliformes > Cichlidae > Mchenga > Mchenga conophoros. Next base: position 30,560,375 of record NC_140546.1, on the reverse strand, counting down.
ATCCATGAATCCACATGGTAGGATTTGTAAAGACTTTATTCGTAAATCAGGGTGGAAAATAAATATTTGGTCAATAACAAAAATACAACTCAATACTTTGTAACATAACCTTTATTGGCAATAACAGAGATCAAACGTTTACTATAGGTCTTTACCAGGTTTGCACACACAGTAGCTGGTATTTTGGCCCATTCCTCCATGCAGATCTTCTCGAGAGCAGTGATGTTTTGGGGCTGTCGCAGAGCAACACGGACTTTCAACTCCCGCCACAGATTTTCTATGGGGTTGAGGTCTGGAGACTGGCTAGGCCACTCCAGGACTTTCAAATACTTCTTACGGAGCCACTCCTTTGTTGCCCGGGCGGTGTGTTTTGGATCATTGTCATGTTGGAAGACCCAGCCTCGTTTCATCTTCAAAGTTCTCACTGATGGAAGGAGGTTTTGGCTCAAAATCTCACGATACATGGCCCCATTCATTCTGTCCTTAACACGGATCAGTCGTCCTGTCCTCTTGGCAGAAAAACAGCCCCATAGCATGATGTTTCCACCCCCATGCTTCACAGTAGGTATGGTGTTCTTGGGATGCAACTCAGTATTCTTCTTCCTCCAAACACGACAAGTTGAGTTTATACCAAAAAGTTCTACTTTGGTTTCATCTGACCACATGACATTCTCCCAATCCTCTGCTGTATCATCCATGTGCTCTCTGGCAAACTTCAGACGGGCCTGGACATGCACTGGCTTCAGCAGCGGAACACGTCTGGCACTGCGGGATTTGATTCCCTGCTGTTGTAGTGTGTTACTGATGGTGACCTTTGCTACTTTGGTCCCAGCTCTCTGCAGGTCATTCACCAGGTCCCCCCGTGTGGTTCTGGGATCTTTGCTCACCGTTCTCATGATCATTTTGACCCCACGGGATGAGATCTTGCGTGGAACCCCAGATCGAGGGAGATTATCAGTGGTCTTGTATGTCTTCCATTTTCTGATGATTGCTCCCACAGTTGATTTTTTCACACCAAGCTGCTTGCCTATTGTAGATTCACTCTTCCCAGTCTGGTGCAGGTCTACAATACTTTTCCTGGTGTCCTTCGAAAGCTCTTTGGTCTTGGCCATGGCGGAGTTTGGAGTCTGACTGTTTGAGGCTGTGGACAGGTGTCTTTTATACAGATGATGAGTTCAAACAGGTGCCATTCATACAGGTAACGAGTGGGGGACAGAAAAGCTTCTTACAGAAGACGTTACAGGTCTGTGAGAGCCAGAGATTTTCCATGTTTGAGGTGACCAAATACTTATTTTCCACCATAATTTACGAATAAATTCTTTACAAATCCTACCATGTGAATTCATGGATTTTTTTTCCACATTCTGTCTCTCACAGTTGAAGTGTACCTCTGGTGCAAATTACTGACCTCTGTCATCATTTTAAGTGGGGGAACTTGCACAATCGGTGGCTGACTAAATACTTTTTTGCCCCACTGTATCATGTCCCCATAAGGAGAATCATGTGCTAACAACATGTGCTTGTTGTTTTTGTCTGCTTCCACTTGTCTTTGCACTAGGATGATGTCGGCGTAAACGTGCAGTCATATTCGTTGTGTTCCCACTAGTGCTGTCAGCGTTAATCTCGTTGAAATGACGTTAACGCCACAACACGGCAAATATCCGTTAATGAGCTACCCCTGATCACCTTGTGCGTGGGGCTAGACGGCCAATACGTTAACGAGCTAACTGCGCTAACACACTAGTTGCCACCCATGTAATTGAGCATTGCGTGGCACATCCAACATACTGTTTTACTTTAGTCCATAACGCGCTTACCTTCAGGGTCATACGTCACATGAAAACCAAAATAATTCCAAACGCCAGATCTGAATGAGGGTGGGGGAGGTTCAATTTGCCATGTTGCAAGGAGAGCTTAACTTCTGTCTGCTAGCTTGCCCTGCGCTCTTCCTTCTGACGATGCTGTCTGTGTTGAACGCTCAGTGGATCTGCGCTCGACAGTGCAGCCTAGGCGGAGTATCGTTGCACCCCTATATATTATATATATGTTAAAACACACTTTTTTTGCTTAAGAGCATTTTATTTACCCTTGTTATTCTGTTTGAGTAGATTTGCATGGGTGATCCTTTTCACACTGATGAGTGGTTAATGAGTTCTTAAGGCCACTAAAACATGAATCCTATATTGCCCTTTACTGAACACAACAGACATATTGGTGGGTCATAATAAAACTTTGAGATTATTCCTGTAAAAGTTGTAATATTTAAATATTTGGTGACTAAACAAATATATGGAACATATTGGTGGGTCATCAATTTGACAAGTGGTCTACAGATCATTAAAAAAGTTGGGTAATCTTTGTTACATTGCAAATAATTATATACTTAAATGCGAGCATGCTGCTGCTCACTGTAAAGTACATTGCCAAATTCAGTGATCCCACACCAAACTGATAAAATGACCATTTGCTGTGTGTGCTTCTAAAATACATAAAATACAAAGCCAAAAGTCTTAATACTTTATACAATCCGTATATACTGTATATATATATATATATATATATATATATATATATATATATATATATATATATATATATATATATATATCTATCTCTATTAGGGGTGCAACGATATTCGTATCGATATTGAACTGTTCGATACAGTGCTTTCGGTTCGGTACGCATATGTATCGAACAATACAACATTTGTAATTTATTTTATCAACTTTCCTTCTGACGATGCTGTCTGTGTTGAGCGCTCAGTGAATCTGCGTTCGACTACTCCGCCTAGGCTGCACTGTCGAGCGCAGGGCAAGCTAGCAAGACAGAAGTTAAGCTCTCCTTGCAACATTCAGATCTGGCGTTTGGAATTATTTTGGTTTTCATGTGACGTATGACCCTGAAGGTAAGCGAGTCATGGACTAAAGTAAAACAGTATGTTGGATGTGCCATGCAATGCTCAATTACATGGGTGGGAACTAGTGTGTTAGCGCAGTTAGCTCGTTAACGTGTTGGCCGTCTAGCCCCATAATGGCGGTAGCTCGTTAACGGAGATTTGCCGTGTTGTGGCGTTAAGGTCATTTCAACGAGATCAACCTGAAAGCACTAGTGGGAACACAACGAATATGACTGCACATTTACGCCGACATCATCCTAGTGCAAAGACAAAAACAACAAGCATGCTACTAACTTTAGCTGAGTCATTTAGACAGCTGTTAGCACATGATTCTCCTTATGCTGCTGATAATATAGCCCAGAAGAAGCGGATAGTATAGCTTTTATTTTGGAAAGAGACATTTCTCTGTAATAAACTCTCTTTTCCAAAGATGAGTGATTCCTCAATCAGATACAGGGCTTGCAATATCGCTAGCCCGATGTCCTGGGGCTAGCGATTTTTCCAGTCGGGCTACCAAAATCTATCTCTTCCCTGCCCGTCGGGCCATTGTAGGAAGGAAAAATATATGTCAATGCTTTTGCATTCTTTCAGAAATGTAGCTGGGTAATTATGTCATTGGCATTGGTGAGCCACTGTCAATATGTGACATATTGTAATCGCGTTTGAATTTGCGCTTGTTTTTTTGTGCGAACTGTGTATAGAGAGCGACAGCACTGATCTGTGAGTGATGATAATTTGTGCACCAATTCCTCTGACATCGTCTTATTAATCGTTAGCTTACTATGCAAACATGACAAGTGAAATCTCCCGCAGCAAGCTTAAACATGTGAGAGGTTGATCGCGCAGAGAATCGCTGAGCTTATGTGAGTGCGTGTGTAAAAGCAGCAGGATATATATTTCAGTTCTGCTGAGCCAAATAAGACAGGTCAGGGTGAAGAAGTGACAGCCAAAGAAAAGCTTACTACAAAACGGAGAAGTTATGACAAATCAGACTATAAGGCAAAAAGAAAGTGCAGCTTTATGGTTTCATGGACAAAATAATTTCTGTGGCTGCAATATGACGAGCTAAATAACCAGGGCTGCACATAAGTGGTCCGCAGGTGCGCATTCGCTGTCAAAATAAAAAACACGCACAAGGGTTAGGGTTAAATTTAAAAACTGTACTTTTGAGTTAAAATATATATTTATAATTTTAATAAATGACAAATTAAAAAGGCATGAACATTTTTTTGTATCGAAAAAATATCGAACCGTGACACCAAAGTATCGAACCGAACTGAACCGTGAATTTTGTGTATCGTTGCACCCCTAATATATATATATCTATATATATATTAGGGGTGCAACGATATTCGTATCGATATTGAACCGTTCGATACAGTGCTTTCGGTTCGGTACGCATATGTATCGAACAATACAACATTTGTAATTTATTTTATCAATTTTCCTTCTGACGATGCTGTCTGTGTGGAGCGCTCAGTGAATCTGTGTTCGACTACTCCGCCTAGGCTGCACTGTCAAGCGCAGATCCACTGAGCGCTCAACACAGACAGCATAGTCAGAAGGAAGAGCGCAGGGCAAGCTAGCAGACAGAAGTTAAGCTCTCCTTGCAACAAGCAAATTGAACCTCATTCAGATCTGGCGTTTGGAATTATTTTGGTTTTCATTTGACGTATGACCCTGAAGGTAAGCGAGTCATGGACTAAAGTAAAACAGTATGTTGGATGTGCCATGCAATGCTCAATTACATTGGTGTGAACTAGTGTGTTAGCGCAGTTAGCTCGTTAACGTGTTGGCCGTCTAGCCCCATGCACGGAGCCATCCGCGGTAGCTCGTTAACGGAGATTTGCCGTGTTGTGGCGTTAAGGTCATTTCAACGAGATTAACCTGAAATCACTAGTGGGAACACAACGAATATGACTGCACATTTATGCCGACATCATCCTAGTGCAAAGACAAGTGGAAGCAGACAAAAAAAAAGCAAGCATGCTACTAACTTTAGCCGAGTCATTTAGACAGCTGTTAGCACATGATTCTCCTTATGCTGCTGAGAATATAGCTCAGAAGAAGCGGATAGTATAGCTTTTATTTTGGAAAGAGACATTTCTCTGTAATAAACTCTCTTTTCCAAAGATGATGTGATTCCTCAATCAGATACAGGGCTTGCAATATCGCTAGCCCGACGTCCTGGGGCTAGCGATTTTTTTCAGTCGGGCTACCAAAATCTATCTCTTCCCTGCCCGTCGGGCTATTGTAGGAAAAATATATGTCAATGCTTTTGCATTCTTTCGGAAATGTAGCTGGGTAATTATGTCATTGGCATCGGTGAGCCACTGTCAATATGTGACATATTGAAGTCGCGTTTGAATTTGCGCTTGTTTTTTGCTTTCACTTTGCAATCGTGCGAACTGTGTATAGAGAGCGACAGCACTGATCTGTGAGTGATGATAATTTGTGCACCAATTCCTCTGACATCGTCTTATTAATCGTTAGCTTACTATGCAAACATGACAAGTGAAATCTCCCGCAGCAAGCTTAAACATGTGAGAGGTTGATCGCACAGAGAATTGCTGAGCTTATGTGAGTGAGCGTGTAAAAGCATTTCAGTTCTGCTGAGCCAAATAAGACAGGTCAGGGTGAAGAAGTGACAGCCAAAGAAAAGCTTACCACAAAACGGAAAAGTTATGACAAATCAGACTATAAGGCAAAAAGAAAGTGCAGCTTTATGGTTTCATGGACAAAAGAATTTCTGTGGCTGCGATATGACGAGCTAAATAACCAGGGCTGCACATAAGTGGTCCGCAGGTGCGCATTCGCTGTCAAAATAAAAAACACGCACAAGGGTTAGGGTTAAATTTAAAAACTGTACTTTTGAGTTAAAATATATATTTATAATTTTAATAAATGACAAATTAAAAATGCATGAACATTTTTTTGTATCGAAAAAATATCGAACCGTGACACCAAAGTATCAAACCGAACCGAACCGTGAATTTTGTGTATCGTTGCACCCCTAATATATATATATCTATATATACATATATAGATATATATATATATATAGATGTAAACGCCCAGCACGCCCCTGCGGGCGGTTTATCCTTCAAGCTCGGGTCCTCTACCAGAGGCCTGGGAGCTTGAGGGTCCTGCGCAGTATCTTAGCTGTTCCCAGGACTGCGCTCTTCTGTACAGAGATCTCCGATGTTGTTCCCGGGATCTGCTGGAGCCACTCGCCTAGCTGGGGAGTCACCGCACCGTGTGCTCCGATTACCACGGGGACCACTGTTACCTTCACCCTCCACATCCTCTCGAGCTCTTCTCTGAGCCCTTGGTATTTCTCCAGCTTCTCGTGTTCCTTCTTCCTGATATTGCTGTCATTCGGAACTGCTACATCGATCACTACGGCCGTCTTCTTCTGTTTGTCTACCACCACTATGTCCGGTTGGTTAGCCACCACCATTTTGTCCGTCTGTATCTGGAAGTCCCACAGGATCTTAGCTCGGTCATTCTCCACCACCCTTGGGGGCATCTCCCATTTTGACCTTGGGACTTCCAGGTTATACTCGGCACAGATGTTCCTGTATACTATGCCAGCCACTTGGATATGGCGTTCCATGTATGCCTTGCCTGCTAGCATCTTGCACCCTGCTGTTATGTGCTGGATTGTCTCTGGGGCATCTTTACAAAGCCTGCACCTGGGGTCTTGCCTGGTGTGACAGACCCCAGCCTCTATGGATCTTGTACTCAGAGCTTGTTCTTGTGCTGCCATGATTAGTAAAAGATATCTATCTATCTATCTATCTATCTATCTATCTATCTATCTATCTATCTATCTATGGTTCTTTTATTCGTTGAAACTTCCAGAGACTGCACCGGAACTCAGTAGTCATTTCACAAAACCTTTATTCATCTTCATTTAAGCATGCACTTCTAGAAGGGAAGACGAGGCCGGTGTGTCCCTCTCCAAAATCTTCACCCCTTTGTTTGTTACAGCCGGCGTCCCCATCATAAAACCCCCTACGGTGTGGAGAAGGGTCTGGCTGCAGCCACTGTGGAGCTCCACAGTAACCGGAAACACTTGACCTCCACAGTAGCCGTAAACACGCATGGATACCGTGGAAGTCTTGCAAGTTGATCGCAAAGGTTGGGACAGAGTCTTTCTTAAATACATTTGCCGTTAGTGATTTCATATATCTAGGATAATTCTAGTTTTCTTACAATGATCATGTCATTATAGCTGTGTGGCAGGCAGGATGAGGACCCAAAATGCAAACTCACGGACTCAGGGGATAAACTCAAAATCACAGCTTTAATGCTGGAAGGCAGATCACAAGAAATACAAAACTTAAACCGGGAACAATAACTAACACTTGCAGAGAGACACAGGGAAATCCACGCAGCTATGAGGGAGAACGCGACACAGACATAAATACACAGAGGGTTAACGAGGGAAGTGGGAGCACACGGGGAACACAGGTGACACTGATAATCATAACAAGACATGGCAGGAGTGAACACAACACTAACGGGAGACGGGCAAAGTAAAACAGGAAGTACAGAGGTTCAGACAGGAGGAGAGAGAGCACGGGGAGAACACAGACATAACGGGCTGGGGAAAACATAGAATAAAACACAAAGAGAGACAAGGGCTCATAAATACACAGAGGGGCACACAGGGGGTAAAAGCCACGAAGGGAAAACACTTGGGGAACAACACAACAGGGCAACTCAGGAAACATGGCCTAAATAGGGAACAAAATACAAACATACAAGAAAACTAAGAACACTGGGCCAACATGGCCCAGGACCATGACAGATCATATTGCCACTTTTTTTGCGTTACAACAACATTCCTTCTTATTTTAATGTTTTTTCATCGTGCTCCATGGCAGAGAAACACACAAATCAATATCTCATTGTCGGCACTGGGTCAAGCTGTCGTAGGTAAGTACATGCATTGTCTCATGACCAGAACGCTACCATTGTTTACATGTTAGATTTGTTCCTATCTGTGTGTGTATATTCTTTTCTATGTGTACCTAGCCCCACAGGTGTGCAATAAACCCAGAGAAATCACAGAAACGGTGTTGAACCCAGCACCTTCAATGTCTGGTGACACTGGTAAAATTTCTTATTTTGAATAGTGATTGTCATATATAGGTGAAATAATAATCTTGCATTCATTATCTTGTTGTAGTTGATGGCTCATAAACGAATTTGTTACATGCTGTTTCAAATGAATTTCCTTCTATAGATAGTGGTTATTTTTCTTGCATTTGTATGCATTTAATATGCATTCTATGTAGTGTTTTGTCTGAAACCTGTTAAAATCTCTATAGAACCTCAGGAAAGAGTTGACAACAAGAAAGCCAATAGAAGGTCAACAGATGCAACTTTTCCTGACCTGTGTGGACCACCGTGCGAAGCTCTGACAAAGCCTGAGAACATTTTGGCCAGCCGTTCATCATGGTGTTTTGTACCGCACCCTGGCCAACAACAGCTTGTATGTTAAAGTTTTCAGATGTCGCAAAGTGCAACTTTTAGTGCTTATCTGATTTTGTCATCCACAGTCTATGACACCATCTGTTTTTTTTAGCTCAACTGGACATCAGCAGACCCAAAGATGAGCTGTATGTTGAAACGTCTTCTGGATGCCTCACGTGGGCAGATTTTTGGACACTGGGTTTAAACAAACAAATGGAATTCACTGTAAGTATTTTTTTTCTATGAATATGAAATAATAAAGTGTAAATTCATTTTTTTCATGATTTTTTCTGTTTCAGATTGGAAATGGCTGTTTTGAGCTTATCACTAAAATTGTTTAGTCAAAGGTACTGTATCTTGTATATGATGATTGTCAAGCTTTAATTTAAAGAGTTGTTGTTTTAAATGGTTTTTTTTTACATTCTAGGGGATAAGCATTTACATAGAAAATCTGTATGTCACCCGGACTTGGCTTGCACCCTATGGCTGTGATCCATTGCAGTCCTTTCCTGTAAGTGTACCGTCCTTTAAAGAAACAAGCAAGTAATCAAAATGATTTTTTTTTTATAACTTTGGTGAGAGTTCATATACAGGATACTTAAAAATACAATTCTGTTTCAGACTGATGCTCAGAGGATGCACATCATAGTTCTCCCTCTCTGGACACCTGGTCATTTCCAGTTGTGTGTAAGTCTTGTTTTTTGACACATACAAACTGTTAGAATTTTGCTATGTGTCTGAGATGTATTCAAGCTTTTATGACGCAGTTTCAAAAGTCTTTGATTGTGATCGCTTGCAATGACATTGTTTTCAGGTTTGAAGTCATGGCTAACTGTCTTTTAGGTACTGAAGCCACCTAAAAGAGAAATCCTCTTTCTTGACCCATTATACACCAAGGCAGGATTTGGTGACCAACAATATGTTTCACTTTTGAGGTCACATTTTTATAAGCATTTTTGGTTTGTTCCGGAGTTTTCAGGAACCTGTTCAGTGTTCCAGGTTAAGTGCATCCCAGATCATGTTCTGCTGATCTTGAGTGTTCACACATACAGTACACTCACATGCTTTTTTTATAAACTATATCAGCAAGTTTCTGTGTGGAGTTTGCATGTTCTCCCCGTGTTTGCGTGGGTTCCCTCCGGGTACTCCGGCTTCCTCCCACCGCCCAAAGACATGCAGCTTGTGGGGATAGGTTAATTGGATAATCCAAATTGCCACTAGGTGTAACTGTGTGAATGAATGTGAGTGCGAATGGTTGTCTGTCCCTGTGTGTTGGCCCTGCGACAGACTGGCGACCTGTCCAGTCTGTTGCCCTATGACAGCTGGGATAGGCTCCGGCGCCCCCCGCGACCCTGAAAAGGATAAGCGGAAGCGAATGGATGGATGGATGGATATATCAGCATGATGATTCAACATTTTATTCTATTTCTCATCTTCACATTATGATCAAGTCAGTGATGCTGTCTTTAGATGAGTTTCAGACATAAATAGGGTCTTCCAATGTTTTAGTTTAACATAAAACACCATTAAAAATTAGTTTATGAAATATGCAAACCTTAACTTAAAGCTGTAAATGCTTTATTTTGACCAACTGTGAGCATGTGACTGTACTTTTTCATTTTGTTATGCTGTTTTATTGAGGTCGTGTTCCTAAGGCCTGTAGTTACAGTTGGTGCTATTGGCAATAAACATTTCACACCCATCATCATGACATCTGTTAACTTGTGAATGTAACTGTCTTTAAAAAAAAAAAGGTATCTTGCAGTGAAGATCATTCCCGGGCAGTGGTCAGAAAAAAAGAGCTTTGACTTGAAGGTATGTGCTAGTTTAAATGTATGGTGAATAATATGAATTACACTAGTCTTCTTTTAAGGGATTTTATTAACGAGCCTTTATTTTCAATGTAATACAGGGTTTTCCAAGCCAAGACTATGGAGTTGACTGTGGGATCTTCATGCTGATGGTAATTTTTCTTTTCTCTTCTTGAGATTCATACAGAAGCTAATTTAAGCTTCTAAAAAAAATAACATTTTTATTTTTTCTTCCAAATAGTCTGCTCTGTACGTGGCACAGGATGCTTCATTTGACTATACTATAGTAAGTATTCTATTTACTTTCACAGCAATGGAGTCTTGAATCTTTTGAAAGTTGTTAAATATGTTTCATATTAATATTTTACAGTCAGACATGCCCTACTTGCGTAAATGGTGGTGCTTGCTGTTGTATTGTATTGTATGTTGTATTTATATTTTGACTTCCGTTATATGTTGTGTCAAAGTTTACACACCTTAACAATATCAACATTTTCTGTTAAGCTCTGGCAAGCTATTTGCACACTGGAGAGAGGAAGCCAAAGCTGTGCTTGAAGGACAACACGTGCCCATTTTCAGACTGAAAAAGCGCAAGTTCCAGGAAGTCAGTCAGGTCAGTATTCACTTTAAACAGTAGTGTAATTACATGTTTAGTGACATTTGAATGACTGTTAAAAAACTGTTCTGCAACAGAGAAATAACTATGTTTTTATCCCCATTTGCCTGACACAGGAGCCAGCAGTTGTTGAAGATCTGCATCCTGCTGTGCAGTGGGTTGTCCAAAATAGAGCACTTTTCCGTGGACATGGAACAATGCCAAAATATCTGTCCTTAAATCAAGGGGACCAGCAGAGGGTCTTAAGAGACATGTCAGAGGAAGAAGACACTGGAGGACTTGTTCCTCTTTGTTTTTCAGTTTGCAGAGGACATGGAGCTCTTTTTGAAAGCATGTGCTGATGAGCAGGGACTAAGGGTCAGTGCTATGTTTGACATGTAATGGACAAATGTAGGCACTGGCTGTGTTTGTTTGTTTAATATGTCGTTGTTGTTGTTTTTTGTTTTGTTTTTGCATAGTACAAAATTCCAATTAAATTTATTTCAAAATGTCGTTCACTTGATTCTATGTCCATACTTATAATAAAGGATTACAGTGTAACAGCATTAAATGTAAATGTAACAGCATTTTTTTTAAACTTGTAATTTCAAAATAAAAAGCTTATTGTTGATATTAACAGTAAAGAATTGTAATCAATAATATTTTTATACATTTTAAACATTAACACTCTGGGCTCTATCCTGGCCATTTGTGGACACTTCACTTATTCTTTTTTTTTTGACTACTGCACTGCAGTGGACCAAAAGAATGACACGGGTTTGATCTTAAGGATCTAATAGTTGTGTGTGTTGTGCATGACATTGCCACACAAATATGTATTTGCAAGATAGAGTAGAATAAATTATGACGCATGAAATATTACATAGGCTGCAGTGAATTTCTGTTGATACAGACTATTGAGCTTTGAGTTTCCCAGTCAAACTTAGCTTTGAAGCACATGCTAAAAACACTTTTACTCTTGTACATTTCATAACAAGACACCATAGCCAAAATATTAACAAAATATATATTATTAAAAACTTCAAAGCTGCAGCACATACAGCAACAAACACCATTAGTAAATGTGTCCTGGAGTTTATGCAGGTGCAGAAAGTGCTGCTGCTGTAAGTAAGCCTAACAGCTTCCAGATCACTTATTTTTCTGGAAAGATGGTAGGAAGGGCATCACTGCTCATTTCTACAGTCTCCCAGATCTTGGAATACAATCCCTTTGTACCATGAAACCACTTCGCAGTACTAGGAGTCCACTAAAACCTATAAAGAGAGTGATCCTGGAAGAAATGGGGCACACACTAGTGATCTCAACAATTGCAAGACAGCCTTTTCCCCGATGCTCAGATGGGGAAAAAAGGAAGTTTAATGAAACATTAGGACTTTATCACCGTTTTATCTGAAAAGTTAATGGTAATATATAACCTAACTGGCTATAAAGAGTAAAAAATTTAGATACAATTTTGATTTTGATGAAAAGGACTGGTGCTATTTAACCCAATCATGTTGCCAATTAACCTAATCAGTGTTAATTGGTCTTCCAGCTCTTCGTTATGCTCAAATTTACTTTTTCCAGCCTATTATTGCTACTTGTCCCAACTTTTTTGGGATTTGTTGACATCGTGTAATTTTGAATCAACATATTTTTCCTTTGAAATGATACATTTTCTCGGATTACATTTTTGATCTGTCATCTACGTTCTATTCTGAATAAAATATTGACATTTGCCGTCTCCACACCATTGCATTCAGTTTTTATTCACAATTTGTTTAGTGTCCCAACCTTTTTGCAATCCGGTTTGTATGTATCAGCAGCAGAATGGACCTAAAAATAAATGTACTTCTGCCCATTTTGACCCATTTAGCAGAAAATTCAAATTCAAATTCAAATTTTATTTGTCACGTACACAGTCATACACAGTACGATATGTAGTGAAATGCTTAGACAACTGCTCGTGACCTAAAGAAAACAAAAAGGGAAAAGGCTATGAATAAGATAGGAAATAAATATGAAAAATTAAAAAGGGTAAATTTAACTAGGAAGGAATAAAATATAAATTAAGGTTAAAAAGGAAATAACTGTACAACACAAATTAGAATGAAGGGTAAATTTAACTGGGAAAGAAAAAGATAAAATATATAAATTAAAGTTGAAAATAAAATAACTGTACAACAAAATACACAATATAGAACTATATAAGAATGTATGAAGAAATATAAATAAGTATATACACAATAACAGCAGCTGTACAAATATTAACTGGAAATGAAGAATATAGTGACCAGTGTTGTGCAATCCACATTATGTCTTGTGCAGTGCAAATATGCTTAAAGTGATTTAAGTGATGAAGTGAAAACAATGTCCAGAATGTCCAGTGTGTGTGTAAGAACTATATGTGTGGGTCAGTACTGTGTGGTGGTGTGATTGAGAGACCGTATCGCCTGCGGGAAGAAGCTCCTCCTCAGTCTCTCTGTGTTGGTCTTCAGGGAGCGGAATCGCTTTCCTGACCTCAACAGAGAGAACAGTCTGTTGTTGGGATGGCTGAGGTCCTTCACGATCTTCCTGGCCTTGGTCCAGCACCGCCTGCTGTAGATTGAGTGCAGGTCAGGGAGCTCGGGATGGTGCGCTCAGCTGATCGCACAACCCTCTGTAGAGCTCGTCTGTCCTGCATGGTGCTGTTCCCAAACCAGGTTAAGATGTTTCCCGCCAGGATGCTCTCTATGGTGCACGAGTAAAAGTTCCTGAGCACCTTGGAGGGCAGTTAGAAGTCTCTCAAGCGTCTGAATTATGGTGGAATTATGGTGTTAAATGCAGATCTGTAGTCTATGAAGAGCATTTTAACATAATTCCCCCTTCTAGTGTCCAAGTGAGTGAGTGATGTGTGGAGGAGATGAGAGATGGCATCGTCTGTGGAACGATTTGGACGGTAAGCGAACTGTAGTGGGTCCAGTGTGTCTGGTAGTGAAGAAATGATGAAGTCTCTGACCAGGCGTTCAAAGCACTTCATCACTACTGAGGTGAGGGCTACAGGGCGATAGTCATTGAGAGAAGCAGGGTGGGGTTTCTTCGGGACAGGAACAATGATGGACTCTTTGAAGCATGTGGGGATCACCGACTGAGATAAAGAGATGTTGAATATGTCAGTGAACACAGGAGCTAGCTGGTATGCGCAGTCTCTTAGGATACGACCTGGGATGCCGTCTGGTCCTGCTGCTTTCCTGGTGTTCACTCTTTTGAAGGCTCTCCTTACTTCATGCTCGGAGATGACGAGCACGTTTCCGGTGCTGGCAGTATCTTCCTGTCTGCAGCCGTTAGCGCCGCTAGCACTAGGATTGTTGGAGTCCTTAGCTGCAGCCTCGAAGCGAGCATAGAAAGTGTTCAGCTCGTCTGCCAGAGTCACGGCCGCGTTCGTCATACCGGTTGTTGGTGCTTTATAGTCCGTTATTGTCCTTAGTCCCTGCCACAGGCTCCTAGAGTCACTCTGTTGGAGTTGTGAAGCCAGCCTGTTTAAGGCTCTGATATCTATTCTGTATGACTTAAAGAGTCACGTCGGTAAAAGTAGATAAATGTTTTAAGAAATATACATTTTATAGCATTTTGTGAACATACACAAAAAGTGGCCATTTTTGGCAACAAACAAGCTGAGAGAGAGTTTTATATTTTTTGCTCTCCTTGAACAAAAATAATAGTGCATAATAATCAATGTTGATGTTAATCAATTAGATGTCCCAGACACCACTATTAATAATACAGCAGTCCCTCGTTTATCGCTGGTGTTACGTTCTATAAATAACTCGCGGTAGGTGAAATCCATGAAGTAGCCAACTTTATTTTTTACAATTATTATAGATGTTAAGACTGTAAAACCCCTCACTACATGCTTTATACACTTTTCTCAGACAGGCATGAACATTTTCACACTTTTCTCTTTTGTTTAAACACTCTTAGAGTTCAAACCTTCGTAGAAACATAAGTCCAGTGCAAAACGTTTCGTCGGCATTGTTGTGTTTGTTTGGGAGAAAACTTACAAACATACAGTACACCACTTCAGAGTTACACTGCTAGCGATCGAAGATTTATGTAAATTCGACAAGCTAAACGCATTCTGTACTGTACAGCAGGAGTCCCCAACCTTTTTTGCACCACAGACCACTTTAATGTCAGACAATATTTTCAGGGAACGACCTTTAAGGTGTCGCGGATAAATACAACAAAAGAATTAAAAAAAAGAAACTGTGGTATTTTGTAAATATAATAATAAATGTGACTTGAGCTGTGTGCCAACAACAATGACAGTGAGATCCTCCTCTCTGCTTCTTAATGCTCTCTGGTCGCTATGGTAACGCGTAAATAGTTCTTTCAAAATAAGACACACAACTACAACCATACATTTCACACCGGAGGATCAACTGTCACGGAACGGTACCAAAGGACTCACGGACCGGGACCGGTCCGTGGGCCTATTAAGGACCACTCCTGTACAGGAGACACTGGACTAGATTGATTGACAATGGTCTACAGCAATCAGAACGCACAACACGATGTACTGTAAAAAAATTAATAAATCAGCGAAACAGCAAGTGCTGCGGAAGGTGCGCCGCGTTATAGCGAGGGACCACTGTACACTTTTGGCCACGAACAATTTAGGGGATGGTGAATTTTTTTGAACAAACCCAGAGTGTTAAAAACCCCTCACTTAAAACCATTTTTATTTCTCAGCAGCATCAATAGTAACAAAAACGCAATTTAGTTTTCGCTGTCAAAGTCGATTTAACTGAAGTTACATGTTTCAGGTTACTGTGGAGGTCACGTGTTTCCGGTTACTGTGGAGGTCACGTGTTTCCGGTTAGTGTGGAGGTCACGTGTATCCGGTTACTGTGGAGCTCCACAGTGGCTGCAGGTGCTCTTGACGGTGTGCTGCAAACTCTGTGTCTGTGTCTATGTGCACGAGCACATGAATGCCTACATGTGCGCGTTCCCACGTGTCTATGTGAGTGCTCGTGTGTGACTGTGTATGCATACCTGTGTGTATGTGTGGGTGCACATGAGTGAGTGTGCGTGTGGATGTGTGTGCGTGACAGTTAAAACACTGTGGGTGTAGGTGACTCCCTAGGTCATAAAACCCATCTCCCTTCCAGACCACAGTTATCCAGTTACAAATGTTGAGACCCCCACCCAAACATCCTCTAGGGAAATTCCACTCAGCATTAACTCCTCTCTGTTTTACTTTCACAGTTCAAGTGGGGGAGGGGTCTCCAATCTACTCCTAAGTTCACGACACAGTGAAGCCTTTATTATATTGAGGGCAGTGTCAATGTCTCTACAATAGTTCTACATTCTATGTTAACACATTTCTAAACTCTAAAATAAGCTAAACACTCCTACACTATCTATCTATCTATCTATCTATCTATCTATCTATCTATCTATCTATCTATCTATCTATCTATCTATCTGAGATATTATAGAGATATTATAGAGATATTATACAGATAGAGATATAACTTGAAATGCAAATATAAATAGTCAATTTTAAAATCATATGCACAGGTTTTGCAAACAACAAAGTTATTTGTAGCCATTTATCTTTTACCCCTTTTTTTAATAACCATTTCAAACTATTTACATAACAATCAGCTGTTCTGCATTCAATAAGATGCCACACAAATTATTTGTGCCACTCCTGCAGGCCATTTACCATTTACTCCAAATATTTTTGTCCACTATGAAGGAGACCATCACGGCCTGATACCTGCAGGTATCACAGCAACAGGTGTATCACTCTTGTTCTCTACTTGGAGACAGCAGTCACATCATTGTTCTAACACACAACACAAAACTATCCACAACACTACACACTAACTACACAAGACAACATATTAACTACACACTCCAAGCTGCTTAACCCTGTAGCGGCTATGCAGGTCACACAGGGGATGAAGAGCGGAAAATGGAGAGCAGAGAGATGTGGAGGATGACAAAAAAAATGTGCCTGACGAGCCCAGTTGTAAGCTATTAAGACTCAACTGTACACTGTGTTCGCGTTTTCCTCCGAAACCGTAAGTTCTGTTGGAGCAGCCTTTCAACAACTCTCTCTGTCTCTTGCTAACAAAGTTGACCCAGACAACAAAGTAAAGCTAGTTTTTGGCTACGAGACCAACATGAAACCCGACGTATTAGCCAGAGGTCCCGTTACTACGGTTCAGAGCTGCAGACCTGTTTTATATACGTGCAGAATGGTTTTCTATGTGAGATCATTGTAAAAAGTGCAGCCTTACCTAATGTCCACCCTACTGTTACTCATTTTATATTAAGATTTAAAAATCTAGTTGGTATTGGTATGGCAAGTAACCTTCAGTAATAGTAATAAATCACACAGCAATAGTACATTCATGTAGTTTAAACAGCATTATAATATATTAAGTAATCCAAAGTATTCAGAATATGTGTCAGAGATTTACAGTTAACAAACAGTCAGGTGAATAAACAACAATGAGACACTTGTGTAGGTTAACGTGCTGCACGGGTGAAAAGCTCAGAGCAAATCACACCGAACTGCAGTATTCGTTTATTTTTATAGGTTACATCGTCAATATGCAAATATAATCACATTTCCTGTCACGCAGGTCCTGATGTCTGTCTGCATGCAAGCTGTGTGTGTGTGTGTGTCACAGAGTATGTGTGTTGCAGGTCAATTGAGTGTGTGTGTTCCTATACTAAATCTTCTTCGTCCGGTTCACCTTCTTGTGGCTGTCCAACATAGGTGATCACTGTGGCCTGTACCATTTTGCCAATCATTGATCTGATACAGGGTAGAATGCATGTAGAGAACATGCAAAGCAATAAAAGAAGAACTCCTATCAAGACAAGTCCTTTGATCATGAGGGTCCTCCAGCTGCCGCTCAGCAGCCAGGTCAGCCAATCTTCTGTGTTCATGACATAGTCTTGTTGCTGTGCATTACTCAGTTGTCGTAACTTCTCCAGGGGGATTGGTCATGGTCAAGGAATGCACGCTATCTGGAATATAGGTGCAGCAAGTGGTGTTGAATAAGACACAGAGGCCCCCTCTCTCAGCGAGAATCATGTCCAGGGCGACTCTGTGTTGCATGACCACTATTCTGATCGCGTCGATTTCCTCATTCTGAGCCTTGTTTATCCATGTTGAGCTGTTCAGGAAAAGTCCAAATCGGTAGTCAAGAGTCTCGATTCTTAGCATGTTTTTTCCATTCCCCGATCCATGGGAACAGTGAGTGCAGTCTGGTCTGGTGGTCCACAACTTGAACTCCGCTGGCACATTACTGCCCCAGATTGGATGATGAGGTTGCACGTCATCAGTGCTCCTCTTGCGTCTTGGTTGGTCCTTGTCTTTCCTGCGGCATCCGGAAAGTCTGGGAGCAGTTTTGGTTCATCCCCAGCTTTCTGTTGCCATATGCGAAGGTGAAACACATTGGATGTTGTATTCCTGGTTCCCTCCTGACGTTGAAAGATTTTCCCTTGTCTTTTTAACTCAAACTTGAAGGCGAAGATGTCTTCGGGGGAACATGTTCCGCTGGTGGCTTTGTAGAATATACATAGGGCTTCGGAAAGGCTGGGTGATTTTCCATACAGGGTGGCTTGCATTGCTGTTGTTGGGAGGTGTGAACAGACGTAGCAGCCAGTGTGGTTGTCTTCTGTATGTACTCGGTTGTAGACGTACCGGTACCAGGCATTGTTCAGCCAGGGGTGGTTGTGCTCTTTATCCATATCCTTTAGGTGTAAGTTGTTATATGACCATTTCTTCTGCAGGTGGTGCTGTGGGTCCTCGTCTTTCCAGGTGAGTATCAGTAGGTTCTCTAGGAGCGCAATGCCAGTCATTATGAGGACAAGGTTCTTCATGATGACCAGGCACACCCGGGCTCCAGGTGAGTAGACCACTGGCGAGAAGACAAAAGGGCGGCATATACCCAAACAGCCCTTTCCTCCACCAGGGAACACATAGGAGTCGGGGGAACCGGCGTCTATGCTTGTGTTGTCACTCACTTTTTTGCAGTGGCTTTGGTGGATCCAAGATGGTCTTTCTGCTATTTTGGGCCTTCCCACCTTGGTGAACTCCAATTTTTCCTCTGGAGCACTTTAATCAGGATCCAATCACCTGGTTGCAACCTGCAAGATACTGGAGAGATATTACTCGGCAGTTTATTGTTTAGGACAATCTCTTTATTCTCAAATAATTTAGTCATCCACTCTGCTAGGGTGGTTTCTCTTATAGACTTATTAATAGGCTCACTAGTGAGAGGAAGCGGAAATTGCCTCCCGTGAACGATTTCAAAGGGTGTGAGCTTTTGCGAACCCTGGGTTAGTCGCATCCACATCTTCACCAGGTCCAAACACTCAGGCCATTGTCTGATCTTATCAGAGTAGGAATGCCGTAAGTAGGAATAAAATGGTTGCATAAACATTTTGCTACTGAGATTGCATCTGCTCTTTTTACTGGATAGATTTCTGGCCATTTTGAGAACACATCCACAATTACTAGAGCGTATTTTGATGCCTGACATTCGTTCAGTTCAATAAAATCCATGTGGATTATGTGAAATGGGTGCGGTGGTGTTGGGGAAAAAGCCTCTTTTAGGCCTGAGGTTTCCCTGTGCAATATGTTTCTGGCAAATCATGCATGTTCTGATAAACTCTTGTGCTGAAGCTTCAAAATTTTGAGTATAGAAGTGTTTGGGGAGGATATTCATCATTCCACCCCTTGACAAATGCGTTAAGCTATGTGTCACTAATGCTGCTGTCTTGTGTAGCAATTTTGGCAGTATTGGTTAGCCATTACAGGTCATTTTGTAGCCGTGCTCCACACTTTAACCACTTCTTTTGCTCTGCGATGGGTGCGGCTTTCTGTTCATCTTTAAGTACATCAAGTGGTATTAGATGTGAGGTTTCAGACATCAAAGTCTGTACAGGTTGCTGTGCTGCCTTCTTTGCTGCTCGGTCTGCAAAGTTATTGCCTTCAGTAATTTCTGAATTATCTTTTTAGGTGTGCAACGCATATTGACTGTCAGTGTGAATATATATATATCTTGACCTTTGCGCAGCATGCACGTATGATAGCCGCGAGTTCTGCACTCTGTGCTGAAAAAGAGGAAGCTAAAGGTTTCGCTTCTAAAACAGTAGGCTGCAGTGTACTAAAAATGTCTGGTCGGGGTTTCATTTTTTCAGTTAGCTTCAGCATACAGCTGTGTTCGGCACCATCTACTTCCGCAGGAAGGAGAGTGCTTGTCACAGTCAGGCAAAGCTAAAACTGTGCTTGTTTGCAGGGCAAGTTTTAAGTCAATAAATGCTTTGTCTGCCTCTGGTGTCCATTCTATTTCATCTTTCAGAGCTAAGTGTTTGCCATAGATCAAGTTTTGCAAAGGTTGGGCCAGCAGTGCATATTCAGGTATCCAACATCTGCAAAAGTTGCAGAGACCTAAATAACTCATCATTTGTTGTTTGGTGACAGGCTTAGAAGCGTATTGTACAGCTACTTTTCTGCTGTCTAACAGCTGTCGGCCTTGTCCTGTCAGTCTGTGGCCAAGGTACGTTACTTCTTGGCTCCACAAGTGCAATTTATGCTGTGAGACTTTATGGCCTTGCTCCGCTAGATGTTGCAAAACTGTCAGTGTGTTTGCTACGCAATTAGTCTGTGTGTAGCCTGTAATCAAAATATCATCAACGTATAGCAGGAATTTACCTGGGGCAGGAAGCGTGCAAAATGACATGGATTTTCTTAGAGCTTCTGCATAAAGAGTGGGGCTATTCTGGAATCCCTGAGGCAACCTTGTATAGGTAAACTTCTGGTTGTCAAGAGTGAATCCAAATAGCTTTTGTGAGTCAAAGTGTAGTGGTATGGAAAAGAAAGCATTGGATAGGTCTATTACAGAAAACCACTGTTCCTTTGGTGTTACTTGATTTAAAATTGTGTGTGGATTTGCCACCACAGGTGGGGTTTGTTCTGTTATGTCATTTATTGCTCTAAGGTCATGTACTAGTCGATATTTCCCCGTGTTTGCTTTTTTCACTGGGAAAATCGGAGTATTACAGGTTGCTTCAGTTGTTTTTACTAAAATGCCTGCTTTTTCCATATCTGTAATTACTGGCCTGATCCCTTTTTCTGCTTCTGTGCTTAAGGGATATTGTGGTTTAACTGGCCTGTAAGTTGTGGTAGTTTTTACTACAACTGGATCTGCTAGATCTGACAACAGAGGGTTTGTGTTCAGAGCCTAGAAGTAATTGTTCTATGTTATACACGTCCGTGTTTCCATTGCTTTTTGCTTCTTCTTCTTTGTGTTTTTTTTTGTTCATTACGTTTATACCTGAGGCATTCCTAGATACCCACTAGTTTTTCAAAGAATTCACACATCTTATTTCAACTTTAAAGTTAAAGTTTTCTTATTTTTATCTCTCTCTATATATATATATATTTAAACTTTGAATTGCTGACAGTTTACAGCTCTAAAACTGGGCATTTGTAAATCATGCACGTGAATTTGCATATGCTGCTTTTGCAGTGTTTCAGACCCCTTAAGCAGTCAGTTTTCTTTCCCAAATTTGCTAACCTATGGGTTTCTTCCGACCGCTGCACCTGGAGAATTGGTCCAGGTCTGTTTTGCTCCTGAAGAAACACAACTAAGACATTTTCATTATTATCCTGAGTACTTAAACTACCCGTTTCCCTCTCTCTGGTCAGAAATACCAACTCATGTTATGTGTACAAGTGTAAGCAGGTCTTCATTACTTTTTGTATGCATGTTAATGTTCAGTGAGTGTAAGCTGCTTCCTTCATTGCCTCTGTATGTTATTATCAGGTTTAATTCATGCATCTTTACACTGATTTCTTAATTCAAAACCATCTCACTTCTGATTCTTTCCAAAAATAATTTCACATGTAACAATTTGTGTATGTGTGTTTTCTATTCATTGACAGACAGCTCCCTGTGCTGTCCTCTATGCAGCTTCTGCTCTAAAAACAAATAAATAAAAATGTTTAACTCGCTCATTAGCATAGTAGTGTCCGCATATTTAAATCAGCTTCTCAATCTTGTAGCTTTAGCTATTATCTACAGGGTTTGGCGTATTAATTATCATTATAAATGTGCTCTACATCTCAGTAATATTTATCTAGGATAAATGACAGATTTTCAAGCAGGTTAAATGCCTCTATGCACCTAATTGGTTTAGATATTGCCTTTATTTTCTTCATCTCATACGTCATTATACTGGGTTTGAGCAAACCTTAAGCTTGATGCAGACTACTTCATAACAATTATCCATCTCACATCATACTGACTAGGTGATTAATATTATATTTTTTATTAATATCATCATCTTTTTCTTTCCATATAATAACAACAGTATATTACAACATTTTATCAGTGTAAATCACTATACTACTACTGAGCCAATTTAATAGTTAGGATCATCTTACTCAGCAAACAGATAATTTAGAATTCATCCAATCTGTACAAATTTGCTTTTTCTCTGAACAGGTTTGTGCCTACTTTTTAGACTGGTCTTCTGTTTGCCTCATCTCAGATCCAATCTTCAGTCACATTCATTCTCTCTGTTGCATGTTGAACCAAGTAATTTATTATTTTTTTTATTTTTATATTTTATTTTGTATCCATCAAGGGCTCTGGGTGGGCTGCAGTCCCACCCGTCATCCAGGCTGGAGACATTTACCTTTACACACACTTCCCTTGGCTGAACAATGAGACAGCCTTAATCTACCTTATGCATCTCTCTTTTTATAGAAAAGGTTTTCATGTGAATGATTTCCTTTTATTTATTTTATACAATCTGGGCATGATCGTCATGCCAACTATATTTCATTATTTAGTTCTGTTTGTAAGGTTCCTCTTAAAATAGTTACTGCAGAGGGACTGCAGACCATTTGTACTAATTTTGACCGGTGCCGGCAGAAAGTTTCTCTAACCACTGCTCGTCAGCAGTGAGTTTTGTAGATTTATTACCCATTTAGGTTCGTTTTGTAGAAGGTTTGGTTACAATGTATCTTATCGAGTTAGTTACACACAGACCCGCGATGCTGTCTCTGGCACGAAGAGTGAGGAGGGAGAACAACAACAGCCTTCTACTTTCAAGCTATTCTTGAAAGCGGTTGTCGTTTTTACGTGATGACGCACAACCGATTCCTCACCCAGCCAGTACGTGAGCAATCAACGGTAAACAATTCAGTGGAGTAGTTCAGCCACCTTAATGTGCTGTTAAATCAACTTACTCCACCAACAAAACAGTAAAAACAGTTTATGCGCGCAAGATTTATGCTGGACAGTCTGAATCTCTCTTTAGTATCTACCACTAGCCGTCTTTCAGGCCTACCGCTAACCGTTACACGGCTTCTAGCCCTATTTCAGGCGAGCGGGTAACTTGTCGGGCTTCCAGCCACTATTTCAGGCGAGCGGACAACTTGTCGGGCTTCCAGCCACTATTTCAGGCGAGCGGACAACTAATTCTATCAGGCTACCAACCTCTTACAGGTGAGCGGATAGTCAGTCTTTCTATAGACTTATGTTAGCAAATAGGCCACTTCCTATTTAATATACTTAGAGCAGACAGACTGTCCCAGCCGATTGTTTTACGCAAGGTGTGTCAAATGTGGAATAATCACCTATCTTCGCTGTTGCCGGTCTTTCGGGCGTCTCTTTTCAAGCCCCAGCGCCGTGGGCCTGTAAGACGTCGGCCAGGACCCGAATTTTAGCATCCCTGGACTTTCAACCCTTCCTGGAGGGCGCTCTGCAGAGACTTCGACGCAGGCTTGTCACGGCGTCGGGACTTGAGAAAGGATACCACTGTGAAATGGAGTAGAGATGGACCGATCCGATATTACGTATCGGTATCGGTCCGATACTGACCTAAATTACTGGATCGGATATCGGAGAAAAATAAAAAATGTAATCCGATCCATTAAATATCACGAAAGCACCTCACAAAACTTGCAACACGCCGTAACTCACCTCAGAACGTTAGCACGTCGGAGCAGTATGCATCACGTGATAGAGCGGCTGTGGCATGCGGGACCTGTCGGTGGTCTGGATAGCATGTGGAGCTTCGCTAGCAACCCGGCATTTCATCTCCGACAAAGTTATCCCCGAGAGAAGTAAAGCAAGTGTGTAAGTCCATCTCTGAATGTTTGTAAAGCATTCCTGCGTTAAGCTTACCAAACGATATATGGAGCGACTGCCTCTTCTGGCTGCTACTTCAATCATGAAACTGCTTAATGATCAGCTGATCGGGTTTTCTGTCGCGAGTCCGTCTCTCTGGTTTGTTTTTGGCCCACTTTGCGCCAGAAAGAGGAAACCAGCGGCTGAACAACAGCAGCACGTTTAAGCTTGATAAGCTGTTGTTAGAATTTATTTATTATTACTTTCTACTCGAGGATCTTTTTCTACGTAGCTGACGGCTGGTAACTGTGCAGGGGCGGATCTAGCAAAGTTTAGCCAGGGGGGCCGATAGGGCATTAACAGGGAAAAGGGGGCACAAAGACATACTTTTCTTTCTTATTCTCATTTAAAATGTCTAGCTTTTAATAAATAATTATCCGAATCTTACACCCAAAGTTTTAATTTGATGTAAAATGAATAGAAGTCAATTACTGTATATAGTGACTATTAAGTCTAATATATATACCCTAGTAAGCTATAGTACTTTTTCCTTTGGGAAGGTACCATCTGTGCAGTCTGCAATTTTGTTGAAGAAAGATGTTGAATCTATTTAATATTTCTTGAAAAATAATTGATTTCTGTGCATTTTTTTTTCACACTGCATCAAATTAAGGTTGATTACGTTGATTAAGCATCATGAGGTGGAGTGTGAGGGGTGGTTCCCTATTTTTTATTTATTTATTTTTGTTGTTGCTGGGAGTTGGAACCCTATTAGTTAGGTTGCTTAATATTTACGCTAAGTACTCTTTAAAATACCAGAATAGGGAGGATGGTGTAGGTTTAAGTTTATTAGATTGATCAGTATTGCTGAACTATGAAATATTTTTTTTTTGCATATAGGTATAACAGAATAGCTTTAGTGTAGTTGTTGTTTTAAACTTGAGTATGAACTTATACAAAATGCAGCAAGATATTTAAAAAAAACAGTTTTGTTGATTAAAAAACATTATATCGGATTCATATCGGTATCGGCAGATATCCAAATTTATCGGTATCGGTATCGGACATAAAAAAGTGGTATCGTGCCATCTCTAAAATGGAGCATAATATTATCATTAATACCAGTCCATTAACGGCTTCGAAGGACCAATTAAATGTCAGAGATTTACAGTTAACAAACAGTCAGGTGAATAAACAACAATGAGACACTTGTGTAGGTTAACATGCTGCACGGGTGAAAAGCTCAGAGCAAATCACACCGAACTGCAGTATTCGTTTATTTTTATAGGTTACATCGTCAATATGCAAATATAATCACATTTCCTGTCACGCAGGTCCTGATGTCTGTCTGCATGCAAGCTGTGTGTGTGTGTGTGTCACAGAGTATGTGTGTTGCAGGTCAATTTCTAAGAATAATATAATGCAAGTCAACTTCTGCGGATATGTATTTCTGTGCTGGTCTCTTGTCAGTGTCACAGGGTCAGCTTCCTGTTTCAAAAGAAAACTGTCTGGTGAAATATGTATAACATAACTTTTGAAGCATAAGCAAATAAAACAATAAAAACTCCCTAACAATATGTTACTCTCATTGTGTAACGTAATGAAATACGTTGCAAAATACATTTGGGGGCGTGTTTTCTGTAATCTGTAGTGGAATACATTTTAAAAGTCAACCTAATAACACTGAGCCAGAGGGGCTGTTATTCTGTGTGTATATGGATAATCGAAAACATTGAAATACCTTTCTTGCACGTAGAAATGAATTTTGTTCGCTTAAATTAAACTTTTGTAACTTCTCAATAATTTTCTCCTGAACATGTAACATTTGCGCTTGCAAAGGAATATAGGCACTATAAAGGCTCTAATGTCTCAAAAGCTCACTTTTGAATAGGCTCAGAATAGAGGCACTAAAATAACGCCATAGATTTCCAACAGGCTGACATTGCATGTTGTCATCAAAACATCAGAAAACATCCAAGTTTTAGTAAAGGCCTTGCCCTTTGGAGGGAGTGTTCTCTGATGCTGTTCTTGTAGTAATAGTCTGAGTTTTGCAGTGCTTTATAGATGAAGGGGAAAATAACTCAATAATCTTCAAAGTTCAGATGATGGTCCATGATGAATCCAATGTTTGGACGCCAGTTTAGCTCACAGCATGAGCAGGCGACCATATACCACAAGCTAAATGCTGTGTTCCACGTTCGAGATTCCTTTGCTGTTAGTCATCCTCCACTCTCTCCCCACTTTCCTGTCTATTTGCTACTGTGCTATCTAATAAAGGCAAAAATATGCTAACCATAATGTTTAAAACAAGAATAAGACCAAGGTTTTTAGTAGATGATTTGATACTACTGGAAAGTCCCCCAACTTCTCTATGCACTCATGCACCTCGAGAGTTTAGTGTGGAAGAAGCAAAACAGTGGAGCTGAAAGGAGAAAAAGAAACTAGAAGTAGATAGTCCAATAAACATACGTATTAGCTGTCAGGGCTGCAGCAGCAGTACCAGCAACAACTAATATAAAGCCTTGGCATTCAAATGGTCTGTGGTGCAGAAGAAGTGTATGCTTAAAATTTTTGTTTAAAATTGACTGCAAACTTCATATTTTACAGATTTTTTTTTTAATTTCCAAAATGAAAAACTAAATATGTTTTAAATATACTAGAAAATAAATTGCACAAAAAATGCAGATGATACAAATTGAAAATCATCTACAGTATACAATTAAATATTACGTTTTTCTGAAATAAATTGTCAGAAGATTAAACAAACAATGCATTTTAAAAACTCCCTTTGGTTGGTATTTAAGAAAAGATAGAGTGTGATTATTCAAGACCTTGAATGTGATGCAAAATATTTTAAATTTGAGTCTGGGTTTAATATGGAGCCAGTCAAGAGAAAACAACATCGGTGAAACATACAAGGATGTCAAAGGAGCTTGCAAAGAAAGGTGTCTGGACTTCTTTAAGTTGTTTGAAGACGTTTCACCTCTCATCCGAGAAGCTTCTTCAGTGTCTATGTGAGGAGAAAACTCTTAGGAGGCAAAGAAACACAGACTCAAAGATTTTACATGTACATGGGCGATGCCCCGACACTGCACCAACGTGTGCACTGTGTGTGTGTCACAGAGGAATCGCGCCGGGGCTCCCAGTACGTTCTTTATTTATACTCAAACAAGCTTTCACAGTAATAGGTGTGGCATGTACAGAACTCAAATAACATCTCCTTAAAAGGAGAGACTGTTAGCTTATCTGTTGAAACAGGAGGTAGCTTGGTATGTATAGAACTCTATAACATCTCCTTGAAAGGAGAGACCGTTAGCTCATCTGTTGAGACAGGATGTAGCTTTTTGGCTGTCACAGCACATTTTTTCTGCACACAATGTCTCACTCCCTTTTCCTGCAATTGTTCAATTCACAAGCTCTTCTTCCTTTAAATGAAGCTACAAATAAACATAACACAAAACTCAAAATCTCTCAACAGTCTATAAATACAGTGGCTTGCAAAAATATTTGGCCCCCTTGAACTTTCCCACATTTTGTCACATCACAGCCACAAACATGAATCAATTTTATTGGAATTCCACATGAAAGACCAATACAAAGTGACGTACACTTGAGAAGTGGAACGAAAATCATACATGATTCCAAACATTTTTTACAAATAAATAACTGCAAAGTGGGGTGTGCGTAATTATTCAGCCCCCTTTGGCCTGAGTAAAGTCAATTGCCCATAGACATTGCCTGATGAGTACTAATAACTAAATAGTGTGCACCCGTGTGTGATCTAATGTCAGTACAAATACAGCTGCTCTGTGACGGTCTCAGAGGTTGTCTAAGTGGATATTGGGAGCAACAACACCATGAAGTCCAAAGAACACACCAGACAGGTCAGGGATAAAGTTATTGAGAAATTTAAAGCAGGCTTAGGCTACAAAAAGATTTCCTAAGCTTTGAACATCCCACGGAGTACTGTTCAAGCGTTCATTCAGAAATGGAAGGAGTATGGCACAACTGTAAACCTACCAAGACAAGGCCGTCCACCTAAACTCAAAGGCCGAACAAGGAGAGCGCTGATCAGAAATGCAGCCAAGAGGCCCATGGTGACTCTGGACGAGCTGCAGAGAACTACAGCTCAGGTGGGGGAATCTGTCCATAGGACAACTATTAGTCGTGCACTGCACAAAGCTGGCCTTTATGGAAGAGTGGCAAGAAGAAGGCCATTGTTAACAGAAAACCATAAGAAGTCCTGTTTGCAGTTTGCCAAAAGGCCATGTGGGGAACACAGCAAACATGTGGAAGAAGGTGCTCTGGTCAGATGAGACCAAAATGGAACTTTTTGGCCAAAATGCAAAACGCTATATGTGGCAGAAAACTAACACTGCACATCACTCTGAACGCCATCCCCACTGTCAAATATGGTGGTAGCAGCATCATGCTCTGGGGGTGCTTCTCTTCAGCAGGGACAGGGAAGCTGGTCAGAGTTGATGGGAAGATGGATGGAGCCAAATAAAGGGCAATCTTGGAAGAAAACCTCTTGGAGTCTGTAAAAGACTTGAGACTGGGGCGGAGGTTCACCTTCCAGCAGGACAACAACCCTAAACATAAAGTCAGGGCAACAATGGAAGGGTTTAAAAGAAAACATATCCATGTGTTAGAATCAGTGTTGGGACTAATGCGTTATTAAGTAATGGGTTACAGTAACTACGTTGTTATTGTGGTAACGAGCACGGTAACTAGTCATTATGCCAAAATCAGGAACGCGTTACTCGTTACTGGGATTTAGATAGGGTCGTTACTCGTTACTTCGTGTGGTGGCTATCACGGAGCTTCCACAGATTCAGTAACATTAGCAAGTGGTGGAGGCCAGCAGGTGGAGGAGGGAAAGGGGACACAGAAGGAAAAGAGACCCGAGGCAGCCGCCGGTCCAAGTGTGAACTGAACTTCAGGTAAGAAGTTATGACCTGCAGTCTCTCTGGGTCAGATATAAACCAAGTTTAGGTGGAGTTTATTTTCGCTATTCTGACTTTTCCGTACTGCGTACTAGCTAGCATGACGGAGTTTCTATACAGCTGGGTGGGTGCTATGAAGTTAATGATGTTGAACTTTATTTTGTTCATAAGTTATTAGAGTTGCCAACCATCCCGTCTGGTATTCAGAGAAAATATTACGCGTTTCGTATTGAGGTGAAAAGGAACAGTTTGTCCCGTAATTCAGCTACAATGGAAAAGACACAAAGCTGGAGTTATTCTGTGTCTTTGCTGCACAGCTGCCTCTTCTTCTCTCATTCTCCCCCCTCCCTCTCCTGTTTCTGCTTCAATCATGAAAACTGATCAATGATCAGCTGATCGGCTCTCCTGTTTGTTTATCACCCACTTTGATGTCGCGCTGAACAACAGCAGCACGTTTAAGCTTGATCAGCTGTTGTTAGAATTTATTTAATATTAATTTCTAGTATCAGCTGATGTTTGCTGGAGCCACAGCTGCAAAAAAGCTGCTGGTCATGATATCGGTTTGGTTATCTGGTGAGAAGGAAACATGAAGATGAAACCAGGAGATGTCCTTACTGAATCATCAGAGCTGAACAGGTGATGGAGAAACAGGTTTACCTTTTAGATGACATGAATGAGTTGAAGGGAAGCTATGAACTGTTTCTGAGAGACAAATAACACCAGGATCCTTTTTCATGTAGCTGACAGCTGGTAACTGTGCAGGGGCGGATCTAGCAAAGTTTTGCCAGGGGGGCCAGGTAGAGCATTAACAGGGAGAGGTGGGCACAAAGAAATACTTTTCTTTCTTATTCTCATTTAAAATGTCTAGCTTTTAAAAAATAATTATCGGAATCTTACAACAAACGATTGATAGATTGATACATATATACCATCAAGACAGTGTACATCACTGTCACAACAGCGTTTGTTTTCATTCAAAGGCTTTATGATTTTTCCTATAATGGCGGGCCGGTCTCTAGTCAAAATGCCCGGGCCAATTTTTTGTCCCAGTCCAGCCCTGTATGCAGCTCATCTGCAGTCTGTTGTTACCTACATCTTCCTATTTAGAAGGCAGAATTTCCGAGTTCTGAGTACAATCGAAAGCACCACGACTGCAGTTTTTGTGTTGGATGTAAAAGGCGCACATGACGCTGTGACGTAGGCTAGAATCATGGCAGCAGTCAATGACGGTCTAGGCGTGGGATTTCTCTCGTGGAAATATGCACATTATCTTTTCCTTTCTATTGGTAGGTGGCACAATGCACTTGTGGCAAGTAAGCATGCTAGAAGACTGGCAAAGTTATGGAAGCAACACATTAACAAGAGAATTCTGAGTAAAACCAAAGTTACTTTCCCTAGTAACTAGTTACTTTGAAAGTAATGAGTAACTTGAAGTAACTGAGTTACTTTTGATAGAAATAACTAGTAATGTAACTAAGTTACTAATTTAAAGTATCTTACCCAACACTGGTTAGAATGGCCCAGTCAAAGTCCAGATCTAAATCCAATCGAGAATCTGTGGCAGGATCTGAAAACTGCTGTTCACAAACTCTGTCCATCTAATCTGACTGAGCTGGAGCTGTTTTGCAAAGAAGAATAGGCAAGGATTTCAGTCTCTAGATGTGTAAAGCTGGTAGAGACATACCCTAAAAGACTGGCAGCAGTAATTGCAGCAAAAGGTGGTTCTACAAAGTATTGACTCAGGGGCTGAATAATTACGCACACCCCACTTTTCAGTTATTTATTTGTAGAAAATGTTTGGTATCATGTATGATTTTCATTCCACTTCTCACATGTACACCACTTTGTATTGGTCTTTCACATGGAATTCCAATAAAATTGATTCATGTTTGTGGCTGTAATTTGACAAAATGTGGAAGCCATTTTGCAAGCCACTGTATATTGAAGTCCCTTGCGTTGGAAGTCCCTTGCGTTGGTCATTAGCTTGGTCATTCTCTACCACCTTTGAGGACATGTCCCATTTTGACATTTGGACTAATCAGCACAGATGTTCCTGTATAATATGCCAGCCACTTATGCATTACATGTATGCATTGCCTGGTAGCTGTTAGGAGGTGGTGGGTAGGTGTATTGTTGTTCTTGGGTTTTGTTTCCCTTTTTGGCATAGGTAGGCGGGGCGGGGCTTGATGGCATTCCGGCACACCTGCGGCGCATCGGACGTCATCAGTGAGCGCTTTTATGGAGCTGAGTCACGGACGTCTGGTGTCGGAGTATTGTCGCTGTCACAAGTGGTATTGTGTTGGTGCAAGCTGAATCTGTTGATTCCACGCTATTGAGCTGCATGTTTTTAGGATCCATCTCCTGCCTGCTTCTCCTTTGTTCTAGCCTGTCCCGCTGCCTGCTCGCCTGCCTAGTTTTCTTTGTGTTGGCTTCCTTGGATCCGTGACGGAGAGTTACTTCGTACCAGTCTGTGACCACCGCTACAGCTGTAGTTCTGTGTTTCAAGTAAGCTCTCCAACTCTCCCCGTCCACTTTAGTTTAACTCTCGGCTATCGACGTTACTCCGTAACTTTGTTTGTCCCTCGTTTTCAGGTAGCTCCAGTGTGTCATCTGCCCACCCGCATACCTCGGCTCCGTCTCATCCCTTCAGCTCTGCTCTCCTTGCACATTTTACCTGTCACTGTATATAGTCCCTTCCCTTGTAAATATTCCCCCATCATTGTATATAAATCTGCATCACTACTATCCTGTGCCCGTGTGTGTTTCTGCCACTAAATCCATCCGTGTAAATTCCCCTAACAGTAGCATCTTGCACTCTGCTGTTATGTGCAGGACTGTCTCAGGGACATCTGTGGAATCTGAAAAAAGTTCCTATTCAGTGTTTAACATTCAGTTAATACAAAAGCAACCAAGTTGAACTTTACTCAAATAAAGGTATGATACTATACACGTCCTTTTTCAGAGTATATTTGTTCAGGTTACTTCCACTGTATACATTTCTCCTGGTTATTCACACCCAGCTGCATTGGTTTTCTGACCAAGCCGGGACAGGTGCTGTTCAGTATTAAAACTTCAGACAACCATTGTTTTATGACATTTTCTTGAGTTTTTATGCATGGTATTAGCCATTTACTGACTCAATAAATAGACAGATATGTAGATTTTTAAAATGTCCTATTTACTGTTATCACATATCTATTAAATTGCCATTTGGCTGGTATGTGGTTTAGTAAAAGTGTCATTTGCTAGTGTTTGCAGGTTATACAGGACCATTTCACTTCCAATCACTTGAGCACAACCTCTTTCAGTTTTACACTGGATATAAAACGCAGAATGCACCATTGGGTTTGTGTGTGATCAAGACTAGTTGTGTGTGATACAGCCATTTATCCAGGACCAAGTAAATACAGGAATAGTATTGCTGATACCAATACCAGTACAAATACTGATACTTTCAACTTATAAAGGCACCTTATGTAGGAGAGATTGATGTGTCAGTTTGCCAAATCTAAACACAACTTAATGACACCTAAATCATTGTGATTTTGACTTTCCAGGATAATTAGTTAACACAATAAAACACACATCAGCTGTCTTGCATTTTGAAACTGTCTTTTTTGAAGACCTGTAATGTAAATGTGTCTTTATAGCACTTTGGATACGCTTCTGTTCATGTTTGAGGTATATATATTTTCATCTCCAATATAATAATAAATTCATTTATTTAACAGAATTGTCACAAACTGAAAGCAGGGACTCAAGCGCAGAGCAGGTTGACGTATCAGAACACGATTTATTTACACACCAGTGCAATACTATATACAGTGACGGGGAAAGTCCAGGGTTCCAGGGGATTAGGGGAAGGCTCTCTCTCTCACGCTCGCTCACGTCCTCACATCCGACTCACACACGTCCGTACCGCGGGGAGGTCACAGGTCCGGGAAGATAAACTGGAATAGGGAAGGGAGAAATCACTCACAAATCACGAAGGTAGGGCGTAAAGGTATAAGACCAAAAGAAAGACTAACGTCAGTAGCTCAATCATCCAGCGATGAGAGGATCTGTGACCCAGCCTCAAATAGTAGATCGGTAATCAGCTGATCGCCAACAGCTGTGTGAGCCAAGGGTGGGAGCCAGCTGTGAGCTCCGCCCAGGCAGAGAGGTAGGGGAGAGAGAGAAAAAGCAAAAACACAAGTGTAGCCTTGTGAGGCCGGCTGGGCAGGCACAGGGACAGCACCCCCCCCTCAACGGGAGCCTCCCGGCGACCCACCAGGCTTACCTGGATGCCTGCGATGGAAGTCCCGAAGCATATTCTTGTCCAGAATAGCCGCCCGAGGCACCCAGGAACGTTCCTCTAGCCCGTAGCCCTCCCAATCCACCAGGTACTGAAAACCCCTGCCCCGGCACCGGGAGTCCATGATGCGGGAGATGTTGTAGACCAGCTGACCACCCACAAGGCGGGGGGGCGGCGGGGCCCTGGCGGGAGGACACAGCGGGCTGGAGAGCACAGGCTTGACCTGGGACACATGGAAAACATTGTGAATCCACATGGTACGTGGCAGCTTGAGGCGAACGGACACAGGGTTGACAATGGAGTCTACGGGAAAGGGGCCAATGAACTGAGGTGACAGCTTCTTAGACTCTGTCCGTAACGGCACAAAACGGGTAGACAGCCATACCTGTTGACCGACAGAGTATTCAGGGGCCGGTGTCCGGTGGCGGTCAGCGAGGGCTTTGTTGCGCTCCTTAGTGCGGAGTAGAGCGGCCCGAGTAGCACGCCAGGCCCGGCGGCACCTGCGGAGGTGAGCCTGGACAGAGGGGACAGAGTGCTCACCTTCGACAGCTGGGAGCAGGGGTGGTTGGTAGCCCAGGGATGCCTCAAAGGGTGACCTGCCCGTGGCGGCGGAGGTGTGGCTGTTGTGGGCGTATTCAATCCATGGCAGCTGTTCACTCCAGGTTGATTGATTGTGGGAGGCAACACACCGGAGGGCAGCTTCCAACTCCTGGTTAGCCCGTTCGGACTGTCCGTTGCTCTGCAGGTGGAAACCGGAAGAGAGGCTGACCTTGGCTCCCAGCGCGGTGCAAAATTCCTTCCATACTCGGGAAGTGAATTGTGGTCCTCTGTCCGAGACGATGTCCTCGGGGATCCCATGGAGCCTGAACACATGTGAGGTGAGGAGCCGAGCCGTCTCCAGAGCAGTAGGGAGTTTAGGAAGGGCGACAAAGTGTGCGGCCTTAGAGAAACGGTCGATGATAGTTAGTATAGCGGTGTAACCTGCAGAGGGAGGCAGTCCAGTGATGAAGTCTAGAGCGATGTGTGACCATGGTCGGGCCGGCATAGGGAGAGGCAGAAGACAGCCTGACGGCGGTTGGTTTGACCGCTTGTTCTGGGCGCATTTCGGACAGGCGGACACAAACTCCCTGACGTCCCTCGCCATGGTGGGCCACCAGAAGTAGCGTTGAAGGAAGGACAGGGTGCGGAGGACCCCGGGGTGACATGAGAAACGGGCAGTGTGAGCCCACTGGGGTACCTGGGAGCGGACCGCCGAGGGGACGAAGAGGCGGCCAGTCGGGCCGGTACCAGGATCCGGTTCAGTCTCTTGTGCCTCCTGAATGAGGGATTCAATCTCCCAGGAAACGGCTCCAACCACCCAGGCCGCCGGCAGAATGGGTTCGGGGTCCGACTCCTCCTCCGTGGTGGAAAACTGCCGGGACAGGGCGTCTGGCTTCATGTTGCAAGATCCTGGCCTGTAGGTGATGGTGAAATCAAAGCGAGCAAAGAACAATGCCCACCTGGCTTGCCGAGAACTGAGACGTCTGGCCGAACGGATGTACTCCAGGTTCTTGTGATCCGTCCAAACAATGAACGGGTGAGCAGCTCCCTCCAGCCAATGTCTCCATTCCTCCAGGGTGAGTTTTATGGCCAAGAGTTCCCGATCCCCGACGTTGTAATTGCTTTCTGCGGGTGAGAGACGGCGAGAGAAGAAAGCACACGGGTGAAGCTTACCGTCCTCTTGTTGCGAGAGAACCGCCCCCACCCCGGAGTCAGAAGCGTCGACTTCCACCACGAACTGCCGTGTGAGGTCCGGTTGCCGGAGGATGGGTGCCGAGGAAAACCTCTCCTTGAGCTGGGCGAAGGCTCGCTGAGCGGCAGGATCCCACTGAAAAGGAACCTTTGGAGAGGTGAGTTTAGTGAGAGGGAGGGAGATCCTACTAAAATCGCGAATGAATCTCCTGTGGAAATTAGCGAATCCCAGAAAACGTTGCAGTTGGCGGCGATTAGGAGGAACAGGCCATTCAACCACCGCACGCACCTTTCCAGGGTCAGTCCGTAGATTTCCCCTCTCAACTATATAGCCCAGGAAAGCTACTGCAGGCACGTGGAACTCACACTTCTCC
The DNA here is from genome assembly GCF_057382185.1 of Mchenga conophoros. Taxonomy (NCBI): domain Eukaryota; kingdom Metazoa; phylum Chordata; class Actinopteri; order Cichliformes; family Cichlidae; genus Mchenga; species Mchenga conophoros. The sequence goes on along the minus strand of NC_140546.1, from coordinate 30,525,093 downwards.
CCCTTCACAAACAGCCGGTTCTCCAAGAGGCATTGCAGGACCTGTCTCACATGCACCTGATGTTCCGCGAGCGTCTTAGAAAAGATGAGAATATCATCCAAGTACACAAAGACACAGCGATTAACAAAGTCACGAAGCACCTCGTTCACCATGGTCTGAAAAACCGCGGGAGCGTTGGTGAGGCCGAAGGGCATAACAAGGTACTCAAAGTGCCCCTGGTGAGTATTGAAGGCCGTCTTCCACTCATCCCCCTCCCTGATGCGAACCAGGTGGTAGGCGTTGCACAGGTCCAGCTTAGTAAAAACAGTCATGCCCTGGAGCAGCTCAAAAGCAGAAGAAAGCAGCGGCAAAGGATACCTGTTCTTGACAGTGATCAGATTAAGGTCCCGATAATCGATACACGGGCGCAACGAACCATCCTTCTTGTCCACGAAGAAGAACCCAGCCGCAACCGGGGAGGAGGAGGAGGGACGGATCAAGCCCGCAGCAAGCGACTCAGAGATGTAACGTTCCATAGCGACCCGCTCCGGCTGGGAGAGGCTGTACAGGCGGCTAGACGGCAACGGAGCCCCCGGAAGGAGAACGATAGCGCAGTCATACGGGCGGTGGGGGGGAAGGGACCGCGCCCGATCCTTGCAGAACACGCCTCGCAAGTCATGATAGACCCGCGGGACCGCCGAAAGATCCGGGGGGTCGGACGGCAAACCAAAGGGCAGAAGCGGAACGGGTGACGTGGCCGCCCGAAGGCAAGACATGTGACAATTCACACTCCAACCTAGGATGTCACCTTTCTCCCAGTCAATGTGCGGGTTATGGAGCACCAGCCAGGGGTGACCGAGAACCAGCGGGGTGAGCGGAGCCGTGAATGCAAAAAAACAAATCCTCTCCGTGTGATTGCCCGAGAGAGACAGCGAAAGGAATTCCGAGACATGAGTGATATCGGGCAGGCGGTGACCAGAGAGCGCGTGCACGCGGAGAGGGCGCGACAAGGGCTCCAAGGCGATGTTCAGTTTGGCAGCGAGCGAGGTGTCAATAAAGTTCTGCTCAGCCCCAGAGTCAATGAGTACTGAAAGCGAGTGAAAAACAGATTGTACTCGAAGTTTGGCCGGTAAGAGAAGTCTGGGGAGAGGGTTTTTACTAGACAGATCGCCCACCAGCACCCTCTCAATCACTGGTGAGCGCGCCCTTTTGCCAGTGTCGGGCACGAGGAGACAGAGTGACCCTTACGGCTGCAATAGACGCACTCACCGGCGGCCAGACGGCGCTGGTGCTCTGCAGGCGTCAGCCGCGAGCGTCCAAGCTGCATGGGCTCATCCTCATCACAGGTGTCGGAGTCGCGCGGCCCGCGGCCGGCAGGAGAGGCCCCGTGATACTCCAGTGATTCCTGTCCCGTCCGTGTGTGTGCGCTCCGGTGTGCGCGCACGCGGTCATCCAACCGGACGCACAGAGTCATAAGCGCATCTAGGGAAGAAGGCAGTTCACGAAGCATCAGTTCTTTCTTTATTTCTTCGTTAACATTAGAAAGCAAAGTGCTCTTAAGAGCCTCCTCCCCCCACATTGTCTGTTCAGCCAAGGTGAGGAAGTCAATAGAGAAATCAGCCACACTCCACTTGCCTTGTTTGAGCGCGAGCAGGTGCTGGCCGGCTGTGAGCGTGGTGGATTTTCTGTCGAAGACGCCTTTGAACTTATCCAGAAAGTCAGAATACGTTATTTCAGGGTTGGCGTGAAGCACAGCTTGAGCCCAAATCAGAGCCCGATCCTGGAGTAGCTGAACTATATATGCAATCTTATCACCATCATTAGCGAAAGCCTGCGGTTGCTGACGAAACTGAAGGGCACATTGAGTGAGGAATCCAGCACACTTATCAATTTCTCCGGAGAAAGCTTTCGGTGTGGGTAGAAATCTGTTAGATTGGATAAGTGAAGAAGCAGGAGGTGTGGCACCTACTGCGGAGGCCGAGGCTTCCTGGAGAGGAGCGACGGCAGGTGGAGTTGCCGGCAGGGGTGTTCGTTGGGCCACAGCCTGAGTGAGAGCAGCGATCTCGCCACGGAGATGAACAAACATCTGCTCGTGTCGCTCCAGCATAGCTGCCAGGGTGGCGAGAGTGGGAGTGGAGGCCGCCGAGTCTGCTGAGTCCATTTCCTGGCTGGATGATTCTGTCACAAACTGAAAGCAGGGACTCAAGCGCAGAGCAGGTTGACGTATCAGAACACGATTTATTTACACACCAGTGCAATACTATATACAGTGACGGGGAAAGTCCAGGGTTCCAGGGGATTAGGGGAAGGCTCTCTCTCTCACGCTCGCTCACGTCCTCACATCCGACTCACACACGTCCGTACCGTGGGGAGGTCACAGATCCGGGAAGATAAACTGGAATAGGGAAGGGAGAAATCACTCACAAATCACGAAGGTAGGGCGTAAAGGTATAAGACCAAAAGAAAGACTAACGTCAGTAGCTCAATCATCCAGCGATGAGAGGATCTGTGACCCAGCCTCAAATAGTAGATCGGTAATCAGCTGATCGCCAACAGCTGTGTGAGCCAAGGGTGGGAGCCAGCTGTGAGCTCCGCCCAGGCAGAGAGGTAGGGGAGAGAGAGAAAAAGCAAAAACACAAGTGTAGCCTTGTGAGGCCGGCTGGGCAGGCACAGGGACCATGACAGGAATTCAGTGGGCTGAATATATTATTTGAAGACCTGAATATAGTTTTTAGATTGTCAGTCTGCTAAAGTAACAACAATAACACTAACATTGATTAATACTGAAGAACCGAATATGGGTCAAGACTGAAAAATTACGTTGATCCCTACATGAGGTACATATTTAATATTCGCATCTCTGAAAGGGCTGAGAGACTTGAGTCCCTCTCTGAGCTCTGTCTTGGCCATTTGTGTCTGTCTGACAGATTTCCTTCCTCCCCTCTTCCCCCTTTTTCATAATTTCACGTCTTTAAACAAGTTGATGGTGTTGCCACAATAGAAAATGTCCTTTCAGTACACATGACTGGTTGCAGTGTTTTCATTTACAGATACAAATTTAACATGGAAGCATATAACTACTACATATATAACAAACGTCACACAAAGGTTTATAAGCTACATATGTGTAGCCTTTTTTATGTTGTGTGTTATACAGATTGTAACCATGTTAATTTCACCATGTTTTTACGGAGTAATTGAAAATGAACACAATTTCATCCTAGATTTTAGACATACAATATTACTGTACATTGATGCAATTAACTCAAATACATCATACAACACTGCAAAAGAGTTTTTATAGAGGATTGGTAAGGTTTTGATGTCAAGATGTCTTGGTTAAATTCTAGGAAAGATCACAGCAAGAGTGATGATCTCAACACAGTGACAACAGTGGACAGAGGTCACAAGAAATTATGTCAGAGGTTCCATGTCTATTACAATGTGATGCAAACAGGGTCCTGCCCAAGTATTAATCCAGTCACTTCACAACAATAGTTCATAATCTTGTAAGAAATGATGAGACCAGTTGCTATAGTTTGAGAGGAATTATGTCCAATTCTTGTTTGGATTTTAGCTGCCCATGACAGTCATGGGTCTTTGTTGAATTTTTTTAATTGGAATATTATGAACAGCTTATTGTTAAATTGGATCTATGAAAACAAAAAGAATTAAAAAAAGAATGCCAAGCAACACTTCCTCAGTGACATTTGCAGTGTTTCACTTGAGAGAAAAATAAACATTAAACATAATATGCCTGCTGAACTCTACTGAGTAACATGAGCCAACAGCAAACATTAACACTACCTGGGTCTGGGTGCATTTTCCCCCTCCAGGGGCAAGGGTACCTAGACCTGGGGTATAGAGTGCGCTTGGGGAGTGTGATTGTGTGTACTGTGTCTATTTTCTGTCTGTCTCCACGTTGGGTGAGTGTTGAGTAATTTCATGTGAGAGCATGAGGGTGGGAATGGATGTTTGTATCTGTGTGTGCTTGTTTGTTTGTGTCTATATGTCAGGTTGGGTATCAGAGCCACCTCTCTAGGAACATCTCAGGCCCTCCAAGGTATGGAGGCCTATCTCCCCCCACCACTCCCCCTGCCAGTGGCAGAAGCCCTCAGACATTGGTGCATTGGTGGTTCTTGGTGTCCGGGGATGGGCGACCAGGTACGCACCGGCTCACTCCTGGTGGCTGCTTGTCAGGGCCTGGAGCCTGGGGCTCGCTCGAGCCCCTTCGGGGGCGGGGTGCCCTCGGCCTCTCGGCCTTGGGCTCGGCCACTCTGGCACAGCTGGCTGCCGGCGGAGCTCACGGGCATGTCACTGCAACCCCCCCCTGGCTTCTGCTCCGCGGCTGCTGAGTGACCCCTCATCTGGGGCTCTCCTTAGCTCTTTCCGGGATAATGGCACGGTTGCCCCTCCGTTGGTCTTCCTTGGTCTCTTGTGCTCTGGGGGCCTCTGGATGTCTGGAGCCTGGATCTTCTCCATACCTGCTTCATGCCCTGGAGGACGGGGCTATGGCTGCTCCCCACACCCTCTAGCAGCCCTGGGGCACACTGACAGAGGCGAGGCTGCCAGACACAGGCGCCACCGGGCCCTCTGACCACCACCAGTAGGCAAACACGGGGTTAGTATCTTGCCCAAGGATATTTGGCATGCAGCCAGGAGGCAGCCTGGGATCGAACCACCGACCTTCTGATTAGTGGCTGACCTGCTCTGCCACCTGAGCTACAGCCACCCCACAAGTGCAATTACAAGTGCACTCATGCACACAGGTGTACACACGGGTGCTCAAAGACACAAACTACACCCTTTTTGGCTCTTACCTCAAAGAACACTGTGTGCTGTAAATCTTACGTGCATAATAATATTCAATATTTAATATTTACTGCTATATACACATAGAGTATCGCGATGGTGTTGTGTTTATTATATTGTTGTTTTTGTTTGCTTGTTTTCTCTTTTTTTTTCTCTCAACAGGTGATCCATGTGATATATATAAAAAAAATTTTTTTTTTTGCCCCCCCCCCCTTTTTTTTTTCTTTGCCCTTTTCTTTGCCCTTCATCACTATTCCTCTTCCCCGCTGTCTTTGTTTCCCTCCCTCCCCCCCGGTCATGTCTGTCCCGTCTGTAACAACTGAAAATAAAATAAAATAAATAAATAAATAATAACAACAAAGGTCAATCAAATGGACCAATAGGGCAAGGCAGGGATGGTCCACTTGGTAAAGTAATTCCGTTGGGCTTCTCTCTGCCTTCAGACAATAATTCTGATGGCAAAAGAACCAAACGGGACAGGCGGCAAAAAAAAAAAAAAAGAAGAAGAAGAATGCCAGGCAACACTTCTCTGTGACATTTGCAGTGTTTCACTTGAGAGAAAAGTAAACATTAAACATAATATGCCTGCTGAACTCTACTGAGTAACATGAGCTAACAGCAAACATTATAATGTGTCTTCATGCAAAATATCACATAACATTAAGTTAAACAAATATTAAATAACTACTTCCCAGGGTTTTAATAATCTTTGTATTTATAACAGTGGTTGTCATTTTCCAAAAAAGACAACAAAAATAAATAAATAAATAAAAAGTGCAGAGACCTAACAGTATATATGTCACGATCCTGGGTCTTAGGACCCAGTGTTTTGAGTTTTAGTTCATTTTGATGTTTATAGTATGTTAAGCTCATCAGGTCTCCTATGTTCATTTGCTTATTAGTTCCCTCTTGTGTTTTCAACCCCTGTGAAGTCTCCCTTGCCCTTCGTGTGTTTCATGTCTGTTGTCTTATGTTGTCATGTCTGCCTCTCATGTTTCCTGTTTCATTTTGGAGAGATCTCGTGTTTTTATATTATGGATTATGTTTTGAGTCCTTTGTGGTACTGTTTCGTGTTTCCCTAGATCTGTTATGGTTATCTTAGGTTTTGCTCTTTGGCTTTGTCATATGGCTTCCCTGTGTTCCATGTTATGTCTCCCCTGTTGCTGTTAAGTTTGCATGTTTAGAATTCAGTCAGTGTGTTTCCTGTTTTACTTTGTAGGTCCATGCCTCATGTGAGTGTTTCTAGTTTTGCATCTCTGTCTCGTCCAGCCTGATTGCTCCCCTTCTGTGTCTCATTCCCTCGTTATCCCTCTGTGTATTTAAGCCTTGTGTTTCTCTTTGTCAGTGTCGTAGTCTCCATCATAGCTGTGTGATTTTTTTTTTTTTTTTTTTTTTTTTTTTTTTTTTTTCCCCCTGTGGCTCCCTGTGCTTTAGTTTTCCCAGTTTAGTTTATTTTGTATTGTTTTTCGTGTCCCACTCCACGCCAGCAATAAAGCTGTGTTTTTTGAGTTTACCTTTTGTCTCTGTGAGTTTGCGTTTGGGTCCTCTCCTGCCTGCCACACAGCCGAAACATGACAATATATAAGTGAAAAAGTCTTGAAAGAAGTATTTAATACCAAAAAAACAAAAAATATATGACAGATTCCTAAGTATGAATGAGGATATCCAGTTGTAGTTGTTCTGGCAGCATGTCGTGGCTTTATTCAAGCAATTTATGTTTTCCTTTACTTTGTTACATATTTTATTAGCACATTGCCACACTCATATGCTGCATGCTAACCGTGTTAGCTAGGATTAGCATTTTAACACCCAAACCATTTGAATCAATGCATTCTTTTTGGCCAAGTGATGTACCGGAACAAACTAAGCAATTTTTACACAGACATTTTTGTTTTGACTTCATGTGGACGAAAGCTTTACATTTTCTTTCAAGGAGAGAACTCAGATATAGGTAGAGTTTGGTTTTTTTTTTTTTTTTTTTGCTCGGCCCTGAAAATCTTAGAAATATGGTATCTAACCAGATTCTTACTCTGGATGGCATTACCTTGCCCTCCAGTAACACTGTGAGAAACCTTGGAGTCATTTTTCACCAAGACATGTCCTTCAAAGCATATATTAAACAAATATGTAAGACTGCTTTCTTTCATTTGCGTAACATCTCTAAAATGAAAAATATCCTGTCTCAGAGTGACGCTGAAAAAGTAGTTCATCAAGGCCAACAAGGAAGATGAACTGGTTTTTCAGCGTCTTCTTGTTGGTCTTCAGACGACAATTCTGTCTTCCAGGCTGGACTACTGTAATTCATTATTATCAGGATGTCCTAAAAACTCACTGAAAAGCCTTCAGCTAATCCAAAATGCTGCAGCAAGAGTACTGACAGGGACTAGAAAGAGAGAGCATATTTCTCCTGTTTTGGCTTCCCTTCATTGGCTTCCTGTTAAATCTAGAATTGAATTCAAAATCCTGCTCCTCACCCAAGGTCTTAAATAATCAGGTCCCATCTTACCTTAATGACCTTGTAGTACCATATCACCCTATTAGAGCACTTCGCTCTCGTACTGCAGGCTTACTTGTTGTTCCCAGAGTATTTAAAAGTAGAATGGGAGGCAGAGCCTTCAGTTTTCAGGCCCCTCTTCTGTGGAACCAGCTTCCAGTTTGGATTCGGGAGACAGACACTATCTCTACTTTCAAGATTAGGCTTAAAACTTTCCTTTTTGGTAAAGCACATAGTAAGGGCTGGACCAGGTAACCCTGAATTCTCCCGTAGTTATGCTGCAATAGACGTAGGCTGCCGGGGGATTCCCATGATACATTGAGTTTTTCCTTTCCAGTCACCTTTCTCACTCAGTATGTGCTAATAGACCTCTCTGCATTGAATCATATCTGTTATTAATCTCTGTCTCTCTTCCACAGCATGTATTTCATCCTGTCTTCCTTCTCTCACCCCAACCGGTCGCAGCAGATGGCCCCGCCCCTCCCTGAGCCTGGTTCTGCCGGAGGTTTCTTCCTGTTAAAAGGGAGTTTTTTCTTCCCACTGTTGCCAAAGTGCTTGCTCATAGTAGTGATGGGATTTCCAGCTCTTTTTAGAGAACCGGCTCTTTCGGCTCAGCTCACTAAAAAAAAGCCGGCTCTTTTGGCTCCCAACCGGCTCTTCAGGTTGTTTTAATTAATTTATTATTAACAACAATATAAAATTATGCACAAAAGGAATTACTAATGTAAAAAAAAAAACATGTGGTTTTATTTATATATGTTTATATATAAATATGTACGGTGGCCCCTAGATAAAAAGCAGGTACAAACTCCAAAACCCATTTCTAGTGTTAACTGAACTTCCAAAACAGAGCTACCTAGATCACTTAAATTACACAATTGAAAGCATATGTGTATTGTTTGTGTACTTATACACAGGCACTCACATATATTCAAGTAATTTTTTAAAAAAAAAGTTAATTTACCTGTTACTACCACACACACCATATCCGGTCGTTGGTACTTCCTGGCTTGTGTAGCCACTAGGTAACAAAAGCTCAACACTGCCCCTAGCATCCTGGAGCACTTCTGTTGTGTTTTGTAGTTTAGGTTAGGTGCTTCAGAGTTAGGTGTTTCAGAGTTTTTACGTGTTTTGGAGTTTTTACGTGTTTTGGAGTTTGTACATGCTTCGGGGTTTGTACATGCTTTGTCTCTAGGGGCCACCGTAAATATACTTTTATGTATTCACTCCACATAAAATGTAATAAATAAATTATATAATAAAAAAAAACAACTATTTACATTTCAACTTTTAACTATTTAAATGTTCAGCTTTTTCCTTTTAAACAAATTTAAAGTGAAACAACACAAAACACTGTAAACCACAACACAGTTAAATATAAATTAAAATATAAAAACAAAAAGAAGATGCATATTCTCTGTCATATGGACCTGCATGAATAAACTTTCTGAATCCTTTATCATCCGCAACTGAAAATAGTTGTGGATGATTACTATACTTTTCTAATGTGACGTTGTTGTCCCTGGCTCTCTTTCTCTCTCTTTCCCTCCCGCTCTGTTCCTGTGCTACTGTGAGTGTGACTACCACCCCTCCCCCCTCTTCCCAGCGCAAAGCACAAGGCTCGCGTGCGGAGTGAAGCAGAAAAAAAGTGCGAGAGAGAGGGTGAGAGAAAGAAAAAAGGAAAAAACCCACGGCTCCCAATAAGGAGCCGGCTTGCGTCCTTCACTTGAAAGATTCGGCCCTAAGGCGTTTCGTTCGTGACCAACACATAACTAGCTCGTAGGGGATCATATGATTGTTGGGTTTTTCTCTGTATGTATTATTGTACAATCTACTGTACCATATAAAGTGCCTTGAGGCTACTGCTGTTGTGATTTGGCGCTATAAAAATAAAGTTGAATTGAATTGAGTTGCATCACACTCATCATTTTTCTACTTTCTTTATTTATACTATGTGTGTGTATGTTTTCTTTGTGTGGGATATTGTAATAAAATATTACTCAGTGTCACAACTTTTCTGTTTGGCAATACACAAGTCAGATATAACCTCCAATCACAGTTTGCACATTATCCACCAGCCGTTCCTCCCTCTCGCTTTGAACAGTTCCTTATTTGTTGATAGCGTCATATATAGCTTGATAATTAAGTCATGCAAGTTTTTCTTTACTGATCTACCTGTTGTTGTTGTTTTTTTTTTTTAATTTAATCATTTTACTGATAATGCATATTGAATTTACATGCTTTTGAATTTCTTAAGCAAGAGTATTTGCATTTATTTAATCTTTTTTATTCATTAACTTAACAATTTGTTTTATTCTGCCTCAAGTAGACAGTCCTTTGTGGAATTTCAATATATGTCATTTTGAGGGTGGTTTTTTTTAATATGGAAAAAAAATCATCCATTTGATTGACCTTTATTATAATTATGTATTTATTTTATTTTTGTTTTTTAAAGACGAGACAGACATTTCTGGGGAATAGGACAGGGAGAAAGAATGAAAGAAAGAGAGGGACAGAAAGAAAAATAGAGGGGAGAAGAGATGGTGAGAAAGGGGGGAAGAAAAAAAAGAAAAACAAGCAAAACACCTGAATCACCTGTATGGAGATAAAAAAAAAAAAAAACAAGAGAGAAAACAAACAGGCTTTTGGAGCCTTGACCTGACTTTTAAAAAAATAATTGGGAAAAAAAAAACACTATGCTGCTGAAAAATGAAAAATAGATATATGCAATATTCTGCCTAAATATGTATTTTACCTGGTTAATGTGTGTGGCGGGGCGTGATCTGCAGCGCTGCTGCAGGGGAGGCGGACGCACCTGAGCGGCACCCGCAATTGCGCCTCGCCGCCTTAATGTCTGTGCTATCTATGCTGTTGTGTTGGTGTATGTCGAGCTGTGAGCTGAAAAGCTACAGCCGGCTGTATGCGTACAGCAACCATGTGTGAAAAGTGGTCAATAAAGAGATGCTGAAAAGCATGTTCATGGAAACATCGTCGGGTCTGGCGTGATATGTTTACAATGTGTCACGGCTGCGCAGACTCAGGACCATGACACAATGGGACTTTTGCTCCTGAACCTCTGTGCACAGCGTCTGCAAATCGGGGCAGTACGAAGTCACTTTCATCTTTACGCAGGACTGTAAGCTGTCAGTGAGCGGCGTGAGCGGTGTTTGTTTTTAACATACTTCACGGTGGAGCTGCTGACATAATGTGGATCCGAAGATCCAGAATTGTCTTACCTGAGGTTGAAAGTCTCAATAAATGCACGGCGTTTCGGCGGGTATATCAGCTTCCACAAGTATGACGCTTATTTTGAGCGATCAAAAAATAATAGAATATCATTTTATATTTATATTTCAATATCACAATAATCTTCCAATTTAGAACAACAAGTTAAAAAAGAACTAACATAAATAAAATGCACTTCAGCTAAATACTTAAAAAAAAAAAATTATTTTCCCAAACCATGCGGAGCCGCACTAAAAGGACAAATGCGGCTCTGGAGCCGCAGGTTGCCGACCCCTGAGCTAGGGTCACGCAAGACCAGATTCCAGATTAAGAATTGCAAGAAAGTCTGGCTCCTTGCATGCAAAATATGAAAAAAAAATTGTGTGACTTCAGTTGTGTGTACACTGGAGTATCCTGTAGTGTAGAACAGAAAGTATAAAACAATCACCATAAAACTATTCCAATGTATTACTGTTGAAAACCAGTCAAGTGATACCAATAGATTACATATATTTGTACTATAATTTGACTTTAAAAATTACCATCACTAAAGATATTGTTTTATACCTACACTGTTCTAGGTTGATAGCATAAAGCATGATAGTGTAGTATCACATCACAGTCACAGTGACATGCAGAGGTGTGGACTCGAGTCACATGACTTGGACTCGAGTCAGACTCGAGTCATTAATTTTATGACTTTAGACTTGACTTGAAAAAATGTTCTAAGACTTGTGACTTGACTTGGACTTTTACACCAATGACTTGGGACTTGAATTGGACTTGAACCGGTTTACTTGAAAAGACTTGATATTTTACCCCAAATATAAAATTTAACATGCATATTATATAGAGATTGAAAATGTGAGGTCATTCACGGGTAGAACCGCAAAGGATTCTGGGAACTCGTGGCAAGCGGTACTAGCGCACGCAGGCTTTCAATTAAAATCAGTTAAACAGCGATAAAAAGAAACACAAAAATGTCAAGAAGCTGTTGTATTATTAACTGCAATAGCCGGTCGCATGACAGCCACGGGAAGCCGACGGGTAAAGAGATCGGTTGTTATCGGATTACGTCGTTGAAGAGAAATTGTTCGAGCCATGTTTCCGAAGTAACAAAGACGCGACGGATGGCCTGGATTGCAGCCATTCAAAGACCAAATATAACGTCCCAGAACACTCCAGCTCACAGGTTAGTCTGCTCCAAGCATTTACACGAAGGTCAGTGTTTTTTAGTAGTTAATACGTCATTTTCATAACATAATTAGTGATATAGGTTACAAGCAAGTCTGGCGCTGAACAGAAATTGTCGCGCTATGCTCCTTTATTTATTGTGCATAAATAGTGAATTGTCCTGACACAATATTGCGTTTCGCTTCTGTTATTATGGTACACTGACAAAAACATATACTTTTATTCACAGGATAAAACAGGTTTTTTGTATCACTAATTGCCCAGTGCGATTACAGACTGCGGTAAAGTGAGCCGTCATTTGTGAGCCGCGGTCAAGCCAGCCGCCTCCTATCCGCGCGGTGATTACAGCATACAATATTATTGTCACTGCTACATTTCTGTAACGCTACCAGAAATTATTTCCACTACTAATTAATTACCGTTGAGCTCAAAGGTCCTATTAATAAACGGTTAAGGAATGTGTATTTATGACGACAATTTGTGAGACTGGTAAACTTATGATACGTACGATGGTCTTTCGTTCTACACGGTGCATTTCAAGGTCCTGCACCCATCCGGCGGTAAACTGTACCTGGGCTTGTTGCAGTGACCTGAAGTTACTAAACTTCATGAGTGTATGCACTCACTCCAAGAACCGTATGATTATAAATATGCATATAAATATGCTAAGATGAGATAGCTGACTTCATCTAACTAGCAAATGTTGTCCAGGCTACGTTGGTGATACAGTTTTTTTTAATGTGTATGATATTTTTGTCATGCGATTTTAAAGCCGGTCCTACAACCGCATCCAAGAATAACATGCAGCTTATCTCAGAACTGTCGGTGAAAATTATTCTTGGAGCTAGGTTTAATTGAGCTGCATTTTAAAGAGGTGCAATTTCACAATTTGTGTATATTTTCTAAGTTCACTATTTTGTCATGTGTTGAGAAAAACACAGATTTTAAAATTACATGGTCTAATATTTACATTTAGCATAACTGCAACATTATTTTTTCGTTTTTGTTTTTTTTTAAAGACTCGAAAGGACTTGAAATTCAAAGTTTCAGACTTGTGACTTGACTCGGACTTTTACACCAGTGACTTGAGACTCGACTCTGACTTGCCTGACATTACTTGAGACTTGACTTGAGACTTGAGGATAAAGACTTGAGACTTACTTGAGACTTGCAAAACAATGACTTGGTCCCACCTCTGGTGACATGCTAGAGGTGTAGTAGAATGTTATGTAGAAAGTTCTGTATGAAAGCAAGATGCCCAAGGGCTTAGCATGGTTTTCTGTTGAGTTTGAGTGTGCGTGCTTACAGCAACACCTCAGAGGAGAGAACTTTTTAAATTAGTTAACTGACTTGCAACTTAACTTGTATCACTAGTGATCATTTTGGTGTCATATTTTGACTGCAGTAAGAGATCATTTAAATGTTTAGGTTCTTCTTTTCAGTGTATTAGCAACTCTTAAAAAAATGAAAATGCAAAGCCTGTTGCTGTGATGTTGCACCCTGATCTTCATCTGCTGACAGTGCTAGTGTTGGTCTCAGGAACACAGCTAGAACACAGTGTTTGTCATGGTCTGGGTGGGTACCTGCAGGTCTCCAACAGCGGCTGCTCCTCCCTGGCTGACCACCTGTGGGCAATTATTCCGGCAGCATATAAGACCTGCGCACTCAACCGTTCATCGCCTGAGTATCTGCTATCCCCATGTTAGTCAAGTGGAGTGTGATTGCTTTGTCCAGAACCCGTGTGACAACTTACCTGTTTTTCTTGTCCTCAGAGGTAGCATCCTCACCTTCCTGGACCTGGGGCACCTGCTGCTGGTACGAGGTTGCCAACTGGCCCGCCACTCACTTGCCTGCCTCCCCACGCCTCGACCGCATCCGGGCCTTCCACCCCACCTGTCCCCTCCACCTGAAACCAAGTAAGGCAACTCAGTTTAACTGTGGAGGATCGCCGATTGTCTGCTGGATCCCATTGACTGTGCTCTCCTCTTATTACAGTGCCCCGGCCACTTCATAGCCCAGTTTCCACCTCTCCACTGCCTCAGCTGTTCAGCTGCACCCTAGAGTTGTCTAGGTCACCTTTAGTTAACTTGGTTTTTCTGCGTGCCTCTAGTGTGGTGCCGTCGTGTTGTTTTGCTGGTGTTTAACTGTGGGGGGAAATAAACCTTCTGTTCACTTACCGTCTTGCTTCTGGTTTGGTTTCTGCACTTGTGTCCATCTCTGTTACCTCGTGCCGCTGGGCCGTGACAGTGTTCTAGTTTGTCAAATGTAATAAGATGAGTAACTATAGTACAAATGCCCATCCGTTGTCTTTTCTGGTCTTTGCTGGGGTTTTTTCTGTTGTTCTCTCTCTGGTGAGGTAGAAATGCTACCTCACCAGGCTTTCACTGTGGCGCTGAAAACACCTCCATGCTTTGAGGTTATGTGCTTCAGAGCTGGTTGAGGTGTTTACAGACATTTTTAATTTGTCCCTCACCCAGTCAGCTGTACCCACATGCTTCAGGTCCACCACCATAGTGCCCCTCCCAAAGAAAAACAACATAACCGGTTTGAATGACTATTACCCCATCACACTCACTCCAACTGTAATGAAGTGTTTTGAGAGCATAGTCATAGTCGTTTTGAGAGCATAGTCATGTCCCATATCAAAAAAGCCATCCCGGACACATTAGATCCTCGAATGCTGATTATAGACAGTTCAGCATTCAACAAGCGCCTTGAGGTGACTTTTGTTGTGATTTGGCGCTATATAAATAAAACTGAATTGAATTGAATTGAATTGAATTGAACACCGTCATCCCAAACAGACTGGCGGGAAAACGCTTCACTCTCGGACGTAAACAAACATATAGAGAGAAACGAGAGGGAGCGAGAACACAACATCACGGGCAGGCCGACTGGTGAGTACCGTCGGACCTTGGCATAATGAATCACTGACTAATTGTTATCCACTGACTATTGTTGAATAACCTGACCTGTACATTTGCAATTATTGAACATTTAATACAACTTCATACAATATAAGCAATTATCACATTTGGAATATCTTAATAACTGTGACAGTGCTGCATAACTACTTGCCCTTTAAAATTTTAATTACACCCTACTCTTGTGTACATAGCACCCGCTTTATTCTTTTTATGGTTAGAGTTAAGTTTATTCTTTAGTTAGTTGTTTATTTAGTTGTGTGAAGGGAACTCGCAAAGTAAGAATTTCATCGCTCAGCGTAACCATTTGTGTTTTGCAGTGTAGATGACAATTAACTTCTTGAATCTTGAATTACCACACTAATTTAAATCACATTTAAGAAGTGAGAGGTAAGTGACGGAAGTGACAGACAAGGTAAGCGACTCATGTTGTAACTGACGTCAGACGCCAGAAAATTTGGGCGGTAAATTAAAGCGAATGGTAGTTTACATTTGAACAAATTCCTTTAAGCTTCAGTATTACCAAATACACTTATCAATTGTCTTATAACTAACAACATTTGTCTAAATCATCTCCAAAACCCTGGAGAACAACGGGGAGAGTTTAGAGGCTCTCCAAGATTACATTGATCAGTGCTTCCAGGATCTCGTGATGAAGAAGTAGTGATGGGTCGGTCACGAACGAAATGGCTCTTAGAGCCTGATCTTTGACGTGAACGACACGAGCCGGCTCCTTATCGCGAGCCGTGGTTTTTTTTAATGTTTTTTTTTCTTTCTCTCACCCTCTCTCGCACTTTTTTCCGCTTCACTCCGCACGCGAGCCTTGTGCTTGCGCTGGGAAGAGGGGGGAGGGGCGGTAGTTACAGTGGCAGTAGCACAGGAACAGAGCGCGAGGGAGAGAGAGAGAGAAAGAGAGCCAGGGACAACAACGTCACATTAGAAAGGTAGAATAATCCATCCATCCATCCATCCATCTTCATCCGCTTTGTCCGGGGCCGGGTCGCGGGGGCAGCAGCCTAAGCAAAGAGGCCCAGACCTCCCTCTCCCCAGCCACCTCCTCCAGCTTATCCGGGGGAATACAAAGGCGTTCCCAGGCCAGCCGAGAGATATAATCTCTCCAGCGTGTCCTGGGTCTTCCCCGGGGCCTCCTCCCGGTGGGACATGCCTGGAACACCTCACCCAGGAGGCGCCCAGGGGGCATCCTTGTCAGATGCCCGAACCACCTCAGCTGGCTCCTTTCGATGTGGAGCAGCAGCTGCTCTACTCTGAGCCCCTCCCGGATGGCCGCACTTCTCACCCTATCTCTAAGGGAGAGGTCAGCCACCCTTCGGAGGAAGCTCATTTCTGCCGCTTGTATCCGCGATCTCGTTCTTTCGGTCACTACCCACAGCTTGTGGCCATAGGTGAGGGTAGGGACGTAGCTCGACCGGTAAATTGAGAGCTTCGCTTTTACACTCAGCTCCCTCTTCACCACGACGGACCGGTGCAGCGTCCGCATTACTGCAGCTGCAGCCCCAATCCGTCTGTCGATCTCCGGCTCCCTTCTCCCATCACTCGCGAACAAGACCCCGAGATACTTGAACTCCTCCACTTGGGGCAGGAACTCATCCCCGACCCGGAGTGGGCACTCCACCCTTTTCCGGCTGAGAACCATGGCCTCAGATTTGGAGGTGCTGATCCTCATTCCCGCTGCTTCACACTCGGCTGCGAACCGTTCCAGTGCGAGCTGGAGGCCCTCACCCGATGAAGCCAACAGAACCACATCATCTGCAAAAATCAGAGATGAGATTCTGAGGCCACCAAAGTGAAAGCCCTCCGCCACTTGGCTGCGCCTAGAAATCCTGTCCATAAAAATTATGAACAGAACCGGAGACAAAGGGCAGCCCTGGCGGAGCCCATCACCCACCAGGAACGAGTCCGACTTATTGCCGGCAATGCGAACCAAGCTCTTGCAACGGTTGTATAGGGATCGAATGGCCCGTAGCAATGGGCCAGACACCCCATATTCCCGCAACACCTCCCACAGGACACCCCGAGGGGCACGGTCGAATGCCTTCTCCAAGTCCACAAAACACATGTAGACTGGTTGGGCAAACTCCCATGCACCCTCAAGTATCCTGGAGAGGATAAAGAGCTGGTCCAGGTAGAATAATCATTCACAAATATCTCTGTGAAGGTTCTCAGTCATCCAGGTCATCGTAGTCAAAGGAGCTTGCAAAGAAAAGCGTCTGGACTTCTTTAAGTTGCTTGAAGACGTTTCACCTCCCATCCGAGAAGCTTCTTCAGTTCTAAGGTCAAATGGTGGAGAGTCCCAGATATAAACCTAGTGGGAGTATCCCCCCACAGAGGGACAAAAGCACCCCCTGATGATCCTCTAATCAACTGAGCCAAGGTGTGAAACTGGGTGTGGCTCCCAATCAGCCAGAGTTTTGGGTGAGTTCCTTGTGAAACCTGGCCCCACCTTATCATGCGAATTCCTGAGGTCAGATGGCCCAGGATGTGAGTGGGCGTTAAGGCGTCTGGGAAGGGATCTCAAAACTGGATTATAGATGGCAGACAGTTGGTGTCATAAACCACCGCCTCTGTTCAAAGATGGTCGCTCACAGTGGACATAGATGGCTTCTTTCACTCCTCTTTCAAACCATCTGTCCTCTCTGTCCAAAATGTGAACATTTGCATCCTTGAAAGAGTGTCCTTTATCCTTAAGATGCAGATGGACAGCTGAGTCTTGTCCTGTGGAGGTGGCTCTTCTATGTTGTGCCATGCGCTTGTGAAGTGGCTGTTTGGTCTCTCTAATGTAGAGGTCTGAGCATTCTATATTTTATATTGTTGTTAATAACAAATTAATTAAAGCAACAAAACAACCTAAAGAGCCGGTTCGGAGCCGAAAGAGCCGACTCTTTTTAGTGAGCCGAGCCGAATGAGCTGGTTCCCTAAAAAGAGCCGGAAATCCCATCACTATGAAGAAGGCCCAGAGTGCAGCAAACCTGAGATGCCGTCGTCGAAAAGACTTCGCCCAGCAGATTCCCCCGGCACAACATCGCCAGCCGGCACAGATATTGTCGACATACTGGAGTCAATCGACCAACGATTGTCCAGTTTTGATGCAAGGCTTTCCTTGGTGGAGATTCTTCACCGGGAATTTAAATCCTTGCGAAAATCCCTGGAGTTCAGCCAGCAGCAGGTGGAAACACTCACTGCTGAAAATGCCACGCTAAGGGAGTCGGTGAAATGTCTCACAGACAATGTTACCCAGCTAAACAGAGAAAATAAAAAAATAAAAGAAACAGTTATTGATCTACAAGCTCGTGGCATGCGTGATCTCGTATTTTCTGGTATTCCAGAAGCCGCTGGAGAGGACGCGGAGACTAAGGTAAAAAGCTTCATCAAAACCCACCTGAAGCTGCTGGAGGACACGGTCAAGAACATCGCGTGAACGACCAGTTCCCCAAAGAGATCCTGGAATGACGCAGGGTCCTCTTCCCAATCAGACACAGCTTCATCCAGAAGGGCTCCCGCGCTGTCATCGCTGTGGACCGGCTGTACGTGTACGGACAACTTTACCGCAACCCCGACATCAGTCCGTGGCTGTATTAACTTCACATCAGATAAGAATCTGCTACACTCTTTCCCTATCCACTCACACTAACTTGCATTAACATCTGTCTAACTTACCAGTATCAAATTGCATCTTAAGTGTGATATCATAGCAGAATTAACATCGTCACTCTCCGTCAATGGTTTGATTGGAATGTTTCAGGGTTTTTTTCTGTAGCACTCTCGTGTGATGCGACGAGCCAATAATCACCTTCGATGTTAGTCCGCTGTAAAACTTTAATGCGTACTCAGCACACGACAAAACACACTGACCGCACCAGAAGGACAAAACTCCCCCCACCATACTATTCCGGTTGGACTCGTCCCCCACAGTTATGGCAGGTCTGCACAAACAAATATTGCTTGGTGATCATTTAACCAATGATCTACATCCTCCCCATTTAGCTGGTAGCACCTAACAAAACTAATTCACTCACAAGTTTCTAAACAGTGCTTCTTAACACAACTTTAACTTAACAATGTTTTTTGCTCGGAGTAACCCCACACCTCGAAATGGCCTGCGCTTTTCTAGTCCCTAAGGACCCCAAAGCGCTTCACACTACATTCAGTCATTCACCCATTCACACACACATTCACACACTGGTGATGGCAAGCTACATTGTAGCCACAGCTGCCCTGGGGCGCACTGACAGAGGCCTTAACATAACCTTAACATAACATTATGAATAATGCAAATAGCCAGCAAGCATCATATTTCAACAAACTGATTACACCTAAGGCATCCTAGTGTTTTCCATTTACATGTATCTTGGGTTGGGTCTCCAGATGCGACCTGCACGTGTAGTGTATGGTGTCTGGTTCACAATGGTCTGGCCGGGCACCTGCACAGCAGGTTGGGGCTGAGGAGAGGATGTTTTGTGAATCTTCATCTGAGCGTGTGTGTGATTGCGGTGTGAGTGTGGAACTGTCCATTGTAGAATGGTTATTGCCCTGGCACTCAGGGTCATAGTCATGGAGTAGTGGCGGCGGCGGTTCTGCCACTGGGAGGATGTGGCGGCAATTCCTCCTGTAGGTTCTTCCATCGACACGGACCACTTGTCCTTCTTGCAACGACTGTAGCGTGCGACTGGACTTACCATAGTGACGTTTCAGTCTGAGTCTTTTGTTGCAAAGCCGGTCACATATCTGTCCTGTGTCTTTTGCAATGGATGCCAACAGCTTGCTGCACACAGGAATGCCCGCGCGTGTCTGACGAGAGACATGAGGCGTTCAGCAGAGGAGCCTAGTTGTGTGTCACGGGGAATGCTTCTAAGTTTTAGGAGGTCAAGAAACACGTCGGTTCCATCTCGGTGAGATTTTTCCATGAGCTGTTTTGCACTGTGCACCGCTCTCTCAG
Source organism: Mchenga conophoros (assembly GCF_057382185.1). Taxonomy (NCBI): domain Eukaryota; kingdom Metazoa; phylum Chordata; class Actinopteri; order Cichliformes; family Cichlidae; genus Mchenga; species Mchenga conophoros. Next base: position 30,505,511 of record NC_140546.1, on the reverse strand, counting down.
CAAGACCGTTTGACAGTGGAAACTCTAGGCTGCTGGTCGAATGGGTGAAGTCCCACTGTTTTGCAAAATCAATAAACTTGACTAGTGTATTGTCTGCCATTGTCAGTGAGGAGCGTGTGCGGTGTGCCATGAACTGAAGAGTGTCTCTTTAACTTGGAGATGACCGCTGCTGTGGTCAAGTCACGGAGAAGGTCAATCTCAATCCATCCTGAATAGGAATCTACAAGGAACTGGTATTGTTTTCCATGCCAGGTAAAAATGTCAGCAGCCACCGTTGACCATGGGAGGTCTGGAACAGGGTGCAGTTGTAGCGGTTCTCTCTGCTGCTGTATCTTAGTGCTGTTACACACAGTGCAAGAGAGCAGTTCTTCTGCGATGTTTTGACATTGTTTTTGACATTGCTGGCCAAAGGATGACACTCCTAGTGTTAGGTTTTGTATTGTTGATTGTCATTTATGCTTAGAAATATTTACCCACATATGCTTAGAAGTGTATAATCATTTGTAGATTGAAAGAATGTCTCATCCTAGGAGGTCTGTAACGGCTCTGAGTAGCATGAAGGGGGAGTGCGTTCACTCCCTCTACAGAGTGTTCTGGCATAGATCACACACCTCCTAGGAGAGGTCGTATCTTCTCTTGCTGATATATGGTATAGCAAACACACGTATATCTGTTTAAGTATAAGAGCCTTTTGTTCAGATGGACCCGCTCCTGGCACCAGCGTTTGGGGAGTCTTCACAGGGTCACACCTTGACGTCACACGCACACACACACACATACACAGTATTCTTTGTTCACATGTATGCCTATGTAAGATGTCATATGTTAATGACCCTATGCATATTCATGTAACCACAATAAAAGGAGTGCTATGGGGAGCCTGGCTGAGAGTCTGACGGAGGTCAAGTGGTGGAACGACACTCGGCTCCAGGCAGGACTCCCTCATGCATGAGTAACATGAAGAACTTTGCCTACTTGTGTCTTGCTTTGCAGTGTAATTATATTGTCTTCAACGTTCCAGCGGATGGGTTCAAGCTACAAACCTATCACCTAGCTATGCACTTGGTTGCTTCGGTACCTGGATGGCCTATGTGTACGATGTTGATGTACTCTTTGTGCAGGGACTGGGGAATGACAGTTTTGTGGCTTTTCATGATGATCCCATCCTCCATGGTGAGCTCATCTCTATATAGAAAAAACGGAGCTAGAGCGGGCTGTACTTGGCTCTCTCTGCTGGGCCATCCTCGCTGAATGACTGTGCTGAGCGCTTATAGCACATCATCTTGTGCTGTCTTAGCTCCTCCAGGCGAGCAGTGGAAATGTAGCTCACTGTCATCATTTCATAATCAGTGTATTCAACCGGGCAGCGTGAACACCACCACGAGGAGCTCCTTCTCTATCTGAGCATATCGCGTCTCTGTGTCAGTAAGAGCATGCGAGGCGAAGGCCACTGGTCTGCCATTTTGCAAACATGCGGCACCTAGTCCATAGCATGATGCATCACATGTCAGTGTGATTGGCTCCTTGACGTTGTAATACGCCAATACTGGCGGGCTGGAGAGGCATGATTTGAAGTGGTCAAAAGCCTCCTGATGCTGTGGGAACCAGCACCACGCAGTCTCCTTGTGGGTTAGTTTCCTTAGGGGTGCGGCAATCTCACTAAGGTTTGGTATGTATTTCCCAAGGTAATTAACCATACCGAGGAAGCGCTGTAGAGACGTGACATCCGTGGGCACTGGCATTGCTTCACCCCACCAGTAAGGAATATACTTTTTTCTCACATATTCATCACTCCTACTCTCGTCTGGATTATTTTTTGGTCAGCAGCTCACTGCTGAGTGGCATTTCAGACACTGAGATTCACCCTATAGCCGTCAGCGATCATCCTCCTGTATCTTTAACACTAATGCACAAGAATAATACTACGGCAAGTAAAAACTGGAGATTTAATACATCACTGCTTAAAGATGAAGACTTTATTAAATATTTTAAAAAAGAGTGGACTTCATATTTAGACTATAATGACAATCCCGGAACTTCAGCATCTGTTCTATGGGAAGCAAGGAAAGCTGTGATGAGAGGTAAAATAATTTCTTTCTCATCACATAAAAAGAAAGAAGAAAACAAAAATATTCAGGAATTAGAAAAAACAATCAAATCACTAGAAGAAGCCTACGTGTCCCACCAAGATCAGGAAACATTAAACAAAATACGTAAAACAAAACTGGAATTAAATCAAATCAAATCAAATCACTTTTATTGTCACATCACATGTGCAGGCACACTGGCACAGCACATGCGAGTGAAATTCTTGTGTGCGAGCCCCACAAGCAACAGAGATGTGCAAACACAACAACACAAACGAGCAAAATACAAGAATGGCCAACCTGAAACTAATAAATATATGTACAATATATAATAGTGTATGCATTTCTGGATGTGTATACTAAATATTTTCCTACGTGTGTGTGTGTGTGTGTGTGTGTGTGTGTGTGTGTGTGTGTGTGTGTATACACATTTTTACAAATTAAATAGTAAAAAAAAAAATAAATAAAAAATAAAATAAAATAATGATAATAATAATAATAATAAAATATATAAAATATACAGAGTTGAATATGTGCAAAACAAGTGGCATTTATATACAGTGTGGAGTGCATAATGTTGAAGTTCCAGTAGTGAAGCTGAGGTGTCTATGACGTGTTCAGCAGTCTGATGGCCTGATGGAAAAAGCTGTCTCTCAGTCTGCTGGTACGGGACCGGATGCTGCAGAACCTCCTTCCTGATGGAAGCAGTCTGAACAGTTTATGGCTGGGGTGACTGGAGTCCTTGATGATCCTCCCCGCTTTCCTCAGGCACCGCTTCCTGTAGATGTCTTGGAGGGAGGGAAGCTCACCTCCAATTATCCGTTCAGAGCACCGCACTACTCGCTGGAGAGCTTTGCAGTTGTAGGCGGTGCTGTTGCCATACCAGGTGGTGATGCATCCAGTGAGGATGCTCTCAATGGCACAGTGATAGAAGGTCCTGAGGATGCGGGGGCTCATGCCGAATCTTTTCAGCTGCTGCGCCTTCTTCACTGTTTTGTTTGTGTGTACTGACCACGTAAGATCCTCAGCCAGATGTACACCAAGGAACCGGAAGCTGCTCACTCTCTCCACAGCAGCGCCGTTGATGGTGATGGGGGTGTGTACTTCTCTGCACCTCCGGAAGTCCACTATCAACTCCTTTGTCTTTGCGACGTTGAGGGTGAGATGGTTGTCTTGACACCAGTGGGTCAGGGGGATGAGATATGATTAAAAAAAATCAAAATTCTTAGTACAAAGACTACGCTTACAAAATTAGGGAATCAGGGATTTTTATAAAAGATTGTATTCACCATAAATAAACCCGTCTAAAAAGGAAATTGATCAGTTTTTAGACAACATAACTCTTCCAAAATTATTAGACACTCAAGCAATGGCACTGGATTCCCCACTGACATCAGGTGAACTCCAGGAAGCCCTGATAAGTATGCCCAATAATAAGGCTCAAGGTCCAGACGGCTTTCCTGCAGAATTCTACAAAGAATTCTGGACGATTCTAGCACCAGTTTTTTAGAGAACGTTGTTGGAAATCAAAGAAAAGGGCAGACTTCCATCAAATATGAATTATGCAAACATTAATCTCCTGCCAAAACCAGGCAAAGACCACATATATCCCTCAAGCTATCGTCCAATATCCCTTATAAATGTAGACCTTTAAATAATCTGCAAAGCTCTCTCAAAGAGACTAGAGAAAATAACCCCCCTCTTAATTCTTCCCGACCAAACTGGTTTCATAAAAAGTAGGCACTCATCAACAAATACACGTAGATTACTTAATTTGATAGACTACTCATACAGTAAAAACCTTGAAACTACAATATTTTCTTTAGATGCAGAAAAACCATTTGACGGAGTTAACTGGAAATTTCTATTTGCAACTTTACACAAATTTGGTTTTGGATCCTCTTTCCTCAACCCTTTAAGACCTACCATAGAACCAAGTCTGCCAGAGCTTATATTATATTTTTACATGTTGTAGAGCCATTTTTGGGAGCATTTCAAGTTGCTATACATCAATACAACCACTACAACCTAATAATATGCATGCATTAAGTGCATAGTAATTACATAAATTGCAAAAAAACTACAAAAAAATTGAAAATCGTTTTTGTTTTTTAACATATATTTCTAGTTAGAGAAATTTAAGAGGCTTATCCCTCAAAACTGTAAATACAAAACAGTTGCACAAAATAGTTTACCACCACAGGAAATTTATTTTGAGTGTCTTCATAGTTTTATTTTTTAAATACACCAATTTCTATACACTGCAGGAAAAATGAAAATAAATATTATAGTGCAAATTTGCAAAAAAGCAGCATATGCATCAAAATAAATTATTTCCAGTAGTGCAATATGAGTCCTAAGCATCCCAGAAACGACACAGAAAGTCATAAAGTCAAACATAACTTTTAAAAACACCAGTATAGGCTCATGAGGCCTTGATGGTAAAAAAAACTACATTTCCGCGAAAATGACGTCACTTCCGGTTTCGGGCAGGTCATGGCGGATGTGCGATAGTTCGTGTTGATGGACGTAGGAAGTGTTATGAACAGCTGATCGGATCGGCAAAGCGTGTTTCTGGAATATTATGTTTTTGTTGCTGCAAGTGCTTTTTATGCAGTTTTTGCAAAGCTATATGTGGAAGGAAACTGTGACCTAGGACAAGCTGATGGCATAAGATGTAAGTACAATTCCTCCGGTTTCATATGCAAAAAAAATTATTGCGCTAGCTCACGTGGTTACAGTGCTAACGGGATTTAAAAATAGTAGCAAAACGGAGCGTGCCCACTCTGACCGGTTTTAAAGGGTTAACTGGTTAAAAATATTATATAATTCCCCAACAGCTTGTGTCAAAACAAATGACCAAACATCCTCCAGCTTCTGTCTCCTGAAGGGCACCAGGCAGGGATGCCCACTTTCCCCTTCACTGTTTGCAATTTTTTATTGAACCACTAGCAGCAGCAATTAGACAGAATTCAGTAATTAAGGGCATAAAATGCAAAAACGTGGAACATAAAATCAGCCTTTATGCGGATGATGTGTTACTTTTTCTCCAAACCTCATAAACCAATCTCTCTAGGGTAATTGCATTGATAAACTCTTTTGCAAGAATATCAGATTATTCAATTAATTGGTCAAAATCTACAGTCCTTCCGATTAATTGCTCCTTCCATAATTCCTCTTCTGCACCACTGCAATCGGGAAATATAAAATATTTAGGTATTAATGTTTCTCCCAAGCTTGCAGATCTAACTAAATTAAACCATGTCCCACTTTTAAAGAAGGTAGAAGGCGATCTGGCTAGGTGGAAATGTCTACCCATATCACTCATGGGAAGGGTTGCCGCTATAAAAATGATGGTCTTACCAAAAATAAATTATTTATTCTCAATGATCCCAACTAAACCGCCACAAGATTGGTCCAGATCTCCAGATTCATGTATGTCCAAATTCCTTTGGAAAAATAAACCCCCACGTATAAGCTTAAAAACACTACAAAAGACCAAGGATAAAGGAGGACTAGAACTGCCTAAGTTTCAGCACTACTTCTTAGCCAACAGGCTTCAGTTTATCTCAGGATGGCTAAAACATACCCCCTTAGATGAACCTTGGCTAGATGTAGAACAAGCACTTTGCAATAATCTAGAGATTTCAGATTTACCATTTATCAGCTCAAACATCCAACGACATGAATGCTTCAAAAGCGTCAGCATCAGCTCTTCTCTGACAGCATGGTGGGAGTTTCTAAAATTGACGGCGTCTTCATTAATCCCATGCAAACGTACACCTATCTGGAACAACCTCGACATATTACAAAACAATAATATGATAAACTTTTCAGATTGGAGTGGTAAAGGAATCAAATATTTAGAACATATATTAGAAGGAACAGAATTTGTTTTATTGGACAGACTAGTTACACAATATGGGATCAACAAGAAAAGATTTTTAGAATATCAACAAATTAAATCCATAGTAAAAAAGAAATTTAAAATGCGTCATGTTGAACTACAAACACCACCAAGTGTGGCTCAATTTCTTACTCTTAAAACCCCCAAATTACTTTCCAAAATATACAGAATGCTTTCTAAAACAGATGAATCAATATCACTTCCTATTGCAAAATGGGAAGCGGATTTATCAGTTAACTTAGACCAAAACTTCTGGTCTCAGATTTGCTTAAAAACCTTTCATCTAATTAGAAATCCCAGTCTTCAATTAATTCAATACAAAATACTACATACAGTACACTATACAGGTCATCGGATGTTCAAGATGGGCTTTACATCTACCAACAACTGCTCACACTGTCAAACCAATTCACCGGACAATTATATCCATGCTCTTTGGTTCTGTCCACCAGTTCAGAAGTTTTGGCGTGAGATATGTGAAGACTTATCAAAGTGTCTGAAATGTGACATTCCAACTTCCCCTTTAGTGTGTTTGTTGGGCAGCTTAGATAATGTCACTACAGATAAGAATATAGCCCATATGGTTTTCACTGCCCTATGCATAGCCAAGAAAACAGTCCTCATGAACTGGAAAAATAAAAATAATCTTAATTCTAACCAATATAGAAATTATCTATTAGATTACATTAGTCTTGATACAGCCTCTGCCACCACATCAGATCAATTGCTCTGGGCACCTTTGATCAACTCCATCACCTAGTGGGGGTGGGGGGTCATAGTTTGGTCCCACCTTCGCTGTTGTGATTGGTGTGGGGGTAGGGACAGGCTTAGGGCGTTGGGGGGTTCCCCAGGAGCATCTTCCTTGGAGGGCTCAACCCGGGGTAGCGGTCATGGCCTATTAAGGGCTCTGTTGGCTCTTAGGTGACGGTCTCCTCGTGGCTGCGTGCAGCAGGGCTAGGGGAGGGTCTGTGCTGACGGACGTGGGTTACTGACCTGGTAGCCTGGCTGCCCCTGGGTGGGTCCGGGATGGGCGTGAGGTTCTGGGGGCGCTCCGTCTCTGGGCTGGGGCCCTAGCTTGGCCTCGGGGGCTTGGGTCCTGGGTGGTGTGTTGCCGAGGCTGTGGGCGGGTGGGTGTATGGGGGCCCAGTCCTGGCGCAGGGTGCCGCTGGTGCATCGAGCCACCTGGGGGGCTCTTCAACTGGTGGGGGAGGTTGTGACATCTTGCAGGAGCTCTCCTCTCTTCAGGAACTCACTCTGCAGGAGGGGAGATACAGGAGAGGTGGAGGAAGATCTCAGCCTGGGCATGTATTGTCTTGTGTAGTCTGGAAGATGAGTGGATGACGGGGTGGGTGCAGTTTTCTCTGTGGTGGGGTCGGATGGGCTGTCCCGGGCTCTGTGCTGCCGTACTGGGCCACGGTCCAGATGGGCCTGGGCCCCCTTTCCCTGGCAGGTTGCAGAGTATGGGGGTGCCTACTGGGGTCAGCGGGGGAGCTGGCCCCAGGGAGGGGTCACTTGCCCCTCCCTTCCTTCCCTCCCCATCTCCAGCTGCCTCCCTCTTCCCGCTCCACCACAATCACCCACACATGCAGGGCCTTGGGGTAAAGGTGTGTCACCAGGGTGCAGGGAAGGCATCCCCCCCCTCTGTCCCCTTCTGGCTGCCTGTGCTTCAATTTTTTCTCACAACTTAGACATTCACATTACTCACACTCTCATAACACATACATATAGGACCTTGGGGGTGGGCACGCTACACGGAATCCAAAAGGCCATCAGGGTGTACACCTCACCCCTGGCGTCGTTTCCCACCTCTCAATTTTTAATACTCGTAGACATTGAGGGCTAGCAGGAGGGGCTATATATATTATATTATTTATTTATTTTATTTTACATTCAAATATTTCAAGCTTCTTGGTTAAAGAAGCTTGATTGCTAGTAGGTAAAGAATAGTTCACCTATAATTGATATTCCCAATTAATTTCTCACCTCTGATTGAATGCCTTTGTTTGTTTGCCTTTTCTGACTATAACAAAACCTTTTTGCAGGATATATATGGTGAATTTATATGCATAGATACAGTCGTAGTGCTTGACACATGCACACAGCAGTAGATGTACTAAAAAGGAAATAATTACAATCATAATGTTCATTGCTGATGTCAGTAAATATATTTTAGAGGAATGTTTTGTTTTTCACCAAAAATGAACTATATTGCTTCAGAAGAGATTTATTACCCTACCTGACTCTCATATAGTGTTCTATTTTTTGTTTGTTTTTGTTATTTTCAGGTTCAATGGTGCATGTTTTTCTAATGGCCGCCTTCCCACTGGAGGTTTTGATCCACAGCAATTTAAAAGGTAAACAGCTTTGAAAGTTAGTTCAAATGGTTAGCTAATAGTACTCTAAAAAGCCTACACCTCTGTCACCAGTTTCTTTACCAAAAAGTACCCATAAAAGTATCTCTCAATAGCATATCATTGTTCAAATGTTAGTTGTACAAATATCAGATTTTTGGAAATCTAAAACTAGTCAAACACTCAAATGTTCATGCTTTTTATAGGAGGACAGAGCAAAACGGACATCGGCACAGAGTGAAGAACTGCCCTTGATAAGGACACTATGACAGCCACATATAGTAAGTGAAGACTTCTGTGTATCTAAAATTGCATACAGCACAAGTAACTTACTTTGCAACTATTAAAATAGGTTGTAAAGTAAGTTACCAATACAAATAGGTGATGATGCATTGTAGTGGTTGGTCTCAGACAAAGAAGGTCAACAGATTTATGAATGCTGGAGGGTAAGGAGAGACGACCAAAGGGGGTGTTAGCATTACTGTAATGTGAACTGGATAGACTTTCCATCTAGGGGGGAAAAAAGAGGTAAAATTATGCGTAAAATATATCTGTATTAATATCTGTATCTATATAAACAGAAATATCTGTTTGCTAAATGAAGCCATCCATCTATCCATCCTCATCCGCTTTATCCGAGGCCGGGTCGCGGGGGCAGCAGCCTAAGCAAAGAGGCCCAGACCTCTCTCTCCTCAGCCACCTCCTCCAGCTCCTTCAAAATATATTATAAATATATTTTTTTAAATATATTTCAAAATATATAAATATATTTTAAAATGTATTTTAGCACATATATGTTTTGGCCATTTTTTGTATATATTGAAATATATTTCAAAATGTATTTTAAAATATGTTTTTTTACCGTATGGGAAATGTCAAAGTTAGAACACAGTGTTCTAGTTTGCCAAATGCAATAACACGAGTGACTATAGTACAAATACCCATTCGTGCATTTTCTGGTCTTTCCTGTTTTGGGTTTTTTTTGTTGTTCTCTCTCTCTCTTTTTTCAATGTGCATGTTCTCACAAAGACTGCTGAACCCTGCGCTTAACTACAACCTTAAAAATCCTCTTTCGGTGTGTGATCTTGAATCAATACGTGTACTTGTTTAAACCGAGGAATTCGGAGATGATGGCTGTCAACACACAGCCAAAAAAGGTGTGCTACTACTTTGTGGGGGATGGAGCACGCAGGTGAATCATGCAAGGACATTTGTTTGCAGCTAAACTCCATGCCAGCTACAGAGCTAACTTGGCAGGGCATTTTTAAGGAGATTGTACAGTTGTAAATGTACCCATGGATACTGACCCTATTATATTTTCTTCTAGGTTACTTGGGGGATTCTGTTGGTGTCCTGTAGTGTGATGAGAATATTAGGTAATACATTATAACACAGCTGTAACTAAGTGTATTTTCAATGTCATTTATATCGAATTTACATTGTGATTGTATTTAAAAGTATATTCACTAGAAAAAATGGTTGACAAGTCAGGTTTTTACAGGGAAAAAGGAAATAATACCTCACCAGGCCTTCACTATACCTACAAGTTGTCAAAGTACAACAGTGGTGTAAAAGAGCTGCAAACCAAGTATGATACATTCTTGGCCCATCAAATATAGCTGAACAGCACAACAGCAATGTGCTTTACTTATGGTTAACTTCTGCCACCTACAGTTTTCTATGAGCATTGCATGTGCATTTGGAGCAATGTAAATGTATTTACGTCAAAGAACGTAACTTAGAACTGCAGTAATGCAAAAGCCTTTGTGGACTGGACAGAAGAGAGGCAAATGGGACACCTGAGGGGGGAAAAGGATGGAACCATGTAAGAGAGTGAGTATGAGTGATCAACAACACAGTATCGCACCCATTAAGTTTGCTCTTTAGCTTGACTTTAAGTCTAGCTGTAACAGGTCTAAAATTAAGATTTCGACTCACTTTCTATCCTCAGCCTTTGGATGTCAATATCTGTTGATCTGTTGACACTATGTTTGAAATCTGCCAATATTTTCATTATAGCTTGCACTATTTGAACATGTTGTGTTTAAAACTACTCATATAGTAACATATTTAATAATATACTGTGGTAACCAGGAAAAGGAAACAGCCAAGTTATCATTATCGTCACCAGTGAGTTGTAGAATTAGACTGCTGATTGAATATAAGCACAAACCTGACATCTAGTGGTGAACACAGTTACAGTGCATGACACCATGTACTAAAAGGTCAATTGTCATTAGATCCCTCATGTTGTTTTCCTTACAAACACGCTGATCATTTTTATTCTCTTGTACATGTAAGAAATGTTGCAGCAGTGGTCTCAAAAGTAATTCTTTATTTTGATTTTTTTTTTTTAAGTAATGTAAACTTTTATGTGTGGGGGAAAAAAAGGGAGTCTTAAATGTCTTGATGCATGCTAAAGTCTTAAATGTTTTACTGCTCTTTAACATGACAGATAATGAAGTTCACAAATGTACTGTTTTGCCAGAAAAGCACATATACAGTACTAAAATATTGTCCAACACAAGGATGGTGTGACAGAGCAACAATAAGCTGTATGAAAAACTCATGTTTTACAAATCACTGTACCTAATTCATCAGCTGATTTAACTGAGATATAGATATCTATATATCTTGTTTGGTTGGTTTTATTAAACCCTGATTCTTTTGTCCCCATGAACAGAACAGAGAAAACCGACTAATAGTGTGTTAAAACATTTATATTTCTTTTTATTCAATCATCTTCCGGAAGAGAGAGACCCCTGCACAGCCCAAACGCCAGTTGCAGGATTTCTAACATTGGAATTATAAACTGTGCCTCATATAGGTTTTATTTTGGTACTCTACACGTCACACAGTTTCAAACATTGCTTATATGGCAAAGCTCCTCTTTTCTGTGTCTTATCTATTAATATGCCTGTGCACTAAAACTTCCTGTTTTTCAGTCTGGCTGAGCACTTAGTTTGTGAGTCAAACGTGGCCTTGCTCTACAAGCCTTCATTATTAAAGTACATAAAACAATATAATAAGAAAATAAGGATACTAATGATATTAATTTCATGACAGTTTCAGTTTTTTTGTTTTTTGAGTAGAGATGGTCACTGCCCTCCAAAGTCCTTTTAAGATTGGAGAACAGTAGGTGGACAGATCCATTTTGACTTCTAACAGCATCCTTTCAAAATACAGAGCCAATCAAATCAAATTAAAACAATGATCAAAATGTGTTCTGAAGTGAAATACTGAGCGGTTAGTATTATTGTACTACTAAACCATCCAGTTTCCCCTTTACCTGAAAGAAAGGGCAAATCATAACATACCACTGTGCCACAATAAGCAAAAAAGGTAATGAGTGTGTTTGTGTGTGATTAAGACTAGTTGTGTGTGATACAGCAATTTATCCAGGACCAAGTAAATATACGAATGGTATTGCTGATACCAATACCAGTACAAATACTGATACTTTCAACTTATAAAGGCACCTTATGTAGGAGATCGATGTGTCACTTTGCCAAATCTGAACACAATTTAATGACACCTAAATCATTTTGATTTTGACTTTCCAGGATAATTAGTTAACACAATAAAACACACATGTCAGCTATCTTGCGTTTTGAAACTGTCTTTTTTTGAAGACCTGTAATATAAATGTGTCTTTGTAGCACTTTGGAACTGCTTCTGTTCATGTTCATGTTTGAGCTATATATATTATCATCTCCAATAAAATAATGAATTCATTTATTTAACAGAATTCAGTGGGATGAATATATTATTTGAAGACCTGAATATAGTTTTTAGGTTGTCAGTCTGCTAAAGTAGCAACAATAACACTAACATTGAGTAATACTGAAGAACCGAACATGGGTTAAGACTGAAAAATTACGTTCATCCCTACGTGAGCTACATATTTAACCCTTGTGTGGTGTTACTCAGCCAGTGTTCATGGGTCTGGTGGACCCGCTAGAGTTTTGGCTTTCCAAATTAACACTATCAAACAATTTTACGTTAAATTACTAAACAGATGTTTACTTCATCCCAATTACAAGCCATATGAACAGCAAACATGGTTAATTGTTTCCCTTTACCTTTGTTAGATCACATTTAGGAATTAATGTGCTTCTCGGGTTTTTTTTTTTTTGGTTTTTTTTTTTATAAAATGTTATAAAAAAAATAAATCAGTTATAATCAAGTGGAGTGAGTGGAAAGACACAACACATTTACACGTGAAGCAATATGTTTCACAACTAAATGGGATCAGCTGCTCATCAATGGTGACATTAGGCCCAGGGTTGTAAAACAGGGGGAGGTGGTGCACTGCACACACTTATCCCACACTGTCCTGATGGCAGCTAGCTTGTCTCTCTGCCGTCGAGCTGGTCTGTCGTCTCGGTTATCAAAACGGATAATCCTGGAAATTTTGTGGTAGTTTTTCAGAGACATTGATGCACGGAAAGGTTCTTGCCGGTTTCTGCATCCCACAGGGATTCCGTGGCCAAATGAATGAATTTCAGGTTGAAAAAATAATTAATTGTTTAATTTTTCTTTTGAAAAAAAAAATGAAACTGGGTCTCACAGACCCGAACACCATACAAGGGTTAATATTCTCATCTCTGAAAGGGCTGATAGACTTGAGTCCCTCTCTGAGCTCTGTCTTGGCCATTTGTGTCTGTCTGACAGATTTTCTTCCTCCCCTCTTCCCCCTTTTTCATAATTTCATGTCTTTATACAAGTTGATGGTATTGCCACAATAGAAAATGTCCTTTCAGTACACATGACTGGTTGCAGTGTTTTCATTTACAGCTACAAATTTAACATGGAAGTATATATATATATATATATATATATATATATATATATATATATATATATATATATATATATATATATATATATATATATATCCTGTCTAATATTGACTGTTTGTGTGCTGACACATCCACACCTTCTCTGTCAACATTCATTTCAACAGAAATTTGACTAGAAGTTCCATCACAGCACATGTGTTACCAATACCCTGACACTGACTGTCAGTCATTATATCTCTCTTCAGTCTCTAAGTTCAAAATGAAAACTCTCACTAGAGGTAATTAATAATTTCAGCTTTCAATGTAAATACTGCACCCTGGTAAAGTCTCCATTATAATTTCAAAGGTAGGCTTTACACTCACCATAGAAAAACTATGCAACCTACCTAAGAATTATCTGTCCTATGCAGCAATCTGATTTCACGTAATAAGAAATCTTGAAATAAGACTTTTTAATCCAGAAAAAAATTATTACATTTGAGAACTCAAGAGAGTTAAACAACATTTAAAAAGCTAAATTTTAGATAAAAAATTACTTGAAATGAATCTATTAAGCCCCCAAAGTAAGGTAAATATACTAAATGTAAGCCCTTTTCTATGTTTTGAATTGTTAATTGTAGAAAATGAATGCACTGCAACAAGAAAATTAGTCCTAATACAATGAAAATCTACTCAAGGTTAGTGAAGTATCATTAAGTTGTTTCTTGATTGGAGTTGACTATTTCTTGACTTCTACTGAAATCACAACCAGGACAAGACTGATAGATGGCAACACTGATTACTCTCATGAAAAAAAACCTCTTTTTATCAACAATATAGGGCTGCTGCACAATCCCTAAAAATCTACATTTTCCCCTTAAAAAACACCAGACATTTTTGCCCTTTAACTTATGTTACAGTCATATAGTCACACAATGTTATAAATAATGGCATAAAACCAAAAAAGACTTAAACCTCTAAAGTGTCATTAAGGAACAAATTTGCTTTGTAAGGAGTTATTAGTAAATCACTTTCTCAGGACATTGTTAGGCTAATTAGGAACAAACGTTACACAAACGTTTATAAGCTACACATGTCTAGCCTTTTTTTGTTGTGTATGTTGTGTATTATACAGATTGTAACCATGTTAATTTCACCACGTTTTTACGGAGTAATTGAAAATGAACACAATTTCATCCTAGATTTTAGACATACAATATTACTGTACATTGATGCAGTTAACTCAAACACATCATACAACACTACAAAACTGTTTTTATAGAGAATTGGTAAGGTTTTGATGTCAAGATGTCTTGGTTAAATTCTAGGAAAGATCACAGCAAGAGTGATGATCTCAACACAGTGACAACAGTGGACAGAGGTCACAAGAAATTATGTCAAAGAGGTTCCATGTCTATTACAATGTGATGCAAACAGGGTCCTGCCCAAGTATTAATCCAGTCACTTCATTCTTTTCATTCAACAATAGTTCATAATCTTGTAAGAAATGATGAGACCAGTTTGAGGGGATTTATGTCCAATTCTTGTTTGGATTTTAGCTGCTCTACAGTCATGGGTTTTTGTTGAATTTTTTTGGGAATGTTACAAACAGCTTATTGTTAATTTGGATCTATGAAAACAAAAGGAATTAAAAGAAGAATTCCAAGCAACACTTCTCTGTGACATTTGCAGTGTTTCACTTGAGAGAAAAATTAACATTAAACATAATATGCCTGCTGAACTCTACTGAGTAACATGAGCCAACAGCAAACATTATAATGTGTCTTCATGCAAAAGCATCACATAACATTAAGTTAAATAAATATTAAATAACTACTTCCAGGGTTTAAATAATTTATTTATAACAGTGGTTGTCATTTTCCAAAAAAACAACAAAAATAAATGAATAAATAAAAAGAGCAGAGACCTAACTACTATTTTGTTTAAAATAAATAAATCAATAAATTAAATGTATATTTCTGAATAGGACAAACCCCTTACCCTTAAGTCTTGAAAGAAGCATTTAATAACAGATAAACAAAAAATATATGACAGATTCCTAAGTATGAATAAGTATATCCAGTTGTTGTTGTTCTGGCAGCATGTAGTGGCTTTATTTAAGCAATTTATGTTTTCCTTTACTTTGTTACATGTTTTATTAGCACATTGCCACACTCATATGCTGCATGCTAACTGTGTTAGCTAGAATTTGCATTTTAACACCCAAACCATTTGAATCAATGCATTCTTTTTGGCCATGTGATGTGCCGGAACAAACTAAGCAATTTCCTCCCTCTCCTTTTGAACAGTTCCTTATTTGTTGATAGCGCCATATATAGCTTGATAATTACATCATGCAAGTTTTTCTTGACTCATAAGATAAGATAAGATAAGACTTTATTGATCCCACAACGGGGAAATTTTTGCGTCACCTCAGCTCAGGTACAGATATCAGAAGGAAATACAAAAATACAATAAGTACAATCAATGAAAAAAAAGTAAGATAATACACTATATACAATGGTAGCATACACAGTATGTGATTATGGATATGGTTGGAAATATGGAAGACATAAACTATATAGCTTGATATAGCTATTGTACCACTACTATTCCTGTTTATAGACATGTACACACACACATGTACACACTAAATATACATATGTATAGATATACATACATATATACCTGCACATGTTCATACACATGGAAGCTCCATTATGCATGAAGTGGTGACCAGAGATGGGCAGTAACGCATCCAGTCGTTACTTGTAACGCGTTACTGTAATCTGATTACTTTTTCAAGTAACGAGTAAAGTAAGGGATTACTATTGCAAAAACGGTAATTAGATTACCGTTATTTTCCCGTAGGAATGCTGCGTTACTGCGTTACTAAAACCGTGATTTTTTTGCGAGAATATCTCATGACAGTGACGTAAGCAAGTGCGACGTTTGTGACAACAGCTGTCTGCAGATCAACAGTGGATAATATATCGAGTGTGGAAGAGAGTATGAGCGTGCAGCGTTTAAAGCGTGGAAGTACTGACCTTACTTTAAGTTTGATTCCATAAAAAGTGACAAAAACATTAGTGTCCGTTGTGCGTGGGAAGAAAACTTCTTTTTACAGCAAACCCCCCCCCCCCCCTAAACTTCCAAGCAAGCACAGAGTGCGCAACGACGTAATGGGAAATTCACAGAGAAACTCGCGAATCCACTGACCACCGCGGCACACCTGCACCAGGGTAAACCTCCGCCTACCCCACTGCTGCTTTACAGGTGAAAATAGAGCAAAAGGACCGCTAGTCTTTGATTTTATTTATTTTCTGCTGTGTTTTACTTGCATCTATTGGAAAGAGTGAGTGTAAACACACACAAAAAACACACACAAATTATGTGCTGGAATGTGCAGAAAATAGGTTTAAATATTAAACAAATTTCTTCCAGTCAGAGAATGTTGCATATAATTAAATTTTTGCTTGATGCATAAAGTTAAAAGATTAAAACTGATAAAACAAGTTTTAAAAAGAAACTTCTCCATTTGATGACATTTTGTATGATGGATTATGTAGGAAAAGTAGAATTGGGCTGAAAGATCTATCGTTTTATCACCTATTCAGGTTGTAAATCGTGTTTTTAAAAAGTAACTAAGTAACTAAGTAATTAATTACTTTTGAAAATAATTAATCAGTAAAGTAACAGGATTACTTTTTTGGGGAAGTAATCAGTAATTAGTTACTGATTACTTTTTTCAAGTAACTTGACCAACACTGGTGGTGACCATGGATGTTCACAGTGTCCAGTGACTTATGACATCGTGACATCTGACATCTGACATATGACATCTGCCTGTTGTTGTTTTTTTGTTTTTTAATGCAATCATTTTACTGACAATGCACATTCAACATTGAAAGAGTATTTGCATGTATTTCATTTTTTCATTCATTAACTTAAAAATTTATTTTAATCTGCCTCAAGTAGACAGTTCTTTGTGGAATTTCAATATGGGTTGGGTTCTTTTTTTTTCATTTTGTAAAAAAAAAAAATCATCCTTTTTTTCCTTTTTATGTTATTTAATTTTTGGTTACCTAAGACCAGCATCACAATGAAAGTTTAACTGAAGAGCAGTTTTTCAAGTTTTTCAGTTCAAGTACCATAATACAAGACAACACTAACCCCTTTTTTGTACTTATGTGATGTTTGTGCATTCTACCCACTTGGTATGGAGCAAACAATGAATACTTTTTAAAAAATAAATATAATTTTGTTATTGTTTTCCTTTGGGCTTACTCTTAGTTTCCATATTTGCACATTTGGTTCTCATTTGAATAGTCCACCACCAGAGCTGGGTAGTAACGAGTTACATTTACTCCATTACATTTACTTGAGTAAGTTTTTGAAAAAAAATGTACTTTTAAAGTACCTTTTTTGCACGATACTTTTTACTTTTACTTGAGTACATTTTTGAAGAAGAAACGGTACTTTTACTCCGCTACATTTGCAAAATTCGACTCGTTACATTTTAAAAAACAATTAGTTTAACACATTAGATAACATGTTCCTGGGTGGATGACTGAATGTAATGTAAAGCACTCTGGGGTCCTTAGGGACTAAGTAAAGCGCTATACAAATCAAGGGCATAGATTTGGCATGGACGGAATATGCAGCTATTATTGAATTGTCCCCACCAATAATTTGTTTTCTTCAAGGAAAGAAAACCAAAACCGATAGAAAGAAAAAAAAACAATCTGTCAGCGTCTCATTCACCTACTACTAAGAGTTAAATCACGTTCTCTACTGTAGTCCTACCTCATGTGACAAATATGGCCAATGTGATTGGCTGTGCCTTTCAGGAGCTCTGTTTAGTTTTAGCAGCGGCAAGCCTGCACTTCGAGTACTTGCAAGGAAGAGCGGAGGATGGCAGCAAAAAGGAAGAACCTGGATATAAGAAAGTCACTTAGCGTCAAGTCAACTCATAAAATGTGTCTGTCATAATAACGTTACAGGCTATGCTAGCCTTTGGCCCACATCACATATTTTGTGATAGATAGATAGATAGATAGATAGATAGATAGATAGATAGATAGATAGATAGATAGATAGATAGATAGATAGATAGATAGATAGATAGATAGATAGATAGATAGATAGATAGATAGATAGATAGATAGATAGATAGATAGATAGATAGATAGATAGATAGATAGATAGATAGAAGTAGAAGTGTAACTAGAATTTTTTGGGTGGGGGGGTGATTAAGAATCACTCCACATCTGGTAAAAAAAAAAATGTAAGAGTGCCACAGCATGGATACAAAACAGTGTAATTCCAAAAAGAAAAAGTGAATTAATACCAACTAGTTGTAGGAGTATCTGGCTCCATCTGGTGGAAGGAGGGTAGTACTGCAGGTCACCTGCCAGCCTCTAGTGGACACAGGTAGGACAGAAATTACAATGGCAACTACAGTACTATCCATGCAGCACTCGAAGAAAAAACAATAAGGACTTCTCACAAATATTAGACAGGTCAGAGATTTTGTAAAGAATCGGATGTTGGAGGGAGCGAAGCAAAAACATAGAACAGTCAGTCAGTCAGAGCAGTAAGGCTAAGGCTGGACAGGTAGCTGTAGAGGCCACATTTATGCCACCGCTTCTGCATCCATCCCAATTAAAGAAATTATGAAAGTACATCATTCAATAGGGATGGACTGATCCGATGTTACGTATCAGTATCAGTCCAATACTGACCTAAATTACTGGATCGGATATTGGAGAGAAATAAAAAATGTAACCTGATCCATTAAATGTCACAAAAGCACCTTACAAAACTTGCGGCATAACCTTAGCATAACCTTAGCACTAGCATTATGATCTTTGAGTTCAGCTCATGAAAAATGGGAGCAAAAACAATGCATTTGTATTTTTTTTCAGTGTATATGAGACAATGTGTGATGCTCAGTTTTACTCATGATGGTAGCTTTTTGGTTTGTTTTTACAACTGCTTTTGTGGTGTTATCATTGCAAAAAAATGACCCAGCAGTAATAGCTCGCTATACACGCAAACTAAACCATCTGGAGAAAAGTCGATTTGATTATTATTACTCATCTCAGGAAGTCACTGTTATCCTAAAGTGCATTTCTGTGGTCCTAAATTCCAATAAATTAATATGATATGATATTTTTCCCTTTAATGAAATGTTTGTATTTATCTTTTGTTAATTTACTCTGTTAATATCTTTGTCTGAAATTAAAATGTGTTCTGTTGTCTGAAGTAAGGGTGACGAATATGCAGAAAACAAAAACCAAATAGAGGGCAAACACTTTTTCATATCACCGCATGTATTACAAAATTGAAACACAGACAGTGAAATTAATCTATTTTAAACAGAAAATGAATGTATTCCAGACAAAATGTTAATTTCTAACTTTAGCAGAAAATATTTAATATTTTTATACTATCCCCAATTATCCCCTTGGAAGAGAGAAGAGAAATTTCGTAATGATATGGTCCTCTCCATTCGCCAAAACCTCTATCACTGAAGAACAAGTGGTCACTGAATGAGTTGATGCCTAGTATTTTATGATCCAAATTAAATGCTACTGAATTCAGAATCAGCTCTGGCATTTTTGCACCATGATCTTGCTATATATCTCATGCATTAACATTATGCATATATTTAATTTTGTTTGATTATAAATATTGAAACAGGTTTTAATCAGACTGGTACAAATGTTATTTCTTAGTTGCAGTGAAGCATATGACGAAAATTAAAAGCTTTGCTTTAGCTATTAGCAATGCCTCGTGCCCTAAGTAGCCATTCATTTTACTTGAATCCTTGAATCTCTCCCTTCTTAATCTATTTTTAACCATGTTTACTTCATCTTCCTCCGCCTCATCCTTATATCGCCACAGGTGGTGGTGGCAGAAGCAGCCTTTTGTCACTGTGAGGCCTGTTCCCCTATCTTTTTTTTAAAGACTACTTGAAAATGCGTCCCATCTCAGCAGCGATGGTATGCTGTGAGAGACACTGCTTATGCAGTTCAACAGCCCAACCACATTTAAAAAGAGAATGTTTTTTGCCTTTGCCATCAGAACATCATGACAGTGTGACTACCTGACAGAAAATGGCAATGAATCCACATTTTTGCACAGATTTGGTCTTTTAAAGGCATGTGGTCCTAAACTTTTGATCAGCTGTAAAACAGCCGGTTTCAGTTGAAGCGTTGTTTTCAATAAATTGCATGCTCAAAGAAATGTTTTGTCTCACTCTCATTTCTTCTGGTTGCATCTTGAGACTCTACTTGGAACCTTGTAAAGATCCAACCATGCAAGATGTGATTTTTTTTTTGCCATTTTTCAAGTGGTCTTAAACTTTTGATTGAGACTGTGGGAGCTCTTTGTAACATCTGTCGCCAAAAGAAGAGCTTTTTTTTTTTTTTCTTTGTACTTGTTTTCATCTTGGGTTTGTGTGTATAACTGTAGTCATTAGCTTCATATTCTTAAATAGTAATTAAGAGACAGTGCATTTCAGGTCAAGTGAAAGTAGTATAACATGTCACTTAGTGGAGCAAACCCAATGAGAATCAATAAGAGAACTGATAAGGAATCAAATCATTAAGTGATTTGGATTATAGAATCTGAATGACTAAATATTTAGCAAATGTCATTTCTACTCAAAAGTTGAAAGTTCTAGCTATTAAGTCTAAACCTTGCAATATAACCAATTTTCTTTTATTCATTTATACACGAAAACTTTCTTTAGTTGTTAAATGCACATGTTTTTTCAGTGACGTAAATAAACTTCTATTAAAAAAAAAAAACCCCTCTTGGACCTTATGGGAATGCATTTTGGAAATACTTGCACAAAGGCTGCTATATGACAAAAATGAATGAAAAGCAGGATAAAATGAAAGGTATATCACACTGCCTTCAATTTGAATGCTATTGCCTGAACTAGCGACTGATTTTGAACATTACAATTAAACCAATTGTTACGTTCTAAGTCTAGGCGTGTCTTGAACGCAACAAAACATTGGCCCACCACACTCCACCCAAAACAAGAACCCAAACAATAGTATCTTTTAAAATGCTAAGCAGCCATTTATTTGCTTCAGCAGTGAGCAGTGCCAAAAATAACAAACAAAACTCCCTAATGGTCCCTATGCTTTCCTACCTAAACTGAAAACCAAACAAAAGACAATTCCCTTACCTAACTCGCTACATGAAAAACAGGAGAAAACTTAATCAACAAAAATGACTTCTCACGCCTACTAGGCTGCTGCAGTGAACAATATATACAAGGTGAACAGAACGCGCAATATACTTTACAAATCTATTTACAGCTATTTACAAACTGCGATACCAACACCACAATGATCACAACCCCTGACAAACTGAAACACAGGGCTTAAATACATAGAGGGAGCAATCAGGGAATGGACAACAGGAGGGAAACCCAGCTGGGGCAAATCGGAACTGACGAGACAAGGAAGCGTAAACTGAACACACTGAGATAAGACAGACCTTCAAAGTAAAACAGGAAACACATAACATTCACGCCTAACACAATATTGGATCGTAACACAATGTAAACTGAACCAACGAACAATTGTCTGAATTGTTTCTGTTTGGCAGGATGAACGGTGCCATTGCCAAAGTTGGTGCACATTCGCTGTCAAAATAAAAAAAAGCACACAAGATAAGAAGTTGCAACACGTGTTTGCATACAAAAGATTTTCTGGAGGAGGACA
This sequence comes from Mchenga conophoros, assembly GCF_057382185.1. Taxonomy (NCBI): domain Eukaryota; kingdom Metazoa; phylum Chordata; class Actinopteri; order Cichliformes; family Cichlidae; genus Mchenga; species Mchenga conophoros. The sequence goes on along the minus strand of NC_140546.1, from coordinate 30,483,638 downwards.
GACATTTGTTTAGAACTCTTAAAGATGTCGAAGAAGCAAGCTCCTTTAAGCAATTGCTTTGGTTTTCCTCCACCTCCAAAGAAATGTCAGAAGGAGTCCAAACCACAAAAGAAGCGCGTATTCTCGGATGGTTGCAGGAGGTGAGCTGGCTTCAAACAAATGATGAACACACAGAGACTTGGTGCAGAATGTGTCGTGAAAATCCCACTCTAGCGGACAAAAACAGAGCCTTTTATATGGACGCAAACGCGCGTTGCAACTTCTTATCTGGTGCGCGTCTTTTATTTTGACAGCGAATGCGCACATGCGGACCACTTATGTGCACCCGTGTAAATAACATAATGTTCTGCTGGGTGTGTTGTTGGTTTTCCCTCGATTTCTGAGTCGACAAGCGCCTTTGTTACTGGGGCCAGTAATTTTAAGGAAGGCCCCCATTAGAACCCATGAGAAATGCAAGAAATGCATTATTGCTCAGTCTGCAATATCTTTCCCGGAACAAACACCAATTGCAAATAACATACTAAAAATAAACCTGAAAAATCTGTTTAGAACAGCGTACTATGTTGCAAAGAGTGAACTACCACTGGCAAAATTTAGCAGTCTTTGCAAACTTCAAAAAGCAAATGGCCTAGATCTTGGTTCCACTTGCCTCTTACCCATGACTAGGGATGGGTATCGTTTAGATTTTATCCGATACCGGTGCCAAATCGGTACTTTTGAAACGGTGGCGGTGTTCCAGATCTACTGGCGTTTAGATCTACTGGCGTTTAGATCAACTGGCGTTAGTCGAACAGATGTGTGGCAGTCTTGCGTTTCAGGAGCTGCTACCGACAAACCAGCAAAAAAACGCCAAATGTGTCATCTGTGACACTTGTGAGGTTATGTCAAACACACTCCGTCATTCTTGATGCTGTTGAACAACAAAATGTATAAAAATGTGGCGAGTTTACCTAGCGATATCCTCATGCGCGACGCAATCGCGAAAACAGCAAACAATTAACACCACGCCGATGTTGTTCACAGGACAGCAAGAGTAAACGATCGGGAAACTGTTGTCGTTGTTATCGTTCCCCTCACACGGTTTATTTCTCCGGTTTCAGCGTTTTTGCTTCACAACTAAAGCGAGCAGTTTACTTTGTGCACTAACATGGACTCGAGTCAACCAGCGCCACCTCTGGCCAAGTGCCACAGCCTACAGCCAGATCAACCTGTGACACACATCTGCAGCACGTTTGAATTCGTGTCATGCACATTTGTACCTTTCAATTGTGTCTGTTTGTGCGTCATGCAAATAAACCTTTGAAATGAATGAAATGACACTAATATTTCACTAGTGTTGTAACATCACATGTCATTAGTGTAGTCTGTCTGTGTCTTTTCTCTGCGAACAAACATTTTAGAGTTGGTTGTTATATACAGTCTGTATAAGTGTGGTTAATCTAATAAACTGACGGAGTGTGTTTGACATAACCTCACAAGTGTCACAGATGACACATTTGGCGTTTTTTTGCTGGTTTGTCGGTAGCAGCTCCTGAAACGCAAGACTGCCACACATCTGTTCGACCAACGCCAGTAGATCTAAACGCCAGTAGATCTGGAACAGCGGTGCTCAAACGGTGCTCAAAGAATGGAGAAGACAAAATTGGTCCAAAAACCTCTCATGTTCAGCTGTTTTTTTGTAAAAAGATAACAATGTTAGCCTTTTCTGCAGCTATGGGGCATATATGGTATCACTCTTGGCTGGAAGCAGTGCTTAAACAATGGAAAAAACACAAACTTTGTCCAAAAACCTCTCATGTTCAGCTGTTTCCCTCTTTTTCTTTGGTCAGTTTAGCCTTTCTGGCCAGGGTGAAGGGAGTATCTGCCATCAAACAGACAGCCGCATGTACCTATGATGATGTTTGCTAGTTCACCTTACCTGCATTAATGTAATAACGTGGTTAGCCTACTCAACGTAAATTACACACGAACAACATTTAGCTACTCACGCAGAGAAGAACGGCTGCTGCTGCCATCATCATCCGTCATCATTTCTGCTACACTGGCAGGGCTAGGGGCCAGGACTGTATTCCTCGAGTTTCTGGGGGATGTTGCTCTGGGTCCGATAACTGGCAACCCACCCGCAGTAGATGTGCACGGTGTGAGGTCTCGCAGCAAGCTATCAAATACGGCGCATTTCTCGGCTTTTAAAAAAAAAAACGCTATGCGTCGCCAGGTGTTTCATTGGATTCGAGGTGTTACCTCCTTTGACAGTATCACAGTATCAGCTTAAAGCACTTGTTGCAGGCTGCTGAGTTTGCATATTTTGCTGTGAAGTACAGCCAGACTTTTGACCGCTTCGCATTGGGCATTTTTAATCTGTAGCTCTGCTCTAAAGGAACGTACGTGCCTGGACCCGCCTACTATCCTCGGAAACGTAAAATGATTGGCTAGAAGTGTATCACAGCTCAGAAAAAAAAAGCACCGAAATAAAGCACCGAAATAAAGCACCGAAATGTGCGCTGCTTTTCGGTCTGGTTACTACCGTTTATGTCAGAACCGGTGCCATCATGGCACCGGACACCGGTACCCATCCCTACCCGTGACTTCAGTGGAAATTTCAAATTCAGGATCTGACACAGACTGATTCATGTTCTACACAGTTCTTACAAGTTCATAGAAATTTCTGTTCAATTAGAACCAAGTATTTGAGTTGATGATTGTAATTTTTATACAATGTTGAAATTTGTGTTTCAACAATTTTTTGATTAATGTTTTGTTTCCGTTACAATATTATACTTTAATGTATAATATTGTAACGGAAACAAAACAGGAAACAAAACATCAATCAAAAAATTGCTCTCTTTTTTATTCGGGCTACTTAAATTTATTTTGGGCTACCAAAAACTGAAGAGTTCCTGCCCGAAGGGCTACCAGGGATTTCGAAATTTTGCGAGCCCAGCATGGTCATATGCTGTTGTTAAGAGATATATTCTAAAACACTTCTTCAGCTGAGAATCAGAGAGGAGAAACACACCGTTTTACTTGTTGCATAGCAAGGGCAGCTCTGAGCTCTCGCACAAGAGTGACGGCTCAGGGACTCGCAGCTCTGAGACTGCCCTGGTCTTTATTTATACATCAGTGGGTGTTTGTTCCTTACATTGGAATGTGGAGGTGTATATGTATGTGTGTGTGTGTGCATGTGTGTGTCAGAGTGTGACCCCATAAACGACTTCCCTAAACCTGCTGGTCTGGAAAATCCAACAGTTCATCTATATGTAAAAAAGGCACTTAGACTAAAACTGACATAGCTACGTTTATCCTACCATAAAGAAAATAAAAGAAGGTACAACATTTCCCATGCTCCCAGGATGTGGTTGTGAATGCTAGAGCACTCTGGAATGCACACAAAGCCTTTGCAGACTATTAAGGATCGCACATCCTATCACTACCATATGTAAACTTATATTATTAAAAGATTATACTGACTACTAAGTACAATTTTCTATTGACAACTGTGTTCCCAGATCTTTTAACAGCAGACATAGTCTTTTTTCTTTATTTATTGTAAATTGACCAGGTTTGTTACCATGTTCAAAAGTCTGTGTACTAAAAACTGTTTGGTTTTTGGTTTTTATTAATAATTAATCATTTAATTCTAATTATCTTTTACAAATTTTGTTCAGAATTTTCTGTTCCTGACAGGACACGTAGGCTGCTTCTAAGGATTTGATGGGTTTTTTTTCTAATAAATATACTGTATATGGATATTTTTGTTTTCTATTTTCTTTTTTATGTGATGAGAATTTATTTTACCTCTCATCACAGCTTTCCCTGCTTCCCAGAGAAAAGATGCTGATGTTCCAGGAGTGTCATTATAGTCTAAATACTCTTTCTTAAAATATTTCATAAATTCTTCATCTTTAAGCGATGATTTATTATTCTTATGTTTTAGTATTAAAGATACAGGAGCATGGGTGTATCTCAGTGTCTGAAATGTTAATCAGCAGTGAACTGCTGACTAGGAAATAATCCAGAGGAGAGTAGGAGTGATGGACATGTGAGAAGAAAGTATATTCATTATGGTTGGGATAAGGAAGCGTCACAAAGACCAAAGTCATTTATGAACTGTTTAATTATATTTGTGGACCGCCAACTGCGCTTAGTTCCTGCTATATTGAGCCTGTCCATTTCTTCATTTAGTCCAGACCTTCCCAATGTGTGGGGCCTAGGGCGGGCGCAGAGCCATTGCAGGGGGAGCAAGGTATGAAAAGGGGAAAAAAAAAAAAACAATAAACCAATGCTTGGACACTGTTAGCACAGGGCGCCAACACAAATGCAAAGCAGGAGATGAAGCATAGCTGAATATGTTTCCAAACCAACTTCATTCTAAGACAAAGACTAGAAAACATGGTGAATGGTAAATGGCCTGTATTTGTATAGCGCTTTTACTAGTCCCCCCTAGGGACCCCAAAGCGCTTTACACACCCAGTCATCCACCCATTCACACACTGGTGGAGGCAAGCTACAGTTGTAGCCACAGCTGCCATGGGGCAGACTGACAGAAGCGAGGCTGCCATATCGCGCCATCGGCCCTTTTAGGCGGTAGGTGAAGTGTCTTGCCCAAGGACACAACGACCGAGACTGTCCGAGCTGGGGCTCGAACTGGCAACCTTCCAATTACGAACTCCCAACTCATGGCTCAAGAGTTGAGCCACGATCGCCCCACATGAAGCATGTCTTCCATTTGGCTTCACCTGCACAAGTGCCAAGGTAGGTCTCCCCTGCATAATTGGTTTTCCCTTTGTCAGGAGCACGGGCTGGGCTCTTCAAATCACGGACAAACAGTATCACACATTCTTGATTTTTAGTTCACAAACACTTGTTGTAATGACTAACTACTCCTGACATTTTGCAGATGTTAACTCTTTATGCAGTAAAGTTACAGTGGGATACAAATAATATCAGGCTGATCCTGCCACAATTTGTTCCCCCTGTTCAAATCACGGACAAACAGTATCCCACAGCTGTTTATGTTTTTAAACCCATTTTGCACAGAGAGGCATTTTTAAAAAAATGTATTGGTAGCAATGTTGAATATTATTACACAGGAAAAAAAACCACTATATGTAAAACAATGACACCGTGACGCCTCTGCTTTTCTAAATAGAGGGACAGTAACTGCATGTGTATATGTAAGCATGTAAAACCTGAAGATAGAGACAAAATACTGTTTATCTGCCATTCTGCAATTCATCTCATGTAAACAATAACATGGCACACAGTGTGATGTGAAAAAAGGCATATACCTTTGACGTTGGGTGACGAAGTCTGTATTCCTCGTCCACACGTAAACGCAAAAAAGGAGTTTTAAAAAATCTCAGTTTTCGGTGATTCGAAATGCCGTTTATGTGTGGACGGAACAGCGGTGTTTTCAAAAATACCCATGTATGTGCGGACGTTGCGTAAAAGAGTTAGTAGTTTATTTTCTTACTACTTGTAATTTATTGCAGATTACTTGTATTTGCTTAATTGTTTACTAAATGTTTGAGGTGAAGACCTTCTATGACTCTGTTGTGGCTTCTGCTATCTTTTATGGCGTGGTCTGCTGGGGCGGCAGCATCTCTGCTGGGGACAGGAAGAGACTGAACAGGGTGATCCGAAGGGCCAGCTCTGTTCTAGGATGCCCTCTGGACCCAGTGGAGGTGGTGAGTGACAGGAGAACGGCGGCTAAGCTGTCATCCCTGATGGACAACATCTCCCACCCCATGCAGCAGACTGTGACAGCACTGAGCAGCTCCTTCAGTGGGAGACTGCGGCACCCACGGTGTGGGACGGAGAGATTTCGCAGGTCTTTCCTCCCCACTGCTGTCAGACTCCATAATAAAGACTTTAACTGATCAAGCACACACATCCATACATATGCAATAACACTAAGTGCAATAATCCTTTCTGTCATCGTTGTATTTTTACTCAGTTGTATATAGTATTTGTATTTGTATTCTATTTTTATCTTATTGTATATTTATTTTATTTTATTCTACTGTATATAGTATTTTATTTTATTCTATTCTGTACAGTTGTGTACTGTATTTATTCTTATTGTATTCTAATTTTTGCCTCATAACTTTTGCACTGTCCACTTCCTGCTGTGACAAAACAAATTTCCCACGTGTGGGACTAATAAAGGTTATCTTATCTTATCTTATCTTATCTTAAATAAACCGCAACGGAGCAAAATATGGGTGTGTGTGGTTGGAGGACGTGTGCGCATGCGCGCGGAGGGGGGGGGGGGGGGGGGGTGAACATTTTTTCTTGTAAAACAAAGGGTGGCCCAGCAGAAAAAGTTTGGGAACCATTGATTTAGTCCAAGGCTGTCGCCCCCAAGAACAAGTGCGCAATCTCGGTGTTCAGAGAGTGCACTAAAAAATGTGAAAGAACGAGGGGTCATCAACATTTGGCCTATATATACTTACAATACATAGCTTTTGTATTAAGTATAGCTAATTTAATGATTAGAAATCTACCCTCTGGATCTATAACTGTGTTGAGTACTGTGCAATTAATATTTTTATGTATTAAAATTGCTACTTCCCATTGGCAAGAGTTATAGGAGGCAGTGAACACATTAGGAAACTCAGATGTTTTAAGTTCATATGTAGCAAACAACATCTGCCTGTAGTTTCTTAAGCTGGTTAAATGTCTTTAACATCTGATCTCTGGAGCCAGCGTCATGCACATTCCATGTAACCTTAGTGTTCCCATAGTTGTGTGTGTACAGCTAATGTTGCACGCTATGGGTGACTCTTGAATGGGTGAGGAAAATGGAACTCCATCACCCGTTTGTAAATAGAAGAAAAATGTGGCTGGATTCATTAGTTTAACATTTTGTAACTAAAAACATTCTTAACCAAATGTTTTTTCATCTGTTTTCATGTAGCACTTCCTCATTTCCACTTGTATGTTTGGCCTTTTGATAAACCTCCTCCCTCTAGTGTTACCTACACTGCCTCATGTGTGGTTGTGTCTTTAGACTGACACCGACAGACATTAGCTGATGGATGAATGACATGCAACTTAAAAATACACTTTTTTGGCATTGCTGGGTCCCTTTCTGGCCATTGCATGAACACTACTTCAAAGATGTAATTGTGAAGCATTGATTACCTGATCACACTCTTCCTCCTCCTGCCACCCCTTTTTTCCACATTAGACATGTGATCCTCAGGTGTCACAGGTGTTCGTAGGCTGTATCCCAATTCAGGGTCTGCAGCCTTGGAGGACGCGGCCTTCGTGGTCTACGTGGGACTAGTCCTTGAAGACCGAGAAGTGTGAGGCTTGTATAGGCTTGTGAAATGGGACGGTCTAGCCTCCGCCCGCCCTGGTTGCCTAGTGTCACGGGGTGGAAAGGGACAAGTCATCTAAGTTTTTCTACTATGCATGTTTTGCTGCGTTTTACCTTTTTAATATTTTAATATTGTACACTGGTTTATTTTTATGAGTTTTACTGCATGTTTTAATGGTATTTATTTGGTGACTTGTCCTGGAAAGACTCCGCCCCTACCTGATAATAAACTGATCACACCTGCGAGAGATCCCAGGGAGGCCAATAAGAGGGCCTGACAGACCACAGGAAGAGTTTTTTAGTCGACCGAGAGGCTTGAGAGACGGCCAGGAGTAAGTGGTGCCAGGCGGCGACGCCTGCGAGCCGAAGGGGCTGGTGGAGCTGGGCGTTAGAGGAGATGACCAGCGACTGGGGACGCGCCACCACCAGCGACTAGGGACGCGCAGCGGGCAGTCAGACGGCAATAACGACAAGAGCCAGCTTGTGCACTGCGGGAGAGCAGAAGCAGTGAGACAGCTGGTGCCGATTGCAGTTTTAAAGAAGCGGCGGGCGGAGTTGAGAGCTCTGCCCACCCGGGGTAAGTCTTTGACTTATCCCTTTTTATAAAGTAAAACTGTCGAAAGGAATAGTGACTGCCGCTCCCTCCCTTTCTTCAGTGCACCGGGACGTGGAATGCGGGGAGGAAGGCGAGGACTCCGCTGGGTTTCCCTCTTTTACTACTACGCTGGATTTCTTAGTTTTTTGTGACTTTTATGCCGTGGTGGATCCCACTGGACTTTTAATGTTGTGTTTTATTGATTTTTATTGTGTTATTCCTTGGCCAAGGTTGTTTTAATTCATTTTACATTTTTAACTATTTAAATATAATAAATTATATTTTTAATCTTACAGTTTAAATTGTGTGCTTTCCCTTGGCGGCTCCACTGCTCTGCCCGTTTTGAGGAAGGTTTCCTTCCTTTTAAAAATACAAAACATCTTGGAAATAAAATCAGCCTTTCCGCTCCGTTACACTAGCAACCATGACATCGACTGCTGGAAACGTTTCATACAGCATTGACAGAAATAAAAGAGAAAATCTTTTGCTCATTTTTTTTTTAATTTTTACATCAGCTTTATTTGATTTGATAAGTATCTGTGGCTGAGACCACGGGACTGTAAAAACATTGTTGGGCTTCATTTCTGTGCTAAACAGTCATTTTAAGATTAGTTAGTAAATAATAATTAGCTTATGTTGTTCATGAGACTAAAGTCATCTCACTTTGGTAATGTAATATTACCAATATTAAATATTAAAGTTATTATTATATTAATCATTATTAGTTATTACAGGAGTGAACTTGAACCCTGTATCAAATACTGAGCTTCAGTAAAAATTCAAGTTCCAGTTATTTATATTATCACCTTAAATCTTCACTCAAAGACAAACATCTTTTAAAGTGTATATATAGATGTATTATATATAAGAGACAAATATTGTTTTTTTATTATGTTTGTATTACTATGTTTGGGCTGAAGAAGGAGTCCTATCGGGCTTGGTTAGCCTGTGGGACTCCGGAGGCAGCCGACAGGTATCGACAGGCCAAGCGGAATGCGGCTCGGGCAGTGGCTGAAGCAAAAACTCGGGTGTGGGAGGAGTTCGGAGAGGCCATGGAAAAAGACTTTTGGAATGCCTCGAAGAGATTCTGGCAAACCGTCAGGCGTCTCAGGAGGGGAAAGCAGTGCTCTACCTGCACTGTGTATAGTGCTGGCGGAGCGCTGCTGACATCGACTGAGAAAATTGTCAGGCGGTGGAAGGAATACTTCGAGGACCTCCTTAATCCCACTGACACGTCTTCCGAGGAGGAAGCAGAGTCTGGGGATGAGGGGAATGACCCGCCAATTTCCGGGGGCGAGGTCACTGAGGCAGTTAAACAACTCCTTGGTGGCAGAGCCCCTGGTGTTGATGAGGTCCGCCCCGAGTTCCTGAAGGCTCTGGACGTTGTAGGGCTGTCCTGGTTGACACGCCTCTGCAATGTTGCGTGGAGATCAGGGGCAGTACCTGTGGACTGGCAGACCGGGGTGGTGGTCCCCATCTTTAAGAAGGGGGACCGGAGGGTGTGTTCCAACTACAGGGGGATCACACTCCTCAGCCTCCCTGGGAAAGTCTATGCCAGGGTGCTGGAAAGGAGAGTTCGTCCGCTAGTCGAACCTCGGATACAGGAGGAACAATGCGGTTTTCGTCCTGGTCGCGGAACACTGGACCAGCTCTTTATCCTCTCGAGGATACTTGAGGGTGCATGGGAGTTTGCCCAACCAGTCTACATGTGTTTTGTGGACTTGGAGAAGGCATTCGACCGTGTCCCTCGGGGTGTCCTGTGGGAGGTGTTGCGGGAGTATGGGGTGTCTGGCCCATTGCTACGGGCCATTCGATCCCTATACAACCGTTGCAAGAGCTTGGTTTGCATTGCCGGCAATAAGTCGGACTCGTTCCCGGTGGGTGATGGGCTCCGCCAGGGCTGCCCTTTGTCTCCGGTTCTGTTCGTAATTTTTATGGACAGGATTTCTAGGCGCAGCCAAGTGGCGGAGGGCTTTCGCTTTGGTGGCCTCAGAATCTCATCTCTGATTTTTGCGGATGATGTGGTTCTGTTGGCTTCATCAGGTGAGGGCCTCCAGCTCGCACTGGAACGGTTCGCAGCCGAGTGTGAAGCAGCGGGAATGAGGATCAGCACCACTGAGGCCATGGTTCTCAGCCGGAAAAGGGTGGAGTGCCCACTCGGGGTTTTGTTCGCGAGTGATGGGAGAAGGGAGCTGGAGATCGACAGACGGATTGGGGCTGCAGCTGCAGTAATACGGACGCTGCACCGGTCCGTCGTGGTGAAGAGGGAGCTGAGTGTAAAAGCGAAGCGGTCGATCTACGTCCCTACCCTCACCTATGGCCACGAGCTGTGGGTAGTGACCGAAAGAACGAGATCGCGGATACAAGCGGCAGAAATGAGCTTCCTCCGAAGGGTGGCTGGCCTCTCCCTTAGAGATAGGGTGAGAAGTTCGGCCATCCGGGAGGGGCTCAGAGTAGAGCAGCTGCTGCTCCACATCGAAAGGAGCCAGCTGAGGTGGTTCGGGCATCTGACAAGGATGCCCCCTGGGCGCCTCCTGGGTGAGGTGTTCCAGGCATGTCCCATTTCCCAGGAGGCCCCGAGGCAGACCCAGGACACGCTGGAGAGATTATATCTCTCGGCTGGCCTGGGAACGCCTTTGTATTCCCCCAGATAAGCTGGAGGAGGTGGCTGGGGAGAGGGAGGTCTGGGCCTCTTTGCTTAGGCTGCTGCCCCCGCGACCCGGCCTCGGATAAAGCGGATGAGGATGGATGGAGAAAGAAAACAAAACAAAACCCTAGGAGTTGGTCACTAAACTAAAAAATAAGTCAAAAGGTAAAATCAACAAACAAACAAAAAAGAGCAAGCAGTCATCACACACACAGCTCACTAGCTGCAAACCAGCAAGGCTCTTTGCCCTTAGGTATTCCATGTTAATTGCTGAGTAGAGTCAGGTGAACAAAAAGTGTGATAATTGAGGCAGGAAAGATGCTGGGACACACCCTCACAAGGTCAAATTCACAGGAGGCCCTGCTACAGCCATAAACAAATGAAATGAATTTTTTTTGCAGTACTCAAAGTGGCTGTCGAGTGCTCTCCCAGTGTTATGTTTGAATGTGTTTTGTTGATTTGTTTTTGTTATTCTGACCACCTGTTATCCACATGAAGGATAAACCAAACTAGACCGGACCAGTTCTTACGCTGGCTCAGGGGGTTGGGAAGCGCATCTGTAACCGGAAGGTTGCTAGTTCAAGCCCTGGACTCTCTGTCCTGGTCGTTGTGTCCTTGGGCAAGACAGTTTACCCTACCGCCTACTCAGTGGCAGTCCTAGCCTGTTTGGCGCCCTGGGCGAACACTCCCTCTGGAGTAGTGACGTATACTGAACACACTATATTAAATAATGTAAACAGCTAATAGGCTATTGTTTTTGTATCATTTATTGCATTTATGGAGGGAGTGGTGTATGCTGGCCAATGGCACAGCTAGCGACTGGGTGACTTTATTCACCCGCTTCGGCTGTTATCAATCCATCAGGCGTTATTAGCAGAAATCAATCCCATAGATATGGGCCATCTCCTGCTAGATTGTTCAGAAGGTTGTTATCATCCATCCAGATGGAGGATCACTAACAGGAGCATGGGAATACTCCAGAATCCACTCTTGCTGGAATCCGCTGGATACAGCAGTGTTTACAGGTAAGGCCATTTAAACGGACAGCATTTATAGAATGACTGTTAAAAGTCAATAATGTTAATGTGGATATGTTAGTAATACACCGAGTGCTAATATAACAGCTTTAAGATGCATTTGTAGATATTATTACGTATTTTACCGTCCTTATGGTGCTAGCTTAAAGTTACGATGTAAAAGTTAGCTTATATTGTAGTAAAGCTGTTACTGTTTAAACGAAGTTAGCACAGAAATATTAGCTTCTGTTATGACTGATGAAGTTACTGGTTAATAAAGTTTCCAGTAAAGTGTTTAATCGCAGCCACAGACTGACAGCAAATATCTCGATTAGCTTCAACGCATCTCTAATAAATATATGCAAGTTTCAGTGCTTCGTTTAAACTGTATGATACTTATACTGACCCAGGGTCAGTGTAAAATACAATCCTAGCTGTGTGAACAAAGTCTGGCTCCTTTAATCCTGCATGACAAACCTCAGGATGCAGGTTATTATTACTCTTTCCTGCTGGCACACCTGTCACACCTGAGAGTCAGCTAGAAGCTTTCTCATCACATAAAAAGAAAAAAGAAAACAAAAATATTCAGGAATTAGAAAAAAACATCAAATCACTAGAAGAAGCCTACACGTCCCACCAAGATCAGGAAACATTGAAGAAAATACGCAAAACAAAACTAGAATTAAATGAGATAATTGATTAAAAAAAACAAAATTCTTAGTACAAAGACTACGCCTACAAAATTATGAACATGGTAATAAATCCGGTCAATTTCTAGCAAACCAGCTAAAAATAAATAAAGAAAAAACAACTATATGTGCTGTTCAAGATTCATCTGGGAACAAAATATATGATCCGATACAAATAAACAACATTTTCAGGGATTTCTATAAAATGTTGTATTCACCACAAATAAACCCATCTAAAAAATAAATTGATCAGTTTTTGGACAACATAACTCTTCCAAAATTATTGGACACTCAAGCAATGGCACTGGATTCACCACTGACACCAGGTGAACTCCAGGAAGCCCTGATAAGTATGCCCAATAATAAGGCTCCAGGTCCAGATGGCTTTCCTGCAGAATTCTACAAAGAATTCTGGTCGATTCTAGCACCAGTTTTCTACAGAACGTTGTTGGAAATTAAAGAAAAGGGCAGACTTCCATCAAATATGAATTCTGCAAACATTAATCTCCTGCTAAAACCAGGCAAAGACCCTGTATATCCCTCAAGCTATCGTCCAATATCCCTTATAAATGTAGACCTTAAAATAATCTGCAAAGCTCTCTCAAAGAGACTGGAGAAAATAACCCCCCTCTTAATTCATCCTGACCAAACTGGTTTCATAAAAGGTAGGCACTCATCAACAAATACACGTAGACTACTTAATTTGATAGACTACTCATACAGTAAAAACCTTGAAACTACAATATTTTCTTTAGATGCAGAAAAACCATTTGACAGATTTAACTGGAAATTTCTATTTGCAACTTTACACAAATTTGGTTTTGGATCCTCTTTCATTAACTGGTTAAAAATATTATTTTGCAAGAATATCAGATTACTCAATTAACTGGTCAAAATCTACAGTCCTTCCGATTAATTGCTCCTTCCATAATTCCTCTTCTGCACCACTGCAATCGGGAAATATAAAATATTTAGGTATTAATGTTTCTCCCAAGCTTGCAGATCTAACTAAATTAAACCATGTCCCACTTTTAAAGAAGGTAGAAGGCGATCTGGCTAGATGGAAATGTCTACCCATATCACTCATGGGAAGGGTTGCCGCTATAAAAATGATGGTCTTACCAAAAATAAATTATTTATTCTCAATGATCCCAACTAAACCGCCACAAGATTGGTCCAGATCTCCAGATTCATGTATGTCCAAATTCCTTTGTGTGACCCGTGGTAGGTACCTATTTAAAATAGGACAGAGCCGTAGGCGCACAGTCAGTTTAAAAGAGTTTAATTTTTAATACAAAATAAAAGAAACAGTGTAACAGCAGCACCTAAAAACAATTAAAAACCTTACCTTATTAAAAACGATAAAACTGTACGATTGCCCGTGAGACAGGACAAGCGCTGCGGGGAACAGTTTAAAAACAAATCGACATAGCACACAGGTTAAAAATGGACGGCAACTCACACATGACCCCAAATGGGTAAAACACTATAGAAAAAAAGGCAAATCTTCAGCGCCGTCTTCACTCGGGCCCCCCGCTGTGCATGCAAAAGCGGGGAGGCAAAAAAAGGATTTGTTTTCCCTGCAGCGCCTTCACCGCCTGCGAATCAATATCTGTGGTGCCTACTGATACAGAAAAAAGTAAAACAAAAAAACAAAACCATCGACAGCCGCAGCAGTCAGTCCGTCGACTTACACCAGTTTAAAACAAATTAAAACACACTGATGTGTCGGGTCCTTTGCCCGCAGCCAGAAATCCACCTGGCAAAGCAGCAGCTCGGTACTCTGTGAATAAAAGGCAGGAGATCACTAGCTGGACAATAAAACACAGGAATATTCCTCCACTGAATTGGTTTTGTTACCTGTCCACAAGTTCGTGTCACACCCTAATAAATGTGGGTCAGTGGCGATGAAGTCCACTATACCGTTCTCACGGGAGCAATGTTTCCCACCTACAAGGGTGCAAATAACTGTAAACCTCTGCCAACAGCCAGAGCTCAAGTGGTACATTTTTGTGTAACCTACCGTTCTAACAGAAGTTTAGGGGAGGACGCATATCAGACTTTCATAGTTAAGAAACACCAACTTGCCCAACTCGGACCAAGCACTCGCAGCTTCAGGTTTGCAAAGGAATACCCAATTGCCCACACCTGCGCTTATGAAAGGAGCGAAGACCAGCTCCGCCCACCAGGGGCGGTCCCAAGTCTCCAGGTCTCACCTGTCACATTCTCCCCCCTGGTTTTTGCATTGGCGACCCGACAACGAAACCTTAAAGCCACGGTCTATAAAAAGCTGTAACTGAATGTACACTAGGTGGCCTGGCTTCAGCTGATTGGGGCAGATGGTGTGGATTGGAATGGTGGCCAGCTGTTGAGCGTGTCGTTCTTCTAACTGTACCACTTTCAGCTAATGGAGTGGGGACACTACACTGTGGAGTCAGGGTACCAGGCTCAGTCCTTCTGGACTGCGGCCTCATTACTATAGCCAGGTCTTCTGGGAGTTGTTGGGGACAAGGTGCAGAATCAGTTTGTACACTTTGGGGGTCACCTCTTGGGGACTCCCTTCGTTGCCACACATAAAAGTCTCCCTCATCCTCAGACGGGGGTAACCGGTCAGGTGAACTTCTAGGGTTAGCAGTTTGCTGGAGCTCTGCCCTTATTTTCTCACAGATATCAGCAGGGATCAGCTTGATAAATTGTCTATTAACCTGTCTTTTCTGTTCTGGATCATTGAGTGGGGCCACTGTATACACAGGACCAGCATCAGCAGGGGCACGGACAATACAATACGGTGTAACGTCCCAAAAATCTTGAATTTTATTCCGTCCCCGAATGCTATGATCTCTCAAATACACTAACTGATGCAATGGCAAGGGGTCAGAAGCTGGGGCAGGTTGACGATCTGCACGCAGCGTCGCTGCTGCTTTGGTGCGGTTACTCACACCTTTATAAGCTACATCTAGACGTTTCTGATGCTCTTGGACCCAAGTGTGTACCGGGCCGTGGGTGGGTTCCTCCACTCTGCCTAACAGGAAGTCAACTGGGAGCTGGGGCTCTTGGCCAAACATAAGAAAATAGGGTGACTTACCCGTAGTTTGATGGATTGTGGTATTGTAAGAAAAGGTGAGCTGCTGTAAATACATGGGCCAATGACGCTTTTGCTCAGGAGGCAGGGTTCTCAACAGATCATGCAGAGTCCGATTAAAACGCTCACACTGGCCATTACCTTGTGGGTGGTAAGGAGTGGTGCGAGTCTTTTCCACACCATATAACTGGCATAGCTGCTGAACTAATGCTCCTTCAAAACTCCTCCCCTGATCGGAGTGAATCCTAGAGGGAACACCAAAGCGATAAAACCACTCATAAACCAAAACACTGGCCACAGTAGTTGCCTTTTGATCCTTAGTAGAAATGGCCTGAGTGAACTTTGAAAACACATCAGTAAGAATCAATACATTTTCACGGCCATCAACGGAGGGTTCAAGGCATGTGAAATCAATTGCCAGAATCTGATTGGGCCTCGCAGCCATGAGGTGACCCATGGTTGTTTTAGGTTTGGGATAAACTGCTTTAGCCTGCGCACAACGTTCACATTGCTGACAGTAATCCTGAACCTCCTTAGACATACCTGGCCAATAACACCTCTTGCGTATCAAGTCTGCAGTCCTGTCAGTTCCCTGATGACCATGGTCATTATGCAAGCCATGTAAAACCTCATTCTTGAGACTCTGAGGGACCACTAATTGGCACACTGGTTCCCCCCCATCTGGCTGAAAGATCTGCCGATAAAGGACGCCCTCCTTTTCTACCAGTTTCCTCCACTGGCGATTTGCCAGCACTGCTGCTGGCAAATCTCTTCTCTCCTGGCGAGTAGGGCCAGTTCCTCTGCGCCAAAACTTCAAAAAACCACTAATCGTGGGGTCCTCCCTCTGCAAAGTAGCAAGGTCTGCAAGTGAATGAGAGGGTAAAATCGAAATCATAGATTGGATTACTTGCTGGGGTGGTAAAACTGTTTGGACTAAAGAGTCTGGAAGGGAAGTACCAGGAAGCAGTGTTTCTAAAGACACAGTTTGATCGGATGGCTGACACTGTCGGGACAAAGCATCTGCATTGCCATTTGTACGACCCGGACGATACTTAATTGAAAAATCAAAAGAAGAGAGCTGAGCCGCCCAGCGCTGTTCCAAAGCTCCAAGCTTTGCTGTAGTCAGATGGCTCAAGGGGTTGTTGTCTGTATAGACAACACACCTGTTACCCAGCAAATATTCTCTGAATTTTTCAGTCATAGCCCATTTCAAGGCTAGGAATTCAAGTTTCATGGAGCTGTAATTGGACATGTTACGTTCCGTGGGCTTTAGCCCTCGACTAGCATAAGCTATAGGACGCACCTTGCCATCAGCTTGCTGTTGTGAAAGCACTGCCCCCAGACCCCAGTGGCTGGCATCAACCTCCAAGATAAAAGGTTGTGAAAAATTAGCATAAGCCAATACGGGGGAATGCACCAACCGAGCTTTCAACTCTTGAAAGCTATTTTCACACTGCTCGGTCCAAACTTCCTGCAATGCACGCTTGGAGGGGCGTTTGTGCTTAGTCCCAGCCAGTTCGGCCACCAGCTGGTGGAGCGGAGCAGCTAGGGATGCAAAACCTGGAACAAAGCGGCGATAATAACTAGCAAACCCTAAGAATGATCTCAATTCAGCAACAGAGCTAGGAGTTTGCCAATTAGACACCGCAGATATTTTGTCTGGGTCCGTGGCTACCCCGTCCTTGGAGATCACATGCCCAAGGTACTTTACCTCTGTCTGCAGAAAACAGCATTTTTCCAACTTGGCCTTCAAGTTTTGTACCCCCAAGGTCTCCAGTACTGCTCCTAGGCGCTGAATATGCTCGTCTACTGTGGTAGAGAAGACAATCACATCATCCAAGTACAACAGCAAAGACTGGTGATTCTGGGAACCAAACATTCGCTCCATCAATCTCTGAAAGGTGCTTGGTGCATTACAGAGACCAAACGGCATGCGGTTGAACTCAAATAACCCAAAAGGAGTACAGAAAGCAGTTTTCTTTTTGTCTGGCTCAGCAACAGGGACCTGATTGTAGCCACTAGCCAAGTCCAAGGTAGAGAACCAACATGCACCTGACAACACATCCAAGGACTCCTCAATTCGGGGCAAGGGAAAAGCATCCTTCCTAGTCCTTGAGTTCAGCAGACGGTAATCCACACAAAGCCTAATACTGGAGTCCTTCTTTCGTACTACCATGATTGGGGATGCAAAAGGGCTACAACTTTCTCTGATCACCTGACTCTCCAACAGGTGTTGAATATGGGCCTTAACACTCTCATACTCTGAAGGTGGAATCCGTCGATACCGCTGGTGGACCGGAGTCTCATCTAAAAGTGGGATCTCGTGAGTCATTAAATTGGTACACCCTAAGTCACCATCATGAGAAGAAAAAACAGATTGGTAGTCACGCAAAAGGGCCCTTACCCTGTCCTGATCCTGTACAGTGAGGGCTGAGAGATCAATTGCATTAATTGCAGTTTTCAGAGGGTTGGATTCCACACTCTGGGTTGCCATGGTAACACATTTTTCCTCTCCCAAATCTTCCAAGAGCCTGGTCGAGCCATCCGATTGGCTGACAATTTCAACTTGGCACGAGGTGCCAAGCTGACTGCGAGGTGGCAAAATGGCCTCAGTTAATCCCACATTGGTAACTGGGATAAATGCAGTGCCACTGACCACCTGGACCAAAGCTGGAGAAGAAAGGAGACCATGAGGCAAACCGGCATCTAATGGTTCGAAAAGCGCTATTCCAGTGTGTGCTGAAGGGGCTTTCCGACATGTAGTTGGTACAAATTTCATTGTGCCTGCAGGGATGCAAATTTTTCTTCTACCCTTAACTCTCACTGGGCCACTAACCTGTGCTTCAGGCTGTAGCTGCGCTGTATGGCAACGCTGCAAAGCCTGCTGCCAAGGATCCTCCTGCACTAAAGGAAGGTCAAAAAAAGCAGAGCCATGTTCCAAAAACAGCTCCCTATAACACTCACGGATCACATTCATGCCGAGTACTCCACATGTTTCTGAGTTGGGGCTGGGCTCCAAAGGATCTCTAACAACTAACACACCACGCTTGGGTATTTGCCTCCCTAACACTTGGCAATCAAGCTCCAGGTAGCCAACATAGGGAATATCTAGCCCATTAGCTGCCCGTAACCGCAGCCAATGGCATGCCTTCAGTTTCTCTGGACCCCAGTTCCTAAAATGTTTGGCAAAAAAACTCTCCGTGATGGTAGTGACCATGGATCCAGTGTCTAATAAACAGGAGACATCTACCCCTCCCATATTAATGGTAACCTTTGGACAGGAGCCTACCAACTTGGGTGGGGGACCAGACATTTGAGCATTACAACTGTTGGAGCCAGTTATGTCCCCATCTGATATGTGGCTCAGCATAACAGAGGGTGCTAGTTTTCCGCCTGCATGGAAAACGTACCCTGCCCAGATGAGCTCCTGCTAGGGGCTGTAGATTCAAAGGCTACTACCCTCTCATTATCACAGTCTTTAGCAAAATGGCCAGGTTTCTGACACCGTCTGCAAATAACCTGCCTTCCTCTCTGCGTGAACCTAGACTTACTTGATGTATGGGCAACTCTCAACTCATGTGTAAGCTGATCAATCTGGGCCTGCTGCCATTTTAACATTTCCTTAACCTCTGCTAATTCTGACCCAATAGTATCCCTTGGCCCCTTTATTTGTCCTGTATGCTGAATGCTGTAGACTGCTGGGACAGAATAAGTCCTGAACCGGCCGGGTTCTACTCCTACTCTGCCTTTCTGCTCCCACCTGAGGCCTTCATCTCTTAAAGTATGGAGGTCACAATCTGGATGTTCGCGAACAATCCTTTTAAGCTCGCGGCTCAAATTTCTATCCCGGACACCCTCTACAAACTGATCAGAAAGCAGTCTAGCAGCTTCAGGAATTCGCCTCTCTGGACAACTTTGAATCATTTTGTCCATGAGAGAAAACAATGCATGGGAGAATTCCCTCAGTGACTCTCCTTCTTGCTGCCTTCTTGCATAAAAAGCTTCCTTAACAGCAATAAAGGACATGGGGCAACCATACTGGCTAAGGAGAATATCAAAAATGCAGTCTGGATCTTCTCTTACTTGCTGGGACCTATATTTTATTTCCTCACGAGCATCACCAATCAAATGATCATAGACATAATGGGCTCTATCAACAGGGGCCAGTCTACGAGTGCGCATCACAGATTTTATTTCCTCCACCCAACTTTGGACACTAATTTCCCCCGTTCCACTAAACAGGGGGCACGACCTCTCTCTAGGGATATAAACCAGCCTCTCTCGAGGAGAGCCCTCCATAGGGGTAGAGTCATGAGGTCTACAGGGGCTAGAAATGCCTGATTGGGACTCCATAATAAAAAAATAAAAACCCTCAACAGTAATTGCCTACTGTGTTTAAATGCAGATTATACTTTGTTACCACCAGGATTTACCAGCTGCTGCTTTGCCTAAAAAAAAAAAATAAATAAATACAAATATAAAACAGTTTAAAACACACACCCAAAAAAAAAAGAATTTTACACAAACCAACTGACTAATCGCTGTGCACACCTAGAGGCTCATCCTGTCGACAAGGCCAGTTTGTGACCCGTGGTAGGTACCTATTTAAAATAGGACAGAGCCGCAGGCGCACAGTCAGTTTAAAAGAGTTTAATTTTTAATACAAAATAAAAGAAACAGTGTAACAGCAGCACCTAAAAACAATTAAAAACGTTACCTTATTAAAAACGATAAAACTGTACGATTGCCCGTGAGACAGGACAAGCGCTGCGGGGAACAGTTTAAAAACAAATCGACATAGCACACAGGTTAAAAATGGACGGCAACTCACACATGACCCCAAATGGGTAAAACACTATAGAAAAAAAGGCAAATCTTCAGCGCCGTCTTCACTCGGGCCCCCCGCTGTGCATGCAAAAGCGGGGAGGCAAAAAAAGGATTTGTTTTCCCTGCAGCGCCTTCACCGCCTGCGAATCAATATCTGTGGTGCCTACTGATACAGAAAAAAGTAAAACAAAAAAACAAAACCATCGACAGCCGCAGCAGTCAGTCCGTCGACTTACACCAGTTTAAAACAAATTAAAACACACTGATGTGTCGGGTCCTTTGCCCGCAGCCAGAAATCCACCTGGCAAAGCAGCAGCTCGGTACTCTGTGAATAAAAGGCAGGAGATCACTAGCTGGACAATAAAACACAGGAATATTCCTCCACTGAATTGGTTTTGTTACCTGTCCACAAGTTCGTGTCACACCCTAATAAATGTGGGTCAGTGGCGATGAAGTCCACTATACCGTTCTCACGGGAGCAATGTTTCCCACCTACAAGGGTGCAAATAACTGTAAACCTCTGCCAACAGCCAGAGCTCAAGTGGTACATTTTTGTGTAACCTACAGTTCTAACAGAAGTTTAGGGGAGGACGCGTATCAGACTTTCATAGTTAAGAAACACCAACTTGCCCAACTCGGACCAAGCACTCGCAGCTTCAGGTTTGCAAAGGAATACCCAATTGCCCACACCTGCGCTTATGAAAGGAGCGAAGACCAGCTCCGCCCACCAGGGGCGGTCCCAAGTCTCCAGGTCTCACCTGTCACATTTGGAAAAATAAACCCCCACGTATAAGCTTAAAAACACTACAAAAGACCAAGGATAAAGGAGGACTAGAACTGCCTTACTTTCAGCACTACTTCTTAGCCAACAGGCTTCAGTTTATCTCAGGATGGCTAAAACATACCCTCTTAGATGAACCTTGGCTAGATGTAGAACAAGCACTTTGCAATAATCTAGAGATTTCAGATCTACCATTTATCAGCTCAAACATCCAACGACATGAATGCTTCAAAAGCCTACCATGCTGTCAGAGAAGAGCTGATGCTGACATCAGCTCTTCTCTGACAGCATGGTGGGAGTTTCTAAAATTGACAGTCTTCATTAATCCCATGCAAACGTACACCTATCTGGAACAACCTTGACATATTACAAAACAATAATATGATAAACTTTTCAGATTGGAGTGGTAAAGGAATCAAATATTTAGAACATATATTAGAAGGAACAGAATTTGTTTTATTGGACAGACTAGTTACACAATATGGGTTCAATTTCTTACTCTTAAAACCCCCAAATTACTATCCAAAATATACAGAATGCTTTCTAAAACAGATGAATCAATATCACTTCCTATTGCAAAATGGGAAGCGGATTTATCAGTTAACTTAAACCAAAACTTCTGGTCTCAGATTTGCTTAAAAACCTTTCATCTAATTAGATATCCCAGTCTTCAATTAATTCAATACAAAATATTACATAGAGTGCACTATACAGGTCATCGGATGTTCAAGATGGGCTTTACATCTACCAACAACTGCTCACACTGTCAAACCAATTCACCGGACAATTATATCCACGCTCTTTGGTTCTGTCCACCAGTTCAGAAGTTTTGGCATGAGATATGTGAAGACTTATCAAAGTGTCTGAAATGTAACATTCCAACTTCCCCTTTAGTGTGTTTGTTGGGCAGCTTAGATAATGTCACTACAGATAAGAATATAGCCCATATGGTTTTCACTGCCCTATGAATAGCCAAGAAAACAGTCCTCATGAACTGGAAAAATAAAAATAATCTTAATTCTAACCAATATAGAAATTATCTATTATATTACATTAGTGTTAATACAACCTCTGCTACCACATCAGATCAATTGCTCTGGGTTCCTTTGATTAGCTCCATCGCCTAGTGGGGGTGGGGGGTCATAGTTTGGTCCCACCTTCACTGTTGTGATTGGTGTGGGGGTAGGGACAGGCTTAGGGCGTCTGGGGGTTTCCCGGAGGCATCTTCCTTGGGGGGCTCAACCCGGGGTAGCGGTCATGGCCTATTAAGGGCTCTGTTGGCTCTTAGGTGACGGTTTCCTCGTGGCTGCGTGCAGCGGGGCTAGGGGAGGGTCTGTGCTGACGGACGTGGGTTACTGACCTGGTAGCCTGGCTGCCCCTGGGTGGGTCCGGGACGGGCGTGAGGTTCTGGGGGCGCTCCGTCTCTGGGCTGGGGCCCTAGCTGGGCCTCGGGGGCTTGGGTCCTGGTTGGTATGTTGCTGGGGTTGTGGGCGGGTGGGTGTATGAGTGTATTGAAGGGAGAACTGAAAAATTAGAGATCAAAGTAGAAACCGGATTGTATTATCAGCCGACTGAAGTTTAAAAAGGGTTGGAAACAGACCCGACTGAATACATATAAATACAAAAGGAGAAAAAGTAAAATAATAAATAAACAAAAGGCTAAATTATATGGAGCGCCAGGACTGCCATAATGAATTAATTAAATACACCATTAAATAATTAATTAAATGTGGCAATAATTAATTAAAATTGGAATTAATTAATTAAATAAATATTTATGACACATGTAATTAATTATTGACACATTTAATTAATTAATTATTGACACATTTAATTAATTATTTATGTTTTTCACATTTTACTTAATTATTGACACGTTTAATCAATTATTTAATGATATATTTATTTATTTCATTTTGGCAGTCCTGGCACCTGGCTCTCATCTTGAAATAATTTTATCTGTCAGCCTCACCCATCAAACTCAGGGGGCGGGGTTAACGCTGCCCATGCATCTTCTCTAACATTTGATTGGTTGCCGTGCAAAGTAAGTCAAAACAGGTCGATCCTAGATAATCGATTGCTTGTGTAGACTTGGGGCAGCCAGGTATCCCAGAATGCAGATCAAATCACAGGCAGCAATAGTGGTGGTGTAGTTTTAAAATACCCCGTTTTTCTGTCACCAGCTACACTTTTAACAGTGTTTTAGCCGTGAATGTCGCGCCGTATGTCTGGTCAGGTTGTCTTTTTTTTTTTTTTTTTTTTTTTTTTTTTTTTTGGCCTGTCCCGTTTGGCTCTTTTGCCCTCAGAATTGTTGTCTAAAGGCAAAGAAAGATGCCCAACGGATTTACTTTACCAAACTGACCATCCCAGCCTTGCCGTAATGGTCCATTTGATTCAACTTTTATTGTTTATTTTATTTTCACTTACTGAATACGGGACAGACTTGACTGGGGGAAAGAAGGGGAGAAAGAAAGAGGGAAAGAGAAACAGCTGAGAAGAGGGACGGGGGAGAAGGGCAAAAGACAAAAACCAACAGAACGGGCAGAGAAAAAAAATGCATATATCAATCACCTGGATCACCTGCTGAGAAAGAAAAAAGAAAGCAAGCAGAAGAGAACAAGAGTAATAGAATAAACAACATCACAATGATATATGGGAATATGACAGTAAATACTAAATGTTAAACATTATTGTGCAGCACATAAGATCAACAGAACACAGTGTGCTTTGAGGTAGGAGCCAAAAAGGGTGTAGTTTGTGGGTGTGATCACCCGTGTGTACACCTGTGAGCATGGACGCGCTTGTTTTTTGTTTTTTTTAAAAGGTTCCTTCATGTAATAATCTGCTAGAGGGTGTGGGGGGGCCACAGCCCCGTCCTCCAGGGCGTGAAGCAGGTGTGGAGGAGATCAAAACTCCAGACATCCAGAGGCCCCCAGAACACAAGAGACCGAGGAAGACCAACAGAGGGGCAGCTGCGCCACTGTCCCGGAAAGAGCTGAGGAGAGTCCCAGATGAGGGCTCACTCAGCAGCCGCGGAGCAGAAGCCAGGGGGAGTTGCAGTGACGCGCCCGTGAGCTCCGCCGGCAGCCAGCTGCGCCTGAGTGACCGAGCCCCAGGCCGAGAGGCCGGGGGCACCCCACCTCCGAAGTGGCCCGAGCGAGCCCCAGGCTCCAGGCCCCGATAAGCGGCCGCCAAGGAGTGAGCCGGTGTGTACCTGGACGCCCATCACCAGCTACACTTTTAACAGTGTTTTAGCCGCGAATGTCGCGCCGTATGTCTGGTCAGGTTGTCAACATAGAACATGCTTGCAAAAGTGCTCAGATGTTTTCAGAGATTTCACTAGCTCTGCTAACAGTCAGCATGCAGAGTGCACCGAGGGGGTTACGTTAACCGGTTTGTTTACATATTCCACTCTCCGTGTTCCACATGTTGCATTCGCAGATTCTCATTTTCACCGAACGATCGTCTCTTTCCGCCTGGTCTTGTGTCTCTGTGCTTCTGTAACATAAAGAACGAGCTGACATTTTTCTCACGAAACCAGCGATCAGCTCAACAGACCCTCAGTTTACCTGCATGCATCCTCCTCCTCATCTGTCAGCTGTTTAACACCTGCTGCTAATTCAAGAAACACGCCTACGTTACCTGGTGATAGTCACAGTTTAACTGGGCAGCCGGTGCTCGATATAAAGCAATGTAAGCGCATTTTTCTGCACAAGATAAGTAAATATAGTGTTTTCCCCGAGCGCAGAGCTGCTGGAGCTTGTTTCCTTACAGAGCACTTTATAGGCGAACAGCTTCATCAGCGGCTGATGTCCAATCACCGGCACACAGCTTTGAAACCTCGCCTTAGTTTTAGCTCTACTTTCTTTTATGAAAAGAAAGTAGAAAATGCTGTCGCCCAATTCTTTGTGCCGGACCATGCGACCATTGATTAAAACAATAGACAAAGTTGTGCAGATCTATAAATGTTAACTATAACTGTGTTTTCCATTCCATGCCATAACTTCCTGATATAGTTATAGCTCTTAACAGTTTTCTAAACTCACAGCTGAATTTTGAGCATTACACCGCTGGAACAAAACTACTTATTACTGAGTTGCTGCCTTGCATAAAAACACAGAATGCTAGATAAGCTCAAGATTATGATCTCTATTAACTTATAAAAGTGTGATTAACTTTCTTTATAATCAGTGTTCATTAGTAAAGTCCTTTAATGTATTGCAGTCTTAGGATTAATTTTTACTTAGGAGTTATACAGCAGCTAAATATAATAAATACAATTCATGAAATGTTATATGCTATTGGACAGACTTACTTAAGTCAAACTCTAATGAATACATAGTCTATTCACAACTGACAGTCACAAATTGACACGGTGCCTCTCACTAAACCCAGTAGCTTTTAAATGTCTAAAGAAGGCTTTTGGCTCCTGCAGACTTCAGTAAATCTGACCCTTAATGGTCCTTATTGTTTATAATTGCAACCTTTGTATTGAATGTATATGTTTCATAGGCTTTTCTTCGTTAAATGTCCTGCATAAAACAACAGAGCATGGTGTGAAAAGTTAGATGGGTGTTTTGCAGTCCATCTTCTACTCAATGAAAATGTCACTGAGGTCAAGAAAAATAGGTTAGGAATAGGAGATAAGAAGAACTTTTGGCGCTCACCCAACTTCCCACCACTGGCCAATAGGAAGCCAAAAACTTCTCTTATCTTTTTTGAAGTAAATGCACAATAAAATACTTTAAATCAGCACCACGGTGGCTAAAGGAAGCCACTATCTATTTTTGGTCGCATGGCTTTGTTTACGACCTTCCAAGCACATAACTGTCAAGAGTGAGCGACTGGGAAAAACCATAACAATACCCGACAACGCCCAAAGTAAAAGTTTAGGTGCAGGTGGCTTGTGAAACGGCTTGCACATTTGTAGCAACGGTGGTTCGGCTAAAGCAGGTTAATAGTAAAACCAACTGTATATGAGATTTGCCAGTTCAATGAGTAAAATCAGCTGACTTTGTGGCCTGCCTGAATTAATGGTAGCTTAAAGTTATTACTGGATTTCTTTGATATCAATATGCCTGTCTGTTAAGGTAAAACTAAAATACTCACCAAATCCTTGTTAGCTTTCTTTTTTGAGTTGGGAATACAATAACGTTAATTCAAAGCACAGCGTTATTTGCTGAATGGTAGTGATGGCCCGCTTGTATGGGGTTACAACGATGCAACCTTAAAAGTAAACTGAAACAAATATTGAAACTAAAAAATAAAGTCCCACCGATCGTCGCACAAGCTGCTCCATCTGGCGATCAGGCAGCTGGTCCTTCTCTCTCATGCCTGGCTTCTATGTGCTCCTTCCTGGAGTCTGGGCCTCGCGCCGTATGGGTGCTGAGCCAAATTTTTTAACAAGTCCTTTCAGCAGGTGACTGCTATTACTCATTGTCTAACCAGTCCGTGTAGAAAACATCTTGGGTGGGATTTGCTTGTCATGCCAGTAATGTTGGAAACTTTATTCCACCTTTCACTACCCCAAGCTCTCTTGCAAAGTCCAAACAGTCGGTTTTGTGCCGTCTAGGATTGTCCAGTGTCATGACAGACAACCAATTGGATCCTCTGCCTCAGTACTGGTGTAATTGGGGTCTTCCACTTGACTTTTTTGTTCCATAACCCCCGGGATCATTTAAAAAATTCCAAATGACTCGAATTTCCCAGAGGAATCCACCCGTGGGATTAATAAAGTTTTATCTTATCTTATCTTATGGTGTCCTGTATAAGGGCATGATCCATGGGGACGCTGCAGGGACACGCTGGAGCTGCATCAGCAATTGTGCCTCACCTGCTTAAGAAGAATTAACTGGGTTCTGAATTGTCGTTGTTGTTGTTATGTCCAGGACACCGCCGAAAATCTGTGTCCATTGGTGTTAGTAAAGATGACAACCGAGAATAAAGGAAAATGCTGAAAAGTGTTGAAACGTGGTCGAGTCCATCATGCATAGTCGACAGTGGTGCCAAAACTCAGGATTGGGGCATGGCGGAAACACGAGTGAGCCAGCCAGAGGAGGCGCTGGCCCAAATAGTAGCCAAGCTTGCGAACATTTGCTACCACAGTTTAAGCATTGCTTTCAATAAATTGCATTCTCAAAAAAGTGTTTTGTCCCTCTCCCATTTCTTCTTGTTGCATGTTGAAGCTCTACTTGGAACCTTGTTAAGATCCAACCATGCAAAATATGATTTATTTATTTATTTATTTTTACCATTTTTCATGTAGTCTTACACTTTTGATCTGGACTGTATCAAAGTACTTCAGCTTCCTACCATCGCCACACCATGTTTTCTGCAGATATTTATACATGCAAAGGTTGGACATAGCCACCACGATATAATCCATTCATTATTATAAATCTGATTGTGAAGTGTTGTAGAACATCTCCAAACCTTCTGTTTGGATGGAAGCATCCAGTATGAGTGTAGAATATATTCAATAACTTTTTTTGCAACAAACATATATACATCGTTTCTTGATAATGAACAGGTTACAGGAGTTTAATGTGAATGGCATGAATTCATGATTGATACTAAATGGCACTGTACCCATTCATCAAGTCTTCAACATCTAATCAGGTAATGGAGTGAAAAGTGACAAACTGAAAGCAGCATTGCATTTTGTATTCATTTTATTTTGGAGACAAAATGTAGACATGCTACATAGAAGAAATATTCACCAGCAATTTTTTTCAAGTCCAAGTCAAGTCTCAAGAGTCTAATGGATGAAACTGATATTCTATTGACCAATTAGTCTCTCTAACACTTGTAAAATGTTATGAATTATCTTATATGACCTTTGCTTTATTGATGTACAACAGCATTTAAAATGATAAGTGCATACTCACTCAGGGTTGTTGCAATAAACAGAATTTTGGGTCTAATCCTACCTGCCTCACACAGCAATTCATGACAAGGTCTCAAGACTCAAATCCCAAAACTTTGGTTTGGTTTTTGTTTTGGTCAGGTCTAACTTGTGATTGCAAGTCGCCATCTCTGCTACATAGTGCTTAATAATTGTCATAGATTAACACAGAGGTTCCCAAAGTGTGGGGCCTAGATGTTAGCTCTTTATACAGTAAAGTTACAGTGGGATACAAATAATATCAGTCTGAACCACAATTTGTTCCCCCAGTTCAAATCACGGACAAACAGTATCCCACAGCTGTTTATGTTCTTGAACCCATTTTGCACAGAGAGGCATTTTTTGAAAAATGTATTGATGGCAATGCTGAATATTGTTACACAGGGAAAAAAAAAAACCAACTACACATGAAATAATTACACCATGAAGCCTCTGCCTTTCTAAATGGAGGGACAGTAACTCCATTTAGAAAGGGTGTGTATATGTAAGCGTATAAAAACTCAAAATAGTTAGATTAACAGTAACAGTATTTTGTCTATATCTGCCAATAAAAGTTTGGGAACCACTGGATTAACAGATGATTCTATTAATAGATGATTCTATTAACAGATGTTTATCTCCTGAGGTCTGAGTCTTCATTACTAACAATCCCAAACCGTGCATGTCAGTTTCAGTAATTGTGTTTTTTGCTGTTTGGTTTTGCTGGTCACTGATTTTTTTTTTAGAACTAAATTTATTTATTCTTACGGAGTTATGGTTATCACTGACGATGACTTGAAAATGATGAGGAGACAAATGAAAAACTAAAGGAAATTACCATCCTTTAAAAAAAACTATTTTCTTCCTCATGTGTAATTTAACAAGCATTTTATATTCTTCTTCTCCTGGGTGGCCTCCTGTTTTTAACCGTTTGTTTTTAAGGATTTCAAAGTAATGGCTCCAGTTTCCCTCGCTGTCTGCTCCAAACCCAAAGACATTAACCTAAAGAAACAAAGTTTTTACAGTCATTAAGTCTTTAGTATTGAATTTAAATAAATGTTGCCACAAATTGCACTCCTAGCCCTTTCATGCATGAATTATGAAAACTTCAGTCATGGAAAAAAAAAACTTTCCAGAGTTTTTTTTATTCCTCTTTAGGCATACAAAACCCCCAATGTAATTGAAATTTTGGCCATGAATACGCTGCAATTATAAGTGCAATGTATTAGTTGAGTCTCCTTGACTCCAACATTGGTCCTGTCTTTATTGGTATTAGATCAGTTTGAAAGTTTGGCATTTGTATACAGTGCTATCTGAGAGTTGCATAAAATTATTTTTGGCTGCCTATTTGACACAAATGGGTAGCTCTGTACGTTTGAATGGGAATAACTTATGTTGGATGCCCTTTCAGACACAACCCCAAACAACAATATGTTTCTCCAGTTGGAATCAAACCAGCAACTTTTCACTTGCCAGTCCAAAGTGTTAAAAACTACACAATCAAAGGTGCACTTAAAGTACTAACCATAAATATACTTTCATAATTTACATTACATGAATATATTAGTTTGTGAAATTGCTTCTTAATCGGTTTTTCTTCAAGTATGTCTACAATGAGTGTCAGTCAGACGCATAATGTAGAAGTAGATTGTGTAAGGTGAACATACCTCATCACACATTAATAAGCTGAGAACCACAGCAAGGAAGCCAGTGGATGGATAAGCAGCCTTCTTTCTCAGCCAGACATCATGAACATATTTCATGAAAGCTGGATGAAGGATCGACACCTGTTATAAATCAGGCAAATCTTTAAATCTGAGTTTTATTAATTGTTCTTTTATGAAGTATATGCACAATATACTAATATACAAAATACTTTAAATAAGCACCACTGTCGCTAAAAGAAGCCACTATTAGTGGCATGGCTTTGTTCAGTGACATGCATGACCTTCCGAGCACATAATTTTCAAGTATGAGCAACTGTGGAAAACAATAACATACCGGATGCAGAACAGAGTAAACAACAAATACTGCAACAAAGTAAAGGCTGAGGGGTGGGGAGAGCCATTGTAAGGGGGGGGGGCATTACTGGAAAATGTGATGAAGCATATCTTGCCTTTGGCTTCACCTACTCCAAAGGCATTGGGAGCACCCGCTGGGCTGTCCAAATCGGCGACAAACAGTATCCAACATTCTTGATTTTTAGTGGGAGCATACATAATTCTTATTTTAAAAAATTACATTTATTCAAAATGACGACGTTGATGTCGGGATTGGTTTGTGAGAGTGTGTGACGCCTCTGTCTTTCTAAATGGGGGACAGTGTCTATGTAAGCATGCATGCCTGAATTAATGGTAGCGTAAAGTTATTATTGGACTTCTTGGGCATCAACATTTGCCAGTTTTGTTAAGGTAAACCTAAAATACTCACCAAATCTTTGTTAGTTATCTTGTTAGAGTTTGGAGCACCGTTTTCCCTGTTGAAAAGAAAATATATTGTTGAATTTGTTAAAGAAATTGTTTAACAAACAAATGCTAATAATTACCTAAGACTTAAGAATCACAATAAGATGTTCAGTTGTTCATAAAACAATTTATTTAACTTTCTTCCATGTAAAAAAAAAGAGTTGCTGCTAGCTATGTGAAAAACCAGAATATATCATAGGAATATATTTTAATATCAAACAGCTCTTGGGGAGTGGGGTGTCTCAAAATTGTGTTTTAATATTTCCTGTTTATTAGCCCACTAGAAAGTGGATATGCAGCTAAAAGTAATAGTATTACTGCTTCAGCTGTAAGTTAAATTACTCCCAATGGTCCCAACGGCAACTAGAGAGCAGATTTAATGGGGAGATGCGGTGCCTGTTTTAGGGAAACATGGTTTGAAGCTAACATTCTGTCAAAGGCTTGACCACACATACAATGGGACAATGCAAGATGTTCAATTCATGACCCTCAGGAAATCAAGGCATTTTTGTATGCAGAAAAAATGAAGTAGATTGTGAGAAAATGAATCAAAGCTGAGCCTGGTAGAAGAATCGATGAAGAACACGTTTGTGTTTCCACTCTTTTTTTCTTTTCTTTTTTTCTTTTTTTGCCTGTCCCGTTTGGTTCTTTTGCCATCAGAATTATTGTCTAAAGGCGAGGAAAGATGCCCAACGGATTTACTTTACCAAATTGACCATCCCAGCCTTGCCGTAATGGTCTATTTGATTCACCTTTTATTGTTTATTTTATTTATTTTTTTATTTTCACTTGCTAGATACGGGACTGACTTGAATGAGGAAAAGAAAAGGGAGAAAGGAAGAGGGGGGAAAAACAGCGGAGAAGAGGGACGGGGATAAAGGGCAAAAAAACAAAAACCAACTAAATAAGCAGACAAAAAAAATACATATATCAATCACCTGGATCACTTGTTGAGAAAGAAAAAAGAAAACAAGCAGAAGAAAACGAGAGCAATACAATAAACAACATCACGATGATATATGGGAATATAACAGTAAATACTAAATATTAAACATTATTGTGCAGCACATAATATCGACAGCGCACAGTGTGCTTTGAGGTAAGAGCCAAAAAGGGTGTAGTTTGTGTGTGTGAGCACCCGTGTGTACACCTGTGAGCATGGACGCGCTTGTTTTTAAAAGGTTCCTTCATGTAATGATCTGCTAGAGGGTGTGGGTGTTTCCACTCTTTAAAGCAAGTTTCCCCATGAAACAGTTGTGGGAACACCCCAGGAAAGACACAGAGCCACATATAGTTTCTTTTTTGTGGGTTCAGTTACCCATACATTAGGCTGGGAAATGAGATATAGGCCTGATATTGATATCTCCTAATAGCTGCAGCATTGCTCATAAACTTGAGTCATCTGTGTTGGAGTAAACAAAGGATTTGTGTAGGAGATTATTTCACTGTGTCCAGTGTGTTTACCACCTTCAAATGCCTTCGCCAGTGTACATTTGTTTTCAAGCCTTTGATCTGGATCCACTGACACCGTAAAATCCCCACCAGGGCAATATGGTTGTTTAAAGCACTTAAAAGTCTGATCATCAGCATTAGGTGGATAGATACTACCCCAAATAATCTTTTTCCCCTTTATGTCAGCCAACAAAACAATGACATTTTTTTAACATTTAGTTAAGTTATTTGAAGCATTTAGGATTTATAACATTCTATACATTTTACAGCTAAATGTATGGTGGCCCTGAGAGCCCAAACGGACTGGAACTTAAGGAAACACCAGCAATAAAAACACTGCAAAAGCATACAGAACACAACGGAAATAGGAAAAACAAAACAGAAATAGGAAAAAAGAAATCACAAATGGGAAAAACAAAAACAGAAATAGGAAAAAACATGATTCATATAATACTTATGATGGATTTTTAGGCTAATAGTTAGGGTAACACACTTGCCTTTCATCTTTTCTTTCCTCACAAAACCGATAGATCCTCCACTTCTTTTAAGTATCTCCCAGTGCAATACTTAGCATATTTTGGTTACTGCAAATTGTCTCCCCAGAAACACTTCCCTGGTGCTTTTGGAAATCTGTTTTTTCCTATTTCTTTTTTTGTTTTTTCTATTTCCGTTGTGTTTTGTTTGCTTTTGCAGCGTTTTTCTCATTGCTGGTGTTTTCTTAAGTTGCAGTCCATTTGGCCTGTCGGGGCCACTGTGTAAATGAGTTTAAGGGCCAGGAAAGAAAATTAAAATATATAATTTCAATGCCAAACAAAATATACACCATTGATCTGAACCCTTTAAGGTTTAACTAAATTTTGAACCTTGTTTAATTTGCTTGTTCAAACAGACGAACCTGGTTTGCACCTTTACTTATAGTTAGCTAAGACTGTGTTGCAAAGATATTAAAATCTGAAATTTCATAATGCCATTCCAGTACAGTAGCAGTACAGTTTCTAGCAACATAAGTTTTAAAAGAAATTGAAATATAATTAAAGTGAAGACAGAAGCCATGTTTGGCCTACCCTGGAATTAATGACTTCAGAAGCCACAAAAAGTCAGGTGTTTTGAATGGAAAAAACAAAAGATGAGTTTTGTTGTCCAATCTAGTAGAACTTTCTGGATACATGACACGATGAGTTGTTTTAGTTCCAACATCTCTTTCAAAACCTTTGGTCATCCCACGGTTGACTCTAAATAGTACAGAAGGATATATAAGTTTACATATTTAGCATTTTAGACACATTGTAATTTACATCACATTATATGCATAACAAAACATAACAAAACTTAGATTTTTTTGTGACATGAATCTTTTCAGGTTTTGTCAGTGAACAGTGCTGTTGAAATTAGCTTTTGTGTTTTGTTTTTGTGTAATGATGGTTATAATGTGTGGGGATTATATCATTTTATATCATGTTGATTCCTTTCTATCTTTTTATTAAGCTTTGAGCAATGGCATTTGATTAAACATTTATTCCATTTATTAAACATACAGTTTCAATCATGTTATTAACACACATTTCATTTGTGCTCATGATAGAGTTAAGCATACAGTCTAATGAAGGTTAAAAATGTCGTTCAGCGTTATGTCTGAACTGATATATTGATGAAATGACTTGAATGCTGTGAATGAATGCCTAACATGCTTACATACACATAGACATGAAGTATAATTTCTAGGGTAAAAGTGAAAGACATCTTGCTTTGTCTCTGCTTGGCAACTAGTGATCCGAGGTCTACAGGAAGCATCTGGAGGAGCTGGACAACCATATAGGGAAAAATGCTGTTAAATACGGAAACTTAATGATAACCTATACATGTGATGTTTTGTCTAACGCGAGAAGGGGTGTTTACCCTGACATAATAAAACCATGCTGAAGTATGTTTTGACGGGAGATCTGGGTTGACAATATCGAGCTGTGTATCTTTCCACACATGTGTTTAATAAAATCATTGTTTTGACGCACTTGGACCAGTAGTCGTTTGTCTCACACCTCAATCACGAATCGGGACAAATGCCATTAAATTATTATTACCTTATCACAATATCATGGAAATCAATCAGGGGTCCATACTGGGATCCTCTCAAATTTCCAGAATTCCCCACCACTGCACATCTCCTGCAGCGATCAGGGCGAGGTTCTTCAACATCTGCAATGGGTGTTATTGTCTGAAACACACGTTCTAGTGTTTTATTGTAGACAGTGAAGTTTTGTTTTTCCCCCTGTAAGGGCTGAGAAAAAAGAATAAAGTTTTGCAACCTCAGATCACATCTCTTGTTCAAAACACATTTCGTCTTTAACATTATCCCTGCTAATGACAAAATATCTGCATTGTCTTGGAGCAACTGTGCGCAATAGTGTAATTCCCTTAGGGATTAATATTGTTCTGATTCTAAGTATTCCAATCATACAATATACGTACTTTCTGACTTTTGTCACTGTCAAAGGAAAATTGTTTTTATATAATGTGATCAGCTCCATGAAATGTATTCTTTTATTGATCACTAAGCAAATGTCTACGTGACTTTTGACATGTACTTTTTCTGTGATAAACAACTAATGCGTCCTCTTTCTGTAAGAACATACAGATTTAGAAAAAGGGGAACCTCAGCTCAGAGTTCTTAGAATAAGAAGCTATTTGTTCACACACACACACAGACATACAGACAAATAACCCTAATTTCCTTCGGGATTAATAAAGTATTCTGATTCTGATTCTGAAGTATAAATAAAGAACGCAGACAGTGATGAGACGCAGGTCGCAGGTTTTGCGTTCATGACTGCCCTCGCGAGTAAAGACAACTGCAGTGTTTGTGTTTTCTAACTCAGGTGTCTTAGCTGAAGAACTACGGGGTGATTTTTAGAAATCCCCTGTCAGTCACAGAAACACAATATTCTAAAAATCATGAAATCAATTCAGTTTGATTCAATTTCAGTTATTTGATAGATAGCACCAGCATCTATTTCTAAGTGTCTTCAAGGATCAAACGTATTCACATTTGTGTTATTAATTATTGAGATATGTCTGTGAAGGTTCTCAATCATCCAGGTCATCGTAGTCTAAGGAGCTTGGGGGGGAAAAGCGTCTTCGATTTCTTTGAGTTGCTTGAAAACATTTCACTTCTTATCCGAGAAGCTTCTTCATTTCTAGGGTTAAATGGTGGAGAGTCCCAGATTTAAGACCCGTGGGAGTGTCCCCCAAGAGGGACATGGACCCCCTACTGATCCTCTACCTAATCACATGAGCCAAGGTGTGAAAACGGGTGTAGGTCACAATCAGCCAAGGTTTCGGGTAGCTCATTGTGAAACCTAACCCCACCCTATCATGTGATTTCCTGGGTGGGCGTTAAGGTGTCTGGGAAGGGATCTCAAAACTGGATTATAGATGGTAGACAGTTGGTGTCGTGAGCCACCGCCTCTGTTCAAAGATGGTCGCTCATAGTAGACATAGTTTTCCTGTGTGGTTTTCCCGAGTCTCCCTGCATCTCCCCTTTAAATGGCCTGTATTTGTATAGCGCTTTACTAGTCCCTAAGGACCCCAAAGCACTTTACACATCCAGTCATCCACCCATTCACACACACATTCACACACTTTAGGTATCACCTTTAGGTCTGTTGTTATTAGTTGTCTCCAGTTTAGGTTATCCTCAGGTTCTGTTTCATACCCACTGTATTTATGTTTATTTCACTTCCCTAATGAAACTCCCTTGCATCTGAAAGCTGTCTGCATCTTGGGTCCTTCATTAAAATCCACATGGCTTGCCCCATGAGCCATGACAGTAGGAACCAGCCACTGTGGACCCCGCTGCATTTAATCCATCCGAGGAGCTCCAGAGGGACGTCACCTACTCCGTGGAGCGGCTAATCAATCTGTCCCCGCAGCATAAGGGGAAAGCTATAGCTAATCGGCTACAGCGATTAGTTCCCGGTCTCCCCTGATTGCTCAGCTCACTTAATCCGCTCGCACAGGATTTTATTCTGAACGAGCTTCACCTTCGCTCCCCGGGCACTACCACTCACCCAGCCATTACCGCTTCGCTGCTCGGCCCGTCGGTCCAGCCTTCAAATGGGAAGTGGTGCTCACGCCGTTGTTGCCCCTCACCACAGTCCGACCCCGGGATTTTAGAGCAGCCGGCTTTGGTGAGTAAAAAGGACAATTTTTCTGTTTCAGACTTTGGACTATTTATTCGGGGGCTGTGTTTTGTGTGACAGGGAACAATAATAACTGTGGATTTCCTGGTTTCCCTGCGGCTGAGATTACTGAGACTGCCTTTTGGGGGCTACATTAAATTCTAATGACTGTTTTTGCTCTGTTTCCTTTGAGCCTGGAGCTATACTAACTAGCACTG
This sequence comes from Mchenga conophoros, assembly GCF_057382185.1. NCBI lineage: Eukaryota > Metazoa > Chordata > Actinopteri > Cichliformes > Cichlidae > Mchenga > Mchenga conophoros. The sequence goes on along the minus strand of NC_140546.1, from coordinate 30,447,484 downwards.
CTAATTAGGGATGGGTATCATTTACGTTTTAGGTTTTATACCAGTACAAAAACGGGACTTAAAGAATGAAGAACACTTGTCCAAAAACCTCTCATGTTTTGCTGTTTTTTTGTAAAAAGACAACAATGTTAACCTTTTCTGCAGCTATAGGGGATTTATGGTATCACTCTTGGCTGGAAGCAGTGCTTAATCAATGGGGGGGGAAAAAACACCAACTTTGTCTAAAAACCTCTCATGTTTAGCTGTTTTCTACTTTTCTTTGGTCATTTTAGCTTTTTTGGCCAGGGTGAAGGGAGTATCTACCTTCAAACAACTACGACGGTGTAGTTCACCTTACGTGCATTAATTTAATAACATGGTTAGCCTACTCAACGTAAATTACACACGAACAACATTAAGCTACTGACCCAGAGAAGAACGGCTGCTGCTGCCATCATAATCCGTCATCATTTCTGTTACACTGGCAGGGCTACAGGCCAGGACTCACCTCTTCGGGTTTTTTGGGGATGTTGCTAACTCCGGGACTGATAACAGGCACTTCACGCGCAGTAGATGTGCTCGGTGTGAGGTCTCGCAGCAAGCTATCAAATAGGGTGCATTTGTCTGATTTTAAAAAAACGCTATGCGTCGCCAGGTGTTTCATCAGATTCGAGGTGTTACCTCCTTTGCACAGTATCACCTTAAAGCACTTGTTGCTGGCTGCTGAGTTTGCATCTTTTGCATCCCTCAGCTCAGTCTCCAGAAATCTGAGGTGATGTTGGCGTTCATGCCAAATTTCCTCAGCCTCCTCAGGAAATAAAGCCGCTGGCGAGCTTTCCTGATAGCAGTGTCTGTGTGAAGAGTCCAGGAGAAGTCCTCGGTGATGTTGACTCCAAGGAATTTGAAGCTGCTGACCCTTTCGACCTTGACACCGTTGATGTGGATGGGCTGGTGTTCCCTGACTGGTCGTTTCCGGTAGTCCACTATCATTTTTCTAGTTTTGCTGATGTTGAGAGTCAGGTTATTTTCCAGACACCACTCGTACAGTGCCATCACCTCCTCTCTATACGCCGTCTCGTCGTTGTCTGTGATGAGGCCTATGATGGCTGTGTCATCCGCAAACTTGATGATGATGTTGGACTCATGTTTAGCAACACAGTCGTGTGTGAACAGGGAATATAGGAGGGGGCTAAGCACACAACCCTGTGGCGTACCTGTGTTTAGGATGAGCGATGAGGAGGTGTGCTTACCGACTCTCACCACCTGGGGCCTGTTTGTGAGGAAGTTTAGAATCCATCTGCAGATTGGTGTTCCCAGCCCAAGGTCGACGAGCTTCGTGGCAAGTTTTGAGGGGATGATGGTGTTAAATGCCACACAAATATGTGGAACCAAATAAGCTCAGCATTTTCTTAGCAAGAGATCACACCTCAGGAAACCTGTCTTTGTCTATAGCTGCCGATAAAAGTCAACAAGAGAACACTGCCGGTGTTTTCCGCAGCACTCATCGTCACACTGCAGCTCAATGAGCTCCCGCTGAAGCTGCGGAGGAGCATCATCAGGTTCCATGGAGAAGGGAGATGAGAAAAGCAGCATGTCTTTTTCGATAGCTGCAAAGTCCTGAAAGCGTTTGTTAAATTCTCCAGAAAGAAATGCGATAGCTGTTGCGTAACTCTTCATTTGGACATTAATGTCCACTGGGAAACTGTCAATAACCTCTTTCAAAACTGGGAAGTGTGCGGTACAGGGCTCTGTTAGGGACAAGTGTCTTTGGAAAAGTTGCAGTTTGGTTCCAAAGACCTTGATGTGAGCATATAGTTGGCTCACCACTACGTCTTTTCCTTGAAGATTAACATTCAGCGCATTCAGATACTTCGTGATGTCAACCAAAAAAGCCAGATTTGCTAGCCATACAGGATCAGACAGTTCTTCCATTGGTTGTCCCTTCTCATCTAAAAACTGTCTGATTTCCTCTCTGAGAGAGAAAAATCGCTGTAGTGCAGACCCCCGACTTAGCCACCTCACATCATTGTAATAAATTACGTCACCATATTCAGCCAGGATGTCATGCAGAAACTGTTGGTGGTACAGAGCTTTAGAGCGAATACAGTGTTGTGTGCCAAGCAAACACTCAGAAATTCTTGCTTCTTCTCTGGGCAAATGTTCTCCACCATTTTCATGACACAGTGTTAGTGTCACAGAAATGGTTTATGTATAAAGAAGTTTAATAGATGGTTCCAGCAGTTAAAATGTTCTTGCTTGTACATTTCTGTGGACAATATTGTAAAGGTGCGTTTATCTTGTCACAAAGAACAAGTTTTGTTACACCGCTATTATCGCAAGGTTTTGGGCGTGATAATATAGGCTGTGAGCCCACGTTTAATAATCACGCTAAGGAGTTCAGCGAGCTATCTGCAAAGGCCTGGTTAGTCTACTAACTGTACAAGCTATTTGTCATTTGCTATAACTGTATTGTAATATTGTGAAAATTTGTAATGTATGGTGTTCTAATTATTTTATGTTTTAATTTAGAATGCACAGTAAGGTTATTGTTCTAGGACCTCCGAAGTGGCAGGCGGCCACGAGGTAATTTCTTGTTGTTAAAGCACAAGTGTTACTTTTGATAGACTGAAGCGCTTAAAGCCTTTGTGTTTTATGTTTGTAATTTTTTCACGGCGTTCAATAAATGCAGCGAAGCGCCCGTCTTGAAGAAGCCGTGCCTGTGTTGTCATTTCGGAGTTACACACAGTCTTTGACAAACGTACCTTCAGTGAAAGGTTTGCCATGTTTAGCTATTAACATAGCCACTTCGTAGCTGGCTTTCATGATATTTTCATGTGTCTCACAGACCCGCATGAAAAATCGCTGTTGCGAAGCCAGAGCAGCTTGGAGTTGCTTCACTTTTTCAGCGCGCTCACTCCCTGTTACCTTGTTATATGTTGCAGCATGTTTAGTCTCGTAGTGTCTCCTAATGTTAAAATCCTTAAACAAGGCAACAGTCTCTTTACAAATCAGGCAAACACAATTGCCTCGAATTTCAGTTAAAAAAAACTGCAATTCCCACCACTCCTGAAAGCGGCAGCTCTCACCATCAACCTTTCTCTTTTTTTGTACAGTCGCCATGGCAGAAAAGAGCAGAGAAAGGCGGGCTCGCAGCACAGGTGCAAGTAGCGGGGGGGGGGGGGGGGGGGGGGCGGTGCTGCCACCATGTGGTGAAAAAAGAATTACACCTTTAAATTCATGATTTATTTATTCAGACTTAGAAAGTTATAATTAGACTGAAGCTGTGGGCCACTTGGAATCTGACGGACTTTGGACATGCCTGGTTTATTAGGTGGTATTGTGGTGATTCTCTGGTTGGGAAATGGGTGTTCATTAGTGGTGTAACGGATCACGGTTGATCCGTAAGATTGGAAAAAGAAGAAAAAAAAGTATGTGTATGGTGCGCGTGGTGGGTCTGTCAAGCATTAGTTATGGCCAGCGCTAGCAGAGGAGTTTGCGGTATTTAAGCAGCCCTTTGCTGCCCAGTCCGACCGGGCTAAAGCTATTACAGAAGCTATTGGGGTGTTTAGCTGCAGACGTTGTGCAAAACAAGGGGTTTAAACTATGATGAATGTGCTTGAGCCACGCAGTGATATCCCGTTGCACGTCCGCTTTAGTGGCAAGATCGTTCCAAGCATGTATGAGCAGGAAAAGATTTAAGTTATGGCTGAACTGTCCCAGGCATCTTTTGTTGCTCTAACTACTACAAATGGGTGGACCTCCAGGGCAACGGAAAGCTACGTGACCGTGACAGCTCATTATATCACAGCGGAGTGAGATATAATGAGCGGTGTGTATTATTGTAGGGTCTACTAGTGATGTGCGGATCGATCCTGAAATATCGATTCCTCCGATACCAATCATTTATGTTCTAGAATCGATTCTCACATTAAAATATCGATATTTTAGTAATTTAGAGTAAATTTGTAGTTTATCATTAACAGGAACACAGTGGAAAGAAACTATAACATTCGGATTGCCTACATTCAAAGGAACTACTTCCTCTTCCGCCTTTCATAGTCATGTGCGAAATACGGCTGTATAAATGTCTCGCAGCCCCTTGGCGTGCGCACTCACAACAATGGCTGAGCGTAATTGTGCGGATGTATTTTACCTCCACAAACAGCTGAGCCGTGGTTTGCAATAAATGTGGCAAAAAAAGTGAGGTGTTGTGGCCATACTTGCCAACCTTGAGACCTCAGAATTAGGGAGACATTCAAAAGGGCTGTTTGGGCGGATAAATATATTTTACAGGGTTTATTTATCGGATAAAATACGTTAAATGTCACCGTTATTATTGGCCGGCCCGGAAACAGCGGGGGTGTCCAAATTCAGAGGCTGCTTCCACCTGAGGACCGGCCTTCGCGGTCTAAAGAAAGCCGGGTAGTACGTCACGAGCTCCCTCGGTGGAGTGAAACTCTGCCGTCTGCTCCTTGCTGTCTAAAATATAACCGGACACTGACGTAAACTCTTCTGTTTAATCATTTTCTGTTTGACGTTTATTCAGCTGTGTGAAAACCCCGGAGGAACCCTCCCGAGGGAATAATAAAGTTTAATTTAATCTAATCTAATAACTTTAATCTCAGCCAAACCGATTTACTCACGAACAAATAAAACACTGAAAAAGCCAAACAAGAACATTTTTAAGTTATCAAAGTGACTTGTACATCATGTTTAACCCGAGTGGTGAAAGACCGCGGGGGTTTGAAGACGATGTGTCGGTCGGCTCAGATATTTGAAGTTTACACAGCTACATTCTCACCTGAAAATATGTTAAAAGTTTTTTTGCGACCCAGAAAGAGAAATAAGAGTGATATTAAAACTAAGTCGCTGCCGTCATTGTTGGAAACTGGAATTGGCTGGGCCGCGCTATGAATTCTGCGATATGGTTTTTCAACTTTGTTGTCCGGGTGGAAAATCTGGAGAAAGGTGGGATTCTCCCGGAAAAATCGGGAGGGTTGGCATGTATGGTTGTGGCAACATCACTAACCTTGTCAAACACCTCAGAGTAAATCATATCACAAAATATGACGAGCGTATGTTGAGGCGAACTGAAGAGGAGGAGAGGGACAGGTGCTGCTAGGGTGAGAGTCTCTCACGGAGTCCTTTAGTCCTCCAGGCAGGCAAGGTGTTCAAATAGCACACAACTTTAGTTTTTTTATTTCTATATGATGAACTCTGCATTATTAAGTGATAAGAAGAAGGTATTCTGATGTCCTGTAATCATTATGACGCTATAATTTGAGATACAATAAATAAAATCCGTTTTGTACAAAGTATCGGTATCGGATCAGTATCGTCGATACCACCCTGAATATTACTTGGTATCGGATCGGAAAGGAAATCAGTGGTATCGCATATCACTAGGGTCTACCTTACAATATAAAGCACCTTGAGGCGACTATTGTTGTGATTTGGTGCTTTATAAATAAAATTGAATTGAATTGAGTGGTAGATACAAGGCCCTATACTGCCCTATACTGTATTATAATGTTTTTTTTAATAATTGCGTGGAATGAGTCTTGAATTGAATGTTTTTAACAGGCAAAAAATACTTCTGACATAAACGGTAGTAACCAGACCGAAAAGCAGTGCACATTTCAGGGCTTTATTTCGGTGCTTTTTTTTATTTTACTGAGATGTCATACACTTTGGATTCTAGCCAATCATTTTACCTTAGCAAGCATAGTAGGTGGGGCCAGGTACGTATGTTCTTTTAGAGCAGAGCTACAGATTAAAAATGCCCAAGTCAAAAGTCTGGCTGTACTTCACAGCAAAAGATTCAAACTCAGCAGCCTGCAACAAGTGCTTTAAGGTACTGTGCAAAGGAGGTAACTCCTCGAATCTGATGAAACACTTGGCGATGCATAGCGTTTTTTTAAAAGCCGAGAAATGCGCCGTATTTGATAGCTTGACCTGCGACACCTCACACCGTGCACATCTACTGCAGGTGTGGTGCCTGTTATCGGACCTGGAGTTTGCAACATCCCTCAAGAACCCGAAGAGGTGAGTCCTGGCCCCTAGCCCTGCCAGTGTAGCAGAAATGATGACAGATGATGATGGCAGCAACAGCGTTCTTCTCTGCATCAGTAGCTTAATGTTGTTCGTGTGTAATTTACGTTGAGTAGGCTAACCACGTTATTAAATTAATGCATGTAAGGTGAACTAGCAAACACTGTCATAGTTACATGCGGCTGTCTTCTTGTTTGATGGCAGATACTCCCTTCACCCTGGCCAAAAAGGCTAAAATGGCCAAAGAAAAAGTGGAAAACAGCTAAACATGAGAGGTTTTTGGACAAAGTTTGTGTTCTTCATTCTTTAAGCACCGGTTTAAGCACCGGCACCGTTTCAAAAGTACAACAACCAGGACATCAAGGGCCAGATAAGAGCCATCACTGTTCATTATTTTCAATCTTAAACTCAGTTGTGTGTCAATTAAATCCAGGTAATGCAAGCCATTTCCAGGAATGGACTCTTCAGTTATGGCTGAAACATGGAGCATCTCCAATTGAAAACTGGGTGAGGGGGCTGTGAAGAGATCCTTTTAACACGTTTTTACACACACACACACACACACACACACACACACACACACGCACGGGTCCCCAAAAACAGTTGTCTAAAAAGGATGAAATTTTTTTGTCAAAAAAGTAAACCTTTTGGCTTTAACATGGGTGGGTGGCTGTAGCTCAGGTGGCAGAGCAGGTCAACCGCTAATCAGAAGGTCGGTGGTTCAATCCCAGGCTGCCTCCTGGTTGCATGCCAAATATCCTTGGGCAAGATACTAACCCCATGTTTGCCTACTGGTGGTGGTCAGAGGGCCCGGTGGCGCCGGTGTCCGGCAGCCTTGCCTCTGTCAGTGCGCCCCAGGGCAGCTGTGGCTACAATGTAGCTTGCTGTCACCAGTGTGTGTGTGAATGGGTGAATGACTGAATGTAGTGTGAAGCGCTTTGGGGTCCTTAGGGACTAGAAAAGCACTATACAAATGCAGGCCATTTAACATCCTATTTATCATCCTATTACATCACCATACTTCCATGATGATATATTTTGGGTCATATGATTATTTATATTGTTTATTATATAATTTTATGATATTCATAAAAATTATGACTGTCGTAAACCTTTATTACTTCCTTTATTACTTCTTCTGTCATACAGCATTTGACGGCGGGTCATAAATCACTGGTTTGATACAAAGTACCTATTATCCCTCCAATTGGATACTTCCAATAAGGTTCAGATCTGGGACTCTCCACCAGTTGCTCTTAGAACTGAAGAAGCTTCTCAGATGAGTGGTGAAACTTCTTTTTTTTTCTTTTGTCATTTTAAAGCAGTGGTTCTTAACCTGGGTTCGATCGAACCCTAGGGGTTCGGTGAGTCGGTCTCAGGGGTTCGGCAGAGCCTCCACCACGGCTCATTTTGTGCACCAGTAAAAAACATATCTATGTCTTGAATTTGAAAAAAATCATATTTTATTTTTCACTAAAGAGGGGTTCAGTGAATGCGCATATGCAACTGGCGGGGTTCGGTACCTCCAACAAGGTTAAGAACCACTGTTTTAAAGATGTCTATATAAGTAATTGTATTTTACAATTCTTCAGCCAGTTAGAAATACGGGTTGCAAGGATAAAGAGTTGAGTAAACATAAAAGAAAGAAAGATAAGTATCAAACAAGGTTTTTTAAACTTATCTAATCCGTAGCTAAACTACGGAGGAATATTTGTGTTGGTTTTTTGGGTGGAGGTAGCACACACTTGAATATACTGCTCTTGCTATACCAGTAAACACAGGTGTCATAAAATAAACAAGGGATGGGCAGTTAAAACAACTTTAACATGGCCACAGTGGGACAAAGGTTTATTGTAATATGTTTTCATTATTTACCTTCCACCAGTTGAAATCTTCCTCCAAGGGTTTATGTTTCTGTGACATAAAAGGTTTAGGAGATTCACTAATGATGTCATTAAACCAAGGATCACTGTCTGTTAGACATTTGTGACAGGCACAAAGTCTTGACTCCTGATGACAGAAGGTATATCCAGATAAATTCCATAAAAGGATGGAGACCAAAACAATTGCTGTGATATTCAGTAGTGGGAAAATGTGCACTCTGAATTTTCCCCTTTTGAAATACATCTTGATGGAGTTCCAATCTATGAACAAATACAATGTGAGTGAATGTGAAAATTTGCACTAAGCCTTTAAGAAAACAGTAACAGAAATGATAACTCTTTAATTAAAATTATTTATAGTTGGCAACATATTAAGAGCACTGCACTGGAAGGCAGAAAAATCAGATAAACATAGAAGGTTTAATGTCCTCTTGTATTTATGGTATTTGCACAGATAGCATTTACCAGCATAAACCAGCTGCTACTCCTGAGCACATCACGGTGTGTTGCCTAAAGTTGAATCAAATAGCATGACAGCCAACAGAAAGGAAAACACAGAACTTAAAATACTTTCAGAGTCTGTCGGTTGGTGTAATTGCATGAATTACTTGTGCCATTGTAGTATTAACTCTATTGCTGATGAATAACCTAAAATATCATCTCTAATACATATATATATATATATATATATATATATATATATATATAGACACACACATATAGTGAGAGAAAAATACATTTGGGAAACTTAATGACTGGAGGTTCAGTACAGATTAGTGTGAGATGAGACAGAGTGTAAATTTAAGGTGTCTTACCAGCAAAAAGATGAAATTACAAAAGCAGGAATATGAGTCAAGAAGAACCTGTATGATACATCTACCAAGCTATCTATGTAGCTATCAACAAAAGAGGAACTTTTCAAAAGGAGAGGGAGGGAGGGGTTATGGACTATGTGCAAACAGTTATTGGGGTTGTGTCTGACTTGTGAATTGCCACACAACTGTTGCACACAATTTAAATGTTTTATGTAAACCCACAAAACATACACACACAAATATACATACATACGTATAAATATATAATCTATTAGCCTGTTACTCAGCAGTAATTAGCTGAAATTTGTGTCCATGCTTTGCACCATAACATTTTATGAATACTTCTTACTAGAGGATCTTTCTCATTAGCTGAAAATAATTCCACCCTCATATATGGTCATATCTCTAAAAAAAACTCTAACTAAAAAAAACCATATAGAACATTGTGGGTTAAAAATATGCAAAAAACACTGAAAATTCAATGAGGCTAAAAGAACGCATATGACCAAGTCAAAAAGTAAGAGAAGCTGTATAAATAAAGCTACCACTTTCTGCCAAAACAGCTAAAGGTAAGTAGAGAATGTTATAAACAAACCATAGTCTTTAATCTAGAGCATAACAGATAAATATTCAATTACACTACTCGTAAAAAAGAAAAGAAAGACAAAGTTAGTACAAAAATAGTGATCCTTTGTCGCACCTCAGCCGCTGTCTTAAGTTGAAGCTTTCGAGATGAAAATATTTGCATAAAGTACACATTATGATATTTGCTGTTGGCTGATGCTGATCACTAGTGTGATAACTGTGTGAGTTATCTCAGGCTTGCAGAACATACATGATATTTAATGTTAATTTTATAGATATCAGAGGAGCATTTTATTGATATTTGTATATATATTTGACCATTTCAGCCCTTTGGTACTCCTTCCATTATAACAGTTAGAGTAAATCATTTAAAGTGCCATTGAATTGGCCTTGGATGTGTACATTAATTCCCTCTAAAGAAATTTCAGATCTTTAATTTTAAACTTGAAAGCGTTTATACATTTTGCAATAGGGTATTATTTTTGTCAATTCTACTTTGTTTACTTGTTGAGTCACTGGATATAAGCTGCTTAGGTGAGGTCTTTATTTTTACAATCATCATCAATCTAATGGCAGCAGCTGTGCTTTGAGGAAAAGAATGTTGACAGAGAAGGTGTGGACGCAACATGTCAGCACATGAACTGTCAGTGGTACAGATAAAAGGTGTGGTATAGAATAGAATAGAATTCAACTTTATTGTCATTGAATCACAGGTACAGGGCAACGGAACGCAGTGTGCATCCATCCAGAAGTGCTTTAGCCATGATATAGATATATTACAATATATATTAGCAATAATATAGATATGTAAGTATATTACAGAAATGGGTCTATTACGGTATGTAATATGCACACAGTATGAAGTATGTTATGAATATGCTATAACTATAAGTATGTACAGGCTGTAGTGAGTACAAGCTATGTACAGGCAATGAACAGGATATAAATGTGAAAAAAACTATACAGAATATGAAGGAAATTCATATATGAGATATACAGCTATACAGAAATGGGAACTATGCAAGTTGTAAACAGTTATAGAATTAAAAATTATCGTATGATTATTTACACAGAACTATACAGTAGTGCAGTTAAGAGGCTATATAAAGTGCTAGTGGTTGTGAGTGGTGGTTCAGTCCATGTTATTATTGTGTGTTTGAGGGTACTGTTGTCCATTGTGTGTGTGTGTGTGTGTAGGTGGTTGTGGCTGTGTGTATGTCCAGTCCATGTGTTAACGTGGGTCAGATGTCAGGAGGCAGAGTTCAGGAGCCTGACAGCTGTGGGGAAGAAGCTGGCTGTGTCCCAATTCAGGGTCTGCAGCCTTAAAGTACGCAGCCTCAACAGTCCTCAAGGGCAGCGTACTCAAAGACCGCTAAGGCCGGAAGTGTGAGGCTTGTGAAATGGGACGGTCTAGCCTCCGTCGTGCTGCCCAGGTTGCCTAGCAACCATGTGAATAGCTTCAGAAACGTGTGGTTGACAGAAATGAAGGAGAGCATATTTTGTTTGTTTATTTGTTTCTAAATGAGCTTTGTGTGATTTAATAAGTATCTGAGGCTGAGACCACAGGACTGTAAAACATGATTGTTGGGCTTCATATCTGTACTATCAGCATGTGCTGACCACTCAGTGCATTTTATCAACAACTTTAATATTTTTTGGGAACGCAGGCATCTGTTTAAAGCAAATGGATTTAATTTTAACAAGTCAGGGGTGAAACTGTTCACCTCCAACTTGTTTTATTCCATACGTCATCCATCTGTGCTTGGTGCCAAGGCTGAGATAAACGAGGAGTTATCTCATAAAGAGGAACAAACAGTACTCCAAGAACAGACAAAGCCCAGCAGAAACCTTGAGGAGGAGCTCCATCTGCCCCCACCCGGGAAGAGCCTCAGAAAGGAGAGGCATCTGAGGCAAGAAGAGGGGTCCCTATTTGCCTCCAACTCTTTCAACAACACAGACGACCAGGACCAGGACCAGGGACCACGATCTTCCCCAGTTCCCCAAACCCCTGACAGGCCATCACCCCCATCACCCTCCTCCTCCTCCCTTTCTCCCTCCTGCCCACACCTGAAATTCACTGAGGAATTGATGGAGCGGGTCAATGCTGGGCTCAGATCTACCCCCCGGCCCAATCCCTTTTTGTCCCCCATAAACCCCCCACCAGAGCAGCTAAAGGTTCGCCATCGAGCCCCACCCTCAACAGAGCAATCGAAGTCACATTGCCCAGCCTCGCCCCCCTTAGTTCCTCTTTACCACCTTCATGCTCTGTCTCCACAGTCTGATGTGTGATGTGTGGAGGGTCTGGGCTGCGAGGATTATGGCAGTGGAAGAAGCTGGGACCCTGTTTACTAGAAGGTTTTAAAATTTCTGTACTTTTAGGTGACAGGAGACATGTGGCCTGGTCAAAACACAGAGAGCTGCACTCTAAAAGATCTTTAAATATAGTAAACATACCTTGTGTGCCACAGACTGCTCCCAAACACGAGGGGACAAGTAATGCCTCTAAAACACTTAAGTTGGCTTTATTAAATGTTAGATCTTTAGCTGGGAAAACATTTTTAATTACCGTATTTCCCGGACTACAAAGCGCACCTGAATATTAGCCGCACAAGCTAAAATCAGGGGAAAATCCTGTTTTGTACATACATTAGCCGCACCTGACCAAAAGCCGCAGGTGTTTCGATGTTGACTTATCATATGTCAGAGAATATGCACAAAGGGAATTGTCAGAAAAGAGATGGCTGTTTGGAGACACACCCCTTTTATTAATATTTTGAAAAACAAGTTATGGGTACATATTTGCACATGTAGTACATAACAGTAACCTACAGCACACCAGAAAAATAGATTCGGCCTACCTTTTAGGCTCAGGTGCAGTGACACAGCTTTAACAAGAAGAAAAGTCAGTCATTCACCACCATCTTTCTCTTCTTCCTGCGCACTAAAACCACCAAAGTCCTCTTCTCCAGTGTCGGATACAAACAGGCTCAGGATGGCTTCGTCATCCACTCTCCGCTTCTCTCCTTCGTTGTCACTTTCAAAACCAAAGAAATCCTCATTGTCAGTGTCGGTGTCCTCCTCTCCATCATGCAGCAGTCCAGCCCTTCAAAATCTGGTGGTGATCGCGGATGTTTTCACACTTTTCCACGCTGTCAGAATCCACCGGTGGAGTTGGGCATAACTTGCTTTTCGCAAGTTTATCGCCGCTCGTCATCCACGCCTCCCGCTGAACGCGTAGCGCTACTTTGAAGTTTGTTTTTCACGCTACTTCGTACGGCACTACGTTGCCTGGCGGACGGACATGTGACTAACATACCACTCTTGAACCCCGATCCTTCCGCCAGGCAACGTAGCAGAGGTGGGACCAAGTCATTGTTTTGCAAGTCTCAAGTAAGTCTCAAGTCTTTATCCTCAAGTCTCAAGTCAAGTCTCAAGTAATGTCAGGCAAGTCAGAGTCGAGTCTCAAGTCACTGGTGTAAAAGTCCAAGTAAAGTCACAAGTCTGAAATTTTGAATTTCAAGTCCTTTCGAGTCTTTAAAAAAAAAAACGAAAAAAAGCATGTTGCAGTTTTATGCTAAATGTAAATATTAGACCATGTAATTTTTAAATCTGTGTTTTTCTCAACACATGACAAAATAGTGAACTTAGAAAATATACACAAATTGTGAAATTGCACCTCTTTAAAATGCAGCTCAATTAAACCTAGCTCCAAGAATAATTTTCACCGACAGTTCTGAGATAAGCTGCATGTTATTCTTGGATGCGGTTGTAGGACTGGCTTTAAAATCGCATGACAAAAATATCATACATAAATAAATGATATTTTTTTTAAAATATCATTTAAAAAAAAACTGCATCACCAACGTAGCCTGGAAAACATTTGCTAGTTAGATGAAGTCAGCTATCTCATCGTAGCATATTTATATGCATATTTATAATTATACGCTTCTTGGAGTGAGTGCATACACTCATGAAGTTTAGTAACTTCCGGTCACTGCAACAAGCCCAGGTACAGTTTACCGACGGATGGGTGCAGGACCTTGAAATGCACCGTGTAGAAAGTAAAGACCATCGTACGTATCATAAGTTTACCAGTCTCACAAATCGTCGTCATAAATACACATTCGTTAACCGTTTATTAATAGGACCTTTGAGCTCAATGGTAATTAATTAGCAGTGGAAATAATTTCTGGTAGCATCACAGAAATGTAGCAGTGACAATAATATTGTATGCTGTAATCGTACTGGGCAATTAGTGATACAAAACAACTGTTTTATCCTGTGGATAAAAGTATATGTTTTTGTCAATGTACCATAATAACAGAAGCGAAACGCAATATTGTGTCAGGACAATTCACTATTCATGCACAATAAACAAAGGAGCATAGCGCGACAATTTCTGTTCAGCGCCAGGCTTGCTTGTAACCTATATCACCAATTATGTTAAGAAAAATGACGTATTAACTACAACAGCAGACTGACCTTTGTGGAAATGCTTGGAGCAGACTAACCTGTGAGCTGGAGTTATATTTGGTCTTTGAATGGCTGCAATCCAGTCGCCTCCTTGTTTCTTCGGAAACATGGCTCGAACAATTTCTCTTCAGCGACGTAATCCGATAACAACCGATCTCTTTACCCGTCGGCTTCCCGTGGCTGTCATGCGACCGGCTATTGCAGTTAATAATACAACAGCTTCTTGACATTTTTGTGTTTCTTTTTATCGCTGTATAACTGATTTTAATTGAAAGCCTGCATGCGCTAGTACCGCTTGCCACGAGTTCCCAGAATCCTTTGCGGTTCTACCCGTGAATGACGTCACATTTTCAATCTCTATATAATATGCATGTTAAATTTTATATTTGGGGTAAAATATCAAGTCTTTTCAAGTAAACCAGTTCAAGTCCAATTCAAGTCCTAAGTCATTGGTGTAAAAGTCCAAGTCAAGTCACAAGTCTTAGAACATTTTTTCAAGTCAAGTCTAAAGTCATAAAATTAATGACTCGAGTCTGACTCGAGTCCAAGTCATGTGACTCGAGTCCACACCTCTGCAACGTAGTGCCGTACAACAGCAGAACAAACAAAACAAATTGTCTTATGATATGACAAAAATCATGGACAATCCATAGAAAAGCCGCACCTGACTAAAAGCCGCAGGGTTCAAAGCTTGTGCAAAAAGTAGCGGCTTATAGCCCGACAATTACGGTAATGATTTAATCACTGAGCACAGCCTTGATTTTATGTTTTTAACTGAAACTTGGTTGGACCAAAGTAACAGTGGAGCTGTTCTCATCGAGACGACCCCTCCTAACTACAGTTTTATCAGTGAGGCCAGGGTGAGCAGGAGAGGAGGAGGGGTTGCTGTCTTATTTAATGAATCATTTCAATGTAAGCAGCTATCTCCTGGAAGTTTTCAGTCTTTTGAATATGTGGCTTTACAGCTGAAGGCCCCATCCAAAGTTGTGTTTCTTAATGTTTACAGGCCTCCCAAATACTGCACAGACTTTTTTAATGACCTCAGTGAACTGCTGTCTGTGATCTGTGTTAATTTCAACTGTGTAATTATTGTTGGGGATTTTAACATCCATGTGGACAACCCTCAGGACAAAGGGACTAAAGACCTGAGTAACACTCTGGGCAACTTTGGGCTGACTCAGCATGTAACAGAGGCCACACATAATAGAGGACACACTCTTGACCTACTGATCTCCAAGGGCCTGAGCATTTCAAACATTACTGTGTCTGATGTGGGCCTGTCTGATCATCACTGTGTTTTCTTTGAAAGTAAAATTTCAGGCCACACAAATATATCAACAGCAGTGATCACAAAACGGTGTATAACTGAATACAGTAGTGTGATCTTTAACCAGGTCTTCCCATTAACACCTGACCTGTCCAGAGGTTCAGTCAATGAGCTCGTCAATAGCTTCAATGCAAAAATGTTAAATGTAATGGATACAATTGCTCCCATTAAGGTGAAGGTTATCTCTGGAAGGAAAAAGTCTCCATGGAGAAACTCCACACTAGTGAAAAATGAAAAAAGAGAGTGTAGGAAAGCTGAGCGCAGATGGAGAAAAAACCTCCAGGTTCACTATGACATCTATAAAGAAAAACTTTACAATTATAATTTACAACTGGGGAGTGCAAGAAGGTCCTACTTCTCTGACATCATCACCAAAAACAGCTATAATGCTCGGGACTTATTTTCTACAGTTGACAGGCTAACAAACCCTCCTGTGCCAGTGGCAGCTGAACTTCATTCAACCATGGCCTGCAATGACTTTGCCAAATTCTTCAAAGAAAAAATCCAAAAGATTAGACAATCAATTGGTACATCAACAGCAGATCCAGAATATGTACTGTGCCCACCGAAAAACTGTTTAAACACCATAAAACAGTTTCACCCTATTAACAGCAAAGACCTGGAGGACATCTTAGGTCAACTGAACTCCTCCTCTTGCTGTTTAGATGTCCTGCCAACAAGTTATTTCAAAAAGGTCTCAAAGACTTTAGAGTCAGACCTGTTACAGATTGTCAACTTTTCTTTAATGTCAGGTATGTTTCCGGAACCACTAAAAACTGCTGTAATAAAACCTATACTGAAAAAGGACAATCTTGACAAGACACAAATGAACAACTACAGGCCGATCTCAAATCTCCCATTTTTAAGTAAGATCATTGAAAAAGCAGTTTCTCAACAGCTCAATTACTTCTGAAAACAGAATAACTGCGATGATGCCTTCCAGTCAGGTTTTAGACAGAACCACAGCACTGAAACTGCTCTGACCAAAGTGTTCAATGACATATGTCTGAATCCGGTTGTTCAGTCTGACGTCACTAGCCGTGTCTGGACCTAAACTTCGCTGCAGGGCCATATATCAAACGATCACTATGGCATTACTGAGAGTTGAAAAACTGTCTGAAGTCTTTCATCTTTAATAAAATGATCAGCGTCCTGCTCTACCAGGTGTAACAATTGAGTTTAACATCCAGGCATCCATGAAAACGGAATTTATGACATTTAACGGAGTTAGAAGTTAGCAGGGAGTTACCTTGCTAGCTTCTATCTAAATACAATATAGCATCTCCTGACTGTGGGGTTTTGGAAACAAATTAAAACGTACAGCTCTGTTATCACTTCCAACATAAATGAAGACAGAAAATTAAACAGCAGTGACATTTGTAGGGTTACTGAAGTTGGGCTAGCTGGTATATAATGATGTGCTACGTGACCGCTAGCAACACAGCTATGTTAGCATAATATAAACAAGCTAACTTTTTTTCCACTCGATAAAAGTTAACGTGAGCGTTCTCAGTGGTCAGGAACAAATGTAATCGCATGGCAGGATGCTGTAAAAGGACCAAGCTTCAGCCAGGAGAACAACTGAGATAATCCATCCATAATATGAGGTTAGATCCCTATTGCCAGTCTTGGCAGCCGGGGGTCAGTCCGCCAGGACCTGTGCTCCTGGCCGCCACCCGGATACGGCCCTGATCTGAACCCGAGCAGTGCTTTGTTATTGGACTTCTGTGCTAATCACATTTTGGCCATAACGAACACCCTGTTCGAACATAAGAGTGTCCATAAGTGCACGTGGCACCAGGACGCTCTAGGCCGTAGGTCGATGATCGATTTTGTAATCGTATCACCAGACCTGCGACCATATGTTCTGGACACTCGGGTAAAGAGAGGGACTGAGCTGTCAACTGATCACCACCTGGTGGTGAGTTGGATCAGGTGGCGGGGGAGGACGCTGGACAGACCTGGTGCACCTAAACGCGTAGTGAGGGTGTGCTGGGAATGTCTAGCAAAGGCCCCAGTCCGCGAGATCTTCAACGCACACCTCCGGCAGAGCTTCAACAGCATTCCGAGGGAGACTGGGGACATTGAGTCCGAATGGACCATGTTCAGCGTTTCCATTGCCGAAGCTGCTGCATTGAGCTGCGGCCGCAAGGTGGTTGGTGCCTGCCGTAGTGGTAATCCCCGAACCAAATGGTGGACACCAGAGGTGAAGGGAGCCACCAGGCTGAAGAAGGAGTCCTATCGGGCTTGGTTAGCCTGTGGGACTCCGGAGGCAGCCGACAGGTATCGACAGGCCAAGCGGAATGCGGCTCGGGCAGTGGCTGAAGCAAAAACTCGGGTGTGGGAGGAGTTCGGAGAGGCCATGGAAAAAGACTTTCGGACTGCCTCGCAGAGATTCTGGCAAACCGTCAGGCGTCTCAGGAGGGGAAAGCGGTGCTCTACCTGCACTGTGTATAGTGCTGGCGGAGCGCTGCTGACGTCGACTGAGAAAATTGTCAGGCGGTGGAAGGAATACTTCAAGGACCTCCTTAATCCCACTGACACGTCTTCCGAGGAGGAAGCAGAGTCTGGGGATGAGGGGAATGACCCGCCAATTTCCGGGGGCGAGGTCACTGAGGCAGTTAAACAACTCCTTGGTGGCAGAGCCCCTGGTGTTGATGAGGTCCGCCCCGAGTTCCTGAAGGCTCTGGACGTTGTAGGGCTGTCCTGGTTGACACGCCTCTGCAATGTTGCGTGGAGATCAGGGGCAGTACCTGTGGACTGGCAGACCGGGGTGGTGTTCCCCAACTTTAAGAAGGGGGACCGGAGGGTGTGTTCCAACTACAGGGGGATCACACTCCTCAGCCTCCCTGGGAAAGTCTATGCCAGGGTGCTGGAAAGGAGAGTTTGTCCGCTAGTCGAACCTCGGATACAAGAGGAACAATGCGGTTTTCGTCCTGGTCGCGGAACACTGGACCAGCTCTTTATCCTCTCGAGGATAATTGAGGGTGCATGGGAGTTTGCCCAACCAGGACTTGGAGAAGGCATTCGACCGTGTCCCTCGGGGTGTCCTGTGGGAGGTGTTGCGGGAGTATGGGGTGTCTGGCCCATTGCTACGGGCCATTCGATCCCTATACAACCGTTGTAAGAGCTTGGTTCGCATTGCCGGCAAAATGTCGGACTCGTTCCCGGTGGGTGATGGGCTCCGCCAGGGCTGCCCTTTTTCTCCGGTTCTGTTCATAATTTTTTATGGACAGGATTTCTAGGCGCAGCCAAGTGGCGGAGGGCTTTCGCTTTGGTGGCCTCAGAATCTCATTTCTAATTTTTGAGGATGATGTGGTTCTGTTGACTTCAACGGGTGAGGGCCTCCAGCTTGCACTGGAACGGTTCGCAGCCGAGTGTGAAGCAGCGGGAATGAGGATCAGCACCTCCAAATCTGAGGCCATGGTTCTCAGCCAGAAAAGGGTGGAGTGCCCACTCCGGGTCTGGGATGAGTTCCTGCCCCAAGTGGAGGAGTTCAAGTATCTCGGGGTCTTGTTCGCGAGTGATGGGAGAAGGGAGCCGGAGATCGACAGACGGATTGGGGCTGCAGCTGCAGTAATGCAGACGCTGCACCGGTCCATCGTGGTGAAGAGGGAGCTGAGTGTAAAAGCGAAGCTCTCAATTTACCGGTCGATCTACGTTCCTACCCTCACCTATGGCCACGAGCTGTGGGTAGTGACCGACAGAACGAGATCGCGGATACAAGCGGCAGAAATGAGCTTCCTCCGAAGGGTGGCTGGCCTCTCCCTTAGAGATAGGGTGAGAAGTTCGGCCATCCGGGAGGGGCTCAGAGTAGAGCAGCTGCTGCTCCACATCGAAAGGAGCCACCTGAGGTGGTTTGGGCATCTGACAAGGATGCCCCCTGGGCGCCTCCTGGGTGAGGTGTTCCAGGCATATCCCACCGGGAGGAGGCCCCGGGGCAGACCCAGGACACGCTGGAGAGATTATATCTCTCGGCTGGCCTGGGAACGCCTTGGTGTTTCCCCGGATAAGCTGGAGGAGGTGGCTGGGGAGAGGGAGGTCTGGGCCTCCTTGCTTAGGCTGCTGCCCCCGCGACCCGGCCTCGGATAAAGCGGATAAAGATGGATGGATGGATGGAATATGAGGTTAGTCATTCATATACTGCTGCATGGGCTGGGCTGTAGTTACATCCTAAGGTTTTAAAAACTGAGCTTAAATAAATGATTAGCGGTAATAAAAGCCGAGGGAGGTCAACAGTGATCACTGACTGTTTTAGGAGCTTTTTGAGATCAAATAGAAGAAAATACTTAACATTAAACATGTTAACAACACAAAAGCCATATTAAACGCAGACTACTTTAGGCCCGGAAGTAGGATTCGTCGCGTCATCACTGAACAACCGGATACAGACAGTGGAAAAATGTCAGTCTTAGTTTTACTGGATCTCAGTGCAGCATTTGATACAGTTGACCACAACATATTACTCAAACGACTGGAGAACTGGGCAGGTCTTTCAGGAACTGTACTAAACTGGTTCAAAACATACTTAGAAAACAGGAAATACTTTGTATCAATAGGTAACTTCACATCTGAGCAGACAAGTATCACATGTGGAGTTCCCCAAGGTTCCATCTTGGGACCCCCTCTGTTTAACATTTACATGCTCCCACTGGCACAGATTATAAACAACAACAAAATAAACTACCACAGCTATGCAGATGACACACAAGTATATATCACAATGTCACCAGGAGACCAAGGCCCTGTACAGGCTCTTGGTAAATGCATTGAGGAAATTAATGACTGGTTGTGCGACAATTTTCTCCAGCTAAACAAAAACAAAACTGAGGTAATAGTCTTTGGCGCCAAAGAAAAACGATTACAGGTCACCAGAGAACTTCAATCTATACACCTAAAAACCACAAACCAGGCGAGAAATTTGGGTGTAGTGATGGATGCAGACCTAAACTTAGAAAAACACATTAAGACAATAACAAAATCAGCTTACTATCACCTCAAGAATATATCAAGGATAAAAGATCTGATGTCTCAACAGGACCTGGAAAAACTAGTCCATGCATTCATCTTTAGTAGGCTTGATTGCTGTAACAGCATCTTTACAGGTCTACCTAAAAAATCAGTCAGACAACTACAGCTCATTCAGAACTCTGCTGCTCGAGTCCTCACTAAGACCAAAAAAGTGGACCACATCAGTCCAGCTCTGAGGTCTTTACACTGGCTGCCTGTCCGTCAAAGGATAGACTTTAAAGTTCTGATGCTGGTCTATAAAGCTCTGAATGGTTTAGGACCAAAATACATCAGTGACCTCCTGACCCAGTATGAACCTTCCAGATCCCTCAGGTCATCTGGATCCAGTCTTTTAACCCTTTAAGACCTACCATAGAACCAAGTCCGCCAGAGCTTATGTTGTAGTGCCATTTTTGGGAGCATTTCAAGTTGCTATACATCAATACAACCATTATAGCCCAGATGTTAATAATATGTCTGCATTAAGTGCATAGTAATTACATAAATTGCAAAAAAGTGCAATAAACTACCAAAAAATTGAAAATCGCTTTTGTTTTTTTAACATATATTTCTAGTTAGAGAAATTTAAGAGGCTTATCCCTCAAAACTGTAAATACAAAAAAGTTGCACAGAATAGTTTCCCACCACAGGAAATTTATTTTGAGTGTCTTCATAGTTTTATTTTTGAAATACACCAATTTTTATATACTGCAGGAAAAACGAAAATAAATATTATACTGCAAATTTGCAAAAAAGCAGCATATGCATCAAAATAAACTATTTCCAGCAGTGCAATATGAGTCCTAAGCATCCCAGAAACGACACAGAAAGGCATAAAGTCAAAGAAAACTTTTAAAAACACCAGAATAGGCTCATGAGGCCCTGATGGTAAAAAAAAACTACATTTCAAATTCAAATTCAAAATTCTAATTCAAATTTTATTTGTCACACACACACAACCATACACAGTATGACATGGGGGTGAAATGCTTGTAGCTGTACAATGCCCGACCATTAAATGACAGAAGAAAAGTTTTA
Source organism: Mchenga conophoros (assembly GCF_057382185.1). Classification (NCBI taxonomy): domain Eukaryota; kingdom Metazoa; phylum Chordata; class Actinopteri; order Cichliformes; family Cichlidae; genus Mchenga; species Mchenga conophoros. Next base: position 30,426,323 of record NC_140546.1, on the reverse strand, counting down.
CAATATTTACAATTTACAGTTTACTACACAAAATTTACAAAATTTACAAATTTCCGCAAAATGACGTCACTTCCGGTTTCGGGCAGGTCATGGTGGACATGCAAAAGTTCGCGCTGACGTCTATTCCAACGTAGGAAGTGTTATGAACAGCTGATCGGATCGGCAAAGCGTGTTTCTGGAATATTGTGTTTTTGTTGCTGCAAGCGCTTTTTATGCAGTTTTTGCAAAGCTATATGTGGAAGGAAACTGTAACTTAGGACAAGCTGATGGCATAAGATGTAAGTACAACTCCTCCAGTTTCATATGCAAAAAAAATTATTGCGCTAGCTTACGTGGTTGCAGAGCTACCGGGATTTAAAAATAGTTACGCAAAACAGAGCGTGCCCGCTCTGACTGGCTTTAAAGGGTTAACAGTTCCCAGAGTCAGAACCAGACACGGAGAAGCTGCATTCAGCTTTTATGCTCCTTATATCTGGAACAAACTCCCAGAAAGCCTCAGATCAGCTGAAACACTCAGTTTGTTTAAATCCAGGTTGAAGACTCACCTGTTCTCAGCTGCATTTGAATAAAGCACCAAATCCACACTTTTAAGCTTAAATTTCAAAACTAACATTTTAACTACTGATTTTATCTATTGTTCTGATTTTATCTGTTTTGATTTTATATACTGTTTTGTTTGTTTGTTTGTTTTTGTTTGCTTGTTTTAATCAATTTTAAATCATGCTTTTTATTTGTTTTTGTTTCTAATGTCTCTGTAAAGCACTTTGAATCACCTTGTTGTTGAATTGTGCTATACAAATAAACTTGCCTTGCCTTGCCTTGAACAGTCATATAAGATTAGCTAGTAAATAACAAATAGTTAATGTTGTTCATGAGACTAAAGTCAGTGTAAATATGATATGGCCAATATTATAGTTATTATATTAATCATTATTAGTTATTACAGCAGTGAGTTTGAACTCTCAAATCAAATCACTTCTATTGTCACATCACATGTGCTATGGTCAACACTGTTGTTTTAATATGTGCAATATAAATAAATTTTGATTTGATTAGATTTATTTTTAGCTCCATTCTGCTGCTGATACATACTTTAGGTTTCTGAACATTAAACTTGTTGCTAGGGATGGGTATCATTTAGGTTTTATCCGATACCGGTGCCAAATCGGTACTTTTGAAACGGTGCCGGTGCTTAAACGGTGCTTAAACCGGTGCTTAAAGAATGGAGAACACAAAATTTGTCGAAAAACCTCTCATGTTCAGCTGTTTTTTGTAAAAAGATAACAATGTTAGCCTTTTCTGCAGCTATGGGGCATATATGGTATCACTCTTGGCTGGAAGCAGTGCTTAAACAATGGAAAAAACACAAACTTTGTCCTAAACCTCTCATGTTTAACTGTTTTCCACTTTTTCTTTGGTCTTTTTAGCCTTTTTGGCCAGGGTGAAGGGAGTATCTGCCATCAAACAAGAGGACAGCCGCATGTAGCTATGATGATGTTTGCTAGTTCAGCCTACATGCATTAATGTAATAACGTGGTTAGCCTACTCAACGTAAATTACACACGAACAACATTAAGCTGCTCACGCAGAGACGAACGGCTGCTGCCATCATCATCTGTCATCATTTCTGCTACACTGGCAGGGCTAGGGGCCAGGACTCTCCTCTTCGTGTTTTTGGGGGATGTTGCATAACAGGCAACCCACCCGCAGTATATGTGCTCGGTGTGAGGTCTCGCAGCAAGCTATCAAATACGGCGCATTTTTCGGCTTTAAAAAAAAAACGCTATGCGTCGCCAGGTGTTTCATCGGATTCGAGGTGTTACCTCCTTTGACAGTATCACAGTATCAGCTTAAAGCACTTGTTGCAGGCTGCTGAGTTTGCATATTTTGCTGTGAAGTACAGCCAGACTTTTGACCGCTTCGCCTTGGACATTTTTAATCTGTAGCTCTGCTCTAAAAGAACGTACGTACCTGGGCCCGCCTACTATCTTCGGAAACGTAAAATGATTGGCTAGAAGTGTATCACAGCTCAGGAAAAAAAAGCTCCGAAATGTGCGCTGCTTTTCGGTCTGGTTACTACCGTTTATGTCAGAACCAGTGCCATGATGGCACCAGACACCGGTACCCATCCCTACTTGTTGCTGCCTTTCATAGTGTGTAACTTGAAGGCCCTGAGTACTTTCTCCCACACTGAAAACACTGGGATGATAAAAATTATTTGAACATTACCTAATAAGACTGATTCAGGACAGACAATTAGTTATGTTAAACTTTCCTAGCAGTCCTTCACAAACAGGGAACAGTCTGTCTATTCTCTCCATCTGTCAGCTGCTGCTGGCTCTTCCTCCTCCTCTTCCTCACACACTGCTGAGTTTGTCCTGGTGGATCATCAGGGGTGCAAAGCCTCACAGATGATATGCAGCAGTGGGTCCCTCAGTCTGTCCTCACTCTGGACACTTGCAGTTGTCACACATGGAAATCAAATGTGTGATAAGCTGCAGGATTCAAACACAAGTGTAACTTATAAATACATGTTCATACTTTTATTACACAATCAGAGAGAGAGTGCAGGACAGACAGACAGGTGACAGTCTCAGGTGTATACACTGCTACAAGACAGCACAAGAGAAGGAGGATTTAGTGTTTGTGTTATTACGAGTGCTCAACAAGAAGAGTTCCCAGCTGGTACAGTGGACACATGTGTGACTCCTGTGATTGTCAGCTCGTTCAAACACATGTTGAAGTCCGTTTGGCTCGACACCACCGAACAGAGGCAGCAATATAACATAGCTAACATTAACAGTGCAGTGACTCCTGCTTGTGCCGTGATATTCAGGACTGCAAACCGAGCAGCATCACTGACTTTCAGCTTGTTGTGTTTGTGGATATATGCCTGACTTTAATTATCCACAAAATCATCTAATTCTCTGTAAGATTAAAGTCAACTATTGTATTATTATATTTTAAAGGCTTTAAAAGTAAGTAAAACCTGAACGTACAAACATCGCTAATGGCAAATAAGTTTGTCGACATGTGGCCAACAGCAATATTTTAATGCTCCTCATTATTAAACATTTGCACAGAAATAAGTGACATAATATTGAGTACTTACTTTTAACAGTTTACTCTTCGGCCGCTCCGCTTCTGCCGTCTGCGGCAAAATTATCCACACCGACTGCCGCGCTATGAATTGTGGGATATGTTGGGCCACGAAGTCTACACTGCCACAGCCTTAAAATTCAGGGAAATGAAGGACGCATTTGAGGGCCGCATTTCGAGCACCCTTTGAATTGGGACAGCCTACGGCGCGCCACTGTGACGTAATCGGCCTTAAAATGCAGCCTTTAAGGCTGCAGACCCTGAATTGGGATACAGCCGCTGTTTCGGTACCTGGTGGTCTTAGTCCGGAGGCTCCTGTAGCGCCTCCCAGAGGGCAGGAGGGTGACGAGTCCATGTGATGGGTGATTTTCCCAGCCCTTTTCAGACACCGCTTCCTGTTGATGTCCTTTATGGCAGGAAGTGGTGCTCCGGTGGTGCTCATCGTTGTCACTGATGAGGCCAATCACTGCGGTGTCGTCTGCAAACTTAATGATGGTGTTAGAACCATCGGCAGGTCTGCAGTCGTGGGTGAAGAGGGAGTAGAGGAAAGGGCTCATCACACAGCCTTGTTCATCGTGATTGTAGATGAGCAGTGGTTATCCAGCCGGACATGTTGGGGGCGGTTGGTCAGGAAGTCCAGTAACCATTTGCACATGAGGGAACTGATGCCCAGGTCTGTCAGTTTCCTGATGAGTTGTGAGGGGAGGATTGGATTGAATGCTGAACTGAAGTCTATAAACAGCATTCTGGCGTAGGTGTTGTTGTTGTCCAGGTGTGAGAGGACAGAGTGCAGTGCGATGGAGTCTGCATCCTCTGTGCTCCTGTTCTGGCGGTATGCAAATTGGTGGGGGTCCAGGGTGGGGGGGGGGAGACAGGATTTGTGTGCTAGGACCAGCTGCTCTAAGCACTTAGTGATGATGGGGGTGAGTGCTACTGGGCGGTAGTCATTGAGGCTAGATGGGTTGGAGTTTTTGGGTATCGGGACCATTGGGCCGGAACCACAGCAGGCCGGTACCACAGCATGGGCCAAAGACAGATTGAATATGTCTGTGAGCACTCCTGCAAGCTCCCCAGACCACGCTCTGAGAACACGCCCAGGGATGCCATCAGGGCCTGCAGCCTTGTGGACATTGATCCTGCTCAGCACCGCTCCTACATCGGTGGGGAAGAGAGTCAGAGGTTGGTGGTCTGGCATCACGTCTGCTTTGGTTGTGGTTGTGGGGTTCCCTCGCTCAAAACGAGCATAAAAGTTGTTGAGCTCGTTGAGGAAGGAGACATCAGAGGATGCGGAGGAGGGTTTGGTGGTCCTGTAGTCTGTAATGGTCTGGAGTCCTTGCCACATGCGTCGGGGGTTGGAGTTGGAGAAGTGTTCTTCTACCTTCTTTTTGTAGTGGTGTTTGGCTTTTTTGATACCCTTCTTTAGATTAGCCCTGGCTGTACTGTAGGCGTGTGCATCTCCTGACCTAAAGGCGGTGTTGCGGGCCTTCAGGAGGAGACAAACATCCCGGTTCATCCAAGGCTTCTGGTTGGGGTACATAGTGATCCGTTTCTGGGTGGTGACACTGTCTGTGGTTTTGGAGATGTAAATGGCCTGCATTTGTATAGCGCTTTTCTAGTCCATAGGACCCCAAAGCGCTTTACACTACATTCAGTCATTCACCCATTCACACACACATTCACACACTGGCGATGGCAAGCTACATTGTAGCCACAGCTGCCCTGGGGCGCACTGACAGAGGCGAGGCTGCCGGACACAGGCGCCACCGGGCCCTCTGACCACCACCAGTAGGCAAACATGGGGTTAGTATCTTGCCCAAGGATATTTGGCATGCAGCCAGGATGCAGCCTGGGATCGAACCACCGACCTTCTGATTAGTGGCTGACCTGCTCTGCCACCTGAGCTACAGCCACCAGAGTGAATGTGTCAGGTTTCAGTTAACGGACTCAGGCGCAGACCGGGACTCCTTACAGGATTTACAGATTTTATTTACACAACGACACCAGGTGATGCTATTTACAAAGTGCTGGAGGGAGGGGAGGGGGGTCCAGGGTTCCGGGGTATGTGAGGGAAAAGACGGGAATCTGACGTCCTCCAAAGGCTCTCTCTCTTCACTCCCCACACTGGGGAAACACCATCCACTCACTCGTCCACGGGATGACAGGCAGGCAGGGAAAGGTCCGGGATAGATCTGTACACAGAGATTATAGTTAGAGGCGAACAGACGGAACGAACTCACAGATCCTTATTTACAATCTACTGAGCGACTGACGCTGATAACTCAACGATCCAGCGACGAGTGACACAGTGCTGCTGTCTTAAATCAGCCTTGTGATTATCCCGATCGGCAGCAGGTGCGTGGGCCAGGGGCGGGAGCCCATAATGAGCATCGCCCCGGCAGGAGAGAGAGAGAGAGAGAGAGAGAGAGAGAGAGAGAGAGAGAGAGAAAACATGTTGCCTAATACAGAATCAGCTGGTGAGGCACAGGGACCATGACAGAATGTAATCCAGTACAGATGAGGCGTACTGGTCCAGGTCTGTGTGGGTGAACATATTCCAGTCTGTGTTTTTAAATCTGTTCTGGAGAACTGCGTCTGTCCCCTCTGGCCACACTTTAATTGTCCTAAGTTTCACACGTTGGATGAGTGGTGAATACAGAGGTGTGAGGAACAGGGAGAGATGATTGTCCAATGTGGGGGAGGGGTGTTTCTTTGTAAGCTCCAGCCAAGTTGGAATAAACATGGTCTAAAGTAGTGATGTGCGATACCACTGATTTCCTTTCCGATCCAATACCAAGTAATATTCATGGTGGTATCGACGATACTGATCCGATACCGATACTTTATACAAAAATGTATTTTATTTATTGTATCTCAAATTATAGCGTCATAATGATTACAGGACATCAGATTACTTGTTCTTATCACTTAATAATGTTCATCAAACCCAGTTTGCAGCACAAACTGGGTTTGATTTGCAAAAAACAGTGCTGATGATTCAATGAGGTTACTAAAACCAGCGTAAGTTGTCTCCACAAAGCCACCAGATCCTGCCAAAAGAACTACAATAGCATATCCTCATTAATACTTCTCTGCCACTGATGTCACTGTGATCTTTTATTTTTTCAACTCACAGTGATTAGGCCTTCAGTGAAACTTGTGGTATTTATTCTAACCTTGTGTGTCTTGTGTGTTTTTTTTATTGGGGCGACCGTGGCTCAGGGGGTTGGGAAGCGTATCTGTAACCGGAAGGTCGCCGGTTTGATCCCCGGGCTCTCTGTCCTGGTCGTTGTGTTCTTGGGCAAGACACTTTACCCTACCGCCTACTGGTGATGGCCAGAGGGGCCGATGGCGCGATATGGCAGCCTCGCTTCTGTCAGTCTGCCCCAGGGCAGCTGTGGCTACATCTGTAGCTGCCTTCACCAGTGTATGAATGTGAGAGTGAATGAGTGTATGAATGTGAGAGTGAATGAATAGTGGAATTGTAAAGCGCTTTGGGTGCCTTGAAAAGCGCTATATAAATCCATTATTATTATTATTATTATTATTTTGTTCTCATCCCGCAGTCCTCATCCCTCATCACTTGTCTTTATGGATGTCTCTGTGCCTGGAGTCTGTGACATTGTGTTATTTTTTTCCCTTACATGCTTTATTAATGGAATCTATTATTTAAACATTTGGGCCACCTCCTCTAGCTTGAGGGTAGGGTAACTGGTAAATTCAAAGCTTTGCTTTTACACTCAGCTCTCTCTTTACCATGACGGACCAGTACAGCGTCTGCATCACTGCAGCCGCAGCACCAATTTGTCGGTCGATCTACCTTCACTTGTGAACAAGACCCAAAAATAAAATAGTATTATATTTTTTATATTTTTCTTATTTGTTTTTTGCAAGTGAAAGAACCGTTGTTATAATTACTAAATAGAATGAAACAGTCTTGATAGCTGGGAATCGGTCCGCCAGGACCATTGCTCCTGGCCGCCGCCCGACTCACATTGCACCTGACCCCTTTGGTGCCTCCTGTGGGTGGTGGGCCTATGTCCCTTTTTCGGGCTGTGCCTGGCCGGGCCCCATGGACTAACGCCCGGCCACCAGACGCTTGCCCTCGGGCACCCTATCCCGGGCAGGCTGAACTGTTCCCTCGATGGTCTCTTTATAGGGGACTTCTCACCCTTAGAGATAGGGTGAGAAGTTCGGCCATTCGGGAGGGGCTCAGAGTAGAGCCGCTGCTCCTCCACATCAAAACGAGCCAGTTAAGAGGGGTTCGGGCATCTGACAAGGATGCCTCCTAGGCAAGTTTTTCCGGGCATGTCCCACCGGGAGGAGGCCCCCGGGGCAGGACATAATGGAGGGATTATATCGCTTGGCTGCCCTGGGAATGCCATGGTATTCCCCCGGATAAGCTGGAGGAGGTGTCTGGGGAGAGGGAGGTCTGGGCTTCTCTGCTTGGGCTGCTGCCCCCGCGACCCGGCTCCGGATAAGCGGAAGAAAATGGACGGGTGGATGGAGAATGAAACATTGGGAAGTAGTTATTTAATATTTACAAAACAGAAGTGTTATGTAAAACTTTTGCATTAAAACACACATTATGATATTTGCTGACAATATGTTAGCTGATGCCTGTTCTCTAACTTCACAATTATAATTTACAACTGAGGAATGCAAGGAGGTCCTACTTCTCTGACATCATCACTAAAAACAGCCATAATGCTCGGGTCTTATTTTCTACAGTTGACAGGCTAACAAACCCCCCTGTGTCAGTGGCAGCTGAACTTCATTCGACCATGGCCTGCAATGACTTTGCCAAATTCTTCACTGAAAAAATCCAAAAAATTAAACAAGCAATTGGTACATCAACAGCAGATCCAGGATATGTACTGTGTCCACCAAAAAACTGTTTAAACACCATGAAACAGTTTCAACCTATTAACAGCAAAGACCTGGAGGACATCTTAGGTCAACTGAACTCCTCCTCCTGCTGTTTAGATGTCCTGCCAACAAGTTTTTTCAAAAAGGTCTCAAAGACTTTAGAGTCAGACCTGTTACAGATCGTCAACTTTTCTTTATTATCAGGTGTGTTTCCAGAATCACTAAAAACTGCTGTAATCAAACCTATACTGAAAAAGGACAATCTTGACAAGACACAAATGAACAACTACAGGCCGATCTCAAATCTCCCGTTTTTAAGTAAGATCATTGAAAAAGCAGTTTCTCAACAGCTCAGTTACTTCTTAAAACAGAATAATTGCTACGATGCCTTCCAGTCAGGTTTTAGACAGAACCACAGCACTGAAACCGCTCTGACCAAAGTGTTTAATGACATATGTCTGAATACAGACAGTGGAAAAATGTCAGTCCTAGTTTTACTGGATCTCAGTGCAGCATTTGATACAGTTGACCACAACATATTACTCAAACGACTGGAGAACTGGGCAGGTCTTTCAGGAACTGTACTAAACTGGTTCAAAACATACGTAGAAAACAGGAAATACTTTGTATCAATAGGTAACTTCACATCTGAGCAGACAAGTATCACATGTGGAGTTCCCCAAGGTTCCATCTTGGGACCCCTTCTGTTTAACATCTACATGCTCCCACTGGCACAGATTATAAAGAACAACAAAATAAACTATCACAGCTATGCAGATGACACACAAATATATATCACAATGTCACCAGGAGACCGAGGCCCTGTACAGGCTCTTGGTAAATGCATTGAGGAAATCAATGACTGGTTGTGCCACAATTTTCTCCAGCTAAACAAAAACAAAACTGAGGTAATAGTCTTTGGCGCCAAAGAAAAACGATTACAGGTCACCAGAGAACTTCAATCTATACATCTAAAAACCACAAACCAGGCGAGAAATTTGGGTGTAGTGATGGATGCAGACCTAAACACATTAAGACAATAACAAAGTCAGCTTACTATCACCTCAAGAATATATCAAGGATAAAAGATCTGATGTCTCAACAGGACCTGGAAAAACTAGTCCATGCATTCATCTTTAGTAGGCTTGATTACTGTAACAGCATCTTTACAGGTCTACCTAAAAAATCAGTCAGACAACTACAGCTCATTCAGAACTCTGCTGCTCGAGTCCTCACTAAGACCAAAAAAGTGGACCACATCAGTCCAGCTCTCAGGTCCTTACACTGGCTGCCTGTCCGTCAGAGGATAGACTTTAAAGTTCTGATGCTGGCCTATAAAGCTCTGAATGGTTTAGGACCAAAATACATCAATGACCTCCTGACCCAGTATGAACCATCCAGATCCCTCAGGTCATCTGGATCCGGTCTTTTATCAGTTCTCAGAGTCAGAACCAGACACGGAGAAGCTGCATTCAGCTTTTATGCTCCTTATATCTGGAACAAACTCCCAGAAAGCCTCAGATCAGCTGAAACACTCAGTTTATTTAAATCCAGGTTGAAGACTCACCTGTTCTCAGCTGCATTTGAATAAAGCACCAAATCCACACTTTAAGCTTAAATTTCAAAACTTACATTTAACTACTGATTTTATCTACTGTTCTGATTTTATCTGTTTTGATTTTATATACTGTTGTTTGTTTGTTTGTTTGTTAATTAGTTAGTTAATTTGCTTGTTTTAATCAATTTTAAATCATGCTTTTTATTTGTTCTTGTTTCTAATGTCTCTGTAAAGCACTTTGAATCACCTTGTTGTTGAATTGTGCTATACAAATAAACTTGCCTTGCCTTGCCTTGCCTCTTTCCATGATGGCAATGAAAGTTGATTCTTGAATAGGCCTAATTGGCATGTTAGTTCTCTCTTGTAAAATTCATATTTTTACGTTTCAAGGAATTTTGGGGTATTATTTGTGCTATTTCTACTATGTTACTTAGATATAAATCACTTAGATAAGTCAATGTTTTTGCAATCACCAGCTGCTGAGGCATCAGCTTAGTTGAAAGGAATATTGACAGAGAAGGTGTGGATGCATTTTAAAGTTGCCAACGCATTAACTGTCAAAGCTACAGAGGAAAGGACTCGTAATAATGTGTTAAATTAGTTCTAGATTTGTACTTTATTTTGTGACCAGCAGAGATGGGCAGTAACGCGTTACTGTAATCTGATTACTTTTTCAAGTAACGAGTAAAGTAAGGGATTACTATTGCAAAAACGGTAATTAGATTACCGTTACTTTCCCGTAGGAACACTGCGTTACTGCGTTACTAAAACTGTGATTTTTTGCGAGAATGTCTCATGACAGTGACGGAAGCGAGTGCGCCGTTAGTGACAACAGCTGTGTGCAGATCAACAATGGATCACGTATCAATTGTGGGAGAGAGTATGAGCGTGCAGCGTTGAAAGCGTGGAAGTACTGACCTTACTTTGAGTTTGATTCCATAAAAAGTGACAAAAACATTAGCGTCCATCGTGCGTGGGAAGAAAACTTCTTTTTACAGCGAAAAAAACCCCTAAACTTCCAAGCAAGCACCGAGTGCACAACGACGTAATGGGAAATTCACAGAGAAACTCGCGGATTCTTCAACTGTCCGCGGCACACCTGCACCAGGGTAAACCTCCGCCTACCCTAGTCCTGCTTTACAGGTGAAAATAGAGCAACAGGACCGCTGAGTCTTTGACTTTATTTATTTTCTGCTGTGTTTTACTTGCATCTATTTGAAAGAGTGAGTGTAAACACAATTTTTTTTTTTTTTATGTGCTGGAATGTGCAGAAAATAGGTTTAAATGTTAAACTAACTTATTCAAGTCAGAGAATGTTGCATATAATTAACTTTTTGCCGGATGCATAAAGTTAAAAGATTAAAACTGATAAAACAAGTTAGAAAAGAGACTTTTCCATTTGATTACATTTTGTATGATGGATTATGTAAAAAAAGTAGAATTGGGCTGAAAGATCTATCACTTTATCACCTCTTCAGGTTGTAAATCGTGTTTTTAAAAAGTAACTAAGTAACTAAGTAATTAATTACTTTTGAAAATAAGTAATCAGTAAAGTAACGGGATTACTTTTTTGGGGAAGTAATCAGTAATTAGTTACTGATTTTCAAGTAACTTGACCAACACTTGTGACCAGTATGACTCATACTAGTGTTAGGTTGAAATTATTAAATGTTGCCATTATTGTACTTAAATTTGTAAGCCTTGCCTTAAACTGTATGCTCAGAGACATTCTTTTGTTTCTATTGTCCTCCCTAGCTTGTTGAATGGTGAGGGGGGCTATAGTGTAACTGCAGGCACATTCTATGTAAGAAGTGTGACTTCCTGGCCTTTATGTGTATGGTGAGACGGTTAAAAAGGCAGGGGTGAGGGGAAATGACCCTTTGTGATCAGCAGGAAGTCACACAAATGCACCCCCATCCACACACACTCACTCACTCACATACACACACATACATACACACACATATAAAGTGCCTGACACACCACAGGGGGTTTTACAATGGGTGTTTGTGTAAACTGTGTGTCACACAATAAAAGGCTGCAGGGGGTGCTGGTTCTTTGGACTTGTTTGACATGGAGGGCAGAAATGCTGTCGAGTGGTCCATGCTAGCATGTGAAAACTGATCGCTGTTCTGTCTTGTGTGAGTACAAGAAAACAATTATTAGAATACAATGTGCTAAACTTGCTTAGATGAGAGGGTCCAGCAGTATATCAGAGGAATAGGGAAGGATTTCTGTGTGTTTTAGTTTGGCTTAGCTGTAGGCTTGAGAGTGTGTGTAATTGTGTAGAGAGAAAGAAATTTATTGACACTGGGGGTTTGCCTGTCATAAAAGGAGACAGGAAGCTACAGTGGGGGATGTGGATGCTGATGCTTTAACCTGAATCGAATAAACGGTCATAATTGTTATAAACTTAGAAGTAGGTTTGCAGGAGACTCTCCACCCTATCTGTAAATGTAAGACAACAAGAGGCCAGTGGCCCAGTGGATGCAGAGTGGGGGTCTCAGTGTCTGTAATATGTTAACTGTGTTTTGTATGTTGTCTAAAGGATTTGGTGTAGATTGAGTGAGGAGATTACTTTTATGACCGGCAGGAAGTCACATACACAGAGACACATACAGTGGGGCAAAAAAGTATTTAGTCAGAATCAGAATACTTTATTGATCCCTGGGGGAAATTATTTTTAGTCAGCCACCGATTGTGCAAGTTCCCTCACCTAAAATGATGACAGAGGTCAGTAATTTGCACCAGAGGTACACTTCAACTGTGAGAGACAGAATGTGAAAAAAAAAATCCATGAATCCATATGGTAGGATTTGTAAAGAATTTATTCGTAAATCAGGGTGGAAAATAAGTATTTGGTCAATAACAAAAATACAACTCAATACTTTGTAACATAACCTTTGTTGGCAATAACAGAGGTCAAACGTTTACTATAGGTCTTTACCAGGTTTGCACACACAGTAGCTGGTATTTTGGCCCATTCCTCCATGCAGATCTTCTCGAGAGCATTGATGTTTTGGGGCTGTCGCCGAGCAACATGGACTTTCAACTCCCGCCACAGATTTTCTATGGGGTTGAGGTCTGGAGACTGGCTAGGCCACTCCAGGACTTCCAAATGCTTCTTACGGAGCCACTCCTTTGTTGCCCGGGCGGAAGACCCAGCCTCGTTTCATCTTCAAAGTTCTCACTGATGGAAGGAGGTTTTGGCTCAAAATCTCACGATACATGGCCCCATTCATTCTGTCCTTAACACGGATCAGTCGTCCTGTCCCCTTGGCCGAAAAACAGCCCCATAGCATGATGTTTCCACCCCCATGCTTCACAGTAGGTATGGTGTTCTTGGGATGCAACTCAGTATTCTTCTTCCTCCAAACACGACGAGTTGAGTTTATACCAAAAAGTTCTACTTTGGTTTCATCTGACCACATGACATTCTCCCAATCCTCTGCTGTATCATCCATGTGCTCTCTGGCAAACTTCAGACGGGCCTGGACATGCACTGGCTTCAGCAGCGGAACACGTCTGGCACTGCGGGATTTGATTCCCTGCCGTTGAAGTGTGTTACTGATGGTGACCTTTGTTACTTTGGTCCCAGCTCTCTGCAGGTCATTCACCAGGTCCCCCCGTGTGGTTCTGGGATCTTTGCTCACCGTTCTCATGATCATTTTGACCCCACGGGATGAGATCTTGCGTGGAGCCCCAGATCGAGGGAGATTATCAGTGGTCTTGTATGTCTTCCATTTTCTGATGATTGCTCCCACAGTTGATTTTTTCACACCAAGCTGCTTGCCTATTGTAGATTCACTCTTCCCAGTCTGGTGCAGGTCTACAATACTTTTCCTGGTGTCCTTCGAAAGCTCTTTGGTCTTGGCCATGGCGGAGTTTGGAGTCTGACTGTTTGAGGCTGTGGACAGGTGTCTTTTATACAGATGATGGGTTCAAACAGGTGCCATTCATACAGGTAACGAGTGGGGGACAGAAAAGCTTCTTACTGAAGACGTTACAGGTCTGTGAGAGCCAGAGATTTTCCTTGTTTGAGGTGACCAAATACTTATTTTCCACCCTGATTTACGAAGAAATTCTTTACAAATCCTACCATGTGGATTCATGGATTTTTTTTTCACATTCTGTCTCTCACAGTTGAAATGTACCTCTGGTGCAAATTACTGACCTCTGTCATCATTTTAAGTGGGGGAACTTGCACAATCGGTGGCTGACTAAATACTTTTTTGCCCCACTGTACACAGTGCTTTGACTGTTACGACACACCCACATGCACACTCACTCATGTGCACTCACACATACACACAGGTACGCGCATACAGTCACTCACGTTCTCGCGCATACACACACAAACACAGAGTTTGCAGCACACCATGGGGGTTTTATGATGGGGTCGCTTCTATAAAGCTGACTATAACAAACAAAGGAGTGGAAGATTTGCAGAGGGACACCGGCCTTGCTTGTCTCCCCTTCTAGAAGATGCATGTTTAAATGAAGATGAATAAAGATGAATAAAGGTTTTGTTAAAATGACTACTGAGTCTGGTGCCGTCTCTGGATGCCCGAGGAATAAATAGAAACTGATTTCGTAACACTTGCTTTCTTCACGGGAATAAAGTCTGAACTAGAGGGCCTGCTGAGGTGCAGACCCAACAGCTAGTTACAAAGTTTTTCAGTTTAAGACTATTTTTCTTGCATAATAATAGCTATTAACTACTGACTAAAGCGTACAATATGCATATTTCAGTGTGTGAGTGATTCAGCGGTTTAGTAGACAGTCAACAGTGACTCCAGAAACATAAGTCTCATAAATATAAAGAGGACTCTAAATAAGTGACCGTACCCTATTATTAAAATTAAAAGTTGTAATTATTTGTTTCGTGGGGTCCTCTCCTAAACTTCTCCTGAAAAAATTCAGGCATCGTCAGGAAACGTTCAGTGTGTATACTTTATTCTGCTGGCCTCCCAGATGCATTATTTACAAAGAAAATAAACAACTAACTTATTCATCACTAAACAAAAATCTGTGTGCAGAACGCAAGAGGCTGAGCCAGCTTACATGTTAACCTCACTGTAACATCTCACTGACTGCCTCGGTAGGCCCTAGTGGCCTGCCTTTATATCCCATTGCCCCTCCCACTGGGCATAACAGTCATCCCTCCATCATTTCTTTTTTCCTCGGCTTATTTCCAGCTGTATTTCTACAATAATTCACAAATACATTTATAGCCACTTTCAGGCAGCCTACAGCATTTCATAATAAAAGAAAACCCAAACAAAAAATAATGCAGTTCATGTAACTCTACAAGTGTGCGCGAACCCACGATTTAAACCCCAGAACAGACCCCCAGACGTACCATCGTCTTGCCCAACTACTCGTGTAACTGACGATCACGGGGAGTCTACACAACCGGCTTTTTATTAAAGGTAAGTGGCAAAATATGTTGGCCGCAGCCACATTAACCCAGTGCGACGAGTGTAGAATCTAATGGTTGTTGTGTGTGTGTATGCACCCAGGTCAGCTGTCTGGGGCCCAGGGCGATGTAACTCCGTCACAATTTGTATGCAATTTATAACACGTAAATGTTCAAATCCATCAAAATATTGGGGGAAGAGAAAATGTATCCTGGCATATATCAGTACTTTAGGTACAGATATTTAATAGACACAGAGAAAGTTAAACTGTCCTCTGAAGACTTAAGGTTATTCACAATCTTATTTACATACAAATCCACCAGTGGATAGTGGAATTAAGATCTGGTGAATTTGGTAGTCAGCTTGGAAAACAGTCAGCCCATGTACAATGATGATGTGCAAACAAGATAAGATGACAGCATGACATTCCGTTCATTCCGAAACAGTCCTGCTAACCTATAAACATAAACATGTGCTTACAATACACCAAAACCAACAGTTTATGATTAGGCATGCTAAGGGGTGTTAACTCAATATTGGTCTCTGGTGACAGAAGATGGTATAGCATTGTGTGTAGAAAACACTCACTTGGCCACTCTAAGCATGTGCAAGTGTGACACCTACAAGTCTATGGTCACAGTTGTAATTGGTTTTAAATATTTAGTGATGTAAAAGGCGTTGTGGTATTGCACTTTTCAGTTAAAGTTATAAGGATGCAATTGGATGGCATCGCCACAAGGAGGAAGTAGCTCTGTACCTCAGATGAGGCAGAGCCTGCAGACCAAACACAACTCATGTTTCCTGTCTCTACTTTTATGTATAAGAACAGGTTAGTAGTTTGAGTTGGCTAACTGTGATGCACAAGGCAAGAAACTTTTTTCTGTCTTAGTTTAAAGGCCACAAATGTCATGAGAAAGTTTGTTTTCATTGAAAGAAACCGAACTCTCCTGCCATTCGCGATGGAAGCCGCAATTCCACTTGTAGTCTAAAGAGGTAGCTGGTCTTATTACACATTTTATTTTGTGGCAAATGTAGCTCCTAGATACACCTCTTCTATCCTGACATTACTGGTATGTTGACAGCTGATAAAGGTGGTTTCAACATAATCTAGTTTTTATTCTTTATGTTGTTATATGTATATAATCTGATGTAACTGTTTTTTGGGCAATTGTGGAATGTTTGTTTATTGTTTACAAATGTAATATATTGTTGAATCTGTTAAGATATAAAGAACTTACAACAGTAATAATGAGCAGGTTAATCGCAGTGTTGAGATTACTGCACAGAGATATTGTTGATGCTGGACAGCAGTAGAATTTAGTTACAGATTTTTTGTAAATAAGGACACTGATATACAACAATTATATTGTAGATTTATACTTGTGAGGAAAACAAGGTGATCAAATGGGTTTAACATGTAAACCAGATTCAAAGTTATGTTTTTTGCTAGAAGAGGAATGTTTATACGAACGGAGAAGAATGGTGTGAAATTCTGTTAATAAAAAGACGAAGAAGAGCCTGCAGACCAAACGCTACTCATGTCTCCTGCCTCTACTTTTCTGTATAAAAACAGACCCCATTGAAGGCCTGTAACACAAACACTAAGCTAAGGGTAACTTGATAACCTACAATACTTAGTCTTGAGTCCCCCCCGACTGCTTTAAATGTTGCGAAGAAACTGGGAAACGGGTGCATCGAATTATTGAAACATGTCCAAACTTAAATAGTGGTGAAGCAGTAACACAGTTGTTTATTGTTCCACTTTCACAAATAAAGAATCACTTTTTTGTGCAAAAATACTATATAATGTATCTCAAACAATATTTTTATGAAATATTCATTTTTGTGAAATAAAATTTAAGAAATTGGAACAAATGATACTGTTTCATGATTGGCTGCTAATAACAAACAGCATAAAATAAAAATTTAAAGGGCACATAAAATGCCACACATTTAGAGCCTAAATTACACCATTGAGCCCAGCTCTCAAAAACTGACATAGATTTAACACTGTCTGTGAAGCTGGATTTAAGAAATAAGTGCTTAAAGTCAAAGTTTTACAAACATATTTAGGTGACATTCTGTCAGCTCAGAAAGGCATCATCATGTGGTTGGAGGGGGGTAATAGTACATTAATTTATGCTAGTTAACTAAAGAAAACTAAAACTAAAGTCAATTTAAGGAGATAAAATTTGGGCTGTCCCTAGCTGCAACAATTAGTTTTATGTTAAGAAACAAAGGTTATACTGTTCACGTTCACTCCCGTTCACTCTGGTCTCGTAAGTTGCTGTTCAATGGCTGCACTCAAACTGAAAAATCCAGCTGTTAGCTGTGATATACTAGCTTTTCTTCCAAACACAACTAAACAGTTTACAACATCACAAGTTATTAAATGCGTATCAGGTGCGGATCTAGAGAAAATTTGGCATGGAAATCAAAAGAGGTGGCAAAATCAAAGCCTTTTTTTTTTACATATAAGCAGGTGTTACATCCTGTAATGTGCATTACATATGGTTAAAATACATCAAATGCAGTAAGTATACAAGCTTCATATAAGTATAGTCTATAACTTTATTTTCTTTAGCCCAGATAATTAAACATTTCACTAACATAAAACGTGAATTTTTATGTACTATATAGCCTTATAATAATTATAATAAATAAGTATGTAGCCCAATATGTATAAAATCAAGAAATCTACACATCATGAGGTTCATTTACAAATACAAGTCTAACTACAATTTCACACTCTTTTGTATTTGAAATAAGGCTTCTTCTCAGGCCTAGGTTTCTTCTGCAGCTTTGTGGAAGTGATGTGCGATACCACTGATTTCCTTTCCGATTTACTGATCCAGTGCTGATACTTTGTAAAAAATCTTAATGTGTTATTGTATTTCAAATTATATCTTCATAATGATTAGAGGACATCAGACTACTTGTTCTTATTGTTTAATTATGAAGAATTGTCATATAGAAATAAAAAACCTAAAGTTATCAGTTAGCTATTAGAACACATATATCGTGTCATTTAATATGTATATGCTTGCCTGGACATTTCATCAAAAACATTCAACATTCACACTTTCCCTCATTCATAGTAGTGCTGTGCTACACTACAAATTTTGGTGTCGATCCAATACCAAGAAAATACAGGGCCAGTATTGCAGATGTCCATCTATCCATCTTTTTCTGCTTATCCGGGGTCTTGTCCAGGGGAACACCAAGGCATTCCCAGATTAATGCCCGAACCACCTCAACTGGCTCCTTACGATGTGGAGGAGCAGCAGCGCTTCTCTGAGCCCTTCCCAGATGGCTAAACTTCTCACCCCATCTCTTAGGGAGAGGCCAGCCACCCTTCGAAGGCAGCCCATTTCGCTTGTATGCGCAATCTTTTTCTTTTGATCACTACCCACAGCTCGTGACCGTAGGGGGTAGGGACGTAGATCAATTTTTAGAACATAACTCCCACGATGAATGAGGGAACACTGTATGTGATACTAATTATGTAATATCATTCTTGACTATTTTTGATTTTACCTTGATATTTCACGTTTAGAAATGTTTTTTGTCTTGTCTTGTTTGGTATTCTTATTTTCAGAATACAGTCTCACATATGTCGATTTACAGTTATTTTTTCACTGACTACTGTATTAATACAACTGATCTGAAATCACTCAAAAAACCTAAAAACCGAATAGGGAAAAAGTGATATATTTTTATGTAAAAACCACAGACATGGTTACTGAATTATTTTCACAACTTGAAATGCAAATATAAAGAAATAAAAACCTATGCACAAATTTTGTAAACAATAAAGTTATACACAACAATTTCCCTAAAAATGCAGCCACTGCATCTGGCAATCACAAACAAAGGCAGCCAGTATATCACTGATGCAGAACGAAAACAGCAGAGCAGTGGGTGCCAACGACCAACTCCCAGACAACAGCCGGTGTCAGCATAGCCCCTCCCAAGAACCCTCAATGTCTATATGTATTTAAAATTTAAAGGTGGGCACAGACAAACAGCCACAGCTCCTATACCCTATACAAAATGTATTTCCGGGAAGAGTTAGTGAAACAAAATAATCAGCTGTCTTATTGTGTCTTGTGATACAACTTACATACTCTTTATTGCACAAGGTAGTAACAATCGATATTGTTGCATCTGTCCATCATCAGCTGTTTATTTTTGTTTTTTTCTTCTGACCAGCTTTCTGCACCACCTTTTCAACATCCTAATAATGATTACCACACAGCTTGTATGTGCAAAAATGAAATACATTCTTTGTAATTAAAAGCGGATTAAGTCTGATTTAAAGAATAATTAGTGGATCAACACTAGGCTGCTTAAAAAGTGTGGAAGGGCAATAGAGAATTTAAGAATATTTTCTTATTACAACTAGTAGTTTTCAGTTTACTTTTAGCTAACTATCATAATCTTGATGCCTACTCAAAAGAAACACTTATCCATCTATCCATCGTCTTCAGCTCTTATGTAGTTGGGTGTAGAGGAGAGGAAGCTCAATGCTATTTCCACTGTCACTGGAAGAAGGTACACCCTAGTCTTAGGACAGACAACTTTTCACACTCACATTAACATCTATGATTTAGAAGCACTAGTAAACCTGAAGACCTTGTCTTTGAATATATAAAAACACACCATGAGAATCAATTTTATAAAAAGAAATCTGATGACTCCTCTAAAGATAAAAACACTGAAGCACAAAATAAATTATGTTAACAATGAATTAAGCTGTACTGTAAACATTGGATTTAAAAAAGAGGAAGGGGAAACAAAGGAAAAAAAATTAATGTCCTTTATACAATGTGATTTTCTGTATTTTGTGTAGCTGCTGAATAAGATTATATTCATATGTTCCTGGATGATATCCAGTTCCAAAATTTTGCTCTTTGATTTTTTCAAAGTAATGGCCCCAGTTTCCATTGCTGTCTGCTCCAAACCCAAAGACGCTGACCTGGACAAAAAAAAAAGTAAATACATAAGAAATAAATAATGAAAGTTAAATTTCAATATGTCATATAATTTCAGCTTTGTCACAAGAGCTAACTGAACTAACTACAAAGAACAGAGGCCCCCAACCCCCGACGGCAGCCTCAGACTCGCAGAGCTCAATACCTTTTTGCTCAGTTGGAATCTCACCAACAAACTGGATCACCTGCAGTTTGGTGGTGAGAATGTCTGACATCCTCACAAACCAGCCTCAGTCAGTCCGACTTGACCATTCCCCCCAGGGCTGCATTTTCAGCCCCTGCTGTACAGTTATGATTGTACACCAACCCATCCAAACAACGTCATCATCAAGCATGCCGATGACACCACTTTGGTTGGGCTCATGTGTGTTGGAGATGAGACCGCATACAGGGAGGAGATAGAGAACTTGTCCCACTGGTGTTCAGCAAATCATCTGAAGATGAACGTCCTTAATCCTTTAAGACCTACCATAGAACCAAGTCCACCAGAGCTTATCTTTATAGTTTTACATTCTGTAGTGCCATTTCAAGTTCCTATACATCAGTACAACCGTTATAGCCCAAATATTAATAATATGTATGCATTAAGTCCATAGTAACTACATAAATTGCCAAAAAATGAAATAAACTACAAAAAAATTGAAAATCTTTTTCCTGCGATAGTTCGCGCTGAGGTCTATTCCAACGTAGGAAGTGTTTTGAACAGCTAATCGGATCGGCAAAGTGTGTTTCTGGAATATTACGTTTTTGTTGCTGCAAATGCTTTTTATGCAATTTTTGCAAAGCTATATGTGGAAGGAAACCGTGACCTAGGGCAAGCTGATGGCATAAGATGTAAGTACAACTCCTCCGGTTTCATATGCAAAAAAAGTTATTGCGCTAGCTTACGTGGTTCCAGTTCTACAGCGATTTAGAAATAGTTATGCAAAATGGAGCGCGCCCACTCCAACGGGTTTTAAAGGGTTAAAGGAAAAGAACTCACAAGGCACAGAGAGGTCCTCACCCCTCTGATTAAAAACACAGAACGGCTGGAATCTGTCCCCAACCTCAGGTTTCTGGGCACCCACATCTCTGCTGATCTCACCTGGACCCAATACACCAATACCCTGGTAAAGAAGGCCTAACAGTAGGAGAGCATGCTCTCCATTGAGGGCTACAATTGAGAACAGGAAGGTTGCACAGAGTGATTAACACTGTCAAAAAAGAATCATTGGCTGCCTTCTGGCACACCAGGATGCCAATAACAACAACCTTTATTTGTCACATACAGAGTACAGAGTACAACATGTAGTGAAATGTTTGTGTCCGAGGTGCGGACAAGCTGCAGACGTAGCTGCGCCATTTTACAGCTTGGTTTTTGTTTTGTTTTTTTAGCATGTGGGGTCTAGCCAGGACCATTACTGGGAATAAAACTAGCGACTCCCGTTCAAAAGGCAATAACCCCCTACCCACACCTCACCAATCTGAGCCACATTCTTGATTTTTAGTTCACAAAGACTTCTCATAACCACTCCTGAAACTTTGAAGGTTTTAGCTTTTTATACAGTGAAGTTACAGGAGGATAAAAAAAAAATCAGGTAAAATGTCCTTCGCTTGTTAAAATAATCCCGTCCGATACCACGTGAGAATAATAAATATAACATTTTCTGTTGTAACCCTCAAACTGAATGGTAATGCTGTGGAGGTATGTAATAACAACAGGGGAGGTCTCAGTGTCTCACTCCAACTTTATTAACTGACTCTCAGAACTTCACATATAGTAAGCGCCAAAATCTCCACCTCAGCACTTCCCTTCAACTTGGGTGTGAGTGGAGCCACCTGGTGGTCCGCTACACATACCCCGCCCTGAACACACAGTCAGGTCTCTATTCAGTCCAGGACCCTGGGCCTAAGCAAACCCGAACGACTGAACCTGGGAAGGAGAGAACAGGCAGAGGAAGGTCCATCCCATGAACGAGGCTGGTGAAGGCGAGCAGGAAAGGCAGGAGGAGGCTCAAACGCCGGTGGTCCGGGGGTAGTTCTGGGGGGAAAATCAGAGTCTGTCAACCCCATCGAAGGAGGGCAGCCACGGCGAGGGGCCTGGGCTGGCACTACATTACTGTCCGGAAGAACATGTGCAGGTTTAAGTCTGTCAACACACACAGTCTCCCTTCGACCCCCAAAATCCAAAACAAAATGTTTCTGGCCCGGTTCGATAACCCTGAATGGGCCGTCATACAGCGGCCGCAGCGGTGTCCTGTGGGCATCGTGCCCGACAAAAACAAACTTAGCAGTCTCTAAAGTCTTTGGAACAAAAGTGTCAGGCACGCAATGGTGCACCGGACCAGGAACCCGAAGCGAGTACAAAAGCGGGTTGAGAGATAGCACCGATGGATCGAAGCAGGGAGGAGGATTTTCAGGCAAGAATTCTCCAGGCACGCGGAGGGGCTGACCAAACACTAGCTCAGCTGGGGAAGCGCCGAGATCCTCCTTAACCGCATTTTGCACAGAGAGACAATGTATTTATAGGAATGTGTGGTGTAGAATAAACCGCAGTGGGCGTGTGTGTGGTTGGAGGGTGTATTTGCAGTGTTGCCAACAAGTAAGGAAAATCGCTTTTGGCTGTCCTAAAAGTCGCTAGAAGTTGCTAAATGACATCGTCACAAGACTCCAGTGACACCAGAAAAAGTTGCCAGATTTGTCGCTAGTCGCTTTTTTAGGGGGAAAAAGTCACTAAGGGGATTTGAAAAGTAGCTAAATTTAGCGACCAAGTCACTAAGTTGTAGTGATGGGATTTCCGTCTCTTTTTAGAGAACCGGCTCTTTCGGCTTGACTCACTAAAAAGAGCTGGCTCTTTCGGCTCGCAACCGGATCTTCAGGTTGTTTTGTTGCTTTAATTAATTATTAACAGCAATATAAAATTATGCACAAAAGGAATTACTAATGTAAAAACAAAACTGTGGTTTTATTTATATATGCTTGTATATAAATTTATATGGTGGCTCCTAGAGACAAATCACATACAAACTCCAAAAAGCACGTACAAACTCCAAAACACGTACAAACTCCAAAAAGCACGTACAAACTCCAAGACACGTACAAACTCCAAAACACATTTCTAGCGTTAACTGAACTTCCAAAACAGAGCTACCTAGATCACTTAAATTACACAATTGAAAGCATATGTGTATTGTTTGTGTATTTATACACAAGCACTCATATATATTCAAATAATTTTAAAAAATGTTCATTTACCTGTTACTACCACACACCAAATCCAGTCATTGGTACTTCCTGACTTGCCACTAGGTAACAAAAGCTCAACACTGCCCCTAGCATCCTGGAGCACTTCTATTGTGCTTTGTACGTGTTTTGGAGTTTGTATGTGTTTTGGAGTTTGTACGTATTTTGGAGTTTGTATGTGCTTTGTCTCTACGAGCCACCGTAAATATACTTTTATTTATTCAATCCACATAAAATGTAATAAATAAATCATATAATACAAAAAAAACGACATTTCAACTTTTAACCATTTAAATTTTCAGCTTTTCCTTTTAAACAAATTTAAAGTGGAACAAGACAAAACACTGAAAAAAACCACAACACAATTAAATATAAATATGAAAAAATATGAAAACAAAAAGAAAATGCACATTCTCCGTCATATGGACCTACATGAATAAACTTTCTGAATCCTTTATCGTCCACAACTGAAAATAGTTGTGGATAATCACTATACCTTTCTAATGTGACGTTGTTGTCCCTGGCTCTCTTTCTCTCTCTCCCCCTCCCGCTCTGTTCCTGTGCTACTGCGAGTGTAACTACCGCCTAGGGGTGGGTTTTTATAATCGATTCATCGATTAAAATCGATTCTGGCTTGGATAACGTAAAATCGATTCATTAAAATCCTGAATCGATTTTTTTAATATAAATTTATTTTGCCCGAAATGCCAGAATCTCTGGTGACATCTCACAAAATTTCAAGAACCACCAAACAGTTAAGACAGTAAATGAGAGCAGGTACATGGATTCTGCACATAGACTTAAACACACAGCGCGACCCGCGGATCAGAATCAGTTAGATGTCGCCTTTCTCACAGTCGGGGCTGAAAGCCGACAGCTCGCTGATTCTGATCTGTCGGCGGGTCCGCGCTTTGTGTTCACGCGCTTTATGAGCCGATTCTAAAGCTGTTAGTTTGATCTCTCTCCAAACAATATTGACCGAACCAGCAGCAAAAGAAGATCCAAACGCGTCACATTAAACATCGTCATGAATTCACTCTGACTTTTACTGTTTTGCTTCCATCGCGATGCACAGCTCTCTCTCTCTCTGTACTTCAAGAACAGTTTCCCTTTCTTCATTATTCGCTTGCTTGTTACGCACAAGTCTACTGTTGTTTACAGCGCTGTCGGACGATGTTTTTTTCCCTTTTACATTCTTCCGAAAAGAAAACCTCATTTCTGCTGTTCAATACTGAACAAATTTAAACTTTTTAAAATTATTCAAAATGCAAAACGCTTAGCTGTGTCTCTAATAAAACTTCTGTAACTTCAGAGGTAATGTTCATATGTTGATTAATGGTTTTCTTTCGTTTTTGATGTACTGCAGAATATTTTTATAAAATCCCAGGCCAGGAAAATCACCTTCATGTTTTTCTGTGTTTTATCCTCAGCTACTTTGACACAAAGGCATCTGCTGTGACGCTTACACCTGTGATAAAGTCTTGCGTGTGTCAGCTTCCTTTTTATTGATACAAAAATATGTAAATGTGCTGATCTGAATTATAATATTTCTGACTGTCAAAATTTCCCAGATTTAAATCGAATCGAATCGAATGAAATCGAATCGTGGATCGAATCGATTCGGGACCTTGTGAATCGGAATTGAATCGATTCTAGAAATCAGTGACGATACCCAGCCCTACTACCGCCCCCCTCTTCCCAGCGCAAAGCACAAGGCTTGCGTGTGGAGTGAAGCGGAAAAAAAGTGCGAGAGAGAGGGTGAGAGAAAGAAAAGAAAAAACCACGGCTCCCAATGAGGAGCCAGCTTGCGTCGTTCACTTCAAATATTCTCTAAGAGCCGTTTCGTTCGCCACCGACACATCACTACTAAGTTGGCAACACTGTGATGATCTTCTAAAACAAAGGGGGGCCTAGCAAAAAATTTTGGGAACCACTGCTATAAGGATTTACTATACATGTGTTGGGAAAGTCAGCATCACAGTATACTTTGTTTAATTTCAAACAGGAGAAAGAGGTAAACAGCACATTATCATTCTTACTCTTTGGTCTTTGTAAATTTTGATTAAACAACAATAGCACACATCCCGTACATGCTATTGCTATTTATAGTGGTTTAACCTGTCAAGGACAAAAACAAAAGAATTCTGCATCAAAGCTTGAAATCATAGATTTCCTGGATTGGTGGCATGATAGTTAGTGCTGTTGCTTCACAGTAAGAAGGTCCTGGGTTCAAATCCACAATCTGGCTAGTTTGCAGTTGTTTCTCTTTGGGTATTCTGGTTTCCTCCCACAGTTAGAAGTCATGCAGTTATTAGAGTTAGGTTAATTGGTGATTCTAAATTACCCGTGAATGTAAATGCAAATGGTTGTTTGTCTCTATGTGATAGACAGATGAGCAGTCCAGGGTGTACCCTGTCTTGTAACCTATCACTTCAGGGTTATTTTCCAGCCCCCCTGCAACCAGGATAAAGATAGGAGGATCGTAGTTGTTGTAGAGCCATTCACTTTTTATGGTAACCAGACTCTAGACATTATGTAATATGAAGACAACATGTAGTATTTAAGTGACCAAGTTGTATTGGGGTAAAAGGTTTTGAATAGTGTTGAAATAAAATGACAAAATTGTGAAGGATTCAAATATTCTAAGAACTCAACTTACTTCATCTAAACATGTTTCAATCGCATTTTATGAACACAAAATGCACAGGTTTATTGAATATGAAAAAGTTGTGTTGATTTAACTCAGTTGTTTAAGTTTCTGTGAAAGCAAAACAATTGCGTGCAACCAATGTCCACTATTGAATTAAGTAAATCCAACATGGCCTTTTTTGTTAGTGTAGATCCAAAATAATGCAATCAAAGATGTAATGGACAAAAATAAAATTACAATTCTCTGGGGGGGGGGTTTTTAGCATAGTTGGCAGTTATGGCATATGTACTTATTGCACAGCAGTCCTTATTGCTTCACTGGTATTTCTTTGACTTTTGGAATGTTATCCTACCTCATCACAAATCATCAAGCTCAAAGCCAAAGCCATGAAGCCAGTAGATGGATAAGCACCCTTCTTTAGTAACCAAACTTGATGAACGTGTTTCATGAAAGCCGGATTGAGGATCATCACCTGGTAATTAAACATGGTCATTTATTCTGCGAATAATGCACAATATAATCTTTTAACTAAATTATATTTGATATATGAATATACAGTTTGTCATTTTTGTTAAAATATAGAATAATGTACTCACCAAATTCTTGTTGGCTAGGCTCTGTTTGTTTAAATCACCATTTTCTCTGTTGGAAATATGCTTTTACGTTAATGGCATATATGCTAGAAAAGGAATTAATTAGCAATTATGTGATTAGAATCATTTAACGCTAGATTCCGATTGAAATGATAAATGCACACAATAATGAATTTGTTAAGCTTTTCACAACCCTAAATATTCAAGTGTACTAAATATATATTCTAAATACAAAAACATAAAAAGGTAACAGCAATGTTTGAACTACCCAACGTTCTCAAGGAGCCACAAAAAATCCTCCATCTTGAATGGAAAAAACACAAGGTGAGTGGTGTGGTCCAATAAGCTAGCAGTCTCTGGATACATGACACGATGAGTTGTTTTGGTACCAACATCCACTTCAAAGCCTCTGGTCGGCCCATAGTTCATTCTAAATTATACATATTTAACATCATGCAGTTAAATCATATTTTGTGAATAGAGTCAATACAACAACATTAGGGGTGCAACGATACTCGTATCGATATTGAACCGTTCGATACAGTTCTTTCGGTTTGGTACGCATATGTATCGAACAATACAAAATTTTTAATTTATTTTATCAACTTTTATTCTGACGATGCAGTCTGTGTTGAGAGCTCAGGGAATGAGATGAAATGAGATAGCCTTTATTTGTCAGTTGCAGGCCTTTTGCCTACAACCAAGATGACAGACCTTGCCGACCGTACATACAATACAAACATCACATTGGGGAGACAGGTCAGGCCAGGTAGCGAGGAAAAAAACATCGAAATGTGTAACACAAAAGGATAATACAGGAATGCACAGGTATCAACACACCATAACACAATAAACACAGACAAGCAACATGGTAAAGTGTTCCAGTGTGTACATCTGATCTGGGACCGCTGCAATCTTCGACTGCGCCTCCAGCTGACCCGATGTCCACATCATGGGGGAGGTAAGGGTTGGAGGTGGCGTTGGATAGGGAGAGTAATGCGTCAGTGAGTGCTTACCAGTATCAGTATATGTATGTGTGTGTGTCCATAGTTCAGCTGAGACAGTGTCCTTCGCCCCGCCAGGCTAAGTAAACAGTCTTCCAGCCAACCCAGGTGGCCTTGTAGGGAATGGGAAGGAAAAGACTCAACACAGTCGTTATCAGGGAGTTTTTGTTCAGCTCCAGCCTTGAGCCCACAGCTGGCGCCGAAGGGGTAGCCGCATTATGATGGTGATTTTTCTTTTGCAAACAACTCATGAGAATTTCAAGCTGTTTTTAACACTCCGACACTGGTCTCTCAATCTCCCGTTAACTCATTCACTGCCAGCCATTGGCAGTGAATGAGTTAAACCCATTGACTCATTCACTGCAATTGACGGCTATAGACGTCAATGGCAGTGAATGAGTTAATAGCTGCGAGTTTCTCCATGATGTTATTAGCCATCGATTCTGTTCGCTCTTTTGCTCACATAGCAGATTCTGAGACCTCACGACCGCAGCCAACTGATCCGAGATGTAATCCAGCTTCCGCCCAGAGATGTTGTTCTGAGTTGATTCTTTCCTGATGTAATCCAACATACATACGCTCAGAGGTGTTATTCTGAGCATTCACTGCAGTCGTAAGCGCCTCCAAGCTCTTAACCATGCTGCCTTCAGTGAGTCCTTTCTGAGAAGTTGCACCTGTCGTTCCAATCCCAGCGGGCAGCCTTGTGGGGGTTTGAACAGCCGGTTCCGCTCTCTTAATTCTCCGATAAGCCAGGGCCAAGCCAGCTCCGATCAGCAAGAACCCTGTTATCATGGTTCCGAACAGGTAGATATCTTCAGCGTCCTCGATCGACAGTCCCGCCAGGCACACAATCCTCTGCCACCCGTCCATCGTGTATCCGGCAGGGAAAGTCCCTCCCGGGAACTCAGGTTCTCCCGAGCCCAGACTTCTCGTTAAAGGGTGTCAATAGCATTCAGACACCAGTTGATCAAATCCATAATTATCTTTTAGGTTTTAGACACAGACTGTGAGAGAGTGTTCCAGGGAAAGTAATGCAAAAAAGACACGAGACTAGACAAGGACATAAGAACTAGCAGGGAAGATAGGGGAGAGGAGAAAAAGTGCGTCCGCCTCCTCCGAGAGCCAAAGAAGTAGATCTGCGTTTGACTACTCCGCCTAGGCTGCACTGTCGAGCGCAGATCCACTTAGCGCAGCGCAAGCTAGCAAGACAGAAGCTAAGCTCATTGCAACATGGCAAATTAAACCTCCCCCACCCTCATTCAGATCTGGCCTTTGGAACTATTTTGGTCTTCATGTGAAGTATGACCCTGAAGGTAAGCGCGTCATGGACAAAAGTAAAACGGTATGTCGGATGTGCCACGCAATGCTCAATTACATGGGTGGGAACCATGCTCGTTAACGTGTTGACGCCGTCCAGCCCCACGCACGGGGCGATCCGCAGTAGCTCGTTAACGGAGATTTGCCTTGTTGTGGCGTTAACGTGATTTCAGATTAACGCTGACAGCACTAGTGGGAACACAATGAATATGACTGCACATTTACGCCAACATCATCCTAGTGCAAAGACAAGTGGAATCAGACAAAAACAACAAGCACGCATGCTACAAACTTTACCCGAGTCATTTAGACAGCCGTTAGCACATGATTCTCCTTATGAGCACCTGATATGTTTAATATGCTGCTGAGAGTATACCCCAGAAGAAGCGTATAGTATAGCTTTTATTTTGGAAAGAGCCATTTCTCTGTAATAAACTCTCTTTTCCAAAGATGGGTGATTTCTCGATCAGATAGATTTATTTTTTTATTACTTTGTTGTTTCAGCAACATTAAATTTAAAAACTGTACTTTTGAGTTAAAATATATATTTATAATTTTAATAAATGACAAATTAAAAAAGCATGAACATTTTTTTGTATCGAAAAAATATCGAACCGTGTCACCAAAGTATCGAACCGAACCGTGAATTTTGTGTATCGTTGCACCCCTAAACAACATAATAGTCAACTCTAAGTAAAAGTGAATGTTTGATTGTATTCTATTTTACCTTATTACGAAATCATGCAAATCAATCAGAGGTCCATAACGTGATCCATTCAAATTACCAGAATTCCCCACTACAGCACAAATCCTGCAGCGATCAGGCCTGGGTTCTACATCTTCTGAAATGATCGGTAGCATCTCAAACACCTTGTCTACTGTTGCATTGAAGAAAGCGAAGTCGTATTTTTCCTGCTTTATTTTCTGACAGACATAAGAGAGGAAAGTTAATAAAGTTAATGGAACTGGTAACCAGCAAGTTTTACACTTTTTTTGTCAACATTGAATATATATATATATATATATATATATATATATATATATATATATATATATATACATATACATATACATATATATATATATATATATATATATATATATATATATATGTGTACATATATATATATATATATATATATAGATGGATATCTCACACGTTCCAAGTATATGTTTCAGTGGCTCCAACAGTTGGAAAAATATAATGAAATGCAAAGTTAATCAACATTTGTTTTGTTTAGTGATCATTTAATTTACCTTCCACCAGAGGAAATCATTCTCTGAGATGCTGTGTTTTCTTGGCAAAAAGGGTTCAGGAGATGCATCAATCTGTTCCCTAAACCAAGGATCACCATCTCTTATACATTTGAGACAGGAACAAAAGCTCGACTTCCAGGGCCCAAAGGAGTAAACAGATAAATTCCATGAAGGACTGAAAAACATAGGAATCACTGCGATGCACAGGAGTAGGGAAATAAGAACCCCGGATTTTTTCTGTCTGTAATTCATCTTTAATGAAGAACAATCTGTGGATTTAGTGAGTGGAGAAACATTCAGGTGAGTAAATCTAAGAATGTAGACAATGTTACAAAGAAGCCTACAACAAAACACTATCCACCGTTTCAAAAGCAACCTTGGTGACATA
Source organism: Mchenga conophoros (assembly GCF_057382185.1). NCBI lineage: Eukaryota > Metazoa > Chordata > Actinopteri > Cichliformes > Cichlidae > Mchenga > Mchenga conophoros. The sequence goes on along the minus strand of NC_140546.1, from coordinate 30,395,955 downwards.
ATCTGGGGACGGCATTGCATAATCAGTGCTATATGTGAGGGGTTTATATGTGTTAACTCATTTAAAAGACATTGCCTTTCTACTTAAATAGCATAACATGACACCCAGTAGAAAGGAAAACATCTTGGACAATGTTTATTTAATATAACATAGAAAGACGCTTTTGTCACGGCTGGGGCGGCAGTCGTGTGGAGGGTGAGAAAGGAGGATCCAATAGCAGACAATGGCGGAGGTGCAAGTGGGTTTTATTTACAGTGCACAAAACCAAGGTGTGGGCAGAACCGAACATAAACCTAAACTGGGAAAACTAATACAAAATGGAGGACATGAAGCGAGGAGCAGAGAGACACGAAGAAACATGGAATAATGCAGACTACGCGGGAAGTTCACAGAGAAACACAGATGACGCGACGAGAAGCACAGTCAGACACCAACTATAAATACACACACCAGGTAATCAGGAAATGGTACACAGGAGGGGACACAGCTGGAACTAATGGGCATAACGAGACAGACCTATAAAGTAAAACAGGAAACACCCAGACTGTTTTACAACACAAAACTCGGGGACCCGTACAGAGCACAGAGGGAGACACAGGTAGGGAAAATAAACACGACACCCAAACCCCAACAACCAATACAAATCAGAATAACTAGAAAATAATAATCACAAACTCAAGGCGCTGGGTCACCGACCCAGGACCATGACAGCTTTGAAAATATTTGATAATTAGATTGGTTCTTATAGTGTTCTCTTCTGATCTATCAAACCACCAACATTCCACTTAGCAGATGACCTGCTCTACCTCCTAAAAACTAAATGATCCTATTAACCTGCTAAAGAATCAAACAGAAAGACACAATTCAGTCACACTATAATGCTAACATGTTTTTTAAATTTATATATTTAACAACATCTGAATAAGTTTTTTTAAGAGGTTCTATAAAGCTTGTCATGAGTAATTAATAGTGTTAAATGTAATTATATTTTCTCTTACCTTCAAAAGTAAAGGAGGTAGAAAGCAGGCAGAGAGCCTGTGAAAGATTTGAATTGGTGAGCTACTATTCAAATAGTGGGGTTTATTTTTGGTTCTAGGAAAGCTGAATTGTTTGGGTTGTTCTCAGAATTGAGAAAAGAGGAAAAACCTGTCTGTTAACTGTGCAACAGCCAGTGTAGTATTACCTGGGAGGGTTTATTTATGATCTGTTTAACCCATGAAAACCATACATGGAAGGAAACCATGTATCCATGTCAGATTATTTTTGATATGAGCTTATGAATGTAGTACCATAAATAATGAGAAGAAGAAGAAGAAGCAGAATATCACATGATTTTATTTGTATTCATTATTATTATTATATTTCTTAATATTATATATAATTTAATGCTAGATGGGAAAATGAGTTTCATTCAGTTTCATTTTTGAAAATGATGAATGACTGTTATTATAATTATATTTATTATTTTATTATTGTTTGCAGTAGTTCACCTGTGCTGAAGCTGATGTGATCTACTCCTTTACCAATTCTAATTGGAGTCATTCATACCAGTCATCTCTTGTATAAAAATTGATGCTTTTTGAAATGTTTTAGAATGCCATTCAACCTCTATACACAAACCAGAGGGGAGGATTTGTTTGTTTTTTAATTTTTCATGGTACAAGATGATACTATATTATTAAGAAGGTACCAAAGATGGTATGCTACATTAATGGAGAGAAAACCTCCAGATTCAGACAGCCTCATATGAGCAAGCACTTGGTAACAGTGGGAAGGAAAAAATCTTATAAGAAACCCTCTGCATTGAACTAGACACATTACAAACTGAGGAAGATTAGGAATAATAATTTTTAAATGCAACGTGGTGCAGAAACACCACAGAAATCTTGATAACCTCAAAATTCTTGTGACCATGCAAAGTTTTTCACTCAAAAACTACTCTACCTACTGTATTCTACCTGTATGTGTGGATGTGGAGCAAAGCTTAGAGACGAGCAGGAAAACCTTTCTTGTTTAGGGTCAAATTGGTTTGATGTTTGGAGGCGGGCAGTGACGAAATTATAACTTGACCCAAATGCATGAAAGAAAAATGATTTTTTTAAGGATTTTGCTTGGCTAAAAGTTCCATACGGTGTGATTCCTTTGTCATGTCCTTAATAGCACGTAATATCCTTTTTTGCATTTTCCTGTGGAAAAACAACAATCTCATGCTTACGAATCTCATGAAAATAACACAGAATAGACATTATGAATAAATACAGTCACAATGGTCAAATGTGACTACCTGCTCCTTCACACACACACAGGTGTACAAACAGGTACTCACAGAAACACACTATCTTGGTTGGCTGCTGCCTTTAAGCATCTCATGTGTTGTTGGCTTTGTGTGCCACTCAATAAGATTCAATATTTATTATTTACTGCTACCTATGCTTATGTTGGTTGTTGCTGTAGTTTCCCTTCTGTGCTGTTTTCCTGTTTTGCAAAGCAAATAGAGAAGCAGATTTTCAGTGTCTTTTCTCTCTATCCCTCTTTTCCTCGATTTTTCTTTCCCTCTCCTTCTGTTAACTCTCTTCCCAACTTCTCTTTAGTCATATTGTTTCTCTTTTCTGTCCTCGAGTTCTGTCCTTTCTGATTGTAATAACTTCAAATAAAAATAAATTATAAAGAGCAAATAAACTATGACAATCAAGTGGACCAATATAGCAAAAGGTCCACTTGAAAATAATATAAAACTAAAGTAAAACAAAATAAATGAAGACAAAATAAACAGCTGTAGAAAAAAGCAAATAAAACATTAATGCCTTGACAAACTGCTAAAATACACCACATGCAAATACAAACCAGTTCTACACAAGTCTGCACAAGTTCCAGTAAAGACAAGCTTATGCTTGCCACAGTAAAGTAACAGTGCAAATCCTATTCAAAGCAAAACAAGCAAGCAGAGCATGGCTATTAAAGGTTTCACTGTGAAGCAAGATTCATAAAAAAAGTTCTGTGTCACAGAGGTGGCTGCCTTTTTTACAAGGGAGAAGCATTAGGGTAGCCACAACAAGCTTTTATACGGTCTGTAGTTGATCATGGTACTGCATGTAAGTTAAAAGACTTCATCCGTGATGAAGTCATGAACCAATAATTTTTGATTACTCAGTAGATACTTATTAACGATGCATTTAATTCTCACAGCTGCCTGTGTGGCAGGCAGGAGTCTGACCCAAATGCAGGACTCATAAACAAAGGTTAAACTATAAAACAAAATTACTGCAGAATTTAAGGTAAGGTAAGGTAACTTTATTTATACCTAAAGGCAAGGTAAATTTGCTTTACAGAAAAATGACAGCATTTGACATCCCTTTAAAAACACACATACCTAGTAAATATATAAAACTCACTGTGACACATACTTTAATATTTCGAATCAAAAACAGTTCTTATTTAATTCAGTGACAGCAACGGGGACAAAGCTATTTTTATAACGCTTTGTCCTGCATCTTGGAAATAGAAACCTCCGTCCTGAGGGAAGAAGCTGAAATTCACCCCTTAGAGGATGGGAACCATTTTTAAGGATTGATAAAGCCATCCTCTGTACCTGCTTAGAGTACAGGGAGGCTAAACAAGACTGTGGCTCACCTATCAGACGACTGGACCATCTCACTATCTGATTTAGAGAGTTTTTCTCTGTGACAGAGGTCTGACCAAACCATGCCACCAAACAAAAGGATAAAACAGACTCAATAAAAGAACGATAAAACAAAGTTAAAATTTTTTGGTCAATGTGGAAATGAACAAGTTTCCTAAGGCAATAAAGGTGCTGGTGACCCTTTTTACAAACTGATTTGCAATTTTGATCAAAGTTCAGTTTTTCATTGATTATGGTCCCAAGATATTTATATGATTGTACTTGCTCTATTTTCTGACCTTTAATTAAAGTGACTCCGTGCCCATTTTGTTGTTTCCTAAAATCAACAACCATGTCTTTTGTTTTAGATATGTTCAGCTGGAGATAAGACTCCTCACACCACTGAACAAAGTCATCAATGACTGGGCCGTGGTTAATTTCACCCTCTTTCAGTAAGCTGACAATAACAGAGTCATCTGCATATTTAATAATGACCCTGTTTTCATGTCTGCCCTGACACATGTTTGTATAGAGAGTGAATAATAAGGGCGATAGGACGCAGCCTTGAGGAGAACCTGTGGAGGAGAACACTGGGTCAGACAGAACCCCATTTATTCTCACTCTTTGTGACCTGTCAGTTAGAAAATCTAAAATCCAGCCCACCAGGTTTTTCCTGATTTCAAACTGTTCTAAAAGTCTTTTAATTAAAATATGGGGCTGTATTGTATTAAAAGCCGAAGAAAAATCAATGAAAAGAAGTCTTGCAAAAGTCCCTTTACTCTCTACATGTTTAAGAATTAGATTTAGTAAAGTCAAAAGTGCGTCCTCCACTCCTCTGTTGGGCCTGTATGCAAACTGCATTGGATCCAGCTGACCTTCAGTCTCTTTCATAATCACATTTCTGATGATTTTTTCAAAGACTTTCATGACAACTGAAGTGAGGGCAACAGGCCTGAAGTCGTTTAGAATTTTTGGACGACTAGATTTAGGGACAGGAACCACGACTGCTTCTTTCCAAAGAGAGGGCACATGTTGTGTTTGCAAGGATTTGTTAAAAATAACCTGAAATATAGGACTGAGTTCATCAGCACAAGATTTAATTAGGCGGCCACTAATATTATCAGGACCCTGGCTCTTATTCACATTGACTGTATGAAAGGCCTTTTTAACATCGCTGAGTTCAATGATAAAGTGCTGAGTATCTCTCAGTTTCTGTTTCAGTTCCAAAATATCCTCGCTAAAATCAGAAGAACTAAAACGAGCATAAAACATGTTTAAAGCATTTGCAAAATCTCTGTCTGAATTAAAACCATCTAAAATGACCTGACTGCCGCTCTGGGGATTAAGGAAGGTATAAAAACAAAGAAACAAAATCAACAAACCTTCAAAGAGGGAAAATGTGAAGGAGGACATGACAAAAGGCAGAGGGAAACTGAAAACTTAAATATAAATAATGGATAATGAGAGGATATAAAACTTGAACCAAAGTACAAGAGAAAAAAACCCAGAAAAAGTCAAATAGGAAAAGAAACTCAAACTTGACCCTGTAGACTGTGACAGTAATAATGTTTTGCTTTTTTATTTTTTTGAATTTCAGAAAGTTGAAGATGTCCATTGTTAAATCCTCCCAATTGATTGAATCTTTGGACTGAAGGAAGGACAATACTCGGTGTATAAATGCTCAATCAACAGTCTTTTATTCCATACAATTCAACACTTTATGAGCATAAACCATCCGGATGAGGAGACATGCATGAAGAGGGTCACAGCAAAATCTCAAAATGGTGGAGGGTTACTCAAACTCTTATAGCCTCTGATGGCCCCCACCTAGTCGTAAAAACCTAAACATACATACTTTCTATCTCCCAGTGAGCCTGAGTTATGACCTTGGCTCCCTGTTTTTCTGCTTCCAACAAAGGTGGGGGTGAAGCTCCTGTGGAATGTGCTCTGTGCTCTCTGCACACAATATTCTCTCCTTAACTCGGCAGTATGAAATGTTTGTTCAGAGTTCGTCATGCAAAGTTAAAGGCATGTGCCTATTTCCACATCACGCTGTGCACCACGTTTACAGGAGATGAATTGCAGAATGGCAGATAGTCAGATTAACGGTATTTTGTCTCTATCTTCAGGTTTTACATGCTTACATTTACACACGCAGTTACTGTCCCTCTATTTAGAAAGGCAGAGGCGTCACGGTGTGATTATTTTACATGTTGTTGTTTTCTGTCCTGTGTAATAACATTCAACATTGCTATCAATACATTTTTCAAATAATGCCTCTCTGTGCAAAATGGGTTTAAAAACATGAACAGCTGTGGGATACTGTTTGTCTGTGATTTGAACCAAGGGAACAAATCCTGGCAGGATCAGCCTGATATTATTCATATCCCACTGTAACTTTACTGTATAAAGAGCTAACATCTCCAAAATGTCAGGAGTAGTTAGTCATAGAACTAAAAATCAAGAATGTAGGATACTGTTTGTCCGTGATTTGAAGAGCCCAGCGCCTGCTCTCGACGCAGGGAAAACCAATTCTGCAGGGAGACCTACCTTTGCACTTGTGCAATTGAAGCCAAAGGGAAGATATGCTTCAGAAGTGCGGGCCCCACACTTTGGGAAGGTCTGCTCTATAACAAGAAGTATGGTGTGGCTTACAGCAGTATCATGATTCACTCATTCACATTATAGGCATAGGATAACATATGATAGCATAATAATCTCACACCATGAAGAGTCCAGAAAGCTGCATAAGGCTGTCAGTATATTTCATATCTCCAGGGCTTTCTGGAAATGTTCCCACATGTCACTGGTGTGTAATGATGCAAAATAGTAACCACAATTAAAGTTAATCACATCTACAACAGAACTGCTGCAGATAGATATTAGCAATAATGGCATGGTATAAAGGTTTCCAACAAAAAGAAATTTTAAAACGTACAATTTTGTCAATATTTGTACCTTTTTGTATATTAACAACAAAGGTAATTATAACATTTCACTATAAACACAACATGAGTAACAAACAATAACTAAATCAACGTTGCAAGGCAGGACATGTGATCACTGCACTTTCCTGTTTTTTTGTTATTCATGTTGTGGGTTCAAGGTGATTCTTTTTAATCATGTTTTTGTGTGCTATATCCACACCTGTAATCACACCTCTCGACATGCCTCTACTTTTTTTCCCTTAAACCTCCACCCAAGTTCTTAGAACTCTCATCGTACTACGGCCTTCCTATAGGAGGAACGTTTTTAGAAAGTCCCAGAACAGTATGTCAAGTCTTATTATGGGTGTGTGAACATGTTGTTGCAATGAGCATAAATTGGAAATAAATCCAGGCTAAGAGTGCCAGTTTAGTTCATGGTGTGAATAGGCAATAAGGCAGAAATGCAGTGTCCCTGGTCCCAGTCCCACTCTGCACTTTGTCCCTAACCCAAGGTAATCCAATTCCTTCTGAGTTATAACATTGACAAGATTCTCAGAAAAACAATAACTGTGATCTTGACCTTGAGGTGAAGCTGAATATTTTTGCTTTGAGATCAACGTCGGCGTAATTTGAACTTGTCTGCCAGAACCACGACAAAGACTCCGGTAAGGAAGGGGGGGATTATCTGGACCAAAAGCTGGCCTTCTACTGCTCCTCAAATTGATTACACAGAACATCCTCTGAATTGTGTCTAAACTGATCATATCTCTGCTTTGTTTGATATCCAAGAAAGATTTTGTCAATGAAATGTCTCACGGTGACATCAGCATGACGCATGAGGATGAGACAAAAGTTTCCAGTTCAAGAAGTTTCTGCACCACACCTGACAACATGTCTTTGTGTCATTATGTTCTTAACTTTCCTCCTGTTCCAGTAAAGCAGAAATGGTGACTTGAGACTTGCAAATGCAGAGGTGTCAGATGTGGTATTGTAAAGTGATTCATTTAGACTTTAGATAGCTCACGGAAAGACACATGACGCAGACAGAGCAGACATGGAATAAAACGTAAAGAGAGGAATGACACAGGAGACAGTGATGAGACAGAGACAAGAAAACACGAACTAGAAATAAACTTAAAGGCAAAAAGAACTAAACTCAAGACTAAACAGTAAAACCTGAACTTCCCATATGGAAAAGATATATATAAATCTTATAAAGTTTGTATCTGTCTTGTGTGAAACTTGTATGAAAAGCATATAAGAGTGAAAACAGATATAAAATCCCTTGAAAAATTATATAATGAAACTTGTATGTTTTGGATACTTACTAAAACAATATATGAAAGTAATGAGAAAGTGGCCACTTTCATGAGTAAATCATGTAAGCCTTATATGATTTACTCATGAAAGTGGCCACTTTCATGAGTAATCACATATAAGTTTTTATTATTTATTTTCCATATGGGTTAAACATCTTAGAAAATGCAGCAAAGGAATCATATTAGTAGTAGTAGTAGAAGTAGTAGGGTCTACCTTACAATATGAAGCACTTTGAAGTGACTGTTTATGTGACTTGGCACTGTATAGACAAAATTAAACTGAATGTAAAACTGAACTGACTGCAAAATAAACATGGCCCTAAAGGCTCTGCCTCCCATTCTACGTTTAACCTCCTCAGACCTGAACTCTTCCACAGCATGCATTTTTAATTTCTCTTTGATATTTGGGCATATTGGGGCCCGATGAATGTGAAAACCAAAGAATTACCTTTTTTTTTTTTTTTACCCAATGTTTGTTTCTAAGAAAAATGAGAGATTGGATTAGATTCGATGAAACTTTATTAATCCCTCGGGTGGGTTCCTCCGGGAAACTCAGTTTCCAGTAGCACAGCACCAACAGAAGTTGCATCTTACAGATACAATAAGGGGAATGAGAGTAAGAATATAAGCATAAATATACCATATAGACACATGTACACATATATAAATACAGAATATATAATATGGATAAATAGGATTGCACATTTGAGTGAGTATATTGAATAGTGATTATTGTACATTCGAATATAAGAAAAAATATTGCGAATATTGCACAGTGAAAAAAAGCTCTACAGCTGAGTTGTTCCCGCTCTCCCTAGTCCCCCTGTTTGCCCTCCCTCTCCCCTCCAGTGAGGAGTTAAACAGTCTGATGGTGTGTGGGACAAAGGACTTTTTAAGTCTGTTGGTTTTTGACTTTGGGAGAAGCAACCTGTCGTTGAATAGGCTCCTCTGATCCGTGTGCAGAGGATGCCCAGCATTGTCCATAATTGTCCAGCAGTTTCTTTAATGTCCTTTTCTCTGCCACTGTCACCAGAGTGTCCAACTTCATGCCGACCACAGCAAAATTGAGCATTTGGGTCTAAATAACCAAAAATGTCATGTCCACATATGTGGACGCCAGGTCCTAGGAGGTTAAATACTCTAGGAACCATCAGTAAGCCTGCAGTCTGAGAGCAAAGACACCTATACTACCACATCACCAGTATTGGGGTCAATTACACTCAAAAAAATAACTCTTTAAATGAACATAAAAAAATCATGGAAAGAATTTCCACGTGATTAAATTGCTTTATTTTAGCATTATGCAATTCTGTTACTCCAACTTAATGCACTCAAGTTGGACCAACTTAATTAAAGATTGATGAATCAACGTATTTGCTGCATTTTGATCCAATATATTTTAATAGTGTTGATCCAACTTAAAGAGTTTTGTTCCAACTCAATTCAGTAGGTTTTCTCCAACTAATTTACTAAATTTGGTCCCAGCTTAAGTTAATTGAGTTGAACCAACTCATACAAATTAAGTTATTCCAACACAAGTCTTTAATGCTAATAGAAAGCAATTTAATCACGTGGAAATTCTTTCCATGATTATTTTAAGTTAATTTAAAGAGTAATTTTTTGGAGCATTTAACAAAGTCTAGAGTCTGGTTAACATACATTTCACTATTACATCTAAAAGGTAAATAAAAATTTGTCATACACATCTTTTTGTTTTCTCCAATTTATTGAATTTATAGCAAATTTCACATAATGTATAAAGAATACATGAAATGCAAGTACAAGTTACATAACAGAAAAAAAGTAGTGGACAAAGTGGAAAGTTAACCTGTTAAAACAATTTTTTAACAACAATGAATGGCTGAAGCAGGTGATTTTCCGATGACCAATACAACTACTTTGAAGGTCAACAGATGCACTTTCAAAAAAGAAAATATCTGCAATTATTTTAGGTTCATGGTCCAGATACATGGTGTAGCTGTTGTAATGGGAACATTTCTCAACGAGAAAATAGTGTTTTGAGAACCTGTACTTTGTGTGCTGTTGGATAGTTTGTGTGCATCTAATTCCATAAGAATCTTCTGCAGGACCTCAAAGGTGTACCTGAGTTCCAGAGGGTAGCTCAGGTTCAGTGAATAGACCAGACCAAGCAACATTGTCACTGCAAAAACTACATTGCCCAACTCACCCATCACTTCCTCTAGAACAATCACAACATCCTGAGGGTCATCGCCAGGCTCCGCACCCTCTGACCGAATGACACAGATTCCAAAGACTGTCTCTGCTATGGCAGTGGCGATGCTTTTTATCAACTTCCTGTGACAATAAAACAAACAAAAAAGAGATAATGATTTCTCACTAATGTCCATTGCAAACAGTTTTAAAAGTAAATATCTGTTTTACATTAATGTAAAATACCTAAAAGCTTTATTCATTCAAGCCTTATAATAATGTAAATGTAATCAAAATTGACTGCCCGATATTTTTCCTGACTCATGAGAAGTTCATTCAATACCTCAACAATGTCCTGTCTTTCAAAATCTTGTGATAGGGGTGACTGTGGCACAGGAGGTAGAGCAAGTTGTCTACTGGTTTAATCCCTGGCTTCTCTAATCTGATACTAAAACTATCAATGGGTAACATACTGAACCCCAAGTTGCTCCTGATACATCCATTGAAGTGTAAATGTTACATAAAAATCTTGTATGAATGTGTGTATGAATGAGGTTATTATAATGATATTATAATAATGATAGTATAAAACACTCAAAAATGGTGTGTGTAGTATCCAGTGAGAAACTTAAAGCTCTTACTTTTCCTATTTTAAAAGGTATTTTTTACAGCCACCGGTAATTTATAGGAAAACCCCATCCCCTGAAACTTTTTGTATGTAGTTCAAGCTTATCTTTGATCATCTCCTTAGTTAAGGATACAGGCAAGTTAACATACCAGGTAATTCTTCACCAGCTTCTCAGGATCTTCATTCAGGTACACGCAAAGACCTTTGGCGATGTATTCTCTTCTGATTTCAACAGCATCAGTCTTTATACACAGAGGGGGAAAAAAAACAAATATATACGGAAATCCATCTCAACGACCTAGCAGTGGGATTAAAGAACTTTTAGTTGAATTACCAGGAATTTATGAGAAATACAGAGGCTATTGTTTTACGGTCTTAATCTTTTCAAATAGTATTTATGCATTTTAGACAAGTCTGTCATTTTAATATTGTTTTGTAATTTGTGTATTAATTTAATCATGCCATACCCCCAATTCAAGAAAGTTTAGATGATGTGTACATAAAATCAGAATGCAATGGTTTCTTGGTCTCAAAACTATATGTCACTTACAAATGAATATATTACATTTTTAACATGGGAATGTGATAATTTTTAAGAAAAATATTAGCTCACCATGAATTTGATGAACTGGCCTGCCAGCTCTCCAGACCTTTCACCACCTGATAAGATTAAACATTTATTATCTTTACAGGAGGGAACTGCAAGTCTCCAAGTTTATTAAGTAGAAAAATATTTAATTTCAAAAAAATTAAAAAACAGCAAAACATATCTGTTCATGTTTTGTCTTTCCTCCTCAGTGTACTAAAAACACATAAATTGTTAAATAAACCACTGTCCATCAGCAACTTACAAACTTACAAATTTCAACAACCCACACGTAAAATGTAAATTTATCACAACAGTCTCTGTGGTAGAGCCAAACTAGCTTATGTGCAGAGGTTAAGTTATAAACAATATCTATATTTGGAGTAGCTAAGTCTTTCATATTAGGCTATCATGCTAGCATGACATTGTGCTATATTCTTGCACTAACGTGTTAGCTAGCTAGAATGGCATAAACAAACAGATTTTTTTTTTTTTAAAAAACAAAAAAACAAATGTGAATAAATAGAACTGAAAAAAATCGACAAACTAATGATGCCTTTGTGCAAAAAGTATTTTCATCAAGATGGATGAAGATAGATTCACTCTTACCTTTCCAAGATGACCGTGAAGCAAACCATGTGCTTTCCTGCCTCTTGTTGTTTAGAATCTCACGTGATCTTGTGATATCGCGAGTCTTTAAGGCAGCTAACCACTCTTGTTAGATTTTATCATGTCATATCAACAAGAATAAATTTAAGAGGCGCTAAGTTGGTAAATTTCTTGTAGATCTTATATGATTTTATTACGTTCACCTTAGAAACATAAATTCATTGTGTTCAAATTACATGTTAGAGTCTTGTAAATGCAATAACCACCAAATTTCACTTTTTTGAGTGTAGATAAGATGGGGCCTGATTATTCAAGACCTTGTATGTAAGGAGATGAAATTTCAATTTGAATGTGGATTTAACAGGGAGCCAATGAAGGGAAGACAGTTTTGGAGAAATATGCTCTCTCTTTCTAGTCCCTGTCAGTACTTTCACTGCAGCATTTTACTTGTTTAATATGCAGATTGAACGACAGTGTTGCGATCCAGAGTAAGCATCTGTTTAGGCAGCAGATTTGTAAGATTTTTAAGGCTGAGTACAATAACCTCGGTTTTATCTGAATTTAGGATTCAGGCATGAGTTTAGCTCTTTAAGACATTCCTGATACACACTAATTGGGGTATGTGGGTAGGGCACTTGAGAAAACTACATAGTCGGACATTGTTTTGGCAAAGTTACACATCGATTCACTATTCTTTTTAGTGAGCTCCGATTCCCGTACACAAGTGTGATTACTGAGATCCTACTGAATAAAGTCTGCATTTGGTCTGGTCCTATAAAGAATGATTGTGAGGATGTTCACCTTTCATAAGAACATGCGTGAGCAGGAGAAGAAAGCCATCATCACAGACGCTTCATCACCAGAATTCATGGAAACAGCTGAAACTGTTGCTTTTCATTGGAGTGTTTCTCTTGTTTTTTGTTTACTGTTTATATCTGCTAAAACAATAACTGGCAGAAGAAATGTAAATGGATATGACTGGATATGACATGCAAGTCGATTTTTCCCTTGGTGCATTGCAAGAGAGGTTTTACATCTGATTGCCTCAAGGCCTTATGATATCCTCCACAGATTTATGATCACCTCTTTCATTGAAACTTAAGTGTTTTAATCAACCTTTTTACACCTGTGGTGTTCCCAGTCAAATGTGACCACCATAATGACACCCATGGGTATCCAGACTATATTCATCCATCAGACAGAAAACATCCCCATACACCTCCCCAACTCACTCACTCACACACACATTTCAGACTGAACAATGTCTTTTGCGAGTACACATCTTTTTTCCCGCGCTTATGTGCTGATCCTCCTACTTCTATTGTTCATGAGTACTAGGGTTTTGGTTTCTGATTTCTTGTTCTTCTGGGTTGTGATTTGTAGCTCTTAGGTTTAATTCTGCCCTCGTGTTATTCTCTTATTCCCTAGTCAGTCATGTCTCGTGACCCTCCGGTCCCTGTACTGTGTTAGTATTGTCTCTGAGTTCAGTCTGTGGATTTCCTGTTTTACTTTGAAGGTCTTGTCTCATGTTAGTGTATTCTGCTTTACATCCTTGTCTTGTCTAGCCCAATGAGTCCCAGGTGTGTGTCAACCTGTTCCTCGTTTCCTCATGTGCCTCCCAGTGTATTTTAGTCCCTGGCTGTGTCCCAATTAAGAGACCGCACGCTTGAAGTACACATTTTAAGTGTGATTACGTCACCGCCACGCGACGACGGCTGTCTGCATACTCCAAATGCGCCGTCGATTTCCCCAAATATCAAGCGTGGTCCGGTGTACGCTTTGTGTTCCCATATATCCCACAATTCATAGCGCGGCGGTGGGTGTGGATAATTTTGCTGCAAAATACGGCAGAAGGGAGCAGCCGAAGAGTTTTGGTTTTTTTTCCAAACTTTATTGAAATTATAAAGCGAACAGTCAGTCATTCCAGTTCAGTTTGTACAGTAGACATACAAGGCAAATAAGAGTAAAAATATACAGTACAAAAAAATAAGAAGGATAAATAAATAAAGCGGAAAAAAGAAAAAAAAGGGGGGGATGTGACAAACTTCATAACAACTTTGTATTTGAAAGTTGTGACAGCTCATTCGTTAAACATTTCTGAATGAATTTCAATCAATGATAAACCTTTTTTATTGGAAGTTAATTTAAGAGAGTTTAAGTAATATTCAATTTCAATCAAAAACAAATTAAATGATGGGATTGAGTTTTGAAATTTACATTTATGTATGTGGAATTTCCCTAATAAGATGAAGCGGCCGAAGAGTGAACTGTCAAAAGTACTGAATATAACGTAACTTATTTATGTGCAAATGTTTAATAATTAAAGTCAGTCATATATCCACAAACACAACAAGCTGAAAGTCAGTGAATGCTGCCAAATATCACGGCACAAGCAGGATCCACTGCACTGTTAATGTTAGCTATGTTATATTGCTGCCTCTGTTCGGTGGTGTCGAGCCAAACGGGATTTAATGTGTGTTTGAACGAGCTGACGGTTCACTCATTAAGCTGAAAGAAAGATGCTTTAATCACAGGAATCACACATGTGTCCACTGTACCATCTGGGAACTGTTCTTGTTTAGCACTCGTAATAACACAAACACTAAATCCTCCTTCTCTTGTGCTGTTTTGTAGCAGTGTCTACACCTGAGACTGTCACCTGTCTGTCTGTCCTGCACTCTCTCTCTCTTTCTTTCTCTCTGATTGTGTAATAAAAGTATGAACATGTATTTATAAGTTACACTTGTGTTTGAATCCTGCAGCTTATCACACATTTGATTTCCATGTGTGACACCTGCAAGTGTCCAGAGTGAGGACAGACTGAGGGACCCACTGCTGCACATCACCTGTGAGGCTTTGCACCCCTGATGATCCACCAGGAAATCAGGAGGAAGGAGGAGGAAGAGCCAGCAGCAGCTGACAGATGGAGAGAATAGACAGACTGTTCCCTGTTTGTGAAGGACTGCTAGGAAAGTTTAACATAACTAGAAAAATTTGCATTTCCTGCGAAAATGCAGTGTGGATGCTTTAAAGCTGAAGCTGTATGCAAAAAGTAGCTGAAAAAGCTGAAAAGTTGCAGAAATTGTAAAAACTTTGCAGAAGCAAAGGAACTTTGCTAAAATGGAATAACTTAGCAGAACTGCAATATCTTAGAGGAAACATAATACTTGGCAGAAATACAATAGCATAGCAGAACTTAGCAGAAATATTGTAACTTACCAGAAACATAACTTCTCAAAAATACAAGAATTTAGGAGAAATAGTATAAGATAACAGAAAGAATATATTTAGACAAAAATACTTAAGCATTACAGAAACACTATGATTTAGAAAAATAGTACAACATAGCAGAAATACTGTGATTTACCAGAGACACTGTGATGAACTATGAATATTGTAATTTTAAATTAAGACTATGTTTTAGCACAAATATTATAATTTGGCAGAAATACTATGATACAGCACAAATACTCTGGTTTAGCACAAATATTATAACATAGCAGAAATACAATTATATAGCAGAAATGCTATATTTAGAAAGAAAAATATAATATAGTAGAAATAGTATGATTGAGCAGAAATACTACAATATAGCATAATAACAATGATTTAGCAGAAATACTATGATTGAGCAGAAGTACTAAGATGTAGTAAAAGTACTTTGATTTAACAGAAATACAATTATGGAGGAGTAATACTTTAAAATGGGAGAAATATTGATACACACACACATACACAGAGCCTAAAGGGAAGAGTATTTGTGCCATGGAGTGTTAAGAATGTGAGGTCCATATTAGAAAAGCTGGTAAAATCATAAAAGTTTGCAGAATTGTAATAAATGATGAATATGAATTACTGGTCTGTGACAGTGTATTAATTTGTAGGGAAAAAAACATGTTGACCAAGGTGGAATCGAACCCACGATCTTTGGCTTGCAGACCCATGTCATTACCAACTGCGCCACTGGGAAAGAGAGGAGCCGTTTTGAAAAACAGGGTGATGAGCAGTCAGAATTAGATCCCGGTGAGAGGCGAAAAACGCCGTTTTTTGGAGTTACAAAACGTTGTGTAACTCAAAAACTAGGTGGACTAGAGGCATAATTCTTGTACTGGGTGAATCAGCGGACTTTGGTGTACTTTGACTGCGATTTTCATTGCTCTTTGTACAACCGTCGCTGAGATATGACGAGAGAGGAAACGGAAGACCTCAGACATGATTGGCTGGCTGGGAAGCCGTGCAGGCCCTGATATGTGATATGTGTCTGAGTCCGCACAGAGGATTGGCTGCCTGGCAGAAATATATAGAAATAGTATGATTAAGCATAAATACTACATTTAGCAGAAATACTATATTAAGCACAAATCCTATAAAAAGCAGAAATACTATATTAAGCACAAATCCTATTAAAAGCAGAAATAGTATATTAAGCACAAATCT
Organism: Mchenga conophoros; assembly: GCF_057382185.1. Taxonomy (NCBI): domain Eukaryota; kingdom Metazoa; phylum Chordata; class Actinopteri; order Cichliformes; family Cichlidae; genus Mchenga; species Mchenga conophoros. Next base: position 30,379,658 of record NC_140546.1, on the reverse strand, counting down.
TATAAAATAGCAGAAATAGTATGATTTAGCACAATAGTAATAAGTTAAACAGAAAAATTGGAAAAGCAAAATGGACAGCTGAAGAAATGCTGAACATGCTGAGGGTCCCTCAAATATACTTGTTAAATGAAAAAAATCAGCAAAAAAATATATAACAGCCACACAATCAGAAATATGTACACATAAGGAAGCACACATGCACAGAGAGACACACACACAAGATCCAATTCAGTCAACCAGTCTAAATATATTGAATTTGAATCTTAGAATGAGATCATCCCATTAAAAGGCCTTCTCTCTCTCTCTCTCTCTCTCTCTCTCTCTCTCTCTCTCTCTCTCTCTCTCTGTCACACACACACACACACACACACACACACACACGGAGAGAGAAGTAAGTTTCTAGCTCAGTCAGCCTGGGAGCTGCTGAATTTGAATCCACCAATCAGAGAGCCTGTGCACTTTTTCCCGCCAAAACAGGTGCATCTATTTACACACGCAGCACAGAGAGACACAGGATTATCCGGTTGTTCAGTCTGACGTCACTAGCCGTGTCTGGGTCTAAACTCCGCTGCAGGTCCATATATCAAACGATCACTATGGCATTACTGTGAGTTGAAAAACTGTCTAAAGTCTTTCATCTTTAATAAAATGATCAGTGTTCTGCTCTACCAGGTGTAACAATTGAGTTTAACATCCAGGCATCCATGAAAACAGAATTTATGACATTTAACGGAGTTAGAAGTTAGCAGGGAGTTAGCTCACTAGCTTCTATCTAAATACAATATAGCATGTCCTGACTGCGGGGTTTTGGAAACAAATTAAAACGTACAGCTCTGTTATCACTTCCAACATAAATGAAGACAGAAAGCTAAACAGCAGTGATGTTTGTAGGGTTACTGAAGTTTGGCTAGCTGGTATATAATGATGTGCTACGTGACCGCTAGCGACACAGCTATGTTAGCATAATATAAACAAGCTAACTTTTTTTCCACTTGATAAAAGTTACCGTGAGTGTTCTCGGTGGTCAGGAACAAATGTAATTGCATGGCAGGATGCTGTAAAAGGACCAAACTTCAGCCAGGAGAACAACTGAGATAATCCATCCACAATACGAGGTTAGTCATTCATATACTGCTGCATGGGCTGGGCTGTAGTTACATCCTAAGGTTTTAAAAACTGAGCTTAAATAAATGATTAGCAGTAATAAAAGCCGAGGGAGGTCAACAGTGATCGCTGACTGTTTTAGGAGCTTTTTGAGATCAAATAGAAGAAAATACATAACATTAAACATGTTAACAACACAAATGCCATATTAAACGCAGACTACTTTAGATCCGGAAGTAGGATTCGTCGCGTCATCACTGAACAACCGGATTGCAGTCTATTTCTCATAATGACGACTCCCCTCAAACAAATGACCATAATTTCCTAACCGTAGGGGCTAGAGCGGTCATTCTTACACCGTTTTGTTCAGAAGAGATGGGGGAATCTTCAAGTGTTGACAATTTATCATTAAAATATGAATTTTTAGAGATATATGACATGGATGACTTGTTGACTTAGAAGCCACGAATTCCCCAATATGCAAATTTGAATGCCTCAGGACACATATATGATTGGCTGGGAAGCCGTGCAGGCCCTGATTTGAAAATTTGAATGTCTCAGTCCTCACAGAGGATTGGCTGCCTGGGGACCTGGCAGAAATATATAGAAATACTATGATTAAGCATAAATACTACATTTAGTAGAAATACTATGTTTTAGCACAAATACTATAAAAAGCAGAAATACTATAATTTAGCAGAAATACTATATTAAGCACAAATCCTATAAAAAGCAGAAATAGTATGATTAAGCATAAACACTACATTTAGTAGAAATACTATGTTTTAGCACAAATACTATAAAAAGCAGAAATACTATAATTTAGCAGAAATACTATATTAAGCACAAATCCTATAAAAAGCAGAAATAGTATGATTAAGCATAAACACTACATTTAGTAGAAATACTATGTTTGAGCAAAAATCCTATAAAAAGCAGAAATACTATATTAGGCACAAATCCTATAAAAAGCAGAAATAGTATGATTAAGCATAAATACTACATTTAGTAGAAATACTATGTTTTAGCACAAATAGTATAAAAAGCATAAATACTGTAATTTAGCAGAAATACTATATTAGGCACAAATTCTATGAAAAGCAGAAATAGTATGATTAAGCATAAATACTACATTTAGTAGAAATACTATGTTTTAGCACAAATCCTATAAAAAGCAGAAATACTGTACTATGATTCAGTAGAAAAACTATAAATAATCAGAAATACTATATTTGGCAGAAATACTATATTTTGCACAAATCTTATAAAATAGCAGAAATAGTATGATTTAGCACAATAGTAATAAGTTAAACAGAAAAATTGGAAAAGCAAAATGGACAGCTGAAAAAATGCTGAACATGCTGAGGGTCCCTCAAATATACTTGTTAAATGGAAAAAATCAGCAAAAAAATGCACAGGGAGAGAGAAGTAAGTTTCTAGGTCAGCCTGGGAGCTGCTGAATTTGAATCCACCAATCAGAGAGCCTGTGTACTTTTTCCCGCCAAAACAGGTGCATCTATTTACACACGCAGCACAGAGAGGCACAGGATTATTGCAGCCTATTTCTCATAATGACGACTCCCCTCAAACAAATGACCATAATTTCCTAACCGTAGGGGCTAGAGCGGTCATTCTTACACCGTTTTGTTCAGAAGAGATGGGGGAATCTTCCAGTGTTGACAATTTATCATTAAAATGTGAATTATTAAAGATATTTGACTTCTAATGCACCATAACTGAGTAGAGCGAAGCAAAAACTGGCTTGACTTGCCCTCAAACAACGCTTTGTAACTCGAAATCTATTTGGAGTATCGATATCATTCTTTCACCGTAAGAGACAGCAGGCTTTGGTGAACAGTCATGGAAATTTTCAGGTCTCTGTGGAAATCCAACAAAAAGTTATGACGAGAGAAAAAAGTGGTTCATTTCCAGGGTTTGAAATTTGAAGAAATCTGAGCGACGGACGAATTTCCTACCCTCAAACAAGTCCAACTCATTTCAGAACGGTAATACGTGAGAAAGAAATTCTTGAATTGTGAGCGTCACGAGTGTCTGAAGATATACCGGGACAAGCCTCATGTCTTAACTTTGCTTCGTTAAGGAGATATGACGATTCGAATATGCCTCTCATTACAGAAATGCAGCGGTGATTTTGAACAAACTCTCCATTGACTTTATATGGAGAGTTTTCCGACATTGTGTTGGTCTGAGGAGATTTGCGAAAGTTCTATGAATACCACAACAATGATAGTGACATTTTTGGAAACCCAGCAAAAATACCTATGTTTTGATGTATAATTTGTGGAAGTTGAGTGAAGATTGAGCAAGTAGCAAGAAGTTGTTCGGACATGAAGAGAAGACTGCAAAACCTTCAGTGGCACACTGGAAGCCAAGTGCATAGCAACCATAACAACGCATGTATTTTGTGAAAAATCACAATTTTGCAACTGAAAACTTTAAGAGGCATAAAGGTAAAACGGTAAAAGATTTGAAAAAGCTGAATCATACCTGAATAGCCCAATAATTTGAGAACATTTTAAAGTTTGAATGGTTGTTCTACGTGAAAATATGAGGAAGTAGTTAAGTTTCAGAAACAAGCAAATTTTAGCAGAATTGCAGAAGTTTCCCATTCATTTCAATGGGACAAATTAAGCTTAATATTTTAAAAAGTATAATAGTGAAAAATACCAAAAGACATAGCAGGAATTAGCAGAAATAGCAGAATATTTTAAAATTTGAACGGTGAAAATCGGCTGAAAATTGTGGAAGTAGTTAAGTGCCAAAAAGTGTACGGAAGTCCCAAGAGGAACTCAATAGTGTGGATGCTTAAAGCATCCACACAACTAACTGTCTGTCCTGAATCAGTCTTATTAGGTAATGTTCAAATAATGTTATCATCCCAGTGTTTTCAGTGTGGGAGAAAGTACTCAGGGCCTTCAAGTTACACACTATGAAAGGGAGAAACAAGTTTAATATTCAGAAACCTAAAGTATGTATCAGCAGCAGAATGGACCTAAAAATAAATGTTTTTTGAGTTCTGTGAAGCTTTGAGTATTTTGGATTAGTAGTACTGCTGTGTTTGTTGCATCATATTGCTGTAATTGTTTATATGCTTTATATATTCTGAGCTAAGTTGATCTATAGTGTTACATCATATTCTATAAGGATGTTATGTGTTTGTAGACTTTCAACCCAGTTTGACCCATTTAGCAGAAGCCAGCCTGTTTAAGGCTCTGATATCTATTCTGTATGACTTAAAGCAGTTATGACATGGTCTGATTTTCTCACCTAATAAAGGAATATTTAATACATCAGTCTACTCTTCATTCTATCAGAAACAGTTTTCACAACTCGTACATTTTGTTTTTACACATATATGTAAACATTGACCCAAATTTAGTAATGCCAACATATTAAACGAACAATATTTGTCTCATATATATAATACATCTATCTATAAACAGTCAAAGATATTTGTCTTTGAGTGAAGATTTAAGGTGATAGACAATTTAAATAAATGCAACTTGAATCTTTGACCCAGAGTTCAAGCTCACTGCTGTAATACAGTATATCCTGTAATATACAGTGGGGCAAAAAAGTATTTAGTCAGCCACCGATTGTGCAAGTTCCCCCACCTAAAATGATGACAGAGGTCAGTAATTTGCACCAGAGGTACACTTCAACTGTGAGAGACAGAATGTGAAAAAAAAAATCCATGAATTCACATGGTAGGATTTGTAAAGAATTTATTCGTAAATCAGGGTGGAAAATAAGTATTTGGTCAATAACAAAAATACAACTCAATACTTTGTAACATAACCTTTGTTGGCAATAACAGAGGTCAAACGTTTACTATAGGTCTTTACCAGGTTTGCACACACAGTAGCTGGTATTTTGGCCCATTCCTCCATGCAGATCTTCTCGAGACCAGTGATGTTTTGGGGCTGTCGCCGAGCAACACAGACTTTCAACTCCCGCCACAGATTTTCTATGGGGTTGAGGTCTGGAGACTGGCGAGGCCACTCCAGGACTTTCAAATGCTTCTTACGGAGCCACTCCTTTGTTGCCCAGGCGGTGTGTTTTGGATCATTGTCATGTTGGAAGACCCAGCCTCGTTTCATCTTCAAAGTTCTCACTGATGGAAGGAGGTTTTGGCTCAAAATCTCACGATACATGGCCCCATTCATTCTGTCCTTAACACGGATCAGTCGTCCTGTCCCCTTGGCAGAAAAACAGCCCCATAGCATGATGTTTCCACCCCCATGCTTCACAGTAGGTATGGTGTTCTTGGGATGCAACTCGGTATTCTTCTTCCTCCAAACACGACGAGTTGAGTTTATACCAAAAAGTTATACTTTGGTTTCATCTGACCACATGACATTCTCCCAATCCTCTGCTGTATCATCCATGTGCTCTCTGGCAAACTTCAGACGGGCCTGGACATGCACTGGCTTCAGCAGCAGAACACGTCTGGCACTGCGGGATTTGATTCCCTGCCGTTGTAGTGTGTTACTGATGGTGACCTTTGTTACTTTGGTCCCAGCTCTCTGCAGGTCATTCACCAGGTCCCCCAGTGTGGTTCTGGGATCTTTGCTCACCGTTCTCATGATCATTTTGACCCCACGGGATGAGATCTTGCGTGGAGCCCCAGATGGAGGGAGATTATCAGTGGTCTTGTATGTCTTCCATTTTCTGATGATTGCTCCCACAGTTGATTTTTTCACACCAAGCTGCTTGCCTATTGTAGATTCACTCTTCCCAGTCTGGTGCAGGTCTACAATACTTTTCCTGGTGTCCTTCGAAAGCTCTTTGGTCTTGGCCATGGCGGAGTTTGGAGTCTGACTGTTTGAGGCTGTGGACAGGTGTCTTTTATACAGATGATGAGTTCAAACAGGTGCCATTCATACAGGTAACGAGTGGGGGACAGAAAAGCTTCTTACAGAAGACGTTACAGGTCTGTGAGAGCCAGAGATTTTCCTTGTTTGAGGTGACCAAATACTTATTTTCCACCCTGATTTACAAATAAATTCTTTACAAATCCTACCATGTGGATTCATGGATTTTTTTTTTTCACATTCTGTCTCTCACAGTTGAAGTGTACCTCTGGTGCAAATTACTGACCTCTGTCATCATTTTAGGTGGGGGAACTTGCACAATCGGTGGCTGACTAAATACTTTTTTGCCCCACTGTATATATATAGCCCAACAATCATGTTTTACAGTCCCGTGGTCTCAGTCTCAGATACTCAACTAATCAAAGTGATGTCATGACAAAAATGAATGACCAACAAAACATTTTTCTCCTTTATTTCTGTCACACAATGCTGTATGAAACATTTCTTGCGGTTAGTATCATGGTTGCTAGGCAACCTGAACAGCGCGACGAAGCGTATACCATCCCATTTCACAAGCCTCTCACTTTCGCACTTCTCGTACTTATAGTATGCACCGTACGTAGTACGCGTAGTGCGCATACTTCAAGCGTGCAGACCCTGAATTGGCACACAGCCCCTGTCAGTTAGTTCTTCTTGTTGCGTCGTTTCTTGTGCATTTGGGTTCTAGCTTTCCAATCTAGGTTTCTGTTTGGTTAGCTTCAACTTCATGTTTTGCCTCTATGAGTCCTGCGTTTGGGTCAAATCCTGCCTGCCTGTACATGACATCAAGTTCCTGATGAGACAATGTATCATATCTTCACACAGACTAGACAGGTGTCTGTTATGTGAACCCATCTCTTTCCCATGCTTTTATGCCTATCCCCCCACGTGAATCACACCATCCAGACTAATCAATGTTTCATCTTCACACAGACCATATATATAGCTTGGTGTTTGCCTTGCACTCCTTTTACTCTGAGCACAATGAGTAGGCGACTGACTGTCGAAGAGGTTCTGGTCCGGGTTTTGGACAAGAGGGTACTGAAATTGAAACAGAGATAGAGCAGAATGGAAGAAAACACAGATTTTGATCCAGACTTTGAGGACTCTGACCAATCAACAGATGGAGAGGGAGAGGCACCTGAAGAACAGGCACCTGAGGAGACATTCCAGTCCAAGAGTCGACACTTGCTCTGGTCTTCATCCTCCCAGGACAAAGGAAGTAGAGCGGGAGTGGAAAACATCATAAAGATGACGCCAGGACCAACACAGCATGCGATATCTCGTGTGGATGACTTCAAGTCTAGCTCCCAACTCTTTTTTACGGAGATGCATGACCCGTCCTCTGGTGAAATGACAAACAGGTACTATTTTGGTAAAACCTTAAACAATTTTCATCTAATTAGACAGTGTCTAATTAGACACCTAATTAGACTTTGTGTCTCATTTGGTGTCTAATTAGTGTCTAATTAGTGTCTAATTAGACACCTAATTAGACACAGTTTTCCCTTCAGTCATAAACATTTAGGACAGGTGGGTGGCGCGCCCACCACTTATGTACAATCCAGGCCCTGAGGTGACAGTTGATGATTGCCTGGTTCCTTTCAGCGGTCGCTTTTCCTTCAAGGTGTACTTTCCAAGAGAACCAGGGAAATGTGGTATAAAGATCTGGTGAGCGTGTGACGCCAGAAGCAGCTATGCCTGGAATATGCAGGTCTACACAGGGAAACCCAGTACTGGAAGGGCAGAAGGAAACCAGGGCATGTGTGTTGTGCTGGACGTGACAACCGGTCTCCAGGGGCGTAATATCACATGTGACAACTTCTTCACATCATATGCTCTTGGTCAGAAGCTGCTAAAAAGAAAGCTCACCATGGTAGGGACAGTGAGAAAGAACAAGCCTGAACTTCCCCCTGCACTGGTATCAGCCAGAGGAAGAGAGGCACTCTCATCAAAATTTGGTTTCACTGACACACAAACTCTTGTGTCAAATGTTCCAAAGAAGAATAGAAGTGTCATCCTGCTGAGCAAGCTATACAAAGTTGTCCCTATCAGGACCACAGAGGACAGGAAGCCCCTTATGATCCAGGACTACAGCAAGAACAAAGGAGGCATTGACTGCCTTGATAAGGTAATGCAAAGTTGCATCCATTTTATTTTATTTTTATTTATGTGAATCATAGCACTTCATGCTGAGTTTGGTCTTTGGCTTTCCATTTATTTTCAGTGCATATTCGTGTTTTTTCATTGCCGTTATTTCATTTCTAATTCTATAAATTTATGTTAAACACTACTTTGAGACATTGTTCACAGTTAAAGAATGCTGAATATTAAATAATATAAAAATTTGGTCGTGAAAAATGGTTTTTGTGCTAATTTAAGACGACCAGTCAATTTTGACAGGGAACAATAAAGTAAGGGACGGGAAGTAAACTTTTTTTTCAAACCTTTGAACACATTCTCACTCACTAAAAAAACTTCGAACCATTGTTGCATAACTGGGGCGGATTTTAAACCTAACTTTAGCACAGGTGCTGCTTTTCCTTGCAGACAATGAAGACCATCCTGTGAACTGTTGCAAAGAATGATTGTGTCAAAAATAACATCAGTATGACGCATCGGGACACCAAAAGATTTCTAGTCTCATAATACATTTGATGACAGGGTATGTGTTTACTGGAAGAATATTTCTTTCTGTGCTATTCACCACACATCTTGACATGCCTCTGCATTGTGTCTGCAATGCTTTCACTCCTTTGTAAAAAAACAAAAACAAAATCATTGCACATGTATAGAGGGAGGAGTAGAACTAAGATCAAGAAAAAAAAGCAGGTGCATGTGGAGAGGTGAGGTTTTCATATGTCATGTCATTCTGTCAGGTAGAGGTCAGGTTTTTCCACACTAAACTGCCTCATCAATGTTTTTATAGACCTTGTTTTGTGCATTAGTGCACTGCCATGTTGGAACAGGAAGGGGCCATTCCCAAATTGTTTCCACAAAAAGCATGAAATGGTCCAAAATCTCTTGGTATGCCAAAGCATTAAGAGTTAATTCACTGGAACTAAGGGGTCGAGTGAAAGACAATGTGGGTAACTCTGGCCACACCATAAAAAAGGGCATTTAGAGCAGCTGAAATGAAAAGATTTCTCATACTTTGTTGTAGGAGAACTAAGCACAAAGGTAAAAAAAAAAAAAAACGTGGTTCAAGTTAAATTGCGCGCCACCAATAAAGCTATGGTCACACAAGACCAGATTCCAGATTAAGAATTGCAAGAAAGTCTGGCTCCTTGCATGCAAAATATGAAAAATGTGACACCAATAGATACACATATATTTTTTTTTTTTCAAGTCAAGTCAAGTCAACTTTATTTGTCAATTCTGCCACATGTACAGGACATACACAGAATAGAAATTGCGTTACTCTCAAACCCTAGTGATTAGAAAAATGCAAATAAAATAATTAAAAAGTAAAAATTTAAATAAATACAATACAATTTTACGTATAACAAAAAAAAAAGCTATGCAATATACAATATACAATATTTGTACTATAATTTGACTTTTAGACTTTAAAAATCCCTATCACTAAAGATATTGTTTTATACCTACACTGTTCTAGCTTGATAGCATAAAGCATGATAGTGTAGTATCACATCATAGTCACAGTGACATGCTAGTGGTGTAGTAGAATGTTATGTAGGAAGTTCTGTATGAAAGCAAGATGCCCAAGGGCTTAGCATGGTTTTCTGTTGCGTTTGAGTGTGCGTGCTTACAGCAACACCTCAGAGGAGAGAACTTTTTAAATTAGTTAACTGACTTGCAACTTAACTTGTATCACTAGTGATCATTTTGGTGTCATATTTTGACTGCAGTAAGAGATCATTTAAAAGTTTAGGTTCTTCTTTTCAGTGTATTAGCAACTCTTAAAAAAATTAAAATGCAAAGCCTGTTGCTGTGATGTTCCACCCTGATCTTCATCTGCTGACAGTGCTAGTGTTGGTCTCAGAAACACAGCTAGAACACAGTGTTCTAGTTTGTCAAATGTAATAAGATGAGTAACTATAGTACAAATGCCCATCCGTGCATTTTTCTGGTCTTTGCTGTTTGTGTTTTTTTTGTTGTTGTTCTCTCTCTGGTGAGGTAGAAATACTACCTCACCAGGCTTTCACTATGCCTACAGGTTGTCAAGGTACTGAGGAGGACTAACCCCTGAAAAGCAGGTGGCGCTGAAAACACCTCCATGCTTTGAGGTTATGTGCTACAGAGCTGGTTGAGGTGTTTACAGACATTTTTAATTTGTCCCTCACCCAGTCAGCTGTACCCACATGCTTCAGGTCCACCACCATAGTGCACCTCCCAAAGAAAAACAACATAACCGGTTTGAATGACTATTACCCCATCACACTCACTCCAACTGTAATGAAGTGTTTTGAGAGCATAGTCATGTCCATGTCCAAATGTGATAATTGCAAATACCTACTGTGTAATTTTCCCAGTCTTTCCAGTTTGGACATGTTTTCTTTTGTTTTTGTCTTGCTTTGTTACACCTACTCATTTCCGCATTTCAGCTGCAGCATGAAATGCTGTTTCATTCAATGTGTTATTATTCTGAGTCAGTGCTTCTCATTACTTTTAACCTTTTGACGTCATTAAACATACCATTCAACAGATCAAAAATATGTCATTCTTGTAGAAGAAGTAAGCACAGAGGTAAGAGGTAAAAAGGTGTGAATCCATTTAAGGTCTTTCAACAAAGCAACACAGGAAATAATGTAACTGTAGTTTTAAAAAAATATATAAACCAGTTCTTCTCTGGATGAAACCTGCATGCTCAACAAGCCCTAACACAGTCCTGATCAGTTTTAGGTTTTTTTTGTTTTTTACAGTAGTTTTCACTCCCAAAATGTACTGCTGCATGTCTGCCTCTCAGACATTTTTAGATGTGTTCCTTTGATAGTAGAAACTCCCTCATCAAGCTGACTGATTTCAAACCATTAATGTCTATTCCTGCGAGTAGAATATAAAGTCATTATTGAACACAGTGTTCTAGTTTGCCAAATGTAATAACACGAGTGACTATAGTACAAATACCCATCCGTGCATTTTCTGGTCTTTCCTGTTTTGTTTATTTGTTGTTGTTCTCTCTCTCTTTCTTTTCCATGTGCATGTTCTCACAAAGACTGCTGAACCCTGCGCTTAACTACAACCTTAAAAATCCTCTTTCGGTGTGTGATCTTGAATCAATACGTGTACTTGTTTAAACCGAGGAATTCGGAGATGATGGCTGTCAACACACAGCCAAAAAAGGTGTGCTACTACTTTGTGGGGGATGGAGCACGCAGGTGAATCATGCAAGGACATTTGTTTGCAGCTAAACTCCATGCCAGCTACAGAGCTAACTTGGCAGTGCATTTTTAAGGAGATTGTACAGTTGTAAATGTACCCATGGATATTGACCCTATTATATTATCTTCTAGGTTACTTGGGGGATTCTGTTGGTGTCCTGTAGTGTGATGAGAATATTAGGTAATACATTATAACACAGCTGTAACTAAGTGTATTTTCAATGTCATTTATATCGAATTTACATTGTGATTGTATTTAAAAGTATATTCACTAGAAAAAGTGGTTGACAAGTCAGGTTTTTACAGGGAAAAAAGAAATACTACCTCACCAGGCCTTCACTATACCTACAGGTTGTCAAAGTACAACAGTGGTGTAAAAGAGCTGCAAACCAAGCATGATACATTCTTGGTCCATCAAATATAGCTGAACAGCACAACAGCAACTGTGCTTTACTTATGGTTAACTTCTGCCACCTACAGTTTTTTATGAGCATTGCATGTGCATTTGGAGCAATGTAAATGTATTTACGTCAAAGAATGTAACTTAGAACTGCAGTAATGCAAAAGCCTTTGTGGACTGGACAGAAGAGAGGCAAATGGGATACCTGGGGGGGGGGGGGGGGGGGGGGGGGGGGTGAACCATATAAGAGAGTGAGTATGAGTGATCAACAATACAGTATCACACCCATTAAGTTTGCTCTTTAGCTTGACTTTAAGTCTAGCTGTAACAGGTCTAAAATTAAGATTTCGACTCACTTTCTATCCTCAGCCTTTAGATGTCAATATCTGTTGATCTGTTGTCACTATGTTTGAAATCTGCCGATATTTTCATTATAGCTTGCACTATTTCAACATGTGTTTAATAAAACTACTCATATAGTAACATATTTAATATACTGTGGTAACCAGGAAAAGGAAACAGCCAAGTTATCATTATCGTCACCAGTGAGTTGTAGAATTAGACTGCTGATTGAATAGAAGCACAAACATGACATCTAGTGGTGAACACAGTTACAGTGCATGACGCCATGTACTAAAAGGTCAATCGTCATTAGATTCCTCATGTTGTTTTTCTTACAAACACGCTGATCGTTTTTATTCTCTTGTACAAGTATGAAATGCTGCAGCAGTGGTCTCCAAAGTAATTCTTCATTTTGATTTTTTTTTTTTTAAAGCAATGTAAACTTTTATGTGAGGGGAAAAAGGGGAGTCTTAAATATCTTGATGCATGCTAAAGTCTTAAATGTTTTACTGCTCTTTAACATGACAGATAATGAAGTTTTGCCAGAAAAGCACATATACAGTACTAAAATATTGTCCAACACAAGGATGGTGTGACAGAGCAACACTAAGCTGTATGAGAAACTCATGTTTTACAAATCACTGTACCCAATGCATCAGCTGATTTTACTGAGATATAGATATCTATATATCCTTTTTGTTTAGTTGGTTTCTGTTTTTTCAGTAGAGATGGTCACTGCCCTCCAAAGTTCTCTTTTTAAGATTGGAGAATAGTAGGTGGACAGATCCATTTTGACTTCTAACAGCATGCTTTCAAAATACAGAGGTAATCAAATAGAACTGGAGATAGAAAACTAAAACAATGATCAAAATATGTTCTTAAGTGAAATACTGAGCGGTTAGTATTATTGTAGCCAGCATCCAGTTTCCCCTTTACCTGAAAGAAGGGCAAATCATAACATACCACTGTGCCACAATAAGCAAAAAAGGTAATGAGTGTTATTTGAATCATTTTAAATAAGTTAATCTCTTTTTTAAAAATTATTTTAAAAAATTAAGCAAATAAGCACAGAGTCAAAGATGTATTCAAGTAGCTTTATTTGTTAAAAACCAGAACAATTGACAAATAAGACTTCAAATTTCTTCTCCTTGAGCCGTCGATTCCAGGCTAGCTCATGAATGATGTGTAACAGACGATCTGAATGAAGGCACTCCATCTTAAGTCCAAGTATCATTCCCAACCAGTTCAAGTAAACAACCTCCTCTCAGCCTCTGTGGCAATCAATAACAGCTGAGTGTAGGATGTTTACATGAACTGAGTCTGAACAACTGAACACAAAACTACACTTTAAAGGAGCACAGTGTCTAAATCAGGTATGGATTTCAATGAATATTGAATAAAAAGGTTAACTTGGCAGTAGGGGGTAGCCAGCAGCCGCAAACATCAGACTGAAAGCTCTGTGGTGCAGACAGCTTCCAGTCGGGGATGTTTACAGCCCCAGACGACCAAGTGCATGTGGAGCCTTAAATGCAGATTATACAAACACTTTCCACCTACATTTGATCTGAAGATGCCAGCCCAGGTCCTTAATAGAGTTAAGGTCAGAAGGTTATAATGGCCACACTGTGGTTTTCCTTTTGAGCAACCAGGGAGCCTATAAAAGAAAAACCTTTCCATAGCATGTTAGGACATTGCCAAGTTGGGATCACAATACACCTATGAGGACATTTTGACACAATGAAGTGGGTCTAATCATCTCGCTACACAGTATTCCAGTTCCGATCCCTCTGCCTTATGCTTGGTGAGTTAGGTTGGTGTTTACCAATCATCTAGAACCCAATCCACCTGGACCATAGTAGCAAGGCTTTCACTGGTGGATCAAACAGTTTTAAAATTACAGATATCTGGTCTCTTGGAAACATGTTTTTATTTTGTTTATTAGAAGTCTGCTTTAAAAATATGGTTCATTTACTCCAAGCCCTTAAGCACTTTAGTATACATCCATGTTTGTGTGGAATACAGAATAGGCACCTACCATGCATGTCTTCTGGACAGACACAGGGAGCACATGTGTAACTCCACACAGTAAGGTGAAAAAGCAACAAAACTACACAATACACCCACCTTACCACCATTTCTCTATTTGACTCACACTTTCCCCAAGATTTTTATGAACCCTCTCCATTTTTCCAAAATTATATCCATGTTTTTCATGCCAGACACTGCACTTCTGCCACACTTTATCTTCTGAGAAATTGCACTCCCATTTTGCATGAGAAATGCAACTTGTTTAATTTAACTAGAGGTTATTTAATAACAAACACCTGGCAAACCAATTAGCAACCATGTCCAATTTAAAAGAGAATAAAAAACAAACAAACTCAGCTGTATCTGTTTAAATCCTACTGACATGTGACTGCATAATCATTTCAGCCATTAGACACAAAAGAAGAAGAAGAAGAAGAAGCAGCAGCATAATAATAATAATATTTGGAACACAGTTCACGCACTGGACCAGGAAGACATACTATGAAACTGTAGATGCTGTATGAAGCGAACGCTGACCAGATGTATACCCGTGTACAGTTTCGTGGCTCCTTAAAGAAAGGAAAAAAAGAGGAAAAATGAGGAGTAAAGTTAACATTTAATCTTTTCCGAAATACTTTAGTGCCAAGCATCCATAGAGCCTCGTGAATTAGCACAATGGTGCTCCTAGGAGAAAAACGACAACAAAACAAAACAACTTTGTCCCTCACTGTACTGCCTCAAAAGATTAACATGCCAGCCTGCTGTTTCACGCTGACTTGCGCCACAGGTTAAATTACATTAGCTACGAAACAGCTGTTTGGTGCCTTGTTATTTAGAAGCATATTGCGGTTTAACGCTACTGTAATGTCACTGAAGTAAACTTGCACTGCTGGTAAAGACTGTTGCAAGGCCAGCTACTGTGTCCTACCTAACTGAACATAGAAAAAGCTAACTTAAACAGCAAGATGACTGTTAGTAACAAACGTCAACTGCTTGTGAGGTAACCGGCATCTCTAGAGAACTGCTTAAAGTAACTTTGTGCTGCCAGGCGTCCTACCAGACTAAACAATATAATGTGGTAAGTGTTAGCACTAGCTAACCAACGACCTAGGCTACAGCTAGCTCGCTAGCTGCTGTTAGCTCGTCTGTGACCCTAACCTTGTGCCGTGTGACGTTCCCTTACCGGTATATAAAACGATTATCCCCGGACGAACGACACGACAGCATCCAGTGCAGGAAATTATTTTGTATTTTGAGTCAACCTGGTAATGTTCTGTGCTATTCTAGGAAGCCTGTTTAGTTTCCTTCCGTTTTCATTCACTTGTCTTTATTTTGACCTTTGGTTACTCGACACCAACATTGACGTCATTGTCATGGCAACACAGTCCCTCCTACCGCGAGCCCGGACAGACATACGGTAGTTACTTTTACGTTTTACGCTTGAAATATAGCCGTAATTAGCATCTCACTGTGAATGTAGTGTTTTTTGTTTCTAAAGAGTTGAACAGGCGCAAAGGAAGCTTAATTCCGGTTTGTTCGTGAGAAAAAGTAATGATAAAATAACAGAAAGACGAATATAACTAAAATCTGTTTAAACTGTTAAGTAAACATTCACAAATATGTTTAAACTACCAAAAGCAGAGTCATAGCAAAAAAGCCAGTTTGAATAATTGGATTATTTAGGCATCAGCAAAACTATTATTTTTGCAAGCCTGTGTTTTTTTTAACTACTTTGTTTTTTGCATACATATTTAGTAGGTTGTTGGTTCTATATTAGCAATTATAAAGGACAGGAGCCTCAAAATGAGATTTTGAATTCTAGCATTACCACACTTTGTTTTCTTTTTCTTTTTTTCTTTTGTTTGCTTTTCTCTTTTCTTCCCTCTTTCCTTTCATCCAAATCTGCAATGACTTTTGGAGGCCAAGAAAATACCATTGAACTGAAAAAATGTACTTAAAGCAAGTACTTAAGGCAATCAGTTGCTTTAATTTTAATTTTTTCATGTTTTCTGTGACATTCCCTGCATACTAGCATCGTGCACCCTGCTGTTATGTGCTGCATTGTCTCAGGGGCATCTTTGCACAGCCTGCACCTGGGGTCTTACCTGGTGTGGTACATGCTGTACAGGCTCCTGTCCCTTCATGATGGTTCCTGTTGTTGCGGCTCTTCTTTCTTAGGTTTCTGCAGCCTGAGTTATCCACTAAGCACATGATCAGTTGTGGTTATCTTCCTGATATACTCATGGATGTTTGTTGTTTCATCTTTAATATTGGTTTTGACACACTAGAATTTGGCCTTCTGCATAGCGTACAGTCTCATGATGCTGTATTTGGGGTGAAACACTCCATGCATGATAAGAAGGTTTGTTGTCTTGAAGTCAGTGACTTCTCTCTCCTCCTTTGGCCAGCTTATTATCCTAGCAGGGTATCTGATGACCGGCAAGGCATGAGATCTACCTAGATCTCAAGCTTGAACCACAACCAAAAACCGCCCACAGGGTGAGTGGAGAAAGTTTTATTTATAGATAGATAGATAGATAGATAGATAGATAGATATTATAGTGCCTTTTAATTAAAGTTGGATTGTGGATCTTGATCATTGTTTTTAATGTTTTTTGACATTTATAAAAGTATATGTTAAAGATTTTTTAAAAATTCCTAAGACTCAAATTTTGGCAATTGAAAGTCATCCATTTGAGCCCAGGGGCTTAGCATTTTCTTTACTTTTGTAATTCATTATGTGATATTTCATTTACATTAATAGTCACTGTGATTATTAGATTAGTTACCGATAAAGATTTACAGCCCTAATTCATATTTCACAAAGGCATCAAACATATTACACAAGTTTAGCTTTATTTAAACTTTGTTCAATAGTGCACATTGGTATTTATTCATCCAGATTACTGGTCTCAGCTCTGCCTTAGCTCCTAGTAGTTACTATTGCGCAAGTACTTGCTTGAGGGAAACCCTGAGTCCAGTCTAACAAAGTTATGCGGCCTGTCAATAACAGGCTTTCAATTGGAAAAAAAAAAAAAGCAGGGAAAAAAGAAGAAAGTGTTTTGAAAAAAGCAATATGGAAGCTACCTTGTAGCTCTGAGCATTCATCAACTGCTTATGCCTGTGGAATAATCTGTGATTAATCATTTAAGGTAGATGCTTTTGCCCCATTCATGTTTTCTATTACATCATGCCTGTTGACATATTTGATAAGCAGTGTGCTCATTAATCTAATTAGTGCCTTTAGCTACTTATGTTTATTCCATCAGATGGATCAGATCAGACTGATCATCTTTGCCTTAGCGTGTCTTTGTGTCCAGTCAAAGTGTAATGGATGTAATACAGCAATTCTTTAAGCATGATAGAGTTAAGTGCATTTTTAATTACATATAATCAAAGAGTGTAGATGAAAGAGTAAGTAAGGTCCTAGCAACTTCACATAATCCAAAAAGTAGTCATTACTCTCTTCAAGAGAGTGTGTTAGAAACTGCTTTGTGCAGTATCCTCCACATGAGGTCAGGCTAGTTCCACAAATCAACTAGCTTTTCATTATGTAATGGAACAAAGTTAGCTGAATTCTTGTGATATATTACAGGACGTATAGTGACTATTTAATATTCAAAGCCCATGAACATGTTGCAAGAATATTCAAAGTACCCAATCTTTGGTCAAAATTGTGAAGCAAGATCAGCGAATGCAAATTTCTAAAAATTATTTCTGAACCCATAACAATATTCATTATATTTCAGAGGGTAGTGGTGGTGGTGTAGCCTTCTTTATGTAACACTGCAAAAGACTTCTTAATAATTCATATAACGTATTGCAGTTATTTCTTATGAAAAAAGAGCAAGAGAGAGAGAGAGAGAGAGAGAAAATCCATCTATAACCTAACCAGGGAAATTGATTCCCTTGTCATTCTGTGTGGTCTGAAATTGCCCAGAGCTATTATGAGAGAGACTGATTTTTGCTGTGCAGTGGAGTGGAACAGTCTTGCCTTGTAGAGCTTTTTGTGAGATGTGAACAGATTCATGAGCAACAGCACTGCTAAAGAGGCATGTTATCATGTGCTCTCAGGCAGATATCCTAAACATTTTAAGCTTTTTAGAGTAATCTAACTGATCTGTGCTAAAACGTGCAATTCACACAAAGTCATTGGTACAAACACTTTCTGCATGTTTAACCAAACTGCATACAGCATAACTTTGACAGTTGTAAAAAAATAATTTCAGATGAGCAGAGGGGTGTACCAGAGGACCACAGGTATGTTCCTATCTGGGGCAACATGATGTTTTTCACCATGCTTCTGTGATTCTTTACTGGTTAATAGACCACCCACAACTTACTGTAAAAGTCAGTATTTTTGTGGCGTGATAAATAGAAGAATCAATACACGCTCTGATTAATTTTAAAGGTTTCTGTGAAATGTGTGTCTGGGTAGTTTTACTGGGCTGGAAATTACAAAGGTTATCAGCGCTTAAAAACGGATGCTTGCAGGCTGGATTGGCAGGTTTACAACACCTCGCCACATTGCCAAAATATGGATTGCTTTTTTTTTTTCCAGTATTTTACCTTGTAGCTACAATCAGAGTGTGCTTGACCCATAAACTAAGAAATGGGCATTCTTTCATTTTGAGTTTCTTCACCAACTTTGTTGTTGTGGTCTGGAAAAAAACAAACAAGCTTTTTGTTGTGTTTTTTGCTTATTTTCTGTCAAATATATGCCAATGCAATGGAGATCAAACACGGACAATTTTTCAAGTATGAACGTCATGAGCGTGGGTTCCCTCCGGGTACTCCGGCTTCCTCCCACCGTCCAAAGACATGCAACTTGTGGGGATAAGTTAATTGGATAATCCAAATTGCCACTAGGTGTGAATGTGTGAGTGAAAGTGAGTGCGACTGGTTGTCCATCTCTGTGTGTTGGCCCTGCGACAGACTGGCGACCTGTCCAGGGTGTACCCCGCCTTTCGCCCTATGACAGCTGGGATAGGCTCCAGCGCCCCCCGCGACCCTGAAAAGGATAAGCGGAAGCGAATGGATGGATGGATGGAACGTCAGTATACTTTAAGGAAGTGATCCCTGTGAGCAATAAACCACGTACACATAGTTCACCACTTAATGCATTTTGTTTACTCTCGGTTCTATATGATGTCAGTAAGAAGAAGAAGCAGCTCCCTTATTCAAAACATCACTACAGCAGGTAGCGCCGCCTGGCTGATTTGGCAGAGTTTTTGCCCTTCCTGATGTCAGTGAGAGTGGATGTATTAATAATCATGATCATAGTCATCTCAGGCACACAGCTCTGACTGAGCAAGGAAGCCCCACCCACTTACTTTCAAACCTTTTATTTGTGAGGGGCAGCAAATTAAGATGAGCTAAAATGGCTTTGAGAGAGAATGAAGTGGTAAAGCATTTGTACAATTTACGCTGATCCTGATTTAAATATATGTGCAAATTTTTGAAAAATGTAAGAAAAAAAATAAACATGCATAATACAACTCAGTGTAAGCAATGTCTGCAATAAACAAAGAGAATCATAAACAGAAACCATAACATTATGCTTCACTGGGAGGAACTGAAATCCAAAATAATGAACTGAAATCACTATGAGAGCAAGGAGAATCTAAAGAAATAGTGTCGGCTCAATAGCTGCATTTACATTCATCTAACTTCCTCTAGCCTTATTCAGCAAAGAAGGAATTATTTACTGGACTCAGCAGCTCACATACTGTATATGTTTTGAATAAACCATGTGAATTTGTTGGATTGTTAGCGACAAAGCAAGCAACCAAAAGAACTGCTCACCAGTGGTTTGCAACACTTCCTTTTCCTCTTCAATGACAATTTGTTGAACAGAAAATAATTTCAAAAAAATGTATGATTGTGTCAAGATTAGTGGTAAAACTGGCCATCGCAACAGTGTCTGGAAACAAATGTTTTGCCAAATATATCAATTCGTCTGTGGCAATTTCAAAAATTATCATAATTTTATTATAACTATTATTATTTTTTTATATTATATATTTTCCCATCTATTTTTATATACACGATCAAAAAGTGTATGCACCTGTGTGTTGTTTAGCCCCTTGATGAAGTCAGAAACTGATCACCAAACTCAGCGTGGGCACTTAGACTGCACCCTTTTTCGGCTGAAAACTATGACGTCAGTCTTGGAGGTGTTAATTCTCATCCCAGCTCCTTTACACTTGGCTGCAACCTGCCCAAGTGCAAGTCTGCCGTTATCACTCAATGAAGCCAATTTCCCCAGTGCAACTATAGAAATGTAAAGTGTTATAATGGCATAATTTTTTTAAGTTAATTAACTAAAGCTAAATCCCACTGTTGTACCATGTCTGAAAATACAGCCGTAAATGATTCCCTCATTTTCACATTCTCAGATTTGTTTAACTTCTTGAGAAGAACATCTACACACAGCTAAAAAAAAAAAAAAAATCCTGGTATTGACACCATGCGCAACATGTGCTAATTTATAAAGCATTGACATTCAATATCATAAACTCAAGACATCACAGCTGGATCCCATTTAACACACAGTTCATCAGATGGAAATACATCAGTCGTAACCTCAAATGATCGACAGAAGGGTGATGGACAAGTTTACTTGTTTTCCCCCCGATGCCTGAATGAGGCTAATATTGCCTGAGATGCTGACGAGTGAAGAATGCTGACACAGAATATGGATTTTTGTGATTTCTGAATATTTGGTTTAGGTATGAGAAAAACTGAAGATGAGTTTTCCATCTTACATTTGTATAACCCAAACATTCTGGCAGTAATTTTCCTACAGTTAGATTGCACTGGAGAACCAAAACAGTGTGTTCAGATCTCTGAAGCTGCCTGCAGAATCTGGCACCCAGATTTTAGCAGCAGATCCTTTAAGTCCCACAGGTAAAAGTTATAAGACATGTAGTAGCACATTCTCAACAACTCTTTCAATGGCTCGTTTGTCTCTGTTTGGACTGCTATCTGTAGTTTTTCATTACTATAAGGAGCATGCGGAAACGTTCGCCTATTAAGTGAAACCTTCTTAAGCAATCTGTTAAGTAGTACCATGTTTGTTTGTTTTGTTGTATTAGAGATAACAAAAATGAATAACCTTGGATACTCACATTAGACCACTATTGCCTTGACAACAAAAGCCTGAAATGACAGATCCAAACTGGTTCTCTTGTCCATTATATGTAAAACTCTTACAAGGCTGAACTTTTTGGGTATTTTAGCCTGACAATAATAGCTGACAAATCAAATCTAGAATCAAAACTGTATGGGGAAAGAGAAAAAGGCAAACACTGGCTTAACAGTAGGAAGTTGACTTCCTTGAGTGGCCCATATCCAAAAATCCATCCATCCAATTAGACAATGTTAGACTACAGTAGTAGCAGACTAAGAAGGTTTTTCCAGTTGTTGTTGTTTTTTCGGGGGTTTTTTTTTTCAAAACTCTGAAAACCTGCAAAGGAAGGTGCCCAAGACGCATTCTAATTAGATCCTCCTTTAGCAGAGAACTGGAAGTCTTGCCTTCCAGTTCTCTCTCAGGTTGTCTCAGTCTGATACAGCGGTGTAATGATCTGCTTGTCCATCTAACTCCATTTTAGCCTCACCAGAAAACTTGATGTCAGGGTTCAGTTTTCCCCAAAGCAAAGGTCGCTCTCCACCAGAGATGGGCAGTACTGGTTAAAAGTAACGCTTTGCTGTAATCCGATTACTTTTTTTCAAGTAACGAGTAAAGTAAGGGATTACTATTGCAAAAAAGTAATTAGATTACTGTTACTTGCCCGTAAGCACACTGCATTACTACTGTTTGTGGGAGTGTCTCATGACAATGACGTACGAACACATGACGTTCGTGGCAGCAAAAGACGTGTGTAGATCATCCATCCATTCGCTTCCGCTTATCCTTTCCAGGGTCGCAGGGGGTGCTGGAGCCTATCCCAGCTGTCATAGGGCAAGAGGCGGGGTACACCCTGGACAGGTCGCCAGTCTGTCACAGGGCTAACACACAGAGACACAGACAACCATTCGCACTCACATATTCACACCTATGGGCAATTTAGATTGACCAATTAACCTATCCCCACTACTGCATGTTTTTGGACTGTGGGAAGAAGCCGGAGTACCCGGGGAGAACCCACGCAAACACGGGGAGAACATGCAAACTCCAGACAGAAAGACCCCAGCCTTATGGTGGAATTGAACTCAGGACCTTCTTGCTGTGCGGCAACAGTGCTAACCACCGTGCCCTCATGTGTAGATCACTATTGGATGATATGGAGCACGGGAGAGAGTACGCAGAGTATGCAGGGTTTAGAGCGTGGAAGTACTGACATTACTTTGAGTTTGAGTCTGTAAAAAGTGACAAAAACATCAGCGTCCACTGTACACTCTACCTGGTAAAACAACTTCTTTCTGCAGCGAAAAATTAAACTTCAAATGTGAGCAAGTGCCTAGCAAGCCGGCACAGGAATATGATATTCACAGAGAAACCCCGGATCCCCCCACTGACATGAGACAATCCTCTACCTGTCCCACTCCTGCTAAAAAGGTGAAAATAGATTTAAAAGCGACAGGACTTAGTACCGCTGAATCTTTGATTGTATTTATTGCCGAATTTTACTTGTATCTATTTGAAAGACTGAGTGTCAACACAAAAAATATTTTATTTTATATGCTGGAATATGCAGAAAATGGGTTTAAATGTTAAACAAATTTCTTCCAGTCAGAGAGTGTTGCGTATAATTACATTTTTGTTTGATGCAATGAGCATAAAGTTAAAAGATTAAACAATTTTTAAAAAGAGACTTTTTCACGTGATTCAATTTTATATGATGGATTATGCAGAAAAAATAGAATTGGGCTGAAAGGTCTATTGCTTCCTAACGTATTCAGGTTGTGTTTCATATTTTTTAAAAGTAACTAGTAATGAAGGCACTAATTACTTTTGAAAATATGTCTTTAGTAAAGTAACGGGATTACATTCTTGGAGAAGTAATAAAATCATTTGTAACTAATTACTATTTTTAAGTAACTTGACCAACACCTCCACTAATTAGGAGGTTCTGACTCTAAAAATCTATCAATATAAAAGAGCAGTTCATGGCCACCCACCAAGAAACTAAATCAACTCCAAAAATTTTTCAGTAAAGTGAATTTCCCATCTAGTCAAAACGTTTCATTAGGACACTACCCAACTTGCTAACCTGGTCATTCTTACCTTTTTTGGGTATAATTTTTCTGGGGAATTCACATTAATCTATTTCAAAATGTTATGATTGTTTTCTGTGAACACTGGATGTACAGGGTGGGCCATTTATATGGATACACCATAATAAAATGGGAATGGTTGGTGATATCAAAGTCCTGTTTGTGGCACATTAGTATATGTGAGGGGGCAAACTCCTCAAGATGGGTGGTGACCATGGTGGCCATTTAGAAGTCGGCCATCTTGGATACAACTTTTGTTTTTTCAATAGGAAGAGGGCCATGTGACACATCAAACTTATTGGTAATGTCACAAGAAAAACAATGGTGTGCTTGGTTCCAATGTAACTTTATTCTTTCATGAGTTATTTACAAGTTTCTGACCACTTATAAAATGTGTTCAATGTGCTGCCCACTGTATTGGATTGTCAATGCAACCCTCTTCTCTCACTCTTCACACACTGATAGCAACAACGCAGGAGAAATGCCAGCACAGGCATCCAGTATCCGTAGTTTCAGGTGCTGCACATCTCGTATCTTCAGACCATAGACAATTCCCTTCAGATGACCCCAAAGATAAAAGTCTAAGTGGGTCAGATTGGGAATAGAATAGAATAGAATAGAATTCAACTTTATTGTCATTGCACATGCACAGGTACAGGGCAACGAAATGCAGTTTGCATCCATCCAGAAGTGCTTTAGTGATATAGGTATATTACAATATATATTAGCAATAGTATAGATATGTAAGTATATTACAGAAATGGGTCTATTATGGTATGTTATAATGTACACGGTATGAAGTATGTTGTGAATATTCTATAACTAAGTATGTACAGGCTGTAGTGAGTACAAGCTATGAACAGGATATAAATATGAAAAACTATACAGAATATGAAATAAATAACTTTACAGAAATCTGAGATATACAGCTATACAGAAATGGGAACTATGCAAGTTGTAAACAGTTGTAGGATTAAAGATTATTGAATGTACAGAATGATTATTTACACAGAGCTATACAGTAGTGCAGTTAAGATAAGTGAGGGTGTAGATAGTTTCTACAGAGGCTATATAAAGTGCTAGTGGTTGTGAGTGGTGGTTCACTCCATGTTATTATTGTGTGTTTGAGGGTACAGTTGTCCATTGTGTGTGTGTATGTTCAGTCCATGAGTTTAACGTGGGTCAGATGTCAGGAGGCAGAGTTCAGGAGTCTGACAGCTGTGGGGAAGAAGCTGTTCCGGTACCTGGTGGTCTTAGTCCGGAGGCTCCTGTGGCGCCTCCCAGAGGGCAGGAGGGTGAAGAGTCCATGTGATGGGTGACTGGGGTCTTTGATGATTTTCCCAGCCCTTTTCAGACACCGCTTCCTGTAGATGTCTTTTATGGCAGGAAGTGGTGCTCCGGCGAT
This sequence comes from Mchenga conophoros, assembly GCF_057382185.1. Taxonomy (NCBI): domain Eukaryota; kingdom Metazoa; phylum Chordata; class Actinopteri; order Cichliformes; family Cichlidae; genus Mchenga; species Mchenga conophoros. The sequence continues at coordinate 30,354,941 of NC_140546.1, read as the reverse complement.
GCGCTGGGCAGTTTTCACGACCCTCTGCAACGCCTTCCGGTCCGAGGCAGAGCAGTTCCCGTACCAGACTGTTATACAGTTGGTCAGGATGCTCTCGATGGTGCAACGATAGAAGTTCACCAGGATGTCTGAGGACAGGTGGTTCTTCCTCAGAGTCCTCAAGAAGAAGAGGCGCTGGTGAGCCTTCTTGACCAGCTTGGAGCAGTTGGTCGTCCAGGTGAGATCCTCGGAGATGTGGACTCCCAGGAACTTGAAGCTGCTCACACGCTCCACAGCCGTCCCCTTAATGTGGATGGGTGGATGTGGGTCAGCATTCCTCCTGTAGTCCACGATGAGCTCCTTGGTCTTCTCGGTGTTAAGCAGCAGGTTGTTTGTGTCGCACCACTCAGCCAGACGATCCACCTCCTCCCTGTAGGCGGCCTCATCGTTGTCACTGATGAGGCCAATCACCGTGGTGTCATCTGCAAACTTAATGATGGTGTTGGAACCATCAGCAGGTCTGCAGTCGTGGGTGAAGAGGGAGTAGAGGAAAGGGCTCATCACACAGCCTTGTGGTACACCAGTGTTCATTGTGATGGTAGATGAGCAGTGGTTATCCAGCCAGACATGTTGGGGGCGGTTGGTCAGGAAGTCCAGTAACCATTTGCAGATGAGGGAACTGATGCCCAGGTCTGTCAGTTTCCTGATGAGTTGTGAGGGGTGGATTGTATTGAATGCTGAACTGAAGTCTATAAACAGCATTCTGGCGTAGGTGTTGTTGTTGTCCAGGTGTGAGAGGACCCTAAGGGAGACCTTGGGGGCCATTCAACTGGCCCACGACGACCAATCCACTTTCCAGGAAACTGTTCATCTAGGAATGCTCGGACCTGGCACCCATAATGTGGTGGTGCACCATCTTGCTGGAAAAACTCAGGGAACGTGCCTGCTTCAGTGCAGAAAGAGGGAAACACATCATCATGTAGCAATTTCAAATATCCAGTGGCCTTGAGGTTTCCATTAATGAAGAATGGACCCACTATCGTTGTACCCCATATACCACAGCAAACCATCACTTTTGTTGTTCCAACAGTCTTGGAGGGATCCATCCAATGTGGGTTAGTGTCAGACCTATAGCGGTGGTTTTGTTTGTTAACTTCACCATTAACATAAAAGTTTGCCTCATCACTGAACAAAATCTTCTGCGTGAACTGAGGGTCCTGTTCCAATTTTTGTTTTGCCCATTCTGCAAATTCTGTGCGCCGATCTGGATCATCCTCGTTGAGATGCTGCAGTAGCTGCAGTTTGTAAGGGTGCCATTTGTGAGTAGGTAATATCCGCCGAAGGGATGTTCGACTAATGCCTCTCTCCAGTGACATGCGGCGAGTGCTACGCTGTGGGCTCTTGCTGAATGAAGCTAGGACAGCTACTGATGTTTCTTCATTAGTGAGTTTTCTTGCGTCCACATTTTGGCAAATCCAACACTGAAGCAGTTTCACAAAACTTAGCAAGCAGTTTTCTAACTGTAGCATGGGAGATGGGTGGTCTCGTAGGGTGTCTTGCATTGAAATCTGCTGCAATGACCCGGTTACTGCATTCACCAGATATCAACACAATTTCGATCCGCTCCTCACGTGTTAACCTCTTCGACATGTCAATGGCTGTGAACAAAGAGAAACTTGTAAATAATTCATGAAAGAATAAAGTTAGGTTGAAACCAAGCACACCATTGTTTTTCTTGTGACATTACCAATAAGTTTGATGTGTCACATGGCCCTCTTCCTATTGAAAAAACAAAAGTTGTATCCAAGATGGCCGACTTCTAAATGGCCATCATGGTCACACCCATCTTGAGGAGTTTGCCCCCTCACATATACTAATGTGCTACAAACAGGACTTTAATATCACCAACCATTCCCATTTTATTATGGTGTATCCATATAAATGGCCCACCCTGTATGCATGTTGCAGGAGAGCAAACTTGCTAAGCGACAGGCCTACCCTGAGGTCTGTTTGTTTCTTTCAACTGGGTGCAAGTTTAAAGAAGATCAGGCTTATAAGTCATGTTACAGCACACCAAAGCCCATCAAATCCAAAAGTTCAAAGTGAGCTTAGACAGCGTAGATGTAGTACTTTGACAGCTCTTATGAAGGATCAACTGGATTAAGGGCCTGAGTTTTAGGTAAAGTGCACCTTTGGTAAAATGAATGACTGTCGTATTTTTCCACCCATAGGAAGCGCTGCCTCATATGTGTAAGGGGGTGGTAACAAGTGTTTATCTAAAAGGAGAAATGACACCATCCAAAGGTCCCGTTTTTAAACATGAGCATGTATTCATTTTGGTTCCAATACATTTTTTTTTTGTTTTATTCAAGAAAAACAGAAGACTGTCATGATTTTGAGTAGAGAATTACAAGGCCTAGTCGGTTATTTTCATCGCTCTCTGCACTTTCTGCCATTTCCCCTCCACTCTCCTCTTTGCAAAAATGGTGTAAGCCACTTTACCACTCAGCTGTCAAGAGGGCAAAAATCCTAAATGAAACCACGTCCTTTAAAACAGTACAGCATTTATTCAATACTTGACTTCGGCTTAATGATGTAAATCAAATGAAAATCAATAAGTAAAGCTTCGTCTTACAGTGCTTATGGTATTACTCGCATGAACTGAATTAATGTGTCTGTGCTGTACTTTCCCAAAAGCTCAAAATAACTTACTGCCTATGCAGCTTCTCCACAATGGCCTTGGAGGATTTATGTTTTGTGTTAAGTAAGGCTGAAGCTACTCATGTTATCTCACTCCATCAATAGCAAATACATTAACAATATCTAGTCGCTGCAAGCACACTATTAATTTACCACGACCTGTCCCTACAGGGGCAGAATGATTGTTGGAGGCAACGAGGTGTATCTGTTTACCCCTCCCTGGGACACGGTGTCGCTGCTGGGGGATCAATGTCCATTGAGCATGGATGAGGAGGGGGCAGGCAGGCAGCCAAGCAGCCGGCTGGAGGAAGCCCTCAACCTCAGCTCAAATGACGCTGTCACCTAAGAGTTCCCAGCAGGCCTTGCAGAGACAGAGAGTTATGTGCTGCCTGATGCTGGAGCCATGTCCTCTCACACAGAAACATGGGCCTTTGTTCCTCAGAGGTTGAAGAGGACACAAGTAATAGATATTGCAAGCTCCGGTTCATGACAGGAAAAACCCAGACTGCCACCGACAGTTAACTGTCAGTCAGATATCTTGACATTTATCATTGGGAGAAGTGCAGTAGCTCTCATTCTAAGTAAGACTGCCTGACACTTGAAAGAAGAAATGGTGCCTTTTTCTTCCCGTGAATCAAACCTAATACGGTAGAATTGAAACGGAGGAGGAAAAAAAAAATTTAACATTTTGAGAAGGAATTCAGTAATGACATTATTTATTCTATGCACCTCTATAGGAAGGGGAGGTTTCGTGGTGTCTTAAGAGAATTTTGAGAGAAGGTTCATGTCACACTGGTCTTTTTGGTGATGTCCAGCTTCTTATGTGATAATGCAAGGTCTTGAGCTGTTGGAGACTGCTAAATGGGGAGGAGGGGTTAAGCGCCATCCTCAGGCTGTGTCCCAATTAAGAGACCGCACGCTTGAAGTGCGCGCACTATGCGTACTACATACAGTACGAGAAGTGCGGAAGTGAGAGGCTTGTGAAATGGGACCGTCTAGCCTTCGTCGCGCTGTTCAGGTTGCCTAGCAACCATGATACTAACCGCAAGAAATGTTACATACAGCATTGTTTGACATAAATGAAGGAGAAAAAATGTTTTGTTGGTGTCATGGTCCTGGGTCATGTGACCCAGTATTCTGAGTTTCTTGATGTTTTTGTTATTCCTTTCAGTCTAGTTTCATTTCAGTTTATCTAGTTACATTCTGTCATGCCTAGGTTACAGTTTTAATTCATGATTTATCAAGCTCCCCATTTGTCTCATCACTGCGTGAAGTTTTCTGTGTTAAGTCTACGTGTGTTTATCGGTCATGTTTCATGTCCAAGTTTTCTTTGTTTGTCTAGTTCGAGTCATGTCTGGGTCTCGTTATGTTTCCCGTTTTATTTTGAAGGATCCTTGTGTTTTTTTGTTTATTATATTCAGCTTCACGTCCCCTGTCCTGTCATTATGTTAATTGTTGTCAGCTGTTTTCCCCATGTGATTCCGCTTCCCCTGATCATTCCTCATGTGTACTTACTCCGTGTGTTTCTGCTCAGTCGGTGTCAGATCATCTGTTAACCTCACCACAGTTTTCATAGGTTTACCTCATTGTTTCACTGTGTGTCCTAGTTTACTCAGTGTTCATAGTTTTGTCTTAGTTCTTTCACTGAGTGTCCCAGCCTTCTGTTAACACAGTGTCCATAGTCTCCTTAGTTTCCCTAGTTTCATGTTTTTTCTTCTGCAATCAGCCAATAAAGGCTCGCTTTATTTTTGAAACTACGTTTTGTCTCCACCGTGTCTTCGTCTGGGTCTACCTCATTCTTCACACTGGTGCACCCCGCCGTGACAGTTGGTCATTCATTTTTGTCATGACATCACTTTGATTAGTTGAGTCTCTGAGGCGGAGACCACAGGACTGTAAAACATGATAGTTGGGCTTCATGTCTGTACTGAACAGTCATTTCGTTCATGAGACTGTCATTTCGTTCATGAGACTAAAGTCATCTCACTGTGGTAATGTAAATATAATATGGCCAATATTATATGTAGTGTCAGATTAGTATGATATATATATATATATATATATATATATATACCGGCATGCCGGCTCGGACGTCGCCCGGATCAACAAGGTCCGCGTCAGGTGTTGAGGAACCAGGGCACCCTGACGAAAAGTGGGCTACTGGAACAAGAAGGCATCGGTGGGCAAGAGACGAAAACAGGGCGTTGTTGGAATGCTACTACGCAAGTAACCCCAGCGGCAGGGGCTACATGAATAGGATGACGGACCTATGGATTCTTCGATACCCAACATCCACAATGACGGCGAAACAACTAGTAGCTCAGTGTTCCAACATTCGAAAGAAGGGACTGCTCTCACAGCTAGAGATTGACGAGGTACAACACAAATGCTATGGCAAGGAGGAGTCAGGACGCCAGGTCAGGGGGGAGATATCATCACCCCCACCCGAGATTGGGTACATAGCCCCAAGTGCGATAGGAGAAGGATCGTTGAGTGCGAGAGGAACTGACCTGAAAAATAGGATAATGGCCAAGCTTGAAACCTGGATCCCCCGTAGCCGGTTACCAAGATTACGTGAAGTACCCTCAGAAGGTCTGCTAGATGATGTTAATGCAGCACTACGGACAATACCTACAACCACGATTACCGACACTAACAAGCTGATCTACAATACGGCAGCAGTGATCAGTGAGATGCTTGGCTACAAGTTGAACAGCCACAAGGGGCAGTACCCTCCATGGAGAAGGAGGCTAGAGGGCAAGATCAAAGTAGCACGGAGGGAGGTTAGCCAACTAACGGAGTTGCAGAAAGGTGCGACAAAGAAGGTGCATAAGAAATACAGCAAGCTGTCCATACCTGAGGCCTTGGAAACTGCCAAGCAAAGACTCACAGCCTTGGCCAGCCGCTTGAGGAGGTACACCAGAGAGATAGAAGGCAGGAGAATAAACCAGCTGTTCTCCACAGAACCAGCAAAGGTGTACTCTCAGTGGCAAGGGAACAATAATAAGAGAACAGCACCACCAAGGCTGGAGACGGAGCAATACTGGAAGAGCATATGGGAGAAGGACGCAACCCATAACGGCAATGCTCAGTGGCTAGTGGATCTGAGGGCAGACCACAGCGACCTCCCTGAACAGGGTCCAGTAACCATCACAGTGGCAGATATCCAAGAAAGGGTCTCCAGTATGAAGAGTTGGACAGCACCAGGGCCCGACATGGTTCACGCCTACTGGCTAAAGAAGCTGACTGCACTCCACGAGCGTCTGGCAGCACAAATGAACCAGCTGCTAGTTAACGAGAGACACCCGGAATGGCTAACCGAAGGCCGGACGGTCCTGATCCCCAAGGACCCCAAGAAGGGACCGGTCCACTCCAACTACCGACCAATAACCTGCCTCAGTACTACATGGAAGCTCCTGTCAGGCATCATATCGGCTAAGATGAACAGGCACATGGGTCAATACATGAGTGGGACACAGAAAGGAATTGGCAAGAATACCAGAGGCGCAAAACACCAGCTACTGGTAGACAGAACAGTCAGCCGAGACTGCAAGACCAGACTGACCAACCTGTGCACTGCCTGGATTGATTACAAGAAGGCCTATGACTCAATGCCCCACAGCTGGATACTGGAATGCCTAGAATTGTACAAGATCAATGGGACCCTAAGAGCCTTCATCAGGAACTCAATGGGGATGTGGCGTACAACACTAGAGGCCAACTCCAAGCCCATAGCACAAGTCACCATCAAGTGCGGGATCTACCAAGGAGATGCTCTGTCCCCACTGCTGTTCTGCATAGGCCTGAACCCCCTCAGTGAGATCATTAACAAGACTGGCTACGGATACCGACTACGGAACGGAGCAGTTGTCAGCCACCTCCTGTACATGGATGACATCAAGCTGTATGCCAAGAGTGAACGAGACATCGATTCACTGATCCACACTACCAGGCTATACAGCAATGACACTGGAATGTCGTTCGGACTGGAGAAGTGTAGTCGGATGGTATCAAAGAGAGGGAAGGTAGTCAGAACTGAGGGGATTGAACTACCAGAAGGCAACATTGCAGACATAGAGGACAGTTACAAGTCCCGAGGTCAAAATGGGAGATGCCCCCAAGGGTGGTGGAGAATGACCGAGCTAAGATCCTGTGGGACTTCCAGATACAGACGGACAAAATGGTGGTGGCTAACCAACCGGACATAGTGGTGGTAGACAAACAGAAGAAGATGGCCGTAGTGATCGATGTAGCGGTTCCGAATGACAGCAATATCAGGAAGAAGGAACACGAGAAGCTGGAGAAATACCAAGGGCTCAGAGAAGAGCTCGAGAGGATGTGGAGGGTGAAGGTAACGGTGGTCCCCGTGGTAATCGGAGCACTAGGTGCGGTGACTCCCAAGCTAGGCGAGTGGCTCCAGCAGATCCCGGGAACAACATCGGAGATCTCTGTCCAGAAGAGCGCAGTCCTGGGAACAGCTAAGATACTGCGCAGGACCCTCAAGCTCCCAGGCCTCTGGTAGAGGACCCGAGCTTGAAGGATAAACCGCCTGCAGGGGCGTGCTGGGTGTTATATATAAAAAACATAGCGTAGTGGTTAGACTACACGCCTTTGGGTTAGACTACACGCCTTTGGGACAGAGGATCGCAAGTTCGATTCCTGCCTGGGGCGTCTGTATCCAGTAAGGGTCCTAAGGCTAGACCCCCTATGCTAAGCAAGCCTACCGCAGACATGAGCGAGACAGATAAATATGAAGGCATGCCGGCTCGGACGTCGCCCGGATCAACAAGGTCCGCGTCAGGTGTTGAGGAACCAGGGCACCCTGACGAAAAGTGGGCTACTGGAACAAGAAGGCATCGGTGGGCAAGAGACGAAAACAGGGCGTTGTTGGAATGCTACTACGCAAGTAACCCCGGCGGAAGGGGCTACATGAATAGGATGAGGGACCTATGGATTCTTCGATACCCAACATCCACAATGACGGCGAAACAACTAGTAGCTCAGTGTTCCAACATTCGAAGGAAGAAGGAACACAAGAAGCTGGAGAAATACCAAGGGCTCAGAGAAGAGCTCGAGAGGATGTGGAGGGTGAAGGTAACGGTGGTCCCCGTGGTAATCGGAGCACTAGGTGCGGTGACTCCCAAGCTAGGCGAGTGGCTCCAGCAGATCCCGGGAATAACATCGGAGATCTCTGTCCAGAAGAGCGCAGTCCTGGGAACAGCTAAGATACTGCGCAGGACCCTCAAGCTCCCAGGCCTCTGGTAGAGGACCCGAGCTTGAAGGATAAACCGCCCGCAGGGGCGTGCTGGGTGGTTTTATATATATATATATATATATACCAAAGGAGGAGATAGAAGCCACTGACATAAAGACAAGAAAGCTCCTTACCATGCCTGGAGGGTTTCACCCCAAGTCCAGCACCCTGAGGCTGTACGCTAAGCGGAAGGAAGGGGACTGGTGAGTGTCAGCACCACAGTCCAGGATGAGACAAGGAACATCCAAGAATACATTGGGAAGATGGCCCCAACTGACCGAGTGCTCAGTGAATACCTCAGGCAGCAGAAACCCAAGAAAGAGGAGGGAGACGAGGAACCATCATGGAAGGACAGGCCCCTGCACGGTATGTACCACCGGCAGATAGAGGAGGTGGCTGATATCCAGAAATCCTACCAGTGGCTGGACAAAGCTGGACTGAAAGACAGCACAGTGGCACTAATCATGGCAGCACAAGAACAAGCTCTGAGTACAAGATCCATAGAGGCTGGGGTCTATCACAGGCAAGACCCCAGGTGCAGGCTGTGTAAAGATGCCCCAGAGACAATCCAGCACATAACAGCAGGGTGCAAGATGCTAGCAGGCAAGGCATACATGGAATGCCATAACCAAGTGGCCGGCATAGTATACAGGAACATCTGTGCCGAGTATAACCTGGAAGTCCCAAGGTCAAAATGGGAGATGCCCCCAAGGGTGATGGAGAATGACCGAGCTAAGATCTTGTGGGACTTCCAGATACAGACGGACAAAATGGTGGTGGCTACTGCGCAGGACCTTCAAGCTCCCAGGCCTCTGGTAGAGGACCCGAGCTTGAAGGATTGACCGCCCGCAGGGGCGAGTGGGGAATTTATTTATTTATTTATTTATATACATATTACAGGATATATTACAGCAGTGAGCTTGAACTCTGGGTCAAAGATTCAAGTTGCAGTTATTTATATTGCCTATCACCTTGAATCTTCACTCAAAGACAAGTATCTTTGACAGTGTATATACAGATGTATTATATATAAGAGACAAATATTGTTCATTTAATATGTTGGCATTATTACATTTAGCTCAATGCTTACATATATGTGTAAAAACAAAATGTACGAGCTGTGAAAACTGTTTCTGATAGAATGAAGAGTAGACTGATATATTAAATATTCCTTTATTAGGTGAGAAAATCAGACCATGTCATAACTGCTTTAAGTCATAAAGAATAGATATCAGAGCCTTAAACAGGCTGGCTTCTGCTAAATGGGTCAAACTGGGCAGAAAGTACACAAACACATAACATTCTTATAGAATATGATGTAACACTATAGATCAACTTAGCTCAGAATATATAAAGCATATAAACAATTACAGCAATATGATGCAACAAACACAGCAGTACTACTAATCCAAAATGCTCAAAGCTTCACAGAACTCAAACAAACATTTATTTTTAGGTCCATTCTGCTGCTGATACATACTTTAGGTTTCTGGATATTAAACGTGTTTCTGCCTTTCATAGTGTGTAACTTGAAGGCCCTGAGTACTTTCTCCCACACTGAAAACACTGGAATGATAACATTATTTGAACATTACCTAATAAGACTGATTCAGGACAGACAAATAGTTATTGTAAACTTTGCTAGCAGTCCTTCACAAACAGTGACGACAGGATACAGCGCAAATTGTTAGCAGAGGATGCACTAACACTTGAAAAGGCACTGAAGTTTGCTCAAGCAATGGAGGCTGCTAATAGAGACATTGTGGACTTGAAGAGCATGATGGAATAGTCCCGATTCAATAAAGGATTAGGAGCGGTGAACAAGATGGAGGACTGCGGCTCGACGTCACAACAAGTTGTCAGGAAGTGCTACAGATGTGGAGAGATAAATCATATGGCCAAGGACTGCAGGTGTGTTTTAGAAAAGTGCCACAACTGTGGTATGGTGGGACACATAAAAAGGGTCTGCCGAATGAAAATGGAACAAAAAGGAGGGCGTGGCAGACAAGGTAAACAAGCACATTTCTTAGAAGAGGAGAATGTGGAGAGTGAGGAGGAAGGAGCTGAACATGCACCACATAAAGGCAAGTAGTGTGACTATGTATAATGTGCATGAGGAGATTAGTATCCCAAGGGAGGAACCCATCAGACAGAAACTAAAAGTAAATGGACAGAATGTGACATTTGAAGTAGACACAGGCTGTGGCTACACTATCATGTCGAAGGTAGAGATGGGTACCGGTAATGGCACTGGTTCTGACATAAACGGTAGTAACCAGACCGAAAAGCAGCGCACATTTCGGTGCTTTATTTCGGTGCTTTTTTTTCCCTGAGATGTCATTCACTTTGGATTCCAGCCAATCATTTTACCTTTGCAAGCGTAGTAGGCAAGCCCAGGTACGTACGTTCTTTTAGAGCAGAGCTGCAGATTAAAAATGCCCAAGGCAAAGCAGTCAAAAGTCTGGCTGTACTTCACAGCAAAAGATGCAAACTCAGCAGCCTGCAACAAGTACTTTAAGGTGATACTGTGCAAAGGAGGTAACACCTCGAATCTGATGAAACACCTGGCGATGTATAGCATTTTGTTAAAAGCCGAGAAATGCGCTGTATTTGATAGCTTGCTGCGAGACCTCACATCTACTGCAGGTGTGGTGCCTGTTATCGGACCTGGAGTTAGCAACATCCCCCAAGAACCCGAAGAGTAGAGTCCTGGCCCCTAGCCCTGCCAGTGTAGCAGAAATGATGACGGGTGATGATGGCAGCAGCAGCCGTTCTTCTCTGCGTGAGTAGCTTAATGTTGTCCGTGTGTAATTTACGTTGAGTAGGCTAACCACGTTATTACATTAATGCACGTAAGGTGAACTAGCAAACACTGTCGTAGTTACATGAGGCTGTCTTCTTGTTTGATGGCAGATACTCCCTTCACCCTGGCCAAAAAGGCTAAAATGACCAAAAAAAAAAGTGGAAAACAGCTAAACATGAGAGGTTTTTGGACAAAGTTTTTGTTTTCTCCATTGATTAAGCACTGCTTCCAAGAGTGATACCATAAATCCCGTATAGCTGCAGAAAAGGCTAACATTGTTATCTTTTTACAAAAAAACAGCTGAAGGTGAGAGGTTTTTGGACCAATTTTGTGTTCTCCATCCTTTAAGCACTGGTTCGGGCACCGTTTAAGCGCCGGCACCGTTTCAAAAGTACTGGTTTTGTACTGGTATTGGATAAAACCTAAATGCTACCCATCCCTAGTCGAAGGAGACATTTAAAAAGCTTTTTGAAGGCAGTAAGGCACCCAAAGTAAGCAAGTGTGGAATCAAACTGAGAACATATAGAGGCCACAAGGTACCCGTGTGGGGAGCAGCCCACGTGCAGGTGGAATTCAGAGACAGTAAAAAGAAACTGGACATGGTGGTGGTTGAAGGGGCTAGAACTAGTTTGATGGGTCGGGGGGGGCCTTACAGCGGATACTGGCCAGACATGAAACAGTGTTTAAGGACGAGTTAGGGACGCTGAAGGGGTTTGCAGCAAAGATAACTAATGCGTTGACTAGTCTAAACCCCTTGTTTTGCACAACAGAATACGGCCTCCCGTCTGCAGCTAAACACCTTAATAGCTTTTGTAATGGTTTTAGCCCGGTCGGACTGGGCAGCAAAGGGCTGCTTAAATACCACAAACTCCTCTGCTCCTCCACTTGGACCGCTAGCGCTGATCATAGCTATCGCTTGACAGAATGACCACGCGCACCATACACGTACTTTTTTCTTCTTTTTTGAATCTTCAGATCACGTGCGTGCCGAACCGTGGAGTGGGATCGGTTAGGATTACGGATCAACCGTGATCCGTTGCACCACTACTGGATGATATCATTCTGACGGAAAAGAATGACAAAGAACATCTTCAGACACGGGATGGAGTGCTGCAACGGTTGGAGGAGGCGGGCCTGCGCATTAAAAAGGAGCAAATGTCAATTCTGACATTGAAGACAAGGTGAGGTCCTGCAGTACATGTCAAGAACATAGACACAGGCCTCAAGAGGCACTGCTACACCCCTGGGAGTGGCCGGAGAAGCCATGGAGAAGAATACATATTGATTATGCTGGCCCATTTTTCGTAAGTGTACAAACTAAAGAGTTCATGACAAAGAACGGAATCATTCACGTCACCTCCCCTCTATCACCCGGCATCAAATGGGTTAGCGGAAAGAGCAGTGCAAACGTTCAAAGAACTCATGAAAAAGAGTACCGGAGACACACTGGCAACCAAGTTAAACAGGTTTACCGAACCACACCACAGTCCACAACGGGGAGGTCTCCCGCTGAGTTGATGATGGGCTGGAAGTTGAGGTGTACTCTTGATCTCATACACTCTGACTTGAAACAGAAAGTGACCGCAAAACAAGATAGCCAAAGACTGTATCATGATTGACATGCCAAGGAGCCCACGTTTGTTATTGGAGACACAGTATATACCAGAAACTATGGCGGAGGACCCAAATGGATACCAGGACTTATACAGGAGATGACGGGGCCTGTTTCCTACTTGGTGATGCTGGGCAATGGGACAGTGGTCAGCTGTTTGCCCACCTGGAGCCGTACCTGTCAGTAGGAATGCCTGAAGTCCACCCGGGCGAGCCCACAAAAGCAGCACCAATCATCAGCGCTGAGGCAGGAGAAAATGGTGAGAGAAACATGGAGGTGCAAGTTACACTAGTGGTGAAGCCACACATGGAAAATAGTGATTCACAGGAGTCACCAGCCACTGGGTTATGGCGATCACAAAGAACCAAGACACCTCCTGAGCATCTGAGAAACTTTGTGCTGTGACTGAGAATAAGAAGAAGGAGATTATGGTGAACTGTTATAGTTTTATCTAAAACTGTCGGACTAAAGGTTCATCATTACGGGGTGTTGTGTGGTGTTAGTTCAGCAGGCATTACACACACATGCAGGTAGGAACAGAAGATTACCGGAGATGACTCCTTTCTTTATTTTTCTTTTTTCTTCTTCAAAACCACAACCAGAACAACATACTCACTAGTGCCCTCTAGCGCTTCTGGTAAATGCATCTACAGAACAAATGCAATAGTATGTGTGGACACAACATCTCCCCCTTTGAACAAGGATTTCTTATGTGAACCTGACTTCATCATTCTGATGTATGTCACCTAATACACGTTTAACATATTTCACATTACTCAGTAACATTCACTTTCCCATGACAAAGTCTTGGGTCCAGCAAGGTGGGTTCCTCATCCTGGTGGGCCTAAGCCTACTATCAGACTCAGAGTTAGATGCTAGATCAGTTCCTGGTTTATGACAGTCCATTGTTGTGTCAGAATCAGTACCTGCGTTCAGCTCTGACAGAGCCGATAAGTGTGAGGCGTTCCAGGTCCGTCCATCATCCAGCAAATAAGTGTTTGGTCCTTTCCTTGTCATGACAGTCCTTGGTTTGGAAAACTTTAACTCGCCTTTCTTTACCTTCCACGGCTTCCTAACCTGTACCTTGTCACCAGGCTGAAAGTTGGATGGTTTGGCGTGTCTGCGAGCATCAGTGTATTCTTTCATTTTCATTTGCTTATTCTTAACTCTTTCGCACATGGTATGCCTCTCTGTCTGAGGAACAGGCATATCCATTACCTGTAACTTTGTTCTCATTCGTCGTCCATGGAGCAGTTCTGAAGGGGAAACTCCAGTTGTTGAATGAGGGGTTGCTCTGTAGTCCATCAGGTAAGTTCTCAGGAACGATTTCCAGGGTTGTCCTTGAATCGAGGCAGTCTGTAGGCAGTCTTTAATGCATCTATTGAATCTCTCAACTTCCCCATTAGCTCTTGGGTAATACACTGAGGATCTCAGGTGTTGGATTCCCCTGCTTTTCAGGAAGTCAGGGAACTCAGCAGAGAGAAATTGAGAGCCATTGTCACTTATCAGTGTCTTTGGATTCCCTTCACGAGAGAAAACTACCAAAAAGGAATTGAATGATAGTAGCCGCATCAGCTCGGGGAGCAAAAGCTACTTCAGGCCACTTACTAAAGTAGTCTACCAATGTGAAGGCAAATCTACAGTCAGAAGGGGCTATTTCAAAAGGGCCTATGATGTCCACAGACACCTTTTCCCAAGCAGCAGCTGGTAAAGGAATGGGTTGGAGTGGAGCATCATGGGTGACAGTGGACTTGTCATTCTGTCTGCACGTTGCACAGTTCTTTATCAGTGTCTCTATGTGACAATCCATTTTGGGCCACCAGTACAATTCCCTCAGGCGTTGTTTGGTACGTACAATGCCTTGGTGAGTTTCATGAGCTATATCAGTGAGTTTTTTCTGCAACAACTCAGGCACTAGCAATCGATGTGTACCTCTGATGATGCACTCGTTCAAGACCGCGAGTTCATGGCGGATTGGGAAGTACAGCTGTAAGTCAGGTTCCAGTGACGTCTTCCTTGCAGGCCAGCCTTTCTGTATCTGCACACGGAGCTTTGTGAACACTGGACAGGCTTTGCACTCTGACTGGAAGTCATCCTCAGACACAGCACTCAGATCAGTGAGGATGGCTGCAACTGACTCCACATCCTCTGCACATGCCATGTCTGTCTCGGAAAGTGGGAGCCTAGAAAGACAATCAGCAACATGGTTCAATGACCCAGTTCTATATTCCACTTCATAGTCAAACTCCAACAGGCGAGCTGACCATCTGGCTATGCGTAGACCAGCTCTGTTATTGCCCTTAGTAGTCAGCAGTGTTGTAAGTGCTTGGTGATCTGTTCGTAGGAGGAATTTTCTGACCCAGAGCCATGTGTGCCATTTTTCAGCAGCCCAGACGCAAGCTAGAGCTTCCTTCTCAACGATTGAGTATTTCCTCTCTGCATCAGACAAGCTGCGAGATGCAAATGCAACAGTATGTTCTGCATCATTACTGTCAAGTTGAGTCAAAACAGCACCTACACCGTAGTCTGAGGCATCTGTTGAGACTATGGTTGGCTTACTGGGGTCGAACATCACCAGGGCAGGGCTGTGCACGATTAACCGCTTGACTTGATCAAACGCTGCTTGAGCTGCTTCGTTCCAGTGGAATGAACAGTCCTTATGCAGAAGAGCTCTCATAGGTTCAACAACAGTCGCGTAATTTGGCACAAACTTGCTGTACCATGCACTCAAGCCAAGAAATGAGCGCAGGGTTGCAGGATCAGTAGGGGGCGGAGCATGCAGGATGGCAGTGACATGAGAGTCATCTGGCAGCAGACCTTCTGGACCGATCTTTTGACCCAAAAAGCTCAGAGTAGTTTGACGGAGTTGACATTTGTCAACATTGAGTTTCAGTCCTGCATTGTTGATTCTGTGTAACACAGCACGCAAGTTGGCCTCATGTTCAGCTTCTGACGTTCCGTATATGATGACATCATCAAGGTAGCATTGCACCCCTTTCTGGCCGCGTAGGATTTGTGTCATCATCTTTTGGAAGGCTGCAGGTGCTGAACTCAACCCATAGGGAACTCTGCAGTACTGGTACAGTCCTTCATGTGTAATGAAAGCAGTGAGCCCTCTACTCTCTTCATGTAGTTTCAGCTGATGGTAGGCGGATTTAAGATCCAGGGTGGAGAACATGACAGCCCCACGCAGCTCAGACAGTATGTCCTCTATCAGTGGCAAGGGATGACTGTCAGCGACCACCGCTTTGTTAGGTTCTCTCAAATCAACGCACATGCGTATGCCACCAGTCTTCCTTCTAGTGACTACAATCGGGGAGACCCATTCAGATGCATCGATTTTCTCTATGATGCCATGTTCCTCAAGGTTCTTGAGTTCTGCGGAAACAGCATCACGGACTGACAGGGGTAAGCATCGAAGTTTCTGCTGTATTGGCTTCACTTCAGGTCGTACCTTCACTTTATGTACAAAGTCCTTTGCACATCCGAATGCAACTGGAGACTCACATTCCTGTTTACATTGAGTGGGCAGAGCAGAGGTTTGCTGAAGTGTAGCACAGACCTTGGGACTGTCAAGAACTAATTGTCCCCCTTTTATGTGTAGCTGGAGGGCAGTCACCAAGTCCATTCCCAGTATGGGTGTTCCTGTTCTCACAATGTAGAGATCAGTGGAGGCACACTTGCCATTGTAAGTAATGTCAGCTCTAAGACACCCTAATACATCCAGTTTCTCTTTTGAATATGTAATAAGCTGAACAGCTGGATTACTTAACTTAACTGAGCCAAAATTTGTGCTGTAAACATGTTCAGGCAGTATGGAAACACCAGACCCTGTGTCTACTAGTAGCTTAACAGTACATGCCTGCGCAGTATTTGGTACAGTGACAGCAACAGTTCACATCAATTTAGCCGGATCACCACTGACACAATTGTCAACAGTTAAAACACACATTTCAGGAACAGTCACTTCATTAACAAGCTTATGAGAAGATTTACACACTCTCGAAAAATGTCCGATTTTCCCACACGTATTACATTTGCAGTCTTTTGCGGGGCAGGATTTATCATTGGCTTTGTGATCAGCTGAACCACAACGGTAGCACGTCGGAGCTGTATCCGTCTTTTTAGCTGCTTTGTATTTTGGCTTGCGCATCTTCTTTTGTACTTGAACAGCGGCAACAGGCTTCGTTTCACCAACAGCAATGGCCTTTGCATCAGCTATTGCAGCCTGTGGTAAGGCGCTGTAGATTCGTTGTCCCTCCGTTCCCAAGCAGTGAATGAGCAGGGCCCTCTTCCTCTCAGTAGCAAAGTCATTACCCCCGATCGCCAGCAAGTAGTTATCGAACAACTTTTTCCACGCAGCAAATGGAATTTTCGGTTCGCCCGGGCAATCCAGGAACACAGCCGGGGGTTGCAAAGAGAGCAGAGTCATAACTTAATCACCACTACTCTCGTCGCCACTTGTTGTGTGGTGTTAGTTCAGCAGGCATTACACACACATGCAGGTATGAACAGAAGATTACCGGAGATGACTCCTTTCTTTATTTTTCTTTTTTCTTCTTCAAAACCACAACCAGAACAACATACTCACTAGCACCCTCTAGCGCTTCTGGTAAATGCATCTACAGAACAAATGCAATAGTATGTGTGGACACAACACGGGGTGAAATTTCAGTAAAGACCGGGGATGGGGTTGTTGCATTTTAATAAAGGTGACGTTTTTGTTTATGGGTATTTTATGTAGTGATTAAAACTACACAGTAGTTTCAGTTTAAGGGGGGAGGAATGTTATGTTGTAGCAGGGATTTGTCCACCAGGGGGCAACAGTTTTTTGAGAGTGGTATCAGTGTGTGTGGCGCTTGCCCCAGTTCAGAATAATAAAAAAGTGACTGCGAGGTCAACATGGTCTCCGTGGTTCCTTAGTTCTAGGATATCACAAGAGCCAAATCAAATCAAATCACTTTTATTGTCACATCACATGTGCAGGTACATTGGTACAGCACATGCGAGTGAAATTCTTGTGTGCGAGCTTCACAAGCAACAGAGTTGTGCAAAATACAATAACATAAACAGGCAAAATATACGAATGGCTAAATCTGAAACTAATAAATATATGTACAATATATAATAGTATATGCAAAAAAAATAAAATAAAATAAAAAATTCTGGATGTGTATACTAAATGTTTTTCTACGTGTGTGTGTGTGTGTGTACACATATTTTACAAATTAAATAGAGTCAATAAATAAAATATATAAAAATATACAGAGTGAGACATGTGCAAAACAGTGGCATTACTGTACAGTATGGAGTGCATAATGTTAAAGTTCCAGTAGTGGAGGTGAGGTGTCTATGACGTGTTCAGCAGTCTAATGGCCTGATGGCCACGGGATTAACTGCTGTGCACAGGAACCATGTTTAATCTTAAACTGGATGCTAATATCAGCAATAAATGAGTGACTTACAGTAAATCGTGACATGACAAATACTTAATGGTATGCTAAAAAGATATCATTACACCACTCCTGTGACTGGGCAGATTATTACATTTGTTTTTACCTACAGTCACTGGAAAAAGAAAGTTTTCACAGGACTCTGTGCTGTCCCATGATAAACTAAGCATGTCATTAATGCTTCCATAGGAATTAAGAGAGTAAGCACTAGCCAGGTGTAGCTAATCAAATGTAGTTGATTTATTGATTATCAGCAAGTGTGAGGACCTCTATGAAAACAGAATTTTAGGCAGTTGCTGCTCTGGAATATTCAGCAGTCCAGGAATGGATACTGAAGCAAATCCCCCCCAAAGGTCAGACTGTGCAATGCTGAGAGAAATTAGAAAACATCCAAGAGCTACATCTCCGATTCTACAGATCTCAGTTAGCATGTTAAGTTTAAGACAGTACAATCATAGCCATACTGATGGCTATTATTTGGGCTTCTTTTGCAGTCATCGGACCTGAGTGACCCGCAGTCATTGAGTTGACCGTGAAATCTTCCGTATACCAAAGTATTCTAGATTAAAATTTCAGACCATTGGTTGGATACCTAAAGCGTGGCTGAAATTGGGATATGCAAGGCAATGATCCTAAGCAGAGCAGCACATTTACTCCAGAATAGCTTAAAAAGAAAAAAATGAGGGGTGTCAATGACCAAGTCAAAGTCTAGATCAGGGGTTGGCAACCTGCGGCTCCGGAGCCACATGCGGCTCTTTAGTCCTTATAGTGCGGCTCAGCGTGGTTTGGGAAAAAATAAATTAGAAGTATTTAGCTGAAGTGTATTTTATTTATGTTAGTTCTTTTTTAACTTGTATTTCTAAATTGGAATATTATTGTGATATTTAAATATTTAAAAAAATTTATATTTTATTATTTTTTCATCGCTCAAAATAAGCGTCACACTCGCGGAAGCCGGTGTACCCGCCGAAACACCGTGCATTTATCGCGACTTTCAACCCCAGGTAGGCCAATTATGGATCTTCAGATCCACATAATGTCAGCAGCTCCACCGTGAACTATGTTAAAACAAACACCGCTCACGCCTCACAGATGACAGCTTACAGTCCTGCGTAAAGATGAAAGTGACTTCGTACAGCCCCGATTTGCAGACGCTGTGCGCAGAGGTTCAGGAACAGAAGTCCCATTGTAAACATATCACGGCAGACCCGACGATGTTTGCACGAACATGCTTTTCAGCATCTCTTTATTGACCACTTATCACAACGGTTGCTGGCGCATTCAGCCAGCTGTAACTTTTCAGCTCACAGCCCGACACATACCAACAACAGCATAGATAGCACAGACATTAAGGTGGCGAGGTGTGATTGCGTGTGCCGCTCAGGCGTGGTCTCCCCTGCAGACCACGCCCCGCCACATACATTAACCAGGTAAAATACATATTTAGGCAGAATTTTGCAAATATCTATTTTTAATTTTTTAGCAGCATAGTACTTTTTTTCCAATTATTTTTTTTAAAAGTCAGGGCAAGGCTCCAAAAGCCCAAAGGCAAAATATATGTTGTGAGCCGCCACCCTTATATATAAGGGTGGCGGCTCACAACAGTTTTTGTTTGCTACATGGATCATTTTAGTTCAGCTTTCCTTTTGTTATATTTCTTTAACAGTTCAAAATGTGTTAATTACATAAATAAATTGTAACTTTCTCTGTAGCACTTCATGGATTTCATAAGGAACACACCTTAGTTGTTCACACAAAGCATAAAGGTAAAACTATCCTTTGGTTATTTTGTCAAGTATATACATATGCTGATATTTGGTCAAGAAGACTTTTTCACATTTTGCCTTTGTTCCTGTGGTAATTACTTACCACAAACGGACCCTTTAACAGCCATTAGATGACAATCTGTGTTAATTGGAGTTAAATTATCTTAATTTCAGGAGCAAGACCATGCCTAAACATGCCCCTTCCTTCCTTGTCTCATCTCTATATGACCCCCCCAGTTCTACAAGCTGTTCATTCACGTTTTTGTGCCCCACCGTCCCTCCCCTTGTTTAAATCTTTTCACTTCTCATTAGGGGATCTGCCAGGCCCGGGAGATCCCTATGTCCCCAAACCACAGCTCAATTCTTGATTAAGCCATTCGCCTTTATCTACTAAAAAACGCTGCCAGACCTAAAATGAGGACGTGGGTCCAGCTAGTGAAATGTTTTTACAGGCATTACTGTAAAACTGTATTTTAGGATACTGGAAAATAATAACTTGTCTCTTTTTGTATGTAGGTATAAGATTTATTTTTTTTTAATTTGTCATGCACACACACACACAAAGTAGTAATATATGCAGATATGCAGTAAAAGGAACACTGACTTGTTAAGAGTCTTGAACAAAGAGTTCATGTTGGAAATCACAGTGCAAACTGAAAAAGAAATGTTTTAATTCAACACTCAGTTAGCCAAGAATCATTTCCTGGCTTTTCTACACAGAAACCTCTCCTTTGACCAGCTCAGAAAAAGCCTGTTGTAAGTTTTCCACACCTACTGCTGTTTCAATAAGGAGTATGTTGGAGCTGATAGCCTCTGGAGAAAAGCTACTGCATCATCCAGTTTCTCAACCTCCCCACTATTGCCCCGAGTGTGGGTCAAAGGTCAATAATAGAGCAATTGCAAGCAGAACATGAAATCCAAGTAGTGCCTGTGTGAGAATAAACACTGGAAATGGTACAGCATGATACAAATCTCAGAAAAAGACTTACAGAAAGTATCCCTCCAGATAACATCACTGTGGATATGTGGTTATTACAGTGAGTGGTCAGAGAGCACTGACTGTAACAAATTCCCCAGCAAATAGTTTTGACATTGAAATATCAGAGAAGTCGAAAATTGACTCTTTAATTTGTTCCGTAAAAGGGGATCACCAAAGGATGCATTATTTATGCAACAGCACATCATGAATCAAAGCAGGGATACTCACGCTTTGTTGATAGGAGCAGTCAGACTCAAACGTGATTTCACGGTTATAAATTCACAGTTTTTTCATCTATTCCCATTTAGCTGTTTAACACCAAAACATCCTTACACGTTCTCTCTGGAAAGCAACAGCTCCTTGTGTGGAACGTTCCCAGCTGCCAGCCTGTGAATGTTCACTTGATGTGTCTTTGTCTTCTCTGTCACACTCGAGGGGATTGAAATTCCTCGTGTGAAATGATATTTGAGGTGATTAAAGGGAGTCATTCCACAGAGCTGACAGTTCTAATGGAGAGAGAGCAAAATCTGCCAGTCCAGTCCTAATAGCGAGACAAGCTTTGTGACAGCCGCCGGAGGAGCTCAGAAATGCTCTGCTCTCGGGACAAAGTGCCGACAGAGGCATGCCCTCTGATTCTGTTGTCAAAACTGCTGTTTGTTTAGTTGCTCATGATGTATGAAGGAGCGAAAGACTGAGACAGAAAAATGGAATGCAGCTGTTTAGTCTTTTGGCACAAGGTATCAGATATAAGCACAGTGGGGCAAAAAAGTATTTAGTCAGCCACCGATTGTGCAAGTTCCCCCACCTAAAATGATGACAGAGGTCAGTAATTTGCACCAGAGGTACACTTCAACTGTGAGAGACAGAATGTGAAAAAAAAAAATCCATGAATTCACATGGTAGGATTTGTAAAGAATTTATTCGTAAATCAGGGTGGAAAATAAGTATTTGGTCAATAACAAAAATACAACTCAATACTTTGTAACATAACCTTTGTTGGCAATAACAGAGGTCAAACGTTTACTATAGGTCTTTACCAGGTTTGCACACACAGTAGCTGGTATTTTGGCCCATTCCTCCATGCAGATCTTCTCGAGACCAGTGATGTTTTGGGGCTGTCGCCGAGCAACACAGACTTTCAACTCCCGCCACAGATTTTCTATGGGGTTGAGGTCTGGAGACTGGCTAGGCCACTCCAGGACTTTCAAATGCTTCTTACGGAGCCACTCCTTTGTTGCCCGGGCGGTGTGTTTTGGATCATTGTCATGTTGGAAGACCCAGCCTCGTTTCATCTTCAAAGTTCTCACTGATGGAAGGAGGTTTTGGCTCAAAATCTCACAATACATGGCCCCATTCATTCTGTCCTTAACACGGATCAGTCGTCCTGTCCCCTTGGCAGAAAAACAGCCCCATAGCATGATGTTTCCACCCCCATGCTTCACAGTAGGTATAGTGTTCTTGGGATGCAACTCAGTATTCTTCTTCCTCCAAACACGACGAGTTGAGTTTATACCAAAAAGTTCTACTTTGGTTTCATCTGACCACATGACATTCTCCCAATCCTCTGCTGTATCATCCATGTGCTCTCTGGCAAACTTCAGACGGGCCTGGACATGCACTGGCTTCAGCAGCAGAACACGTCTGGCACTGCGGGATTTGATTCCCTGCCGTTGTAGTGTGTTACTGATGGTGACCTTTGTTACTTTGGTCCCAGCTCTCTGCAGGTCATTCACCAGGTCCCCCCATGTGGTTCTGGGATCTTTGCTCACCGTTCTCATGATCATTTTGACCCCACGGGATGAGATCTTGCGTGGAGCCCCAGATGGAGGGAGATTATCAGTGGTCTTGTATGTCTTCCATTTTCTGATGATTGCTCCCACAGTTGATTTTTTCACACCAAGCTGCTTGCCTATTGTAGATTCACTCTTCCCAGTCTGGTGCAGGTCTACAATACTTTTCCTGGTGTCCTTCGAAAGCTCTTTGGTCTTGGCCATGGCGGAGTTTGGAGTCTGACTGTTTGAGGCTGTGGACAGGTGTCTTTTAAACAGATGATGAGTTCAAACAGGTGCCATTCATACAGGTAACGAGTGGGGGACAGAAAAGCTTCTTACAGAAGACGTTACAGGTCTGTGAGAGCCAGAGATTTTCCTTGTTTGAGGTGACCAAATACTTATTTTCCACCCTAATTTACGAATAAATTCTTTACAAATCCTACCATGTGAATTCATGGATTTTTTTTTCACATTCTGTCTCTCACAGTTGAAGTGTACCTCTGGTGCAAATTACTGACCTCTGTCATCATTTTAAGTGGGGGAACTTGCACAATCGGTGGCTGACTAAATACTTTTTTGCCCCACTGTAGCTAGTGATCAGAAATATACTGCAGAAAGAGCTGCTCAGAATTGGAATGGTGTTTGGGATAGTTAACTTCTTAACTCTGTTCCTACTTCAGTAAAGGCTTTGGAAAACAATAAATGAAGACAAACCTGATAGCAAAGCAACTTTGCCGTACATGCCATACATACATGCCATACATACATGCCATACATAAGTTACTGCTAGTGTGGTGGCACGAAGGAGGGATAACCAGGGAAGGTGACTAAGACATGTTGACAACGCCACCTAGGGGGGGACAGGTACACCCCAGGAAAGACTTTTATAGCCAATGTAGATGTTACACTAGCTATCAAAGCCCACAGGCTCATTATTAACAGCACAGGTGAGGCAGATCAGTTTTACAAATCAAAATTTATTAAGAAAAACTACAAAAAAAAAAAAAAAAAAAAAAAAAAAGCATAGAACTGTAAGATCAGAGAAATTCTTAGGGTAGCAGGGCTGAGACTGCAAGACTGTTAATTAAAACACTTTAATAACAAACAATGATTAAAACAACAAGGCTCGCTGCCACGGTGCTACCCTAAAATGGCCTGTATTTATATAGCGCTTTACTAGTCCCTAAGGACCCCAAAGCGCTTTACATATCCAGTCATCCACCCATTCACGCACACATTCACACACTGGTGATGGCAAGCTACATTGTAGCCACAGCCACCCTGGGGCGCACTGACAGAGGCGAGGCTGCCGGACACTGGCGCCACCGGGCCCTCTGACCACCACCAGTAGGCAACGGGTGAAGTGTCTTGCCCAAGGACACAACAACCGAGACTGTCCAAGCCGGGGCTCGAACCGGCAACCTTCCGATTACAAGGCGAACTCACAACTCTTGAGCCACGATCGCCAAGCAAAAAAAAAAAAAAACAAGGAGCACCAGAGTCCAAAAAATGCAGGAAAGCATATCAAAAACAAAACGAAACCAGAGCTCACCAAGAGTCTACAAAAAGTCCAGGGGGCCGACCGTGCACACGGCAACGGTGGCGACGTGCGAACAGTTCTGGAGGCCGACCGTGCACATGGCGACGGCGGGCAAACAGTTCTGGAGGCCGACCGTGCAGACAGCAACGGCGGCGAGGAAGCAGTTCTGGGGGCCGACCGTGCGGACGGCAACGGCGGAGAGGAAGCAGTTCTGGGGGCCGACCGTGCGGACGGCAACGGCGGCGAGGAAGCAGTTCTGGGGGCCGACCGTGCGGACGGCAACGGCGGCGGGAATGCAAGCCTGGAGGCCGGCCACGCGGAAGGCAGTGGCGGCAACAGAAGTCCGGAGGGCGGCCACGGTGGCGATGATGCCCAACAAGCGGCCTGGCAGATGACCGACAATGTGGAGGTGGTAGGAGGGGACCCGAAGGCTGCGTGGCCCCTGCAGCCCCAGGCGAAGCGGAGGTTGGATCAGATGAGGCAGAGGCTGAAGCCGAAGCTGGGCCAGGCGACGCTGAAGCGAATGCGGAGGCTGAACCAGGTGAGGCTGATGCAGAGGCGGGGCCAAACGAAGCTGGTGATGCGGGAGCTGGACCAGACGAGGATGAGGACGCGGGAGCTGGACCAGACGAGGATGAGGATGCGGGAGCTGGACCAGACGACGCTGAAGCGGATGCGGAGGCTGGACCCGGCAAAGCGAATGAAGCCGGACCAGGCGACGGCATGGGTGGAGACACGGAGGCTGCAGCTGGCGTGGATGGAGACACGGAGGCTGCAGCTGGCGTGGATGAAGACACGGAGGCTGCAGCTGGCGTGGATGAAGACACGGAGGCTGCAGCTGGCGTGGAAGCTGGAGACGGAGACGCTGCAGCAGGCGGCGGCATGGATGAAACTGCTGCTGCAAGCGTGGACGAGGTTGCTGGTGGAGCAGCAGGCGGCGGCATGGATGAAACTGCTGGTGCAAGTGTGGATGAGGCTGCTGGTGGAGCAGCTGGTGGCTGGACGGGCTCCTCGGACCCCCCAGCTGACGAGGAAGGAGGCTGGACGGGCTCCTCGGGCCCCCCAGCTGACGAGGAAGGAGGCTGGACGGGCTCCACCAAGGGTGCCACCAATTGCTCACCCGTGTAGTTTCACTGCAAATCTCACTGTCACTCACACTGAAATCTAAATGGCGCAATCTACCTATGCCCGGTGTGTACACTCTCATGCATCAGGGAGGGGATTCCACCTCACGTGCCTAGCCCCTCAACAAGCGGCCGAACCTCCACTAAAGCAACAAAACAACAAAGCATCAAACGTTAAACAAATTAGTAAAAGAGATATACATAAAACAAATACACCCTAAGTTAAAGTTCTTTATAAAAAGGATGATTAAAATACATAAAACAACTCCGAGTAAAAGACCATAAAACCAGGAGTCAGTCAAGGCCAGTCCATAAACGTTTGTAAGATGACAACAGCCACAAGAAGACACAACTAAACAAAACAGCACAAGACAGCAGCAGTATGGTACAATCCTGTAACAAAAGAGGGAAACAGTCGTTAAGGTCCACCCTACCTACTACATGCCACATTATAGCAAACACAAGAGTCCCACTTACCACTCTCTAAAGGGGAATACTACAATGAACAGCTTTCCTAAAGAAAGCAAACCACTCTGTAATGCTTAACCACATGACACTCTTGACCACCTTGGATGGGAAAAGACTGCCAGATGCCGCAGTGCAGTAGTGAAGTGCAGCTGTTTCTTATAAGGTTGCTAATTATCAGCTGGGAAGGTGTGGATGTTAGTGCTGCATTCGCAGACAACACGTAAAATCCTACCTCAAAGTCTACTTCATTACACTAGCGCAACATTATTTGTTTTTGCGACCATCTCCAAAGACAACATCCTGACACAAAGTTGGTAGGGAGGAATTCCTGACCCACAATGATAAAGCTAAGTGCAGCCAGAGTCTGATCTTCAGCATGTAAAAGCAGTAATTAGCAGTTAGGCTTGCAGCACTGTAGCACACATTTTCTAACTGTACCTCTTTCAATTAGTATTTTTGGGGTGGTCTTCCCCAACTTTGCTGTCAGTTTCATGTTAATACTTAATGCTAAAGAAAGGTCTTTGTGTGTGTCCTTGTTATGGATGTGTCAGCATGTGGGACTGTAGCCTAAGTTTTAAATTGATAGCTGATAATTATGTTGCATTGCATCTCAGTCCTCATCTCCTGCTTCCGAGCAGCTGGGCTGGCTTCAAGAATGACTTGTTTTGTGAAGTCCTGTGTCTACACACCAGTTCCAAATGGCACACCCAGTCATTTACCACCCACTCTCCTCCACATCATTACAGCAGTCCAAGTGGTAGCAACTTTGTGATCTCTCATTATAAATTATACAATCCTGTGATTGAAAGTATTTTCCCCCATTCTAATTTCTTTGTTTTTCTTTGCCACACTTACACATTTCAGATGATCAAACAAATGACCATAACCAAGTTTTTACCTTTTTCACACTGGGCCAGGTGGGTTTGGATAGTTTTTCCCCCCTTAATAAGTGAAATCATCATTTAAAAACACTGCATTTTGCATTTAATCGAGTTATCTCTGTCTAATGTTAAAGTTTGTCTGATCGTCGGAAGCCTGTAAATGTGCCAAATGAGCAAAAAACTAAGGAATCAAGAAGAGGGCATGTCATTTTACACAGCACTATATATATAAGCAGGATGATGTTACTCACTGGTTATTCCCTTATGAAGCATTGAGCAGAGTATTTTTGCAGTCACATTCTCAGTGTTTTGAAATTGGATGTTATGAAAGAATGGAGTAGATGTGAAGCGAGAAACTGATTGACCGTGAGTGCTCAGTGGCTGGTGACTTGTGAGTGACAAGTTGTTAACCAGTGAGCACATTATTGTTTATCCTTTCAAGCACGTCTGTGATCTGAGTTTGCTTTTTAGAGCTGGAAACCATCTCCATCTGTTATATACAATCTATATTTTTCACCGTTACCTCTGTGTTGTGCATTATGGTATATCTCTCCAGTGTGTAAGCAGCATCTCAGGGTCCTGGTCTCTCTGGAAACTCTCCACCTCTCTCCGTGACACCGTTTTTTCGGGGTGGGGGGTTAAGTTCCGATCATCTTGCGGGTGTTACATTTCTGTAACACCTGCAAGAATATACCCAAACTGTCAAACAAGCTGACATTACCCCTGGCTTCAGTGCTTGTTTTGAGTGTTTTCACTTTGAAAGATGGGCATCATTGTTCAGAACATCGCCTTCTGTACCTGCCATTTGCAGACCCTGCTTCCAGTGTGACTGACTGAAAAAGATGTTTCCCAGTTCCGGCAGAGCACTGCGATGCCAATTACCCCCTTTTTCATCCAGCACGTCCATCCCTTTTTTTTCTTTCTTTTTTTTTTTTTTGCAGTTAACAGAAAATAATGGCTTTGTGTGAGAGTGATAACGGTGGGATTCCCCAGAGGGATGTAATGCACCAGAGATCATTTTATCCTCTCAGTTCCTCATCTGATATAGATCAGGTCTTAATTCCTGGACTATCACTCCTGGATTTTGTTTAACATTGTATTTGAGGATTTGCAAATTAATTTCCCCTCATGTGCTACATTCTTATTTTTTGCAGGTTTTTCACATTAAAGCTTTCCTTTGGTATTTGCATGTTCAAACATTGAATTATGAAAAAGAGAAGCCTTCTCTGAACCTTCACATCTGATATTAACTCCCAGGAACAGTGCTCGGGAAGTATTTCATTTTCACAGGTGACTCTATAAATTCATTTTTTTTTTTTTTGTCCTTGTTTCACTTTCTACGACTGTTTCAAAAAGATTTTTTTGACATCATAATTCCTGATCGATAGAGTACATAAGCCTTGATTATGCTGCATTTATACAAGTTGTGCAGCTTGTCGTTTCAAAGAGGTGAAATGCATGGCACAAAGGAAACCAACAGACTAGATACCACAACACTGCTGCCATTCAACAATTGTTTAATAATGCGACTGTGATGACTAAGAGAAACAAATGGAAACAAAAGACACGGGAACCCTTGCTACAACAAACAAAAGAAGAAGAAGAAGACCATGAACACAACCCATACTTAAAAATCAAAAGCATAACATGGAAGTGAGGGAAGAGGGGGAGACAGAACCTTCAAGACATCACTCCTTATTTACTTTGCATTCACTTTCTGAGGTAGGGAAATTGTCTTCTTATTCTAGCTGTTAAGCTGATAATTAAATGATTAAACTGATTTGAGTGCAAATTTGATTGTAAGTTTCTATAAAACCTAGGAGCGAAAGTTTAGTTTGCTTAAATAGCAAGACTTCAAATCATAGCAGTTATTCCTGATGGTTGTTTTCCTGTTTCACAGAAAAAGTACATTTTTTCTTCCAGAGAGCTTTAAATTTGATCTGTTACTTGTTCTTTTCTGTCATAAATATATTGAAATATACTATTTTGTTGTTGTATGCTCATGTATGCTCATACAGTAAATGTGGCCAAAGGTCCCATTGATGACTTAAGTTTATGTAAAGGCTAGGCTGCTCTAACATATCTGTCCATAGAGGATTGAAAACGTGTTTGTCCATTCCGTTGATATTGTTACTCTGCCACGCAACTCCACCAAGGACGGTCCCAAGCCCAGATGTGAAAGGAGGAGGGTGGTCGCCTTGCCGAAGCAACCAGAACCGACCAATCGGGGAAACTAGGCTTGAAACCCTGGAATCTCAAATATCAGCTTTATCGACCAATGCTACCCCATCCGGGGCAGCCGATGCGCCAGCGCTGGGTACCCAGGGCGCTGGTGGGAAATGGATAACTGGCCATCGACTCCATCGACTAACGCCCAAGACGCCGATCAACGTCGCAGCGTGGAACGTCAGTACTGGTCACCATGTTGGGCAGAAGGAGATCATCGCCCGTGAACATTCAAAACTCAGCGCCTTGATAACGGCCCTATTGGAACTTCGGCTGACTGGATCTGGCACCTTCGCCGTCGAAGTGCCGGCCATGGACGAGAAGATGACGTTGTATTACTCAGGTGGCGAAAAAAAGAGAAGCCGGAGTCGGCTTCATGGTGCACCATCGGTTCTCTGTGAGCGTCGTCGCCTTTCAACCTGTATCGCCGTCCTAACTGTTAACAATATGATCAAGCTACACGTCATCGCAGTCTACGCGCCGACCGAAACGAACTCCGATGCATCCAAAGATTAATTCTATGATCGCCTGCAAGACGTCCTGGACTCCCTACCTCAAACCGACATGATCATGGTCACCGGCGACATGAACGCCCACGTCGGCATCGACCGCACTGGCTGGGAATAAACGATGGGAAAGTTCGGCCATGGAGAAATGAACGACAATGGACTGCGATTGTTGTCATTCACCTCAACTGGTCCTCGGGAACACACTATTACAACACTCGCTCAAGCACCGTCTGACATGGCGCAACCCAAGAGGAAACGACTCGGCGCTACTCAACTACATGCTCATCAACACCTGGTTCCGATTGTCCTTGCAAGATATCCGGGCTATGTGCGGTCCCGGCTATGGCTCTGATCACTATCTCGTCCGCGCCCGAGTGCGCATGCAGCTCCAACGAGCGAAGAAGCCGACACCAATTCAATTCCAAATACCAATACCAATTTCAGATCGCATATTCGAACCGCTTTGCCCTCCTCCCCCTGAGTAATGATGCCAACGAAGAAGAGCAAACAATATTGGAAGCCATCTTGGACTGCGCCAAGCCGCTGTGCCCACCCGCCCGATGTCGCACACAACCGTAGATCTCGGACGAGTGTCTCGACCTAGTCGTTGAACGCAAGAAGGCCAAGCTAACCAACTTCGAAAAGAATCGTCAGCTAAACCATGAGGTGCGGCTGAAGATGAAAGCAGACCATGAGGCGTACTGGAACAAAGTCACTGCGGAACTTGAAAATGCGGCCGAACGACAAAACTATAGAGTGCTGTACTTCGATGCATTCTTGGCATTTCCATTCGCGACCATCATTCAAATGACACCTTCCTTACCAGCTGCGGCAGCCAACCGACGATCGGCGAACTAATCCAGTGTTGCCGACTCCGATGGTTTGGCCACATTTGTCGAATGGACCTGAGCCGCTACCCCCATGGCCTACTCTGGTTGACCCGCCCCGCCGATTGGAAGGTGCAGCGAAATGCACCAAAGAAGACATGGACGAAACAAATCGAGGATGATTTGAAGGCCTGTCGAATCGATCTTGAGCTGGCAAGAACCATTGCCTTAGATCAAAAAGTGTGGGAGATCATCGTTGGTCAAGCAAGAGAACCTGCGGCACCTACAGCAGCGTACTGGTTGCGCGGTCGACAACTGCCGCCAGACACCCGCTAAGGACAAGAGAGAGAGAGAGACTCTGCCACGCTTCAGATCATCAAACAAATTGTAACATTAGACAAAGATAAAACCAGTAAATCCAAAATACAGTTTTTAAGAGAGTACGGCATAGCCAAGGACCATCGGAGATGTTCTGCCACAACTGTGTAATGTTGTCATTTCGTGACAGATCAGTCATAGCAAACGCTGCAGCGTCCATCAGACATGGCAGCCCATAATCACATGAGACGGACGATGCTACCATGTATGGCTTTAGATAGTCAGGATCAGTTTTAACTTAGCTGTAGACCATTAGTCATTAGTCTTTCTCTGTATTATTGTAGGGCCTTTACCTTACAATATAAAGCACCTTGGGGTGATTATTGTGATTTAGCACTGAAAAAATAAACTGAATTGAAACTATCAATGAGGTTGTGCTGTTGTGCTGAAGTCTCATAGACACCATGCTAAGTTTATCACCATCACCATCTTAGCTTGTTGTTGCTCCCCCTGGCCTGTGGTCCCTTTTATTTTCTTAATGTGTTTCATGCACGACAAACTCTGATGCTGGGAACCTTTGCAAATAAGTGTGTATCACCCTGCTGAGGCCGTCGGTCCACCGGGGTTATGTGTTACTCTCACAGAGTACGAGGTCAGTCCTGCTGATACTTCTTGTTTAGGAGTCGTATGCCGACATGACATGTTATTGTCACACTTGAGTTCACCTGTGCCACATCATCCTGTGTCCGTGTGTGTGTGCCCTCCCTCAGTCTTTGTCAGGCTCTTGTTGTTTTGTAGATTGTAATACTTAACTGAATCTTGCAGTGATTATATTTTTTTATCAGCTCTAGTAGTTATAGAATAAAGGTCTATGTTTATCCACCTACCTGCCAGCCCCCATATTCTTTTCCCTTTGTGAAAATAATGGTGACATATTTGGCAGTTTCAGGGCAGCCACATATCTTTGAAGGATAGTTTAAAACTTTCCAGGCCCCAGTATGCTTCAGTATGTGTCAGGTTCAAGGCTTCTGGTAACCCCGGTATTCTTCCACTCCATTTAGTTTAATTAATCATCTTTATAGTAGCTATCAAAACTAGTGTGCTCCAAACTGCTTACTTGGATTTCCAACCTGCTGTCCTCCATAAAGAATGAATGAAGTCAAAGCAGTAACTCGAGACACTTAAGCAGGTTAGCTCCTTGTGTTTAAGTGCTGCTGAATAGTGAATTCCAAGTAATGATTTTCCTTCCCCTGAAATGAATATGTAGCTTTACAAATACAGCCTTTGAGCTACTATCATCTTATCACCCCACTACAGGGCATGCCCTGGTAAGTGACTTTGTTATCAAGACACACTGCAGTGAGTCAGCTGCTTGGTGTTTAGCTGATATTGACGTTCATTGAAACTGTGACCTTCTTGTCACCTCTTTATTACAGGATGACCTCTATGCTGCCGGGCCACTTGTGAAAACCTTACTTGTTAATAATACAATTATTAGGGCCCCTTCTCTAGGACATGTCACTCCTGTCTTTACAATTGATTTGTCTTTTCCATGTAGAGCACTTTTTTTGTCTTCACATATTTGTCACACTCATCACCTCACACTCCCCCTTCAACCCTGATAAGGACAAGTTAAAGAGGTTGGATGGATACATACATATACATAGTTTAAGTTTAAAGTTCTACATTTTTTAAGTAAAAAGAAAAACTGCTGGGAGTGAGAGCAGACTATCAGCCTCATGTTTTGAAAGATTTCCTTATTATATTTCTCTTGGTTTTGAGAAGCACTAAACAAAGAAAGAGATTCTCCTAGAATGAAATGACAAAAGATGTATTTTTCAGAATATCCACCCATGCCTCAAATTAAGGAATGACATTCAAGTAACTTAAACTGACAAGGTGAAACTACAATGCTCATACAAAGTCAAAATATAAAAATCCTCAAATTAAATCGAGTTTTCAACCACTGGACATCACCGTCACATAAACATGATGAGAAAAAAGGGGGCGGGGGTAAAAAGCTATAGATTGGAAGAAAGTTTTTATCACAGGAAATGGAACTGAGAAGGAGGGGAAGTTGAACTAGTTTCCCCCCTGGTTGCTTGAGCCATTAGTTGCAGTGATGATGGATGAAAGATAATGTTGAAAGGGCTGAGCAGAGGATTTGCCTGCCTGGCCTAGACAGCTGATCTGTGGGGATGAAGAAGACTGCTGTTAGCCAAATCCTTTATCTCCTTTATGCCATAACTACGACACCTTGGAAAAGCAAGTAAAGGGCATGCTTGTCAGAGATATACAAACACTACAGGTTTTGTCCATTTCTCTCTGTGCAAATGTTGAAATTGGAAGAAATCAAATAAAGTCATTTTTACAGAGAATTTGCTATGTAGGTTTGGGTATCCTTTTTTCCATTTAATAAATGAAATTAATTATTTCATTTATTAAATTGATTAAATTATTTCTATTTACTAGGGTCATCTTTGTCTAATATTATAATTGGTTTTATGATCTGAAATATAAATATGTGACAAATATGCAAAATATACTGTCTGGATATTTTGTCAGAGAACAGAAGTGAACGGCCACACTGCTTCTAGCTGAAGGCAACAGGAACTCAAGTTTGAGGCCCTTTGTACCATGGTGAACACCGTGTGCATTCCTTTGTGACCACAGTGTACCCATCTCCTTATGAGTGCTTCTAGCAGGAACACTCCATGTCACAGAGCTCAGATCATCACAAACTGGTTTCTTGACCACTGAAAATTAGTTTGATCTGCCCAAGGGGCCTCCACAGTCACCAGATCTCAATCCAATAAAGCACACTTGGAATGTGGAGACTCTAACAAGGTGTAACTCAGAGGTTCCCAAAGTGTGGGGCCCACCCCCTAGGGGGGGGGGGGCGTGGTATGAAAAGAAAAAAAAAAAAGAATGCTTGGATACTGCTAGCATAATTTGACGGGGCTTCCACACAAACGCAAAGCAGGAGATTATTTTTCTTGGAAAACAAAGGCGGAGGGGGCTCTAGTGTCACGGGGTGGAAAGGGACAAGTTACCTAGGGTTTTTTATTGTGCATGTTTTGCTGTGTTTTACTTTTTTAATATTTGAATATTGTACAGTGTTTTATTTTTATGGGTTTTATTGTATGTTTTTATGGTATTCATTGGTGACTTGTCCTGGAAAGACGCCGCCCCTCCCTGATTATGAACCTGACACACCTGGGAGGTCCCAGAGGCCAATAAGAGGGCCTGGAAGACCACGGAGAGATAGGCTCGAGAGACAGAGGCATGGGAGACGAGGTGGCAAAAATGGTGGAGTGAACTGTGTCAGGCGTTGGCGGCCGCAAGCCCGGACGGGGGGCGGTGAAGGTTGCCGTGCAGGACTTGGGAGGAGACGACGCCAGCGAGCAGAGAAGCGGAGGGAGCTGTTCTGCTGCTGGAATAACTGGAGGCCAGATCATGGTGGGGAATCAGCGCCCTACCTCCCACGGCGAGACGGGCTGGTGCCGGTTGGCGTGCTACAGGAAAGCGGCGGGCAGAGTTAAGAGCTCTGCCCATCCGGGGTAGGTCTCACGTCTTATCGCACTATAATCAACCGTAGCCACTATAAAGAATAGTGACTGTCGCTGCCCCTCTCTTCCAGCACTCTGGAGCGGAAACGCTGACAGGACGGCGAGGACGCTGCCCGGTTTTTCCTTGTCCACTCCGATTGCCTGGATTTTTTTAACTTTTAGTGACTTTTACGCTGTGGCGGATGCCACTGGACTTTTAATGTTTATGTTTAATTGATTTTTATTAAGAGTTTTCCCTGGCCAGGGTTGTTTTAATTCCTTTTACATTTTTAACTGTTTTGGTATAATAAATTATATTTTATGAGCCAGTTTTTAATTCAGTGCATTCCCTTGGCTGCTCCACTGCTCCGTCCGTTTTTGAGGAGGGTTTCCCTTCTAGAATAACACCTGTGTTAAATCATAATCACATTGCCCCGTTACACTAGCAAAAAAAGTTTGGGAACCACTGGTGTATCTCATAAATTGTCTAGTGTGTGTGTGTGTGTGTGTGTGTGTATAGACAAACAGACATACAGACAGATAAATCAGACTAGATGTCATCATAGGTAATTAAGAAAAGCATTCAGGATTCAGGCTATCACAACACAACATGAGACTCAAGCCCATGCTAAGCGACATTTAGAGAATATTGGAGAATACTGAGAGCAGCCTGGGGCTGTGTGGTGGTTGCTGATGCTATCATGCTATCATTGTTCTTGTGCTTAATCGCTGTGGCTAATGACAGGAAATGAAATCACCCACTGAAGACCAACGTGCTTCCCACAGAATAATTACCGCTGTTGACCTTGTGCCTTTCTCTGGTATGTAAGCGCACTCACCACACATTCAGTCAATACATACTGTAGCATGAGCTACTTAGGGCTGCTCTATTAAGCTCTTATTCATTACACAGAAATAACAACAACAAAAAAGATGAAAACTGAGCCACTGACTACATGTTGCACTTGCTGCCAGTTAAGCAAAAAAAATGAAAATGATTTATCTGCTTTGGCATTAGCTATCAGTTGTGTTTAGAATTGCTTATGAGAGCAAAAACAAGCATTTGTAAAGACAATGTTATAGTCTGCCATAGAACAAAGCCTAATGGAACATGTCAGTGTATGAATATTTCAGAATTTCCCTCGCGTTTACTCCGGTATTGATTGTGCTTTCACAGTACTTGTCATCGTTTTTGTTATTAAAGCAGTCTGCGGACTTGTTTTTTACTGTGGTTTCACTTTATGTCGTTTTCTATGCAAAATCCCCGGTTCACAGGAACACGAGTGCAGCCTCGGTAACTGTGAGTGGAGATGAT
Organism: Mchenga conophoros; assembly: GCF_057382185.1. NCBI lineage: Eukaryota > Metazoa > Chordata > Actinopteri > Cichliformes > Cichlidae > Mchenga > Mchenga conophoros. Next base: position 30,319,867 of record NC_140546.1, on the reverse strand, counting down.
AGAGTGCCTCTCAGTCCCAGTTTTACACACATGAGACTGTTATCAATCATCTCATCTAAAGCAAGAAAGTAAAGAAACATATTTCCCAAACCTGTCAGAACTATTCCTTAAGGTAAAGCACTGACGAAGCAGCATGGAGAAATCCCATTTAAAGCCAGTTTACCTGCTGCGAGCCAGACCCTGACAGCGCCCCTTTACACTGCACAGGCTCTGACGGCAGCTCCAACCTCAGGTTCTTTGGACGACTTGGTGGTGTGTGTTTGGGAGTATGTTTGTGTGTGTCTTGACCTTGGGAGCCCTGCAGGGTACCATTGATTTGTTTACCTGCGCGCTGCTGACAGTTTCTCATTAGGTTTCTTTTGCTCAACACTTCCAGGACAGGAGACCAGAGTCTGCACTTCACAGCCAACGATGCATGATCAATGCGGCTGATAGATTGGCACTGGCAATATCATTTGTGTTGAATGACTCTTTAATGGACGCAAGCGCTCCATTTAGTGGCCACAATAAGGCGCCTTTTTGTGTCTGAAGCGGCATTGTGGGTCTCTATGAGGAAGCAAACAATATGCTGAAAGGAGAGCTTTGTTAAAATTACTCTGGAAGACAAGCGTGGCTGCAGGAGGAATTGTGCTTTATTCCTCTGTTATTAGGGGGTATTTGCAAAGTGTATAAGAGAAAATGCAATTTAGCATTACAAAAGCTTTTTGGCACTGCAGAGCGTGCATGCAGCTTGTAGAACCTCTTAAGAGGAGGAAATAGAGGATAAATAAAGAAGAAGGGGCAGCACAGTGACATAAAAAAAACCCATTTCCTCTCTTTGCGCACCTCTTCTAATTCCTCCCTCATTTTCTAGTTATGCATTAAAATGATTTTCTCCAAATACCCGCTATTTTGGATTTAAACACAAGACCGGTCTATCTCTGTAATGAGGCTTTTACCAAAGCATAATATGCACTGAAGGGTGTGTGTGTGTGTGTGTGTATATGTGGGGGAGTGCTAATAAATTAAGCAAAACCCCCCCACAGCAAAGCTTTACAGCAATTAGTCCGCCTTTAAGCGCAGACATGCATTCCTTGCTCTTATAGGGCTTTAATTCCATCCCACCTCCCTTTTCTTAATGATGAGGATCTCTTTTTCTCACATTGTTTGCTAAAATGGGCACAAGGAGGCAGTGTTGCTGCTCTCCTGCCAAACCACTGCTGAGGGAATCCACCCTTTTGAGGTGCTAAAAATGCCCCCTCTATTTGTCATATCCAAATTTAAGTAGAAAGTTAAGATCCCCACCACTAACACCACCCAAAGCTCTGAAACCCCCCACCTCACTTTCCTCTCCTGACACGAAGTGACACCGCAATTAACTTGAGGACAAATCAAAGTCTAATTACTTCCTCAGGTGACAAGCCGAACATCTCCACCCAAAACCGTGACGGCTCCCTCTCCCTGGAAAGAAATTCTAAGAAGACTGAAAGCTGACAAGACATTGAAATCAATAAACATTTGCTGTCTCCGGCTCTGATTAACTCTTCTTGTTAAGAAAGAGAGAGAGAGAAACGAAAGAAAAAAAAAAGAAAACGCTGACCCTGAAAGCAGAAGACTGCAGATGTAATAGTATGGGTGCATGTAGCATTTATGACGCCCCGGGGCGCTGCACAGCCTGTCTAGGTGTAGCAGTCCGACATCATATTTAGTGGGCTGGGACGGGCTGGAGGGCCAGCCATTCTCTAATGATCAAAATAACACTTTGTCAATGTAATAGCCCGCTGTTGTTCATTCTTTACACCCGCCTGACAGAACATACCTCACAGCTTTGCTTACACCCCGCCCTGCTGCCCGTTTGGTTGCCCGTGACTTGTGTAGAAGGGGGTGGGAGGGGGTCCCTCCAACACCACCATAAACCATGATTATTTTCATTGGAGCTGATGTGTTGCAATCACTTACAGCACTGAGCTCCCTTTCAATAAAATTTTTTAAAAATATTAAATAAATAAATAAATAAATTTTAAAAAAGCCAGCATCTCCAGGTATAGGCCCCTGTAACTTTGGTCCAAACATCAACGGTAACGCCAGGCTTTGTTTAAGAAGACGAGGAGCAACAGATGGCAAGCATATCTATAAATAAGTCGCTCCTCTGAATAGGAGATTAGTGCATTTGAGCCGGTTTTTAATGGTCTCTGGGAGAGATTAAAAAGTAAGCTGATTCATAATGCATTTCTCTTTGCCGTGAATCACACATAAACGAGAGTCTGGGAAGAATCAAAGCAGGAGGGGAGGGGTGACGGTGTGCTGGTGGTGGGGAGGGCTCACATGTCTAAAGTGGGACGTTGCATGACGCATGCCTTCTTTGCGCCACTGCAGTTTCTCTATCTGCGCGGTTGACTCCTAAGCTCACAGACCTCAGCGTGCATATTTCTACCCATTCATTTTCACTGCGCGCTGTTTATTTTACAATCATTAATGCCCTGAGCGGTTATTCCAGAGCACAAATATCAAGCAATATATAAAAAAAAGAAAAATAACCAATAGCGCATTCCAAAGTTCATGGAGAATATAAACGCTGATAAATATACATAAACCCATCTTGCTTTTAGCCTCTGGGTCACATTTTCTCCAAGTTATTGAAATAGAATGGAGAGGGGAAGGGAAAAAAATTCTCAATTATATAACCAGTGCTGATCAGCCTACAGATAGCCGCCCACCTGAGGCTACCGCAGCATCCTCCACAAATATTGACAGAATTCTTATCTTTTTCTTTTTTTCTTTTACCACTTTTTTTTCTTAAACAAATATGAAGCCTATGTGCAAATCCTGTTACCTTCCCATCTGTTCGAACACCGCACCGCACAAATTTCCTCACAAATACATTTTGGTATTCATTGTCATTGTGCGTGTTTCCAGGAACTGCTGGGCTCCATCTGATAAAAGTGGACGTATCTTTAGATATCTGCCGCCTGGATAAGCTCTGTATCTGCCATTTAATGTCGCTGGTGCCAGTTGTGTGGAGACTCACTAAGTTTGTCCGCAGGCCTTTTTTTTGTGGCTGTGTTTTCTCAACAGCAGCAGCTCCTACTTATTTAATAAATTCATAATCACGCCCAGGAGAAACACATGGCTGACCTATAAGAAGGTGAATGGATTTTTTTTAGAACTATTGACATGTTGTCCTTAACAAAGAGTCACGCTGTCCTAATCAATTGTTTAAATGAATAAAGAGCACATATCACCACGCGAGATGTTCCTGTATCTGCCCCGAATAGCCTCGCCTGTGTAGCCTTGAGTGACACCCAGTGTTTTAATACATGAGCAATTTTCACAGGATTTAAACAGTCAAAAAAGCATCTGTGGAAATCTATTTTCATACATACATCTGTTGGGTGGATCTGTCAGCACTTATCAACAGTCATTTCTATGCCCACACCTTGTGTTTCTATTTCTAACATGTGTGAGAGAAAGGCTTGGAAAACAAATATGTGCAGACTAGATTTATGCCCTTAAAACACAGTGACTCACTGTGTGTCTCTTACTCATTAAAGAGTTTACAGATATTGTATTTAATGCTATTCCCCCAGCATATCTCATCACTTTGCAGTCACTGTTGTGTAGTGGCTTTTTAAATTCTGATTCGCAAAACTGAGAAAACGAGTCAGAAATAAATCCACTGCAAAAAAGTAGTGTCGAAAGCACTGCAAGTTCAGACTGTGTTACATCAAAAGTGCACATGATTGTTTGGTGTTAAACAACTGATTTGCAAAGAGGGATTTTTTTTTAGGATTGTCTCTCCAGTGAAACTCATAATCGTACTTAATTGTGCAAAACTTTTGGTATAAAAATATACTAACATAAAAAGTTAATTAATGATTTATGAATGTATATTGCATCTTTTATTACTACTAGGTAGCTTGGACTACAATACTACAATATAAGTTAGATTTAAAATCTGCAAAAATCAATTCAATTTTATTCATACAACACCAAATCACAACACGATTTGCCTGAGGGCGCTTCACATTGTAAGGTAAAGACCCTACAGTAATATGGAGAAAAAAAGACAGTCAGACAACCCACTATGAGCAAGCTGTTGGTGACAGTGGGAAGGAAAAACTTCCTTTTAACAGGAAGAAATCTCTAGCAGAACCATGCTCAGGGAGGGGCATCCATCTGCTGCAACTGGTTGGGGGTGAGGGGAAGAGACAAAATGAAAAACTAAAGCTTTCCAATGCATGTGGAATATCTGCATCTAAAATATAACACTAAAATTGAATCATGTGGACAGAAGCACTGGGCCACCTACACATTACACTTTTTGTGCTGATGTTAAAGCGAGAGAAGGTTTGGAACTTTTTGCTTACTGAGCCGGCAGAGTGTTGGTGACTTTTACAGTCCACAATATGCACAGCAGTGCTCAGTTACCTCACTCTGTAACTTTACCTGGTTCACCACTTCCTGGTTGAGTTGCCATGGTTCCTAAATCCTTCCACTTTGCAGTGATACCACTTTGGGCTGATCATAGAATATTTAGGAGGGAAGAAATTTCACACTTCTTGCATCCTACTGAAGTACTTCACTTGATTTGATTTGATTTGATTTCAGTGAGCTCTATAGACTGACTCCTTCTTTCACAAATGCTTTCAAAGGCAGACTGCATTGCTAGGTGTGTGATTTTATACACTTGTGGAAGATTAAGAGGTGTGGCCCAATGTACAGATAGCGCACTTCTACAAAGTACGAACACATTCAAACTTCTGTCTGTGTTAACAGGAATGTGAAGCTCAGTGATCTTGTAGCCAACTTCTGTGTGGTTCTTATGGAAAGGGTTGGTTAATATCATAATCCCTCCCAGGTTGTGGCTTGTTATTTTGGGTTTTTTTTTTCCTGTTTTTTGTTTTTTTTTCCTTTCTCTCATTGCTTGTTTGTTTTCCTCTCTTATATTAACCAATATTCCAACATGAGAAGTCCTGTGTGTTGACTCAGCAGGCGTAATATTAAAAAATGAGAATAGCTGAGAATGCCTGAACCTCCCTGCATTATATTCCAGTTTATGATGTGCTGTCACCTGGTGCATAAAAATTCACCAGAATGCAGGAAATGAAGTGTGTGATGTACACTTTGATGAACTTCAAATATAATGGATGTCTCCCTCTCTCTGGAAGAGCTCAGGAGATATTGTAGGTATAATATTGAATGGGGGTCCCATGGAGTACAAAAACTCCCCAAAATGTACATTTGGTGAGGTAAACAACTTCTGGAAATGTTCATTGTGTTTTTGATAAAAGTGGCTGAGACATACTGAGTTTTATTTTTTGATTTTTATAGGTTTCAATTGCAGTAAAATGCATTTCTGTTAGTATTAGGGACATCACAACACCATGGGTTGCTTTATAGAATCCATTATCTTCAGTCATGAAGTGAGCAGCAGCAGAGAATTTCTAGCAGCAAAGTGATAATAGTCATTGCCTTCAACCGCAACAATACAAAAATGGAAGTTTCTGTAGTGTTTCTAAGACTGCATTCCAGATACCTCAGAACTTGAATGCCGCTAGTGACCGTGTTCCACAAGGAGCGAGTAAAACAGGATTTATTTTGGTTCTTAGCAAGGTAGAGTCAATCCGGTAGTAATATCAGCATAGTACTTATCAGTGCTCTGCATATGGCTTAGTTAGTTAGACAAAAAATACACAACGGTGGCAGTACAGAGTAAAAGTTTACAGCTTTACTAATGTTTCAGCAGTAAAGTTCAGTGCCGCCATCTTGGACTGCCAACTAATTTCGGTACGGATTAATATAACAAGGAATGGCTGTCGTAGACTGGTTCTGAAACTTACACTTTCCTGGTTTAGACACCCTTATTGTGTCTCCCAGTGCTCAAACACAAACTTATTATGCTAATAGCATCTTTTTACTCGTTGCAAATTGTGCTGTGTATCTTGAAAAATAAAGGGGCTTTAGAGTGTAATAAGCTGTAGTGGAAGTAATGTGCATTATTTACATTGCACAGAACAAAACACACTCTTACTCTTGGAGTGTTTGCTTTAGTTGGGTGTTTCTCAATTGCCACTCTTCATGGTGATTTTATGATAATGATATGGTAATTGCGGGACTCAGCACCGCGGACAGCTCCCAAGTGTCGCTCCGCCCCCTTCCGCCCGCTACGTGAGCGCGCGGCGACCAATCACTGCCTCCGCCTCGGTTCAGCTCTGGATACAACAGAGGGAGCTTCAAAGAGCCCCTTCACCCACAGAGGAGAGGACCGCTCCGGGTGTAATGCGTAGCTGGGCTTTGCCTTCTGCTTGGATGGGATAAAACCTACCGTTCAAATTTAAACGCTCACTGTGTGTGTGTGCGCGCACGCGCGTGCGAAAGAGAGAGAGAGAGAGTGTGTGTGTATTCCGCGAGGACTGGGAAATGCTCTTCTAGCGCGAGCGCGGATGACATTAGAGCCCGCGTTTTTTCCTCCCCCCACACAAATATTCCCAACTTGGAGCCTCCTGGACGCCGAGCAAGTTTTTGTTTTGATCTTTTCTTGAATTGCGTTTGAGCAGTGTAGCTGGAAGCCCAGAAAGCAGCGCAGGACAAGATGGGGAGCGAAAAGTACTTACCGGAGCTCATGGCAGAGAAGGACACGCTGGATCCGTCTTTTCAGCACTCCCTGCGGCTACTGGATCAAGGTAAGCGTCCCTGGATAAACACTGAAGTAAACACTTGAGCTGCGCGAAAAATGTTTAGTAAGAACTTTTAGTTTTTAACGTTTGGTCTCCAGGCTACACGACATCAGCAGTCCGCCCACTTTTGAGTTAAAAATAAGAGGTACTTACAAATTTCCCCTTGGTCACACTAGCACAGCCAGGTGCTTTTTAGCAACAGGGCTGTTTTGCCAAGTTTTCATGCTCACACTGTGCTTTAGCCTCCAGTAGTGAATAAAATATGGCAGGAGAGACTAAACACTGCACCTTCAAACCTTTAAATTGGCCAAGCCTTGGCGTGAATGATGACATTTCAGCTCGTCTTAATTAGTTTGCAATTAGTGGATATGATATGTCATAAAGCCGGGGAAATGCCGGTAAAGTGAATATCTGAATATCCTATATATTTTTTTTCTTTTTCTGATGGCATACCGTGAAATGCTAGCCTGCAGTTCGTGAAAGGAACGGAATGACATCTCAGTTTACAGGCTGCCCTCATCTCTATCCCCGTGCTGACATGTGTGAGCTGTGGTGCCAGCGCAGGAATAATCGCTCTTTATTCAGATAGAAGTGTTTCCTATTTTGAAGACACGGACGTGACTGAAATGGTGTGTGTGTGTGGATGGAGCGACAAAAGCGCTCGCATGCAGACGCTTTAATTAATCCGCTGCACAGGGTCCTGCTTTGAAGCTGTCGGGGTCCCCCCCCCTTTTTCTCTTGCAAACACTTTCTGGAGACTCCTGAGCTCTAAGGAGTGTGCTTTTACAGCAGCCAAGTGCATCCTTCAAGCAGCACTCACGGGCTTTGTTCGAGAGTCGAGCAGGCTGTTGGTGCCTTTACAGGTAACAGACGAGACAAGGAGCCCAGGTCTGTAAGCAGTCCTTCTGGGTTGTAACTAATTCTGTTGAATCCCAGCTCTTTTTATGCCGACAGCTGCGCCAGTTCTACTCGCTGTCTCGCAAACTTGGGGGATCTCAGGGTTAAAAGGGTTCGCTGGGGCTCAGAGCAAAGCCAGGCACGAATCAAGTTTAATGGTGTTAAGATGCGGGAGTTTGCCATAGTTACAATCAGTTTACAGGTTATTTTGATCCCTGGTTGTTTGAGCCAATATAAAAGAACATGTAAAGTGATCTGAAAATGACAGGAAAAGGGAAATCAGGAAAGCAGTTAATGGGTGGGCCCTTAATTTAAAATAGGCTCTTTAATGTAATGTATGCAGGTGTTTAAAATGTACTTAATTATTTTGAGTTTTCCGTCTGTTTTGCACACCTAGTGAAGAGTATAGTTGTGCATACTTGTTTGAGCTTTCACTTTTGCGTCCAAATCTCTAAATTTGTGCTGTTGCCTTGGTTGTTTTAGTTGTGTTGAGGACAAAGATTGATTAGTGTAGATGTGCTTTGCGGCTCCCAGTGTTTGCGTGTGCGAGAACAGTGTAAAGATTGAGCTGCTAATGGGCCACTATGACTGAGATGATCATTGTTAATATTGTTCAAATGTGCTGCAGTGTGGGGGGGATATGAACACAAGCTGTCTCTTAACACACGATGTAAACACTTAGTTAAAAATGGGTCCTTTATGCCAACATTTTCTGACTGTACGTACTATAAAGATTACTGTATTGAGGTTGTGTAATGGGTATCTAACTTAAAATTAGAGATGTCAAGGTCTTGACTCGTCCTTAAGTACGGCACATCGAAAATAAAGAACTTGGATGGGATTAACTTTAGGTTAACTAACTTTTCTTTAGGTCAGTTTGCTCAAATTCTTTTCGGAGTAAATCGTAATAAAAACATGGTGGTTTTATGTAAAAGTCAGGTGTGTTAAATATTCCATGTCCCGTTAACAGTCCAGTGAGTGTTGCACCTTGTTTTTCTATAAGGTTCTGCAAGGACAGAAGCGTACACAGAAAAATGAAGCAATTATACTTCTATTACACTCCTATACATGCTCCTAAATATTAAAAATATAGATAGCACAGTGTAAAGCACAAACTCTGTGACTGACTTTCTGTTTTAACAGGTTTTTGCACAATATTATAAATAAAACTATTCCACTGCGCTGCTCTGTCTCACAGCCTACTGATGAAAGTGACTGGTTTAAAAGTGTGGCACATTCTTTACTGGAAGGTAGACAATGAAAAATGCAAGAGCCAAAAGGCTTTGATCTCCTTTTTTATATATAGTGAAATGTAAACAGAAGTGACTCTAGACTAACAGAGTAACTGTCCTCTGTTAGGTCTGTATATTTTGGAGGCCTCACAATATCAACCATTGGGTCTTATTTGAAAAAGCAGCATTTTTCATTGAGCTGATTCATGTACAGTAAGGTAAATTCATTCCACTCAGTAAGGCAGATAAGCCTTTGTTTCACTCAGCACTTTTGGTTATCAGCTCCTTTTCAGATCTAGGTTAGATTTTTTTTTCTAACAACACTCATTTCCCTTGCTGATAGAGGGAAGATGGCAGCACCGAATCCTTAATGCTAGTTGAAAGACACTTACCAGCCACCTCTGTGACAGACTCTCTCTTAAAGACCTTTATCCACATGGCAGGTCTTCTGTAGAGTTCTAGCAAATATTAGCCTCTTACCGGAATGGAATAAAAGTGAGTGAATACTTAAAGTATGGGCCAGGATATGCCAAAAAAGAAATTAAAAAAAAGAGTGTGAAGTAAAATATTGTACAACAAGTTCTTAATGTAGTACTTCCAATAAAGTTAGTTGGCGATATTTTCGTCGAGGGCAAAGATTGCACTTGGACGCTGTCGCAGTGGCAGAATTAATCCGTGACATTTTATGAAGTAAGCGGTACTCTGCGGTGCACAAAATTTGGCCGAAACAGTCTGCCACAACTCCAAAACTGTAAATACTGTTATCTCTCTCTTACACAACAGATGGAACACGATGCGGCTTAATAGAGCACTTCTTCTGCCATCTTGCTGATGAGTTCTGGACTTGATTATGCAATTGGCAGGGGATGCAGGGAACAGAGCCGGAGTAACTGGAGTTACTGCGTGCACACGGCGAATATGAGATTACTCCAGGTCTGGAGAGACTTCCATTCAGGAAAAATTAGGGGGGCATTGTATTGGAAGCTCGGGGACGGGGCGGACTGCTTTGATAAGTTTGAGCCATTCGCAAAGCTCCTCTCCCGCAAAGAGCATATCTCTTCCCCCTGTGACAAGCCGCATACAGGCAGCATCAGGCTCTTGGAGCTGGAGGAATATCTTAAGCCAAAACAAGAGACAAGCAGGACTAACAGTCTGCCTGGAATGAAAAATCCTCAGCAGCATACTAATGAAGTGCTTCCAGGTACGAAAACACCTCATGTGGCAGGAAGTGCGTCTGTTATTAACATGAAATCACGACTGTAAAAAATTGTTATTTCCATTGTGAATTTAACTAGTTGTTTTGAGAGCAAAAGTTCATCCAGGATCTTAGAAACAATCTTAAATTTCACATTATTACTGGAATTCTACTTCGCTTCAATTCATATTTGATGTGATCCACTGTGTGCTTTGTTCCCCTTAGTGAACAAGGCTTTTATTGTTCTCTTCACTCAGTGGAGATGCAAATTGGAGAAATCTAGCAAGCCATGCTACCCGAGTGATGACATCAAAGCATCTAAGAAGTAATGTGCGGTAAAATAATAGATAAAGGTGGGACTGTTTGCTGACTTGGGGGAAATGAATCTGCTTTAAGCCGTGTGTGTCTGCGCAGCGTGCAGAATGTTAGCAGAGCAGCAGCTCTGGTGCTCTGCGTGGGTCTGCACAGGAGGCGTTCAGGTGCAGTGTTCAGCTGTACATCACCTGCAGGTCTGGAAGCCTAGCTTACAGTCACTGTAGTAATGCACATAGAATACAGGAAAATAAATTTAGAGTGTAAAAATAAATTTTAGGAGCCACTGTCTTTCCATTAGAAAAGTTGCCAGACCCTGGTGACTATAAGGGGAGAAGGGACTTGATACAGTGTTGTACAGGATTCATGAAGTGCGATGCAATTGTTAATTCTTAATTTTGTGGTAGTGCAGAGAGACCAGCAGCTACAGTCCCTGTGCAAACAGGAGGAGAAAAAGGTGGGGGGCGTTGGGAAGCTTTTTCCAAGGGATTGCCACAGTTGATGGATCCAATGGATTTGGCATACATTTTAGACAGGAGGCCCTTCATCGTGCAACCATCCTATTTATCCGATCTTGGGACTGGCACTAGGCGTAGACTAGCTCTGAGGCTGGGTTTGTTTCCACCTGTTGTGACCGGGAATTCCCAGTGGATAGATGCAGCACAGGTCAGCTGAGGTCTGTTTGGCTTTGCTTGTTGTAGAAACCCTAGTTACAACAAGGTTAGCATGTGAATATACACATATTAAAAGGTTAGGATTAATGAGACATTTTATAATTAAGTCTCGAGAGTCAACAAATGGCCAAATCACATGACTGATTTAAGATGATGTAGCAGCAAGACACAGTCCCACTGACTCTCTGTTTCAACGTCAAAAGTGCAGACCTCAAATTATGGAACAGTTTTCAAACCTAACTGTGCAGTTCTATGGATTTTATTGACAGTTTACCTTGCTTATGCTGTCTATGTTGTGGACACGCCTAACTGTAATTAACACAGAAGCTTTTGAGCTATGTTATGATGTGAATGATACTATTAAACTATGTAAAAAAAAATAAATGCCCTGAATGGTAAATGGACTGGTTCTTATATAGCGCTTTTCTACTCATCTGAGCACTCAAAGCGCTTAACACAACTTGTGCATTCACCCATTCACACAAGCACATTTTTCTAAGTGCTTTATAGCTAACATTCACACACATTCATACTCCGATGGATGCATCGGAGAGCAATTTGGGGTTAGTATCTTGCCCGAGGATATTTGGCATGCAGACTAGGGGAAGCCAGGAATCGAACCACCAACCTTCCGATCAGTAGATGACCTGCTCTACCACCTGAGCTGTAGCTAAATATAACATTTAGTGTTATATTTTAAATAATCTCAACAGATAATTTAGATTCTTGTATTTTTTGTCAGTTTGATATTGCAAAGCACCATTTGCTACTGTTGGTGCTGCTCTCCCAAAATGTATTAAAGTTATGGTTAGCACATATGATATGTTAATACATTTTATATTTGTTTAAACTCAGTCTGGGAACTCATCAGCTGCTTTGCCAAATTAGCAAAATTAGATAAGTTAAAGGCCACATGATGTCCGATAGGCCAGTTACCTGCTTGCAGCAAAGCCTGCTCAAATGTGATTGGTCAGGGCTATGGAAACTATAAAGCATGAGGTCCTAGAAATCCTCCCCTGTCTACAAATTCTACATATTAATAGTAATTAGGGCTGAACGATTATGGAAAATAATCTAATTGCGATTTTTTGCCCCAAGATTGCGATTGCGATGCGATATGCGATTATTTTTTAAGGTATTTGTCTTCTGTATTATTAAACAAAGACAAGCAATACATCATATAGTATGGCCAATACTATATTACATTAATTTTAAACTGTTCTTTCCTGGAAGACAGACCTCTGTTATGATGACATGAGGTGATGCATGAATTGATGACTGACATTTTTATTTAACTTCTTCAATCACAACAGTATATTTGAACATACACAATAGTTTATTTTTAGCTTACAAACATCTGAGCATAAAGTGCTGACAAGGAACCCTGGTGTAAACATTAAAATGAAAGTCAGTACAATGTGCAGATTGCAGAAATATACATAAAAAAAATCAGTGGCTTTACCACACTCAGTTTTTCGACATCTGTGAACTACTAGACAGTCATTCAATTAAAAAATAATATTAAATAAATAAAACTAATAAATAAAAAATACACACATCTTACTGATCTCTGTAGTCAGTAACATTACACATAAAGTGCAAACATAATAGCAATTGTATAAACACACACACAAACACGCCTTTAAAGTTTAAAGGCGTGAAATTGGACGGTCTAGCCTTCTGATTAGCTAATCAGAAGGCTAGTTCTGATTAGCGTCACCGCTGTCTCGGTGGAGTTTAATAAACTCGGCCGTCTGCTTCTTGCTATCTAAAATATAACCAGACACTGGTGTAAATTCTCGACTGTCTCATACTTCTGTTTAATAAGTTTTCTGTTTGACGTTTAGTCAGCTGTGTAAAAACCAAGGAGGAACCCACCCGGGGGATTAATAAAGTTTTATTTTATCTAATCTAATAACTTTAATCTCAGCCAAACCGATTTACTCACGAACAAACAAAACACTGAAAAAAGCCCAACAATAACATTTTTAGGTTGTCTAAGTGACTTATATATTACGTTTAACCCGAGCAGCGAAACTCCGCGGTGATCTGAAAATGATGTGCCGGGAGTTGTGCCGTTCTCGGCCGCATCAGTAACCCTCGAGCTCCCGGCTAGCTGTCGAGCTGGTGGGTAGCAGACGCCTCTGAAAACGTCGAAGCACTTTTACAAATATGGGATATCTTGATAAACCGAGCAGATATTTGATGTTTACACAACTACTTTCTCGCCTGAAAATATGTTAAAAGTTTATTTTGTGACCCAGAAAGATTAGTATGAGTAATTTTAAAACTTAGTAGCGGCCGCCATTGCTGGAAACTGGAGTTTGGCTGGGCCGCGCTATGAATTCTGGGATATGGTAGTAATTTGGACAGCCTTCGGCACGTCGCTGTGACGTAATCGGTCTACAAATGCGGCCTCAGGAGGATGCAGCCCATGAATTTGGACATGTCCAGAGTATAATCGCAGCCTTTGCGGTTAGAAAATTGCACTTGATCATGTCGCGATATTATCGCAAATGCGATATATCATTCAGCCCTAATAGTAATAATAATGGAAATGAGTGCAAACTTCTTTACAAATGACCAGGCCTTGTCTTTTTAATAGTACAGCATCAACAAAGAAAATGAATATTGGATGAACCTTTACTTACTTGTTTTTGATGGAGTAGAGAAAAGTGTTACAGATGGATGTCTTAAACCAAACACAAGCCATGACAACAAAATTCAAAAAGAAAGTTACATAAAAGCATAGAGAAAAAAAGAGGACAACTTTAAAGACACATTATTGACAGTCTTGTTGATAATGCTTTTGGAAATGTAAGCTTTTTTTCTGCGTGTAGGTGTTACTCTACTCCTGATTAGCTCCTCGCTGTCAACTCATTTTGTTTGGCTCTAAAGTGAGGTGCTAGACTATGTGACGAAAATGCGAGAGATTCAAAGATTTTTCAGCTCTCGTTTGACGTTGCAGCCTCGATGCACACTGATGAGCTAAATATTAAAAGGAGGTAAAGCTGACAGCCTTGATCACCTTGGAGTTGTACCACCCACCGTGGCATTTTTGCAGTCCTCCACAATATCAGGCAGAAGATACAAACTTTTTGTGTACACCTTTGATTATTAAAGATCATTGAAACAAAATTTGCTGTGCTTCAAAGGACAGACAGTCATGTTTTTGTGTGGGTTTCTAGTTGTAAACAAGTGTCTCCTTGCAGCAGATGTATTCTCTTTGTTCAGGATGTGTCTGCAGAGCTGCATGCAGCCCGCTCTGAATCTTTCAGGACCTCTGGCCCAGTTTGGACATTGTAACCTCAGTCCCACACATAAGATGCTTTTTTTAATTGGATACTCCACAGCGGGAGCCTGGCACAATGTTTGGATTACATTAACAGCCTGAGCTAGCTTTCCCATCAAAAAAAACCCCTAACAGCTACAAGCACACACACACACACACACACACACACACGCACGCACACACACACACACACACACACACACACACACACGCACGCATGCACGCACACACACACACAGAACATCTGCAAAAAATGAGCAGGTGTGGGAAAGTAACCTTAATTCAGACATGATGCTCCTATTGTTAATTCATACATTTCCGTCTCATCAGAAGAACAGAGGGTATTTTTAGCCATGCTTGATTTTGTGTCCTGAGTGAGAGCAATCTGTGGGATACAATGCCCAAAGTGTGCAGAAATAAGCTTTGGCATAGGATCAAAGGCAGAGATATCATTTTGTTGGGGAAACAGTACTTGATAGTGATAATGATCTGCGGCTCTGCGGCGGGCCGACACGCTGAGCCACACAGCGAGGTGGAGGTGAAGGCGCAGCCACAGCACTGAATCTGTCTGAGGCCATGACCTGACTGGTGATCTGACCCACAGATGTAGTGAACTCGCAAGTGAACTGTAAGTGAGCAGAAAAGCGGAGCTCCAGAAACTGGCTTTGCATGCAGACGAGTCTGCAGAGCGTTGCCGTGGCTGAGGGCTGTTTGCGGAGCGCCGTCTCCTGCTTCGCAGCAGCTCCCACTGGAATCCAGGGGTGAATTGTAGGCCAGGACGAACGCAGGCACACCCCGGCTATTTCCAAAATCCTGCTTGTTTGCAGGCGTGACGGATCACATATTTTTCTTGATTTCTCCGCTAATGTGAAATGCATGTTCTCGCTCATTAGGGCAGCAGTAATGAGCCGCTTCGAAGGTGCACCTGATAAGCTTTAATACAGTTAAAATGTAAAACCTGGAGTATGTTAATGTTACTCAAGTTATAGAGTCACACTGGTACATGTAAACAAACACAATCACTAGTTATCAATTAGAATGGTAAATAGACTGCATTCATAAAACACTTTTCTGAGTGCTCAAAGCATATTCTGTCCTTAGGTATGTCTATTGTATCCTTTTGAGGGGGTACTTATTTTAACAAGAAGACCCTTTACAAAGGGTGACATAGGGGTACCTATTCAGGTAATTTCTTGAGTTGGGTAGGTATGTATGTGGCCTTTCTAACTTTACTGACTCCTCAAAGCTTTATTTTGTATCTGAACCCACAATAGATTTGGGGAATACTTACCTAGCATGTACATCTTTGCCCTGTGAGAGGACAGGAGAACAAATCTTAAATTCTTAGAGAAAATTTTTTTGTCCTTTGGATGTTTCCTGGTGTTGTAAAGGATACATACTTTTACTTCCAGGTGCAAATATGTATCTTTTACTGCCTGGTAACATATATATGAACCTTTTGGACGTTTAAAACGGTGCACATAGTTACCTTAAGGTCCAATAATTATTCATGTCATTATTTTATTCAGTCAGTAATCATGTAGATTATTCCTGTAGGTACACAAATGGATTTTTCCTGCATCCTTTTCTCTGAGTGAGTATATGAAGTATGAGTGTGTGCAAGAAAATGTGTCCATTTTAGAATTCATAACAATACATATTTGCTTCACAATGCAACATTTCCATTAGCAACCTGCTGTTTTATAGATATATAAAACATATATATATAGCTTCTTTGTTGCCTTCATGAGGAAGACTGATAGATGTTGATGCGTTTTCATTAAGCCCATATTTATCAAGTCGTGTTTTTATTCTCAGTCACCTACTGATATATATGTGGAATTAGATTTTGTGTTCCAACGATGTAGGCGGATTTCTCCCTCTTTAAAGCTAGACTTTGTGAGTTTCGAAAGAAAAAAAAACAGCGTTTGACTAACAAATAAAAAAAACTCATAAGCAATAAAGCACACTCCTGTGGGAGGAACCTGACTACCAGAGAAAACCCAGCAGTCACCACCAATATTAAAGACAGAGACAGAGTTAGATACTTCTTAGAACATATTAAATGTTTTTTATCTACTTTAAATTTAGTAAAACCTTAAAATCTAAAAGTAAAGTTAGTATTTTAACTTATTTGGCCACACACAGACTGGTAGTAAACCTTAAAATCCTTAAAATGAGGCAAAATTTGCAAAGAAGTATGAATATATGTATATGTATCTGTTTTGGGCCTTCAACGTGGTCCACATAGTTAAGACCCAACTCTTTAGTATTAGTGTAGACAACTGTAGAGACAGAAATGGATTTTTACTGTGTCTCTGTTTCCAAAAGTGTGTATTGTGTATGAATGGCTGTTAGAAAATGCATCCATTTTAAAATTCACAACAATACATATAAATGTATACTTCCCAATGTTACAATTCCATTAGCACCTTTTAATTTAAATGACTAAACTTTTCTGTATTATATGTTATATATATCTTCTTCTGGTAGAAGTTGATGTGTTTTTATTAAGCACATATTTACATAGGGCTTCGTTATTCTCAGCCACATACTGGTGTATGTGGAATTTAATTTTTCATTCCATACATGTGGGCGTATATTTTCTCTTTAAAGCTAGGCTTTGTGTGTTTTCAAAGGAGAAATAACACATTGTTGACTAACAAATACAAATCTCAAAGTGTAACTCATGAGCTATAGAGCACACTCCTGCACAATTATAAATGAGTGTATCAGAGCTGCTTATTAGCTGTTTTTTATATGAGAAATAAAAACTATGAGAAACTTCTTATATTTAATAGTTTGCAATTCTTACAGCTCATGCAATTTTATTAAATTATTGCAATGTTCTTTTACAAATATGGTACAAATATGTAGCTTCTACTGCTTAGGAACACACACATATATTTTTTATACATAAAAAATATACATATGTGTTTACCCCCTTGAAGGGGTAAAAAATGGTTGCCTTAAGATTCATTCAACATATAGAGTAGAGGAGCTAGTGATTAAACCACCTGTGTTGCACAATAATATTAATAATAATTATTATGTATGTCCGCGGTTCCAAACCCCCGGGCCATGGAACGGTACTGAGTCGTTTGATACCCGAGTTGAGGCTCGGGTAGGGCTGGGTGATATGGCCTAAAATTCATATCGCATATAATTTGAAGCAAGTGCGGTAACGATATATATCGCGATATATTCTTTTCTTCTGTATAACGTATTTTCCACACTATAAAGCACACTTAAAATCCTTTTAATTTTCTCAAAAATCGAGAGTGTGCCTTATGTATAAATTCTGGTTGTGCTTACTGACCTCGAACTGATTTTGGCGTGCAGAAATCTGTTGAAAAATGTTTTAGTACAACTTTGGTAAGCCGCACTGCTTGATGGATTGTCAGAGCATTACGGCTGCCGTAGTGAGGAGCTTCACGGAGTAATCTGGGTCCAAAACTCCGTCCCTTTAGGTCCCAAAGTCAAACGAACACTGAGAGTTAAAAACGGTCTAAATTCCTTAATCTTTAATAAAATCATCAGCGTTGCTGCTTTACCAGGTGTAACAATTAAGTTTAACATCCATGCATCCATGAAAACAGAAGTTATTAAATTTAACGGAGTTATAAGTTAACAGGAAGTTAGCTCGCTAGTTTACACCTAAACATGACATACCATGTTCTGACTGAGAGATTTTTTGAAACTAATTAAAACGTACAGCTCTGCTACCACTTCCGACATAAATGAAGAAAGAAAACCAAACAGCAGTGGTGTTTGCAGGGTTACTGAAATTGGACTACCTGGTATATAATGTTGTGCTACGTGATTGCTAGCGACATAGCTATGTTAGCATAACATTAGCACAGTGAAGCTGGAGGATGAACGCCAACCTTTCTTCCACTCAATAAAAGTTAACGTGAGGGATTCTGGTGGTCAGGGACAAATGCAATCGCATAGCAGGATGCTATACACGGGCCAAACTTCAGTCAGGAGAATTTTCAATTTCAATTTCAATTTTATTTCTATAGCACATTTAAAAGTCACAGGTACAACAAAGTGCTTCACAGACGAGCCATACTTGCAGGTTTACAGCAAAAGAAAACAATCAACAACAAAAAATACAGTTATAGGATGGTACTATTGCAACAAGCACGAACCGGGAAGAAATTAAGCTAAGTAGTTTGAAAGGCAAGCTTAAACAAATGGGTTTTTAACCGTGATTTGAAAGATTGAATAGTTTCCGACGCACGGACATCAACCGGCAGGCTGTTCCACAGTTTTGGTGCAGCAAAAGCAAAGGCACGATCCCCCTTCATCTTTAGTCGAGACATTGGTTGCATTAGGAGCCCCTGATTAGAGGATCTGAGTGCCCTTGTAGGGATATATAAATTAAGAAGGTCAATCAAATAACTGGGTGCCAAGTTATTTAAGATTTTAAAAGTGTATAGAAGAATTTTAAAAACAATACGGTACTTGACAGGAAGCCAATGGAGGTTAGCTAGAATAGGAGTGATATGATCCTGTCTTCTAATGCCGCTTAAAAGGCGTGCTGCGGCATTCTGGACTAATTGTAGGCGTTGGATGAGGGAGAGTTGGAGGCCTAAGTAAAGAGAATTACAATAGTCCAGTCTAGAGGTTATGAAAGCATGAATGAGCCTTTCAAGGTCCTTGTGTCGTAGGTAAGGCATTGCCTTCGAAATTTGGCGTAGTTGGTAGAAGCTGGTTTTTACCACTGCAGCCACTTGCTTATCTAATTTGAGGGAACTGTCCAGCACTTCTCCCAGATTTCTGACAGTAGACAATAGATGACTGGCATAAGAACCTAAGGTCCCCGATAGCTGTTTCAACGGCATATGGCTACCAAAGACGATAATTTCTGTTTTGTTTTCATTGAGGGTAAGCGAGTTATGCAATAGCCAGTCTCTGACATCACACAGGCAGTTAAGCAACGGCGATAGCGGGGATTGGAGATCCAAATCCAGAGGGAAATAGACTTGGATATCATCCGCATAGCAGTGGAAAGAGATATTGTGATTTCTGAAAATTTTTCCCAGGGGTAGCAGATAGAGAACAACTGAGATTATTCGTCCACAATACGAGGTTAGTTATTAATATACTGCAACAACATGGGAATAGAGCAGCTGCGAGAGAATTCAACATTAATGAATCAATGTTACGGAAGTGGAGGAAGCGCAGTTTTTGGCTTTCCCCATATTTCAAAAGTGCTTCATCTCTTTGATATGACTTTCGCCCGGCATAATTTGCATATGATAATAGTTTTAGCCGCTGCGATGGTTTCAACCAAAACAGGTGCCGCTTGATGACATCATCAACATGCGCTATCGTGATAGAGCGGTATAGTCAAAATCTCTATCGTTGGCCAAATTTATATCGTTTCTATCTTATATCGTTTCTATCGCCCACCCCTAGGCTCAGGTGGGATTATCTTTATGTGATTATCTTTATCGGTTTTTATCGTTATTTTTTTAGCGTTTTTATCATTAACTCAGTTTCCCTGGGTCTTTTCCTGTGTGTTATGAATAAGTCTTCTTTTTTTTGCTACCAGTACTGGTTTTATTTTGTCTTTTTCTCCATGACTCCTTAATGACCGGTCCGTGAAAATATTGTCGGACATAAACTGGTCGGTGGCGCAAAAAAGGTTAGGGACCGCTGATATATGTCATTAAAGGCCTGGAAGAAAACCATGACAAATGTATGTAATGAAAACGGAATTGCTTAAAGTGATGAACCCAATGAGAAATGTCACTTATCTGTATTTTCCTCTAGCTAAATGGGGCCTTTTAGTGGCTTTCAGCTCACTGTTTTGGTTTTACAATGTACCACATGTGTACCAATGTGCCAGTTATACTCCATATTCCATTTGCCATTTTCAGTATATGCCCATCATAAACTACAGCTCGGTAAAAAGATAAATAAGAATTATTTATATTTACGTGCACTACAGAAACAAGACTGCAACTGATGTTAATGCCATGGTTGCTTGATGTGCACAATACAGTGTACACTTAGCAAGTAATTCTCAAGTAAGTACTAAATACCATGAATATCAGAAAAAAAAGAGCCAAAATTATTTGGCTCCATAAACATAGCAATAATCTTGAGTAAGATGTATCTTAAATTTATAAAATCAAAGGTTTATAATTTTGTTTCTAACATTAACTAATGTACTAAAGAGCTTTATTTGTTTATTTTTTTGTTAATTTTGTTTTTAACCTCCTAAGACCCAAACTCTTCCACAGCATGCATTTTTAATTTCTCTTTGATATTTGGACATATTGGGGCCCAATGAATGTAAAAACAAAGAATTACGAGATTTTTTCTTTTTACCTTATTTTTGTTTTTATGAAAAATAAGAGCCACATATGAGGATATTTGTTTAAATGTTTGATAGAACAGCAGCAGTATAACATCCTAATAAGTGGATATCAGGCCCTTGTAGAGCAAAATTGAGTATTTTGGTCTAAATAACCCAAAATGTGATGTCCACATATGTGGACGCCAGGTCCTAGAAGGTTAAAGCCGTTACCAATAGGCATCGTTTTAGCATCACTGTCCAATACTAAGAGCATTCCTGTTGTAGCTTATGGGCTGTGGCTTTTCTGGGCGCTTTTTTTGCTCATTCCACGCCACAGTGCTTAATAATTGCATGATTACTCTCCAGCTTTTGGCTCATTGGGCTTTCCTTGCACCTCTATCATTGTCCACACAATCTCATCACCATATTTCACAGAATACAGTCTCCACCTGGCGCAAAGCTTGCCGTGGGCTCAGTTGATTTAATGTTGAGACTGTCAAATTTCCATGTTGAACACGCTCCTCAGGTCTAAACGCTGCATTCATATTTCACATGCCACAGAAATGTGCGTTTTCCTCCTCGACCGGCTTGCATACCTTGCTGAGGGCCTGCCTCGAGCTGTCTACTAGGAAGGCTGTCCAAGAGGAGACTCAATTAAAGCGGACGGTCAGAGCTGCTTAAATAATGCAAAGCGCACTTGTTTAGGCAGCAGTATGCTGTAAGCAGATATTCCACCTCTATGGTTAGAAGATCAGCCATAGGTGTGTGTTGCTAGGTCCTTGACAGCACTGGGTATGGTTTAAAATTTTAGATACAGGTATTGGTACAATAAAACTACTGTTTTCCCTGAAAAATTAATGTTTTTCCATGCAGTTTGGCTATTTGTAATATATTTTCAAAATTGTGCATAAACAAGACAATTAAACAAAAGAATTAAACAAAAATTATTAAATTAATAAACAAAATAATGAAAGCTTAAAATGCTGAATTAATGTTGTATCTATATCAGATTTTCAGTGAATATTTATGTCGAAGAAGAAGAAGCAGTGTCCGTTATCGTAGCTTTGTCCAAATTCAGGAACCGCATCCTCCTGTGCCCGCATTTGTAGGCCGAAGACTCCGACAAATGCGCCCTTCATTTCCACAGATTTGAAGGATGGGTCGGGTGTATACTTCGTGGCCCAACCTATCCCAGAATTCATAGCGCAGCCCTGCTCAGTTTCCAACAATGGCGGCAGCTAGTTAGTTATAATATTACTCTTGTTATTCTATCTGGGTCACAAAATAAATGTTTAACATATTTTCAGGCCAGAATGTAACTGTGTAAACCTCAAATATCTGCTCAGTTTATCAAGACGAGATCGTTTTCAAACCCACCGCCGTCTTTCGCTACTCAGGTTAAACATAATATATAAGTCACTTAGCTCAGCGGTCCCCAACCCCCGGGCCTCGGACCGGTACCGGTCCGTGAGTCATTTGGTACCGGGCCGCGAGAGTTGAGGCTCAGGTGTGAAATGTATAGTTTTCATGGTTTTTATCGGTTTTCAGCGTTATTTTGTTATCGTTTTTATCGTTAACTCGGTTTTCCTGGGTCTTTTCACGTGTGTTATGAATAGTTTTATTTTGTTGTATTTATCCGTGACACCTTAAAGGCCGGTCTATGAAAATATTGTCGGGCATAAACCGGTCCGTGGCACAAAAAAGGTTGGGGACCGCTGACTTAGGTAACTTAAAAATGTTATTGTTTGGCTTTTTTCAGTATTTTATTTGTTCCTGAGTAAATGGGTTTGGCTGAGACTAAAGTTATAGTTTTTACACAGCTGAACAAACGTCAAGCAGACAAGTGTGAGATGCTCGAGAATATACTCCAGTGTCCTGTTATATTTTAGATAGCAACGAGCAGACGGCTGCGTTTATTAAACTTCACCGAAACAATCGGCAAATTTCATTAAAATTTAATAAACTATCATCTTGTCTTTATTTTTAGTTAGCACATACCTTAAACACTTAAAGCTGTAAGCTAATGATAGTTATATAAGAGCAGATGCATGCTGGTGCAATAAGCTGTATGTTTTACGTCCAATGGACGCGTGATGTGATTAGTCGACAAATTGCAAAAATAATCGGTGACTAGTCGACTATCAAAATAATCGTTTGTGGCAGCCCTAGTACATATGCAGCAGCAACCATCATCCACATCATCCACACTCTGCTGCTACGTTGGAGCGTTAACTACACGGCTCCTTACACTGGATTCTTTTTATTTTGATATGTGCAGTCTTAGTATGATATAAATAGCTGATGTGATTAAAGATGCACTGATTCAATATTTGCATGAAATATTGGTCAGACGCAAACTGTTAGACTGCGTGTTAGTCTGTCATTGTCAGATAATATATGTCACAATTGAATATACAGTATCTGTTCAGTTCAGCAGCATGAGGAAAATGAACAGATTGTTTTACTTGCCATTTGTGTCATTTTCTTGCCTGCTCCACTCTGTGCGTGCGGGGTTCTACAGTGAGAGCAGAAAAGGCGCACTACATTCAAATCACATCAAAGTGCAGCAAAGACTCACAATGTGCTGAAATGAAGCACAAACCAAAAAATTAGGCGAGTATTGTAAATAGATTTTCATTTAATTTATCTTGCTCCCATTCTTGTTTATGATTTCACTGATATGTAAAATATTTAATGTTATAAAAAAAAATTGTATCGGTCCATGCCTTCTATCATGATTGGCTGTCCCCATCGTGCCAAGAGAAAATAAAGTGTTCATCTAGACCGGCCAGTTTAGATCTCTTATTGCAGAACTGATGCTGAGAAGCTCGTTTCATCACCTTAACAGTGCAGCCTAGATTTCAGCTTTCATACATCACATATATAGAGATCATTAATCAAAATTTTATTGGATGATAATGTGATCCACAGCGGTGTCCAAGACAGGACGCAGACAGACCAGGATTACATTGGATTAGTTTGAAAAGCAGTAGAAACTCCCAGACTGTATCAATCTGTTTGCTGCGCCTGAGGCTGAGAGACAAAGAGGGATGGGGATATAAAAGAAGGAGAGGGTTGGCAGGGCTGTAGAGAAAGTAAGAGCCTCTTTCCCCTGGGGAAAGGTTATTTGTAAGGGGATTGTACCAAAGTCACTTACAAAAGGCAAAATGCAATCTGGTGGGGGTGGTGAGTGCAATGAAATGGGAGTGGGAATAGAAAAAAACGCAGTTATGATATAGAGAGCTGCTGTTGATGTGTTAGTGATAAAATAAAATTTTTTTAAAAAGTCCACGTCCACTGTTGTTGACTCATCATATCTCATCTTCTCCATCTGAAATACAGTTTTAAAAGCTTAAAAGGGTGGCACTGCGCATCCCCAACAAAATCTTTTGTTGTTACTGATACGATGAAAGATAAGTGTGATTTCCCACTCCCTCAAAGGACCGGTGTGCTGCAAAGTCATCGCTTATTCATTTTTGACGCTATGGAAGCTGTGCAAACACATTCTGCACGCTCGGAAACATCCTTTTATCGCGTGAGTGTTTTATTTTACTTTGAGATGCACTTGAGAATCAGATATATTTTCAGCCCAGTTTTTTCTTTTGCACTAAACTGCTCTATTATAGTTTATGTTTAACTTTGGAGCTTTTTTTCTCCCCTTTTTTTCTTTTTTTTGAACTTGCAGGAGCTCTTTCTATGCCCCTGCCTCACCTTGATCTCCCCACGACAGCCACTGCTTCCCTTTCTCACTCTATTCTTTATTTATGTCGTTTTGTGTGGTTGGCACCTCTATAGAGAGGATTGCACTGGATTAGCTTCTCCGCCTTCCCAACTGATCCGATCCATTTTGTGTAATCCAACTCAATTTAATTATGTTTATCGTTCCACCTCGCTGGTGCCGAGAAGCAGCAGCACACCTCTACCAAGATAAGCCTGGGGACCTTGTGCCTCTTTGCTGGCAGAGCATCTGCCTGAGCCTGTTGCTTTATAAACAGATGGTGTAAGTCACCTACACTCTCAGTAAATAATGTGTTAGGCACAATATTATGTTTTCAAGCACCGCTCAAACATCGGCGTGACATGGAAAAAATATCCGAGGCTGAAGATCATAACCCAATTTTTGATGTCGCTTGTAGAGAATTTGTACAGTTTAGCACCGTCTCCACCCTCTTGATAGTGAGAGAGTTAATATGCCCACTATACAGTCTTCCTTATTACTTTTGCAAGTCTAATCCTCAGCATGGAATTTCAAAGGCTCACAACCAAAGCCTAAAAAATGGCTCAAGGGCTCACAAATAGCCTGACCACATTGAAAATACGACTCAGCATGTGGCAATTGTGCGGTAAATCTTTGTTGCGACATGTCCTTTGGCTTGTCATGGCACAATTTCTGCGTGGGTGAGAAATACCTCTATTATGTTTTTCTTCGAGGGAGAGGACCCAAAGCAAACTTAGAGCAGACAGGCAGATGAAAATGAACAAAAAGACTACTTTTGATGTAGAGGCGGTCTCAAAGAAAAGACAGCTGGAGATCCAGAGTCCTGTACTACGGAGCAGGATTTCAGGCTTAGTGGGTTACCCAAGGCTTTTTCAGGGTTGTGAAGGTGGTCCTTCTTATTGGGGTGCATCGCTGTAGTAACTCAAACTGAAGCCATAACCTGCTCTGCAGCAGAAAATTAGCATTACCATACCCGTGGAGTTCGATGTGCACATTCTAAAAGGATCTATAGTTTGTGGGGACTAGACTAAAGTCTTTAAAAATTTTTAATAATACTAATAAGAAATGTAGCTTTCTAGGAGCAACTTTGCTTCTTGATACCCCCCCCCCCCCCCCCCCCTCCTGTTAGGAACAAACTATGTTAGAGCATTCTTTTTGTTCTGTAAGCCTTAATATAGCGAAAACTGTCTTATAATGGGGTGTGCGCGAGAAGTTGATTAGACGAGTAGACGCCTAATTTTAGCTATTGTCACTAGTAAGTACTACGTGTACTAGTTATTTAATCGAATTGTTAATATTTTTAATGACGCTCAATGCTGGTAAATGTTCGTAATATGGTTGTTATGCAGCCATCCGCCATTAGGTGGAGCTGTAGCCACAATATTGTTGTAGCAAAATGCCAGAAGTTTGTTAATCTAGGCATGATCTTTTTGCTAGCCCTATTATTGTTAATTACTTGGATACTCAGTGGATACAATGAGTTTCCTCTGAAGGGTTGCTGGCATCTTCCTTAGAGATAGGGTGGGGAGTTTAGTCATTTGGGAAGGGCTCAGAGTAGACCTGCTACTCCTCCACATTGAAAGGAGCCAGCCGAGGTGGTCATGCCCTGGGTGAGGTGTTTCAGGCTTGTCCTGCTGGAAGGAGGCCCTGGGGTAGACCCTTTAGACTCTGGAAAGATTATGTGCAGATGTGTCTGGGGAGAGGGATGTCTGGGCTTCTCTGGTTTGGGTGCCAATCCTGCCACGGCCCAGATAAGCAGAAGAGGATGGATAAATGATTTATTGTTTTCTTTTCCTTTTAGACATGAATAGTAGAATGGCACAATCATCACACTTTTCAATCACAATTTTTCGTTTCTTGGGTGTTAATTTGTCATGTTTTAATAATATGTGTACATCTTTTGTAGTAACATATTTTTATATCATATTTAAAATTAGCTTATTTAATTTAAGTTACTTTTTTATTCTTCTTTGTTGTCTGTTTGGAGTATAATGTTCACGATGTACGATGCCAAGTGCCACACAGTTAAGCGCAATTAAATTATTTATTTTTAAAGGATGTGATTAGGGGTGGGTTTTGATAATCGATTTATCGATTAAAATCGATTCTGGCTTGGATAACGTGATATCGATTCATTCAAATCCTGAATCGATTTTTTAATATAAATTTATTTTGCCCGAAATGCCAGAATCTCAGTTTCAACAACCACCAAACAGCTAAAACAGTAAATGAGAGCAAGTACACGGATTCTGCACAAAGACGTAAACACAAAGCGCAGACCCGCAGATCAGAATCAGTGAGATGTCGCCTTTCTCACCCGACGGCACGGACACGGTCGGGGCTGAAAGCCGACAGCTCGCTGATTCTGATGTTTCGCCGGGTCCGCGCTTTGTGTTTACGCCCTTTATGCGCTGATTCTAAAGCTGTTAGTTTTATCTCTCTCCAAACAATATTGACCGAACCAGCAGCAAAAGAAGATCCAAACTACGCTTCACATAAACATCGTCATGGACTCCCTCTGACTTTTGCTGTTTTGCTTCCACCAATAAAATCACACTTCATGCACAGCTCTCTCTCTCTCTCTCTCTCTCTCTCTCTCTCTCGCTCTCAGTATACTTCAAGAACAGTTTCCCGTCTAAAAATCTGTTTTCTGCATTATTCGCTTGCTTGTTTACGCACAAGTCTACCGTTGTTTACAGCGCTGTCGGCCAACGTTTTTTTTTCCTTTTACTTACTTCCGAAAAGAAAACCTAATTTCTGCTGTTCAATACTGAACAACTTTAAACTTTAATATTTCTGACTGTCTGAGGCAAAATTTCCCAGATTCAAATCGAATTGAATCGAATCGTGGATCGAATCGATTCGGGACCTTGTGAATCGGAATCAAATCGATTCTAGAAATCAGTGACGATACCCAGCCATAGATGTGATTAAAGCTTTCAAGTGCCTTTGTTTCGAGAGTTTTTAACATTGTCCATTAACCGGGTCTCAAATTTAACATCTGATTGTTGTTAGTTTTAGACTATTCCCTTGTTAAGTTGAAATTAGTCACCAGGAACATCCTTTGTCTTACAGCATGTCTTATAGGATCTAACAGATAATGATAGACAGATGTACTCTTGCTACAGGGCAGTGATACTAAAAGGTCTGTTGACTGACACGGTCCTCTTTTTTTGGTCAGCTTTCTGCTGTGGCTTTTTTTTGTCTCAATGACCAGTCAAAGTGCACATAATTTCGTAAAGCACCTTTTAATTCAACAGACCTACATACAGCACAATTATATCACATACATTCATGTGAGTGAAGACAGCAAAAGAAACGAAAAAACGAGCCAAGGAGGCACAGAAGATACCTAGGCTGTGGTTGGATAATCAGTTTAGTTTGGGAAGGTTCCTAACTGAATGATGTCCAGAAATTTCTGCATGATTTTACTTTGGAGATGCTGAAAGCTTTAACAAAGGGAGCGGGAAGG
Organism: Mchenga conophoros; assembly: GCF_057382185.1. Classification (NCBI taxonomy): domain Eukaryota; kingdom Metazoa; phylum Chordata; class Actinopteri; order Cichliformes; family Cichlidae; genus Mchenga; species Mchenga conophoros. The sequence goes on along the minus strand of NC_140546.1, from coordinate 30,292,106 downwards.
CAGCGGGATGCGAGAATATGAGCGGACAGCAGGCTGAGCAACATGTTTTATTTATTAACATTTCATTTCATAAATGTGACTGGTAGCGTTTCTTTTTTTAAATTTAAATTCCAGCCTCTGTAAATTTGTCTTTAGGTTGTCCACTTTCATGCAACATGCGCACAGTTTTATTATTTTCAAATGACTCACCTGGTTTCATCGTTGCTATTACTACTTCCTCCCTTTGTTTCCCTGATTACTCACCCAGCATACAGCGCACAGCCATGCTTCCATTTGCTCCGCACCCTTTCTAGCGTGCTCCCGCACCTTCATGTGTGTCCTCATGCCAGTTTTTTTTTGTTTTTTGGATCACAGTTTTTGCCTTTCATGTAAGTTTGGCCTGATGTTCTTTTCAGACTGTTTTTGGATTCTGTCTCTTCCCTGCCGCTTGTAGTTTGGACACATCTGCTGTCACATATTTGGTGCCGTCTTGGTGTCATCAGATTCCCCGAGCACTCATTTCACCAAGTCCTCCTTCGCATCTTTCCTCAAACTCGTGACGTTTTCAGTCGAAAGGTAGAAAAAGGGATTGGTAAAAAACATGGGAGGGATTTTCTTTTTCTTTTAACCCTTCAGCTGGATTCTAGAGAACGTGTACATGAGAGAGGTGAACAATAAATAAAACAGAAACCACAATTTGACAAACAAGAGGCCAACACTGGGACATTCTCCAGTTCTGTGTGGCAGTGTTAATGCAGTGGACTTTACTAGGCAGCAGAAGTTAACTGTGAGAAAAAATAAAAGTCTAGGCACTGCTCTGATGTCTACAATACTTCTGTCGTCTGCACCACAGGCTGGTTCAGTGTTGCAGAATGAATCTGTTACTGAAATATACAACATGTGTCAGGAGTAAAGCGAACATTGTATGCAGTGTAGGATAATGCAAATCCAATTAGGATCAAATATAATAAACAGGACTAGAAAACATCCTTACAGAAAACATCCCTACATTTAAGCATTGTTTTGATGTCACACACAGAGGCGACCTGCTTCCAAGCATCATCCTTTAAGTAACTATTAAACATCATTAATCTTGTTTGTCGCGTTAAGTATTAAATGCCCCGCTCATCTTTTGACAGCAGAAAAAACAGAAAAAGAAAGAAAACAGGGCGGGCTTTGGTGGAACATGAATCTTTAATGAGCGAGGGTGGTGGAGATATCAGTAAATGAAAGTTAAGTGCATTTTCTGGGTTTTTGGAGCAGGAGAAGTTATCCTGTAATGCACTAGGAGAGGAGGAGGAAGAGGAGGGGAGATGGATGCTCATTTACCACCTGTGCCAGGAGACCTTTCCTCGTGTCCTGCCGGGCTGCTGGCTTCGCTGTGTCTCCCATCTCTATTTTAAGAGCTTGATATTACAGCCTAATTGTGTTCAGAGTTTTTTCAGGGGCATCTCTCCTCTGTTTCTTGTGTCCCTTTTTCTCCTGTCACATAGCATGCCAACAAAATCATTAAAAATAGAAGGCACCATTTGTAATTTGTGTTTTTTTAGGATGGCTGCTTTTAAACATGAATTATCTCGTTCTCATTAATACAGCGTTGAGAACAGATGCAGCGTGCTTTTCAGTCAGCCTGTTAACATGTCACTGCTGTTCCAGCTGGCTGTAAATCATTCATTAAGTCTAAGCAATAGAAAAGCCACAAACAAGGGGTCAAATTAGGGTATATGACCCTCATAACCAGCCCAGTTTTCCACTCTCGCCTTGGTAATGAAAAGATAGTGCTGGTTCTTCGGCACTCCAGCGGATGGTTCCTTCATTGTGCCATCTGGCAGTGCTTCTTGGTAAAGTTTGACCCCAGCATTTGCCCAGTAAGAGGCTTGTTAAAGTCTGCCCTGGGAGTTGATCTCTGTCTGTCTGCTTGTTAAATTTCTGTCGGCGGCCATCATTAGTCAACATGAAAAAGGGTTGGCACTTATATAGACTGGTATATATATTTATATTTATATGTATGAGCAAAATGAGTTAATTATACAAACCTTTATATAACATTTATATAGGCTATATAGGCACATATAATAGAAGAACTGAACAATACTTGGCGAAATATAAATATAATAAAAATAATGCTGCTTGTGTCCTGCAGAGTTCTTGTTCTGGGCATTTTCTAGAAAAAAAAAAGACCAATTTTGTGCAACATATTAAACCTTTAAACAACAGATTCTTAAAAATGTAACTCATGGTGTCATGGTGGCAATTCATTGGTGTTATTCAGTTCTGGACAAATATAGCCAATCACATTATGACTGTGGGGGTGTTCATGTATTGGCTTACTGATAGATTTTAAATCTGAGCAATACTGGTTATAATTGATCAGGCATAATGGTATGCCTAATATTGTGTTGCTCCCCCCTTTGCTGACCTTGCAGTTCAGCTCGTCCCGCAGATGTTAGATTGGCTTCAGATCTATGGAATCTGCAGGCCAATCAACACCTCATTTTCATTGTTGTGCTCCTCAAACCACATTTTGCTCTTAAAAAATGCTTCAGGGTCAGGTCATCAAATCGTCACAATTTGGCCCTTTGGTCAAACTCGCTCAAATCCTCATGCCTGCCCATTTATCCTGTTTCTAACATTAACTTTGAGGACAACATGTTCATTTCCTCGCTAATGTGTCCCTCCCACTAACAGGTGCCACAATAAAGCGATAATCAGTGTTATTGACTTCACCTGTAAGTGGTCATTATCTTATGCCTGAGCTGTGAATTGTCTGCATACTAAGGCTACGTTCACACTGCAGGCGAAAGCGCATCAAAACCGACTTTTTTGACCCTATGCGACCCATATCCAATCATGGTATGACAGTGTGAACGTAGCCTTATTTCTTCGATAATGGCGCCCACAGAAACGCAAAGCAGAAGATGAAGCATATCTGAATATGTTTCCAAACCAACTTCATTCTAAGCCAAAGACCAGAAAATATGGTGATGCATATCTTCCCTTTGGTTTCACTTGCACAAGTGCCGAGGTAGGTCTCCCCTGCATAATAGGTTTTCCCTGTGTCGGGAGCAGCGCTGGGCTGTTCAAATCACAGACAAACAGGATCCCACAGTTGTTTTTGTTTTTAAACACATTTTGCACAGAGAGGCATTTTTTGAAAAATGTATTGATAGCAATATTGAATATTATAGCACATGATAAAAAAAAAAACAACTACATGTAAAATAATTACACCGTGACGCCTCTGCCTTTCTAAATAGAGGGACAGTAACTGCGTGTGTATATGTAAGCGTGTAAAACCTGCAGACAGTCAGATTAACAGTATTTTGTCTCTATCTGCCATTCTGCAATTCATCTCATGTAAACAATAACGTGCGCACAGCGTGACGTGAAAAAAGGCACATACCTTTGACGTTGAGTGACGAACTCTGTATTCCTCGTCCACACGCAAACGCAAAAAAGGAGTTCTCCGTTTTCGGTAATTCGAAACGCCGTTTACGAGTGGATGAAACAGCTACGTTTTCAAAAATACCCGTGTAGGTGTAGACGTAGCCTAAAAGAGTTAGTAGTTTATTTTATTACTACCTGTCATTTATTGCAGATTACTTGTATTTGCTTAATTGTTTACTAAATGATTGAGGTGTGAAATAAATCGCAATGGAGCAAAATATGGGTTTTTGTGTGGTTGGAGGATGTGTTTGTGTGTGTGCGTGCATGCACGCGCAAGAAGGGGGCGGGGGGCGTAAAGTTGAATGTACCCAAGAGGTGAAAATGTAAGAGAGGGTTGCAGTTGTCCAAGGTGCTGGTGTTGTTTTTTTGAAAAGCTTGTGGGAATTGTGAACACAGGATTGATTTATTTTAATGGATAAAATCTGTTTTGCTGCTGACCCCTTCCCATAGCTTCAGTGCCAGTACCGCTGCTTGTTTGAGCGCATGAATGTCACAACCTCACCTAAAGAAATAACGAAAAATGTGAAATTTTTTACATTTCCTGAATATTGCATTAGCTCCTGGCTGCCAAAAAGAAGCTCGCAAAAGACAAAGCATGTTCTCTGCTTTGTCTGTGGTTCTTTTGCTATGGATGTGAGTCTGTTACAGAAAGAAATAATTTTTTTAAAACCGCAGCAGGAAAAACAATAGATTTGTTTTTTGGGACTATTTTCAGCTGCGGATTAATATCCATTTTTTGTGCTGCTGAGTATTCACAGCAGCTGGTTGGAGCATGTGGGAGCGACTCAAACTAATATTAATTAAAGCTCATGCCAGTCAAGCGCGTCACTGTGCCTCATTTGTGCATTTTTTGTTTTTTTTTGTGTGTAGTTTGTCGACAAAAACAACTCAATTGCGGCTGAATAATAAATATCCAGCTCTGGACGCAGGCTGTGATTGTTTGCAACATCAGTTTGGTTTGGTGGAAGTTATTTACGAGGAGAAATATCGAGAACATTACCAACAGCAGAAATTAACGATGTGCAGAGCACAGGGCCTCTGGTATATATCTAAAAGTTAAACTCCACGTCTGCACATCTGTAGCCTTTTAGGAGGTAGCTCATTCATTAGCGGCGGGGATCACAAGTATCGCAGCTGAATTCTTTTCTGTCATATGTGACACGTCTCCAAGCAAAGATGATGGTAATTACAGCGAGCGCGAAGTCCACAGAGCTGACGCCTCCTGAGCTGGAGTGTCGATGGGAGGCTGCAAGAGGTGAACGGATAGAAATCAAGTGTATAGATCTGCGGTTGGTGCGTGCCCACCCCTTCACCAGAACACTGGGGTTTTAATTGCTGTCTGACCAGAGCTGGGTCTGTGTGAAGATGTGGTGCCTTGATACGAGAAGCAAGGGGGGAAGGAGTGGTTTTCTTTCTCTGTGGTTGTTGTATTGACAGCTCCCCATCCTGGAGGAGCTGATAAGAACACGCGATCCAAAGTAGAAGCGGATTGCATTTCGGAGCCAGGAATCAAAGCTGCTTTTGGGTGGGTGTGGAGGGGGCTAGTGAGTGGTCACATTTAACTTCTAGAGGGCACAAAAGAGCAGGGTAGTGGTGTTACTGCAAATGCACATGCAAGAGAGAAAATGCCTGAGTAGATGGCAAGGATGAGTGGAGAGGTTGCGCATAAATGAAACACCTGCATGCTTGAGGAGCATCGTATTTGAAATCAATGAGGAAAAGTGCATTGATTTGAAAACAAAACACAAACACAGGGGACCTCGCTGCTTTCTTTCTGCTGGGCCACAGTTTTGCTTTGCTGGGGCTCTACTCACATGCATTTATAGAGACAGAAGATGCTCTGTTGCTCCTGCCTGTTTCTTTTGCTCTCGTATCGTGGATGCTGATTTGATGCTTTTAACAGTAGCTGGCCTTAAAGTTTACCAGCACTGTGCTATAAATCTGGCTCACTGGATAATTATTTTTCTAAGAAAATATTAGTGTTTTTCCAACCACAGAATGGGCCTTAGGGGATGACTCAGACCATGATTTGTTACATCTGATTTTGGCCATCCTATAAAGAAAAAATATATTTAATCTTGGGACTGAAACATTATAAAAGTGCAACAATGCCTCTGATGCTGTCTGGTCTTTTTTTTTTTTTTTTTAATGCAAACAAATATAAAATAAGTAATCATTTGAACAGATGCAGTTAACCCTGCCTCAGACACACTGCGGTGTAATCACAGCCAACAACAGAGTGTGTTACTGTGAGCAAGCAGACCCAGTGTTTAGATGAGCACTTGGTCATGTTTTTTTTAATACTTTAGAAAATTTGTTTAATTAACTAATGTAATCTCCCTTCAGTAAAACAGTCGCAATGTACAGGATTCCCATCCCACATCACAACCTGTGCATGACAAAGTGTTAAACTTGAGCTGTTCACAGGTCCACAGGTTTATAAATGTCTAATGAGTCTTTAATGCTGACGACACCTACACGTCTTAGGAGGTTACATCCCCAGTCAAAACATAAGAAAACTAAGAGAGCAAATCATTCTTATATGTGTGTTTGCTCAGCGGGGATGACATTTATTGAGAAAAGTGAGAATGCCTGAGAACCTCACTGCATTTTATCACAGACATTAGATGAGAGAGAGACGGGGGCACTTGAAGAACTCTTTGGAAGAACTCTGCAACAGCAGACATGGTGGTAAGAAGGAAAAAAGATGAGGTTTGACTGGTGCTGTTACACATTGCAGTGTTTACGTCCCAGTGATCATTGAAATTAATTTAGATAATGCTTCAAAAATGCTTAAAAACAACTGCCACCACACTTGAGGCACATACGTTTGTCTTGCTTTTAGCCCTGCAGCAGAAGGCTGTGAGCAGGAGCTGAGTTAATATTCACTGTTTAATATAATTTAATCTAGTTTAGTCTAATTCAGTGTCTGTGTCACTCATAATGTATTAGCTTTATCAGTTTCCTTTTCCTTTTTCTTTCTATGAATCTGGCTACTAAAAATGGATACATTCAGAGCAGTGTTAATTTTGTTGAAATTTTGTCACAAATACCTACATGGATCCACTCAGCACTGTTTGCCATGGTTTTCAAGGGTTTTCCATTAGGTTATAGTACCTGGTACCAGGTACTTTTTACCTGTTTAGCCGGGGTTCCAAGTGATCCAAGCAGGTACTAAAATGTGACATCATCCGACTGCATGCCACCGACTGGCTGGTCAGTCGATGAGTCATGAGTCGGCAACGAGGGAAATGGCTACAAAAAACAACCCTGAGTCTCACGAAAAGCTACAGACCGAGTAGCAGCTATATTCTTGCTTCAACATCCACCTTTTTTGTAGCGTTCGTGTCGCATATTAATTGAGTCGCGGGACGCTCGGATGCATTGCTATGAGGACAAATGAGTCGTGACGAGTCAATCCGTGTAGGTAACAATGGAAAAGGGGCTATAGTTTTCATTAACAACGTTTTTTTTTTCTGATGAAAACAAAATGATTACTAAAAAAATAAGAAAAGTATTCTGGAGAGAAGAGAGTTATTCAGAACATTCAGAAGTCGTGTCGAAAGGCGGGGTGAGCTTGGAAGTGATTCAAGAGACAGAAGTAAAGTTGGACACGCCCATTTGATCTGCCCCCAGGAAACGAGGGAAGATCTTCCATGATTGCTGTTTCTCATGAAAATGTGATAAATTGTTAGTGCTTTGAAGAAAGAGAAGAGTAGACACATGGGCACATTTTATATTTTATATCAAAGAAAATAGGAAACCCTCATGTTTTTACCAGTGAGAGTTTCTCCACATGGTTTACAAACTATTACACTTTATTTTAGTCAACTGAATCAACTTTAAATGTAATTATGTTATCTTATGTACCCCGCCTTTCGCCCTATGACAGCTGGGATAGGCTCCAGCGCCCCCCGCGACCCTGAAAAGGATAAGCGGAAGCGAATGGATGGATGTTATCTTATGTTATCTTATGATATTTAATCAACTAAAACTAAAATAATTTATATGTCTAAATGACTAAATTAGCTAAATTAGCTGTAAAAACTAACACTGGTTCAGAGCTGAGCTTTATTTCTTCATTTGTGGAAAAAAACTTTGACACTGCACCAAAGAATATCATAACAAACACACAAAGACGCTAACTTACAGAGCTAGTCTGATTACAGGTAATATAACGTGAAGAAGTCTATGTATCAGAGCAGGATCACTCCATCGATCAATATATGGTGCGTATCAAAAGCCATACATCAACGAGACCCTCTTGCAATGTGACATCACTCCAAACACTTGACTCAGTGCTGCTTTTATTTCCTCAACACATTGCCTTCCAGGCCGGAGAATCTATTGCTCTGTAGGACAAATTGCGCTCTATGTGTCATGGATCTTACTGTCAGGAGTTACATTACTCCCACTGAGATCCTCAGGTCACCTAGTGAGAGATAATTGTGACCCCTGCTGAGAGGGAATACTCCAACTTAGAGGAGCCACCTTCTATTCTTTAAGAAGGATTCAGCTACTCTATTTTCCTTCAGAGTCAGCACGGTGATCCTGGGCTCATTCCTCTGATGTTTTCCCTTATGCCCTCTTTTCCTTTTTGGTAGTTGTTACGCACTGCAGCTGGGGAAATTTTACAGATTTCTTCAAATTACAGTATGTAGACATTAAAATGTGACAATCAAAATAGTTTTCAAGTCTTCCACAGTAGCCTATTTTACCTCTAAGGGTACAATGGCTTGTCAATGAGGCAGTGTCCCCTATGGCAGCGGTCCCCAATCCAGCCTTTAAGGTGTCGCGGATAAATACATACAACAAAATAAAATGATATGACCAAGACAAAAACTGTGGTATTTTGTTAATATAATAATAAACGTGTAATTGTGTAACTTTATTATTAGCAGCCCGGGCCACGGACCGGGCGTTGGGGACTGCTGCCCTATGGTATGCTATTGTACCTCTGACAGGAAGTAGGGAGGTAGGTAATTTAACAAATTAACTAAAATTGCCATGTATTCTTCGTGTGAGTAAGTAATGGCACACATATCAGCTGTCTCAACACTGAGTTTCACATCCTGTGGACACCCTCCACCTCACCCTCCAGCCTTCTGGACTACAGCAGATAGTCCTTGTTCTGCTCTTCAGTCTCACTGAGCTTTGTGTAGGGCGCATGATTCTGGTTAGAGACACCCCCTAGTTCACAGAAGTTCTCCAGAGCAGAACCAGGACAGCTGTCACTAGCTACAGTCCATGAAGGTGGAGTTGGAGTCTGTCCAGCTGTGGGATGAGACTTTCTGTGGCTCGCCCATGACAGTGACCGACTAAGTCTTTTCGTATAGAAGCACGAAGTGGGAAAGGGTTGTTTTAAGTGGTTAGAATGGGCTGAACCATCAATATCAGAGTGAGGGGATTCGTCACTAAGGCTGAATTTTGTTTTAATAAACCGTGAAACATACAGTGCTATGAAAAAGTATTTGTCACCTTGCTGATTTCTTTTGTATTTATTTATTATTGCATATCATCTATCAGTCTGGAACTGATTGCAAGCCATTTCACATCTTTGGGACTCTAGGAAACCACATTGAGAGCCATAATCCACAAAAGGAGAGAACTTGGAATATTGAGGAACCTACTCAAAAGTTACCTAAAGAATACAGGCCTGTGCAAAAGTTTTAGGCAGGTGAGGAAAAAATGTTGTAAACAAAGAATGCTTTCAAAAATTTAAGTGTTAATCATTGATTTTCATCAATCAACAAAATGCAGTGAATGAACAAAAGAGAAATCTAAATCAAATCAATATTTGTTGTGACCACCCTTTGTCTTTAAAACAGCATCCATTCTTCTAGGTACACTTGAGCAATGTTTTTGAAGGAACTTGGCTGGTAGGTTGTTCCAAACATCTTGGAGAATGAACCACAGATCTTCTGTGGATGTATCCCAGACACACTCAATGATGTTGAGATCAGGGCTCTGTGGGGGCCATGCCATCACTTCCAGCACTTCTTGTTCTTTTTTATGCTAAAGATAGCTCTTAATGACTTTGGCTGTATGTTTGGGGTCATTGTCCTGCTGCAGAATACATTTGGGGCCAATAAACAGTCATTTATATTTATGAAAGCATTCTTTGTTTACAGCATTTTTTTCACACCTGCCTTTGCACAGTACTGTACATGTACAACAGCTAAGGACCTGCAGGCCTCACTTAACTCAGTTAAGGTTCATAACAAAATTATCACAAACAACAATAACTGACATCGATAAAGATAATGATAAATGCTTGCTTGCGGTTCTTGATACCAACCAGTTATTAGGTCTAGGGGGGCAATTGCTTTTTCATGCAGGGCCAGGTAGGTTTAGATAACTTTTCCCCTTGAAAAAATGTAAAATTCACTTCATTTATTAGCTTGCCCCTTCTAATAAATCAAAAGGGGGAAGTACTTTTTCACAGCATTCTACATATCTTTGTTACATTCATAAGAAAGACCCATAGATGAGGATGTGTTTTTAATAATATATTTACAACCCCCTTGTTTTTTTTATTATCAACCACCTACTGATGTATGTGTGGAACTGAATTTTGTATTCCATAGATGTGGGCGTAGTTCCTCTTTACAGCTAGACTTTGTGAGTTTTTTGTTAAGAAGAAATAACACATCGTTCGACTAACAAATAAAACATCTAACTCGTGAGCAATAAAACACACTCCTATTTAATTATAAATTATTGTATCAGAGAGAGCTGCTCATTAGATGTTTCTCATACATAAAAATTACCCGAATATTTCATTTATTTGGAATTCACACAGCTCACACCATGTTAATAAATTATTGCACTTACAGGCTAATGCAACTCCGTTACACGCAGCAAAACTCCCCGCAGTCTTAACTGGTCTGGCTGCAGACCACTTTCTACTCTCACTACATATCCACTGTAACAGTATTGTTCATTTCCAGTCTACCTGCTGTTCTCTTCTTATAATACAAATAACACCTCCCGGCAATCGGTGGTGTCTGCCTCATTATCATATTTATTTAAAGTATCGTATGACCCATTTCATTCCAACATGGGTTCCTCTCGTCATGATTGAGTAGTCCCATATTTAAGGGTAGTCTCCAGAGATGCTGCTGTGCATAATAGGAACATTACTATTAAGCATAGTCACAGGCCTGTCCTTGCCATAAAATGAAAAGAGAAACACTTGCTCTGTTTCTAACTAAGAATAGTTTTAGGTTACAATTACTGCATTATTACAGATCCGTTCAAATGCTGCAGACTTTTAAAAAAGGAGCCCTTGATCCTTCTATGGACGGGATGCTGGAAATCCAACTCAGCCGATCAATGATCTGTCATGTAAGCAATACCAGATGAAATACAGAATATGTTTGCCCAGTTCCTAGTGATAGAGTATGTGGCATTGTGTTTGTGAAGGGTGCCGCCCTTTGTAATGTGACCATTCTAATAGGCCACACTTGATGAATAGTCGTGATTCCACCAGTAACACACAGTGAAATGTTTTTGATTGTCAACTATAAACGATCTCACAGTGCACCTTGAATCTGTCACCGAATGTCTTCAGTCATCTTCACAATGGCCATTGGCCAGTGGCTGGCCTTGGAAGATTAATAGCAGTCCACCAGACCATCTCTGATCGGAGTTATCGAATGGTTTTCCTTGGATACATTTCTCAGGACTTGGCTACGTCTGTGTTGTATTGATCTGCTGCTTGCAAATTTATGGTTATGTTTCTTCAATTTGCACAAAGGCAAAAACATTGTTGTCTGTGCCGGCATCAGTCGCTGACATCCTGCAGATGTAGCTGCAACAGTAGGTCTCAACTTTATCTGCCCCCTGGTCCCAGAGGGTCCAACCTTCTCCTTTTGTGACAATGTGAATGTCATCGCTGTTACTTTATCCATCTAATTGAGCTTGACCTTCTCAATGTTTTACTTTAAGAATTTCTCTCGTGCTTTAAATACAGCACATGCTGATATGATGTGACTGCTGCTGCTGTTTTAACCAATTCAGCTTATTTCCAGTGTATGTTGTATACGTAGTCCAGACTACCGTTCTCTACTTGAGTGAAGGTCAGGGCTTTCTTGTAACAATGGCTTACAGGGTCTTGGAAACTAAAGCTACAGCCTAACCCACCAACCTAAAATGAAGCTTCAGATTGACTCAGCCTCAGCACAGCACAGGGTTTAGCCTCAGATTTAGCTCCCACCCAACCTGACGACAACAACGACGCCACCCTCCACCGTCCCTGGTTTAACTTCAACACGCAGGGTTTCATTACCTCTGCCTTAGTCAAATGGCTGGGAGCTCTGGACTGATATTTCAGCTTAGACATAATTAATGAGATGTGCACGTCTGGTTCTCTCTCCTCTGAGCAAAGCACTGTAAGACATCTGCTGGCACTAAGCACAAGAACTAAGAACAGCAGGAAGAGGAGTGAACTCCTGCAGCAACTAGAACCAAGATAATAGGAAATTCATTTTTGTCTACAAAAGAAGACAAAAAAACCCCAAAACATGCTGACTGCACTGGCTTTGAATCAACTTCACTGACTCGTACTTACATTAACGCAGTCATTGTGCTTATTTTCAAAATGAGGGCATCCATCAGGCCAAAGCTCTAGATTCATAAAAATAATACTGTGTTTTACATGACTGCTTTAAGCAAAGGGATTTCTAATCATAACCTAAAGAATGTAGTGTTGATCTGTCCATGAGTGCACAAGTCAAATAGTGCGCAGTTTAGAAACACATTCTCCCAATTCTGGAGAAAGAAGAGTTGTATACAAAGCATTCCTTTAGATAAGAACAAAACAGCCTGCAACATTATCACTAAGACGCTATATGAGGTGAATCTAGGGGGAAATATTAATGTCACAATGTATTGCATGGCTTTGATGTGATTATTGATACACAAATGTGAAATATTAACCATTTTATTCAAATGTGCAGACACCTTAAGCAGATTGTCCCTGTGCCAGTTTGAATTATTAAAATTGCTAATAATGACGAGTTGTAGTGAAGAAAACAAAAAACAAACTCACATGACGAAATGCGAGTCTGAAAGCTAATTAAGTGAATGTAAACATGACTAAAATAAAGTAATAAGCATAATACCCACACTCTGACATTACACCACTTTTTTATCCTTTCTTTTTCATATGCCGATTTATCTCATATATGTAAATATTGCAAAGTACTGAGTATCATGTCACAATCGATGTTATCGTGGTCGCTGCGTAATGAATCGTAATGTGACTGATTCTCACCCGCAGTGTTCATAATGTAGACAGTTTGCTTTATGAGAAACTCCAAGTAATTGTTGTATCATCACAAATTGAAATGGTTGACACAAGAAAAAACAGATAAGAGGTTTAATAGAAGAAGAACATGGCAGTAATATTGTGAAAATATAATCATTAACAAATGCTTTGTAAAAGGATTAATGATTGTTCTTCCGTGATTAACAGAAAATTAATTATTCAACAAAGTTTATCTGGAATACCACGAGTTCCAGTTAACTATGAGTAGTTGCCAGCTTTTGGAGTTTTCTGTGGCAGCCATGTGGATTTTGGATTGAAAAGAGCAAGAAAAATATCCCGAGACATAATTTGTCTCTTAGAAATCATCTGTGGGAATAATCCGATTTAAAACCAAACATTTAATCAGTTTGTCATTAAAAAAGTGAGGTGAATAAAAATAACTTTAGTTGTCGGCCTAATCTTTCTCTCCGTTTATCGCTGACGGAGGTCGAGAGTGGTGAAGCAGTTATGACAGACTAAATTAAAGCTTTTCATATACGGTAAAAACTTTCCCTTTTTGGCAAGATTTCCTTGAGGACACGTTCTTTCATCTTCAGAAGCACCTTAAGATTCCCTGCGTGTGAAGCTGATTGAGTACTTGGCCTCGTCATTTTACTAAAAGGCCTCTTCTCATCACGTTACTTTATTTTTCCCCTTACGTGTCTGAATGTTTAAAAGGTTAAAAGTTTCTCCAACTTGCTTGCACACATCTATAGTCAAGAATGGAAATTGTGTGACGTGGCAACCAAATTTAAAGCCAACTTTGGTGCTAAAAAGGTGAAGTGGAAGGGCATGAAAATGTCAAATGCATGCTTTCACAATGATATTCTACATAGGCGGTCTGCGTTGTTTTGCTTATGCAGTTTATTCATCAAAAGCTCTGGAAAGCAGGATAGTAAATACAACAATTACAGCAAATCTACTTTTGAACAATGAGTAAAGCCCTGTGGCAGTGCTGAAATCATAAAAAGGATGTGCTGTGTTTTTTTGCAGAACAATGTGTCATGTGCTTTGGCAATGCATGAGAATTGTATTTGGAGGCAGTTTTCTGGCTCTGGATGAACGCTGCTCTCAATTTTACCACTTAGACACAGCGTCTTCAAATGAACAAATGAACAAACACGCAAAAGCAATGTTCCTCCAGCTCTGCTACTTGTTCAGTGTTGCCACTGTTAAGGTGGACTCATTATTTTCTTTTTTGAAAGGGTTAGAGGTTTTGAATTTGAAGTAGGAAACAGGTCTGTTTGCAGGGAGCGAATGGTGTGAATGACGGGCGTCATGATAGCCGTGTACTGGTTACAACCGTGGTTATCAAATATTATGATGTGCAGTGTATTTGTTGTTTTTATGTACAGTTAGAGGCTTTACCTACTTTTATACTAAACTGATTTGAGTTTTACCTAATTTGTCCAAAAAACAAAGACAGCAACACATAATAAGAATGCCTGTTTCTTCGAAATCATACTCAGTGTATTTAAAAGCTGTTTTCCCTACAAAAATCAACTTAATTATTTTGATTTTCAGTGATACTAATTATTTCTGATTAATTCCAATTTTGACTGTAGATTAAATAAAACAGAATTAAAAATATAACTTCAGAGAACCTTTTTTTCTGTTGTGTGTCTACTGCAGTCTGCGCTGGACTATAAATAAATACTGCTAAAAAATGCACATACATGCATTATCATTCGCACTGCACTTGATATGCGTAAAAAAATCTCAGTGATGTTTCTTTAATCGTATTTTATTGATTTTTGCATTTTTAGCAGTTTTAGCAGTTTAGTTTTTTTTGTTGTACATTATTTTTTTTATTTTTTCTGTTATTGTTGTCTTCCAGTATGCCTCTAATTCACTTGTTCTTTCTCACCCTTGCTGATTACTGCTCTAAAAAGTCACTCTCTCCACTGTGCGATTAATAAAGTCTATATCTTAATATTGGAGTGTCAAGCTTCATGTAAGGAAAGTTAGTAGTAGTAGTAATTAGCAGTAGCAAATTATGGCCATTAGGTGATATTCATAATGCCTGTCTAAATGGAATTACAATGGTGCTCTTGTGTAATTATAAAAGTAAACAATTTAACTGAAAACGTTTGAGTGAAATCAATAAACACTTACTGCTGCAGACTTCAATCTAAGACCAAAATAAGTTCAGCAAGAAAAAATTGTTTTAATGTTTATAATGTAACCATAATAATATTGTTATTGTGATGTTGTGTAGTATATAGAGTGTGTAAAATGTTTGATTTGTAAGTAAAAAAAAAACCCAAAACAGACATTCTTGGCCTGCAGTGCAGCTAACAACTGAAAATATATGATGACCTTTAGCTGTTGAGATTCCATCCTATTATCACCTGCCCACAGTTTTGCTTCAGAGTTGTGTTTCACGCCTACACTTTACCAGTGATCATTTATTGGAGAGTTTTCACTGCCAAATTGCATGCAAACATGATTTCTGTTATCTAGCGCTGTCACAGCACAACCCCAATGCAGATGTTTTTGGACAGATATAAATAACCCATTAACCCTCTGTGGTGCAGTTTAAGCCTGATCGCCTCTGAGCGCTCACTCGGCCTTGAACTGGTTGAATCTGATGACAGCGGTGGACAGTTGCCTCCTGTACTTTTTAACTTGAAATCTCTCATGCTAATGATGTGCGGTGGGTGGTGATGAACGGAGGCATTACACATGCCACTGCCATGGTGTGAGAACGGGTACTTCTCACTTTCTGCTGACATAAAGCCACGTCTGCAGTGTGTTACACTGCAAACTGACATCCTGAAGAGTAGAATACCCTTCACAGTCCCTTGTTTTTTTCTCATTCCATGAGCCTTATTTGCTCATATGTCTCGTGTTGCAGGTCTAAGATAAGATAAGATAAGATAACCTTTATTAGTCCCACACGTGGGAAATTTGTTTTGTCACAGCAGGAAGTGGACAGTGCAAAAGTTATGAGGCAAAAATTAGAATACAATAAGAATAAATACAGTACACAACTGTACAGAATAGAATAAAATAAAATACTATATACAGTAGAATAAAATAAAATAAATATACAATAAGATAAAAATAGAATACAAATACAAATACTATATACAACTGAGTAAAAATACAACGATGACAGAAAGCATTATTGCACTTAGTATTATTGCATATGTATGGATGTGTGTGCTTGATCAGTTAAAGTCTTTATTATGGAGTCTGACAGCAGTGGGGAGGAAAGACAGCAGTGGGGAGGAAAGACCTGCGAAATCTCTCCGTCCCACACCGTGGGTGCCGCAGTCTCCCACTGAAGGAGCTGCTCAGTGCTGTCACAGTCTGCTGCATGGGGTGGGAGATGTTGTCCATCAGGGATGACAGCTTAGCCGCCGTTCTCCTGTCACTCACCACCTCCACTGGGTCCAGAGGGCATCCTAGAACAGAGCTGGCCCTTCGGATCACCCTGTTCAGTCTCTTCCTGTCCCCAGCAGAGATGCTGCCGCCCCAGCAGACCACACCATAAAAGATAGCAGAAGCCACAACAGAGTCATAGAAGGTCTTCAGGAGTGGGCCCTCCACTCCAAACGACCTGAGTCTCCGCAGCAGGTACAGCCTGCTCTGCCCTTTCCTGTAGAGGGCGTCTGAGTTATGAGTCCAGTCCAGTCTATTGTTCAGATGAACACCAAGGTACCTGTAGCTGTCCACAGCCTCAATGTCCATACCTGTCTGACATTGACATCACTGTCAAAAGTTACTGTCAGACAGTATATCCGGAGATGTATCTCCAACATAAAGGGCACGGCACGATAGAATGCCTTTACCTAGACATTTACACGCTCGGTAATTGGGGAACAACTGCTGTTATTTTAAGCTCTTCCTCTCCTTGAATTTGCACTCCTGTTGTTGTTTTCCAGTTCGAGTTGCTTGACTGAAGCGGTGTGTCAGTGGGTGACAACACACAGCAAAATATGGTTAACATGTTTCATGTGACACTTCAATTTCCTTTCTGTCAATCAGTACAGCAGCTGTATCTCTCTTATTGCTCTGCAAGACTGACGGCTCATGATAGATCTAGTTCTCGCTTAGCAGCAGAGAAGTGTGATTAAAAAGACAGGCCTGCAAATACATGCATAGATGCAAGTGAGACCTACATACACCTGCTCATGCTGTGTGTGTGCACAAACTGTGCAAAACTCTTAACAACTCATTTAGGTTTGACCCGGGTTCAGTTTTACTGGAGCGTGACACTTTTTTTGTTCAGACAGCACCATACGTTGAAATAATCAAATTGCTAAATTGGAACTAAGGCTTGAGACAGAACAACTCCTGATTTCTAGCTGAATAGTGTGCGTTTTAATTCTGTTTTAAATGTTCGGAGTGCAGAAAAAGGAAGTGCTGGTTGTAAAAAAAAAAAAAAGCAAAAATAAAATAAAAATATCTGAAAATACCCTGAAAATTGATTTTGTTTACAGTAAATCCTGCACAATGCGGGCACTGAGGTGATGGCTCCTTGGCCCCGTATGCCTGCTGTTGCCTTGGAGAGATTGTCATAAAAATGGTGCATCCTGGAGAGACAGCCGGCGGCATTGCTGAGTCGACAGCCCCGCTGTGTCCTAGAGTAGTCCATTAGCTCTACCTGCCCCTTTTCTCCACAGGATCCCCACAGCACTAAATGAAGCCAGGCATATTTTCATCTTCCTGACAGGCTGGCTGCGGCTGCAGCCACTGGGAGATGGAGGTCTGTGTCAGCCTCCGCATTCTGCCGCATTCCTGTTGGCAACGTTGGCCCAGATGCTGATGCACAGACAACTGTATCATTCATACAAGATTTAGCTTTTTATTTTCTTTTTTAAAACAACTGATTTCATTACATTGAGGAATTGCAGTTACTGTATCCTGTATTCATTTTTGCATATCTTCCAAAAAGCTTACGTTTTGATAATATTTATAAAATTACGTTTTTCTTTTAAGTCTTTTATTTCTTGGAAGCTAAATTTCTCTGGATGCCAAAATGATGTCATCTGTCAGGTTTAAATTTAATAGGAGATGCTACAGAACTGCTGTTTTATTCATTTCAAATGTAGACGTAAAAACAAAACAACAAAACAGTTTTTAAGCTTCTGGCACCAAGTGAAAAAAGAACGAAAAACAAAGCATGTGCCAAGTTGTCCAAGTTAGTTAGTTAACCTCTAAGTTCACATGTCATACCAGCCTTCAGCTATGGTATCTAGGCAACGTCAGAAATGACAGCAAGGTTGTTCCGACACAAATCTACACTTACACATATGCTGAGTTTGTCACTTAAAAATACAGCATACTAAGACCACTGAAGTATCTGTCTCGTGAACAGGATTTACTATTATTACTACAGTAGAAAAGAGCAGCTGCAGTATGTGTTCATCCGCTAGTTTTAACCAGGTGTAAAAATTCTGCTGTGTTATGTCATCATTAATTAGTTTCTGAAATATTTGAAGCTACTTTAAAAGAGAAAGGATTGATTTTATTTCTGACTGAATTAGGACAGCTAGTTAAACCAGATTTCTGTCCTTAAAAATAAAATATCTGATTTGTGAACAGAAGGTTGATAAGAAAAAGATTTACTGCAACAATGAAAAATCTTTGAATCAATTTATGTCACATAAGCTACATTGTGAGAAAGCTAAAGATAAATCTGCTAACAAATCAGATTTTGAAATCTGGAGTTTCACTTTCTATTAACAGCTGCGACAAAAAGCAATGTTGTGTGTGTCCCCTTGGTATTTTAGAAGGTAGATCTCTCCACTGAGCCAAAGTAATTGATAAAACTCGATTTCTGTCAGTAATTAATATTTGACAGCATTCTGTTCTGAGAGACTCGTAGCTAGAGCCCAGGAATACTAACAGATGAGCCATTAAGTCAGACACAGTATGAAAGGTGGTGCTGGGGTTAAACTGGGTTGCAAAGGAGTTTGCAGATGTGCAATAACTGTGAGCTAGGTTAAAGTAGCTTAAATTGTGTGCCCTATATGAAATTAAGACATTGGATGTGAACAGGAGCTGCTACTACTGTATGCTTACAGTAAGAAAGGAGTCATCACTCCTTACTGTGGCCCTGTATGCCCAGCAAATGGATTACCACATTAAGTTGCCGAGGCTAATTTGTTAGGAAACAGTTGCTTTGTTTATGGGTCTATCAGACACAGAGCAACATTAGCATTCATTTGACATCAGCTTTCTGGCCACCTGGTCCAACACCCACTGTTTCTTTAAGCTTTGTTATGGGAAAAATTGTACTTTCTCTCTGTTAAATGCTACACTAATGCTACACAGTTGCCAGCTTTGTCTGTGCGTTGTATAGTGCTGGGTGGATTAGAGTGCAGCGAGTACATCAGAGCTGTGTTTTCGGCTAAAACAGTTTCTTCCTGCTGGAGAAGTCAACCAGAAACAATAAGCTGAAATGCTGCAGAGACTTGATGACTTGGGACGTGATTCTCTGAAGGTCTCTGCTCTACAAGTCTGATTGATTATTTAGTCAGTATGCACATTTTTACAAATTTCTCACTGGCAGATTATGAATTTTAACAGAATAGATAAAAACAGGATGTTTTAAATTTGAATTTGCTAAACTTAATCTAAAGTGCCAATTCTACTTCTTAACGTGATCTGAATATGCTGGATCTAATAATCATTTCATACAACGGCCTTTTTCCATATTGATGGAAAAATTATGTTGTAGTCGGATAACTATTCAAGAAAATTCTCATTTTGTATAATTACCATGTTTAGCAAATAAAGCTTCCATTCAAGAATGATGTTACTGTGTTTTTGTGTTGCATCTATTAATCGGAATGTAAAAATATTGCTTTGAGCAGCTCCACTCCAATGTTACAGTTGGAAAAAACACAAAATAAAATAAAATAAAAATAAAAATTAGTCTTTTGGAAAAAATTAAACTAACTACGGCACCATGGTGGCACGGTGGTTAGCACTGTTGCTGCACAGCAAGAAGGTCCTGAGTTAAATTCCAACATCAGGCCGGGGTCTTTCTGTGTGGAGTTTGCATGTTCTCCCCGTGTTTGCGTGGGTTCCCTCCGGGTACTCTGGCTTCCTCCCACCGTCCAAAGACATGCAGCTTGTGGGGATAGGTTAATTGGATAATCCAAATTGTCACTAGGTGTGAATGTGAGTGTGAATGGTTGTCTGTCCCTGTGTGTTAGCCCTGCGACAGACTGGCGACCTGTCCAGGGTGTACCCCGCCTCTCGCCCTATGACAGCTGGGATAGGCTCCAGCGCCCCCCGCTACCCTGAAAAGGATAAGCGGAAGCGAATGGATGGATGGATGGATGGATAAACTAACTACAATGATTTTGTGAACTTGGCAAATCTAACTAAAAATCAAACACACTTAGTTTTGCTATCTGTTAGTTTGGTGTAAGATTTATTAGAACTTGCTGGACCTTTTACTGAGACTGAGACTGCTTTCAAAAATTTCAAATTGTGTTTTTCTTGTATTGTACTGATTTTCTGAATTTGCCTCTGGCTTTGGTCTGCCATACAGTAATAACTAAAGACTAACAGTGAAACCAATAAAAACTAAACATTAAAAACAAACAAACAAAATAAATGAGATTAAACTAAATTGAAAAACAAAGTCTAAGCAAAATAAAAATAACTAGTAAATAACTAATGTGAAAATATAAAACCATGATAATGCTACTTGCTCTTCCAGTCCTAGTCTATAGAAAATTTCCAAATGCATTACAGGTTGTTGAAGAAATGCATTTAAATGCTAAAAGTAAACAGTATCGAATGGAAGTATGCATTAAACAAGCGTTCTTGGTGCATGCTAAAATAAGTGACTCCATTTTCTTTTAGTATGCTGTTCCTAAACAGGTGCATGCATACATTTCAGATGTGAGTGAACCCCCCCCACCAAAAAAACCCCAAAACCCACAAGTTGTTGTTTTTATTTATAATCTCGCTGCGCCATTTAAGTTTGCTGCACACATAACCCCCGAACCATTGCTTTTTCATAGCTGTGCACACTGAGAGCTAAGCAAACCATCTGGCTCCAGAATAGCTCTGAAAAATGTTTGTAGAGCAAAAACTCCAATCTGGAGAATGAATGCTACCCCACAACGGCAGCCATACCTGGAGTATTTATGTGGATTTTGAAGCTGCAGATGCTAGGGGAGAAAGCTTCCGGCTGTGTGGAGGAGTCTGTGCAGCAACTCAATCTTAAACCACGGTGGCCTATGCAACGACAACCACCTACTCGAGTTACATTTGAATGTGTCTGTTTGCCAAAAATGACTAAGCGAGAAGGTGAAAAGATAAGAATGCTCCATACATTCAGGCTTTTATGCCGAATGTAAACCAACACAGCACACCCCAGTGCTTCTGCTAATAGGTCTGGTCGAAGTCTCAGAGCTGCTTTTGTGCTTTTTATCCTCTGAGACTTATGAAGCCTACACAATGTACGCTCACATGCACTATGAGATTCCACTCAACATCCAAGCTGTCAGTCAACGGAAGCGGAGATTTCTGCCAAGCACTGCTATTACAGCCTGCCACCATTCCCCTGCCTTACTCGGTTACAGCTTTAATTTGTTTCCTCCGTGATGCTGTGTGGAGCCGTCGCAGAGTTAGCGCTGCTGCAAGGACGCAGGTGCTGAGAGCCACAGTGTCATCCCCTCTGGTGTGTGGTCGATAATGAGACTGGGAGAGCGGCATGAATAACTCCATGAACTCTTTTTTCATTTCCTTAATCTCTGCCCACAGGCCAGTCCAGTAACACTGAGTCATTATTTTCCATCAGTTTGCTCGCTACTTGATCACACATATTGCCTCCTATGGGGCAGGATAAAAAAAAAATCCACTGCACAAATGAAAAACACTCTGAAATCCAATATCTTCAATAAAGATGGTGAACAGATCTCCTTGTTAAGCTCTGTGTTGGATGATTAATTGTAGATCCTGCAACTTCAAGCCTTCGAGTAACTTTTGACCTCAGGCTACCAGACCGTAGAGGTACAAGAGGCTGCCGGACAACTGATCCATGCTCTCCAAGCATTAACCGAGCAAAAGGAGCCTCACAAAGACATGCATTCTTTTTGTTGTCGTTTCTCATTTTCCATCTGTTGATCTTGTCACAAACCTGAAGCCCCATTGTGGTTCTCTGCAGTATCCCCTTTCATAAAATCCCAGGTTTGATGTGCTTCCCAGGGATCTGGTAAGTGCTTGGCAGTACACGCCGGGTGACTCAGCAAACATGGAGTCAGCAGGTCGACACTATCGCTCCTAAAGCAAGGGCCTGAAGCAAGGCTAAGCACTTGCAATTGATTTAATCACATAGAATAGGAGCAGAATATAGGGGCGCTCTGTTCATGTCTTTTTCCTTTTACAGGCTTAGCCATGTACAAAAGGTTAATCTGCTACATAGGGTAGTCTACTGTAGATTGTGCTATCAAAGTAACGAGTGTTATTTTCAAAGGAAAAAATAGAGAAGAAAAAGACTGCAGATTAATCAATCAGCAATAACATCCACTGGATCATCCCAACCCAGCAATCTGGCTTTTGCTTTGCAATCCATGTCAAATTGTGCTGCCAAGAATGTAGAGAAGGTGAGTAATGGAAGTGAGAATGGATGAAGGGGGTGTAGGAAATATATGAGCAAAGACACAAAGCAGGATGATAGTTATTTTGCATTGCGGGAAATTTTGCTAAAGTGCAGCATTGAATAATGCATAAGCTGTGTGACAAAAGCTAAATATTCAAGTAAAGTGAGTTCAGTCAATATCTGCGGAAGAACACCTCGTCAAATCACAATTTGAAAACAATGTGACAGCGTGAAGGTGTTCTCTGAAGGTGAACCTAAAGAGAATTATCACACAACTCACCGTTCCCTTTAGAATGACAGAGATTTCTAGTTAGTTTAAGGTCAGCGATCAGAGGTTTGGTTATTCTCACCTCTCACATACTTTTTATTTCAGCTTTCTGTTTTCTGAGGAAAACCTCAGACATTCCACCTCCTCCCAGGGCAGATACAGATAACAGTTTCCAAGTGAGCAAAATGGAGCATTTAGCATCTTGGCAGCATGAGTATGAATGAATGAGGACTATTTCGTTTATCCCTTATTTGGGAAGGTCTTTTGTTACAGTGGTTGAATAATAATATTAATAATGATAATAATGACAAATAATTAATGGCAGATGCTGGTTGCCAGTCAGATATATTGTGTTATATGGAGCATGTGGTCCTTGCAGCAGCGGAGCTGAACCAGTCTGTTAGAGACTCCTCTAGTGCTCCTCTGCTTGTCCAGAAAGTGTTGCAAAGGGTGCTCAGGATTATCCATGACGGATAACAGCTTGTGGCCTCTTCTCCACCCATATGGAAAAGAAATAGTAAAAACATATATGATTTACTCATGAAAGTGGCCACTTTCTCATTACTTTCATATTTTTTTTTAGTAAGTATACAAAACATACAAGTTTCATTATATAATTTTTCAAGGGATCTTATATGTGTTTTCACTCTTGTATGCTTTTCATACAAGTTTCATACAAGACAGATAAAAACTTTATAAGATTTATATATATCTTTTCCATATGGGCACCACAGCTGCAAAAGCAGCCAATCATGTAGCCAGCCTTCTGATGAGTCTGTCCAGTCTGTTGGTGTCACCAGCTCCAATGCTGCTGCCCAGTACACCACAGCAAAGTACGCTGTGTTTGCCACAGAAAATTGTCATTTTGCTTCACACATTGAAGGATCTCAGGTTCCTTAGGAAAGCTCGTGTCCTTCATGTGCACAGCCTCTGTTTTGGTTTGTTGTCGATGTGGATGCTCAGGTCCTTGTTGTCCACAAAATTAGCATCATGTTTTGGGGCAGAGAAAGGACGTGTAGCCGTCCTTTTCCTCCTGTAGCTGACCACCATCTCTTCAGTCTTATTCACATTCACAAGCAGATGATTCCTCCCAGGCAACGCCACGGAATCATCCACTTCTGCCCTGTACTCTTCCTCCTGCTCATCACTTATACATCCAACCACTGCAGAATCATCAGAGCATTTCTGTAGGTGGCATGACCTGTTGTACTGGAGGTCTGAGGTGTGAAAGGTGAACAGGAATGAAGGCAGAACATTGTTGTGCTGCGCATAACCAGATCAGACAGCGCACTGCCCAGTCGCACATACTGTGTCCTGTCTGTCAGATGGTCAGTAATCCAACTGAGCTAAAAGAAGCTGGATATTGGACTTAACAGAAGCACGACTCCAAATAAATGTTATATATATAAATGTATCAACTTAAAATGTGTTTTTCCCTTAAATGAGCAGTTATTGTAGGTTTTAAGGCAATTTTGAACAGTTTCTTGAGTTCTGTTCTCTAAAATGTATTTTTCTCTCTATGACACACTAAGTCAAGAGTTTTAGAGCACCACATCCTTCATAGTTTAATTATGTAATTGACCATTTTAGAGATTAAGAGCTTTAAATGCTTAAATTAAGTACTGAGTCAATTGGTACATTTTACAACTGGGAAGGTGCTTTCAAAGAAACGTTAATCATCTTTTATAAGCTGCATCGCATACGATGTTAATCACCTATAGGTGACCTCAAAGGGCACACAGGGAGGAGCCTGGGGTGGATGGCTGGACCAGCTGTTTATTCTACGTTTTCTTAAAAACCTTTGACTACAAAGGTTCCCTAACCTTAATCAAACTCAAGCCAAAGCACTATCAGTGATCTGTGGCAGTTTCTCAGGGTACAGAGAAACATTGTGAATTTAATCTCCTTTTTTTATTTCAGCATACAGCATTGTTGCTATGGTTACTTGCAGTCAAGACTGAGAAGTGATTTACAATTAGGAGTGATGATAAAGCTGTTGACTGTTGTTGAGGTGTCCCAGGATACGGTGTCAATTGACACCTACCATTTGGAGAACATTTCAGGAAAAAACATCTATTACAGTTACCCAGCTGTTAGACGAATGATGTAATTATTTACAGTCATAATTGTTTCCTCAGCTCTTTTTGCTTCAGGGCACACTTTTTTGTGAAACCAAGGCATAAACAATTAAATGTTTTTTTTGTTCTAAAATTGTCGCATGTTTTAACATTTGGTTATTTCCCAAACAAAGCCAGAATGTTAGTGTTTAACTGCAGGAGAGGATTAAAGTCTCTGTGATTGAATTGCTGTTCTGTAATTTGTTACTGTGCAACCTAGCACCGGAAAGCCTTCAGACAGGGGCATGACTGTAGGATTTCCTAGCTTCGAGCCCCGACGAAATAGATGAGAAAATGTCAAGGGCTTTACAAAGGACTCAGATTGTACCTGCAAAACATGAGGACGGCCCCTCGACATCGACACTATGAGAGGAAATGTGAAAGTGCGTGTGAGTGTGTTTAGTGAGGGGGTTAATTTGCACTGCTTTGCTCGCGTACATTCCCATTACTCATTATTTATTTAGTCAGAGTACACTCTTAAGCAGTGTGACCTTTCAGTGCAGACCTAATTGAAGTGGCTTGTCTAGCTCTCAGCGGGCCCTGAAAATGCTTCAGTCTTACCAGGTGGAGCTATCGTGATCCTCGGTGTCATAACCTGTAAAACCACATGCCAAGCTGAGGCAATGGAGCCGCTGCACTCATAGCTGCGTACTGCAAATGACAATGAGAAAATACATATGAAAGCAATATGGGCTTCTTTCCTGGCAATTAGTCTTGACTGAATCGATGCACGGCTGGATTGTCTTGTTTTTCAGCATTACTCTTGGCTCGCAGATGATATTGGTATTGGTAGACAAGTCATTTCTGCGAAAAATGATATCAGATTTGTTTAGAAAAGATCTTTTGCAGGGGTCTCTCAGATCCACTGCTTGTGGTATAAATGTAGCCTCTCAGATTAAGTGGCTCAGCTGCATGTTCACCTCCATCTTTGGAGACATTTCAATGACGATACAGGCTGAGACATTGTTAAAAGGGGAGGGGTGGCGGGGTCCATTTACCCAGGAGAGAGCCGGTGTAATCCATCAGCCTGGCTGCTGCCCATTCAGCACAGCCGGCCCCAGCTGCCTACTGCTAACCAGCCCTCCACCTCTCCCTCTCACTGAATTCGCTCCCTCCTCCCTTTATCAACATCTCTCTTTGTGCCATGCGCGGCCTCTCTAGACTTTCTGTCTAGAAATACTGTTCACTAAAAGCTCCACCAGATTTTATAATTTATCATATCTGATCATCTGCATCTGACCTCACCGCTAACAAAAGCAGACACAGAAAACATACAAATATTTAATGTTAAGTGATGCATTATAAACCACAGGCTTACTCTCTATCGAAGCCTTAACGTAGTGACGGGAAGGTGTGAGGACTGCTTCTTATCTTTTCTCTGAAACTCAAACCGATGCCCCGTTTGTTCTTAGCGATTACTCATTCCCACTTAAGATGTACACCGAAATTAGTGGTCACAATAATGGCATAATTAGTCTAAGGAGGAACAGATGGGCGCTGTACTTTTTGGTGGCAAATATGAAGAGCTGCCCAGAAAAATTGCAGTTTTTAGTGGACAGTTTCCACTTGTGGATTAATACAAATTTGGCGTGCTAGTGACTTTAAACAACACTGGACAAGCGTGCAGAATTAACTCACGATAAAGCCATGTTTAACGTTTAAAGGTGTAGTTTAGACATCTTTAGACATGTCTGGTCTGTTTCTGGGAATTCAATGGAAGATCAATGCCATGTATAGTATCTGAAAAATATGACACTTGAGCCAACTGATGAAGAGTCTGCTAACACTTGAAATGAAATTTGTAGTTAGCTTGGCAGATAAAATTGTCAAAAAATCAATGGAAAACATGTTTTAATTCAGTAAAATATCAGTAAGGTTTATAGTACTTTATTGTAAGTTTTTCTTTTGAAATAAGAGTACAAGATGTAGATACAGTTGTGCAAAAGTCTTTAGTCGTCCATCTTTTCTTTATATGTCACTAGGAAAATGAGAAATAGCTGCAGATATTTAATGAACTATGTAAACATAAATAGAAAAACAGCACATAAGGCTAAAACATAGTTATAATACTTAGCAAGCTTGAAAGTCAGTATTTGGCACAACCACCTTCATTTTTCACCACAGCCTGAACGCTTTCTTTCTCTTAATTTTTGTTAATAATCTTCAGGAGTGATTCTCCAGGACCTTCCAAAGTTTTTCTCTGAATGTTGGCTGCCTTTTCTTTCATTCTCTGTCACGATGATCCAACACTCCTACAATAATTTTGAAGCGTGAACCTCTGGGGAGGCCAATCCATGAGTTTTTTTTTATCCAGGTGTGCTTTTACTAGTCAAGTCTTTTCCAAGATGGTACCGGCGACCCCCGTCTATTTGCGGTTCAGTATTCGTGGATTCACGTATTTGTGGATTTTACTGTGGAAATTAACTTATTATTTGCAGAAAATTTACACATTTGCAGGTTTTTGCAGGTAATTTGACATACTTACTTTTTCTGTCTGTTTCCCTTCCTTAGGAAGTACTAGGGCTGGGCGATATGACCCAAAATTCATATCTCGATATTTTTTAGCTGGATGGCGATATAAGATATATATCTCGATATTTTTTTTTAAGCCATAAAGTAAGAACAAAAAGAGAGTTCTTAGTCAAAGCTGTGTCCCAGATGTCACACAGGCACTTTTATTAACATACAGCACAGATGTACATGAAAAATTACTCAAAATTAAATTATGAGCATTCATTAAATAATAATGCTCCATAAATAAAAGAAAACAAGGTTGTTTTTGTGCTAAACAAAGAGCTCACAATTGTGCAGTCAAAATGTAAACTAAAAGACGCTGAGCGTAATAACAAAGACAGACAGATTTCACAGCTGCTCTGTTCCCAAGTTTTACTGTGTGACTGATAGCCTGGAGTTTGAAATCCGCTTCATAACCACGTCTCTTACAGGTGCCATTTATGGTCCTTATACACACACAATACGGTAATATTACGTTGAAGCACAGTACGTATCACTCCGCGAAGCTCCTCGGAAGCCGTAATGCGCCGACAATCTATCAAGCGGTGCAGCTCCGTAGCTTACGAAAGTCTTACTCAAACATTTTTGACAGATTGCTGAGCGCCGTGTACCACATAAAATCGGTTCGCGGCCATCAAGCACAACCAGAATTCATACATAAGGCGCGCTATCAACTTTTGAGAGAATGAAAGGATTTTAGGGTTAGCGCTATTAGCTCGTTAGCGCGGTTAGCTCGTTAGCATGTTTAGCTCGTTAGCACGTTGACGCCGTCCAGCCCCACGCATGGGGCGATGCGCAGTAACTCGTTAACGGAGATTTGCCGTGTCCGTCTTGTCGCTGCCTGCACGTGAAGCGATGGGGGAGGAGGGGGAGTTGTCTTCAGTGAAACAAAAGTGGACGAAAGAGAGGCAAACTTGCGGCTCCACAACTATAATTATAATGTAACATAGACTATATCGATATAAAGGATATTGTCACATCTTATATCTCGTATAAAAATATATCGATATGTTTTAAAAACTCGATATATCGCCCAGCTCTAGGAAGTACTACTTCACAGCCACCGTTCCACTGAGACCATTTCTACTGAGGCTTTAGCAAACAGTAGATAGATGAACTTGAGGACCAAATGTGTCTCTTAGGTCTTGTGTCAAGTTTTTGATGATTTCTTTTGTATTTCTTCTTGACTTTCAGATCCTATTCACCTGCTTTAGCTTTTTTAAGGCATGACACTTTTTCTTTCGCCCTCCAGTTTCCTCAAAATGTTTATACTTGCATGATTCATGTGTCAGTGCTAAAGTGGCTTAACAAACAAAAATTATGGTTAAATACAAAGATTGGACTGAAAATGAGTGAAAAAGCCTGAGAACGAAATCCCTTTAAAAATGACACGGAAGTCCCACTCCTTGGAAGGAAAATATAAAAGAAATAAAGGGTGGCTCAGTAACATTACTTTATAACAAATAAATCTGAGATTAAGTCTGTTGCTGCCAACCAAACCATCTAAAAACATAAAATCTGTTTTAGCTAGTTGACAGAAACGGGCTAGCTAAAATTATGTCTTTTTCTCAGATGTTAAAAATGAAATTATATATTAAAGATAAGAAAAACATGTATTCATATTAACCATATATTTTTTGTTAGAATATATCCTGCCATTCACGTTCTGCTGCTCTAGGTTTAAAAATAGCTATCTGAAAGCATAAAATCTGCCCTTTTTAGTCAACGGACTGTTAAAAGTAGGTTTATTTTAGAAGTATAATTGCTAAGTTTGTGATCATTACATCTGAGATTAATATGTGGTATTTATATATCACAGTATCCTAGCCAAGTTTATGATGTTAAAAAAGTAGCTAGCTCTATATTAACTAGTTTAAACTCCTGTAAAAAAGAATAACGTTGTCACATTGGTGTGCTTTTTGATGAAAAGCATAAGGAGAACCAAACATTCATTCTCTGTATTTAGTAAATACAAGTAAAACAAGCCAAAGTAAAAAGCTACTCAACTTCAGTAATTAGCATGAATGTTCCACTCTTGAATTAATGATTCATGGGCTAATGTTTAGCATTCTAACTTGCTCCTGCAGATTAAACCCCCCGTCTCGGATGTAATCTCTTTGGTTTTCCTGTCCCTGTGCTAGGCTACCACCCAGGCTGTTTCTCAACTAAATTTAGCACCTCTGTGCCATTCTTAGCAGCCTTAGATTCAAATGGAAAGGTGCACCGAAAGTAAAAGTGAACAATGCTTTCAGTGTGTGCGCGTGGAAATAAGAGAGTGGCTTGTATCAGCTTCTCACCCATTCAAAGATATCACTTACCGTAACTCAATACGTCGTCACTGGACTCTGAGTAGGCGCTGAAGTTCCTTTCACTGCTGTCCATCCTGTGCGCGCGTCTGACGACTACCTCTAAGAAGTACTGTACCATTCTTCAGAAAATACCTTCGCTGAAATGACTGTAATTGTGATGTGATTCAGCTCCATCTTGGGTAATTCATCCTTGATTTTTCATTGAGGTCAAGTGTCTTGCGCAAAAATGATATGTGCGTAAAACTCATACAAGTCAGCTTATTATTAAGAAATATTAAGGCCAAGAGAAATGATCGCTCCGGCTGTATTAATATTTGATCATCATGAAATCGTTTTAATCTCCTTTTGTAATTAAACTTTTGACAGTCATGTAATGAAGGTTCAGCAAAAGAAATGTAGAAAATACATATCACATAACTATTTAATTACTTCCTGAAGTCATTAGAACATTTTTGCATATACATTGCCTATAAATCTGGTGAAAGGGGGGTGTGTGGGGTGGGGGCTGCACAGTTGGTCATTTCACACAAAGAAAGGAAAAGAAACATTTTCCATTTTACTGTCTTTTAAATACTATTTGAGTAAATATGCAAATTGCAAGTAAATGGTTGCACACTACATCAGTTCACAGCAAAACAGAAAAAGAAACCAAACAGATGTATATACATTAACCAGCTTTTTCCTCCTCTGTTTAAAGTCCTGTGGCAGTCTCAGTAGGGACAAACTGTTTCAGGGCAGCAAGGGAAGAAATGAAGTGTATTCACCAAATAGAGCTGTTGGTTTTCCCTCCCCTGTGGAGCAGAGTTCACGGTCAAAACATTTTCTTCCAGCGCTGCATCTATAAACTGTTAGCCTGAGATTTATCCCTCTGTGTATCCAAGAGCTCAAATCAGGACATCATCCACAAACCATTTACGACATTTTACATTTCCAGCATAAGCCGTCATCCACAGACGCTTAACTTTTGGGAGCAACATTTCAAGTTTTGGCTTCAGCGCAAGCAGGAATAAAGAGAGCAAAGCTTTTGTATCCTTTAGTCAGGCGAATAATCTAAGGCCTCACACAAAGTTCATGTGTTCACGGAAGAAATAAAGTAAGAGTAAATGAGGGATAGAAGGATTTTTTCCCCTGAGAGGAGACATATCATGTGTGCAGCTAGTCTAAGCAACTCTGTTAGGGCTGGATGGAGTCACTCTTCCTTCTCCAGAGCCTTTTGAGACTCATTAGGACCTCCCTCCTAACTGTAAAACCCCGTCATGGTTCGCTCCCCCAACAGTAAGACTAGAGTCTCTTTAGGCTGCTTCAAAATGTCCAACCAGCCTAATCAAGATGTTTTCTTTTTGATGTTGTAGCTTTCTTTGCTTACATAACACTTAATCCACTTAAGCCACTCTCTGCACTGGAGCAGGTCAAAGTCAAACACATAGGCATTTTGTTTAGATCCATTATAAATTCTTCACTCCTCATTACACTCAAGATGCTCTCTTCAGTAATGGCAGTGTTAATGTTGCAAGGTGCAACGAGGTGAAAATGTGAGCAAGCAAATGTAACTGTTGGTCACTAAGGTGCTCTTAGCTGTAAACAGCTTAAATGGATGTGGTGATTATTTTAGATTAGTCACCTAATACCAACAGTTTGCTGATAGACACTCGTTTCAAACCCCTGACTCATGAAGTCACCGCTGTGTTGGAATTCAGCCCTCTGATCGTTGTGTTTTCTGACTACAGCCATCCTTTCTGTACAGTCTCAGTAAAATCCTGGGCTCTCTGTTGTGGCTCAGACAAAGACTCACTTCATTGCTACACAAAACCCTTTACAGTTAATTTCACAGGCCATGTGGTACTAACTTTACTTTTATGTGTTCTATGATGGAGCAGCTCTTTACCTTACAGTTCAATTACCGTAATTGTCGGGCTATAAGCCGCTACTTTTTGCACAAGCTTTGAACCCTGCGGCTTTTAGTCAGGTGCGGCTTTTCTATGGATTTTCCATGATTTTTGTGATATCGTAAGACGATTTGTTTTGTTTGTTCCGCTGTTGTACGGCACTACGTTGCCTGGCGGAAGGATCGGGGTTCAAGAGTGGTATGTTAGTCACATGTCCGTCCGCCAGGAAACGTAGTGCCGTACGAAGTAGCGCGAAAAACAAACTTCAAAGTAGCGCTACGCGTTCAGCGGGAGGCGTGGATGACGAGCGGCGATAAACGTGCGAAAAGCAAGTTATGCCCAACTCCACCGGTGGATTCTGACAGCGTGGAAAAGTGCGAAAACATCCACGATCACCAACGGATTTTGAAGGGCTGGACTGCTGCATGATGGAGAGGAGGACACAGCCACGGCCCTTCTGAGGGTGTTCGACTCTGACACTGACAACGAGGATTTCTTTGGTTTTGAAAGTGACAACGAAGGAGAGAAGCGGAGAGTGGATGACGAAGCCATCCTGAGCCTGTTCGTATCCGACACTGGAGAAGAGGACTTTGGTGGTTTTAGTGCGCAGGAAGAAGAGAAAGATGGTGAATGACTGACTTTTCTTCTTGTTAAAGCCGTGTCACTGCACCTGAGCCTAAAAGGTAGTCCGAATCTATTTTTCTGGTGTGCTGTAGGTTGCTGTTATGTACTACATGTGCAAATATGTACCTATAACTTGTTTTTCAAAATATTAATAAAAGGGGTGTGTCTCCAAACAGCCATCTCTTTCCTGACAATTCCCTTTGTGCATATTCTCTTACATATGATAAGTCAACATTGAAACACCTGCGGCTTTTAGTCAGGTGCGGCTAATGTATGTACAAAACAGGATTTTCCCCTGATTTTAGCTTGTGCGGCTAATATTCAGGTGCGCTTTGTAGTCCGGGAAATACGGTATTCTTCTGATCCTTAAAGCCACCGAACATTTGGCTGCACACCAAAATTGAGCCTAGACGTTTGGAGCGGTCACGTGAGTTCCTCTGTTATGGATCTTCTCTTGAAGAGCAAAACTGTCGTCTGCATTTATGTTTCATGAAGATAATCCGTCAGTAAGATTTATCTATTGAGTGCTAACAATTGTGTAATGGCTTTAATAAATAGGATAGATGGATGGATTCAGTTGACTCTATTGTGTGATCATGTACTCAGTGGCAGCGTCTGGTAATCCCAAATACAAAACGGTAAAATGATCTGTGGTAATAAAACAACACAGGATGTATTTGCAGAGCTGATCTGAGCCTTTGCCAGCCGCTCGCAGTTAATGCCAAACACCATCCCTATCTCTGTGCAGAAATGAGTGTATCTCCACTGGAGAACATCAAGTGCTTTATTTCATTTGCAATATTGATCTTTTCTCCCTTCTTGAATTCTTTGATGCTCACGTCCAATGAAGGGACGACAAACCACAATCTAATTGATTTGGCTCAGTTAGGAACAGAGGTTCGTCGAGCTTGTTGCGATTAGAGAACTCGCGATGCTGAGAGGCAGCGTGTTAGCACTGTGCTGCATCAGAAAATGTTCAAAAATAATACCCTTGTGATAATATCATGAACGCAGACGCTCCCTTTAATGCTTCTGTAATGCTCGCTGACTTGGTGTGTAAATGAATTTCTCTATTTGCCTGAATATGACACACAGTGTGTGCAAATCCAAAGCAGCGGCGAGGGCTTTTAAGAGGCACTTACATGCTTTCAAGCATTTGTCTGCAGTGTTAATTGACACACGATGAGTAATTGAAAGTAAAAATGGAGGTGCTTGGTCATTATGAGATATGATGATTCAGTGTATTT
The DNA here is from genome assembly GCF_057382185.1 of Mchenga conophoros. Lineage (NCBI taxonomy): Eukaryota > Metazoa > Chordata > Actinopteri > Cichliformes > Cichlidae > Mchenga > Mchenga conophoros. The sequence goes on along the minus strand of NC_140546.1, from coordinate 30,258,831 downwards.
TTATAATGCAGCCCGAGATGCCTCCGATAATGATGTACATTAAGCTGCACAGTTTTCATTTTCCTCCTCAAATCCCTCCTCCCCGGCTCCTTTCACAGCCTAATGACAGTTTTATGGGAAACTTCATTAGGCGAAGGGATCTTGAACCGATAAACATCAGCTTATAATTGTGGGATAAAGTGGCAGTGCCGTGTCTCTCTCATGTCTGGGTCAACCAAGAAAGAATGGTTCATTGTTGAGGTTAGGGTGTGATCAGACAGGTGATTTATTGGTAATTAATAGATATTTAAAATGATTTATATTTGCAGAGCCATCCTTTTCATTGCTGCCCTTTGGCTCAGGGCATACATGCGCTGGGGCTCAGTGTTTTGTTGTGCACAGCGGTCTGCAGGTAGCCTAATGATGAGAAAGCATTACAGACTCTATTGTTACTGGGACCTGCTAAACAAAGACGTTCATTCATCTAAGTTGTTATCTGGGCAGAAAAAAAGTAAATAGGTGTCTTCCATGGACTGTATATAAAAGATGGATGGCACCTGTGATGTCACACACTTGTTTTGAACCCCACAGGAGCTTTAAAATAGGTGTTTTGGTCATCGTGGGTTTTTTTGTCTTATTGCCTTGTTTTTGCTTCAGACTCAGAAATGAACATATTTTAGATTCTAGTTGGCTTCGTTAGCAGTCTGCATTTCCTAAACAGGCTAAAAAAAACCCCACTAGATTTTCACTCGTCAAAGCTGAACTACTGTGTTTTTTTTGGGCAGGCTGTACCACACACCAGGCTGTGCTATTTGTCAAGTAATTCCATTAAAAAGCCCTAAAAAAAGCACAATCAGTCAACAGTCCAATTCTGGACTGGAATACGCATTAATCAGACATCCATTTGGATACTTGTCATAACAGTATCCAAATGGATGAGTTACAAAATTAAATTCACCTGTGTACAGTGATTATGGAAGGGGACGCTAGCCAAACATGGTTTTTAATACCTTTTAGCTATACATTTTAATATGGAAATTATGTGAAATGGCTCGCTTTTGAAGCAGGCTTCAAGTTATCATCGATTGAACTGCAGTCATGGCACCTTAATTTCACTTTTCAGCCACTTGGTGTCTTCAGCTGCTGCACAACCATCAGGAACGCCTTTTATTTTTATATCTGTCTGTCAAATGGTCCACCTCTGGTATAAGAGAGAGAGAGAGGGGTTCCTACAGTGCTCCTGAATTCTCATTGTGTTTTTTCATTATTTTTATTATTCATTATTTTTGTTTTGTCAGCCTTGCTTTTGTCTCAGTGTCCCCTGGATGCAATGGGTCACTCTGCACTGGGCTTGTGTTATCATTATTGCGAGAATATAAACTCAAATGGAAGCACAATTATCGTTCCCTAGACACAAGGGAAGGGAACTTCAGCTACCTACAGGCACTGAACTTTACATTGTAATGTACTCTTTATCCGTTTAATTGCTTCTTGTTTACTTGTTGATGTCAACACATAGCCACTGCTTCAAAAGAATACAGTATATGCATGTTAGCCATAAATTTTCTACAAAGGTAACCTGCAGCATTTTCTTGTTAACAAAGTTGCTGTTTACATTTAGTGTTGCTCTACTGGTGTGTATGCTTTAGGTGTTTTCCTACATACATTACATATTTGCTCTTTGCTGGTGCTTTCCTGTATTTTTTTGCATTTGTGTATGCACCCATAGATTGGTGCAGTGGTGTGAAGCCACTGGCAAGCGTATTATGTCACTATAGATAGTTTCCTCTGTTCACATCCATGATGCAAGCAAAATAGGGGTGTTATAAGAATAACGCAAGATTATATAGATATTATAATTACTCTCTGCAGTTTTTAAGGAACAGTACTAACTTTGAGAAATGAGATACTTGACTTTTGGTTAAAACAGTAATAAGAGTTACTGTTATTACATTGTTATCACAATCACTGTGAACAACTGAAAACACCATCAAAAACAGGTCAATTCAACCTACATAGCCTACTCACTATTAATGTCTATATACAACCCTACATTAGGAGCAAATTTTCACACGTGGTATGGTAGGTTTGGGTAACCTTTTTACTTTTTATTTATTTATTCAGGTTGTCTCTTTTTAGAATTAAAAATAATTGTTGATTTGGTTCTGATGTATTAAAAATATTTGAAAAAAACCAAAATGAAATTTGAAAATCAAATCATTGGCCACCCAAAGGGTGAAACAGCAGATAAGCGTTTTTAGCTACGGTTACTTTACAGGCTAACAGGCATAGATTGTAACTAAAAAACGTTTATGTCCTGATGCCAAAAGACTGTATGTTTGTTACTTTTTTTTGATGAACCCATATTAAACCCAGTGGAATTTCTGATAGGTCTGTATGTATTTGTGACGTACACTTGATACTGTTTCTGATCATTGTACGCTGCTCTGTCATCTATGAGATATCTAAAAACTATACATGCATATTATTTAAATATTCTATAGCAAAAGCAATTTTGTTTCTTTTGGTGATTATATCTTTATGCGTACACTGTAAGATTAATGTATGGTCTTGCTTATCTTGCTGCTTTCTGAAAACTTCTCAACCGTTTCATAAATTCTGATCTATTGTGTGAAAAACAGAATATTTTATGATGAGAAATATGTTGAATTATGTATGGGAGAATAATATTAACCTATATAGGGTGTTTGGGGATCAACCTCGTTCTGTATTCAGCAGTTTTTAGGCCAAATCGCTGAATGTTCTATACATTTGCTTTGGAACTTACATCTGCTGTGTATAGCACAGTCAGCAAGTCATAGAATATGTCTTTTAATAAAATTCATAAATCCACTTAGCGCTTGTGTGTTATGTTGATGGCAAGGTCATAGAAACGGGTCAATTAAAGATTTAATTTTTTTATGATCACTAGTATCTGTTTTCTGTGATGCAGATAAAGCGCTGACCATGACAAACTTTGGCAGTTTTTGTTTTTACATTTTTCCCAGCTTGTTCAAAGCAGTTCCTGGATTGTAAACTATCCAGGACAACCTCCATCTATTACACCTGGCTGTTTAATGTGACTGCTCATAACTTCACAGACTGGCAGTTTTGTTAAAGCAAACTTTTGGCAGGTTGAGAACATTTTGATAATCTCGTTGTGAGCAAGTATGTAAATGGATCGGTGCCGAGGTGAATGCACCCTGCAACTATCTTAATGCTAAACAAAGAACCCGGGCCTGGAGTATGTGCTGTCACGCGAGGTAGACGCCTGAAGCAATTCTAGCTTCTTTGTTGCGTTAAATGTCCTGAAAATCCAAACTCTTGCACTGTGAACAACCCTGCCACCCAAGGGGATCTTCAGGGAACTTTAATGTTCTTACACAGCCATTTTAAATCGGTGACTCACCCCAAGGGTGACAAGACCGTCCCCAAAGTTGCCATGATTTTTCGCTGCGGAAATGTTCTTTTGTGTTTGTGTAATGCCGCAGCCATTACCACTAAGTTTGGCGGATTAGGATCATATGCTTACACACATTTCATAGGAGGACAGAGTTTGACTTCCACCGACATTCACAGAGTGGAGTCTCTGACTGGCTAGCTGTATTTATGATGCTTCACAGGCCAGATACTGAAATGAAAGAGGCTCCACTCGAGGGGCTCTCTGTCTTAATCCGCGGACATTATCTCCACACTGTAAGTGGGTCTTGGCTCGTTACCCTGCAGTAGAGAGCCAGGCTGGCAGGGTTGCGAGGAGAGAGGCAAAACAGGAAAGGGAAAGGGGGGAGGGCCTTGCCCAGCCGCCGAGAATGTAATCTCCAGATTAGGGGGCGAGACGAATTCCTGCTGCCAGCCTGACCTTGTCAAGGCAATGGAGGAGCCAGAGTGAAATTGAGATTTCAGGACAGGAGCGAGTCGAGATGTGTTTCATTCTTTTTTTTTTCTTTTTCTTTTTCCACCCTGTGTTAGTTTCTCTTTCAGGGGTCACAGCTTTGACACCATCATTCATGCTAAATGTGTGCCGTCACACTGTTAGCACACATGAAGTTTATGTGAGCAAAACCATATCTGGCACTGACCATGCTCTCGGCAGTCACTCAGTCCCCCTGTGCAGTTTTTATAGGATGAGCAGACAAAGGAAAAGAAATGGTGTTCTAATTTATTGAGACTGGTAAATATGAGTGTTTCAGCCAAAAACGACCAAGGCTTTGAAAGCTGTCGTGCTGAGCTGAAACATTTATTTAATAAGAAAAAAAAGATCAACAGTTGTTTTATTGGTCAAATAATGCTGTTAGAAAGGTTCAAAAGAAAGTGGAAGCAGTTCCAGCTTCTCTAATAGCAGGACTCACTACATGTATTTCTCCAGAATGATTTTTACTTGAGAGGAGTGCTGCATGCCTCAGATGGTCAACGTGACAGGAGCTCTTCAGCAGTATTAAAAAACAATCTCAGGAGTTCTTAAGTATGACTAAAGAAAAACTGAGACACTTATTTTAAGTTCAGCCTCTGAGCAGGATGGCACCGATTGTAAAGGAGATAATCACTATTAAGTGAATTGCAATTTTCATCCAGAAGAACTACACATTATTAATTTTACATATTAAAAGACTGGTTTATAATACAGCATAATCACTGTAATGTTGCTACTCTGTAATCACTTTAAGTAAATTATTGAGATCCTTAGTTTTTATCTTCTTCTTACAGATAAATGAGCAAATTACCAAGTAAAAATCAGAAAACATTTACAAATATAATAACTAATAAAAACCCATTCTGAACAGTATGTTCCTTACTCTTGGTTAGAAAAGCAACAGTAACCTCTCGATCTTGGTTAGCCAGTGTTTGCTAAATATTTCTTTGTTTTGGAAATCACTGAACCAGGTCTGTTCCATAACTCGTACTTGTGTCTCACTTTAAATATATATGGTTGAACACAAAGTTCATTCACTGACCTTTGGTGCATGGACATGCGTTTCCAATGAAGCTCCATCTACTTCAAACCACAAATAAAAAAACGTTACACGGGCATGAATAGAGAAAAAAAATCTTTAAAGTTGAAGAAGCAGAGCTGTTCAAACTCCCGCACAGCTTCTGTTTTGTTAACAAGCTTCCTTTGTGAATATTCTTACTTTATATTCTGAGTATTTCAACTTTCTGGATGACCTCCGTGTCCTTTCATTGAGTTTATATTAGCATGTTCTGCTGGATGGAAACTGGAAAATGAGAATAATAATGTGTTTGCCCCTATTTGAGCATTTCATTCATTTGACCCGTAATTGCAAAACAACAAAATAATGAGTGTGTCTGCCGCAGACAGCTGCATACAGCATCAGCTGCATAAAGGAAGTGGCAGAAAGCTGCCGATAAACTGCCATTGTGCTGTTTAGACAAGACATGTTTTTATTGCTTCAGACACTCGCTGGAGCAGAAGAGAAACCCACTGTCTTGCAATTTTCAATTCAATTATTTACGGAAGGAAACGCATTTGAGTCATAAGCTCTTTCCATGCAGGTACATCCTGTCTGTGCTCTAGTCAAATGAAAAGTAGTGCAAATGATAATAACGCTCATAAAATACAAACAAAGACAGAAAAAGTGTCAGTTTTGTCAGCGTTCTCCGATTAGGAATGTGATCTGCATTGCCTGGAGAGAAAAAACATAAACATAATAATGTTTTTTCCCTTTATTTGAGACCAAAGACTTGTCTGTTAATATTGCATACAAGCACATGTAACTCCTGACAGTCTCTGTTTAGTACAGCTAAGAAGTGCGTGTTGCCCTGAGGGCACCTCAGTTAGATAAATACCACAAACATAAAAAAAACTAAAATCCACGAGTAACATAAAAAAATGTGGCATAAAACACTTTTTAATGTATGATTAATTCTAAAGCACCAGTCAGTTGTGCTAAATTGAACCCAGAGCAGTGTAGCTGCACATTCTCTATGAAGTACAACGCTGGCTGGGCTTTCATTCATTTTCTATGCTCCTTTTTTTTCTCATCCGCAGCTTTCGTTCGCACCACAAAAAGGTGTCATTAGATCTATAATTCAAAGTCTTTCAAAGTTTTTGACACGAACGGTTTGAATATCCTTGAACATCCAAAGCCACTGCGGGCTCTTGGGTAATTAGCGCTTGAATCAGTGCCGATGTAGCGCTCATTATATTTCTTAGCTGTGAACTTTCGCTTCATATATATTGTTTACCGAAGTGTGGCCACTAAGAGCACCCACACTGCCTTATTAGAAAACCGCTGACCCAGTGCTCTTTTCACATTTACATTAAAGCAACACTGGTTCTTACCACTTTGGTATTATTGGTAATCAGTTATTAAAAATGAAACCATGATAATTGAAGACAAAGTAAAGTTTCTCTTAAATTGTGGGTTTTAGTGTAGCATGGGATTAAATGAACAGCTGCTTTTTAACATTCACTGAACAACTCAACATTTTGTCAAACTGGATTGTCAGAGGAGAGTGACAGGGTGAATATTTGAGATGCCTGAGCATTAAGAAAGAAGGTAGTCAAGGGCAGTTAGTCTAGCTAAGCATGCAGGCTGGATGGTGACGGTGAAACAACTAGACAAGAATGAGTGAATCAGATCAATGGAGCATTGTTTGTCAAGAAATATTGGATGACAAATCACCAAATGTTGCTTTACAGTTTTGTTGTTGTGCAGGACTAATAAATGAGACACAGAGTGCTAATCTGACTGATTTAGGAAGCCAGTAGCAAGCTCTTCATGATAAGATAAGATAAGATAAGATAAGATAAGATAACCTTTATTAGTCCCACACGTGGGAAATTTGTTTTGTCACAGCAGGAAGTGGACAGTGCAAAAGTTATGACGCAAAAATTAGAATACAATAAGAATAAATACAGTACACAACTGTACAGAATAGAATAAAATAATATACTATATACAGTAGAATAAAATAGAATAAAAATATACAATAAGATAAAAATAGAATACGAATGCTATATACAACTGAGTAAAAATACAACGATGCCAGAAAAGATTATTGCACTTAGTGTTATAAACTAGGGACTCACTATATAGATATATATGAAATTTAGATCTTCTCTGTCAGATCTGGTGTTTAGTTTAAGGAAAAAACACTGTTCAAGACCATTACCATATTTAATAATACTAATGTTATACTTTATATACCTGCTGATTATAGTACATATAGCTTATAGCTTTAAAAGGCAATTTTTGTCATTAAAAACTACAGAATGTACGAAAACTTTCACCACCAGGGGCACCATTTTACCAGGTGTGTTGAAATATTAAAAAAACCTCTTCTTAATTTCTTCAGTCAGTTTCCAGAGCTGTGACTTTTTGAGCTGGGGCCCAAACATCACAGCTCTGAGTGCACAGGGTTGCTTAAATAATCAACCCACTGGGCCGCTTTTTGGAGGAAGATTTGCTCAAATAAAAGATAACAGAAAGAGTCATAGAAACAAACAGTTACCTGTAGTGTTTGCACTGCAGATCAAAGTGAGTCACAGCATGTGACTCACTTTGATGATCCTCCTGGTTGTCATTGTCTACTGACAATGTGGGTTCACCCCAACCCAGTATCACGGCAAAACGTGTAATAGACACACCGGTCCACCGTGACCATTTCATGCTTTGCTTCTAAAAACACGTGAATAGGGCACGCATGCTGAAGTTGGATTAACAGCAGGTGGAGGTAATATATTTAAAGCCACGAAGTCTGTAACAAACAAAAAACGTATGAAGTGCATTCCAGGGTCCTTAATCACCAGAAACGATTAAGCTGAGCAGCTAATATGTATATACATGTTAATTTATTAATAATGTCTGTTTAAACACTTCCTCATGATTATTTTCATGTTGGTTCGAAATAAAATCTCCCTCTGCTGTTACTGCAACTTACTGCAATTTCTGTATGTGTGTATATTTCATGTTTTTTAGAAGCAAATCGTGAAATGGACACTGTGGACCAGCTTTGCGTGTAATAGATGTGTGATATCGGGTTGTACACCCAGTGTGAACATAGTGTATTTATGCCATAGCTCTGAAATTGTTAGACTTAATGACCCAGTTGCTTCCGTCCCTAACTTGACTCTGTAGCATGCAGCTGAAGTCATGCATAATCCCACAAAATCTACCCAGCTTATGAATTTTAAATGGGAAGACCTAAATCACAGAGCTGCTTTTAAGTGATTCCATTTCTAATAGGAAAGCAGACAGCTGGGGCGGTGTCCCGTCGTGGGACGACGTCACTCAGGCTGACATATTTTATAGATTGTAAATATATTTTCATGTGTGCATAGGTTGGAAAGTTGACACATTTGATGCAAGAGAAACTTTAAAAAAAAACAAAAAACTCCCAAACACGAAGGGGCTCAGGGAAGAGCAGACGCACATGGAGAAGAGAGGTGCTGTTGTGCTTTTTCAGTTTCTTTTAACTCTGTTTTTATTTTTCTTGTTTTGTACTCTTCAAGTTAATTGCCAAGTTCTGTGCACACCATTCAGCAACACTCTTGACTTGTGAAGTTGTGTGGAAAATGAAAAGAATTCAGCTGTTTTTATGCCAATATTATGTCTCAGCTGAACAGAGACCCATATGGATTGAATGAATAAAATATTGAGTTTTGAAGTTTTTTCTTAAGTTATGCTTCACTCTGACATTCTGCTCTGTGAGCTCTGAAGGAGCCACTTGGCCTAAACATTACTAAATATGGATATCATGTTCCCCTCATGGGGATTATTGCTGCTGAAACTTGTTGCTTTTTCTTATCGCTGAAGAACAAAAGCCTTCTCTGTGTACACATATATACTAGCTGTAAATGTAGGACCATTCTTGGACCATGATTCTTGTTTACTACACTTATGTGTTGGGGTTTCAACCTTTACCATGTCTTCTTATGTCTGAGTCTTCATAGTGTCTGTCTGGATTGGCCCTCTGTCACTCTGATTCCTGTGTTACTGTGAAGATTAGATCCTCGTGTTTCTTTGTTCAGAACACATGATTAAATTTTGGGGGTTTATTGAGACTTCTTTGTATCCAAATGCCAACACACGAGGGAGGCCTTGAAAACAGAAAATAAACCTTTATTTAACCCGATAACTAAAAAAGTGAAGCCAAAGGCTCGGTCAAACAAAACAGGAACTCCTGCATGAAGAGGGCAAAGAGATGGACTGATAAAAGACTGAATGAGTTGGAAAAGGTAGAAGCAATGAAGGCTGGAAAAATATTGGAAAAGAGGGGAAAATGAACAAAGGCTGGAAAGGACAACACTAAAACATAAGAGAAAATTTACCTTGAATATAAAGTAGGAAGGAACTAAAAGAAGAAACTCCGGGAAAAAAGAAGACAGAGATGGGGGACACTGAAAGAAAGAAGAAGCAAGAAACTAGAAACACAAAGGAGTGCCACAGATAACAGTTATTGTTGTTGGTGATTTGTCCTGGTCAAATTAGCAGCAGTCTTCTACATGTAGAAGATTGTACAGTGAAACTCTTCAGCTGAAATGATTTGGAGATCCTTTTAAATCTCTTGCCAGGCTTATATGAAGCCACCAGAGATCTTTCGCTCTTGACACCAAACACTTCAGCAAAGATGAGCACCAGGTTTAAATAAAACATGTTCCTCTTGTCACTTCTTAGAGAGAGATTTTAGGCTGTGCCAGAGGACCAGGATTATGACGATATCTTTAGCTGGCTCCAACGACTAACAAAGAAAGAAGCAAAGTCTAGTTGAGTAATGGGAGCATAAGCAGTTTGTATGATGTTATATATGGCGGTTATTGTGACCAAGCCAACAGGGATGTAGCATAAAAAACAAATAGTGGAAGAGTAACGGCTCCATGTCATGGCCTCAGTTCAGTAGTTATTATCAGCTGTGCGGCCTGCGTTCATCAGATGATGGTATCCTACTAATGCTTATTAAACCCATGTTGCACGCTGCGGCTTTTAAGGAGGTTCTAATCATTGGCATCTAATCTAGAACACCAGATTATAATTTAAAAATGTTGGTGGTTTTATTAAGCAGCAACAGCCCTCATCAGGGGAACAGGATGTACATACATATTCAACAATATGTAGGCCAAGTGGCTCCTCAAGATGTTTTAAGGAAATCTTCAAAATTCAATGTTTCATTAATTTATTCCATTTGGGTCTTGGAGCAACTGACACACATTGGCTTCAAAAGCTCTATCAACCCACTGAATTTCTTCACGAGTCGCCGTCTTCTGTTGAATGAGAGATTCACATAAAGCACAGCCAGTGTAACAAGAGTAAAGACTTCTGATGCTACACTGTCAGGAAATAAAGTACCTCATTGTACCTTTAGGGGTACAAGGCTACAGTCATTGCACCCTTATACCTGGAGACAAGGACAGATCCTTTTTCAGGTTCACCTTGGGAGTTATGTTTCCTATAGATTGATCTATTTGACAGAAGGCTGTCTTTTAGAGATCTTTATTAGGACTGAACTAAACAGTGCGTAGGTATAAATCAGGTGTACTAATCTAAAGGAAATGGGGTGCAGCTGATTTATAAGAAACATTTCTATCTCTTATAAATGCAAAAAAAATAAAAAATGCTTATGCAAATGACTATTTTTCAAAATTCTTTGGATACAAAATTTGATTAATTGCCCAGCCCTGATTTGTAGCCTTGTAGGTTTTTTATACCTCAGCTGTAAAAGGCTGATGGTGTTGTCTACCTGCCGGGCAGGTGAGCCACCCTGACACCCAAGCTTGTGAATGTGAAGTGCCGTAGGAGTTTCACATCGATACCATAGGTGTTTCTTTTAAAAATCTCAAACAAGGTTGAATCTTAGGCTACGTCCACACATACTTTTGAAAACGCAGATTTTTCTATGCGTTTGCGCCTTTCGTCCACACGTAAACGGCGTTTTCGGTCACTGAAAACTGAGATTTTTAAAAACTCCGGCCAGGGTGGATATTTTTGAAAACTCAGTTTTTGCATTTACGTGTGGACGAGAAAAACGCAGAAAACGCAGCGTCAAAGGTGTGCGCCTTTTTTGACGTCACACTGTGCGCCACGTTATTATTTCGGTGAAATGAATTTCTACAATACTGTTTCTGTTAATTCTACTCTCTGCAGTGTTTAAATGCTTACATATACACACAGTTACTGTCCCTCCACACATACGACTCGGTTCTGCTTCTGTGCCCCATCCTTGTTTACTATTTCCCACCGAGGCTTCTAGACTTCTGATTGGCCAACATTTCTACATGGTTAAGAATATAGCGCCACCTGCTGCTTTGGCATGTTCCTAGCAGCGTTTTCCTTCATTTCTACGTTTACGTGTGGACGGGATTATTTTTTAAAACGAAAACGGAAAATCTCCGTTTTCAAAAATACCCGTGTACGTGTGGACGTAGCCTTAGTGACCTCGACCTCAAGGTCAAGTCAGAGGTCAAGTCTTCTTAACATTGTTTGGTTGGGGTTGAGAGGAAGGAGGCAAGACAAAAGACATGCTGTGAACGAGGGTTAGACAATAATAAAATCTTTAAAAACTTAAAGTAAAATTAGTCTCTTGTTGCAGTATCAGGAAACACTGTCTACAGGTGTAACTTTTAATAGTTTGGGAACCTTTTTGGTCCAGAAAATTAGCCTGAGATGGTACATTTATGTAGGTTTTATTTGCAGGGAGACTCTTACTGTACCCCTGTTTCTGAGAGCGTACCTTAAACAAGGGGCGATCGTGGCTCAAGAGTTGGGAGTTCGCCTTATAATCGGAAGGTTGCCGGTTCGAGCTTGAACAGTCTCGGTTGTTGTGTCCTTGGGCAAGACACTTCACCCGTTGCCTACTGGTGGTAGTCAGAGTGGTGGTGCCAGTGTCCGGCAGCCTCGCCTCTGTCAGTGCGCCCCAGGGTGGCTGTGGCTACAATGTAGCTTGCCATCACCAGTGGGTGTGTGAATGGGTGGATGACTGGTTGTGTAAAGCACTTTGGGGTCCTTAGGGACTAGAAAAAGCGCTATACAAATACAGGCCATTTACCAATTTCAGATGCAAGAAGTTGGGGTGAAAATAGGGCTGCTCAATTAATCGAATTTTAATCATGATTACGATCTGGGCTTTCAACGATCATTAAAAATGACTGAGCCGATTATTAGCCCCTCCCTCATGCTTTATTCTCGTGCTGTTCCGTGTGGCAAATCGAGCGCACCTCTCTGCATTTCGAACACGTGTCACAACAATTAAGAGCAGCGGTCCCCAACCTTTTTTGCGCCACGGACCGGTTTATGCCCGACAATATTTTCATGGACCGGCCTTTAAGGTGTCGCGGATAAATACAACAAAATAAAACTAGTAGCGGTACCGAAAAAAAGAAAATTTATTCATAACACACGTGAAAAGACCCAGGAAAACCGAGTAAACGATAAAAAACAAAATAACGCTGAAAACAGATAAAAACCCTGAAAACTATACATTTCACACCTGAGCCTCAACTCTCGTGGCCCGGTACCAAACGACTCACGGGCCGGTACCAGTCCGAGGCCCGGGGGTTGGGGACCGCTGATTAAGAGGACCCGAAGGAAGCTCGGAAAGCTAAGCAGAAGTTATTTGGAGAGGAGAGTGACTGCTGGTTGAAAAGAGAGGTAAAAAAAACTTCAGTGGTGTGGAAACATTATGGGTTCGCGGAGTCAGACGTGGATCAAGTAGACATAGTGTGTAAACTTTGCTACAGTGTCGTAGCTGCACCACAGAGCAACACTGCAAATTTCACTAAACATAGATGTTTACATTTTTCATTTATTTTTTATATTGCAAACATTTGCACTGTTATCAGTATTTGCACACTATTTTATATTATTTTTTGACAATCTTTAAAGTCATTATTCAATACATTGTTATTGTTAAATAAATATCGTCAAATAATCGAGATCTCAGTTTCAGTGAAAATAATCATGATTATCATTTTTGCCATAATCGAGCAGCCCTAGGTGAAAATTCAATAGAGGTTTTTGTCGTGCCTCGTGCATAGACAAGCAAATTGAGTTGGAACAGAGGAATCTGATAGAGCTGGTAGGAAAGAAAAAAGAAAACAACAGGCACACAGTGCATGTGTCAGTGATGCATGTTTCATCTCTTTGGTGTGAGCAGGACTCTGAGGTGGAGGAGCTTCTCAGTTCCATATTTTCTACATTTCTGTGCCGCAAACAGGATTTTGAAGGAAACTGTGGTTGGTTAATTTGCACTAGCTGATTCTGATGCCATGTTTAGAGGGTGAGCTCATTTGAAACTGCTGTTTTGGCTGCCTATTACACCTGCTGATTGATTGCACTGCCCTGTTGGGGCTCATTTGGACTTGAAATACAGCGTTTTCTTGTGCTGTAAGCTTGAGGGGGGGATGCAGTTGAATCACAGTCTCACTTACTGTCTCCCAACGTAAAGCCTGGTGAAAGGAGGAAACTATGTCTTGGCATGTTGCTAGGTGATGCATTAATATTAATGTTGTCTTTTTTCTCAGAAAAACATTAACTCCGTGCCCCCTTTGGGATAAACCAAAGCTTAAAGATATCTCCATCTCGCTGATACTTCTTTTATCCCCGTTAAAACTCGTATCAAAGGTTTTAATTACATTCTGCTAATGTAATGCTGCAGAGCTTTGTTGGGAAATTACAATTGGCTCGCAGTTTCTAGTTTGCAGAGCTGATATGGTCAGCTCTTGTAATTGAAAAACGGGTATGTGGTGCATCTGCTCATGTGATGTGTTAAACCAGAGTGTGTTCAACTTTATAGAAACAGAAACAGACCTTGTTTTGCCTTCATCTAATCACTGTCAGATCAGATTCTCAAGTCGTCTTCGTAAACCTCGACTCAAAAAAACAAAGGTTGATTGTTCTGGTTTTATCTAATGTTTTTTTGTCCTGTTGGAAAATCATTTTGTGCGGGAGACATAAATCTGTGATGGAGTTCACCTTCTCCCTCACCCTTTCCTCCTGTTGGGCTTTTAGCCCCGAGTCTTTTGTCGCGGACCCCTCCTGCACCTCTCTGCAAAACCATTTTCCTGGCGCTGAAACACAGATGTTATCCATCTGATTAAATGTTCAAGGTTACATCTCCAAATACATCAAAGTCTCCCTCTCCCGAAAGAAGAGGCGTGACAGCCAGTATTTTTGGTAGCCTGGAGGTGCAAGTGCCAGTGTCCTCCCTTTCATTTTTTTCCACAGGAACATGAAAGAGACTGCAGCGCATGTCGTGTGTGCTCAAGTAAATCGGTGTCTCTGCTCAAATTAGAAAGTATTAATGATGGCTGTGACTCAGCCAATAGGTGAGATGGGTGATACTGAAGGGAACTAAGAGTTTGACAGTAAAAATATACTGATGAGGGTCATTTTCTTTCCCATTTCCAGGCTTAGAAAAGATCTGTGTCCCCACAGAGAGAGTCCCAATAGCATCTCAATTTATTTTTTTTATAATCATGGTAATAATGAATTTTGAATATCACTTGTTATATATACTATATACTGTTTATTGGTAATTTAGTAATTCATTCACCTTAAATTCATGTGACACATGCATCACAGGAGTCACAGTGAGGTAAGATAAGCAAATGTGTCATCCATTACACCATGGAGCCTCTAATTTGTATTACACAAACAAATGTCATAATTTAATTAAGCAATAATTTTATTGTTGACAGATTATGATCAGTGAGATTTACCAAACAAACCAAGCATGTTATGGTCAATTCAGTGACTTCAAGCCCAAATCACCAACAGCATTCTGGATAGTTGGTTTGATGTGATAGTGCTTATATGCTGTGTCGGGGTTCTTACCAAACGTGGTGATGTGTACTATGGCCAAACATTGGTCTCGTCTTGTAACCAAAAGTCTTGCGAGTTGTTCAGATGCTTTGTTGGAGCCTTGCTCCAGGCAACATTTCCAAACAAGCTGTACTTGTTCAGCCTTCTTCTAATTGTACCGTCTGCAACTTTAACATTTAACATTGTAACTGAGGCCTTCAGAGCCAGACATTTGGATCTCTTGTTTCTTTATCACCGAATGGTCTGAGTTTGGGGTAAATTTACTGGGACAGCTGCTCCTGGCATGATTGTGGTGTTGTGTTAACATACACCTGCCAAAGCTTCTGCTCTCATAGAGGTGCTCATTCTTTTGAGCACTTTTTTTTGTATTAACAATTTCAATATGCAAAAATATTTAGGAGCTAAATGAGCGCCCTCTTTTTGACTCACCCTTCATGCTGCAGCTTTCTCTGCCAGAATGAGAAAGGTGGATGGCTGCTGTCACCCTGCAGCAAAGTTTACAAGAAATGATATGATTAGAAGATTGTGGCAGACGGAGCAGTTTTCCTGCATACAGACAGCTTTCATTTGAGTTTCTTCTGCATTCATTTGCACTCTCACAACAAAACAAAGCAACAGTGGATAAGAGCAGGTGAAGAAATTGCTTTTCTTCACGTGACTGGAAACCTTTATTGGCATTTTAATGCGTAAATACAGACTGCAAGGAAACAGTAGAAAGAACTAGTTAGTGAGGGTTTAATTTCATTCAGACTCACAGGTGAAGTTATTAGTGGAAACAGTCACCACCTGAAAAAATCAGGTACATTCAGCTGCTCCCTCGCCACAAGGGATTACGCTGCATGTTCAATTAGACAGAGGTTTATACCAGATGCCCTTTCCTACTGGAAACAAACCAGCAACCTTTGGCTTAGCAAGTGTTCAAGAAGTAACAAGAAACAAGGATACGCAATGGAAAACATAAAATAGCAAGAGAAATTATGAATACCAGTAAAAGAACAAAAGCCAGAAAGCAGAAAGAATAATACAATAACAATATATCAATGGGAAATAATTATAAGCAGGCAATAAAAAAGAAATCTAAGATAAAGATCACATATAATAAAAGCACATGAAAAAATAAGACTGTAAAAAATGTGTTTTCAGAAGTAATTTAAAGTAGGTCAGTACTTAAAACTGACTCAGAACATACTGTACTGGTTCAGTTGTGTTTATTTTGTTCTCCCCCTGAAGTGAGGGGGTATGTAATCGGTGCTGTCTGTCTTTGCTACCAGTCTAGCACCCACAGTTTTCAAGATATCGTTTTCACATTTTGTGTGATGGTGGAAACCAATAACAGCTCGAGCTGATTTAATTTAGGTGAAAATCGGGTCAAGGTCAAAACTTTATATTACCCACAATTTTCATGGATCTTAGTCAAACTTCACAACAATATACTAGGTCTTGGGGGACATGAGTACCTAGGTTGGTTAAGCATTTGACCTTTACCTTCATTGTTAGCGCCCAAGGTCAAAATTGACCTTGAAAAAAAATTCAAGAAACCATGGGGAGAGCTGTAAAACACATTTTATTAAACGCACTCTATGTCAGCCCTATGGCATCACAATGATGCCATAAATGTTCACAAAATCACACATTGCATAAATATATCTTAAAATCTCAAGTTTTTACAGCTTCTGAAAGACACAGATTTCAGCCAATTCTGCTTAATCACATGAGTAAACATAATAAAATACCGTTTTAGTATGCAAGGCTTCGAGGTAATAGGGTCAGGGGTTTAGTTTCCATTGGATCATCTCCAACCTTTAAAACACTTGTTTTGTTTGAGCTCGTTAAAACATTATTTTTTCAGAACGACACTAAATGACTTCTCAGTGACGCAAAAAGATTTAATATACTGCACCAGATTTCCATATTCTTTCATGTTTCATTTATGCCCAATTTTAGGTTGCAATGTGGAATTTTATAGTTTACAGTTTGATAGTTATAGCTTTTACTGTGTATTAGAAAAGTTGGAGAAAATCATGAAAAACACTCCTTTAAACAAAGCTTTACTTGTAAAATTGTTTGAGGTTCTTGCAGAGGAGAAAAAACCTAAATATTTGCTTTTTAGTAACAATTTACTCTGTGTTTGTGTGTTTTGTAAATGTGCTGTAGCTGGGTTTTGAACAAAAGACACAATCCTAATGTGTCAAATTGAAAAACTTTAAGGAGCCTTTTGACATTTTCTCAGCAATTTGAGAAGCAGCATTCACTTGAGGTTGAACAGTTCAGGACTTTGAAGAAAAAGCTTTTACCAGAAGCGAGTTTTGTGTTCATTACTGTGTGACACAAGTAGCCAGTGTAGCAGTTTCCAGGCATTATGACAGGCAAGGCTAACCGCTATCGTATACTGATGTACTCTCATCTTGTTCTTGTGCTGAAAACAGTGCATCCCAAAATAAAAGAAACTTCAATTATTCTTTCAGTGAAGATATGTATTTTTTGCACTAGTACTTCTCTGCTGCTCCAGACCTGTAAGTTCATGCTTTTCAACACAGGCTCATCTTTTTTTTCTTGCTTCTTTCCAGAGATTGAAAAAATTCAGAAAGACGAGGGGAAGGAGGAGGAGAAGTTCATCGATGTCGTCATCAACAAGAACATGAAACTGGGCCAGAAAGTTTTAATACCAGTCAAGCAGTTTCCTAAAGTAAGTGCTATGGTATCACCACCAGAGATTTCTCCAAGAATGTGATGTGCACAGATAGAGAATTTTAGATTGCGTTATTTATAGATAATGAAGTCAACTACAGTGGCTCTACTTTTGATTTAAATTCCTTCCAACAGCCACTTGACACTTTTTGTTGATGCTTTATGTTATTAGATGTAGCATATCCGGTAGATGGTGTTCAGGCAGAGAGTCGGATGACAGAACTGGGGTAGGACGATGTTAGGGAGGTTACTTTCTGTCTAAAGAACTGTTTAAGCTTTTGAAATGTATAACTTTAATTCTAATTGTTCCTCTCTCCAGCACCAAACTCTCCTTTGTGTTGACCTTGGTCAGTGGCGCTGTGATGCATCTGTATATTAATTTGTCAACGAATAACCTCGCAGTGGATTTCATTTTATTGAATGTCAAACGATTCCTTGTGAAACATGGGAGATTCTGGGTCTTTTACAAGCTCTAGAAGCTGTTTTTCTCATGACAATTTATCGCTTGTATGGGGAGAACGTGATTGCAATGTGGCCCATAAGTCACAAATATAGAGTCCAGGACGGTCGGCTTCACAATGACCTCCATGTAAAGCCGTTTTGAGTGATAATACTGTTGGCACATTTGAGAGCACTTCAGCCTCACCCGCTAGCAGGAGCCTTCATCGACAGCTGCATTTACTGGAGCCACAAGCTCGATGCGTGACAGGGATTTCCCACTGGGAGCGTGATGAGGAGGCTTGGTGTAAAAGTGAGAGGGCTGCTCCTAGTTGGGGGACATCGCTCAAGTTTTCATCTCAGCCCCCACGGGAAGGATAGCGGCAACCTTCAGTATACCACTGGAGAGGACAAAGCTGAACCAACAAACCTCTAGGTTTGGTTTCATCAATCTCAACACCAGACTCAGAGTGACATTTCAGCATATAAACATCACCATGCTTTATTATTGTTATTATTTCACACGTAGCACTTAGTTTGTATTTGTGAAAGACTGTAGATCAAACAGGAGTTAACACTTTATGTACTTTTTAATGAAATATTATAAACTAGAAATTTTTACAAAAAAATGCAAAAAAAATGGTCCCTCGTAACATCTTTTTAAAACTTTAAAAATCTGTTTGCTCCATCTTTTCTTTCTTTAATTTTTATTTAATGAATTTGTCTGAGGCTTAAAAGGGATTTCATATATTTTTAAGGACTGAATCCCCTGCTGAACCTTGACAAACTATAGATAGATGCATTTTGTGAATTGTATAGGCATACACCAGGAATTCAAATAGAGTCAAATCTAATTTATCAATACGTACTGTATGTTACATTAATGCAGTCTCCATAGTTGTATTCTATAGATAATAATGCATGTAATGCTAACATTTTGCTAGCTAAAGCCTTTGAGACATTGCAGCTGTTTAAAGCACATTTCATGTTCATTCATGTTTTTAAAAATCTGTTTAAATAATAGTCAAATGAACTCAGTGTTTAAAAAGTAAAACCACATTTAGCTTAGATTTCCATATAAAGGTCTTTGTCTGTACTGTGGAAAGACGATACATTCGTCATCCGGTAAGGTTAAGATGCACTCTGTTGTAAACCTCAAAGTAATTCAGCTAAATAAAATAATCTCAATTAGCGCTGCCTGTGTACGACATACATATGTGTGTAATGCTATCTGAGACTGATCTGAGTCTCCCAGGTTCACAGCTAAACAGATTTGCTTTGACAACTTTGATAAGTAGAGCCACTAATATGCTGTTTAGAGCTCCTACAAGCCACCGGAGGAAGACAAATTCAATTTGTTCTATCTGACAGGTAGCAGTGGCAAGAGTGATCTGTCTGACTTGAATGGCTTTTCTCCTGAGCTGCGAGCATCACCTTTTGGCTTCTGGCATTGAAGTGGCACTGCCATTTTCCAAATGGCCATTTAGGAGCACGTGCAGAGAGGTTAAATCCATCGTCTGCAAACACGGCTTTTTATCAAAATGAAGCAGGCAAGGACACCATGCAGCAAATTCTAGGCTGAGATAGAGCCGTGTGTCAGCAGTGATTTTTAATACCCAACACTGATGAATTATTTAGAATTTCTAAAATACTGGAAAGAATGACGCTTACAAAGGGATCCACTATGTGGTGCGGGGTGTTGTGAACATGGCAGTACTGTTAAGTTAGCTGTCTTTTACGTTTAATCGAACCCTTGTCGACATAAATCACTATGACACATAATGTCACGCCTACCCAGGAACTAAAAATATTCTACCTTTTGAACGTCCATGCGCTATCAGAGCTCATCTGTACCCTTCTTGGTTCTGTAGGCCTTCTCCTAGAAAGCTCTCTTTTGGCACAAAGCACCACAGGTCATTAGTGAGGCGTAAGGAGTCCCACCGGTTTATTTCCAGTTCAGACTGTGGCGTTTCTCTGGGCTGGGAGCTGTGATTTATCCTTCTGCTGTCGCTCCTGTCCTGCTGTCCTCAGCATAATCACTCGGCACTGGCTCTCTGTGCGCACACCTTTCGCCAGACTTGCAGTAATACATTCAGCAAATGATGAAAAGAGCTCAGATGTGCTCACCACCACTCCCGCCCCCTTCAAGTTAAGCATGATTAATCAGACATCCTTTCTCTTCCTGTGTCCCCTATTCTTTCTAATCATCCACAATTTTTTGGTTTGGGAAAACAAGCTGGGCCAAAATACAACAATTAACTTTTTTTTTTTTTTTTGGCAGGGAGGGGTCTGTGTATTTGCATCTTATTATTATTTTTCATTCAAGTAACAGCACAACAGAGCAGCAAGTGACAACCTGTGATTAAATACATCAGGTTGTTTTTTTGGTGATTACAGAAAGCAGCAGCACAATCCTCTCACACAGTCTAATGACATGAAGCGGCTACAGAAGCCCGGGCAGGTTTTCATAAGTCATATAATCCTTCCTGATAACGGAAGCATTAGCCAAACCCCAAAGCATCAATCACACTGGAAGTCAGACAGATTTTGATATCTGATAAACAGCAGGGATTACAGCTATTTGCTCAGTATAGACTTATATATGTGGAGTACGGTCCATATGAGGAGATGTGTGCAGATGTACCGACTGCCTCATGATGTGTTCAAATAACGGGATTAAGACTTCTCTGTGACATTTACTGGCTTTAATCAAACCGGTACAAAGCAAATCTGCATGATCCCTGTTTAAACAGCCACAAACTTAAAATAGCTCCAAACACATGCCATTACATCATGTCACTATATTGTCTGTAACATTAGTGTAACATGACTGGATTAAGCTGCTGCATAGCCATGGGGCAAAAATGAGCTGCTCTGCTCCTCTTTAAAGATCTCGTCCTGCCACACTTTTACATTAAAACAGGTTTACTGTGGGGTTATATGATGAAGGCAACACAATTTAGGAATGTGCATGCACCACTTGAGCACAGCTGGCTTTAACCTAGCTTTAAGAAACATAAGCATTGCTTGTCAATATTGAACACATCATGGCAGAAACATTTTGCTTTTGTTTTTTGGAAAACCCAGAATGCACCATGAAAATGATTTCATCTGAAAGCTTTCAGAGACCATACATGCAAAACTGTTTACTGGTATTATAATATCTCTACTGGCAAGTGAAATATTGTTTGCCCATTTTTTATCCTTGAGACCTATTAGAATAGCTTTATTAGCATGTTAATTTTATTAGCACTTACAAATTATTCCTCTTTATATTTTTCATCTTGGTGCAACACTTTAGTTCATTCACTGTCTAATACAAGCTGCTTTAGCTCAAGGGCCTCCCTCCTGCTAACTCATTACTTCTTCTTCTACTTCTTCTGAAGTGAGGATTTCTGACATTGTTAAGGCCAGATTATAGGAAAAAAACGTCTACGTAGGCATCAGATTATATATATATATGAACTCATCATTAAGGATAGAGAGGAGGTCACAAAACCCTCAACTCCCCAAAATGTCCAGAGAATAAATGAGGTGATATGTGTTAGTATTCTTCTGATTTCCCTCTATGGCCTAACTTAGTTAGCTGGTTAGCTTGAGTACCAAACACTACTTCTTGACTCCTTCAGTGATACGTATAACCATGGCTTTATTAGCTGGAGTGCTACATTTTTATTTATCAGTTTTTTAAAGAATAGTATATAAATGTAAAAAGACTTGGACCATCATTCATTTCTTTTATATTTTACTGAAAAACAGGAAATAGGTGCAACAATTTTTTGAAACACTGCAAACATAAATACAATTACAGCTTAGAAGGCAATTAACAGAGTTTGTGCAATTCTTACAAGTATGTTAGAATATATAGTAAATATTTGATATAATGTTGAGGTCCACTGAGATTTGCACAGTACTCTATAATTTCTCATATTTAGCTACCCAACTTGAGTTCCTTTTGAAGCTAACTACATGATGTGTTTTAGTGGTACTGTATATATTATATCATAAAAAATGACCAAAGTGAAGTGTTACAACAGAACCTAGAAAGGTTTGCCAATTCGCCCACTTGGTAATCCACACCTTATGCTTTTAGCTGTGTCAGTGTTAATCTTCAATACCCATGCTTGGCCTCAAACTTGACCAATTATTTTTGGAAACTAAATGCTTTGGCATTTAAAGCCATTTTTATATAAATGCCCGAGGCCCTAAATATCTTTTCCCCCATCACTGTCTGCCATTTCTCACCCTTTCTGCAGCTCCTTCATTAAACTATGGCTCTGCACTCATAGAAAGAGCAACAAAACCCTCCAAAAAACAGAGAATATTGTTTCCTCTAAAATGATGATCAAAATAACTATTTCAGAATTTGGTTTCCTGCTGATGAGCCTTATATATTCTGTTTTTGTGCTTTTTTTTTTGTTTGTTGCAACAAAAAGATCCAATGCAGTGATTGGATACAAAATACAACGTTAATTTGTCTAATTAGTGTAATGTGGTCTTGAAGAGGATGCTGGTGGGGGGATTTCTTCAGGTGTAGACTGTGTGGTTAGCGCAGACTAATGAGACAGTGTGTAGGATCTGAATTCAAACGAAGAGCACCCTGACACGTTTCTCTTTGAGTAGATTCTGTCTCTATTTAAACTGTCCTCTGTAGAAAACACTGTATCTAAATGAAGAAGGGCATTTGTCCTCTCAGCTCAGCAGAAAGCCAGCTTCTCTCTAATTGTGTCCCTTATTCCACTGAGCCTCAATTGCTCTGCCAGCAGAGTAAATTTATGTCTGCATTCATTTCTGTTTCACAGCCCGTCTGATTTTCTCTCCCTGTAAATTAGCTTCTTTTTGCTTTCTGCCTGATGCCCATGTATGCACATTTGATAGGGCTTCTACGCTACACTTGTACACAGTATACACAGCAACGCTTTGTTCCTGATCAGAAAATACTCTTTTCTGCTTGTTCAAGCGTTTTTACCCATCGGTGGGTACACACAGTTGGTAGCCAGAGGACTGAGATATCTGCACAAACATCCCGGACGTCGTGTCCGATACACAACCTGTCAGGAGGAAGGAAAGGGTGCATAAAAGCTTTGGTAATGCGCAAAGATGTCAACTGTGTGATCTGGCTCTGCAAATCATTGTTCAGGAGACGGCACAGCTCAATGATCAAAGCTCCATCCAGGTGGAAATGATGGATGCTCAGGACATCGGTTAAACTCAGCACATTTACAACATTTCCTGACACCCTCTGTTTGCCCTGGTGCCGCTGTCTGCTTTCATCATCCTTTTGTAAACTCGATTCCTTTCGAGGGGGCGCGCGCTTTGTTTGCGTAGATAATTTTGAATTGAATATTCTTCACCTGACAATTCATTTTGTCAGAGTTTTTGTGATGATTGATGCTTGTAGAATAGAATAGAATAATCCTTTAATTGTCCCACAAGGGGAAATTTGGGTGTAACAGCAGCAAGAAAGACACATATACAAACAAACAGTATAGAAGACACAGAACAGAAACATAGACAATTTTTACATATTTACATGAAGGACAATGGTAGTTGGAATTCTTAGTGGTTCTTACTTTTCACGTGACTCTTATGTTCCCCCTTCTGTGTGTATAATAGGGCTGCCACAAACGATTATTTTGATAGTCGACTAGTCACCGATTATTTTTGCGATTAGTCGACTAATCAGATCATCATCCATTGGACGTAAAACTACAGCTTATTGCACCAGCAGCATCTGCTCTTATATAACTATCATTAGCTTACAGCTTTAAGTGTTTAAGGTCTGTGCTAACTAAAAATAAAGACAAGATGATAGTTTATTAAATTTTAATGAAATTTGCAGATTGTTTCGGTGAAGTTTAATAAACTCCTTGCTATCTAAAATATAACAGGACACTGGAGTATATTCTGGAGCATCTCACACTTCTGATAATCAGCTGTCTGCTTTACGTTTATTCAGTTGTGTAAAAACTATAACTTTAATCTCAGACAAACTGATTTACTCAGGAACAAATAAAATACTAAAAAAAAAAAGCCAAACAATAACATTTTAAGTTATCTAAGTGACTCATATATATTTAACCTGAGTAGCGAAAGACGGCGGTGGGTTTGAAAACGATTTGCGGGGAGTCCGGTGTTCTCACGGCGCTAGTGAGCCTAGCCCCTGGCTCGATAACGAGCTAGTGGGTAACAGACGTCTCTGAAAACGTCGGAGCGCTTTTGAAAATATGTGGTGTCCTGATAAACTGAGCAGATATTTGAGGTTTACACAGCTACATTCTCGCCTGAAAATATGTTAAACGTTTATTTTGTGACCCAGAAAGAATAATAAGAGTAACATTAAAACTAACTAGCTGCCGCCATTGTTGGAAACTGCGCTGGGCCGCGCTATGAATTCTGGGACACAGCTGCTTCTTCTTCTTCTTCTTCTTCTTCTTCGGGGTTTAACGGTAGCTGACATCCTTGTACATGCAATGCTGCCATCTTCTGTTTCAGTCCGTTATTACACTCTTAAATCCTGCCACTTATTCCTGCGTCTTTTGTGATCGTACAAAGTTTCAAACGACGCGTCGACTATTAAATCAGTCGTCGACGATTTTGATAGTCGACGTAATCGTGACTAGTCGACAAATCGTGGCAGCCCTAGTGTATAACTGTTGTTTGAGTATATTCTTGGTTTACCTTCTGCTTTGCTTTGAAGTTCAGTTCCTCATGTCCCTGTGGTTTTTACTTTCCTCTTTTATTGCTTTACAGTACCAGTAATAATAATAATAATAATAATAATAATAATAATAATAATAATGGATTGGATTTATATAGCACTTTTCAAGGCACCCAAAGCGCTTTACAATACCACTATTCATTCACTCTCGCATTCATACACTGGTGGAGGCAAGCTACGGTTGTAGCCACAGCTGCCCTGGGGCAGACTGACAGAAGCGAGGCTGCCATTTCGCGCCATCGGCCCCTCTGGCCAACACCAGTGCCTCATTATCACGCTCATTGAAATTAATGCTCGGCGGTGTGGCCAAAAATGAGTACTCGTGTATTTTTGAAGTATTTGGTCACCCGTTAGACGAAAGCAGAATCACTCTCATTTCTTAAAAACCTCCATTGAACAGTCACCGCTCCTCTCTCAGTCACAAAGTTCTGAGCATCTCTTCTCCTCATCCTCAGTCTGTCTTTACGCTTCTTGAATCTAGCAACAGAGTCCTCCCCAGCTGTTATCAGACTTTTATGCTACCTAGGTAGCTAAGATTACCCAGAAGCCTGTGCGCCTGCACTATGTAACTATGGCACATCTTAGTGTTAAAAATAGTCTCTGTCACAATTGTCTCAGAGTCGTGATATATTTTAGGAGTTGACTCGTCCCAGGCTTGGCCATTGAGGGATGATATTTACTTTAAGTGTACAATCACATCCAGGCACAGGACTCTGTGTAATTACAAAAGCTGGAGGAACACACTGTATCTGAGAGCGGCTGGATTTCAGCCTGGCCGGGATAAAAACCCAGCAGTCAGTTACTGCATTAGAGCGAATCACTAAAGCTTGCTTCTCAAATCCTTCACCCAGGAATTGGCAGGAGCTTCCTAATAAGCACTCGCTTTCAGAACAAAAGGCAGGAGAGATATAGGTGAGGTGTAGAACAAAACTGGCTGTTTTTTTTAACCTCCTGCTCGCTAATTGATGACCTAGATAGTGGAAGGAGACAGCTGTATAACTCACTGTTAAAGGGAAAACATAGGGAGGAGGAGGAGGAATGCATCGTTCCCCTTTTGTCTCTCTGACCATCTTCAGCTGCTGGTGAAATTGTGATGAGGTTCTCTGACTTTGGTAGGTGTCTGTGCACAACACTGGAGATGGCAATGTGTAGCATTTGTGTTTTTGCACTTGAAAAGCAGTGACCTTGTGAAGTGATGTAGCTGCATAAGCCTTCAATGGCCCAGAAATGCTACACGGAAACATTTATATTCAAATATACCAATCTTTGAGAGAATGTCATCAACTGACAAGGTAAAGCTCATGGGGAGATGTTCTTATGCCTTCATCACCTGCAAAATTAACAATAAATAAAACTGGCTGCCCAAGTTTGTTAATAAAAACTGCACTTAGGATAGAGAGTCATTTCTTCCTTTATATGCTGCCTGTTGGGTTTTTTGGCTAGCTCATTCACATCAAAATCATCTCTCCCAATAAAATGTATCTATTGTATCTATGTATTTCAGGGTTTTTTTTCTATTGCTGTTATTCTATTTTATGTTGAGGGAAAGTTCTTCATGTGGTTGTCTGTTTTTGTTCTTCCCTTGTTGTTTGGAGTTCACCTATGCCTCAGTGTCCCTGTCTCTGGTGCGTGTCTTATATTCCCCCTCAGTCTTTTCTTTGGTACATTGCACTCAGTATTTCCTGCTTTCTTGTCCTACTGGCTTTCTGCATTGGTTGTTAGAAGTTGTTTTTGGTTTTTGTTAAATAGACAATTTCAGTGTTCAGATCAAGATTCAAGCTCGCTTGGCAGTCTGCGTTGTGTCGAATATTGGTAACAAATCGTAATGTAACATAACATAATATAACATCACTTTGAAATAAAGTTATTGTAGTTAACTGAACTAAGAAGCTAAGAAATAAAACCTGAAAAACATTTTTAGTCACTGAAAAATATGAAGTTGTTTTGAGTTGTTTCAACTAGAGAATGAAACAAAAACAAAAACAAACTAAAAGTATGTACTTAGAAACATCTCACAGATGTTCCCCATTTTATATTAAAAAAACCCCAAAAGCTGAGACTGAAACAAAAACTAAAGTAAAACGATCTGTTCTAGTCACAAGGAGATGCTACTACTGAGCCTGTGTAAACCAGTGTGTCTCTGGTTTTGGGGAAAATGGTCAAGAATCATATCTGAAAGATGACAATGAAAGTTTGCAGAAATCAACTTTTAAGATGAATAAAAGACAATAATTTTGAAAAGAAAATAATTTCTAAGAGTTTATTTGATAACATGCAACAAGCTTATTGCCCAAAGAGATGTATGTACTGTATAGAGGTGAGGTTTCCGGTGGGGATGGTGTGGAAATCCTTACTCGGTTTCTTCCACTCCTCTCTTACAGTTTCCTGACTCCAGGTCACCTTTTCCCAGATTTTCACCTTCAGCTTCCAAACCTTGCTGGAGGAGGTCCCGTGTTTTATTTACAGATAAAGAAGTCCTGCATTATTTTCTGGAAGTGTTGATCTTTTCGGCAGTTTAGTAATTATGAGATATGAAACATGTGTATGCCAACTTCATCACTGATATTTTTACCGTGGTGTTTGTGCCACTCCTGAAACCGAACCTTGCAACAGTGCCTTTTGAATGTCATGTGCTATTATTCTTTTTTGAAGACTTTTGGCCGGAGCCACACAGCTTTTTCTTGTGCTATAAAATTACAGCCCATGAAAAGGTGACCTTGTGAACCTCAGATAAGACATCTCAGAAATGCTTCCTCAGTGATTTTATCAAAATATGAAAGAGGAAAACCACTGATAAGTTTTCATTAGCTTCAATCTGTGGTTGAGCCACATGCGACTGACATAAAAGTCTTTGCTCTTTATCTCAAACACACAGATTCTGACTGATCCGTGCTCTCTTGCTCTCTGTTGCAGTTTA
The DNA here is from genome assembly GCF_057382185.1 of Mchenga conophoros. Taxonomy (NCBI): domain Eukaryota; kingdom Metazoa; phylum Chordata; class Actinopteri; order Cichliformes; family Cichlidae; genus Mchenga; species Mchenga conophoros. The sequence continues at coordinate 30,231,311 of NC_140546.1, read as the reverse complement.
ACTTTGTTGGCAAACTCCTCGGGCCACGCGGGAACTCGTTAAAGAGACTACAGGAGGACACTCTCACAAAGATGTCAATTCTCGGTAAAGGATCCATGAGAGACAAAGAGAAGGTAACCCTCCAGTCGGTTATTTCATTTGTATTCGTGCTTGCCTTGCTCCTTTTGCTCTCTTTCACCTCCAACCCATTTTAACTTGCTCTGCTGTTACTCTTAAAAAAGATTTGAAGTGAACAGGATATAACCTTAGAGTTAAGCAATGCCTCCCATAGAAAAGGGGGAATGTGAGGAGGCCATCTTCTTCATTTCATAAAATGACATGAAACAACTTTGTCTTATTGTCTCAGCTTTGCTCAACTTTTTTTTGGCCTCCCAGAGACATTGTAAGCTTTTTATATGCACACCCACTTAGATTCAGTGGCACTGAAATTTCCAAAATATCTTTCAGCTTATCAGAGCCAAGGCGAAGGATTGTGGATTTAGACAAGTCAAGAATAATTTAATCATTTCTAAAGAACTGCATGTACCAAGACCAACAGTTCAAATTGTTGTGCAAGTTACTGAGGAGTTTAACCACTTGACTAAGATCTGAAAGTTTTAAAGGTTTAAATGGTGTGAAATAACCCATAAACCGGCAAGGCATAGGCCTGGAACACCTGTGTCACTGTGTACAGTTGAATGAGGTTATCATTGCCATAGACTGAGAAGCTGTTGCCCAAGGAAGAAGCCTCTATGCAAGAGATGTGTAACTGATTACATGGACAAAGAAAAAACCTTCTCGAGGAAAGTTTTTATGGTCAGATGAGGCAAAGATTAAATTGTTTGGCCACAATAACAAGAAGTTATTGTATGAGTAAAGCTGAGGTGATATAAAGCAAACTGCTGCTAGAATTATCCCCTGGGTTTCTGGCTACATTGCATCCGTCACAAGTCAGTTCCCTGTGTTCAGACTACCTCAGAATTCTGATAGTACTGCATATATTTTTTTCATGATATAAAGGTGTCATGTTATAATATCAATGATGCATCGACATTATGACTTAGCATTCCACAACAGTAAGACCAGCTCAGACATGTTTGACAGCAAAAGCTTCGTCAGCCTCTGACGATTTAGAAAAAAGGGAGCTACTTCAACAACCTCCAACAAAGCACAATACTTTAAAAAATATATAAAGTATATTTCAGTAAACTAAAGTGAGGAAATTGTTCCCACTAAATGTGGAAGCAACAACCAGGCTCTGAACGCACCGGAGGAGGAGATGCTAGCAGCTGGTGGTGTGATCCAAACAAATGACTCCACCGAGCATCGCTGCAGCACTCACTAGTTGCTTTCCGTATGACAGGGAGCGCAAACGATGGAGGGAAATTACTGATGTGGGCTCATGGTGGTAAAAGCAGCTGGATAAAAAGCTCGACCTAAGACACAAAATCCCAGGTGGAAAATATTTTTCAGTTATGTAACATTATTGTGCAGGTTCCAGAGAGTTTGAAGGATACTCGGCTTTAGTTATTGTTATTGTCAAACTAAAGTGGCTAGATATTATTTTCACTTAAAATTCCCATTGAAAACACTACTTTGGCTACTCTTCGGTTTGCATTTGACTGACAATAGGTCACTATTTTGTACTATTGTACTAAAGTGCTGCTTTTACTTGCACCTTGTGGCAACAGATTTACACGTTGAATTAAATAGTGTGTCATTTGAGACAGTAGCTGATTGCAGGGTGGAGAACGCCCTGCCTTTTGTTTGCTCTAATAAATGCTGCTCCTGCAAGCTGCAGTCACCAATAAAACATTCAATATTCTTTTCTGCATCGTCAGAAACATAATTATCACTAACTTCCTTGAAATATTATGATAAAATACGCTGAAATTTGATCGACCTGATAAAAATGACTGAAAATAAGTAGCCTGTGCTTCACAGTGGCACGACAGCAACAGCCATAACTTAGCTATCAGTTTAAAGCTGCAGAATCAGCCTCACAGGTTAGGTTTTATAGTATTTCTACTACATTAACCATAAGTATGCATGCAAGATGGATAAAGCACCTAAGTGCACTGAGAGTTCAAAAGGTGAATGTAGATTTTAGTATAAAGAGCTTTGGGTGGTCAGTAAGAAGTTTTAAGATGCAATTTGCTAAGAGACAATGAATTCAGATATTAGGTTCACCCTGTGTATATTTTTGACCCTGTGCTTATTTTAGAAAATTCAAAAGAAAAAAAAATAGTCCATCAAATTCTTTTTTTTTTTTTTTTTAAAGATCTGTCTTCACATCCATAGTTATGTGACTACACAAATGCAACTGTACATAGCTGTAAATAATAGGTGGCCATTAATGAGTGCCTATAAAATTAAAACTACGTTTTTGCATAATTGTTAATCCCTTCCACTTATTTAATCTAAATATAAAATATACGTGGTTTACAATCACAGAAAACAAACATAATGAGTCTTTTTTAAGGAGTCAATTAACCCTCTGAGGTCTACGTCATCATCATCAGTAACAATGCTAACCCTAGCTACGCGTTTTTAAGTCAACTAAAAAATTCCTTTTTAAAAAAAAAAGAAGTAATTATTGATGGTTGTCAGTAAAGAATTAGCATGGGGTGACTGATCAGTAATGAAACCTTTATTTTAAAATGACAGTAAGATTGAATAATAATAACAAAAGCACAGTGTGGTATATACAGTTTTATATGTGCAGGTGAGAATATCAGCTGCAATAATTATCTAATATCATTCACATCACACTTACTAAGGCTTTCAAATACACTCTAAGAAATAAAACTGATAATTACTTAAATATTTTGGTGCAACACTTTTACACTCAAAAATAATGAGTAAATGCAAAAACAATCACATCTCTTAAATACACCTTATTAATTGAGTAAATCCAACTAAAATGGAATAAGTTGTTATGAACAATTAAAGATGTTACAGTAACATACAAAATTGAGTAAATACAATTGAAAATGTAAGTCAAAACAACAGTAACCAAAAGTTCAAAATACATAAAATATTAATTAGGAAATGCTGAAATGCTTGGCACATTTAACCAACACCATTACAATTATTTGTTTTTAAATAATGGTTCAATTTACTTAATATTTTTAAGTTAACTTAAGCAAAAACATTAATTACAATTAAGTGTTATATTTCAAAAATTCAAATTCAAATTCAAATTTTTTATTTGTCACGTACACAGTCATACACAGTACGATATGTAGTGAAATGCTTGGACAACTGCTCGTGACCTAAAGAAAACAAAAAAGGAAAAGGCTATGAATAAGATAGGAAATAAATATGAAAAATTAAAAAGGGTAAATTTAACTAGGAAGGAATAAAATATAAATTAAGGTTAAAAATGAAATAACTGTACAACACAAATTAGAATGAAGGGTAAATTTAACTGGGAAGAATAAGATAAAATATATAAATTAAAGTTGAAAATAAAATAATTGTACAACAAAATACACAATATAGAACTATATAAGAATGTATGAAGAAATCTAAATATAAATAAATATATACATAATAACAGCAGCTGTACAAGTATTAACCGGAAATGAAGAATATAGTGACCAGTGTTGTGCAAAACCAAAGTCCAGAAAGTCCAGTGTGTGTGTAAGAACCATATGTGTGGGTCAGTACTGTGTGGTGGTGTGATTGAGAGACCGTATCTATTTATATATATATATAAACACACACACACACACACACACACACACACACACACACACACACACCCCACAGGAAAAAAGAACCACGTCAGTTCAACATTGTTCACAATGATTTATTTTAAACAGCTTTTTTGTGAATCAGATTTTAGCAGATTCCTTCTCTGAACACAGTGAGCTGAAATCTGTTCTACATTCAGTGGATAGAACTTGGATAAAATTTCAGTCACAACAGCCTTATATAATAAAATTGCATCCAAATTGGCATGCTTAACAAAACTCTGTAAAACTGGCATATTGATGCTAACAACAAGAAAAATGTACCTGCCATACAAAGAATAAAAGTGGCTCAAGTGAACGCAGTGCTTTACCTTTTCAGAAAAGGTCAAATGACAAAAATAAAATTAAGATCCCAAAAAAATATAAATCCTGAAAAAAAAAAAAAGAAATTTTGCACTGTGACATAGTTTTTGAACATCTTATTTTGATTCCAAAAAATTGGGAAGATTATAACTAAAGAGTGACCAAAAAACATCCATAATTTAAATAAAAAGGTTTCAAAAAGGATTGCGCTAAAAAAAACAAAAAACAAACAAACAGAAGATACTCTCCCATTTACACCTTAATGTGAATCTGGAAAGTTAATACAAAAACACAGTTTATGGTACAAACATTATTTATGAACAGGAATGTCAACACAATGTAATGCCGCAACTGAACCTTTTGATGAGCATTACATGTCACTTAACAAGTCTAACACTTTAAGAACAGCCCTGTGAAATTTTGTCTACAATGAACAGAGGTCATTTTTCAGTCTTTGAACCTTGACAGAAAGGTTTCCTGGATCCAGCTCCATGAACACTTTTTGAAATGCTTCAAATGTGCATTTGAAATTCTTGGGGTATTTCAGATCCAGAGCATAGCACAGTCCCAAAAGATAGCAACAGGCTTTGCTCAGATTCCCAAGTTTGCCCAGAACAGTAACGCCTTCAATAACAATACCCACATCAGTAGGTTCGCCTGACCTGTCTTGATTCTGCAGCAGGTAAATCTTCATCACCTCCTCAGCCAAAGCCTCTTCAACGAAGACAGCATCAGCACCGTCCTTTAAAAAGAGAAAGAACTGTTTTCAGCTCACATATTTCCAAACATTGAAACAAAAAGTTTCATTTGTATGACATCACCGGTACTCATAATATGTGGACACTGCTCCAAAATCTTTGAGCAAATGCTATTCTTTTGTATGCTTTGAAGTGTTTGCTTTTTTTCTTTAGAACAGTATCTTAAAACTTTTCTATGATCTCACAAGCTAAAATAAACTACTAATATTCCTAAAACAGATTTATTGCGCCAACCTCAAAGGTTTTGATTAAGGCACTTGGATCCTCTCCCAGATGGTCAATGAGACATTTGATGATGACTTCTCGTTTTTTCTCGATGGAATTTCCACTCTGTAAAACAGGAAGTCTCAACTGAGGCAAAATTTGCACATTTAAAACATGACTTACCATTTCTAGCTTAAACATAACTATTTTTTTTCTGTTGTTGACCTGTTTTCACACCCACCATCAAGGTAAGAACACCTGTGGAGCTAAAATATTGAACAGAAACCTAAGAAAAGCCGTTTTTAGTGGAAGGGCCTCTTCAATGCTGTGTTGGAACGTTTTTGTGGTTAGAAAATGCAATCTTCCTTACCTGAAGCAGAAGGTTTAACTGTGCTCTGTGGCGTTGTCCAGCAGCACCTTTCTTGGCTTGAAACAAGGACAGGAGTTTGGATGAATACAAGTCCAACGATGACATGAACTTTGGTTCAAGGTTCAGGGTCGTGATCCTATGAAACTCTGCACTGACCTGGATGGGAGAGGACAAAAAACCAAGGACAAAAAATCTGAAGGCCAAAATTCTGATTCAATCAAAAAAAAATAAAAAATCTTTAAGTGGAACTACCATTTTTTGCAACCTGGACCTTATTTTCTAACATGCAAAAGATTAATTTACTCATCCAGACATAAATCCATATAAGTGGAGTTGTTCAGTATGCAGACTAAAGCCTTAACATAAAGTATTATCTTCCACTAAGCTTCTAAATTTTATGTTATGAATTGCTTGCACTATTTCCCTGTGAGATTGTATACTCTTTGAGGGAAGGGGCGGAGCCAGGTTGCCCTCTGAACCATCGTCTGCCAGGCAGCGATGCGAGAGGAACACACCTCCACTGAAGTGGCGCAAATATTCAGAATCGCGTCAGCGGCTTTACAGAGAAAGCCTTTCAGCTCCTCTGGCAGCTCTGCTTCCTCCACCTTCCTGGAGATGACAAACGCTAGCAAGGCAGTGTTGTTAGTCACTGCAGCTGACTGAACAGTGCATTGATGTGCGCGATCAGTGAACCTTGCTATCAGCTGGTCAAGTTTGGCGGGATGGGCCGGTTGCTGTCCAACGACCTTGGTCATTTTGGTGCCGAAAACTGAAGCGAGGCTCGGCTCTAGAGGGGGAACAGGCGGAAAACTCCGGTCTGTGAAGCCCTCTGTGAAGCCCTAGGTAGAGACCGCGCTCTAATCTTCGCTGGCTCTGCTGCTGCCTCAGAGAGGTAGGTCATCACCGCCGGGAACTGGGGCCAGATGGGATCTGGGCAACGAGAGTGAGCAGAGCCATACCTTCCCGCCAGATCATCCAATGGGGGGGTGGAGCAGGCTGAGGGACGGAAAGTCCCTTCTCACCAGCTGCCTCCTGGATGATGCCAGGCAGATCCAGGAGCAGCGCACCAACAACTGGGAGCGGCGTCCTCGCCGACATGTGAAGGCCAGGGGTGGATGAGCATCCCTTGAAAAAGGCTGACCTCCACTGCTTTTCCTCTGGCGGGAGGAGCTAACAGGAGCGGCAATAGGATTAAGGTGTGAGGGCGAGGTCTGCATGGTGAGGACCGAGGCAGCCCACGCAGACGGCATGTCGGTCATACGACATGATGTAGCCGGTCTGGCAGGATGGACACAGACGGATGGTCTCGCTGGACATCTTCTGGCTGGCTGAAGAAAAACGGCAGAGTCGATTTCCTGGTCTCACCATAACTTATACTAGACCAGGGTGAGGCCCACACAGCAGGTGGGCGTGGAATAAAATACTTCAGTGCTGCGCGCACAAGGGGAATACCCACTTAAAGGGCTGCGCCTATACTCATAGAATCTGGGGTTACAATACGTAACCAACGTTTCATAAAAATATTAAATTACTCTTTACTCTTCAGTAAAATCTAGTCTGTCGTTATGTGCTCCAGAGTTAGATAAGTGAGACAAAGGCACTTTGCAATCAGCCCAGTCATTCTTCAGTCAGGTTACATTAGCTTAGCCTAAAACAAGTTAAGTGAACGGAAATTATTTATCGTTCCATAGGCTTGGGAATGGTTTCAATAAGAACCATTCTGGTTTTGATTCAGATTCCTCATTCTGATTCAAATTCCTAGCGATTCTAGAGTCTTATGACAAATTAAAGCAACCTGGCTGCTGCAAGATCATCAAAATCACTAGGATGGTAGCAACATGTTTTTTCTCACTTCTCTTATGATGGGGGATCTAACAGACCAAATTTTATTTACAAGTGGATATCCCTTTAAATGTACACTTACTTGGGAGACGTCAAACAACGCCGGCCATCTGTCCTTGATGTCGCTGACACTCAGCTGTTGGCTGATAATATCATGTCTTCTATGTGCAAAGGTTTTGCACATTAAATCCTTGATGGCTGTGCTGTTTTTCTTCTTACACTCATCAATCAGTTGTTGTCGCTCCAGCTCTTGCTGTTCTTTACCATCTTGTCCTGGATAGTGTGGCAGAAACAGCACTTCTCCTTTCCGCGCCTTCTTTATGTTCTTCGCTGGAGCCTTGTCATCAGGGTGCTTGTTCTTCAGTGAGTTGCGAGTAACCTCTGGAACTCCAAGACTTCGTAACTTTGACCTGTAATTTCCCATCTTGTATTTAAGACTATACATCCATCCCATCCAGCCATTACGACTGCCTGGCTCTGTCAGACACGGGTGCTTTTTGACCAGAGCCTCTGCCACTTCTCCAATCTGAAGGCCAGTAGGGTAGGCTGTGTAGCTGTACATATAATCAGCTAATTTTTCCATTATATCTGACTTGACTGAAGTATTGTTCAGCACAGAGCCATTTTGAACAAAGACTTCATTGGCATTTTTCAGTACAGTCTCTGTTGCCACAGAGAAAAGTGGAATGACAATTTCATCTGGCCATGTAGTCTTTAGAGGACTTTGAAGAGGGGAGAGTATGACAGTGTTGTCTGAAGACAGAGATGATCCATCTGTTTGGTCCTCTGTGGTTTTATAGGTTGAAGAGCTTGAACTTTCATTCAGTGAACTTACATCTGAGGGATTTTCACACTGAGGAATCAATGTAAGCACTACTGATGGAATGACCACAGCTTTGACTGTACCCCTATCTTTGATTTGGTTGGGAGAATGAAGTGTAAAGAAATCTCCAAATGAGTCATCATAATAGTGCAATATGAAATCCTCAACTAGCCCAAATGTCTCTCTCACTGTCTCATGCAACTCCTCAACAGTCCTGGGTATTCCTGAAGAGAGCACAAGCTTCTCACTCTGTTGTCCAAAAATTACTTTCAAGGCAACGGAGTCCATCTGCAGAATAAAAACCACAAGAAAAAAGAAAAAGAAAGGGGGTATCTCAGTCTTTCCCCTTACACTAACAAACAATGTGACGTTTTATTGACACCATTTGCTTGCCTTCAACACGATATGGTGTTAAGGGGTAAGTGTCACCAAGTACTCTGGGATGTATTAAGGTCATTTTCCCAGAAGGATCCAGAATAAATGCCCTAAAATGTTCATCATACCAGCTGTTGAGCAACTTCACAATGAAAAGAAATTCATTGCTTAAGACAACAATCTGTAAAATCTCCACAAAGTCAGGTAAGCCACAAGTAGATCCATGAGGCAAAACCATTCCTGAGGCATATTTAGTTCCATGATGAGTCAGAGAGTTGGTCAAATTCACATAGGCTTGTGTTGGATAAAGTTCCTTGAGACACTGCTGTATTTCTACATCAAGCAGTTCCAATGGAAGAGATGATACTTTAGTGACACACACTGATGGCTTCAATGCATTACCATCTGAATAGTATGCCATCATCATCTGGTGCTTTGAGGCAAGTGACAATAGTACATTTCTGAAGCTGTTTGTGTGTTTAACAACCTTCTTAAAGAAACTATGTTTACCCTCAAAGCGCATAGTCCAGAGGCATACTAATGGACCAAATCCTCTGATCAAGTCAGGATAATGCTCCAAAAAATGGTGTTTTGGAGTTAGTTTTTGCTCTGGGAAAACCTCCAATAGCCTGTTGCGATGTTCAGATATAAGTGTGTCCAAGTAGCAAATACTTTCCTCTCTGTGACTAGGGGACACAAGTTCAGTTATATCTTTTAGAGTCATAAGAACTTGCCATGCTTCATCATTTTTGGGAATCTTTTCCCCAATAATAAAAGGTAATAGTCTCAATAACGTCCAATTTTCATGTGCGTTGCCACCAATGCTTTTGCGAGTGGAAAAATTTAGGGGGATGATTTGGGGGCGATCTGTTTTATCGGTCCATTTGTAAGGAAATTCTGTTATGAAGTTATTGAGTTCAGTTAAGGAAAAGTAACGTTTACGGATAAACACATGAAGGCATAATGCTAATTCTAGTGGAATTATGCCTTCAAAAAGGTCGTGCAAAAGATCTGGAGGATACCCTGTGACAAAATGGAAATATTTTAATTTCCCCGTTAATGGACAACCTTTCTTCACACCACAAAAATGAACCGAGGAGGAATTTTCCTTTATGGTTTGGACATGTAGATCATAGTTCTCTTTTGTTCTTGGTGGAAAAGCTCCTGAACGAACTTTTTGCTGAAAGTCTGAATGGTCTCCAAGGCAAAATCTACAGATGTAATGTCCAGAAAAGCTTTCCACGAGTCCACTAAGAGAATGAGCGCCAAGATTGTCAGCACAAACACAAAAAAACAGTGCCCCTGATATATCTACCAAGCTGTGAACAAAAAATCCCGTCTCTCTCTAATGTTATGAGATCCTTTAAAAGTGGCTCGAGAACAGTTTCATAGCCAAAAGTTTTAACATCACTTGCCTTACACAGGAGAGCCAATTGAATTGATGTTAGCTGTGATCTCAGTTCAGTTGGTATATCAGCAAGTACCCAGTACACAGCTGTGACTTTGTGTTTTTTTCTTGAAGTCCCAAGTGGATCACAAATTTCAAAGTCATTGTTACGTTCCCCTGAGGGGTCTAGGCGGTGAGGGGGGAGTAACAAAAAGTGACCGGGTTAGAAAAAGGAGTCAAGGAGGCAAAAGGGTTAAATCAACGAGTTTTATTAAAGTAGCTCAACTAAAAAAGACAGACAAGCCGCTATCACCATTTAAGAAAACAAACAAAACTCAGGCGTGGTCAATAAAGTAAAACGTAAGCCAAAAAGAAAGAGCAGCTCACTAGCTGCAAACCACAATAACACAGCTCACTAGCTGTAACCATTCACAAACACACTCATGGCACTCTGGCCCAGAGCTCACCTTTCCCTGGGCTTAAATACTTTTAATTACTGATGTGAGTCAGCTGTGTAACAGGGAAAGGTGGCACCTCAGGCAGAAGAGGTGGTGGGACACGCCCACACAGGCACCTTCAGGAGGAGGCCCTGCTAGGGCCGTAACACCCCCTCCCATAAATACAAACCCGTGGTTTGTCAAATGATTATGATAACCAAAAAAACTAATCAAGTCCGTAACCGTCGCATCAACAAATTGCAGGCTTTCCACCTACCAAACCCCATAACAATGGTTAGGCATTGCCTGCGGAAGCTGCCAACCCCATCTCAATGGGTTCAAAATACTTACTGAGGGTGGCCGCAGACCCTCAAAACAATGTCTCATGTGATAGCCAGGGCTTTTTTGAGCCATCACATGTGGAGAACACAGCAGGCAGTCAGAAGACCTTACTGCAACAGTTTTCAGACGATTGCTCAGGTCACCGATACAGGCATGTTTGTTAGCCAGGGTTGCGGGTCTTACTGGTGGTTTTATACACAGCCTGTCCCCCTGCAGGTCATTTTGAGGACCTGGGAAATTGTCAACCAGTGGCAGCTCAGGGTCAGTTGACCTCTTACACTGACTACATGACACTACTGAGCAATTATGCTCCAAGTGTAGCCTCTTCGTAGGCCTGGCAACCTTGTCGGTTTGAGAGCCACGACTGACTTTTCTCAAAGCAGGCCCTTTTTGCTTTGAGTGTGCTTTCTGTTTGAGTTTCAGTCTCAAACAGTTAGCAACAAGGTGTCCAGGTTTGTGGCAGAAGAAACAAAGCTTCGTTCTGGGTCTCGAAACCACAACTTTTTCAGCCTCGTTAGCTGGCTCCCTCCTAGCTCTCCAAGATGTATTATAGTGAGAAGGGATGTCACATTCTACCGCATTTGTTTTATGAGTTAGGGTAAACTCATCGGCCAGTATGGCAGCCTGCTGTAAAGTGGAAACCCTCTGTTCACTTAAATAAAGAGCAATACACTCAGGAACAGAGTTTTTAAAATCCTCCACAAGCATGAGCTCACGTAACGACCCCAAACTGTTAACCTGGCTTGCAGAGCACCACCTATCAAAAAGCTTCGCCTTGTCCCTAGCGAAGTCAAGATAGGACTGACCCTGTGCCAACTCCAAACCTCGAAAATGCTGCCTATAGGCCTCAGGTACAACTTCATAGGCTTGGAGGACGGCACTTTTGATCTTTTCATAAACTAGGCCGTCATGCCTAGACAGACCAGAACAAGCTTCCTGAGCCTTACCCGTGAATTTACACAGCAACATCAACCCCCACACGTCTTCAGGCCACTGTAATGCAGTTGCTATGCTTTCAAACACACTGAAGAAGCTCTCAACACTGGATTCACAGAAAACGGGAACCAGGTGGATGTTATTGCCCACAAACGAGCTTCTAGACACCTGTGCACTGATAGCTGTATCATCCATTTCGGGGGTGGAGAAGGCTTAGCAAACACACCCTAATTAAGACACTACCACACCCGTCTGCCAACTCACTCAGCAACTACTGAACAATTAACAGAAAACTACACAACTTACTTTAACTGACCAACTTACCTCTTGCCACACACACACACATTAACAAATACAACTTACCCAGTTCCTAAGCACAACAACCTTTACCTACCTATCTTCTGGAGCATGCTGGGCTCGAGGCAACTTTAAAGGCAGAACTTCAGCAACCGGAGCCCTGAATTGCCTACCCCCAACAGGGAACTAATCCCCGCCCAGGATTACTCCGAAAATAAAAAAGGCAAAACAACAAAAGAGTGCCCGAAGGAAGAACTTAATAAGCTCAGCTGGACACTCACCTAACTTAACTGGGAAGTTGAATCTCTAAAGGTGAACAAAGCAAGATAATCAAAAACCAATTCCAACTCAAAACTCCCTTTTCAACAATCCCGGACAAGCCCCCACTTGTTACGTTCCCCTGAGGGGTCTAGGCGGTGAGGGGGGAGTAACAAAAAGTGACCGGGTTAGAAAAAGGAGTCAAGGAGGCAAAAGGGTTAAATCAACGAGTTTTATTAAAGTAGCTCAACTAAAAAAGACAGACAAGCCGCTATCACCATTTAAGAAAACAAACAAAACTCAGGCGTGGTCAATAAAGTAAAACGTAAGCCAAAAAGAAAGAGAGCAGCTCACTAGCTGCAAACCACAATAACACAGCTCACTAGCTGTAACCACTCACAAACACACTCATGGCACTCTGGCCCAGAGCTCACCTTTCCCTGGGCTTAAATACTTTTAATTACTGATGTGAGTCAGCTGTGTAACAGGGAAAGGTGGCACCTCAGGCAGAAGAGGTGGTGGGACACGCCCACACAGGCACCTTCAGGAGGAGGCCCTGCTAGGGCCGTAACAGTCATCCACATAGAGAACAAGGGAAATACTTAAGTCCTCAATAGCACAAAGTTGGTTTTGCTTGAAATATTGTCCATCGTGGAAAGAGGATAACTGTGAAGTGTTCAAATGTCTAGTTAATATACTGTTAACATCTTCTTTACTCAGTAACAGCTGCAAGGACTGAAGAATAGGCACATACTGAAAAGTGGAATTCTTTTCTGGATCCAAACAGTATTCTACTGGTTCAATAACACAGAAGTTTTCCTTGAAATATTTCTGTCTCTTATATCTTGAAGCAAAGGGACCATCAGGACTAAGGGCTGCACATAAAGGACTACAGTGACATATTTTTTCAGCCAATTCACTGACAAAAGACTGATCAATATTACAGTTATTCTTAATAAGAATATCACTTATTGACTTTGGAATATACTGAAGTGATAATGTGCAGATATAACTGAGCTGTTCTACCAAGTCATCCACACATTTACCAGAAACATTATAGATGCTTTCCAGTTTTAACAAGAGCACACCAATATTTTTCAAAATTTCATTTGTTGTTTCCCTTTCACAACCAAGTTCAGTGGTGACATCCAAGTCCTCGTGATCTTCTAATTCCAGTGCTGGTAAGACGATTTCATTAGATGTACTGACAGTTTGCTTTGAAATCAAGTTAGTTTTAAAGTGCTTCCATGAACAAAATCTGTGCTTTCGACTTCTGTGAGTCGCATAAGTCCCACAAATGTTTGTCTTAAACTCACAACCATCAAAAACACACTCTATGGTTTCATGGCTTTTCAAATGGGAATTTATATGTTGAAAATAGTCTTTTGTGTTTGGGTAAAAAGAGTCACAGATTTTACATCTAATAGTTGGAAGGACCTCACACTCTTCCGTTTCATGCGAACTGTGAGACCTAGACAAGTGTGAGCGTAAGGCACCCCATGTCTTAAAAGAGCAAGGACAATTCAAATGAAGACAGGGTATGGAATAGCCATGACCAAATGTACCATGTTTCACTCGATAATGTTTGAGTAGTGACACTTTTGATGACTCCTCATGTTTGCAGAGTTTACACTGCCATCTCATCACCTGTGACCTAAAAAATTGTGAGAAAATATGTCTCACAGTATGAAGATGACAGAATGGTGTATAACCATATTTACGCAGTTTTTGTATGATTAACTGATTGAATAACCAATACTCACTACCAATTCAGGTGGAGGATACAACTTACAAATAAGTCAACAAGGAACAAAGTACAATACTTAACCACATTGAAATAATCTGAATCACATCACCATGCTGTATAAATAAAAAGATAGTATGGTGACACTAGATGACAGACCATGAACTCATCAATATATTTACCGAACTGAAAAATTCTCGAAATTTAGATTTGGCATTTGTATGACTAAAATAACCCACCACAAAACCAGTATAAATATTTAGGTGGTATCACCATCCACTACTCAGCTTGTATAAAACAATATCATATCATTCCAAAATTTAACACATCAAGTCCTCTGAGTAAAATTACCTGCTTTACTTTGTAGTTGATGCAGATTTTTTTCTCCTGGTGGTGAAGATGGTGCTGAAAAAATACAAATCAAAACTTTATCATTACAAAACATGTCACTGAGTAATCTGCCATAACATCAATCTCTTATAAGAAATTTTAGCTTGGATTGAAATAAACATTTATTTATGTAAATTGAGAGTAACTATACTGGAAATGATGGTACTTTTGGCTTGACCCAAAAGACCAAAGCTTTTTTTTTTCCATTATTTTCTGGGATCTGAAAGGAAGTAGGGCCCCGAGTCTAAATTTACTTAAGGCCCCATAGTACTTTGGACCGGCCCTGGATGAGGTAATCTGCTGACCCGGGCGGTCCTCTCAGCGTTCTCTCAAAAACTGGCCCTGTTCGGGACAAAGCTGAAAGCAGCGTCTTATATGCTCTGAAAGACCCCACATAGAACAAGAAAGCTAAGCAGCATGGTTGCTGCTATGAACTGTTCCGCGGGCAGGTCTTCTTAGTTACCAAAGCCATTGATGACGTCTGTTCATCTCCTCCTGAACAACCTGACAGAGTGAGTCAGGCCGCGTGACTACCGCAGCTCCCGCACCGTGACTCAACAGGGCCATTTTCTAGAAATGTCTGAGCACACCTGCTTTCACGTGGTTCCTAAAATGCCCCCGATTAAACGGTCAGGTCGCTGGTACCGGGACATTCCGGTCAAATTACCCGGAACGCAGATAGCGACTCAGAACGTAAAAGGATAAAAGGGCGCGGTTTCCCGCCGCCTTTACTGGAAGACGGGTTGAAAACTTAAATTAACGTGCACAAACACGCTGCGAAAAGTGAGCCACCATGACAAACGCTTTCTTCAGAACATGTTATAAAAGAACGGTGTGGATAAAGACAGCTAATGTAAGAATGGTCACTTACCTGAAAACGTTACCAAGTCTGCAGTGGATGTGTGGCTGTCTCGTTCAACGTGCAGAAAATCTCCCATGAGGCCATGCTCCTCGCGCGCGGTACATGCCAAAGGACATTAGTCTTACTCAAAGTTTTAAGTTAGTATTGGGGGACAAAATTATATTGATTTTGAACCATTAATAATTAAAGTTAAAGACAATGATAAATATGAATACCAGTCTCTCAGTTATTTTGAGTACTTTCTATGAGATATATTGAGTAGATTTAAATAATGCACCCTGTGTTTCAAATACAGAATTTTTTCTTTTAAATAAACTTGAACAAAAGAACTCAGTTCAACTCAAAAACTGGTGTTGAAAATTTAAGCATTCTTTTCAGTATTTTCAACTCAAGATAACACGTTTGTGATTTTCAAAGATTTAATCAAGGTCATCTAACTTAGAATTATAATGATATTTACTAAGCCCCTGAATAATTTTTTAGGGTGTAGAATCACAGGGAGTGTTTTTAATAAAATAAGTTTTTCCTTTTTCATTTTCTTTTCGTTCTAAATTGGAAGACGCTGATCTGAAAATGTATAAGTGTGTTTGTCTCAGATCACCCCCCATATCTACAATCTCTGCTTGATTGACAGCTCTCAGGTCACCTAGGCTCCATTGGAGAAATGCAAAAACAACTATGTCTGGAAAACAAATTTCAAAAGTTTATGGAAATGGGAATGATCTTGGGGATCACCAAATACGCCTGACATCTTTCAAAGCATACTTCGTCTCTCTCGTAGCGTGTAAAACACATGCAGTCAAATCAGCAAGCACACAGGAAAAAACACTCTTTCTGGATTTATGGGTTTGTTTTCATAGAAATTTTGAGTCTTTGTGAAGATTCGAACCAAACTTCATGGGAAGAAAAAAGATTTTGTGAAGAGGGTATAGCTTGAAATTTCAAACACAATCCAGTTTAATGACTTCTATCATCCCCGATCATGTCCACACATAAAGAGAGGATATAAATGGCTCTAACAGAAGATCCTTAGCAGCCGGATTGATTGCACACAGGAGTGTTTAACTGGGAATAAATCGACTTCTCTTGGCTTGTCTGTGTCTCCTCTCCCCCTCTGTTTGTCAGAGGTGATTTGTTGATGGCGATGACTCTTGCTATCATACAGCACATTCTTTTTGATTACTGTGATCAATAGTCTTTGATGGTACACTCCTCTCGAGTAGGTGGGAGAAAAGATCTGTTATGGCGATATGCTGACCTCGGCAGCCCTCAACTGTCTACGTAGAACCGCTGTGGGATTTATTCCTGACAGCTTTCTGTCAGGGACGCTCCTCAAGCTAGTGCTTCCTCTCTTTTTTTAGGTGAGGGATATACCGTTGCTGCAAAATGAATACTTCATGTTGAGCTGGTTGCTGACTCTCTGTTTTCAGCTTCACAGTGTGTGTCATTGTAGTTTTGTGCCCTTGCGCGGGTCAGGGTGCTGGGCTACTGCAGAGCAAAGAGAGACCCCCGAAGGCTTTTTCTAGACAAGTGAAAACAAAGTTGTCTTATCTGTACAGACACGCCGAGTGAAGAACCGCTTCCTTTAAGGACACATTTCTATTTATAATGATAAAATGCATACTGCACCATACCTCTGGGTTACATATGACTGACAGGAAAGGTGATAATATACCGTTTTCACCCCATGGAAATGTAATTGTAGACTTGCTTCTTGGGGGGTGAAACTAGACAATGCTTAGTTCATTTGCTTTTAAGCTCTTACATGTGGCAGAGACACTGCAAGAACTGCTATAACTTAGGGCTGCTCGATTATGGCAAAAATGATAATCACGATTATTTTCACTGAAATTGAGATCGCGATTATTTGACGATATTTATTTAACCCTTTAAGACCCACCATAGAACCAAGTCCGCCAGAGCTTATATTATTTTTTTAGAATAGAATAGAATAGAATAGCCTTTATTGTCATTGTACAGAGTACAACGAAATTGGAGTGCCACTCCCTTGGTGCAAGTTTCAATAATAAATATAAATGTAAAATATAAAAAGTACAAAAAAAACAATCGTAAGTACTCAAACAATAGTATGTACAATATATACAGGATAGCAGCATTAATATAATGACAGTATGAATAGCAGCATAATATAATGACAGTGACGGTATGGAATAGGTTCAATTGTTTTTGTGCTTATTTACTACGGTGATAGCTCTGGGAAAGAAGCTATCCCTGAATCTGTTTGTCCTGGTTTTATGTGACCTGAACCGTCGGCCTGACGGTAATAGTTCAAACAGTTGGTTGCTGGGGTGAGAGTGGTCCTTGATGATATTGCCAGCTCTGCTGAGGTACCGAGAGTTTGCAGTGACCTCCAGGCTGGGCAGAGAGCAGCCAGTGATCTTCTGGGCTGTGTTGATGACCCTCTGCAGTACTTTCCTGTCTGCAGCTGAGCACCCTGCATACCATGTTGTTATGCCGTACGTTAGGATGCTCTCTATGGTGGCTCTGTAAAATGTCACCAGCAGCCTCTCCTCCAGGTTGTTCCTCCTGAGCACTCTCAGAAAGTGGAGATGCTGCTGGGCCTTTTTAACCACCGCTGTAGTATTTGCAGTCCAGGAGAGGTCATCAGATATCTGCACGCCCAGAAACCTCATGGAGTGTACCCTCTCCACACAGCTCCCGTGAATGTAAAGTGGGGCCGGGTCTGCTCTGCCCTTCCTGAAGTCCAAGATAAGTTCTTTAGTTTTCGTGGTGTTCAGTTGGAGGTTGTTAACTGAACACCACTCAGTCAGTCTGTTGACCTCATCTCTGTAGTCCGACTCCTCCCCCCTTGAGATGAGTCCAACCACTGTGGTGTCATCCGCGAACTTTATGATGGTGTTTGAGAGATGGGTAGGGGAGCAGTCGGATGTGTAGAGCGTAAACAGGAGGGGACTGACAGGAGTCTGACAGACTGTGGTCTATTTGTCAGGAAGTCCTTGATCCAGAGGCAGATGGGGGTGGAGAGTCCCAGGTGAGACAGTTTCTGGACCAGGATCTCCGGGATGATATGATTGAATGCTGAGCTGAAGTCCAGAAAGAGCATTCTCACATAGCTTCCTCGGTGCTCCAGGTGACTCAGCGCAGTGTGGAGCGCTATGGTGATAGCGTCCTCGGTGGAACGATTTTTCCTGTAGGCAAATTGGTGGGGGTCCAGAGTGGGAGGCAGACCGGCCCTGATGTGCTGACAGACCAGTCTCTCAAAGCACTTCATCACTACAGGCGTAAGTGCAACAGGCCTGTAGTCATTTGGGCTGGCCACAGCTGTCTTCTTGGCGATGGGGGTGATGGTGGAGGTTTTGAGGCAGGGCGGAACGGTGTTTGATGACAAGGAAAGGTTGAAGATTTTAGTGAAGACTCCGGTCAGTTCGTCAGCACATGCTCTGAGAACCTTTCCATGTATTCCATCAGGACCTGCCGCCTTCCTGGGATTCACTGACCTTAGAACACACCTCACTTGGTGCTCCCTAAGTGTTAGTGTGCCAGTGCTGGGGGCGGGTGGAAGTGGTGTGGCAGCTGAGGGCTTGGTCGTCTCAAAGCGGGCGAAGAAACGGTTTTACATGTTGTAGTGCCGTTTGTGGGAGCATTTCAAGTTGCTATGCAACTGTTATAGCCCATATTTTAATAATATGTATGCATTAAGTCCATAGTAACTACATTAATTGCAAAAAAGTGCAATAAACTACAAAAAAATTGAAAATCGTTTTTGTTTTTTGTTTTTTACATATATTTCTACTTGGAGAAATTTAAGAGGTTTATCCCTCAAAACTTTAAATACAAAAAAGTTGCAAAAAATAGTTTACAACAACAGGAAATTTATTTTGAGTGTCTTCATAGTTTTATTTTGGAGATACAGCAATTTTTATATACTGCAGGAAAAACAAAAAAACAATCCTATGATGCAAATTTGCAAAGAAAACAGCAGGTGCATCAAAATAAACTATTTCCAGCAGTGCAATTCGAGTTCTAAGCATCCCAGAAACTATTCAGAAAAGTCAAACATGACCAGTATAGGTTTTTAAGGCGTACAAGTAAAAAAAAAAATACATTTTCCGCGAAAATGACGTCACTTCCGGTTTCGGCCAGGAAATGGCGGACATGCGACAGTTCGCGCTGACGTCTGTTTCACTGTGGGAAGTGTTACGAACAGCTGATCGGATCGGCAAAGCGTGTTTCTGGAATATTATGTTTTTGTTCCTGCAAGCGCTTTTTATGCAATTTTTGCAAAGCTTTATGTGGAAGGAAACCGTGACCGAGGACAAGCTGATGGCATCAGATGTAAGTACAACTCCTCCGGTTTCATATGCAAAAAAATTTATTGTGCTAGCTTACGCAGTTCAGGTTCTACAGGGATTTAAAAATAGTTATGCAAAACGGAGCGTGCTGCTCTGACTGGCTTTAAAGGGTTAACAATAACAATGTATTGAATAATGACTTTAAAAAATAATATAAAATAGTGTGCAACACCACTGAAGTTTTTTTTTTTACCTCTCTTTTCAACCAACAGCAGTCACTCTCCTCTCCAAATAACTTCTGCTTAGCTTTCCGGGCTTCCCTCGGGTCCTCTTAATCAGCGGTCTCCAACCTTTTTTGCCCACGGACCGGTTTATGCCCGACAATATTTTCACGGACCGGCCTTTAGGTGTCGCGGATAAATGAGGGAGGGGCTAATAATCGGCTCAGTCATTTTTAATGATCGTTGAAAGCCCAGATCGTAATCGTGATTAAAATTCGATTAATTGAGCAGCCCTACTATAACTACACAAATGTTTGCTGCAGATCCTTGATGTGCTCACAAGAACGTGAGTCCCGAGAAGCTGGAAGGAGCCAGAGCAGCCGGGAGTCACCGCTCCAGCTTACAGCAGTTCAGTTCTCCTGCTGCTGTCAGAGCAGGATGATGTAAAGTCATCTGTGTTTCCCACCCTCTTCTCATTAGCACCGTGATTAACTCATCCATTTTCCTCCCTGGGAACTGTGCTCACTCTTTAATTTTCCTAAAAGATAAAACAGTCGCAATTCCTTTGTTTCACTTTTAGTAAGCTCTGCATCAGGATTAATAAGCAAGCTGTTACTCTGCTCCACCACCAACACTACATGGCTAATCATTCCACAATTCATTAACAAGTTAACATGATGAACCACTTAATCATATAAACTCGTAGATTAAATGTGGAAGATAACGTTGAGTTCAACAGCATTTTGCTACAGTTTATTTCTACCTATAGTTGTTTTCATTGATTGATAGTTTTATTTATTTGAAACACACTAAGTAGCACAGTAATTTTAGAGCCTTTTGGTATACAGTTTTCTGTGATGTTGTATTGTCACCGTGGCCTCTGCAGAGTCAGCCAATTCGCTGAGCTTACCTTGTTTTTTGGTTAGACTTGCCAAAGCATTGTGCAGTAGACTCTGTAGACTTATATGATTTATTTTGCTCTGTATTGTACCCTAGTGTTCTAAAAACCCTGCAAGACGCTTTGGGTTAGAGTGCTTAAACACTATATAGCAAAATAAAGCCACGATTTTAAATAAACGTAAGGTCACATATAAAGTCATCCTGTTGTTCACTCACAGAACTGGACTTTTAAACGGGAAATCTAGCTGGCATCTTAACCTCCTAGGACCTGGCATCCACATATGTGGACATCACATTTTGGGTTGTCTAGACCAAAATACTCAATTTTGCTCTACAAGGGCCTGATATCCACTTACGAGGACATTATACTGCTACTGGTCAATCGAAATTTACAACGAATGTCTTCATATGTGGATTTATTTCTCCCAGAAACAAAAATCAGGTATAAAACAAACTGCTAATTCTTTGTTTTTACATTCATCAGGTCCAAATCAACCCAAATATTGAAGAGAAATTAAAAATGCATGACATGAAAGAGTTCGGGTCTTAGGAGGTTAAAGTGAATTGAAAAGGTACTTTCAAAAAAAGTAGCTGCAACTCACTCACTTTGAATGCTAATTGGTTCAAGCTAACTCTTGCTCAGCTCGCATGATGTCTGGCAGGATGGACTGTAGCAATCTTGCTCTCATGAGAAACCAGCTGCTTGCAAGGTAAGGCCTCATGCTTTACGCTTGCTCTTTCCTCAGTTCATTCATTCCTTTATATAAAAAAAAAAACAACAGCAACCAAAAAACAGTCTGGCTTCAAATAATTTTTAGTGACAACAGCATTTCCAAGCAATCAAGCTAAGGTTAGCTGGTAGCTGCAAATTTGTTTTTATTTTTACTTTTTATTTTTTGTTTTTTTAATCCATGCTATCAGGTTAGCGATCATCAGCTAACATTAATCAAAAGAAAGCTAGTTTTATGTGCCTCAATGGCAACGTGAACATCAGAATGAGAATAATGATGGATCATTTGGTTCCTGGTGTAAAATTGGTGCCCTGTGTTTGTTATTTAGATAAATATTGCAGCATGTTCCTTTTGTTTAGGAGTTTAGCTGCGTGTTGACTGGTCAAATATGTGAATATATTGCCCGATAATTATGTTAGGTAAAATTCCACGTAGTTATGGTAAATATCCTCTTCTTAACTACTCACCCAAATTGTAGTCGCGGGGTACTGGACCCTGTCAGAGCTGTGGCGAGTGGCGGGGTACACAGTCTAGACCAGGGCTAAATTAACAGACCTTATCTAGCCATAAAACTGCTTGTAAATTAACTGTTAAATTAATTTTAATCTTTGTACTTTTCTTACACTCTTTTGTAATACTTTTGCTACAACGTGTCCACTTCAATTACTTCTTGATTGTGAGATTTAAAATTTACTGTGATGCTGCACAGAGGCAAAATTACAAAAACTCACCAATTCAGAGAACTGAGGACATGTCGGTCTAACTTGGCTTTCAACAGTATTAGGAGATATTTAGAGTGACAATGGTGAAAATACTAGAAAATGTTCCTATGTAAAGCAAAGAGAACCAGACATTCAGCAGCAGATTTCAGAGATCTGGAGGTTAAGATACTAGCTGGTTCAAATCATTTCAGGAACTTTAAATGAGATAGAATAATCTTCAAATCATTTCAAACTTCCCTGGTAACCAGTAATAGAAAACCAGTACGGCAGAGATAAGCTCTCACTCTTTTTGGCTAAGGCGGTGCGCCTTTATGCTGTGAGACAGCTATTGTTGGGAGACACATTTCCTCAGACTATATGTAAGTACACGTTTGTCACGTTAAAGAAGAAATCTGGTGTGTCTACTTTGGTTGTCAGAAGTGCAGATGAGTAAGGCTGATAGAGCTGTGTAGTTCACCCCACCTGTCACACACACAGAATAATAGAATTTTTCACTGTCTGTTCGTGAATATTTCATTTGAATGTGAATTTCAATTCCAAGCTTGGTGTTATTTTTTACCACTAAGCTCCTGCTGCTGGAGTTCCTACGTCCACAGTGTTGTGTGGCCTCGTGTTACCAGGGTGAACAGCTTTCAATAAGCAGATTTACAGAGGAAGAAAATGTAAACAGAAGGAAGACGCTGCCTATAGATATAAAAAGCCGACAGCCGTATTCTCCTGCTGTGGGCTGCTGAGCTGCTATAGGACTCTGCTGCATCACTTATGCGTCTCATCAGCCCTGAGAAAGGCCACCTAATGTATGAAAACTACTACAATATCATATGCATTTGATGTGGCCACCATCCACGAGGTGTAACAATGACACTGCATGTTAAATGGACTGTTAAGACAGAGTATTCGGAAAAAGAACAGTTTTTAAATAGAAAGTCCTCAGATGACACGCCCTAGACTTTTTTTTAAGTTAAAAGAACTTCGATAATGATTGTTTTTCATATGTTTTTTCATGCAAATATACTAAGAAGCACATGAAAGGGAAGAGGAGAGACAGATCTGTGAGCAGTTGCCTCTTTCCAACACCCCGCTCACACTCCCTGCACAACACCGGCAGCTCCGGCAGCTCTGGTGCTATGAGCAAAGGAGCCCTCTGCTCGTAAAGCACAGATTTATGGGTGAAATTAACATATCATTAACATACCACAGGCACTCTTAAAAGAAGGTTATTTATAATTAGGTGACATCAGAGACACTGGTTTGCGTGACGCTGGAAAGAGAGAGAGAGAGAAGGGAGACGAGGAAGCTGCCACCATTGGAAGTGCCCTAGAGAAGCCTTTTTCTCTTCTCTTTTTTTCATTGAAAGGGAAAAACTGGGACGCCAAACCTGTTGTTTCCTTTGTGCGATGCGGTCAGAGACAGTTGGGGTTTTTTGCTGTCCTATTTCTCGCTATCAATAACACGATACTGGCCTGTTTCTGTCTGGTCTGAATGGCCTGTGCGGCCCCTCTGTTTACACGTTATACTTTTCTGTTGCAGCATGAATGCGCTGTGCTCTCGCAGGCTCGTGGCAGAGAGGAGCGAGTTACATCTGCTGTGCTTTCAGGGGTTTGGGTGGAAGTAAACAACAAATGCAAGCTCTTTCATGCGAGCCCATGAAACAGTGTTGCAGGTTAAAGCGTTATACATAAAATGAAGGCCGTCGTGTGAAGTCCAAGACTAGTAAACCGTTATTTTGAACTGGTATATTTTGGAGTAATTAAATAATGTTTCACCCACCACAAGACTGTTCCATAAGAAGACATGATTTGGAAGAACTGAACATGATTTATTGAGATGGAGAATTTGATTAACAAGACTCTGATGAACCAACGTGGCAAAACAGAGTCCCAGAATTGACAGGAATTAGGACAGGACCCCCTGATGTCGAGACGCTGGTGGTGTTGGAAAGGAAGACGAGGCTTGCAGGGGGTCTGAGTGAACAGGGTGAGGTGGAAACGGGGAAGAGGCAGACTGCAGGAATGAAAGGCAGAATGACACAAGAGCACTGAGTTGACGGTGTGGGGAAGTCAAAGTGGTATAAACAATCGACTAGAGGCTTTAATAAACAGGAGTGCAGGCGGATGAGTGATTACAGATCCTCTTTACTGAACTTGCGCATAAATTTTTTTATTTGAAAATCAGAGTGGATCAGTGAATTGTAAATAGCTTATACAACTAATCAGAGTACTTTCTCTGACCAAATGGTTCCGTTCTTTGCTTTGGTCCATGCTAACATAACAGATTTTACGTGAAATTGTCAGACTTTTGTGGTCCCAGAGGATGAATCCTTTCCTGATCCATTGCCTTTTTTCTTTTAGCTCAGCCATGAGGTTGACACTTCGACTCTTGCATGAAATATGTACACAACTATGTGATGGATTAGCATGCAATTTGCTGGTGACCTTTGTGTCGCCAAAAGAATATTAATCATCAACTATGGTGATACAAATATATTAATCTGTTACTCATTTTTATGGAATTGTAGCCTTTCCCTTAAGAGGATTTGGCACTTTTCTTTGTTACACGTGACAGTAATCTGGGAAACTCGCTGTCAACAATAAGGTGACCTTGATATTCTATAAAAGATCGTCTCGCATAAGTCAAATGTGCGCTTTAAACCAGAGCTTCTCAGAGTGCCACTGTGGAGCCGGCGTGTCACAGGGAAAACACACATTTGCTTGGTGGTTGTGTCGGCTCAGAGGATGATAGATGGTGATTTATTTATTTGTTAACTTTTTTTTAAATGTTATGTGTCTTCTATGATTGCCAAACATCATTTTAAATTGAAAAAGAACATGACATAAACTGAGAATTAGAGATTTGCACAGTAGTGCATTCTTCTCAAACAACATGTGGGAGAAAGGGAATGAAATGCAGTGTCTGACTGTGTGTCTGTCTCATCCAAACCTCAATGTTAAGCTAAAATAACAAAGTCTTACTAGTTAATGTGAAATCACGTGCATAAATCACACACAACTTTAGGAACATTTTGCATGTCTTGTCAGTGCATTTTAAGCTTTCGGTTACTTTACAGGATTAAGTGACACAAAAAGGTCAAAGCATGGGAAAGATTATAGTTTCTAATGTAAAGTGCATATTGATAACTTAATGAAAGGACTTGTTGTGTAATTCATACAATGTTTTATACCAGGCTGTACTAACGCTGATTCTACAAGGTCAACAATCTGAGTTTAACCTTAGCGCTGTGCTAAGGGACAGGATATCAGTGCAGGGGAATATTGGTGGAGGAGAAAAAGAAGTCTAGAGTCAGTCTATTTTTATTCTTGGTTTAGATTGACACAAAATATTGATTTTGCAGATACCATATAGTTTCTTTTTGCAATGCAAAGTACACTACCTCCATGTTGTCTATCTTGCCATTCAACCAATTCAGTCTGTGAGAGTCAGTGTTTTATGTCTCGTTGTTCAAGGTGCTCATCAAATCCAAAAAAACTGACAGGGTAAGAATTTCAGGCATAAGCACATGAGCGTCTGGCAGCGTCCAGTACTGCAGATTTCTTTTCATTGTATGAGACACTGAAAAAAAAACAGCTCTACATGAAATAAGCCAAATATTCTTAAATCTGACAAAATTAACTTGTTTTGACAAAAAAATCTGCCAATAGGGAAGCAAAAGTTTTTTTGCTAGAATCCTTAAAACTAGCAAATGACTCTGACTTCTGTATGCCTATTAACTGGACAAGACTGTCTACAATTTACGCTTAATTGAAGAAAATTTGACTTAAGATTTTACAGCTTAATTTAGATTTTCATATAAACAAGAAGAAACAAGAAGCTAACTGTAGGACAAACTTTAGTGTCATTAAATATATTTCTTTTTTAGGCCTTTGTTTGGCTTTATTGGTAGAGGCAGTGAAGAATCGACAGGAAAACAGAGGGAGAGAAAGAGTGGAAGACAGGCTGTCAGCCATGCAGCATGCGGGCACCCGCTCAACACAGTGAGCTAAACCAGCACCCATTAAATACATTTCTTGAATTGAAAAGTTGTTTAAGTGGCTTTACTCTTGAAATAAGAAAAGTAATCGTATTCTTATTCTGTAATTTTAGCCAAACCATTACCATACCCTGTAACTGGGGAAAAAAGCTCAATATGAGCTGAAATATCTTATAGAGAAAAATATTTTCCTAGAACAAGCTTAATTTTCTTGTGCAAAACTTGCTTGTTAAGAGTGTATTTTATTTTTACACAAAAAATAAAAAAAAAGTCAATTTTTGCAGTGGAAGAACAAAAGTCCATCATGCTTTCACACGTGTGTCATTTCTGTCTGACATGTTGCCAAGCAGCTGCGTAGTAGGAACGTATCCAGTCCTACATTTGTGATCCGTTATCTTGTTAAGATCAGCTAGCAAAATAGCAGACAGGGTCACTGTTACATGGCAGAACTATTACATGTCCGTTAGATGCTAAAAAACTCACGTTTTAAGGAAACACGTTGAGCCAACAGCTCCACCAGTAGAGGAGGAGAAGGATGCTGGTGCTACACCTCTGAAGCCATAATGGCTAGCCTTTAGCCAAAGCTGCCTTTCTGTGGGAAATAAAGACACGTGTTGCTGGTTTTGCAGTGGAAGAGATGTTTCCACTATTAACTCAGTATGCAGAGGAGGAGGTGAATGTGCAGTAGGTCGAAAACCCTCTGGATATTTTATTATAGGTCTGGTCTTTACTTTACAATATAAAGAACCTTGAGGCGACTGTTATTGTGATTTGGCATTATCTAAATAAAACTGAATTTCTTTTTTTTCCCATTAAGATGCAGCACTATGACGTCACCGTAACGTGATTGGTCATTTGCAGTGTGATCCGAACCAACATTATTATAATAATCTGGGACAAACACCTGCACGGGGATGTTAGATTCACCGCTCTACTACACACTGAGCGAAAGGTTTAAAAATCTTTTTTCCGTATAAATGATTTTTCTAAATGACTTCTCAATTTTTCACATAAGCCTGTTTTACAGAAATCAATACTGCACTCCATCAATTATAAATCAAAACTTTCATTTCCTCCCAGAGTTGCTTAATTTATTTTAATGAAGTGACAGCGATCACATAGATGAGCCAAAATGCAACAAGCAGAGATGTCGGCATAAGCATGCACTGCACATCAATTCCGCCCATTAGTAATGAAGATGGGACAAAAACAATCAGCTAAATGTGACAGCTGAGGAGATTGTAAAGAATGCCCATTGGCTAAAGTTCTTAAACTCTGCAGGAGCAAAGCATCAAACCTCATTATGTTAACAGTTATGGAAATCGTTACAGGAAGGTGAATGTTCCTTGCAGTGGAAGCAAGCCCAGTCTTATTGTTCAGAGAAACAATACATGATAACAAACTGTTGTTCTTTCTTGTTGTGGCATCAGGAAGAAGAGCTACGGCAGAGCGGCGAGGCCAAATATCATCACCTGAACGAAGACCTGCACGTCCTCATTGAGATCTTCGCCCCACCAGCCGAGGCGTACGCCAGGATGGGTCACGCTCTGGAGGAGATCAAGAAGTTTCTCATACCAGTATGTTCCCTTTCTACTCACACACACACACACACACACACACACACACACACACACACACACACACACACACACCTCTTCTGGCTTTTACTTTTTTCTCCTCCTGAATCTCTCTCCAGCTGCCCTTTGGCCCCAGCCAACTCATTTCAGTCTGTCCACAGTGAAGTGAGTGAATAGCAGCAGAGATGAGTCGCTCTTTCACTGTCTCTCTTTGTTTGTAACTTGTACTATAATTCTGTCAGGGTCTTCCAAGTGTGTGTGTGATTCAGTGTGTGATCCTGTGTGGGAAGTCGTGGGTATAAGAGGAATAAAAGACCACAGGAGGGAATCTCTCTGCATGGGCCAAACCCTCCTTGGCAGCAGCATACAGCATGGAGCTTATTTACTCTTCATTCATTATGAATGATGTCTCCAATACTCAGAGCACCAATGATTTACATCTCGTCATTAATTATAGGCAGTCCCGTCCCCACCGACTACCTTCTCATCTCAAAGTTGCCATAAAGTGTAGACACTGATACTGCGGACACATGACAATCATATCAGTCATTTTAAGATTAAAGCCATATTTCCATACCGTTTTAAGTTAGGGGCAAAAAGCAGCTGTGTGAAAAGATGAAGTCAAGCTGGGTCCCGAGGATTTATCAACAGGAATGATCTGAAATGTTTTGCTGCCTCAGGAACGGCGGTCACGGCAGTACTGTAAAGTATATTAATTAGATATTCCCGGGGCTGCAGCCCTGGAGATAAAGGACGTAATTTAATACAGTGTAATTGAAAGCGAGTCTATTGCCGTCTGCACGCACGCACGCATGTGTGTGTGAGTGTGAACATGATGCCTCTCTGTGTGCAGGATTACAATGATGAGATCAGACAGGCCCAGCTGCAGGAGCTCACATACCTGAACGGCGGCTCCGAGGATGCCAAGGTGCCATCAGTGAGGGGCAAGTCAGCCGCCCGTGGAAGAGGGACACCTGTTCCAGGGCCTCCCAGGTAACCTGTGCCCAAATGTGTGTGAGAGTGTGTGTGTGTTTGTGTTTATGTGCAAGATGTTGTGCATTTCAGATCATCTGGGGATTGAGTATTATTTACAGATAAAGAGCCACTGGGAAGGCTCTTTATCTATTTCTCCATAAATATAGTATCCAGTTGCATTTTATGAGTTAATGTCTCTATTTAGAATTAAAGCACATTTCGACCGTCTGTGTCTAACAACACAAGAAATATCTGGTGTTTTTGTTTAGCTTTTGCAATACAAGGTAGACAGTGGATGTTTCTTATGTCTCTTGAATCTCTGACGTGACGGCGAGCCTAGGTATTTTTTCAAATGCAGTCTGGGTTGGATTTACTGAAATCTCAGCTGTGATAGCAGTGTGAGTGTGATTACTTCTTGATTTAATTAAATAATACCTCACAGGCTAATACGGCTTTTCAGTACTGATACCAGAGTACCAGTCAGAAAGTACTCTGACATTACTCAATACTCAACATTAGACATTAGGACCATTTAAGCCTTTCACTTGCTTTCCATATCGTCAGTAATTCATAAGGATCTGCATGACACTGTACGCTGCTCAAAAGAATTAAAGGAATACTTAGAAAACCAATCAGATCTCAATGTGAAAACAAATCATGCTTGATAACTACATTGATATGGACTGGCTAATGTAGGAATGTATGGATGCCACATTATTTGATGAAAAGAGGACTTAATTTCACCGAAGTGAAAAATTATGCGATTGGTCAATTTTGCCAAAATTTCATTGTCACAACTCAAAATAGCACTCCTGGTACTGCTCCTAATGAGATGACAGGTGGTGTCCTGAGGAATAGGGCTGTGCGATATGACCAAAACCTCATATCATTTAACATTTATCGTCCCGACAACGATATATATCACAAAAGTTTTACATTTTCTGTAAATTCTGTGAATCTCGGGCAGCTCGACTTGCGTGAAGTGTTTTCAGCTGGACGTCGTGTACTTGGGGTCGAGTGTTACATAAGTTGAAATGGCCGCAGTTTTCTTTGTGAGTATTTATTACACGCCGTGCTGTGGGGAAAAGCCTGTTCTAAGGTTTATTTTTTTGGCACCTGACGGCTCTTTTTAGCGTCTTATCCATAAACAATCTCAACAGGATCTTCAGCTTTATTGTGAAAGGTTTATGTTGGGGCTGCACGATTAATCGTTAGAAAATCGCGATCTCGATTCATACTTATGTGCGATCTCATTTCCAAATGACAACGATTTTTAAAAAAAAAGAAAAAAAAAGACGACGACGATTGTACCGCATTTTGATCCGGGACGTAATCTGCATGAAAACAAGCGCTCACTCTTCCTGCTCAACAAATGACAAGGGCGGAGCCTTATACCATGTGATACAGAAGCTGTGCCGTGTGATGCTAAAATTAGCAGGGAAAAAACAACGGAGAGCACGTCAGGGATGACGAGAAAGTGACAGGAGAAAATCCGTTCCGGTCAACCACCCAAACATCAATAACGGGAACCTTATACAGCGCTTCCCTATACACGTCAAACTCCCGCAGGCACAAAGAAATTACGGAGGCTATCACTTATCAGCTGACCAAAGATATGGCTCCCATCAACACTGTGCAAAACGAGGGATTTAGGAAAATGATCAACACCCTAGACAAACGCTACACAGTGCCGTCCCGCAACTATTTTTCTATTGTTGCACTACCTGCTCTATACACGCAGCGTCGAGCAACGGTGGAGACGGAATTTCAAGCAGTAAAACATTTGGCAACGACAAAATGTGAGACATTTGTTGTTTTTATGTTTATTTATTGTTTTTATGTTCAGTCTCAACTGTTACGAAGTTGATGTGCAGTTAATAAGTGCAATAAATATTTATACTAGAAAAGAAAATCGTGAAAGAATCGTGATCTCAATTCTAAGCAAAAAAATCGTGATTTATGCAAAATCGTGCAGCCCTAGTTTATGTGGAAAATAAACAAGAGGACGGCGAAGCCACGCAATGGTTTTACCATCGTTGTTGCTAACGACAACGCATAAAAACAGTCGCTTGTCCGTCCGTAGAGTGGTTTTATTAAATATAAGAGAAAGAGAGAACTTCTACAGTGACTGATAACGATAGCGTGATATGATACGATAGACGTTTTCATATTGTTATATCGAACAGCCCTACTGAGGAATGTCCCCCAAAATCTGGACCTGAGCTCATGTTCTGTTGGATTTAGGTGAAGTGAGCTTGTGCTCAGGGTGAACCCACCCTTATTGTGAAAAGCAGATGGCACCACTTGTGGATCTGCCAATTTTGGTATTGAGCACAGGGCCCACTCGAGAACGTCAGCCCTATTTCTGATTGTTTGGTCAGATACTTGCACACCAGTGTCCTGCTGGAGGTCATTTTGTAGTTCTGACAGTGCAGAGAAGAGGAAGAACTGTGTAAAAACTCTAAAAGATACAAGAAAAATGTGTAACAACTAGAGACAGTAGTTTTAGTGGCTTGATTGTTTAAACATTAGGGGCTAAGCTAAAGGACCAACTCTTACCAAACGGTGATGTTACCAGCTATTCCACATGTTTGTGATGTTGCCCCTTGACACAGCTACAACATGCAGAGTGTAGCACCTACGCAGAGCTTTGCAGAATTAGGATAACAAAATTATTTTGTTATTAGGGCTGAACGATTATGGAAAATAATCTAATTGCGATTTTTTGCCCCAATATTGCGATTGCGATGCGATATGCGATTATTTTTTTAAGGTCTTTGTCTTCTGTATTATTAAACAAAGACAAGCAATACATCATATAGTATGGCCAATACTATATTACATTAATTTTAAACTGTTCTTTCCTGGAAGACAGACCTCTGTTATGATGACATGAGGTGATGCATGAATTGATGACTGACATTTTTATTTAACTTCTTCAATCACAACAGTATATCTGAACATACACAATAGTTTATTTTTAGCTTACAAACATCTGAGCATAAAGTGCTGACAAGGAACCCTGGTGTAAACATTAAAATGAAAGTCAGTACAATGTGCAGATTGCAGAAATATACATAAAAAAAATCAGTGGCTTTACCACACTCAGTTTTTCGACATCTGTGAACTACTAGACAGTCATTCAATTAAAAAATAATATTAAATAAATAAAACTAATAAATAAAAAATACACACATCTTACTGATCTCTGCAGTCAGTAACATTACACATAAAGTGCAAACATAATAGCAATTGTATAAACACACACACAAACACGCCTTTAAAATTTAAAGGCGTGAAATTGGACGGTCTAGCCTTCTGATTAGCTAATCAGAAGGCTAGTTCTGATTAGCGTCACCGCTGTCTCGGTGGAGTTTAATAAACTCGGCCGTCTGCTTCTTGCTATCTAAAATATAACCAGACACTGGTGTAAATTCTCGACTGTCTCATACTTCTGTTTAATAAGTTTTCTGTTTGACGTTTAGTCAGCTGTGTGAAAACCAAGGAGGAACCCACCCGGGGGATTAATAAAGTTTTATTTTATCTAATCTAATAACTTTAATCTCAGCCAAACCGATTTACTCACGAACAAACAAAACACTGAAAAAAGCCCAACAATAACATTTTTAGGTTGTCTAAGTGACTTATATATTACGTTTAACCCGAGCAGCGAAACTCCGCGGTGATCTGAAAATGATGTGCCGGGAGTTGTGCCGTTCTCGGCCGCATCAGTAACCCTCGAGGTCCCGGCTAGCTGTCGAGCTGGTGGGTAGCAGACGCCTCTGAAAACGTCGAAGCACTTTTGCAAATATGGGATATCTTGATAAACCGAGCAGATATTTGATGTTTACATAACTACTTTCTCGCCTGAAAATATGTTAAAAGTTTATTTTGTGACCCAGAAAGATTAGTATGAGTAATTTTAAAACTTAGTAGCGGCCGCCATTGCTGGAAACTGGAGTTTGGCTGGGCCGCGCTATGAATTCTGGGATATGGTAGTAATTTGGACAGCCTTCGGCACGTCGCTGTGACGTAATCGGTCTACAAATGCGGCCTCAGGAGGATGCAGCCCATGAATTGTATAATATAATCACAGAATAATCGCAGCCTTTGCGGTTAGAAAATTGCACTTGATCATGTCGCGATATTATCGCAAATGCGATATATCGTTCAGCCCTATTTGTTATCCTAATTAAAAAGCAAAAAAACAAAACACACAGGATTAAATAGGCCATTTTGAAAGCCCTGGTAAAGAGCCTAGATTGCCATTTATACTTGTTGGTGCATCTGCCAGAAAGACGTGTATCATAATGTGTCTGTACTGATCTATCGCCATTCCAACAGGACAAAGCAGCGGTATCAAACTGAGCACAACAAACCAGACAAAGACTTCATGTGTAATATGACTTGTTATTGAACAGTTTGGAAGTTGTTTCTTACTTTTTGAAAGAATGAACTGTAACAAAAAACGTTCTTCTTAAGCCAGAAAATGAGCGCTGGTATTTCTGAGTACACCATGCAGAATGGCTGCAGACCTCAGCAGGAATTAAAAGAAGAGTGAGAAACTGTAGTTGCAGCAAACCCAACGCAGTGCCGTTATCAATTGAAGTTGGCACTGTGGAACTTCGCATACAGCTGCTACTTCCTTGAATTTATACGCTTTTTTAATGTATTCTGGAAGACTAACAGGGCACAAACAAAAGAAGCAAAGCATCAAA
Organism: Mchenga conophoros; assembly: GCF_057382185.1. Classification (NCBI taxonomy): domain Eukaryota; kingdom Metazoa; phylum Chordata; class Actinopteri; order Cichliformes; family Cichlidae; genus Mchenga; species Mchenga conophoros. Next base: position 30,198,140 of record NC_140546.1, on the reverse strand, counting down.
TATGAGGGAGATAAGTTTTTTTTCTTTTTGCACAAAACTGTGCTTTTTATCAACCATTGCTTTAGAGGTAGAATTTGGTATTGCGTATCCTAAATATTAAACATTTAATAAAGAGCTACATTTATTTGTCATTCCAGTCAAATAAGATAATTAAAGACAAGTGTAAAAAGACATTTCTGCATTTTGAATGTTAAAGATATGAAGGGCTAAATACATTGTAGACATTTGGCCCCCAGGATCCCTGCTGTAGACCCTTTATTCCACTCATGGTAGGTTTTGACAGCAGCACCAGCACTTAAATGCAGCAAGCATTCCTTGAACAGCCTTTTTGTAAATGCAAGAGATCAACTGGCGCATCTGTTTACGGCAAAGCCAGACAAACTCACCCACTTTAATAAAGTACAAGTCAATAATCTGTATTTTTCATCAGGCCACAGGCAAGTGCAACACAATAAGTTTGCTGCATGAACAGTTTTTACACACAAAAGCAGCACGCACTGCTGTTTATTATTTTGCTGAGACTTTTGAAGTTTGAAGCTAATAACTTGGAAGTAAGACTGACTTCTTGTTCTGTTACTTCACTCAGTAGCTCTGCTGTCAGAAAGATCAAATCAAAGGCCCTCACATTAATTACTCAATAGTGTAATGTTTAGCTAAATATTATGACACATTATATATACAACTTATATTAGCAATGTAATTCTGAAAAATAACTCATTGTAGTAATATTTTAAAATAAATGTAGTGGAGAACATTCCACGTCCCTATACACACACCGTGCATGCTGCTGCAGGTCTCCTGAGTTTATGACTATGAGCCAAATTTGGTTTGATTTGTGGCAAACTAAGCTAAGTTTGTTTGCCTGCAGGCAACAGTCATTTTAGCTCTTCCTTAATTTAATTCAGTTTCTCAAACAAAGTGGGAGTGCATGGAAGGTGAAAAGATCCCTTTCCTTGATGCTTAAGCTTTTTGAACATGTGCTGTGATGTAGAACTCATATTGCTTTTTCACTCTTGGAAGTTTTCATTACTCTTACAGTAACGAGTATGGCTGTTTTGAACTCTAGGCTGCAGTTTGATCACGAGTTACATAAATTAGATGATAACAGCCATCATCCTTGTGTTATAAAACCTGTTTATTCAAAAATACAGTATAGATGCTCCGTGGGCTGTATTTTTTAATACTTTATATTAGGGCTGCTCAATTAATCGAATTTTAATCACGATTACGATCTGGGCTTTCAACGATCATTAAAAATGACTGAGCCGATTATTAGCCCCTCCCTAATTTATCCGCGACACCTTAAAGGCCGGTCCGTGAAAATATTGTCGGGCATAAACCGGTCCGTGGCGCAAAAAAGGTTGGAGACCGCTGATTAAGAGGACCCGAGGGAAGCTCGGAAAGCTAAGCAGAAGTTATTTGGAGAGTGACTGCCGTTGGTTGAAAAGAGAGTTTAAAAAAAAAAACTTCAGTGGTGTTGCACACTATTTTATATTATTTTTTAAAGTCATTGTTAACCCTTTAAAGCCGGTCAGAGCAGCACGCTCCGTTTTGCGTAACTATTTTTAAATCCCTGTAGAACCTGAACCGTGTAAGCTAGCGCAATAATTTGTTTTGCATATGAAACCGGAGGAGTTGTACTTACATCTGATGCCATCAGCTTGTCCTCGGTCACGGTTTCCTTCCACATATAGCTTTGCAAAAATTGCATAAAAAGCGCTTGCAGGAACAAAAACATAATATTCCAGAAACACGCTTTGCCGATCCATCAGCTGTTCGTAACACTTCCCACAGTGAAATGATGCACATGCTGTTTTCTTTGCAAATTTGCATCATAGGATTGTTTTTTGTTTTTCCTGCAGTATATAAAAATTGGTGTATCTCCAAAATAAAACTATGAAGACACTCAAAATAAATTTCCTGTTGTTGTAAACTATTTTTTGCAACTTTATTGTATTTAAAGTTTTGAGGGATAAACCTCTTAAATTTCTCCAAGTAGAAATATATGTAAACAAAACAAAAGCGATTTTCAATTTTTTTTGTAGTTTATTGCACTTTTTTGCAATTTATGTAATTACTATGGACTTAATGCATACATATTATTAAAATATGGGCTATAACAGTTGTATTGATGTATAGCAACTTGAAATGCTCCCACAAATGGCACTACAGCATGTAAAAAAAAAAAAATATAAGCTCTGGTGGACTTGGTTCTATAGTAGGTCTTAAAGGGTTAAATAAATATCGTCAAATAATCGTGATCTCAATTTCAGTGAAAATAATCGTGATTATCATTTTTGCCATAATCGAGCAGCCCTACTTTATATTAACAAATGTTATCATTTTACAGTTTACACAGCTAGTTATAGTTATACAGATGTTAGTCTAAAAAGTCATGACTGTTGACTTGTGAAATCTAAACTTTTAAACTTTACTTAGTGATCCTCCATCAAGCTGTTCTTCTGAGATTGATTTGGCCTTATGTGCATTATGAGCATCTAGATTGTACTGGGTTGTTTTTTTTTTTTTGCAGTGATAGACAACAATATGATTGTAGGGTTTTAACGTTAAACAACCCTTTTCAGGATGGCAATATGGAAATGAAATGCAGATATGCAAACACAGATACGTTTTAAAATACACCAAGCCAAGATGAGATGCAACAAAGCACAAAGGTGATGCCAATCCATCATTTAACAAAAAAATACAATCTTGAACCACATCTGTTCATATTTTGCCTTCCCCCTGGTTGCAGTTTCTGAAACTATTTGCAATTTACTTACAAAATATATGAAATCTTACAATATTCAACAATAAATAATTTAAGAATCATAAGAAAACTGAAAAGTAAGAAAAGTATTTCAACATAACTATCTCTTCCTCTTCCCTTAGTGGCACAGTGTAGTGAGCTCAGCTCTTATCAGCCCCTTTAGATCACAAGGTGGTTGCTAAAGTTGCCTCGTGTCTTGCGAATAATTCCCATCTAATTCATAAAGGCAGACAGATGCATGTTGCAGTCTGGCTGAAATCAGATTGGAAATAGTTACTGTGAATTTCTATTTAATCTGAATTTCTGTGTCTGTAGATGGAACAGACAGAAACAGATTTCACTGGTTTATCACAGTTTAGTGACATAATACCACCAGCACAATTCATGTAATCGTCAACTTGACCCCATTCGATAGCAGACTGACTTATTGCCTGTCTTATTGCCTTTTTATCAGCATCTGCAGGCCCCACAGTAGTTTTACCCCCTGGGGCTTCCGTGACTGAGAATAAGGGACTAACTAAAAGTGATGTTAATGTTTTTTCATTCTGAGCTACATTCTGTTCCACACTCTAATCCCGTCGGTGGCAGCGCCACATACTCACATTTCACATTAGTACAGGGTCCCACAGTGAACAGCCAATAGAAAGGAGTTAGCAGGAGTGAACAATTAAATTCATTTACTAAACCAAACTACTTCCTATACCACAATCATTATTAGATCAGGTATATTTAAATTAACATTTACTTAAATATTATTTAGCAGAAAACCTTCAGAAAGTATGAATTGTGCAGAATAATAATTCATAATATTATTGCTTCATGTCAGTGTAGTATGAAAATGTTATATTTACATTTAACACCATTATTTCTTAATTTAACTGTACTCCCCTGGTCATGTGAAAAAGCACACAGAAATAGCCCATGATTGAGGCGAGTGTGTATACCACCTTTTGGCTAAGCTAACAACGTACATTTTGTGAATAGCAGTGTTTGTTTGTTCCATGTTAAAAGGTCATGTTTTACCCGAAACTGCTATTCATGTGTGATGAAATAGGTCAGGCCGGTGAGCAAGCACCTCTAATTGGAAAACAACAATGATAGTAAATAGTGTCTAGCAGAGTGCAGTGATGCAATGTCTGGTGTCCATAAACATTAGCAAAGCAAAGCCTCATTTGCATAAAATCCTTTAAATGCAAATGATCTCCAGTTGATGCTTGCTTCTGTACCATCTCTGTGAACCCACGCTAATTCCAGCTCCTTGGAGACCTCACAAGACTACAAATGAAAATACTCACGGCCATTAGGAGACTTTAACGCTCTTTGCTCGACGCTCGCTTTAAAAAAAGAAAGAGAAAGCAGTCGTGTTGTTTGCTCTTTGTGTTTAGAAAAGAAAACACACTTCTTTTATCAGATTTTGAGATAAACAAGGTCACGAAGAAAGGGCGTTTGTGTTGCTCAGAGTCAGAATATAATTGGCTGTGTTTTAAATTACACTGTAATTAGCATTTACCATGCTTAATTTGTGCGTGATAAGACAGGAGTCCCACAGGCTCCTACAGTGGAAGTAGCATGCAGTTTCTTCCATATTTGCACGCTTTTTTGATGCCGTTCTAATAGAGACTTTGTAATTGATGTTGTCAGGGCTCTGTGTGCGGGCAGGTGGAGATGTGGATCCAAGTGCAGGACTCTCAGACGGAAATATAACTGAAAACCACAGCTTTATTGCTGGCACCAACAAAACAGAAACCAAACATGAAAACACTAACTGGAACACACAGGCAGGATCTGCGGGTACGACGCGACACTGAGCACAGGAAAACACAGGGCTAATATACACAGGGTGGTAATCAGCGAATGGGCAACAGGAGGGAGACACAGCTGGGAGAGATCAGGGTTAACGAGACGGGGGGAACCAAGCTGCACACACTAACATAAGACAAAGACTTTCACAATAAAACAGGACACATGAATTCAGAGGTGGAAAGAGTACTCAAAATTTGTACTCAAGTACAAGTACTGTTACACTGGTTAAATTGTACTCAATTACAAGTAAAAGTACTGGTGTTAAAAAAATACTTGAGTAAAAGTACAAAGTACTGTTCTCAAAAACTACTCAGAGTATTAATTACTTTTTAACAGACTGATGTTTTATTCTGTTGTCAATAGCAGGCATTCAACTCGATTCACCAGTATAAATATTTATGTTCAAAGCACATTTTTCAGATGAACAAGGTATAGAAAGGTAACTTGTTTTGTAAATAAATGTAGATATAAAAGGAGGAATTTTGTTTGTTAAAACAATGACAAAAATGTTTCTGAACATGCGTAGAACCATTTAAACTTTTCCCCATACACTGAACAACAGGCAGGTAAGTGTCTTAAAGTCTTAGCATTTCTTTCACACTTTACTTTCTGAACCTTTTGTTCAGTTTCAGCAAGAGCTGGTTTTCTAAATTAACAGAGGCAATCCGACTTCGTTTGGCAGTGAAGAGTAGACCAGCACAGCTAAAAAGTCGTTCACACGCAGCAGAAGTAGGCAGAGCTGTGTTCAGTTTAAGAGAGAGGTTTTTGATGGCTGAGAAGGAGTGCAGCAGCTCCATGGTGTCTGTGGCACAAGCAAGATAACCATCAAGCTCAACTGCACTTTGCAGCCTTCTGGAGATTGGTCTGGAGAAGAATTCATCTTCATCAGATGACTCTCTTTGCTGATCCTCACTCTCATGCTCTGTCGTTTCAAGATGTTGTCTGATGTATGTCAAGGCTGTAATTGCAAGTAGATAACACAATTTTGTTATTTAAATTTCAGTGATTATTCCTGAACACAAATTTAAAATCGGCAAATTCTCAAAAAGGATTGTTTAGTATTCAGGACAGACCATCAATAACTTACAATGTATTAGGTGAAATACTCACTTAAGCATGTGTTCAAATGTAAAAATACACAAAAATGGGATCACATGAATCCTTACCAGCCTCTGTTACATCTGCTCTGTCAGTCCAGGAAGTCTTGAACTTGGGTAAGAGGACTGCAGCTGCAGCCAACTCTGGATCCTCCATCATCGCTCCAAAACGCTTTTGAAGGCCATTTTGCAGGGCTCTGATGAGTGGCACGCATGTCTTGCTTGATGTCTCCAGCCTGCTAAGTTTGGACAGTAGTTGTTGGATTACTGGCAGGAGCCATCCCATAAAGGAAGTGGACTCAGACTGAAGGATGTTTGAAGCTTTCACCAGTGGCTTCATGGTGGTACAGTACTCCCTTAGGAATGCAACTTCTGCAGGACTCAACCTGTAAGACACAACAACAAAACCCACCATGACTATAATAGGGATCTTCTGATTTAATATTAAGAGTCTGCTCACGTTTTTAACCATCCATTAAGGAAAATTCACAAAATTTGAAACCATATTGGTAGGTGTCCAATTTTACTCACATTTTCACCTTGAACTCCTCACAAATGCTCCTGATGGCATCTTCCCCCTTCTCATCAATGATGCGTATTATCCTTTCAATGGCAAGGTAGGTTGAATTCCATCGTGTTGCATTGGGACGAATGATCTGTAGCTCACACTTGTCCTCTACCACTTCATTAGCCAAATGAGATCGGCCAGTTTTGTTCCAAATGGCCTGGCATTTTGCAAAGGTTGCACGGGAGAGCCTCTTGTAGGTTTCATTCATGCTCTCTGCTAGGGCAGCATCAGTTGTTGCCACAAGGTTTAGCAGGTGACATGCACATCGCTGATGAGGCGGAAGTTGATACTCCAAACCAGAGTCTTCATCAAGAATTGCACTTGCCTCATGGTAGTCAATATGGTCAGTCAGGTCAAGAGTTTCTGGGTCTGCTTCATCTTCAGCTTCATCTGCATCATTTTGTGCCCCAAACATGTGGAAGGCCTTGACAAAGTTGGATCCACTATCAGTTGTGGTTCTTACAACTTTGCCTCTAATCTTGTATTGGCAATGGATATCATCAAGCGCACCAGCAAGCATGTCAAATGTGTGAGACCCTCTCAATCTTTTGCATGCTAGTGCTGCAGATCTTCTTTCCAGGGACGCTTCCTCTATCCAATGGCATGTGACTCCAAGGTAACTTTTCTGATGAGCTGACCAACAATCAGTAGTGGTAGCAACAAATTTGACTTTATCCAATGCTGCAACCAAAGTCATCTTCATGTGATCAGCAGCTTCACAGATTCTGGCACGGACAGTGGGTCTGGAGATGACTTTGGCTTGAGGTTGTAATGTGGTAACCAATTCTTTGAAAGATGGCTGTTCTACCACTGCAAATGGCTGTAGACCCTCACATATGAAATTGATGACAAGCTTGTCAACAGTTGCTTGTGGAACATGTTTGTTTGCAGCTCTCAACATCAGGTCTGGTAACTTGGCTTGTGTATTTGCTGAGAGCTTGTTTGGTGTGGCTGTGGTCTTTCGCTGTCGAGATGTTGATGCCACAGTGATATTGTACTGCTCAGTCTTCGATGGATGTTTCCTCTGTAGAGATAAATATTATCATACGTCAGGTTCATACATTACTTCATAACATCACTGTGATTAACACTAAAAGAAAACACATTTTTAAAACGTTATTCAACTAGACTTGAGCTAATCTTTGATTGTTGAGCATAGTATAAAAGAGTGGTGAATTGGTCAAATTTTGCAGATATATTGCTGTATTTATTCACAAGTGTAAACCAATTTTGAACGATCATTGCAAAAAACATGAATTTCTGTATACATTCCAAGTTCTGTAATATGTATACTATCTGTAAAAAGAGTATCGACCAATGTATCAGTATCTAAATTTTTAACTCCTTTTTATCAGTATCACCCTAAAGTTTTCAGTATTAGTCAGGTCCTAAAAATACTAAGAGAGCAAAATATGTGTATCTAGCAAATCTAATTTAAGAAAAGGGATCACATACACAAAAATGCTCCCCATACAGCTAACAAATAAAACCAATCCACATTATGTTCTTTAAAAAAATATATCATATTGGGAAACATATAACCCTACTGATTAAGAGCCATGTCACTATGATAGACCTATATCAGGCCAATGATACTGATCAACTGATCCATCAATCGGGCTCTGGTACATGTCAGCTGAGAGCTGGAAGATTAATTTGAGATGCAGCTCAGCACTGTGTTCAAGTTTGTTTGTTTTTTTGTTTGTTTGTTTTTTTATATAGGCCAGCTGATTGTAGGCCTGTGAGTTTTAAATGACTACAAGTTTAATTTATTGTAATGACGGTGGTTATCCAAATAATAAGCTAAAACATTCCTACGAATTGTAGCTCAATTATGCATGCACACACGCACATTAGCTAGCTCCGTCTTATTTTAATATCAGGCTAACCAATGGCGGTGACAATATCTTAGCCAAACTAGTAACCTTAACACACATGAAAAATAAGAAAGCAATATCATACACGTATAGTTGTAAAACCTCTTACCTCAATGTGTTTTTTTAGATTAGATGCTGAAGTCTTGTAAGCTGAAATGACTGTAGAGGTCAAACAAAGTTTGCACTGCATCTGGACGCTGTCTCCTTTTCTTCCTCTGTACACGAAAAATTCCTCCAGGTATAGCCACGGGCACGCGTCCTCCGTCTTTTCTACGTCGTTTTCATGGTTGACAGTGTTGTCCTCTGTCTCCATTTTGGCTTCTTTGTCTCCAAATCTTTCGTCTATAAAGTAGTTTATACTCCACCATTTAGCACCTCCAGACACCTGTGCCTGCTGCTGCAGCGGAGTTTATTCTTTGCTTACGTCTTAAATTGGCGGGGTTTCGATTGCACGGCCTTATTGGCTGCAAAAATGCAGACGAAAGGTTTGAATATTAATTCAAATTGTGGGCGTACTCAGTAGTGACTTTTGATTTTATAAGTAGCGAAGTAGATTACATGGTGTAAGTTGTACTCAAGTATGAGTAAAATTACACACTTGAAAAATTACTCGTAAAAGTACAAGTACCCAAAAAATGTACTTAATTACAGTAACGTGAGTATTTGTAATTCGTTACTTCCACCCCTGCATGAATTACTAAACAAGCATGCAGACTTTACACTGAGAGACAGACAGAGACTGACACATGGAACCTGAACTAAACTAAACGTGAGATACAACTGAGAACAAATCCTTAAGCACGGATAAACAGAAACAAGAAATAATCATCATCACTACGAGAACAAGAAAACAATCCATGAAGCAGAATTAAACCGAAATATAATAAACTCAAAATACTGGGTCCAACGGACCCAGAACCGTGACAGATGTTCCTTTTTACACTAACTTTGACTGGAGCTGTTGCTGGAATAGAAGGATCCAGCACTTAAAGGGGAATCGTTTTTTTTTTTAAGTATTTAAACTTAATGACGGTCAAATTGCAATCAAGTAAACATTCCCTACTATCCTGGTTAGTCTTTTTTCACTCTCTCTGTCTTCCTGCCCCAAATCTGTGATGTTTCACCAGGAAAAAAAAAGAAAAGATGGGAAGAAGGAGCTGAAATGGAAAGCATAGAAAGAAAATGACCCCTGGCGGTTTTCTGCTGCTGCTCCATATCAGTTAACTGCTTTTAAAAAGAAAGCTCATTCGATGTAAAAAGCGCGTGCAACATTTTTACCAAACCACAAGGTCAGACCGCCTTTGATTTCCAGCAGAGCAGCTTGAATTTGCTTCCGTCTTGATTTCAGTGCGAGTTAGGCTCTGTGTTCCAGATGTCATCAGAATCGCTCACTCGTTTGCTGCAGAGCCGCGTGTGATGGGCATGCTTGGCTACTAAAATATTAAAGGCAGAAGTCGGGTGTTGGCAGTTCTAAATATCAAAAGAAACCATGTCTAAGAAATAGATTTTAAAGAAATGTTCAGTTTTTGCAGAATTTTAACCAGTGCTTTTCTCTCCAGGCTGACAAGTTAGAAAATCAACAAACAGAGTAGAATACATTTATTATAAAACAGGCAGAAGTACTTTTTTTTTTCTTTATCTACATTTGCCGTAATAGACAAGAAAGCAATTCAGCCACAAGACATGCTGTGTTTTGAGTAATGGACATGACTCACTTCTTCTCGACTGGAAGAACTTGCCCTCCACCCTCGCTGTTCCTCTCTCTCCACCTACACACATAACCTGCCTGCCGAATGTATCAAATTCATTGCTACGGTTGCAGTCAAGTCATTCTGGCCGATGTAGGAAATAACTAACTGGAATGGAAGTAGATGAGGCAGCTTCACTGCAAACATGATATATTACAGCACATCGTCGTGAAGACATGGAATGCAATGGACATCTGAGATAGATGAAATACTGTGAAGTGATATGCATTTAACAGTATCGTTTACTGCCTTAAAAATGATATGAATATGTTGTGTTGTGCATCTGATCCATCTCAGCTAGACGCACATTTCCATTCCTCCCTCCAGTAATCTACAGAATTTATTACAGTCGCCTCCAAAAAAGCTAATAAGATATAAAACATGCATTAGCTCTTTCATCTAAACCTGGGCGGATGTTTGTGTCTCGTGTCAGGAGTCGCGGAGGAGTTCCTCCACTGCACGCAGCACTGCCTCGAGGAGCCGCACCCAGAGGAGCCCCGCCCAGCCGGGTTCCGTCCTCCAGAGGGCGAGGGGTGCAGAGAGCCAGAGGGGCCCCCCCGGCCACCGGGTACAGACCAGTTCCTCCCATAGTCCAGGACTCATACGGCGAATATGTGAGTATTTCCAATATAATGCGAGAACACAGCAGTGAGCGCACGTGTGCAAAAATATGTTTGCGTGTTGCAGTTTGTGTCCATGTGTGTGAAATTGAAGTTTAATAAATTTTTAACATAGTGTAGGGCTGAGTGCCATATCAACTGCTACTCGTTTTTAAAATAAGAATGAGAGAGTTTTATTGAAATATTTCAGATTTGGATTGACTTTTATGTTATATTAAAAATATAGATTCAGTTAAATTTACGTCTTACTCTTTCCATGAGGCAATCTCTGGGGATTAAAAATCAAGCCACTGGAGAAATTGTTATTCCTCTGATGCCCACTTGAGGCTGGCACGTCACCCTCCAAATATGGTCACTGCTGGGTCTTCAAACCCAGCAGTCTCCAACCCCCGGGCCACGGACCGGTACCAGTCCATGAGTCGTTTGGTACTGGGCTGCGTGAGTTGAGGCTCGGGTGTGAAATTTATGGTTTTCAGGGTTTTTATCGTTAACTCGGTTTCCCTGGGTCTTTTCATGTGTTGTAGTCGTGTGTCTTATTTTGAACGAAATATTTACACGTTAGCAACCACAGAGCATCAAGGGGCAGAGAGGAGGAGGTTAGTCTCAATGTTGTTGGTGCATCTCAGGACGACGCTGCTAATAAAGTTACACAATTACACAGTGAATTTGTGTTTATTATTATATTTACAAAATACCACAGTTTTTGTCTCGGTCGTATCATTTTATTTAGTTGTATTTATAAAAGGTTGGGGACTGCTGTTCAAACCAACACGGCAGCAGCAAAAAACGCAAACAATGAGTCTGAACACCAACCAATGACATCACAGTGGTTACATCCATCTTCGACTGAGCTATATTTGTGTCCAAATAGTCTATGATCGTTCTCTATGAATGTAGCTTGATAACATTGTGCTTTCTGGGAAGCTGCAGGTTAATAGTCGATGGTTTTCTTCAAAAACACAACATTTAGGCTTTAAAATGCATGGGTCGCTTTGGAGTCCATCTGTTTTGTAATGTTAGTTTAGTTTTAGAGGTGTTTGTTTTGGACAGTTCCACCCCCATACTATGAAGAGTAGAATCTAGTTTTAAAAATTACATTTTAAAGCACAGGAGTGGGGTTTTCTCCACCGGGGATGACCTGGTTACTGTGGATGAGGGGTTTTCAAACTGTGAGGTGCATTTCCCCAGTGGGAGTGGGAGAGTTGGAGGAAGAAGCCAAGAATAGTGAACATTGTGTTCATGCATGCTTGTGTTATGGAAACAACAGCAGATTAGTTGCAGCAATTTCATTGCTGATCTGTCTGTTCATCAGCGTGGCAGCAGCAGGAGATGCTGCGACATATAGCTGAAGGAGGTGTAATTATAATGTGTGTCAAACATCGAACTCCTTCTCAGAGTCATAACTCTGAAAACACGAGTTTCATGTGCATATTTTTATACTTGGTATAGTTTCTGGTTTCCAAGTATACCAACGTTACTTGGCTGTACACTGTCTCACTGACACTTCAGCGTTGTCCCTTAGGCCTCAGAACTGTTGTGTTTTTAACTACTAAGGTATTCCTCCAGTTTGTACTGTAATGGTTATGTTGCAAACAGAGACTTAAAAAGGATAATTTGGTTTATGTTCTTTGTTCTAATTAGCTTGAATTTAAATGAATACGGGATAAAAATTGAGTTCAGTTTGTAGCCTGTGGCTAATTAATGGACATTATGGGATCATTATTTTCTCCTAAGAGTAAGATGTCTTTTTTTTTTTTCAGTTTGAAATGTAAACTCTCCTCTGTTGTTTCCTTAACGGTCAGAATGTATGCATCTGATATCTAATTCTGAATTATCAATATTGGAGCAGCATAATAATAAAACAAGGATCACACACAATATCTTGTCTCATATATGAAAAAAACTAGATGTGACTATGTTCGAGGTAGTATGTTACATTTTGATGTCATAAAACTGTAACCTGTTTAAGATCCACCGTCTCTGGCAAACTTAAGGCTAGGGTTAGAGGTCAGTCCAAAATGGTTTCAGAAACGAAAAAAATGTTACTTCCAGCCTTCTTGCATGTATTTTGAACTTCAAATTCTTCTGTTATTCACAGTTAGTTCTCATACTACATACTTAATGTTATCACTTAACTGTAAAACAAATATAAATTAAAGTTACAATTTTTTTCTTAAAAGCTTTAAATTATACAGCGGTCCATCAACCTATAAATAGTCCCACAAATTCCCATTGTTTAGGTGGTTCAGATGCCTCTTAAAAAAGGGAAATATAACGCAGTATAATTGCACGACGTTCATTTTGTTTTGTTTTTTAATTCAAATATTTTTGATTTATTATTGATGTATATGTGCTGCACAAATACTAACCAGACGTGTTGAAAATGTTGACTGTCAAATCAAAAGTTCCTTACAGCTTTAAAATGTATATTGTTAGGCTACCAGAACACAGTTAATTCCAGTGAGTAATACTTTTTCAGTGGTTTACCATTTTAAGTTACCATCATAGCTCATATACAGAATCTTTTTCTTACCTCCATCTCATTCTACAGCGTAGACTTCACTTGCAAGCAGGCGGATAATCATGGAGGAGCCACTAGGCTAATTTTTCTCGAGCTGTTGCTAGCTTGCTAACAGATCTTACAGTAATATTTTGTGCCCTTCTAGATTTCAGTCAGCTTTTGCATACCTGAAATCAACATTATTCTTAACAAGCCTAAAAATCTGGGTCCAGAGGCTAAAGAATGAAGTTAATCACCATAACATGAATGTCAGACACATTTACAGTTAAAGAGGTTACGTCCACAAACAATTGTGTAATTGTGTCGACTCAGCACGGTCTATATGGAACACGAAAAATATCTGAGAGTGATGTGTAGGTCTTCCACCTTAAATCAGTGCAGCAAAGGTACAAAACGGTGAAGCTGGTATCACCAGAGTACAGAAAATTAACTGTTTGATACTCAAAATGTGGCACAGATGTCTCTCCCAGATGTGTTTTTGTAGTAGTTCACATCCCTGTGGAAAGAAAAAAATCAGTTTCAAGTTCCCTCCCTTTAAGCTGTTTCGAGCTGTTATTGTGGACTGTTCTTGTAGCTTACCTACAGTCTTATGGTAACCTGCAATATCAACAGCTCCCAGAGATGAATACATTAGGCTTAGAGTCAGAGGCTTTTGTGCATTTGCCAAGAGAGTCTCCTGCCGCACTGTCAAGGCAAGTTCCCCAGAGACCCCGGGATCAGCATCGCATATTTAGCAGAGGGAAGGAGCGAGGAGGTGGCCTGCATTGGAAAATTGCCCCAGCAGCCCATACCTAACCACATCTGACAGGTTTATTCAGAGGTTGCAATTCAAATGCGTGGAGGTCGTAGAGAATGACTCCTGGACCAGCTGTTTGCCATCATTGTCACAGTTGTAAACTGTGTCCCGTCCCCCGTCTCCCCCCCCCCCGTTTCCCTTCCCGACACCTGCACCTGTGTGTCTGTGTGTGAGGGGAAAAAAAGACCCCCAACATCTGCCACATGATAAATCGAAGCACATCGCTGCAAATTAGAGGCTCAATGAGTTACTCTGTATTATCTGAATGTATCACTATCCCAGGGCAAGCGTTCTCTGTCGGCCGCTGACAAATAGGCCCCTGTATTCATCAATGAAATGACAAAGAGATGTTTCGCTGCTTTCATTTGTCACCGCTTAGCTTTTGCTCATATACACGTTCCCGTTGTGCTCTGCTCAGCATCGCCACGGGCCAGAACACTTGTTCAACTGGAGGCGTCTTCTCCGCTCTTGTTCAGGAAGAAAGAGCCAGACCTAGATTACCCCCTTGCGATTTTTGTCTTGATGATGCCCCGCCATGCAGTCGGCATGCACCTTTTGTTAAAGGTTCTACTTGCATCAGTATCAAATTACTCTGAAACTAATTGTTACCAAACAAAATCACGGAAATGTCATTATCCCGTGTTCCAGTCCTGGCTGCCCCGGCCGTCTTGAGTGCCTACTGTGACTGCAGCCAAATCTCATTTCGTGTAATTCATTAAGTGCATTGAGATCACTGTCTTACCTGCTGCTAATCCCATTGGAGGAGAATTAAACATGATGTAACTCCCATGTCAGAAATGAGGCTCTGGCTGGTATCTTTCCGTTCCAGCATTGCCAATATGGAACAGAATCCAAGGAGGCTAACCGAAATAGTAGAACATCAGCTCCATGCTGGAGATGTACGCGAGAGAAACTGTGTTTGTTTCTGTTCACATGGTAGCTGAATTCCTTTGGGTGAGAGGACCACGAAGTGTGCAATGCATGTGGGTTGGAATTGTTTATGTTAAATCCTCCAGGAGCAGTAATCCGTTCTGAGCATTGTGAGTCCTTGCTGACTACTGTGGCATTAAAAAAAAAAACAAAAAAATCTCCCTCAGGCACTTCTCCGCATGTCGAGTCCTGCTGAGAGCCAAGCACTGTTAATTGAATCGTGTTGTCTAATTCACTGTCCTTGTAGCAGTTTTAACCATCGAATGTGATGGTTAGGGAAATATTTTAGATACAGTAACAAAGAAGCTGCAACCAACTGGTGTGGCAGGCAAGACCAGTCATGAAGATAGGATTGAATCCTCCCCACACGGGACCAAACCTGTGATTTGTACTAATTGCAGAGAAAATTGAATTATTCTTTGTTAGCTCCAAACAAATGAGAGTCATCTGTAATTTCTACCACAAATTAGAAATTTCAGTTATCCTCTACTATTTTATTTTTGTATGTGGAGCCTCTAATTTGTTTTTGTGGAGCTAATTATTGCCTCCTTTTCTTTCTCTTTTTAGCCTGATAAAAATGCCTCAAGACAACATATTGCCACAAAATGTGATTTTCTTATTGCCTGGAGACTGACGAATTCTCAGATTTTCATTCAGCACCTCCAGCAGCACGGTTTTATCATGCATGAAGCAGAATATCTTTCTCTCTTCAATTAATGTCACATTTTTTATAAAGCACCAATTCAAAACATCAGTCACCTCGACGCACTTTATATTGTAAGGTAAAGGCCCTGCATTGTTACAGACAAAACTGTCAGAATTGGACAATCTAACCAAACCTATAAGTAAGCACTTGGAAATAGGGGTGGGTTTTAATAATCGATTCATCGATTAAAATCGATTCTGGCTTGGATAACGTGATATTGATTCATTAAAATCCTGAATCGATTTTTTTATATAAATGTATTTTGCCCAAAATTTCAGAAACGTCACAAAATTTTGACAACCACCAAACATTTAAAACAGTAAATGACAGCAGTACACGGCTTCTGCACAAAGACGTAAACACAAAGCGCAGACCCGCAGATCAGAATCAGTGAGATGTCGCCTTTCTCACCCGACGGCACGGACACGGTCGGGGCTGAAAGCCGACAGCTCGCTGATTCTGATGTTTCGGCGGGTCCACGCTTTGTGTTTACGCCCTTTTTGCGCTGATACTGAAGGTGTTGTTTTTATCTCTCTCCAAGCAATATTGACCGAACCAGCAGCAAAAGAAGATCCAAACTAAGCTTCACATAAACATCGTCATGGACTCCCTCTGACTTTTGCTGTTTTGCTTCCACCAATAAAATCACACTTCATGCACAGCTCTCTCTCTCTCTCTCTGTACTTCAAGAACAGTTTCCCGTCTATCCCCGAAATCTGTTTTCTGCATTATTCGCTTGCTTGTTACGCATAAGACTACAGTTATTTACAGCGCTGTCGGACAATGTTTTTTTTTCCTTTTACTTACTTCCGAAAAGAAAACCTAATTTCTGCCGTTCAACAGGCTTCTGAACAAATTTAAACTTTTTGAAATTATACAAAATGCAAAACGCTTAGCCGTGTCTCTAATAAAACCGCTGTAACTTCAGAGGTAATGTTCATAAGTTGATTAATGGTTTTCTTTCGTTTTTGGTGTACTGCAGAATATTTTTATAAAACCCCAGGCCAGGAAAATCACCTTCATGTTTTTCTGTGTTTTATCTTCAGCTACTTTGACACAAAAGCATCTGCTGTGACGCTCACACCTTTGATAAAGTCTGGAAAGTGTCAGCTTCCTTTTTCTAGATACAAAAATATGTAAATGTATTGATCTGAATTATAATATTTCTGACTGTCTGAGGCAAAATTTCCCAGATTCAAATCGGAATGGGAGAGGAGAAGAAATGTTCAGTACATTAGGGGAAGTTCCCAAGCAGCCTAAATTTAAAGTAGAAAATTACATTTAACTATTGCATCTGTGATCTGTTCTATATATAACCAGAATACAACCAGCTGGCAGCCAGTTGAGACGAGTCCCCCCGAGTTGTGTTCAGTGACATAAACTCATTCAGACTGTTGGCAACATGTTGGCAAACTGTTTGCATTTATTAATTAGACAGCAAGTATTTTGAAACCTTTGACATGGTCGGATGGAAAAATGTCGGATGGCGACTGTTTGCAGAAAAGTTACGACCGATCAGGTGACCTGGGCCTTAAGATCAAAAGCGCTCTCGAGTGTGCCACAGCCTCAAAATGTGGGCAACCGTGTAGTCGCTGTAGTCAGTTGCAGAATGTGAAAGACTTTTATGCATTCTAGGCATCCTCTAATTTTTTTATAGATGCAGGGAGGCTACTGTCCTGCTTTTACTCCTGTGACTGAGCTCTGTCAAGCTAAGCGTGTTTTTCAGCTGAGCCAATTGTTCGATTTTCTCAGGAGCAAGGTGCATGAGATGAGCTCTCTTGTTTGTAGTATTTTTCAAAATCCAGACTATTTAAATTTTTTAAACAAATTAAAATATTGATATTTCGTGTCCTTGTATCAATACAGTCTTGCCACGACCTGTCATGACTCTGTTCTGCATAAGCACGTATAGTCGAGCTACATCAGAAGTGAAAGCGGTGAGTGATTTGCAGTGTGCAGATGTTTTTCTTCAGGGCTAATTTATTGATGGCATGAATTCCCTTGATAATACTTGGCAGGTGTGAACAGAATTCATTTAAAACTAAGCCAAGATCAAAACCAAAGGTGTTAAAATAACGGAAGGAAAAACATTTGTCAGGCGTAACACGGGGTAGTGATACTTCAACTTGATGCATGAGGCCAACTTTTTGGCACCCTCAATCTGATAGCGTGAGTAGTATTTCTACCCCTGCAGCAGAAAAGCTCCAGCAAATTCCAGCCTGTTCAGCTTTCTGAAATATGCTGGCAGGAAGAAGCTGAATAAATGACACAAAGCTACTTTGTGAAATTTTTGACCAAGACAGATGACCGAGGATTGCAAATACTGGCTTATTTGTTTTCGGCGCGGCAATATCACGGGGTGTTGTTTTGCCTTCATCGTTAAAAAGTTAAGACCAGTGTGTGGCACAGCTGTATGGAGGCAAGACATTTTTCTTTGAACAGATGGTGTCGTAATTTAGTAATCTTGGGAACAACAAAGCTTTCCTTCTTCTTTTCATTTGCTTAATTTTCTCACTTTGTTGTTTGCTTTTCTGACACCTTTTGTTGCGTTTTTTCCTTCTCTTTAGCACAGGCCACGGCGTGCGTGCACTTTCTGGGAAAAGTTCGTAAAGCGAGGGCTGCACGTCGCTGAACTCATTTGGATTTAGTACAGACTGCTTGGAATAAATCCAGCGCCGGAGTGTCAGTGGCATCCTATCTGTTACAGTGGTATTGTAGAGCACAGTGCCGCGGCCGTGATACGCCTGTTGTAACATGCAGTGCCAGACCCTCTGTTAGTCTTCAGTGGCCTCAGAGGCCAGTCCTTATCTTTTGACAACACGCCTCTCAGCCATCCACTAGCATTCAAATGAAAGACTCACTTAGGAGCTGTTCTCTCTCCCTCCTATCTGTCTCTGCACCCCACCCCCGGCCCCCTTCAACCTCTCACTGTCACACTAATCCTGTTTAGCGCTGGAAACACGGCACTTTTGCAGTATTGTCGCACTATTGTGCTCTGGAAGGTATTTCGAGTAAATGGTATATCAGTACAGACACATCAGATATTATAATCACTTCACTGAAACCATCATCACAGTCTGTGCTCCATTTTTAAAAAGCTTTTTGTGTGACAGACGCCGGTGAAAAGAATCATTTTAAATGTGCCACTGTGATTTATAAACCAGGCATGTTTCGCCTCTCAGCCTTCTTGTAACTCAATTATAGAGTAGCTGCTCTAATAAATGGCAATAACATGCCATTGTTAAAGTTTAATGTGGCCCTTAATACCAGTCAGCGTTGTCCAATGTGAGTGGACAGCACCTAGATAGAGTCACCAGTGAGACGAGATGAGGACTTAGCAGTAAGGGCTTGTGCTGAAGCCTAATTAAAGTTTCTACCAGCGCTGCGACCGCTGTGCTTGGTCTGCATCTGCTATGGTTAAAGAGGGCTTTGTGCATCATGGACTGTATAGAACAATATACATTTTCAAAGCTCTGCTTTAAATTTGGTGCTCCCACACTGGATCACGGAACTTTGTTTATAGCAGAGGAAGCTAAGTCATCAGCTAACGCTAGCAAGATTGTCAGCAGTCTCATTAGCCCTGTGGTTGCATTACCTGCTAATTAGAGGTAAGTAATAGACTAATTACAGTAATAGACTAACTACAGCTTCAGTCATCAAGACACATCAAGCTGTACTACATTTGTAGTTATGGTTTGTAATAGTGTTGAATTGGAGATTTTAACATGGGATCGTATGCGGATTGACTAATTTTTGGAGATTCTTATATAGCGCTGTATAGGGCTGCACAATTAATCGTTAGAAAATCGCGATCTCAATTCATACTTATGTGCGATCTCATTTCCAAATGACAACGATTTTAAAAAAAAAAGAAAAAGAAAAAAAAGACGACGACGATTGTATCGCTTTTTGATCCGGGACGTAATCTGCATGAAAACAAGAAAATCTGACGTGTTAGAAATAGAGAATTAGAAAAAAATAGAGTCAACCTCATTAGAGAAACAGTTTTTGGCAGTTCTGCTTGTGTTTGTTTGATTTTTTTTAAAGCAGGTTGTGTTTTGCCACAGGGTATTGCCATCTTACTAGTAGGCGTAACAGCACAAATGTCAGTCACCGTGGATTTTTATCAAAATATTGTAACCCTGAAAACTAGAATTGTTTTTCACAATAACACACAGGGTTTCTAAATGAATTCAGTTCAGTTTTATTAATAAAGCCCTAATTTTACTACCATATCTCGCTAACTCTGGATTGTAAGGTAAACCCTTCCTATTATGAAGAAACGATTCCCAACCATGTGAAACACGAAGAACTAAGACGTTACTTATTACAGTTATTCATACGAGAGAACCATTCAAATTAAAATAACATGTTCTAACCACCGCCTATTTTATTATTTTTATTCACTATGTTTTTATTTATTCTTCTTAAAAAAAGGCTAATCTGTAACATGGATGTGTCTTTTTCTGGTAACAGGTGAATGAAATTGTAACCTGCTTTTAATAAAAGCCTGGCACAAATAAATTTCATCTTGTCTTTTAATGTTATACTTATTTTGTATAAGAAAATTGATATGTATTGCTGCTATTGCTGCCACATGATATGAAATCAATACAGAACACACATAAAAAGGGATAAAGTTATCCCTGTAGGAATATTGCACAAATATAGTACACAGAGTTTGACGTGAGGAGCTAAAAAAAAAAGTAGTGCTTTCTTTTGTTTCTTTTTTTTTTTTTATATTAATACCATTTCCTTGCAGTCTAATGCTAGTCTAATAGAACCCACAAAGTGCATTTGTGAGGTGAAGTCTATTTGTTTTATTGTAGTAAATTTTCTGAATGACAATGCAGCATCAGCAGAGTATGGAGGCTACTGGCTGCTGATGAGGAGGAAAACTACTCTTTAACTCTCGATTACAGAACCCCCCTGCAGCCTTGATAGCACAGGAACAGAATAATTTTTCTATTAAGATCTTCACATTTAATTATTATTCCTCATACTGAAGGAAATTGAATTCAACAATGCAATTTAAAAACAAATAAAACTGCGTATTGTAGAGGAGTAGGAGAGTCATCTCCCTGGTTACATGACCGCTGGTGGGTCTCAGCAGTGAACTGGAGCTTGTACTATAGATGTGCCATTGCATGGGTTTCCAATGGCGAGCAGCTTCATGCCAAGCCTTACATCACAAAATAGGATGGCGTGATTTGATGCACACTACCACTGGACTCTAGAACAAATTGTGCTTCATTATCTGGCAGTCTGAGATCGTTACCTGCATGACGCCATTGTGCCAGGTCTGTTTGGTGGAGGGGGGATAATGCTGTGGGGTTGTTGAACCCCGCCTAGTTCCAGTAAAGGGGGTAATTAATGCTTCAGCTTACTACAATATCTTGTACAATTTTTGTACTCCCAACTCTGCACGAACATTTTGGAGAAGGCCCTTTCCTGTTCCAGCATAAATGTGCTACAGTGTACGAATTAAAGGTCCATATAAAGACAATGTTGGATGACTTTGGATGTGGAAGGACTTGACTAGCCTGCACCGTGCCCTGACCTCAACCCCATCGAACACCTTTGGGATGAACTAGAATGGAGATTGCAAGCCAGGCCGTCTCGTTCAACATCCACGTCTGTAATCACAAACGCTCTTTAGGAGATTTCCTGCAGTCACACCCCAAAACTTTGCAGAAAGCCTTTTGGGAAGAGTGGAAACTGTTGGTGCTGCAAAATGTATCATACATCTTCATGTAGATGATATTTGTAGGTGGCCCAGTACTTTTGTCCATATGGAGTATCAGTGACTTAGGCTGGTAGACTTTCTCCAGCCCACACAGCTCATTATTTTTAATTAGCCATACCTTTTGTGTCATTAACTATCGAGCTTTAAACACAGCCAGATGTCTGATGTGGTATTTTTCCACATCATTTTATGTAACTCTGCAACCAAGTAGGACAGACACATTCCTTGCTAATTTCATTAACTTTGCTTTCCTTTATACACCAGCTAATTGGTTTTAGTTTGAGACACGGAAAAGTTAAGATTTTTTTCACGGCATTAAATGGTGTAACTCATTGGGTATATTTGGAAACCGACTGTGTATGTTCGCTCAGTCTAGCAGAAAAGTGTTAGGTTCAAGTGTAACTCAAATAACTAAATTATCTCCTGTGAATTATCTTATTTGACAGCTGACTCCTTCTAAGGATTCTCGTCATTCAATATTCAGGACCACCCTTGTTTATTCCAACCTGATAAAGTGACCTTAAACCAGAGTCAACTTTTAAATACATTGAAATGGGATGTTCTCAGAGTAATGAGACAAAAGCAGACGTCGTTCTGACAAAAACAGCAACATTATTTTAAATTCAAATGGGAAGACATTTATAGCCACACACAATCTTTCCAGTCGTCTATTAGTTGATGCCGTTTCAGCTTCAAACACTTGAGTTGTGGCTTTTCCATTTCTTTTTAATACATTTAAATATTCTGTGATTAAAGATTCATAGATGATGTTAGGAACCTGATGCTTGAGTTCATGGCTGGGAAAAGGAGGTTGCTATGGAGAAAAGCATCACCAACTTAATGAAGCCTAATATAAGATAGCTGCTCCTTTCCTCACCTTGACTGATGCCATGTAATAAACCACCGAGCCTTATAAAGTTATGTAGTGTTCAGAATGGAAAGGTGCTACTAGTCTTAATTCTAGAAAAAATCAATTGCTGTCATTTGTTCTCATAAGATTTTTTAAAACATTTTTAATATTTCCAATATTAAAAATGTCACCAATTAGTATTTTCACCATTGCTCAATGGTTAGTATTCTAACAATAAACATCATTTCAACATTAAATTTATGGCATTTTGGCATGAAGCAGCAAGCATCATGGCTGAAAAATGAAACCAGTACGTGTGCTAAAACCTGCAGTTCCTCTAATGACCACTAGATGCTAGTGTAACGTGAGGGTTCACTAGATGGTTTGGAATCTCTCTGAATAATTAGGAACAGCAAGACGGAGACGGATAACTTTTTAGCAGCCTCTTTACTTTTAGCACACGGCAACAACAACCCACACTTCCTGTGTGCCGCCCTCATGAATACTTCACTGGCCTCTCAGAAGCCAGGAAATCTTATACTCAGATCAAAACAGGGAAAACAACCAGGTAGATATAACACATACTTATTACTGGTTTGAACATGCATGTCTAAACATTCAAACATGTAAACATGTAAATATCAAAACACGTAACCACCAAATAGCTACATAACTAGCTTTATAACCTTTGTAAACACCTCTTTGTATATCAAATTAGATTTAAATTTACTTCTACACTTTACACTAGTTTTAAAAATTGAGATTTTTTTTTTGACTCGGGACACAAAAAAATGAGTATTTTTTTCTCCAAAAAACAATATAAATTTTTCATTTCGGTGCTCTGAGCAGGTGAAACTCCTGTGAAAAGAGGTGGACATTAACCAAACCTTAACCCTAGGTTGCCAATAAAATGTTAACAGTTAAATATTCATGTCAGTATTATCCAACCTTGCGTTTGTCAGCCTGATCCTTTTATTGCCACTGTTTTTCAGGTTTCAGGCAGAGGGAAAGCTTCAGTTTCCTCTGCCTGTTGAAAAGTGGTTTTAATTACGTAGCTTTTGACAAAATTGCACTGCCTTTTGAGAGCCTCTGCTTTTGAAGTGGGTTCAAGAGGGTTCATATTGTAGAAAGTACAGTTATTGACTAAATTTAGCCTTCGCATTAGTGTGAAGAACTGTTTATGTTGCAAAAGTGTTTGTAACTGTAGAATTAGAAATGTCAGAAGGGACTTTAATTCCCTTAAAGCTGCCTCGAGACAAATAGAAAAGAATTCACAATTTTTCCACGTGAACACCAGTAACATAGTACCTTTAAAATACTACAGTCATTCAAAGTGGTTTACAACATAAAATTAAAAAGGAAAAAAACAACAATAATAATAATAATAATAATATCAATAAAAACAATAATAATAGCAATTATAGTACAGCTCTCTGGTGGTTTCATTTCTCGGTTCCTATGGGGAGCATAGTGGCTAAATGCATTATCAGCCTGTTTAGTTCCAGATCTGGGAACTACTAGGTAACCAGATGTTGCAGACCCAGTTTTCATATTTACACCCCAATCCATTTAAAGATTTTAAAACAATCAATTATACTTACTGGAAGCCAATGCAGTGAACTGACAACTGGAGTCATTTTTGTTACAATTCTAGCAGCAGCATTGTGAACTAACTGTAGCTGTCTAATAGTCGTTTAGGGAGGGCAATAAAAAGAGCATTGCAGTAGCCTTCCTTTATAAGAAATAAACGGAGAGAACCATCAACCAGGTTCAGAAGCTCAGAGCTCAGCTAAACTGTTGAAAGTAGTTTTAAGAAAACACTGAAGCTTGCTTTTCCTCTATTTACATTCAGAAGTATCTTCCTGTTTGCCCAATTCAATTATGACAGGTGCAATATCGTCAAAGATCCTGAGTTTCAGAGTTAAACTGATCAGGCTGGTCATCCACAGGCTAGCTGTGGCTGTCACTAATAAAATACCAGCATTTTCATTTAAATATATGTTTTAGTTGTAGGTCTTGCTTTATTTCCTGGGGTGATCAGCCCACTGAAGAAAACACAAAAATTAATAAACATTAATAAAAGTAATACTAAGGCCACTTAGCGATCAGTAGCTCTAGTGTATTACCATGAATGTGGGGGTTATGGGTTAGCTGCTGTACCAAATCAAACAAAGCAATGAGTTATTTTAGTTTGCTGTCAGGAGGGTTGCCAATATGAAGATTAAAATTGCCAGTTATAGTCTGAAAAAGTCACCCAGTTGGATGACCAAGAAGTTTCCAAATACTCGTATCCAGCAGATTCCTAAAATCCAGCTGACGTAATTCACCACAGACTAAGAAAACAACTGCCTATCTCATACTTTACCCAGAGACAGGGAAGTCTTACTACATCTGAGTTGCCTTTGTTATATGTCACATGTAGTTCCTTCACTTTGCTTCTGAAGGATTAAACATAAAAGAGTCAATTCAAATGCTGTCATTTGGCAAATGCATGTTTCTAATCAGGAATTAAGTTTTTAATAATAACACGGATGTGATGAGCATTTTCTTCTGGTGCTGAATCTTACAGACATTCGTTTCAAGCTTGCAAATAAGGGGCAGATGGAATTAGCCAAGAAGTGTGTGGGGGATGAGAGATGTGTCGCTAGGGGTCGACGCCTTTTGTGGAACATAAGTCCCATTTATCCCAAATTAGGACGGGTGCGGCACTGGTTTGCTTTGATGTTCCTCTTGGCGGGGGCCTGGGTAGAGTGCGGGGGTGGGAGGGGTGCAGATTGCTGGAGTATAAACAGATGTTCAAGGCTCATCCTTTGAGGTGGTGATGAAACATAGCCACAGCAAGTCTTTGCATCCCACTGTCAGTTAGTTGACACAGAGACAAGGGCAGGGCTGCAGTTGCTACTCTAATAGTCCTGCATATGTACTTCCAACAGCAGCAGATGAAGCTTTTTGACCTATATATGTGCTGAAAGCTTTGATGTATTGCATTGCAAAAAAAGTTGTCTTTA
The DNA here is from genome assembly GCF_057382185.1 of Mchenga conophoros. Taxonomy (NCBI): domain Eukaryota; kingdom Metazoa; phylum Chordata; class Actinopteri; order Cichliformes; family Cichlidae; genus Mchenga; species Mchenga conophoros. Next base: position 30,173,100 of record NC_140546.1, on the reverse strand, counting down.
GTAAGAGATAAGATTTAACGACACTCGCATGTCGTTAACCCGCATCAGAAAGGTATCGAACCGCAAGTTAAACAAACAGCACAACACAGACGAATGTATTAATCATACTGTATGTTTTCTTAACCTCATCGCTCCACATTTCAGCAGGTGTGATGTTGAACAGCTTGTCATATCAACATCCTGTTAATGTCAAAATGTTTTCTGGATTTTTTTCTGTGTTGAGCTTCATCTAGCAGGGTAAATTTTGTCTACTTTTTTGCTACAGGAATACGACGACGGCTACGGGACAACTTATGATGACCAAGGATATGAATCGTATGACAACAATTACAGTAATCAAGGACAAAAGTAAGTTCGACTTTTTACCGAAAGAGTCACAAGTATTACACATTTATTCCACGGATTTATGGGTAAATGTGCTATATACGACTGTTTTAATACATGAGGCACCAAGTACTTCATTGAGATGATGTATGATAATATATTATCACAGTGCAATACACCATGACTATCCTGTAAGCTGGAAGCAGTCCTCAGGAGCAGTGGTCCTCAACCCCCGGGCCACGGACCGGTACAGGTCCGTGAGTTGTTTGGTGCTGGGTCGCAAGAGTTGAGGCTCAGGTGTGAAATTTATGGTTTTCCCGTGTTGTAGTTGTGTGTCTTATTTTGAAAGAAATATTTACGCGTTACCATAGCGACCAGAGAGCATTAAGGGGCAGAGAGGAGGATGTTACTTTCAATGTTTTTGGCACATTTCAGGAGGATGCTGCTAATAAAGTTACACAATTACACAGTGAATTCGCGCTTATTATTATATTTACAAAATACCACCGTTTTTGTCTTGGTCGTATCATTTTGTTTTTGTTGCATTTATCCGTGACACCTTAAAGGCCGGTCTGTGAAAATATTGTCTGACATTAAAGCGGTCCGTGGCGCAAAAAAGGTTGGGGACCGCTGTTCAGTAGCATCTCCTAAATAAGAGACCCCAAGTTTAGAGCAGAATCGAGTTTGGCGTTAATGTTTGTTATCATTGTTATAATAATAATAAACACAAAACTGGCAACATGAAACATGGGTTAAAAATGTAAACATAAAAGCAGAGCAGCCCCTCTTTTCAGTCTAATTTTCAGTTAACCTGTCTGTCCACCATGACCTCCTCCCTTTGTGGACTTCATAGTGTTCTTTTTTGTGTTGCCTCAGTTTGTCATTTGCTCCAGAGAAAACTGCTGTCACCCGGCAGATGGTGCTGTCACAATGACTGGCTTGTAAAAATTGAGAATACAGTGCTAGAACTCATGTATTTATGCTAACAGTGGAAAAAATGCTGCTGTTGGAGATGGTGGAAATCAAAGGCAGTAAATATTGGACTTTAGACATAAACAGTTTTCTAAATACCCACAATCTCTTGTTTTCTGCTGGATGTACAGGGTGGGCCATTTATATGGATACACCGTAATAAAATGGGAATGGTTGGTGATATTAAAGTCCTGTTTGTGGCACATTAGTATATGTGAGGGGGCAAACTCCTCAAGATGGGTGGTGACCATGGTGGTCATTTAGAAGTCGGCCATCTTGGATACAACTTTTGTTTTTTCAGTAGGAAGAGGGCCATGTGACACATCAAACTTATTGGTAATGTCACAAGAAAAACAATGGTGTGCTTGGTTTCAACGTAACTTTATTCTTTCATGAATTATTTACAAGTTTCTGACCACTTATAAAATGTGTTCAATGTGCTGCCCATTGTATTGGATTGTCATTGCAACCCTCTTCTCCCACTCTTCACACACTGATAGCAACACCGCAGGAGAAATGCCAGCACAGGCATCCAGTATCCGTAGTTTCAGGTGCTGCACATCTCGTATCTTCACACCATAGAAAATTGCCTTCAGATGACCCCAAAGATAAAAGTCTAAGGGGTCAGATTGGGAGACCTTGGGGGCCATTCAACTGGCCCACGACGACCAATCCACTTTCCAGGAAACTCTTCATCTAGGAATGCTCGGACCTGGCACCCATAATGTGGTGGTGCACCATCTTGCTGGAAAAACTCATGGAACGTACCAGCTTCAGTGCAGAAAGAGGGAAACACATCATCATGTAGCAATTTCAAATATCCAGTGGCCTTGAGGTTTCCATTAATGAAGAATGGACCCACTATCATTGTACCCCATATACCACAGCAAACCATCACTTTTGTTGTTCCAACAGTCTTGGAGGGATCCATCCAATGTGGGTTAGTGTCAGACCAATAGCGGTGGTTTTGTTTGTTAACTTCACCATTAACATAAAAGTTTGCCTCATCACTGAACAAAATCTTCTGCGTGAACTGAGGGTCCTGTTCCAATTTTTGTTTTGCCCATTCTGCAAATTCTGTGCGCCGATCTGGGTCATCCTTGTTGAGATGCTGCAGTAGCTGCAGTTTGTAAGGGTGCCATTTGTGAGTAGCTAATATCCGCCGAAGGGAAGTTCGACTAATGCCACTCTCCAGTGACATGCGGCTCTTGCTACGCTGTGGGCTCTTGCAGAATGAAGCTAGGACAGCCACTGATGTTTCTTCATTAGTGACAGTTTTCTTGCGTCCACATTTTGGCAAATCCAACACTGAACCAGTTTCACGAAAGTTAGCAAGCAGTTTGTTAACTGTAGCATAGGAGATGGGTGGTCTCGTAGGGTGTCTTGCATTGAAATCTGCTGCAAAGACCCGGTTACTGCGTTCACCAGATATCAACACACTTTTGATCCACACCTCAGGTGTTAACCTCTTCGACATGTCAATGGCTGTGAACAAAGAGAAACTTGTAAATAACTCATGACAGAATAAAGTTACGTTGAAACCAAGCACACCATTGTTTTTCTTGTGACATTACCAATAAGTGTGATGTGTCACTTCCTATTGAAAAAACAAAAGTTGTATCCAAGATGGGCGACTTCTAAATGGCCACCATGGTCACCACCCATCTTGAGGAGTTCGCCCCGTCACATATACTAATGTGCCACAAACAGGACTTTAATATCACCAACCATTCCCATGTTATTACGGTGTATCCATATAAATGGCCCACCCTGTATATTTAAGCAAAACAGTTGCAAATCTTTTTTGCCAAAAAACCCCTAAAATCTAAACGAAACATTCCCCACCACTCAACAAACTGTGCCAAAAATCCAATTCATAACTAATGTGACCCATCCAGGGTGAGTAATAGGAACAAAACTGCATTTGGCAATAGGGTGAAACATTAACACAGCACAATGCAACAGCATTTTTCCAAATGACCATAAAACTCAAACACCCCTTTTAAATGGCTGCACGAACAAACTGAATGCTACACCATGTCTTTTATGCAGCTTGAGTTCGTGCCAGGGCAGAAACTTGAAAATGACATTTATCTTGACAGCCTGAGTGAGTGCACTGAATTAAAAAGCAGTTAATATGCAACGAGTTGTATTTACATCTCTTGAAGGATTAAATGCAAGTTTTGATTGCGTTACACAAGGGCAGCGAGTTCACTACTTTCTGGGCATTTGGCCTTAAGTATGGAACGAGGATATGAGCTAACAATGAGATTTTGAAGTCTTGTGGGTTGAGAGCAGCTGGATTATGGTGTGCATATTGTTAGGAGTCGTTTATGCTGTTCTGCCCTGTTTGAAACTCAGAAGAATGCTTGCTGCTAATGAAGCCTTTTGTGAAGTGTGAAATGTTTTCACTGACCTTTGAGTCGTCCTTTGCGATATTCTCAGAAAACACCCGCTTCAACTTAAAAAATACAATTAGGTAGGTGTTGAAGATTTTATATGTCTGGGCCTGGTTGTTAGTGAGGAACTAATCTTTGAATCTAAGAGCTTAAAATAAACCTCTCTCCATAGCCTCAGTGACGTAATCACAGTTTGCTCCGAGGAATTCATTCCGGCTCATTGTGATAAACATATTATCTATGCTTTAATCATCCTTTAAAAATATCAGGCGAAAGGTGCATTTCCCTCAATGTGTCACTGCGGAATAAACAGTCTTTGTGGCATGCTGCTCCATTTAACATAGGGTCCTGAACAGCTAAATGTAGAATATTGATTTTCTTACATCCAGGCAGCTATCACACTCTCCAAGCCACACAAGGTCAAAGGCTTTCACTTTGGTCTTCCACTGTATTTTATCAGCGCACAATGCACTACATTTATGTAGGCCTGCCTGTGCCACTTCAAAGAAAGAATGATTGTTGCCACATTTAGGGTGTCAAAAATTGGATTGAATTGGCGGCAGCTGGGGCAAAAAAGGAAATCAGTCAGAGAGAACAAAAACAGCATTATTCTGTCTCCTGGCTTTTGTGAGTAGGGTGGTCGATGTTTTCTTTTGTAGAGGTGTCAGGATGTATGTCACCTCGGCTTCATCCATCTTTTGTGCCATCGCTCTTTTTTTCTCTTTTTTCCTTCGTCTTTTTTTTTTTGTTCTCACACACACTCTGTCTCCGGCTCACACCGACTGCCGTTCGGAGCTTGAAATGTTGGCGGTTGGGTGTACACATGCTTGCCGGGGGAAGCGCCGGTCCGCCTCAGGAGTCTGAGGCTATTTATTTTAAAAGCAGCCGCGTGAATAATAGTGGGGGTGTTTTGGTGGCAGCACGGGAGGAAAAGAATGGAGTCCATCAAGTAGAGGCTGGAGGCTGGGCGGACTCTGAGATTTTCATGTCTGTTATCTGGAGGGAGACGAAGCAGCTAATAGGGCCCAGACACAGAAGCCTTTGCCTCCAGAGACAGCTGATGCACTTACTTCCTCTCTTATTTGTTTGTCCTGTGCCCTGGATGTGGATCACAAGTTACTGCAGGCTGACATTGTGCGTGTATGAAACAGAAGCCTCATGCAGGGCCTGGGATAAGTGGTCTTGGGCAGATCAAATTTTCATTGTTTGTCCATAAACACAGGATATAATTCGTAGCATGTCCTCTTTGTTTGTCCTTTGTTTACTCTGACAGGAAGTATATTTAGAACTATGTTCATACCTTAAAAAAAACCCCAGTAATCTGTTTGTTACCTTTGATTGCCGCTTCCGCAATTAAAACTGCAACAGAACGCTGTCCCATAACTCCGTCGTCACAGTTACAATCCTGTTTAGCTTTGTGATAGATAAAGGTGCATTATTTTCACCTTGAGGAAAGTCATAGCTGGTTCCAGCTGCAGCAGGGCTTTGTGGAGTGTGTGTGTGTGTGTGTGTGTGTGTGTGTGTGTGTGTGTGTGTGTGTGTGTGTGGACAACAAGTCTCCTAACAATGTTTCTCACAGCCTAAGGAGCTCCCAGTCACCAATCTGAGCCCCGATTGCATGGCAGGATTTCAGCTGCTGGAGGATAACAAGCAGAACAATTTACAGTCTCTCTGTCATGGTATTACCCGATGGCCTTATGCTAGAAACAGGGCTGCCATTTGTGAACACATAAGGAAAGAAAGAGGAGGCTGCTGATTTTAAACTGATTGCGATGCAGCGTCAGATACCTTTAGTAACTTGAACTGTTTTGTGCAGTGAATGCAATAAATGTTGCTGATCAGTTTTGTTCTTATAATATCTTATCCTATAAGACTTCATCTTACTTACACCTATTGATTCGGCCGAGTTGAAACGCATTACATTGATTTATACCACTATTATACACACAAACCGAAGAATTCATTCGTCTTTCTTCTTTTAGATTCTTAAACAGCTTCCTCTCCTGTCAAACACTCACTGATTAAACCATTTTTCCTACTAAATTATAAGTTGTTTAAATATTTTTGGGTCTTAAATTTAAACAGAATGAGAAATAATTTGCATTTGGGCATGTTTCCCTGCTTTCTAAAATTATGTAGATTAAGGATTCAAGGAGCTTTATTCGTCATTCGCATCACATGTTAACATGAGGTGGAACGAAATTATGTACACACGGTTCGGAGTGAAAGGAAACAAAAATAATGAAGAAACAGAATTTTTTTTCTTAAAGTTATAAATAAATAGTTGTTTTTTTGGTTTTGTTTTGTTTTTTGTTTTTTTTAACAAACAGAAATGACAAGTAATAAGACAATGCAATAAATAATACTATAACTAGAGTGTAACAACCTGAGTACCAGTATGGAGTGTGGGTATAAATATAGCTGTAAATAAATACTTTAGCAGCAAAGGGCATAATGACCAGCATTGATAAAGTGACAGTGTCAGTAAGTGTCAAGTAGTGGTTAAGGTGCTACAATAACAGTTCTTGTCCATTTATGCACTGAGAAGTCTCACAGCTTCTGGAATGAAGCTGTTTCTCAGTCTGGTGGTTTTGCATTTAATGCTCCTCAGCCTCCTGCCTGAGGAGAGCGGGACAAAGAGTGTGTGTGCTGGGTGAGGGGGGTCCTTCATGATACAGGTGGCCCTCTTCCTGCATCTGGAGGTGTATATGTCTGTATATGCCAGAGCACAGAACACTCTCCACCGCACATCTGTAGAATGGGATGGGGATTGAGCTCTCCATCCCCGCACGCTTCAACCTCCTCAGGAAGTAGAGCCTCTGGTGAGCCTTCCTGATCAGGCTGGAAGTGTTTTTTTCCAGGTGAGGTTGCTATCCAGGTACATACCCAGGTACTTGTAGCTGGGTACTACTTTGACTGCAGATCCTCCAACGTGCAGGGGTGTGTGTGTGTGTGTGTGTATGTGTGTGTCTTCCCCTCCTGAAGTCCACAATCTTAGTCTTCTTCTCATTTAAGCAGAGATTGTTTTGCCTGCACCAGTTCTCCAAGTGTTCCACCTCCTTCCTGTAGCCGGTCTCATCATTGTTTGTGATGCAACCAACCACAGCTGTGTCGTCCGCGAACTTTACAATATGACAGCCTGGATGGTTGGGTGAGCAGTCATCTGTAAGCAGCGTGAACAGGAGGAGACTTAGCACCAGTGTTGGTCAAGTTACTTGAAAAAAGTAATCAGTAACTAATTACTGATTACTTCCCCCAAAAAATAATCCTGTTACTTTACTGATTACTTATTTTCAAAAGTAATTAATTACATAGTTACTTAGTTACTTTTTAAAACCACGATTTACAACCTGAAGAGGTGATAAAGCGATAGATCTTTCAGCCCAATTCTACTTTTTCTACATAATCCATCATACAAAATGTAATCAAATGGAAAAGTCTCTTTTTAAAACTTGTTTTATTAGTTTTAATCTTTTAAGTTTATGCATCAAACAAAAATTTAATTATATGCAACATTCTCTGACTTGAATAAATTAGTTTAACATTTAAACCTATTTTCTGCACATTCCAGCACATAAAATAAAATATTTTTTGTGTTTACACTCAGTCTTTCAAATAGATGCAAGTAAAACACAGCAGAAAATAAATAAAGTCAAAGACTCAGCAGTCCTGTTGCTCTATTTTCACCTGTAAAGCAGGAGTAGGGTAGGCGGAGGTTTACCCTGGTGCAGGTGTGCCGCGGTCAGTTGAAGAATCCGCGAGTTTCTCTGTGAGTTTCCCATTACGTCGTTGCGCACTCGGTGCTTGCTTGGAGGTTTAGGGGTTTTTTTCGCTGTAAAAAGAAGTTTTCTTCCCACGCACAGCGGACGCTAATGTTTTTGTCACTTTTTATGGAATCAAACTCAAAGTAAGGTCAGTACTTCCACGCTTTCAACGCTGCACGCTCATACTCTCTCCCGCACTCGATATGTGATCCATTGTTGATCTGCACACAGCTGTTGTCACGAACGGCGCACTCGCTTACGTCACTGTCGTGAGACATTCTCGCAAAAAATCACGGTTTTAGTAACACAGTGACGCAGCGTTCCTACAGGAAAGTAACGCGTTACAAGTAACGCGTTACTGTCCATCTCTGCTTAGCACACAGCCCTGAGGGGAGCCAGTGCTGAGGACTCTGGAAGATGAGGAGACGTTGTGGATCCTCACAGACTGTGGTCTGTTGGTCAGGAAGTCCAGGACCCAGTTACAAAGAGAGGAGCTCAGTCCCTGGGTCAGTCATTTGTCAACAAGTGTCTGCGGGATAATTGTATTGAAAGCGGATGAGAAGTCCACGAAGAGCAAACGGACATAGGAATTCTTCTGCTCCAGGTGGGTGAGGGTGGTGTGAACCACAGAAGAGATGGCATCTTCTGTGACACTGATGGTGGCTTTGATGTGGGTCATAATCAGCCTCTCAAAGCATTTCGTGACGATCGGCGTGACGATTAAATGTTTACTTGAAAATTGCTAGTTGGAACCCTGCGGCTATGTAATAATCCACATTCTTCAAAGTGCCCTATAGGCGCCCCCCATATAATTTCAGACTCTTCTAATACATCCATCCATTCACATTCCTGTTTTCTTGCTAGCAGTTTTCTACTTTGCCTGATCCATTGCCACATTTCTCAGTGCATTACCACCACAAACTACCACTCAGTTCAATGTTTGATTAGCTAATGCTTTTTCACGGATATGCACAAACTGGAAACTTTTGAACATTATCATCAAAATGAACTTCAAAAAGAAGAATTAGTTGATTTAGTGATGCTAAAAGGTGTTTTATTTTAATATATATATTTGTAACTGATATTAAACCATGCATTTATATTTGCAAGTTTGTCTAGAGTTCCACTGAAGTGGAAAAAAGTAAGGCAGGAATGTCTTGTGGAGTGTAATCTTTATTTCGGAGTGTTTTGATCTGGGAACGGTTGGCTAATATTTGAGGAATTACATTAAAAAAATCCAGATTTGAATTTCACAACAGCATAGATGGTAGTATAAGTTTAGCTTCCAGGGTAAAAAGTTTGTTAAAGCTGTAACTAAGCACTTTTTATCAAATTAGTAAATTAAGATAGAGTTTCATAATATCTTCTTATAAAAGTGTCCGGAGGTGTTTTATGAAGGCTTTAAAGTTACAAAACTCAAAAGTGGTAAAAAAAAACCCACTTTGTCCCTTTACCTGAATCCAAGATGATAACAGGGATTTCCTTAAAAATATTCAGGTATGTATATTTATTCAGGAATATTTTTATATGTCCTCTAAAAGTAACAAAGAAAAACAGCTACAGGTCTTAACAGAGTGGGAGGAACTGTGAAATCTTTGGCATTAATACTTGAAAAACGACAACGTTTTAATGGGTTTAATTTTTTAGTTTGCTGTGGTTATTGTTACAGGGCTCATCAACTATATGTTTCTGCTTTGGATTGTTTAAATAAAAAAATCTGCACACAGTGGCTTTAACATTATGCTTAAATGCAGAATGCTGACACTTGTTTTACATCTCTGTGTGACATCGCCCCGCAGTGATAGAGATCTTAACATTCTGTGCCGTGTTTAACTTGCATAAAAGTGTTCTACCACACATTACTGTCTACAAAGGAAAAAAAATGTAGCCACTGACAAATGAAACAAGACAACCTGTGTAACTGTACTGTACACTCTGTGTCATACAGAACAGCCAGAACTGAGTAATTTAGACATAATTAAATTTGAAAGGCAAATAAGGCACTCGCAACCTTAAGACATAAGACTTGAGCTAAAAAGCTGTTTTTAGATGCCCTGAAGACATTTCACGACATTTACATCTTTCAGAAACGAGCTGACGCCTGGGGGAACCTCACAAAACGCTACCTCAGCATGACAGCCGTGGCAGTCGGTCTGCAAGCTCCCAGATCACAGCCTCCTCTTACCGTGTTTATACAACACAAAGCACTGAGCTATCATCATTTTTTGGAGAGGCAGCTTTATCTCTGGAGAGTCATTGAAAACTGCAGCACTCTGCTACCAATCAAGCTGTACGGTCAAGGAGGCTGAAGGGGGGGAGTACTTGTGAGGAGAGGGTCTTTAATTTTATTAGTGGAGAGGAGGGCACGTCTCTGTAGGGAAATGAGGAGGATGACAGCTGTGGCACAGCGCTGGCTGGACACTTGGAGAGGTCATGGTGAGGTGATTTCATGCAGCTCGGGTGTGATCAAAGTATTATTTCACATGCGGCACCTCAGAGACTTTCTCCTGCTGACACCTCGCACCTTCCCTTGCACCTTGCTTTAGTATGCTACATTGTAGGATGGATCCGGAAGCCGGTGGGCACAAGGATAGATCTGTGACAATGCTTTAAAGGGCAGACGCATCCCAGAGGAGCAACAGCAAGCCTTAGACAAGAGACGGACGGGAACTGGAACACAGGAAAGTGGCTCATTTTTCTAAGTTTCACAGTACTACTTAAAAAAAAAAAACCCAAAACAATCTGCATCACCAACACGCACAGTGGATGGCGACCCTCCCCTACCCCCCCACAATGTCCAAGATTTGACTAAAGACTTGAGCTGAGCATTTTCTCGTCAGTGCTGTGCAAATTTGAAAGTGAACAACAAGGGACTGCGTGGTCGCACGGTAGCAACTTGTTAATTACCTCATATACCTGCACTAAAGTGTACCCTGCTTTAGCGGCCTTCCAATAATACTAATTGGGACTCATCAGAAAAGTGTTTAGTGACTGCATTGATTAAGCAAACTAAAACCTTTTTTTCTGTAGACTTTTATACAGCTTATCTTTTTCTGGCTTTTAGAAGGAATGCAGGTTGAATTGGGCATTACTTTCAGAGCCATCCGTAGTCCATAAACTGTCTTATCCGACTAACAATGCATATAACACAGGAAGGGATTGGGGTGGGCAACAAAAGTATACTTTTGTAATTATTGTTATTCTTTTTCTGTTGTGGATATAATCCAGTGGCAAAAATGGCTAAAGAAAGTCAAGTCTGTCCCGTATTCAAGTCAAGTCTGTCCCGTATTCAGCAAGTGAAAATAACATAAACAATAAAAGGTGAATCAAATGGACCATTATGGCAAGGCTGGGATGGTCAATTTGGTAAAGTAAATCCGTTGGGCATCTTTCTTCGCCTTTAGACAACAATTCTGATGGCAAAAGAGCCAAAGGGGACAGGCAAAAAAAAAAAGGCTAAAAAAAAAAACAGATATCAGGGGTGCACAAAGCAGCATTTCGTTTATCTGTTGTGTAACATCAGTTTTGTTGCTCTTTTGTCTGGGATCACGTTTCCTAAATGTGAAATGTGAGTTTGTGCTCATTTAAATGGTTTAAAGAAGCTAAAGGATTTTTAAAAAGATGAGGTATTTATTAAATTGGGAATTTCTGTTTTTTCCTGGCAAAAGTGAGAACGAATGAACAACAAAAAATATTGGTACTGACCACGTTTTTAGCATTTTTATCAACCCAGAATTTCACAAATCTTCCATAGTTATTGTGAACCATGAATGCCTGAACAGAAAATATTTGACCTCAGTAAATCGCATGACACGGTGGGGTTAGGTTTCACAGTGGGTTCACCCGAAACCTTGGCTGATTGTGACCCACACCCGTTTTTCACACCTAATGATAGAGGATCATTAGGGCGTCCATGACCCTCTTGGGGACTCTCCCATAGGTTTTAAAATCTGGGACTCTCCACCAATTGCTGTTAGAACTGAAGAAGCTTCTTGGTTGAGAGGTGAAACGTCTTCAGGTAAACCTAAAGAAGTCCAGACGCTTTTCTTTCTGAGCTCCATAGACTACGATGACCTGGAAGACTGAGAACATTCACAGACAACAGAAAATAAGAGTAATCTGCTGTTTATTGTTGAGTTACTTCAGCCTAGAACAGAGAGGTGGTCTGATCGACTAATGCAGAGACCGTTGTTGCCTTTCCTAGAGCCGCGCTGATAGCACAACTAAAACTGCTGGGAGGAAAAGTATTTTTAAAGGTCGTACATTTCCAGCTAAAGGGCGCTAACACAGCTCTGGACCATCTGCTGTCACTGGGCCATAATTGAGCATTTATGGCAACTGATGCCCAGAGTTTCTGTTCTGTGTTTGAATCAGGCATTAGTCCCACCCCACCGGAGAGAGGATTTGGCAGGTGTCTCGTTATTTAACCTCATTATTCAGTGGTTTTACCATTTTAGTGGAATTTCTTTCCTGTACTTTTTCTGTAACACGGGAGAACCACAAGCTGACAACTCAAGCTTAGCAACTCATGCATTCGCAAAGGCCCCGAATGATATGCATGTCAGCAGCCACTTGGTCTCACCTACAGTCTTTACAGTGTCTTTAACTGCATGGAGTGACTCAATGTGTTTGATCATTCAGCCTTCGTCATTGCTATCGCTTTGATGTCTGCGTGTTGTGTCAGAGGCCTCAGGCAGACAGTTAGTAAAACAGGAAAACTTGTGTTTTCTTTTTTTTTATTCTTAGTAGAGATTGGCTGCCTTAGCTGTCTGCTTCTGAAACGCCTGTGGTGGCGTCACAGATGCTGGGTACCTAATGCTTTTTTCAAGGTAGGCAGCTTGTCAACATAAGTGACAGGTGCTGGTGTGGGAATTACACCTTCTGAGGGAAAGGAGGGTGGGATTTACAGTACTCTGTGTCTCAGGACCAAAACTCACATGTTGTAAATTTAATGCTCCATAAATAAGACAAAGTCTTTCACAGAGTCCAGATGCTCAGAATGCAACATTCAAAACATGTTGAATTTTAAAGAATACAGTGCCTGACTTGACTGGAGCAGTGTTTCCCTTGGAGGAGGGTTCTTGTAGTTTCCAAAAAAGAGGCAAGCTCGAAAGAAGACTTCGTTGGAAAGTCAAATCTTTGCCGTAGGCCATTTTGTCCCTCTTTGTGACTCTGCGGCAGGGGGTCAGCAGTGGAGATAGCTTTGCAATCAGTCAGCACGCTGAGCAATCACCAGTGTATCTATAACGAAGGTTTTCATTTGAAATTATGTGAGCCTCATTTCATACAAAATGGTGGGGGAAAAAAGGTTGTTCCACTTTCCTTCTGCCCGTCTTATTTTCATTGTTGTGTTGTCTGTGAAAATCACTCAGCCGGTATAATCAGCGCATTCAGCGTGGGACATTTTTCATCAGCATTTTGCTTTTCAGCCTTGTGCCAAGAATGAATGAAAAACATGATTACACGGGGAGCATCAAGGAAGCACTTTTTGCTTTAGGAGTCCCAGTCATGATCAGTTAGAGTGTGCAATATGCAGGAACTAGGTTAACGGTAGAAAGGCAACCTCTCTCCACATCAGACCGCTGCGTATTATCTGTACAGCCCCTTGTAATGTCCTACTAGATTTCCTCAAATTTATCACAGCGGACTGGAAGACTAATGGCGATGGAAGAAAACAAAGTCCACAAGGGACGTGTACTACATCATTCAGATTTAACACTGCCATCTGTTTCGTAGTGCCCAGGAACAGCAACATCAGTGCTTAAGATGAAGCATTTACAGAGATGACAGATGTGAAGAGGAGAGGAAGGGTCTTTACCAGTGGAAATGCAGGCCTAGATTCAGATGCCTGATCAATGAGACACAAAGAGACACACTTATCTAATAGGTGTTGTTTTTGCCTCTCAGGGTTCATGCTTGTGCTTCAGACAGATGGGCTCTTTCTTTCCTGCTTTTCAGGGCAGTGAAGTTTGGGGACACACAAAGCAGCATACGCCTTCTGCTAATGAATGTCAAATCAAAAGCTGTCCTATTAAGAAAGTCAAAGCGCTTTTACACCTACGACAGGGTGATATCTCGACTGAGATCCACCCCAGGTACTTCATCTCATGCTTGTGTTAATGCCTCCAGCTGTGTGCGTCTGATGCGTCAGCGATGGTTCAGTTCAGTTCATTTTTATTTCAAACATTTCAAACATGTGCCTTCACAATCATTACAAAATATCATTCCATTATTTGTTTGAAAAGGAGTAGGCTGAAGTATTTACTTATTTGTCCCTACCCCCTCAAGTTTTACCTCTCATTCATTTAATTTTTTTTTGTCTTAAATTAAACAAACAACATATGAAACATATAAACATATGAAGTAAAACAAAACATAACATACATAAATCAAAAACAAGAAATTAGCAAGCCCCACCACAGTATAGTTTCTTTCATATGAAAAATACAGAATGTGTATATTTGCAGATACACAAGTTATGGAAAAACAACAAAACAAAACAAAACAAAAAAACAACCAAAAAAGAACCGCAACACCATTACCAGCAACATTACCATCCTGGGTTAACCCCGTTTTCTTCATTCTTATACTTATTTAAAATTAGGTTTTTATATTTTACTTTAAACTGTTTTATGTTTTGACTGTCTTTTATTTCTTCTGTTAGACTGTTCCATAATTTAACTCCTGCAATTGAGATTGACATAGTTCTTAAAGTTGTTCTAGCACTTTGTATTTTTAAATTCCATTTCCCTCTTAAGTTATACCCACCTTCTCTTTCTATGAACAATTTACAGATTTCTTTGGGAAGCAATTTATTTCTGACTTTATACATTATTTGCGCTGATTTAAGCTTCACCAAGTCTTGGAATTTAATAGCTTGCATTTTGACAAAGAGTGCATTTGTATGGTCCCTGTACCCTACATTATGGTGAATTTATACTGTGTAGATATATCAGTGTATAAAGTACATTGAACTAAATCGTATTATGTGAAAGATACATATATCAATACAATAGAATAAAAAGGAGCCTGTATCATCTATAACTTTGTTTAGTATTTGCTGCATTTTGGGGTGAACTGCATTTAACAGGCAAGTGCATACAGGTGGTGAAGGAGTCGATAGCAGTTAGGGCTCTGCCATATCATATCATCTGCAGTAATACCAGTACAAATTTTTGCAGTATGTAAATGTGCCTAAAAAGGAGCAACTTTAACAGCCTCCAATAGAGTAAAGTAGAAAATATGCAAGAAAACTAAAGATAGAAACAACAAGCCCGTTTCAGCACTTGAGGCAAACATAGGTAAAAAAAACAAACGAGCATCATAAGCTCCAGTCGCTAACTGTACTCCATATGATGGATTCAAAGGTGGATAATAATTTCTGATTCGGTTACATTGTGGAAAAGAAGAGCTTAAAGCAGCTGGTGAAAAACCTTAACACACAACATCCTTGGTAGAAAATATCTTTCACTTTTTTCATATGACACCATTGTGCATGCTCCTGATGAGTTTTAAATTTAAGTTTGTTATAGTTGTTTTAATAGAGTCACACTCTATTGAATACTACTGACTGCAGAAAAACGGGATAGAGAACGCCACTCATTTACCTACACTTATACATTCCAGACATCAATAAATGTTCAGTATTTTCTTTTCTGTTATCACACATTTTTATGAGATATTGCAATATAATTTTGAGGATATATCACCAAACCTTAGTTACAGGACAAAAGCATATAAAGCAAACAAATGTTTATGGACAAAGCAGAGAAGAGTGGGCCAGAGCGTGTGACTGGACATGTGGAGAACTGGCTGTGCAGAGCAGCAGGGTAACCATAGCTGACCTCAGCAGAGAGTCCAGAGTGTCGAGGACTCATCTAAGTAAATAAAGAGAGAAATGTGGAGAAGAGCAGCTAAATCAGATGGGTTTCAGGCCTGAGGAGCAGAGCTGGAGGGCTGAATACTGAGGCGGAGCAGTGGTGATGATGGATGGAGTGAGGCTGCAGGTCCGGTGGCAGAGGTGGACAAGAGATGAACTTTAACTGCTCTATTTTTACAACATTTAATTTATTAAAACGTGCTTCTCAGTTTGTTGTAATTTTGAAATGTTGACAATAAGCAGTTTAGTCTGTTTCAGATATGGGAGCTCTGTTTTTATTTTTCATTCTAGCAATTCTGTTATTCAAAATTTATTTTCAACCATAATTTTCTTCCTCTATAATTATTAAATTATTTCGATATGTTAGGTTTTGTGTTATGTGTTTTACAATTTGCAGTGAAATCATCGAAATCATCTGTAAAAAATACTAAAAACACTCATAATTTTAAATACTAATGCCAGATATTTTCTTTGCATAGGGTAGCCAGTAAGAACAAAGATGACTTAAAGAATAGAGTGCTTAAATTGCTTGTTTTAGATAGGTGGATGAACTGAGTGGCAAAAAGGCCCAATGAGGGCTTTTTAGTTTAATGATTCAAACCAAGATTCTCTGATAGAATACAATTTTTTTTTTTGACAACTTTATTTATAATTTTTCCAATATGACAAAAGTACTGAAAAATATCATTCGAATTGCGATTACAAACACTGCCATTGTGAAACTGGTTACGCCACGCAGTGGCAAACCAGTTGGATGCAGGAAAATGTGTAATCTATGGGCACATACAAAAAAAAAAAGTACTATCACGTGAACAAGGCAAAAAAAACAACAGCAAACAAACAAACAAACAAAAAATAACCCAAAAAATAACCCAAAAAACAAAACCCACCAAAAAAAAACAAAACAAACAAAAATAGAATAAAATAAATACATAAATAAAAGGCGGGGCTGCATTGTGCGCAGTTCTTTTTTGCTTGCTACAGATAGTAGGTGGCTTTAAAGAAAGAAAGAGAAAAAAAACCCAAACACAGATAAAAGCAGTATTACATCATACTTCAGTAAATGACAACTTCTCCACATATTCAACAAAGGATTACCAGGTTTTGTAGTATTTACTTTGAGACCCTCTCAAATTGTATCTCAAATGCTCTATCTGCAAGCACCTCATCACCTCTCTCACCCACTGAACAAACACTGGCGGACCTGAATCCTTCCATTTAAGAAGAATTAGCCTACGTGCCAGGAGAGATGAGAAAGCCACTGCATTCATTTGATAAGAAGTTATCCCGTGTTGGTTTCGGAGTACACCAAAGACTGCTGTCATCGGATTAGGATCCGAGAATTGTTTTCCCACACACATATGAAAGAGCTTTAAAAACTAATTCCCAGAACCGGTTCAAATCAGAGCAG
The DNA here is from genome assembly GCF_057382185.1 of Mchenga conophoros. Taxonomy (NCBI): domain Eukaryota; kingdom Metazoa; phylum Chordata; class Actinopteri; order Cichliformes; family Cichlidae; genus Mchenga; species Mchenga conophoros. Next base: position 30,156,351 of record NC_140546.1, on the reverse strand, counting down.
GTCCAGAACATATGGCTAATATTGGCGGGTGATTGCTTGCACCTTGAACATCTATCATCAGAGGTATTGTATATTTTGACTAGTTTAGCTTTGGTTAGGTACGCCCGGTGAAGAATTTTAAACTGTATTAAACAATGCCGTATACAGATTGAGGATTCATGGATCTTGCTAACACTAAGATCCCATAGGTCGTCTGGGATCTGGAGGTTTAAGTCCAGCTCCCAGGCATTTCTGGCTTTGGACACAGAGTCTGCCTTTATATGCTGCAATGTGCTATATATTTGAGAGATGTGGCCTCTAGCCATAGAATAAAATTGCAGACAATCCTCAAGTGGACAGTCATTAGGTAGACTTGGATAAGAAGTGAAGTGTTTAACTGCAAAGCTACGCGCTTGTAAGTATCTAAAGAAGTGGTTCTTCGGGATTCCAAAATCTTTAGATAATGTTTCAAAGGATAAAAATGACCCTTTAACAAACAGATCAGAGAAGCAGATAATTCCTCTGCTCTACCAAACCTTGAACCCTGCATCGCTCTGAGCGATTTGACGCAATAGGGGAGCAGACAAGTGACCGCCTCAGCCCGAAATGTCGTCGACACTGAAACCAGACATTGAGAGAGTTCTTAACCACAGGATTTTTAAAATTAACATTGCGACTGACTGGTAGACCTGAACACATTATTGCAACAGGGGATATGGTGAGATTACCGTCTAGCTCCATAGTGGACCAAGGCGGCCCTCTGCCCTCCCTGAAAAAGGTTTTAGGAAGAAAAAGGGGTATCATCTGGAAGAGGTACATGAATCGAGGCAAGACTACCATTTTAATTGTGTTGACCCGCCCAGCAAGAGAGATGGGTAATACTGACCAGCGTGCCAAATCCAATTTTGTTTTCTCTAATAAAGGGGTAACATTTTGTTTTACTGATAAGTGTCTGTGATTTGAATACCCAAAGAGGTGAATGAGGAGTGTTCCAGTCTAAACTGAAAGGCTGAGTAGTCAGCCTCCTTCGCCAGACTGTTAATAGGGAACAGTGTGCTTTTAGTCACAATTTTTTAAACATGGGCTTAGAAATGAGTGTAATTGGTCCAGTTTAATGAAAAATGTTTTATGCACTGCAGGGCATCAAAGGAGTGTTTGGCTTCATAAAGGAGAATTGTTTTTATTTTTTTTATCTTTGACCTTCATGATGCATTTTAGGACTCTGGCCAATATAACTGAGGAGAGACAGTAACTAAGGAGAGAAGTTGTGTAGCAATATCGACAAAATGTCACCTCAGAAATTAGAGGCGCCTAACAGCTCCTGTTGTACTGCTCTCCTTTGTGCACAGAGCAGCTCTGCACTGGCAGCTTCCAGCGAAGCAGGTCCTTCTATAGGTGCTTTTGACTATTAGCTACAAAGAGACTTAAAGAGTTAAATGGAAAAGGGTGTGTGTATGTGTGTGTGTGTATATATATATATATATACATATATATATATATATATATATATATATCTATCTATCTCTTAGGTCACATAATTTTGTTTAGTTTTAGTTGTGTTATGTAGCATCTTGGTTTTTGTAAAAAAAAATTTATTGCTTAATGTGACCTGGCTATACATGAAGGCGCAAAATAACCCAATATTTTACATCCTAAACAATAAGTCTGCAAGCACCAGGGAATTGTGACAAATTGATTTTCTCTAAGTCATAAAATGATGTATATTTTGATAGCAGCCTCTCTGGAACACATTTTAGCATAGAGTAAAATCTAATTACTGGGTTGCCTGTCAAATCTTGTCTCAGGATACACAGCATGACAAGCCAAAAAAAAAAAATGCATTCTCCGCATCTTCTCCCTCTTGGTAGATATTCCCGTGACCTGACATCCATGGCGGATGTGCGGTGGCGCCTCAGCCACGAGGGCTAGCTGCAAACCCTGGCGGCTGGCCTCGCTTCTCAGAGGAAGACAACATTGGTGCTGGGGAACTGCCTTGTTTGCCTCTGCTGGCTTAGCATTGTTTATTGCTGAATAATGAAGTGTTTAAAATTTATGCTAAGCCTTACTTAAGGCACAACTCTCTTTAGGGAGCTGTCTCATGTCTCGTTGAGTCACTTCAGTGCTCTTAAAATGATGCTTCTGCATCCTCATGCAGGACAGTCATTTTGTTGATCTGATTTCATTTAAAGGGCCAATCATATTGGATATTTTACCACTGTTACTAGTTGACTGGGCATTGTTGCAACACTCCTTTGCTAGGAGGCACTATAAATTCTAGTAGGTTAACTAATCCAGCACATGGCTGCCCTCATCTCCCTCTGTGACAGAAAATTGTATAGATGTAGGAATCCACTACTAAACGACGGATAAAAAAATGTAGTCATCTTATGTTAGGATGCAATGGAAAAGTAAAAAATGAATTTTGGATAATGTGTCATCGTTATACTAAAATAAAAAAGTATAAAAAACAAATCACTCATAACCAGTCATAGGCTACATTTTTAGATAGGCCACACAGTTATTAGTTACGTACATAGACCAGTCTGCAGCTCTTCACCTCATCAGTTGAAACCCATCTGATTCTGCTGCCCTACTCCAGATTTCACCCTTCACTTATTCAGATCAATGTTACCTTAAAGTACCTTGAGGTGACTGTTGTTGTGATTTGACAGTATATAAATAAAGTTGGATTAAATTGAATTGATTAATTTTCCAAACCAGATAATCTCATTTTGCAGTGAAAAAAAAAAGACTAAAGTTGTTTGTTTTTTTTACTTTGATTTGATTGCTTTTAAGTGTCAATGCTTACATTATTATTTTTTAAAATCCAAAACACTGTAAAGTTCACTCTCATGTATAAACCCATTGTAGGAAAAGTTGCGAAATAAGGGACTGTGGGGTTAATTTGAACAGTTTTATAATTTTTAAATGCTAAACGTGTTAAAATGACCCCTTAAATGATGTGCTGAAGGTGGTCTGTTAAGGACCTGGTCACCCTGGGTGACATCACTGTGGCTTTTGCATACAGTCCAAGTGTGCAGTTTCATGTTAACTGTATAACTTGCTAGCATCATTAAAATGACAACATTTAGCAAAGATTTAGCATCCAGCAGCGCATTAACTTAATCCCTCTCTAAAGTGCATGGAGATAAAGTTTCATTTTCTACAAACTGGAATCCATGAAAGATGCTTTATATAATCACAAAAATCATTTAGTTTGAATTTCTTGTACATGGCTTTATGTTATTTTAGGAAAGAACAACTTATTAATTAGAGCAACACAAAGGGTTGTGTCTTCATTTTATTCAAAGATTCATTGTGTCACGGTCCTGAGTCTGTGGGCTCTGTGTTTTTCTGTTTGTATTAGTTATCTTTGTTTTCATGATGTGTTTTGATTCTCTTGGGTTTGATTTCTGTCACTGTATCCCCTAGTTTAGTCCTCGTCTGTTCAGTTTCCTGTTTTACTTTGAAAGTCTGTGTACTATGTCAATGTGTTGAGTTTTGCCTCCCCTTGTCTTGTCATGTCTGATGAGTCCCAGCTGTGCTCTCCTCCTGTTTCACATTCCCTAATCACCTCAGTATGTATTTAAGCCCTGTGTTTTTCCCTGCCAGTTGTTGCGTCCTCCACGTTTGTTGTGTGTGTATCCATGGTCGTCTACCTTCAGCATCTCCTGTCTAGTTAGTTTAAGTTGTTGTTTATGTATCGTCCGAAGGTGACTCTCCAGCAAATAAAGCCGTCGTTTAAGTTAATGTTTTGTCTCCGAGTCCTGCACGTGGGTCCAGCCACCGACAGCCACACAACTCATCGTGACACATTGAGTTAATATTTAACTTTATGCTTTTGTTAAGTAGATACAGCACAGTGAAAGTAGACTAAATTTCAGGAACCCGACATTCTTAAATTCTGCCAACTTTGGTGTAATTTGATATTGGATCGGACTGATTCAACCTCCTGGACTGTGGCTTTTTTAGTTAATGCCACAAAGCTTCCCCAGTACAGTAACAAGAGTAAAATGAGAATTTGTTACTTCCACTCTGGTGTGTCATTACTGTCACCTCTTTGCCCTCACCAGTCAGACAGTGTTGATGTGGTGTATTGGTGCTTTGGCTGGTGCTTTCAGCTCTCTAATCTGGAGAGCAGAGAGGTGCTGCTGTCGCTGACAGACTGAGTGACAGGCAGGCGGAGAGGACCCAGCTGTGATGGCTGGTGTCGGCTCAGTGGCAGCCTTATGATGAATTGCCTCTCTTGAATGATAGCGCTGTTACTGAATGATACTGACGCAGGATTGTTCTGTCAGCATCTCACTGGCAGCCGCAAATAAATAAATAAATAAATAAACAAGAAATAAACCGCCATGCAACTTGCCTCCCCATCTTTTTATTTTTCATTAAAGTTGCCACCTCTCATAGATCTCCATATGCAGTGATATGAAACTGGAAGCTTGTGGAGAAAATTGCTTTGCAGAACTGCAAATGTGGTCCAACTTTTGAGTGATTGAAAGCTGCCTCTTGTTTGCTCTTTGTTTTTGTTTTATACTTTCATTTCCAACCGAGTACACGTATGTAAAGAAAACAAAAACCTTTACTCTCGCTGCTTGAATTAGACATGATTGCCTTCCGATGAACGTGACTTTGATGTCCTACACTTGCGGGAAAAATAAGCTGCTCTCTCTTTCTGTGCTGATAATTGTATTGTTTTCCTCATACTGACGTTCACCTTTGTTTTCTGTGTTTTTACAGCTCAGATGACTACTACGAATACGGACACAGTGGGGAATCATATGATTCATACGGTGAGTTACAGACCTCTTTTTTGTATTTTTACTCTCTTCATAATATTTTTTGTTTCATTTGTCAGAACAATGTCAATTTTCTTTAGCTGACTCTGTCCTGCTGGCTTCAGCTCAGTTGCCACACTACCCCGAAAATCCTGTGCCCTAAAGATGAGAAAAGTTTGAATTGTAAAGTGTATTGAATTCTAATAAATCAGACCTTCCAGACTTCATTTAGAGAATTAGGCAATGACAAAGGACCAAACAGCACTAAATGTAATTTTTAATTTTATGTTCTTGTCTTACAGGAAATATTACACAAATTTTAAATTTTTAGCCTCTAGAACTAACCACAAATGCTCCAAGAGTGATTCCTGTACTTCTGAAGAGAAAATGTGTGTGTGTGTGTGTGTGTGTGTATATATGTATATGTATGTGTGTGTGTGTGTGTGTGTGTGTGTGTGTGTGTGTGTGTGTGTGTGTATATATATATATCCTCCCCCACCCTCATTCAGATCTGGCGATTGGAACAATCTTGGTTTTCATGTGAAGCATGACCCTGGTGTTAAGCATCAGGGTCAAAAGTAAAACAGTATGTCAGATGTGCCACGCAATGCTCAATTGGTGGGAACTAGTGCGTTAGCACAGTTAGCTCGTTAACGCCGTCCAGCTCCACGCTCGAGGCAATACGCGGTAACTCATTAACGGAGATTTGCCGCGTTATGGCCTTAGTGTCATTTTAACGAGATTAACGCTGACAGCACTAGTGGGAACACAACGAATATGACTGCACATTTACTCCAACATCATCCTAGTGCAGGGGTCAGCAACCTTTCAACCCAAAGAGCCATTTGGACCCGGTTCCCACGCAAACAAAAACACTGGGAGCTGCAAATACTTTTTGACATCTAAAATGAAGATAACACTGTATATATTGTTTTTTACCTTTATGCTTTTGTGTGGTGTTTACCTTAATGCAACTAAGGTGTTGCTTATGAAATCCTTGAAGTGCTAATGAGAAAATTACATTTTATTTATGTAACTGACACATTTTGAACTCTTAAAGAAATATAACAAAAAGAAAGACACCCAGCTGAACTAAAATGATCCATGTAGCAAACAAAAACATTTATATCGTCTTTGGGCTTTTGGAGCCTTGACCTGACTTTTAAAAAATAATTGGAAAAAAGCTCTATGCTGCTAAAAGATGAAAAATAGATATTTGCAAAATTCTGCCTAAATATGTATTTTACCTGGTTAATGTGTGTGGCGGGGCATGGTCTGCAGCGCCGCTTCTGGGGAGGCGGACTCACCTGAGCAGCACCCGCAATCACGCCTCGCCGCCTTAACGTCTGTGCTCTCTATGCTGTTGTGTTGGTGTGAGCTCTGAGCTGAAAAGCTACAGCCGGCTGTATGCATACAGCAACTGTGTGTGAAAAGTGGTCAATAAAGAGATGCTGAAAAGCATGTTCATGGAAACAGCGTCGGGTCTGCCGTGATATGTTTACAATAAGACTTCTGGTCCCAAACCTCTGCGCACAGCGTCTGCAAATCGGGGCTGTACGAAGTCACTTTCATCTTTACGCAGGACTGTAAGCTGTCATCTGTGAGGCGTGAGCGGTGTTTGTTTTAACATAGTTCGGTGGAGCTGCTGACATTATGTGGATCTGGTGCCAGCTGAACTACCTCCAGATCAACGCCAGTAAAACCAAGGAGCTGGTGGTAGACTTCCGCAGGCACAAGCATTCTCCACTGCAACCACTGAACATCCAGGGTATGGACATTGAGGCTGTGGACAGCTACAGGTACCTTGGTGTTCATCTGAACAATAGACTGGACTGGACTCATAACTCAGACGCCCTCTACAGGAAAGGGCAGAGCAGGCTGTACCTGCTGCGGAGACTCAGGTCGTTTGGGGTGGAGGGCCCACTCCTGAAGACCTTCTATGACTCTGTGGTGGCTTCTGCTATCTTTTACGGTGTGGTCTGCTGGGGCGGCAGCATCTCTGCTGGGGACAGGAAGAGACTGAACAGGGTGATCCGAAGGGCCAGCTCTGTTCTAGGATGCCCTCTGGACCCAGTGGAGGTGGTGAGTGACAGGAGAACGGCGGCTAAGCTGTCATCCCTGTTGGACAACGTCTCCCACCCCATGCAGCAGACTGTGACAGCACTGAGCAGCTCCTTCAGTGGGAGACTGCGGCACCCACGGTGTGGGACGGAGAGATTTCGCAGGTCTTTCCTCCCCACTGCTGTCAGACTCCACAACAAAGACTTTAACTGAACAAACACACACATCCACACATGTGCAATAACACTAAGTGCAATAATCTTTTCTGGCATCGTTGTATTTTTACTCAGTTGTATATAGCATTCGTATTCTATTTTTATCTTATTGTATATTTTTATTCTATTTTATTCTACTGTATATAGTATATTATTTTATTCTATTCTGTACAGCTGTGTACTGTATTTATTCTTATTGTATTCTAATTTTTGCGTCATAACTTTTGCACTGTCCACTTCCTGCTGTGACAAAACAAATTTCCCACGTGTGGGACTAATAAAGGTTATCTTATCTTATCTTATCTTATCTGAAGACCCATAATTGGCCTACCTGGGGTTGAAAGTTTCGGCGGGTACACCGGCTTCCGCGAGTGTGACGCTTATTTTGAGCGATGAAAAAATAATAGAATATAATTGTATTTTTATATTTCAATATCACAATAATCTTCCAATTTAGAACTACAAGTTAAAAAAGAACTAACATAAATAAATTACACTTCAGCTAATTACTTTAAAAAAATTTAATTTTCCCAAACCACGCTGAGCCGCACTATAAGGACTAAAGAGCCGCATGCTCTTTAGCATATGCGGCTCTGCAAACACACACACACATATATGCAAATTAAAGTCATAATAAAACACTAGCTAGCACCATATGTTAAGAAGCATCAATTAATATGTAACAGTGCATTAATAAATATTCATAACATTTTGAAACCTAGAAAAAGTATTATTTATGCAGGTAACATTATCAGTGAGTTCAAAAATCTGTTTTGGTTTTTTTTAGATTAAGAAAAGAGGACAAAAGACTTTGTAACAATAGCAAATACAGCAAAGACAAAACAGGTATTGATACAATTATTAAACATTTTTAACATTAGATTGTAGTTTAAAAATGTTGTACCTATAAGAATCAGAAAGTCTTCAGTTAAAATAGTTCATAATAGCATTACAGAGTCCCAGTTATTGGGAGATCCTTAACAACAAGCATTATAAAGACTCACTTTTTACTAAATTCATTGTTTTCTACAAATCTGCTCCAGTGAAAAGGATCTTCTATCACTCTCACTCAAACACATTTGAGCGTATATGGCTATATGAATCATATGTCACTAAGGTTATTATAGCTACCTAAAACTGCTTAAAGCTAAAACTAGGTGGTAAAATATTTTTTCATTAACTGCAGCCAAGAAAGAGAATATTGTGGAAAACAGAAAAGATTTTGTGAACTTGCAAAACTATTCAGCCGTCCTCTTCCGCTTGTCCTTATCAGAGTCATCTACCAGAGGGCAAGAGGCGGGACACACCTCGGTGAGGTTCCCAATCTGAGGCAAACAAAACTAATGAGAAAACTAAAAAAAACTGTACCTGTCCGCACCACCTTTAACTACACCTATAAAACACCAGCTACTGATAGCAGGGTTACTGTGCAACTGTGTTTGGTTTCTGTTTGTACTTCATACAGTGCCAGGCGAGTTGTTAGCTTAGGAGATAACACTGGATTTGGAGTACTTAAATGTTCAACAACAGTAACTTTAACTGCAGTGCAAAGAAGGGAGCTGACCTGGGAACGGATTGTGTTTATACACACATGTTTTACAGCTCTGAAAAGAGGGAAATGACAGATGCTGCACTGGCAGATTACTTGCTACTGTGCTGGCATTATGAAGAAAGCAGATTAAATGAAAGCCTGTTACATATTAAATTGTGTTTCATGGAAGAAATGTCTTTGAGAAAGTCAACATGGCTTGTTTAGATTGTGTTGTGTGCTGGCATAAAGTAGAGATGCAAACAAATGCAAGAAAATCAAAAATAACACAATACTTTAGGCATTGGGGAATAAATATATTCATTTAAACATTCTGGATAAAAAAAACGTGGCTTATGGAAAAGGGATTTGGGTGGATCCAGCAGCTTCTTAGCAGGCTAAAATTCGTTATACAAAGATTCTTCCATGACCTCGATGGGATCATACAGTATTTATCTTTGATCCCTGCACTTCCATCTGCCCAGTCACTGAAGTTTCACCAACATTTCTAATTAACTTAAGCATGTGTGATGTTTGTGCCACAGTAACATCTGTCTCTGCAGTCACCTCAGCACAACTTGAAAATGTTGCTCTCGGCTTTACAGGCAGTTTATCGCGTCTGGAAAGAGTCGCCAATAACTCCGACCGCAGCAAAGTTCAGACAAATCTCAGATAATGTTCAGCAATCCTGTGTCAGCTTTTGACAAGATATAGTGAGAAATGGGCCAAGGTCACGTCTCCTGCAAAGTACATTTCCGTGATAGCAGGGCTAATACATGCTACTGTACTGTGAAGGTCCATCCTTCTTTGATTATGTATGTGCGGCCTTTGTGTGTACCTGTAAATACACAAGTCTGGTTGTCCTGGGTTTAATGTCAGTCTGTAAATTCCTCACAGTCTGGGTGAAAAGATGAAAACACTGTGTTAATACGAAGGTGTGTCTGCTTTAATTTAGCTTCTCTTGAAAGCTTCTAAAAGAGTATTCACTGTCCACTTTACCAAGGCCAGTCAAACAGGTTTTTTAGTGACTGACTGCAAAGACATGATCAACTTTTTAATTACTGAAATGTATAATTTATATGTATCACCTTATGTTGCATATTTTTGTGTTTTAAAGCAGAATAAGACTTTGCTGGGAGTTTGTGACTTCTTAATTAGGCAAAGCAAATGCATCGTAAACTCATATCTTTTCGTTTTTGGCAATAAGTCAAAGTTTTTAAAACTTTCCCAACTTTTCTGACCACACAAGTGGAAGAACTAAGCACCTCCTGCTCATTAGAGTGTTTCCTAGCATCGTATGAAGCTGAAAACCCGGGGGGGTGCTGCGGCACACTGAAAAGAGGACGACAGTTCAAAGGAAACAGATAAACAGAGTTGATGTGCATCCATGTTCTCAAAACACAAGGTTACCTTGGTGTGTTTCTTCAAAGTGACTGTCAGTGGAGAGGTGACAGGTTTAATTAAGGGGTATTGGCTATGTGCTGCCAACAGTGAGCCTTTACACAGAAGGAAAAAAATCCCTTTGTGAGCCCAGCTCTAGGGAAGTCTCAGTGCTGGCTGAAGATCAGACAAAGGGTGCCATCGATACTGGCACTTTCACATTGACAGTACCAGCGGGTGAACTGGGCTGATTTGGGCTAATGGTAATTGTGACCTTTTTTGCTAGGAGCCACTAAACGGGCTCTTTTCAAGTAGCTATTTGATCCTCTCATTCAATTATCTGTGATGAATACTTCCAGGTGAAAGTCAAGCTTCTTGGTGCGAGTCGCTGTTTGTGCTCGCAGCATGAAAGTGCTTTTTGTTTTCACCAGCAGCATCAATACCAGACACCCAGAGCACGGCTAACTTTGTGCTGTAATAATTGCATGGAAGGGAGCATATTTACAGTATTTGCATAGAGCTTGAAATTGATTTAAGTGCGACGCCTCTGTAATCACTCCACATCTGTTTCTTTCCTTTTCTTCTTAATCAGGTCAGGAAGAGTGGGCAAACAATCGCAGCAAGGCTCCGTCAGCACGAACAACCAAGGGAGTGTACAGAGATCAGCCATACTCAAGATATTGAACTGTTTATACAACCCGCACCTGAGTCCTCATGGCTGTTACAACCCCAAGTAATGGATTTTTTATGGACGCTCCCACCTTTTTAGAATTGAAAACATAAACCGCAAAAAAATAATCCAAACCAAACGGTGATCATAGCGAGACACTGAATGAGACAAAAACGTGGAATCCCCCTGATTCTAAAAAGATACTCCCACTGGATAAAAAGTGTGAAGCAATTTAGGTAATCTATCCTTTCCCCCTAGGAGAAATCGACTGGACAATAAGATTAAGAAAAAAGCTTCATAGTACATTAAGTTTCTCTCTCAGCTATGTGATTGTGAAGAATGACATTGTATCAAGCTATTTAACTTGGTAATGATTAGCGAGCCACTGTAAGGTGTTCGATACAATGTTTCTACACAGCTGCCAGTGCAACTTAATTTATCACCCTCTATTCTTTAGACCTTCAACTGCGTGGTTGATCTCTTAAAAATGTAGTAGCTTAGTTCTAGGAAAGTGCAGTTCTGTAGATATTTTCTCTGAGGGGTAATCGGTGAAATTGTGTCCCTTGTAAATGATTTACAAACTGAAAAAAAGACAAAAAAACATCCTGTATACATATTGTATTGCTGTTTCCTCCTCTTTTTTTGTAAAATAATAGTTATTTAGTGTTAAAGGGCTTATAAAAGCATGGTGTGTAACTGTGGATATTGTCAGCTGTTTTATTCTGAAAAGCCTGTGTAGTTGTGTTCATTGATTATGCCCCCCAAACATCCACTTAAGTACATCTATAAATAGCTGCGCATACTCTATGTACACTGCACAACCAGAGCTGCAAAACAGTCCAGGAGCTTTTTAATGTTTGTGGAATTTTTAAAAAAAATTTTTTTTTAGACAATCTAAGTAAGTCATTTTGGTGTCATTTTTTTTTTTTTTTTGACTTTTTAACAATATACTTCTCTGACTGTGTAGGCATAACAATGAGTTTTAAGATGCTCGGTCACATGCTGGTGAATTGGCAGTCATTTCCATCTAGAGATTTGTTCACTATATTGATTTTAAGCTTATGTAAGCCCTTTAATATTTCCCTCTTTGTTGATGCTAAATAAACATTTTGAAAGAAAATACTTGTGTCAAAGAGAATAATTATGAACTCATTAAAAAGCGTTATAATTTAAACTAAAAAAAAAACAAAAAAACACGCTTGCAATATTTACAACCACACACAAGCCTTTTAATGTAGTAAGCCACAGTGATTATCACCGTAAAGTCAAATATCGGCATAGGCAAGATGAACTTCCCAAAAAATACATACGAATAGTGGATACAGCTGTTTGTGACCTAGCAGATGACCTTGGTGATCGGATAACAACAGTTTCCTATTTGTATTCGAACTCTGTGTGCTGCTTTTCGTAGGAAATATCTCCGACTGAGATTTAGGGGATTTAGCGATAACGGCATCGGCGCTCTTGAAAATCTATCCGCTCTGTTTGCTCACATAATTCGCTGGGAAGCAAGCGCTGATCGCGTCAAGCATCATCAGTAAACACACATTAACTTTCTGGGTGTTTACCCTTACAGAAATGGCTCATAGGACCACGTCAAACTGAAAAAGAAAGAAAGACTCCTTGACCTCCCACAGGGGTCAGGTGTGTGGTTAAGGGGGTGAGGTGGAGGGTGTTGGTGGGGGAGGGGGGGTTCTCTCTCTCTTTCCCTCTCTCTTCTTGTTTTGCTCTTTCTGTTCTCCTCTGGTCATGTGACCCCTTTCCCAGTCATATAAAGTGCCTGCCTCTGCCCCGTCCATTAAAGAGACTCTAAATGACCCCCAGCTGACCTCCGCAGAGAGAGGGATGGCAGTAGCTGTTTAAAAAGACCTCCGTTCCACAAGGTAAACAAACTGACCCAGTTTAACCTCTCCCCTAATGTAGCTGCTCATAAACCCTCTAAACTTCAGTGTAATATGTTTTACTGTCTCTGTTGAGTGCGTAATCCAGCTGCAAAGCTGGGAATAATTAGATGTATGTAACCAAAAAAAGAAAAAAAAAAACCTGTAAAAAAGTATGATAAATAGCAGGAATATTTCAACTAACTGTGTAGTGAAATAACTTTATCATAAGACTTTGATAAAAATATGTCCTCTGTTACAATAATTGAACCATAAAATATTATGTGTCTTGGCATTTCTTTTCATGCTATTTGTTGTTACCTGGGTTTATGACGTAAACTTGAATAGTCACACTGGTTTATATATTTCCTTCTAGGTCGAAGTACTGGCTGCACAGGGGCGTCCATCCATTTATTCCAATGGTGCTGAAGGTATGTTGTTTGCTGCATCATGCGTATGCTGTCAGTGATGATATTGTTCATCTAAACTTGTCGTGCTATGTTCAAAGTTGGATCTGGTGGTGGGGAAAGAGAACAGGCAACAATGTAACAGTAGTATAGATGTGAAATCATGCGTTGATACAGTGCAGTGTACATAGTTATATAAGGTTTATGGGTTTTAGCATGTAAACTTAATTTACAGGTCTACATCACAAATATAAAGTACTTAAAGGCATGATGATTTTCAGTTACACTTCAAAGACTTTCAAGTAGTGTGCAGACATGTAATGTGATTTATGTTAAAAATGATACAACATAATAACACACTCTATCTCAAACAGGGCAAAGCTAATTTTTTTCTTATTTATTTAAAATCTCGACGTGTTACCAAAAAGAAAAGAGTTCGCATGAAATTCAGGCTTTAATTTTATTGATCCAATCAGCTGATGCTCAAAACTATTTTAAACAAAATTCAAGACAGATTCTTAAAAAAACAGAAAAATAAAATATAATCCAATTTATTTTTAAAACGATGTATAAACACATTCAAATGATTAGGTTGGGTCACATCCTGGTAATCCTATAAGGCTAAGGCTTCAAACTGCTTTTAACCTTTTTGCTACGTATGATGATCAGTGAGAGCAGATATCTCAGATAGAGTCATCTTTGGCACCAAATCTGGTTAAAAGAATAAGTCCCACTCACCTGCTGCCTTAACCTCTAAGCGAGGAGCAACCAATCAGGAGAAAGTTAGTTCAAATGAAGGTTGTACTTAAAGCTAAAAGGGAACTATGAAGGGATGTTATGCAAAGCTTCTCTATTAGAGTCCAAGTATAAAGATCACAACCATCTCAACCATCCAATAGGATCATGTTTTATCTGGGTTGGCTGAGGGCTAGTTACAGTCGAACAACACTAATCCTCCCAGATGAAAATGTTTGCCTGTCAGAGGAATTCTCACATGATGGTCTAACCTGTTTGAATGTCAAGTGAAAAACCCCTAAAATGAAATATTCTGCAGAGGACACAATGTTATCATAGCACATCAAATATTAATGTGACTTTGAGGCAGCGCAATGTTGTTGTCATAATGGATCTTTAGAAGTAAAGCTGTTTTTCCAGAGATTGTGAAATTCTAACAATTGCCTCTAGAAAGCTCAACCCTCTGCAGCTCCCCTGTTATGCCCTTCCACAATCTTCTAGAGGGGATTCAAGTCCCACCGGATTATCTGCCAGAAGGTAGAGCAGGTTGTTCACCAATCAGCCGGCTTCTCTAGTCCACAGGTTGAGATGTCCTTGAGCAAGACATTGAACCTCAAACGGCCCCTGATACCTCCCAGTTTTTTTGCAATGCCTATCCATTGCTCACCCGCACAATTAGTCTATAGAACATCGAGTGTTGTTTTAAGGGGTATAATTAAGTCCACCCCTTTGTGAAGGCTTTTCACCTCTTTGGAACATCCCAATGGAAAACCATTTACAGCTGTAATGCCAAAATGTATAAAACCTAATTTGAAATGTAACATGGTCTGGCTTCTGAAAATCTGCCTATTTAGTGAAAAAACAAACCCTAGTACTAGGTTGCCTAGATTCGCCAGCAGGCCAATGAATGTTGTGCAGTCCAAACAAAGCATTGTTTTTGCCTTTTTTTTTGTTTTTGTTTTTGTTAATCGTCATATTGTTCTCTCTTCTTTATTTCCTTGATAGACTTGATGAATCGTTTCCTTCCAAACATTCAGGCCCACACAGATTCAAACCCACTCCTGATGAAGGGAAAGAAACAAGCTACGGACTCTGTCCTTCGGACGAATTGCAGACGTCCAGATTTTCACAGTCTGGGCCGAGGTGAATCCTGTGGGGGAGGGGATGGAGTGGTGACCTGTTGAGATGCACAAAAAGGAGGGGAAAGATCGTGCCTGTATCACACATCTTCAGAACGAAGGGATGGAAGGAAACCCGTGAGGCAAATGGAGTTCCATATCCTCAGGGACAGTCTGTCGGGGGATATTTCCTTCAGAGCTTCACCGGCTGTGTATACATTTTACATATAGCAAGAGTGCTCTGAACTGATTGTGAACCTCACTTCCATGGTTCCCAATTCAAACTGTTATCAGAATGGATGTGTCTACCTCTTGCGTTAGATCCTGAGGCATAGCTAAGGATGAGTAAATAAATAATGCAACATGCTAAGGAAAAGGCATCATAATTCTAGCAGAGACACGTCTATTCTCACCCTGTTGTGCTCATTAACCTCTATCAAATCAGCTCCAATGAATAAATAATTCACCAAGTGCCTTATTGTTGCATTGTTTTGACACTTTTAGATGTTTAGTCCCATTACCCAAGTTAACATATATGCCAGCGCTGGAAGGAAAGATAGCTACTTTTTTTCTTTTATGTTGTTTTTCTGCTTCTTTGTATGCATTACAAGCATGCAGGAAAACACCACCCGGCCTCATATACAAGAGCACAGTCTATTGCAGATGTACTGCTTAATCAGAGACGACTTCAGTGGATATTACAATTCCAAAATAGCTTTCTCTCCGGTGGAGAGCTTCATTCTGTCTTGTGCATAAGTCCAGATAGGCTGATCCTTATTCCTCACAGCTGTATGTCCTCAGTGGCAGACAATAGTTTTCCATTAGAGGAAGTGATTCTCACTGGAGCCTCAGGCCAAGCGTCAGACAATGGCACAGCGACCTAAAGCTCACATCTCAGGCTCCCAGAGTCAACTCTCATCACCTCCAGAGGCTGATTTCCACTCTGCAGTGGCTTAAAGGGACAGGCTTATCTGAAGTGAGCTTGTCCAAGTTAATAAAGTTAAAAGCAACTTATTTGATTAGGAATGCATACAAGGGAGGATGCAGTCATCTATCACTGGCAGACGAGTCAATTTCAGCGCTAGATCGATGGTGAGCAGACCAGCAAAATTAGAAAGTGCTAAAAGGCTGTGAAAACCTTTTTTTCCAGTTAACTTCTTACTGTGAGGTATGGGGTCCTACTGAACCCGCTGTGCTCTGTTTCAAGGTTACACTGAATTAGTTTTTGAATAAGAGTTGTTTGTTGTATTTGTTTTTCCTTTCAAACATTTCAAACAGACAAACAGGTAGACTGGGCTTAAATATATTTGAATCAAAGTAAGTCTTGTTGTGTGTTTGTTAGCGTTATTGTCAAATCTGTCAAACGCATAGACTACTAGAAAGCGATATGGCATTCAGAATATAGACTCACCAAAAGTTTTAACCTTTTTTTTTTTTAAACTAGACTTTATTGGTGAGTCAAAATATGCGGTCTTTATGTCCAAATGACCAGTTAAATCAAAGCTAGTTTATATAAACACCTAAGGCATTTTAAACTGGCTTCAAGTTCAAGTTCAAGACTTGCTTTTGGGGGCTGACAGACCATTAGACTAGCTTAACTTAACCAGTTAGTTTAGCTTAGCATACTGTAAGACCTTGCGTTACATTTTTTTTTTTCCAAAAAATGAAATATCCTGGGATGTATAAGTGGGACTATTTCTTGACCAGAGATCAGAGCGTCGTGGATCATTTTCTGACTGTCTTTGAGTTCCCCTTGAAAAATGTTGGTAGGGGGATTTTACTGCACTTGTTTTATTTATTTATTTATTTATTTATTTTAGTATGCCTAACTGAGCTCAATCTGGCTCCTTATTTGTTTTATCTCATCATAAGCTAGCACGTATTTCATGTGAAGAGACCCTGAAAAGACTTGCACAGAACAGGTTCAAGCTGAAGACCCACTTGCAGCAGTGGCAGCCCTGCTAACTACTCAGACTTTTTTTTAATACTCATACAAATAATCTTTAAGAATATTAAAAAGTATTTATGCTATCAAGCCTGTGTGTGGTTTTTAATTGGTTTTGGAAAGAGAAGTTTACACACATACCAGATTTAATTACATTTATTTAAAAGGGGGAGAAAAAACCTATAGCCTCTAGCTATTGCTTTAGTGTTATCTTGCCTATATGTTGCACTTATTGGATGACTGTTATACATATGCGACTATAATAATGGTTAATTACATCTGTTGTAGCTGAAAACATAAAAAGCACTGGCTTTTTGATTTCATGAATTGTGCTAACCCACTAGTATTTGCCTTAATCATGTTCAGGATCTAAAGCAGCTGCCTCTAGCTGTTTGTTCTGTAATTAACTGGAGGGCTCTTAATCTTACTGAGATTAAAACACCCTGATCAATGTTGAAGTGTCCCCGTGTCTCCTGAAGTGAAAACTAATGTGACCAGAGGTCACTGTGTGTCACTTACTAAATGGAGGCTTAGATTGAGTGTGATCGATCTCCAAAGGACTTCAAGTCAACGGCAGCAAATACTAGCAATGAAAACAAGGAATGCTTTGTCAAGAGTTTTTTTTTTTTAATTTTTAAAAATTAGTTTTAAAAACATAACATAACTTTTCATTATTCATCTAAGAGCATGAAGTGACAAAAGCAAATGATATCAAAATTAAGACACGTAAAGGAACATGTTTAAAAGAAAGAAGAAAAAGAAAAACTGATAGAAAAAGGCAAAGAAAAACAGGGAATATAGGGAAAAGCATACAAACCCCAAATGTGAAGTCAAATCGCATATTTATTGTGCTACATCTGTGTAGTCAAAGCAGAGTCTTTACCATAAAACGACCTTGACTCCAAACTGGCATTTGGAGTCAGGGGGCTGAGGCATTTCACGTTTAGCTTTGTGCAGTGCTATTAACCCTACAATGTTAATTGTGCGGCACAGGCGGGGAAAAACAGTGTTGCTGCGCTGGTATAAGCATTTCTCTGTGCACATAACTAACTTCTAATCGCTATGCTAAATGTAATAAGGTACATTACCAAATTTAATGTGTGTAGCTCCAGCATAAATTTTGGGGGGCTTTTAAACTCTTTATTAAAACAGACCAGAGGGAAAGACATGGAGTAACGAGCTTTGAAAAAATAGTGAAAAGTTGCTTAGATGTCAATTCAGGAAGACATTTACAGTTATGAAGTACAGAAATAGTTGTTTGTGAAACTAAAGGAAATGATCTGCCAGTTAATTTCAAGTCAAGCAACTAATAGGAACAACACGACTGATTGACATCAGATGCAGTGGTGAATTCATCAGAGGGTGAGCGATGTCGTATAAAAGTTGACTGTACTGAAGATATGGCGTTATGGTACTGTAGCACTGGTGTAACACAAGTAGTGGGAATGTAAGACCTGCTAGTGCTACTTCTTGCCTTCTTTGAATGCAGTATAGTTATCTTTAACCACAGTATGAGGACAGAAGGAAAATATGGGCCAGACAGGTTCTAGATTCATAGGAGCCAAGGGTGTCTGACAGAGGACTTGTACACCACAGTTATGGAAAACAAAACAGCATTTATTAACAATAAGAGTTCAGTAGGTTGTGCACAATTAAACTAAAGTAGAGCGCGCTTTTTGAAAATAAACCCAATTTTGTGTTGTCTTTGTGTCCTTCTTTAAAAGTCAATTTCCTTCGATGCAGGACCCTGCATCGCGGGACGTGAACCGCTAGGAAGAAGTCTGTCAATATTCAATAGTAACTGTGTGTTCGTAACCAGTCGAGTTACAATCTACCAGTTCATCCAGCTCTTTGGACTGGGGCTCGTCATCCAGTACTGGAAAAGTGATCCTCGATTCTTCTCGGGTTTTCAAAACCAACCCTATCCGGTTGTTCAGTCTGACGTCACTAGCCGTGTCTGGACCTAAACTCCGCTGCAATATATCAAACGATCACTATGGCATTACTGAGAGTTGAAAAACTGTCTAAAGTCTTTCATCTTTAATAAAATGATCAGCGTTCTGCCCTACCAGGTGTAAAAATTGAGTTTAACATCCAGGCATCCATGAAAACGGAATTTATGACATTTAACAGAGTTAGAAGCTAGCTTCTATCTAAATACAATATAGCATGTCCTGACTGCGGGGTTTTGGAAACAAATTAAAACGTACAGCTCTGTTATCACTTCCAATATAAATGAAGACAGAAAACTAAACAGCAGTGACGTTTGTAGGGTTACTGAAGTTTGGCTAGCTGGTATATAATGATGTGCTACGTGACCGCTAGCGACACAGCTATGTTAGCATAATATAAACAGGCTAACTTTTTTTTCCACTCGATAAAAGTTAACGTGAGTGTTGTCGGTGGTCAGGAACAAATGTAATCGCATGGCAGGATGCTGCAAAAGGACCAAACTTCAACCAGGAGAACAACTGAGAAAATCCATCCACAATACGAGGTTAGTCATTCATATACTGCTGCATGGGCTGGGCTGTAGTTACATCCTAAGGTTTCAAAAACTGAGCTTAAATAAATGATTAGCGGTAATAAAAGCCGAGGGAGGTCAACAGTGATCACTGACTGTTTTAGGAGCTTTTTGAGATCAAATAGAAGAAAATACATAACATTAAACATGTTAACAACACAAAAGCCATATTAAACGCAGACTACTTTAGGCCCGGAAGTAGGATTCGTCGCGTCATCACTGAACAACCGGATTGAAATAAGCACAGAAAAAAAAAACCCTGACCTGGGCAACTGCTCAGAACACAGTTCAACCATTCGGCTCTGATATCTATAGCTTATTACAACTAATTGCTACCAGTGTTTCTAGATTTCTTTCAATATAATTCTTCATTGTACACCCTTGTTGATTCTAATTTTCAACGTGCATAGAAAACACAAACAATACTAAATACCTCAGAAGTACATTAGAAATACACATTGGCTTTAGGAGTTATCAAAAGTTCCAAACTAGGTAAAGTGCAGGTTAAGGCTCTTTAATTTCAAATTACTAATATTTAGCGTGCAAAACCAAAATTAGTACCATGAGAAAAATAAACATGTTAACATAAATTCACACAAAACACCACATTTTACACCCATACCTTAATAATATGACCGTAACTTTCAAATAACATTTAGTATAAAGTGCAACAGACTCATTGCTTTATCCTCAGAAAGGGTATTTTCAATGCAAGAGGGCTAGCGGAAATTAGCATCGGAGCTAGCGGAAATTAGCATTGGAGCTAGCGGAAATTAGCATGCTATGCTAGTGCACATGCACTGACTGGGACAGAGCAGTGGGGGAGCCAAGGCAATAGCATATTATAATGGGCAAGTTTTAAGATTCAATTTATTTAACGACAAAAAAATTTTTTTTTAAAGCAATTAAAAACACCCCTGGCCAGGGAGAACAGAGTTAAAAGCATTAAAAACAATACAATAAAAGTCAATGGCCTCAGCCACAACATTAAAATCCACTGAAGTCCCAACGGGGCAAAAAAAAAAAATGATCAGCTTCCTCGGCCGTCCTTGTCTGCCTCTTCGCTCTGGTGCCAACTGAAAAAGGAGAGGGGGCAGCGACAGTCTCCGTTTTATATATCACCGGAGTTTCTTCTCACCAGGAATTACTCAGGACTTAGCCCATCTGGGCTAAGTCCTGAGTAAAACATGCAATAAACCCATAAGAATAAAACACTGTCCATTATTCTCCAAAAGTTGATTCTGTTCATCTGGGCGTAGCGTTTTGTGGGAGAAATCTTTCGTCACTCATCCAAGTGACTTCTTCAGTCTCAGCTGACTGCAGGTTTCCCCAATCTTATAAATAGTACATTTGCATAATGACTGAAACCGGTACATTATTAAAAGATTAAAACATAGCAACCCATGCAAGATGAAAAACACTCAGTTAAACTTGTCCATTCCACCCCATGACAACTGTAACACCTTTAGTACCAGTCATAAACTTGAAGGTCTTTAATACTATTAAGCTGGGCATCTTAAATGGACTGGGCTTGTTCTTATATAGCGCTTTTCTACTGTATCTGAGCACTCAAAGCGCTTTATACAACTGATTCATTCACCTAATCACACCAGCACTTTTTCCATTCATTCACACTCCTCAGCCTCCCTGGGAAAGTCTATGCCAGGGTGCTGGAAAGGAGAGTTCGTCCGTTAGTCGAACCTCGGATACAGGAGGAACAATGCGGTTTTCGTCCTGGTCGCGGAACACTGGACCAGCTCTTTATCCTCTCCAGGATACTTGAGGGTGCATGGGAGTTTGCCCAACCAGTCTACATGTGTTTTGTGGACTTGGAGAAGGCATTCGACCGTGTCCCTCGGGGTGTCCTGTGGGAGGTGTTGCGGGAGTATGGGGTGTCTGGCCCATTGCTACGGGCCATTCGATCCCTATACAACCGTTGCAAGAGCTTGGTTCGCATTGCCGGCAATAAGTCGGACTCGTTCCCGGTGGGTGATGGGCTTCGCCAGGGCTGCCCTTTGTCTCCGGTTCTGTTCATAATTTTTATGGACAGGATTTCTAGGCGCAGCCAAGTGGCGGAGGGCTTTCGCTTTGGTGGCCTCAGAATCTCATCTCTGATTTTTGCAGATGATGTGGTTCTGTTGGCTTCATCGGGTGAAGGCCTCCAGCTCGCACTGGAACGGTTCGCAGCCGAGTGTGAAGCAGCGGGAATGAGGATCAGCACCTCCAAATCTGAGGCCATGGTTCTCAGCCGGAAAAGGGTGGAGTGCCCACTCCGGGTCGGGGATGAGTTCCTGCCACAAGTGGAGGAGTTCAAGTATCTCGGGGTCTTGTTCGCGAGTGATGGGAGAAGGGAGCCGGAGATCGACAGACGGATTGGGGCTGCAGCTGCAGTAATGCGGACGCTGCACCGGTCCGTCGTGGTGAAGAGGGAGCTGAGTGTAAAAGCGAAGCTCTAAATTTACCGGTCGATCTACGTCCCTACCCTCACCTATGGCCACGAGCTGTGGGTAGTGACCGAAAGAACGAGATCGCGGATACAAGCGGCAGAAATGAGCTTCCTCCGAAGGGTGGCTGGCCTCTCCCTTAGAGATAGGGTGAGAAGTTCGGCCATCCGGGAGGGGCTCAGAGTAGAGCAGCTGCTGCTCCACATCGAAAGGAGCCAGCTGAGGTGGTTCGGGCATCTGACAAGGATGCCCCCTGGGCGCCTCCTGGGTGAGGTGTTCCAGGCATGTCCCACCGGGAGGAGGCCCCAGGGCAGACCCAGGACACGCTGGAGAGATTATATCTCTCGGCTGGCCTGGGAACGCCTTGGTATTCCCCCGGATAAGCTGGAGGAGGTGGCTGGGGAGAGGGAGGTCTGGGCCTCTTTGCTTAGGCTGCTGCCCCCGCGACCCGGCCCCGGACAAAGCGGATGAAGATGGATGGATGGATGGATTCACACTCTGATGGATGCATTGGAGAGCAACATGGGGGTAGTATCTTGCTCAAGCAGACTGGAGGAGCTGGGATCAAACCACCGACCTTCCGGTTTGTAGGTGACCTGCTCTACCACCTGAGCCAGTCACATCTTAACACATGAGTCTATGTGGACTGACCCAGTTTTTGGAGCCAGCGTCCATTAGAAAAACTGCAGTTTTTGACACTTGTATTTATTTATTTAAATGTTTCAAATGTTCTGAAGGCTGTCGGTTGCTTCTTGCTGCTTGGTTACAAAGCGATGCATGACTCGGCTTTAGGTCAGGCTGGGCTTTTATAAACTGGTGGAAACCCTAGAAAGGTGGGTACAAGCAACACACATAGACATAGACATTCGCACAGATACATTTAAATATAATGTACATGTAATTGTGCCTTTTGTACATTATTTTCGTCATTTAAAATGTGCTGTCACACATTGCATGTAACTAAATACACGAACAAGCGGAATTGTACAAGGCAGCGCTGAGCGCTGCCTTGTATGGGGCAAGCAACAGCGTGCAGTTACCCTTCAGTGGTCTCACAGAAGAGTTGGCTCGCACACGAGAAGCCCTGCAGTACAGAGATTCTAAAGACTGCAAGGTGGCATCAGCAGGTATTGAGGTAAGGACAGGAAGAAAGTGGAAGGCTGAGAAGGCAGTTGAGGTGGCGGAGTCACGCCTAAGGCAGAAAACACTGATGGGGGTCTTAGCAACAGGGGGAGCAGGCTTGGGGTACGTCCCAAAGGCCCAGGTCAGCAGGGCACAGGGAAAGGAGAGACACCAGCTACTACAGGAAGAGGTCTGAGCAGGTGTGGAGGAGGAGCGAGTAAGTAAAGCTGTAGGCCTTAAGCGGCAGGGAGCATGGACAAGGTGGGAGAGCACCTTGCAGCGCAAGGTCACCTGGGCAAACATCATGCAGGCAGACTTCCACCGGATCCGATTCCTAGTGCAAGCAGTATACGACACTCTGCCAAGTCCAGCAAACCTCCATCTGTGGGGAAAGAGTGAGACACCTGCCTGTCCCCTGTGCTCTGGAAGAGGGACCCTAGAACACCTCCTTAGCAGCTGCCCAAGGGCCCTGGCCGATGGTCGGTATCGTTGGCGGCACGACCAGGTGCTCAGAGTAGTTGCTGAAAAGATTGCCTCAGCAATCAGCACCAGCAAGCATTATCATGCTCCGAGGAAGGCAATCTCTTTTATTAAGGCTGGAGAGAAACCCCAGGTGCGCCCACATTTGACAACTGGCCTCCTCAACACAGCCTCTGATTGGCAGCTACAGGCTGACCTGGGTAAACAACTAAAGTTCCCTCAGAACATTGCAAAAACATCACTCCGGCCAGACATGATAATTATTTCTGAGGCCTCAAAACAGCTGATCATGCTGGAACTCACAGTGCCCTGGGAAGAGCGGATTGAGGAGGCCAATGAAAGGAAACGAGGAAAGTACCAGGAACTAGTGCAGGAGTGCAGGGGAAGGGGCTGAAAGACTTTCTATGAGCCCATAGAAGTGGGTTGTAGGGGCTTTGCAGGACGATCACTCTGCAAAGTCCTAGGCCGGCTGGGCGTGGCTGTGGCAGCCAAGAAGAGGGCCATCCAGGCTGTGAGTGAAGCGGCAGAGAAAGCCACAAGGTGGCTGTGGATCAAGAGGGCTGATCCGTGGGTAGCTACTGGTACGCAAGTCGGGGCCTGATCACCCCCGGCTGGGTCGCCTGGGCGAGGGTGTATGATGTTGTGAGACCCGAAACACCTGATGACCCTAGGGTACATCACTGAAGATGCGTACCAGTGCATCCAGGAGATGTATCTTTATAGTAGATATATTCACAGGAAATTTAAGTTTTCCTCTCGCTGGTATAAAATAAGCATGATGAACATTTTTTTTGCTCTGTGCCGTGATTATAAACTTTGAAGTCAGTTAGCTGGAAAACAAATCAAAGACGCAATTGCACTGTCCCGACTACTGAGGACTGACACTCTTTAATGAAGTCTGAACTATATATAGTCATAACGGAGTGGGTCGGTGTTGTGGGGGTGTTCATGATGAGTTTTGGCAGTTGGCATGTTTTTCTAACTTCAAAACCTCACCACTGCAAGGATATTATTTACCTTGATATGCCCTTGAAATAATAGTTACAGATCAAATATGTTTGTGTAGCAAAGGCTGTCTCAGTCTCCATCCTTTTAAATATTGTATGTTCCCCTTCACAGCTGCTCCCTTGGATACATGTAAATGTTGCTGTTCCTTATTCTTTCAGCTTTTTTCTCCCCCTCTCACTCTGCTTCCATCCTTCAGGCCGTTCCACTTTGAAGTTGTGTCTCGGCTGTGTGAAATTTGAGATTAAAGTCCATATGTTTACGCCCCCCCATCATACTTACAGAGATATAAACAAAAAGAGAAAAAAGGGGAGTTGTTGTTTTTAACAGGTCAAAGTCAGCCATATTATTATTACCATATCCTTGCTACGTGAGCGCTTTCAGCCTCACCGGATCAACCTGATGCAGACCATCACCTTAATTTCTATTTATTTATCAGATCAAAACACAAAGACACTCAAACACATTGCATCTGCGACCTTAAAGTTCCCTTTTTCATGACCCCCTGCAGATTTATTTCACGCCTAGGGGTTGAAATTTACTAGTGGGTGTGATTTCTTTTTTGGCCCACCCCCAGTTTTCTAAAAATGCATTGCCTTTTCACAGGCTGCCATTGCAAACACAAAAAGGAATTACACAAAAGTGTTATAATTTTAAATGATATCTCTTCAACCCACAAGTATTTTGAATATTACTTCATAGCAATTGTTTCTTCGAATAGCTTTGAATAACTTTGTACATTTTCAACATGGGAATTGTTGAATAGTGTCCGTAAAGGTGTGTCTAAGCTGTGTTGTGTGTATGCAGGGGTTAGAGTGAATCAGAAGGATCTGGAACGGTGTTCTTGCACTTTAACCTTCAAGTGTTGCAGCTTGGCAATTCCTCTAGCCTAGGATTTGAATGCACTTTCTTACTTACAAGAAAATTACATCCCATGCATCGCTTACATCCTCAATACTGTGTTGACCCTGCGACATGCTACTCATCAGAGGTGACCATAAATTGATTCGCTTTTTTTTTTGTAACTGCCATTTAATTTCAAATGTAGCTTTTCAAAACAGCTCAGCAAATGTGATGAAATGCTTAACTGATGCAATAACTTTTTTGTGTGCAGTTTTTGTCTTTGTAGCTAAATGCACAGTAGATGTATTTCCCAAGGAGAGAAAAAACCAACATGCTTGTAACAAAAACAGTTTGTATCAGTTTGTATTATTTTTCATGCTATTGAAGTATTTTTTAATTTTATTTTAATAATAGTATTTAATAGTAGTATTCAAAGGTTGCATGAAAACCATTTTACTGCAGGCTAAACTGGTTATTTAGCAGTACTGTGGTGGAGTTTACAGTGACTCTGTGTCAAATTGGAGGGCAGTCTGTGGTGTTACGTTAATGGCAGTAGACATTAATTTAAATGTAATTAGATGATGCTGGTTAATTAGCAATTTCCTGCTTTTGTACCTTGTTTATGTGAACTGAGGGAGGTAATTCAATTCAATTCAATTTTATTTATATAGCGTCAAATCACAACAAAAGTCGCCTCAAGGCGCTTCATAGATAAAGAGAAAAACCCAACAATCATATGACCCCCTATGAGCAAGCACTTTGGCGACAGTGGGAAGGAAAAACTCCCTTTTAACAGGAAGAAACCTCCGGCAGAACAAGGCTCGGGGAGGGGCGGGGCCATCTGCTGTGACTGTTTGGGGTGAGAAGGAAGACAGGATAAAAGACATTCTGTGGAAGAGAGACAGAGGTTAATAGCAGATATGATTCAATGCAGAGAGGTCTATTAACACATAGTAAGTGAGAAAGGTGACTGGAAAGGAAAAACTCAATGCATCATGGGAATCCCCGGTAGCCTACGTCTATTGCAGCATAACTAAGGGAGGATTCAGGGTCACCTGGTCCAGCCCTAACTATATGGTTTACAAAAAGGAAAGTTTTAAGCCTAATCTTGAAAGTAGAGATAGTGTCTGTCTCCCGAATCCAAACTGGAAGCTGGTTCCACAGAAGAGGGGCCTGAAAACTGAAGGCTCTCCCTCTCATTCTACTTTTAAATACTCTAGGAACAACAAGTAGGCCTGCAGTGTGAGAGCGAAGTGCTCTAATAGGGTGATATGGTACTACAAGGTCATTAAGGCGACTTTTGTTGTGATTTAGCGCTATATAAATAAAATTGAATTGAATTGAATTAAGATCAGATGGGGCCTGATTATTTAAGACCTTGTATGTGAGGAGCAGGATTTTGAATTCAATTCTGGATTTAACAGGAAGCCAATGAAGGGAAGCCAATACAGGAGAAATATGCTCTCTCTTTCTAGTCCCTGTCAGGACTCTTGCTGCAGCATTTTGGATTAGCTGAAGGCTTTTCAGTGAGTTTTTTGGACATCCTGATAATAATGAATTACAGTCGTCCAGCCTGGAAGTAATAAATGCATGAACTAGTTTTTCAGCGTCACTCTGAGACAGGATATTTCTAACTTTAGAGATGTTGTGTAAATGGAAGAACACAGTCTTACATATTTGTTTAATATGTGCATTGAAGGACATGTCCTGGTCAAAAATGACTCCAAGGTTCCACACAGCATTACTGGAGGCGAAGGTAATGCCATCCAGAGTAAGAATCTGGTTAGATACCATATTTCTAAGATTTTCAGGGCCGAGTACAATAACCTCAGTTTTATCTGAATTAAGAAGCAGAAAGTTAGCAGCCATCCAGGTCTTTATGTTATTAAGACATTCCTGCAGTTTAACTAATTGGTGTGTGTTATCTGGCTTCATGGATAGATACAGCTAGGTGTCATCTGCATAGCAGTGAAAATGTATGCTTTGTATGCCTAGGGGAAGCATGTATAGTGTAAACAGAATTGGTCCTAGCACTGAACCCTGTGGAACTCCATAATTAACCTTAGTGTGTGAAGAGGACTCTCCATTTACATGCACAAATTGGAGTCTGTTAGATAGATATGATACAAACCACTGCAGTGCAGTACCTGTAATACCTACAGCATGTTCTAATCTAATAGGATATTATGGTCAACAGTATCAAATGCTGCACTGAGGTCTAGCAGGACAACCACAGAGATGAGTCCACTGTCAGAGGCCATAAGAAGATCATTTGTAACCATTTGTATCTCAAATGATAAACATTTTATTTGTGAAGAAGTTCATGAAGTTATTACTAGTTAACATTAAAGGGATGGTTGGCTCAAAAGAGCTCTGACTTTTTGTCAGCCTGGCTACAGTGCTGAAGAGAAACCTGGGGTTGTTCTTATTTTCTTCAATCAGTGATGAATAGTAAGATGTTCTGGCTTTGCGGAGGGCTTTCTTATAAAGCAGCAAACTATTTCTCCAGGCTAAATGATGATCCTCTAAATTTGTGACACGCCATTTCCTCTCCAGATTACGAGTCATCTGCTTTAGGCTACGTATTTGAGAATTATACCACGGAGTCAGGTACTTCTGATTTGAGACCTTAGTTTTCACAGGAGCTACAGTATCCAGAGCCGTACGTAGTGAGGAGGTAAAATTATTAACAAGATAATCGACCTCTTTTGGAGTAGCGTTCAGATAGCTGCTCTGCTCTCTGTTGTTACAGGGTTAAAGACGCATTGAAGATGATAACAGTGGGTGGATTATATTCTTAAACTTAGGTACAGCGCTTTCAGAAAGACATCTACTTTGGGGCCTCCCTGCTGCTGCCGAGTCGGGGCAGTCTGCTTCTCTCCACCCCAGGGAAGAGAGTAACACTACCTGGGTCTGGGTGCAGTTTCCCCCTCCAGGGGCAAGGGTACCTAGACCTTGGGTTTAGAGTACGCTTGGGGAGTGTGATTGTGTGTACAGTGTCTCTCTATGTCTGTCTCCACGTTGGGTGAGTGTTGAGTAATTGCATATGAGAGCATGAGGGTGGAAATGGATGTTTATATCTGTGTGTGCCTGTATGTCTGTGTCTATATGTCAGGTTGGGTATCAGATGCCACCTCTCTAGGGACATCTCAGGCCCTCCAAGGTATTGAGGCCTATCTCCCCCCACCACTTCCCCTGCCAGTGGCGGACTCCCTCAGACATCGGTGCGTTGGTGGTTCTTTGTGTCCGGGGGTGGGCGTCCAGGTACGCACTGGCTCACTCCTTGGTGGCTGCTTGTCGGGACCTGGAGCCTGGGGCTCGCTCGGGCCACTTCGGCGGTGGGGTGCCCTCGGCCTCTCGGCCTGGGGCTCGGTCACTCTGGCACAGCTGGCTGCCAGGTGATTGATATATGTATTTTTTGTCTGCTTATTTTGTTGGTTTGTTTTTTGCCCTTTATCCCCGTCCCTCTTCCCCGCTGTTTTGTCTTTCCCTCTTTCTTTCTCCCCTTTCTTTTCCCCAGTCAAGTCTGTCCCGTATTTAGCAAGTGAAAATAAAATAAAATAAACAATAAAAGGTGAATCAAATAGACCATTATGGCAAGGCTGGGACGGTCCATTTGGTAAAGTAAATTCGTTGGGCATCTTTCTTCGCCTTTAGACAATAATTCTGATGGTAAAAGAGCCAAACGGGACAGGCAAAAAAACCAAAAAAAACAACAGTCCCTTAGGGCCTCTTCAGTCTCTGCCGACCATTTCCGGTGCGTTTCACAACTGGTTCTCCGTGTCCCAGAGGTTTATACACAGGCTGGAGATGAACAAGGTTGTGATCTGAGGCCCCCAGGGGAGGGAGAGGTGATGAGCTGTATGCCTCCTTGGTGTTGGCATACAATAAGTCCAATGTTTTAATGTCTCTGGTGTGGCAGGTGACGTGCTGGGTGAAGGTGTGGAGAGTGGAGGACAGGGAGATGTGATTAAAGTTGCCAGAGATCAGGAAAAGGGCCTGAGGGTGCTGTGTTTGAAGTCTGCTGGTTACAGTGTGCAGGACCTCACAGGCTGCTGCAGCGTTAGCAGAGGGCGGGACATACACAGCTATCACAGTGACGTGTGTAAACTCTTGCGGTAGATAGTACAGCCTCATGCTAACCGCTAGCAGCTCAATGTCCTAACAGCATAGCATCTTTTTGATAGAAAAATGCCCTGAGTTACACCATCTATTGTTCACAAACACAGCCAAACCTCCTCCTCTCTTCTTGCCACTCTCCATTGTTCTGTCTGCCCGGATCAGATGGAAACCGTCTGTGTTTATATGTGAGTCCGGAGTGTGGATGAAACCACAAATTACAATAGAGCCACCAGCGTATCAGCACCTTGGCCCAACAGCAAGAAATCCACCGCGGCAAAGCAGCAGCTTGGCAATCTGTAAAATAAAATAGGACATCACTGAACACTTTACCTCAGAAGGAATATCCCTCCCACTTTGCGTCATATCTGTTTTTCAGTTACCTGTCTCCAGGTTAGGGTCGCACCCTAATAAGGCAAGGCAAGGCAAGTTTATTTGTATAGCACAATTCAACAACAAGGTGATTCAAAGTGCTTTACAGAGACATTAGAAACAAGAACAAATAAAAAGCATGATTTAAAATTGATTAAAACAAGCAAATAAACTAACTAATTAACAAACAAACAAACAAACAAACAAAACAGTATATAAAATCAAAACAGATAAAATCAGAACAGTAGATAAAATCAGTAGTTAAATGTAAGTTTTGAAATTTAAGCTTAAAGTGTGGATTTGGTGCTTTATTCAAATGCAGCTGAGAACAGGTGAGTCTTCAACCTGGATTTAAATAAACTGAGTGTTTCAGCTGATCTGAGGCTTTCTGGGAGTTTGTTCCAGATATAAGGAGCATAAAAGCTGAATGCAGCTTCTCCGTGTCTGGTTCTGACTCTGGGAACTGATAAAAGACCGGATCCAGATGACCTGAGGGATCTGGATGGTTCATACTGGGTCAGGAGGTCATTGATGTATTTTGGTCCTAAACCATTCAGAGCTTTATAGGCCAGCATCAGAACTTTAAAGTCTATCCTCTGACGGACAGGCAGCCAGTGTAAGGACCTCAGAGCTGGACTGATGTGGTCCACTCGACTAATAAGTTCGACTAATAAGTATCAGCCAGGGGTGACGGAGTCCACTACAAGTTTCTCCAGAAGCGTTAAATTATGTTTTTTCCTACAGGGGTACAAATAACTTCAAAACTCTACCAAAACTCAAGCAGAACATTTTCTGTGACCTACCACTCCAATAGAAGACTAATCAACTGTTGCGAAATCAGTTTCACCCCGGTTCTTTTTATTCCTTGGACATCCAGAGATGGCACCAGAACTCAGTAATCATTTTCACAAAAACCTTTATTCATCTTTATTCATCTTCATTTAAGCATGCATCTTCTAGAAGGGGAGATGTGCAAGGCCGGTGTCCCTCTGCAAATCTTCACTCCTTTGTCTGTGAAACAGTTTTGTAGAAGCAACCCCATCATAAAACCCCCATGGTGTGCTGCAAACTCTGTGTCTGTGTGTGTATGCACAAGCACGTGAGTGCCTATGTGTGCGCGTACCCATATGTCTATGTAAGTGCACGTAAGTGAATGTGAATCCTTTCCCTCTAAACAATTACACACACTCGCAAGCCTACAGCTAAGCCAAACTAAAACACACAGACAAATCCTTCCTTATTCCTCTGATCTAAACAAATTTGACACATCATATTCTAATAATTGTTTTCTTGTACTCACACAACCCACATCAAGCTGCCATAGAAAAGTTAAAAAGGCCAAATAGCACAGCGTAGACCAGGCAGTCACACAGCTCCAGGTTCACTCAAGAGCTCGACTAATCAGTGCTGCCAACTCCTCAGTAAGGAACATCGCTATTGGCCATCCTAAAAGTCACTAGAAGTCGCTAAATGATGGCATCGCTTAATTTACATAATTGGTCATGCCTATGTAATTGGAATGGCTGCTGTAGGAGAGAAAAATAACATTGTGGAAGAGGCATAATGTGAGTAAAAAACACCCTAAACGCATTTGGAATATATTTAGAACTACAAATTAAATTTCTTTTTAGGAATTATTGTTTTTTTTAATGTCACAATTCAAACCCTCCTCCTTTATCCAGATTTGGGACCAGCAAAAGTGTGTTTATGTGTTTAAGTACTTTTAAACCTTGTGATCCACAAAAAGTAACAGCAAAAGAAGAACATTTTAGCCATAACGTTGTTAACAAACTACATTAACAATCAAAATGGACATAACTTCAGTCGGGTGTACAAGATGGCGTTAAGGCCGCCGCCTGTGAGCGCCTTGGCACAGGTGAGGTGCACACAGGAGCACGCCCGCTTGTTGAGTGTAAGAGCGACACATATGCGATACATTTCAAGTCAACGTCTCCAAAAACACCAGAAAAAGTTGCCAGATTTGTCACTAGTTACTTTTTAGAAAAAAAGTTGATAAGGGGTCTGAAAACTTGCTAAATATAGTAACAAAGTTGCTAAGTTGGCAATTACCTGCCCCTGTCCTTATTAAAGGGAAAAACCAGCCTTGCCTACCAGGGGTGGTTCCCAGATTAGGGTTGCACCTGTCTCATTCATACTATATGTCACGGTCTGCAGAGACAGGCCGTGCGGTGGTGTGTGTAATGGACCCAGGTGCGTACACAAGTGAGCAGACGGGAGTGAGCGTAACAGAAAGCGAGCCGTTTAATATGGCTGGTAGAAAAGGTACAAACAAAGGGCAAGGCAAACTGAAGCAAAATTAACACAAACCTAAACTGGGGAATCTAAACAAACAATAAGAAAAACCTAGACAGGAAACTTGGAAGCATGGCATGGGAAACATGGCGTGGACGACAGACCAGGCATGGAAACACGGAGGGTGGGAACACAGACGACGCGACACAGACTGTCAGAAACACAGAGACTAAATACACATGAGGGATGATCAGGGGAAGTGGCCACACATGGGAACGCAGCTGACACACATGAACTTAACGACAGGACAGGAGGAGTGAAACTGAATACACTGACAGTGAATGCAGGCCTTCAAAGTAAAACAGGAAACATGAGACATGAACCGGGGAGACGTAGTACAGGGGGAGGTGACAATACTGACAGCATGAACTTGACAGTACAAGACGCACAGACATAAACACACGAAGGGCAAGGGAGACGTAATGCAAGGGTGATATATACAAATGGCTGGACTACCTTAATGAACCTAAACAATCAATAAACATCAAAATAGACTAAACACAAAACACCGGGTCGCACGACCCAGGACCATGACACTATATACTTATTTATGACAGCTTAGGTGATATCTGGTTATATCTCATTTGATTCAGCTGTCTAAATTAACAAATAGCAGTGAACCTCAGAGCAGCAGTACACACTAGCTAATCAAAGCCTACACACAAAGTAAAACTCACAGTGCAAATTATTGAGATTTATTTGTAAACAAATATTTTTCCCCAATCTGTACTGCTACACCTAATCACTCACATGCCAAATCCCACTCAAACATAATAGTATATTTTCCTAATCAAGCTCATGTGAGGCTAAAGTTGCCCACTTTATAAACTGAAAAGATAATTATCAAGTTGCTCTTCCACTGTACTGTTTGCTTTTCATTCCACTGAGGTAGGCCCAACTGTAAAGCAAGAGCACTGCAGCAGAGCCCAGAGATTAAAGCAATTGTTTATGCTTTGAATACAGGCAGGCGGGCTGTGAGACAATACAAACAGACAGAATTAAATGACTTAGAAATTGTGTTATCATACTGCAGTCACAATATGAATGGACTCACCATTGTGAGGAAAAGTTAAAAGCCCACCATCTAAATAGTTTACCTTAACACAGATTTCCACTTATGAAACACTGACCTTCTGAATGACATTTGCCTCCTGTTAAGCTGAGCGTGTTTGGCATTTAAAAATGCCCTGATTCAGACACTTCACCTTACCTCTGCCAAGAAACATGGTAAATAAAGGAAGGAAACAATCAATGTGCTTCCCTCTGATTTTCAAGGAAAAGCCTTGTGGTGCTTTCCGACGCTCTAATTGTAAACATTTAGCATGTGTGGTATTTTAGCCTCTGTAATCACGAAATAACAGTCCACATATCCCTCATATCCACAGGGGCGCAACAACATAAGTGTAAATGGAAGGTGCCCAGGGGCTGCTTTTTTTTAGAGCAAAACCTAACTGTGGATATACAGACCAGCGACAACATTACTACGTAAACACGCCTTAAATAAAAAGAAGCACACACAAAAGAATCAAACGACTATTTTTCTCAAAACCTGGGGTCCTCAAAAGCACACGCACACAATGCTTTCGTATAATGGAAACCACACACTACATAAAACAAAAGAAGAAAAAGTCTACAGGGAATGTGACGCACAACACAAATTCCTCCATTAAAATGAGTTTGTTCACACAAAGAACCTGTAGGCTCTTCTCCTTGGACAGGAGCAGTGACATAGCATCGTCAATGTCCTCTATCCTCAGTATGTGGAAAGTTTTCGGATGTCTTCAGTGGAAGCCTGGGAAACATGATTCTCACTGCATCTGTAATCACACAAGCAGCAAACAAATTTAAATGAACATCCATAGAATACATCCGATTTCAGTGTTCATGTCAGCAGCAGCAGCAGCAGCATTTAATCATACAATATGACTGAATTTAAAAAAAAAGGTAGAAAAGACCTGAATCCTTTCAACTGTG
This sequence comes from Mchenga conophoros, assembly GCF_057382185.1. NCBI lineage: Eukaryota > Metazoa > Chordata > Actinopteri > Cichliformes > Cichlidae > Mchenga > Mchenga conophoros. Next base: position 30,122,459 of record NC_140546.1, on the reverse strand, counting down.
CATTAATTTAATATTATTTAATATGCTTATTTAAGAAATTGCTACACACACAGATGACATTTATATGTCCTTGGATCGTTTAGAGCAATCTTGATTTTTAACAGGGTTTCACGTGTAGGGACAGAGGGGGACATTTAATAACAAAAAAACTAAAACTGGATCATCTATGAACTCAAGTTGAGGTAATGATGATGACTTGGTGAATTTAAGTAAAATAAATACATAAAAAAAACCTGTTCCCCATCAGCTCAGTCTTGAAGGATAAAAACATAACTCACAGTGTGATGAAGCATTCAGAGGATGACACTGCTGATACAAATTTCTAATTTCTGTCTTTCAGAAATTAGAGCAGTGAAAGGCCAATAAAGAACTTTTTAAACTTTATCATAAATTGTTTTACTTTATTTTTAAAGTAAAGTCTACATTGTGCCAGATTTAAATGTGGCACAATGCACACATAACAATCCTGCACAAAAGAGCTCAGCAAATTTTCATTAAAATACACATTTATCTAAAAACATTTAATTCACTTGTTACATTTTTTAATAAAGTCCATTGCAGGTTCAAAGATCATGGAATCATTAATCAATTTACCAGACAATGCTATTGTTATTTTTTCCATCATTTCATCTGACATGTTCATTGTGACATCACATGTTTCTTATGACATCAGCATGACTCATCACATTCTATTAGAATTCCTTTGATCTGAAATCTATATAAGTAACCCAAACCCTGTGTCCATTCAGTTACAACCTCACTGAAGAGGCAAACAGCTTATACGCTTGACTGTAATTTGAGACACTTTTTTGAAGTGAACAAGGAACACAGTTAGCACTGTTGTAAGTAGTAGTAGATTTTAACTTTAGTTAAATTACAAAAATGTCTGAGTCCCCCTCCATTTCCAGTGATGTGATGGAAGAGAATGTAAACCTTCGCCAGCAAGTGAGGGAATTCAAAAATGAGAACAAAAACCTCCGAAAAACCATTGAACTGCTTCTCAAAGAATATGGGTTTTCTAAAAACAAGAACAAAAGGGAACTACAACTACAAAATGAGAAGCTTTGCTTGGAGAATTCAGAGCTGAACTATTGTGTTGCCTATTTGCACTGTGAAAATCAAGCTTTCAGACAACAAGTTCAAGCAAAGGAGAGTGCTTATGAACAAAATGATCAAGAATGGAAAAGTGCTCTGGAGCAACTTAAAAACAACTTAAAAATGCCTTGTAAACACGAAGAGTATGAAATGGAGAAGCTGGCATTGCAGGAAAAAGTTGAAGATCTCCAATGGGACAACCAGGCATACAGATTAGACAATGATGCTATAATACAGAGCATGTGTGACCTGAAACAGACTTTTCAAAATGAAAAAGATAAAATGAGACAAAATGAACAGGCTCTGGAAGAAAGAATGCACCGTAACCGTGAAGAGTATGAAATGGAGAAGCTGGCATTGCAGGAAAAAGTTAAAGATCTCCAAACGGACAACCAGGCACTCAGGTCAGAAAATGATGCTATAATACAGAGCATGTGTGACCTGAAACAGACTTTTCAAAATGAAGAAGTTAAAATGAGACAGCAAATCCAGGCTCTCCAAACTGACATCCATGAGGCAAACGCAAGCCTGGAAAATTTCAAAGATTTTAAGGAACTGTATGAGGAATCAAAACAGGAAAATGAGTCTCTGAACAATCAAAACCAAGACCTGAAACAAGAAATTGAAGCAAAAAACATTGCTATTCAGGAAGAAGTTAAGGAGCTCAAATCTGTTTTGCAAGAACTCAAATCCTTTGAAGAAGAGAGTAACAGAATAAAGGAACAAAACAACGCTCTGGAACAGGAAGTCCAGGAGCTTACCAAAAAGTTGGCTGATTGTCAGAAGGAAATGAGACAAAATGAACAGCCTCTGCAAAAAGAAATGCAAGAGCTTGATAAAGGTGAACCCCATCAAAGTAGTTTTGAGCTCACACCTGAATCCAATGAGTCAACTGAAAAGGAAGAGAGGATTAAAACAAGCGAAACTACAGACCTGGAGGAGAAAAACAAGGACATCCCTACAGAAAGTTCATCTCACATGGAAACTCCACAAGAGCAGACGTTTCAACCCAGAGACGTGGAGGATCATGGGGGATGGACAACATGGCTCCAAGGTGCTGCCTTGTATTTAGCATTTTCTGACTACATCTATCCCCATTTCTGAAAGGCAGTTTGCAGTAAGTAAGGGGAACGGAGCATTTCTTCCCCACTCCCATCTTTCGACATCCCATGTATATACACCACTACAACTCTTTCCCCTCAAGCCCCATAGACAATATAGAACAGGGGTGTCCAACTCCAGTCTTCAAAAACCAGATGTGCTAAGGAGGAGTGGATCAAGAAAGAAAGCTGTTTTCCTATAGATTTCTATAGGTTTGCATCAGGCTAGCTGTTGCCATCTGGTAGACTTCAGACTGAATGTACACTTAAGGTTCTTCTGTATTGGCTTCAAGTTTCCAACGAACAAGCTATGTCCATGTTTTGTACCATCTATGCCCCAACCAGTCGTGGAAGATGGCTGCCCCTTCCTGAGCCTGGTTCTTCCGAAGGTTTCTTCCTCTTAAAAGGGAGTTTTTCCTTCCCGCTGTCGCCAAGTGCTTGCTCAGAGGGGATCGTTAGATTGTTTGGGGTTTCTTTTATATTGCAGGGTCTTTACCATGCAATATAAAGTTCCTTGAGGCCACTGGCTATGCATTGGCCTAACTTAGCCAGTGGTCACATTGCATACATAGCTATTTATCAACCATCATTTGCATTCTAGATTCCAAAAGGTTGAATCTGTTGATCTGGACGTAGCGTTTTCAGTGGGAGAAATGTTTCCTCACTCATCCAAGTGACTGAAGGAGAATGTTTCTCCCATTGAAAACGCTACGTCCAGATCAACAGATTCAGCCTTTTGGGATTTACTTACCTGGATGCCTGAGCATGCATCAGTGCATTCTCTATTGCTTTTCCATCTTCTTTGTATGGTTGATTATAAGATTAATGGAGGTTTTCTCCATTTTCTTGAACTCAGTTGGAAACTTTTCTTAGCATGAGCTTTAACATAATTTCATGATAAAATAAAAAGAAATTGTGAAACAGTTTAAAGCTTTGTACTGTTTGCTTATTTGATTTTAACAAAGGTTTGGAGAATATGCTACTTTAGTGAGACAGTGTGTTCTTATCTGTATCTGTGGTTTTAAGTTTTTTGTACCCCACTTTAGTTGCATTTCTTTATTTCATTTAAATTAACTTTAAATACTTTAATGTAGCTGCTGTTTGGCTGTTTTTGCTCTTTGTTCCCTTAGAAGAGACTCTTACGGTTTACAAATGGCTCTCCATTTAGTATCACTCTGTGCCTTCTATTTTATCCTAATTTAGCAAATATGTATCATTTTTATTCAGTGTTTTCATGAAAGCCTTATTTGTATCTAATACTATTGGCGAGAAGATATACATGCAAGTTTGAAATCTTTTTTCCTTCACAGGGAAAAATGGCTAAAAGTCATTGTCCCATCTTAGCCAGCTCCTCACCCACACTTATCTGTTTGCCTGGGGTTATTTGCTTTGGATTAAATGTACTCATTTTGGTTCGAGTCGCACAAGGCCATGGTATACCTGATATTTGCAGATGACATTGTGATCTGTAGAAGAATAAGGAGCAGGTGTAAAAGAGCCTGGAGACGTGATGGTATACACTGGAGACAAGAGGAACGAAGGTCAGAATACACGAGTGTGAATTAGAGAGAGCAGGTGTAACAGTAAAGTTGCAAAGAACAAAGGTAGCAAAGGTAGATGCGTTTAAATATCTGGGGTCAACCATCCTAAGCAATGGACAGTCCAGAAGAGACGTAAAAAAGAGGATGCAGACAGGATGAAGACAAGTATTAGTGGTGACTTGTGACAGGTGTAAGCATGATGAATGAGCAGCAAGACATAAAAGGGAAGACTTAGAAAGTGATAGTCAGAGCTGCTGTCATCCATGGTTTGGACATGGTGCCACTAACAGAAAGACAGGAAGTCGAGGCGGAAGTGGAGGAATTGAAAATGCTACCATATTCATATAAAGTAAGCAGAATGAACAAGATTAAAAATGAGTACATGAGAGGGATCGCTCATATTTGAGGAATTTGAAGATGGTGATGTCAGACTTAACCCTCTGTACCCCATAATGACTGCAGATGGCCGGTGTGTTTCTGTTACTTTGTTAAAGAAGCTTACTTCTGTCTGATGACAATGATACTGAGCTGAGTTCTTCAGGATTTCTCTCAGTAAGTGCTGCTGTTTTTGACACCGTTAGCTGCTGTTACCAAAACGTCCTTTGAAGGGGTACTTAGTTGTCACACCCAGCAAATAAACGATATGATGTGAGAATGTAGCCGAACTGTTTATCAGAGCAAAAGTGTGAGTTTTAGGTCTGTCATATAAAACATTAGTTGGTAAAACATGAGCTTATAACCAGATGTCTTTTCAGTAAAGCACTGGTCTGCAAATATTTTTCAGACAGGAAAATCAAAGCATGTGTGAGCTGCAAAGCGACTTTCAGCAGGAAAAAGCTCAAATGCATCACAAAATCCTGGCTCCTCAATATGTTCTTCAGGCAAAAAAAATGATAGAGAATTACAGAAAATGAAAGAATCATACAATATGACTGAATTAAAAAAAAAAAAAAAAAGGTAGAAAAGACCTGAATCCTTTCAACTGTGCATTAATTTAATATTATTTAATATGCTTATTTAAGAAATTGCTACACACACAGATGACATTTATATGTCCTTGGATCGTTTAGAGCAATCTTGATTTTTAACAGGGTTTCACGTGTAGGGACAGAGGGGGACATTTAATAACAAAAAAACTAAAACTGGATCATCTATGAACTCAAGTTGAGGTAATGATGATGACTTGGTGAATTTAAGTAAAATAAATACATTAAAAAAAACCTGTTCTCCATCAGCTCAGTCTTGAAGGATAAAAACATAACTCACAGTGTGATGAAGCATTCAGAGGATGACACTGCTGATACAAATTTCTAATTTCTGTCTTTCAGAAATTAGAGCAGTGAAAGGCCAATAAAGAACTTTTTAAACTTTATCATAAATTGTTTTACTTTATTTTTAAAGTAAAGTCTACATTGTGCCAGATTTAAATGTGGCACAATGCACACATAACAATCCTGCACAAAAGAGCTCAGCAAATTTTCATTAAAATACACATTTATCTAAAAACATTTAATTCACTTGTTACATTTTTTAATAAAGTCCATTGCAGGTTCAAAGATCATGGAATCATTAATCAATTTACCAGGCAATGCTATTGTTATTTTTTCCATCATTTCATCTGACATGTTCATTGTGACATCACATGTTTCTTATGACATCAGCATGACTCATCACATTCTATTAGAATTCCTTTGATCTGAAATCTATATAAGTAACCCAAACCCTGTGTCCATTCAGTTACAACCTCACTGAAGAGGCAAACAGCTTATACGCTTGACTGTAATTTGAGACACTTTTTTGAAGTGAACAAGGAACACAGTTAGCACTGTTGTAAGTAGTAGTAGATTTTAACTTTAGTTAAATTACAAAAATGTCTGAGTCCCCCTCCATTTCCAGTGATGTGATGGAAGAGAATGTAAACCTTCGCCAGCAAGTGAGGGAATTCAAAAATGAGAACGAAAACCTCCGAAAAACCATTGAACTGCTTCTCAAAGAATATGGGTTTTCTAAAAACAAGAACAAAAGGGAACTACAACTACAAAATGAGAAGCTTTGCTTGGAGAATTCAGAGCTGAACAATTGTGTTGCCAATTTGCAGTGTGAAAATCAAGCTTTGAGACAACAAGTTCAAGCAAAGGAGAGTGCTTATGAACAAAATGATCAAGAATGGAAAAGTGCTCTGGAGCAACTTAAAAACAACTTAAAAATGCCTTGTAAACACGAAGAGTATGAAATGGAGAAGCTGGCATTGCAGGAAAAAGTTGAAGATCTCCAATGGGACAACCAGGCATACAGATTAGACAATGATGCTATAATACAGAGCATGTGTGACCTGAAACAGACTTTTCAAAATGAAAAAGATAAAATGAGACAAAATGAACAGGCTCTGGAAGAAAGAATGCACCGTAACCGTGAAGAGTATGAAATGGAGAAGCTGGCATTGCAGGAAAAAGTTAAAGATCTCCAATGGGACAACCAGGCATACAGATTAGACAATGATGCTATAATACAGAGCATGTTTGACTTGAAACAGACTTTTCAAAATGAAAAAGATAAAATGAGACAGCAAATCCAGGCTCTTCAAAATGACATCCATGAGGCAAACGCAAGCCTGGAAAATTTCAAAGATTTTAAGGAACTGTATGAGGAATCAAAACAGGAAAATGAGTCTCTGAACAATCAAAACCAAGACCTGAAACAAGAAATTGAAGCAAAAAACATTGCTATTCAGGAAGAAGTTAAGGAGCTCAAATCTGTTTTGCAAGGACTCAAATCCTTTGAAGAAGAGAGTAACAGAATAAAGGAACAAAACAACGCTCTGGAACAGGAAGTCCAGGAGCTTACCAAAAAGTTGGCTGATTGTCAGAAGGAAATGAGACAAAATGAACAGGCTCTGGAAGAAAGAATGCACCGTAACCGTGAAGAGTATGAAATGGAGAAGCTGGCATTGCAGGAAAAAGTTAAAGATCTCCAAACGGACAACCAGGCACTCAGGTCAGAAAATGATGCTATAATACAGAGCATGTGTGACCTGAAACAGACTTTTCAAAATGAAGAAGTTAAAATGAGACAGCAAATCCAGGCTCTCCAAACTGACATCCATGAGGCAAACGCAAGCCTGGAAAATTTCAAAGATTTTAAGGAACTGTATGAGGAATCAAAACAGGAAAATGAGTCTCTGAACAATCAAAACCAAGACCTGAAACAAGAAATTGAAGCAAAAAACATTGCTATTCAGGAAGAAGTTAAGGAGCTCAAATCTGTTTTGCAAGAACTCAAATCCTTTGAAGAAGAGAGTAACAGAATAAAGGAACAAAACAACGCTCTGGAACAGGAAGTCCAGGAGCTTACCAAAAAGTTGGCTGATTGTCAGAAGGAAATGAGACAAAATGAACAGCCTCTGCAAAAAGAAATGCAAGAGCTTGATAAAGGTGAACCCCATCAAAGTAGTTTTGAGCTCACACCTGAATCCAATGAGTCAACTGAAAAGGAAGAGAGGATTAAAACAAGCGAAACTACAGACCTGGAGGAGAAAAACAAGGACATCCCTACAGAAAGTTCATCTCACATGGAAACTCCACAAGAGCAGACGTTTCAACCCAGAGACGTGGAGGATCACGGGGGATGGACAACATGGCTCCAAGGTGCTGCCTTGTATTTAGCATTTTCTGACTACATCTATCCCCATTTCTGAAAGGCAGTTTGCAGTAAGTAAGGGGAACGGAGCATTTCTTCCCCACTCCCATCTTTCGACATCCCATGTATATACACCACTACAACTCTTTCCCCTCAAGCCCCATAGACAATATAGAACAGGGGTGTCCAACTCCAGTCTTCAAAAACCAGATGTGCTAAGGAGGAGTGGATCAAGAAAGAAAGCTGTTTTCCTATAGATTTCTATAGGTTTGCATCAGGCTAGCTGTTGCCATCTGGTAGACTTCAGACTGAATGTACACTTAAGGTTCTTCTGTATTGGCTTCAAGTTTCCAACGAACAAGCTATGTCCATGTTTTGTACCATCTATGCCCCAACCAGTCGTGGAAGATGGCTGCCCCTTCCTGAGCCTGGTTCTTCCGAAGGTTTCTTCCTCTTAAAAGGGAGTTTTTCCTTCCCGCTGTCGCCAAGTGCTTGCTCAGAGGGGATCGTTGGATTGTTTGGGGTTTCTTTTATATTGCAGGGTCTTTACCATGCAATATAAAGTTCCTTGAGGCCACTGGCTATGCATTGGCCTAACTTAGCCAGTGGTCACATTGCATACATAGCTATTTATCAACCATCATTTGCATTCTAGATTCCAAAAGGTTGAATCTGTTGATCTGGACGTAGCGTTTTCAGTGGGAGAAATGTTTCCTCACTCATCCAAGTGACTGAAGGAGAATGTTTCTCCCATTGAAAACGCTACGTCCAGATCAACAGATTCAGCCTTTTGGGATTTACTTACCTGGATGCCTGAGCATGCATCAGTGCATTCTCTATTGCTTTTCCATCTTCTTTGTATGGTTGATTATAAGATTAATGGAGGTTTTCTCCATTTTCTTGAACTCAGTTGGAAACTTTTCTTAGCATGAGCTTTAACATAATTTCATGATAAAATAAAAAGAAATTGTGAAACAGTTTAAAGCTTTGTACTGTTTGCTTATTTGATTTTAACAAAGGTTTGGAGAATATGCTACTTTAGTGAGACAGTGTGTTCTTATCTGTATCTGTGGTTTTAAGTTTTTTGTACCCCACTTTAGTTGCATTTCTTTATTTCATTTAAATTAACTTTAAATACTTTAATGTAGCTGCTGTTTGGCTGTTTTTGCTCTTTGTTCCCTTAGAAGAGACTCTTACGGTTTACAAATGGCTCTCCATTTAGTATCACTCTGTGCCTTCTATTTTATCCTAATTTAGCAAATATGTATCATTTTTATTCAGTGTTTTCATGAAAGCCTTATTTGTATCTAATACTATTGGCGAGAAGATATACATGCAAGTTTGAAATCTTTTTTCCTTCACAGGGAAAAATGGCTAAAAGTCATTGTCCCATCTTAGCCAGCTCCTCACCCACACTTATCTGTTTGCCTGGGGTTATTTGCTTTGGATTAAATGTACTCATTTTGGTTCGAGTCGCACAAGGCCATGGTATACCTGATATTTGCAGATGACATTGTGATCTGTAGAAGAATAAGGAGCAGGTGTAAAAGAGCCTGGAGACGTGATGGTATACACTGGAGACAAGAGGAACGAAGGTCAGAATACACGAGTGTGAATTAGAGAGAGCAGGTGTAACAGTAAAGTTGCAAAGAACAAAGGTAGCAAAGGTAGATGCGTTTAAATATCTGGGGTCAACCATCCTAAGCAATGGACAGTCCAGAAGAGACGTAAAAAAAGAGGATGCAGACAGGATGAAGACAAGTATTAGTGGTGACTTGTGACAGGTGTAAGCATGATGAATGAGCAGCAAGACATAAAAGGGAAGACTTAGAAAGTGATAGTCAGAGCTGCTGTCATCCATGGTTTGGACATGGTGCCACTAACAGAAAGACAGGAAGTCGAGGCGGAAGTGGAGGAATTGAAAATGCTACCATATTCATATAAAGTAAGCAGAATGAACAAGATTAAAAATGAGTACATGAGAGGCATCGCTCATATTTGAGGAATTTGAAGATGGTGATGTCAGACTTAACCCTCTGTACCCCATAATGACTGCAGATGGCCGGTGTGTTTCTGTTACTTTGTTAAAGAAGCTTACTTCTGTCTGATGACAATGATACTGAGCTGAGTTCTTCAGGATTTCTCTCAGTAAGTGCTGCTGTTTTTGACACCGTTAGCTGCTGTTACCAAAACGTCCTTTGAAGGGGTACTTAGTTGTCACACCCAGCAAATAAACGATATGATGTGAGAATGTAGCCGAACTGTTTATCAGAGCAAAAGTGTGAGTTTTAGGTCTGTCATATAAAACATTAGTTGGTAAAACATGAGCTTATAACCAGATGTCTTTTCAGTAAAGCACTGGTCTGCAAATATTTTTCAGACAGGAAAATCAAAGCATGTGTGAGCTGCAAAGCGACTTTCAGCAGGAAAAAGCTCAAATGCATCACAAAATCCTGGCTCCTCAATATGTTCTTCAGGCAAAAAAAATGATAGAGAATTACAGAAAATGAAAGAATCATACAATATGACTGAATTAAAAAAAAAAAAAAAAGGTAGAAAAGACCTGAATCCTTTCAACTGTGCATTAATTTAATATTATTTAATATGCTTATTTAAGAAATTGCTACACACACAGATGACATTTATATGTCCTTGGATCGTTTAGAGCAATCTTGATTTTTAACAGGGTTTCACGTGTAGGGACAGAGGGGGACATTTAATAACAAAAAAACTAAAACTGGATCATCTATGAACTCAAGTTGAGGTAATGATGATGACTTGGTGAATTTAAGTAAAATAAATACATTAAAAAAAACCTGTTCTCCGTCAGCTCAGTCTTGAAGGATAAAAACATAACTCACAGTGTGATGAAGCATTCAGAGGATGACACTGCTGATACAAATTTCTAATTTCTGTCTTTCAGAAATTAGAGCAGTGAAAGGCCAATAAAGAACTTTTTAAACTTTATCATAAATTGTTTTACTTTATTTTTAAAGTAAAGTCTACATTGTGCCAGATTTAAATGTGGCACAATGCACACATAACAATCCTGCACAAAAGAGCTCAGCAAATTTTCATTAAAATACACATTTATCTAAAAACATTTAATTCACTTGTTACATTTTTTAATAAAGTCCATTGCAGGTTCAAAGATCATGGAATCATTAATCAATTTACCAGACAATGCTATTGTTATTTTTTCCATCATTTCATCTGACATGTTCATTGTGACATCACATGTTTCTTATGACATCAGCATGACTCATCACATTCTATTAGAATTCCTTTGATCTGAAATCTATATAAGTAACCCAAACCCTGTGTCCATTCAGTTACAACCTCACTGAAGAGGCAAACAGCTTATACGCTTGACTGTAATTTGAGACACTTTTTTGAAGTGAACAAGGAACACAGTTAGCACTGTTGTAAGTAGTAGTAGATTTTAACTTTAGTTAAATTACAAAAATGTCTGAGTCCCCCTCCATTTCCAGTGATGTGATGGAAGAGAATGTAAACCTTCGCCAGCAAGTGAGGGAATTCAAAAATGAGAACGAAAACCTCCGAAAAACCATTGAACTGCTTCTCAAAGAATATGGGTTTTCTAAAAACAAGAAAAAAAGGGAACTACAACTACAAAATGAGAAGCTTTGCTTGGAGAATTCAGAGCTGAACAATTGTGTTGCCAATTTGCAGTGTGAAAATCAAGCTTTGAGACAACAAGTTCAAGCAAAGGAGAGTGCTTATGAACAAAATGATCAAGAATGGAAAAGTGCTCTGGAGCAACTTAAAAACAACTTAAAAATGCCTTGTAAACACGAAGAGTATGAAATGGAGAAGCTGGCATTGCAGGAAAAAGTTGAAGATCTCCAATGGGACAACCAGGCATACAGATTAGACAATAATGCTATAATACAGAGCATGTTTGACTTGAAACAGACTTTTCAAAATGAAAAAGATAAAATGAGACAGCAAATCCAGGCTCTTCAAACTGACATCCATGAGGCAAACGCAAGCCTGGAAAATTTCAAAGATTTTAAGGAACTGTATGAGGAATCAAAACAGGAAAATGAGTCTCTGAACAATCAAAACCAAGACCTGAAACAAGAAATTGAAGCAAAAAACATTGCTATTCAGGAAGAAGTTAAGGAGCTCAAATCTGTTTTGCAAGGACTCAAATCCTTTGAAGAAGAGAGTAACAGAATAAAGGAACAAAACAACGCTCTGGAACAGGAAGTCCAGGAGCTTACCAAAAAGTTGGCTGATTGTCAGAAGGAAATGAGACAAAATGAACAGGCTCTGGAAGAAAGAATGCACCGTAACCGTGAAGAGTATGAAATGGAGAAGCTGGCATTGCAGGAAAAAGTTAAAGATCTCCAAACGGACAACCAGGCACTCAGGTCAGAAAATGATGCTATAATACAGAGCATGTGTGACCTGAAACAGACTTTTCAAAATGAAGAAGTTAAAATGAGACAGCAAATCCAGGCTCTCCAAACTGACATCCATGAGGCAAACGCAAGCCTGGAAAATTTCAAAGATTTTAAGGAACTGTATGAGGAATCAAAACAGGAAAATGAGTCTCTGAACAATCAAAACCAAGACCTGAAACAAGAAATTGAAGCAAAAAACATTGCTATTCAGGAAGAAGTTAAGGAGCTCAAATCTGTTTTGCAAGAACTCAAATCCTTTGAAGAAGAGAGTAACAGAATAAAGGAACAAAACAACGCTCTGGAACAGGAAGTCCAGGAGCTTACCAAAAAGTTGGCTGATTGTCAGAAGGAAATGAGACAAAATGAACAGCCTCTGCAAAAAGAAATGCAAGAGCTTGATAAAGGTGAACCCCATCAAAGTAGTTTTGAGCTCACACCTGAATCCAATGAGTCAACTGAAAAGGAAGAGAGGATTAAAACAAGCGAAACTACAGACCTGGAGGAGAAAAACAAGGACATCCCTACAGAAAGTTCATCTCACATGGAAACTCCACAAGAGCAGACGTTTCAACCCAGAGACGTGGAGGATCATGGGGGATGGACAACATGGCTCCAAGGTGCTGCCTTGTATTTAGCATTTTCTGACTACATCTATCCCCATTTCTGAAAGGCAGTTTGCAGTAAGTAAGGGGAACGGAGCATTTCTTCCCCACTCCCATCTTTCGACATCCCATGTATATACACCACTACAACTCTTTCCCCTCAAGCCCCATAGACAATATAGAACAGGGGTGTCCAACTCCAGTCTTCAAAAACCAGATGTGCTAAGGAGGAGTGGATCAAGAAAGAAAGCTGTTTTCCTATAGATTTCTATAGGTTTGCATCAGGCTAGCTGTTGCCATCTGGTAGACTTCAGACTGAATGTACACTTAAGGTTCTTCTGTATTGGCTTCAAGTTTCCAACGAACAAGCTATGTCCATGTTTTGTACCATCTATGCCCCAACCAGTCGTGGAAGATGGCTGCCCCTTCCTGAGCCTGGTTCTTCCGAAGGTTTCTTCCTCTTAAAAGGGAGTTTTTCCTTCCCGCTGTCGCCAAGTGCTTGCTCAGAGGGGATCGTTAGATTGTTTGGGGTTTCTTTTATATTGCAGGGTCTTTACCATGCAATATAAAGTTCCTTGAGGCCACTGGCTATGCATTGGCCTAACTTAGCCAGTGGTCACATTGCATACATAGCTATTTATCAACCATCATTTGCATTCTAGATTCCAAAAGGTTGAATCTGTTGATCTGGACGTAGCGTTTTCAGTGGGAGAAATGTTTCCTCACTCATCCAAGTGACTGAAGGAGAATGTTTCTCCCATTGAAAACGCTACGTCCAGATCAACAGATTCAGCCTTTTGGGATTTACTTACCTGGATGCCTGAGCATGCATCAGTGCATTCTCTATTGCTTTTCCATCTTCTTTGTATGGTTGATTATAAGATTAATGGAGGTTTTCTCCATTTTCTTGAACTCAGTTGGAAACTTTTCTTAGCATGAGCTTTAACATAATTTCATGATAAAATAAAAAGAAATTGTGAAACAGTTTAAAGCTTTGTACTGTTTGCTTATTTGATTTTAACAAAGGTTTGGAGAATATGCTACTTTAGTGAGACAGTGTGTTCTTATCTGTATCTGTGGTTTTAAGTTTTTTGTACCCCACTTTAGTTGCATTTCTTTATTTCATTTAAATTAACTTTAAATACTTTAATGTAGCTGCTGTTTGGCTGTTTTTGCTCTTTGTTCCCTTAGAAGAGACTCTTACGGTTTACAAATGGCTCTCCATTTAGTATCACTCTGTGCCTTCTATTTTATCCTAATTTAGCAAATATGTATCATTTTTATTCAGTGTTTTCATGAAAGCCTTATTTGTATCTAATACTATTGGCGAGAAGATATACATGCAAGTTTGAAATCTTTTTTCCTTCACAGGGAAAAATGGCTAAAAGTCATTGTCCCATCTTAGCCAGCTCCTCACCCACACTTATCTGTTTGCCTGGGGTTATTTGCTTTGGATTAAATGTACTCATTTTGGTTCGAGTCGCACAAGGCCATGGTATACCTGATATTTGCAGATGACATTGTGATCTGTAGAAGAATAAGGAGCAGGTGTAAAAGAGCCTGGAGACGTGATGGTATACACTGGAGACAAGAGGAACGAAGGTCAGAATACACGAGTGTGAATTAGAGAGAGCAGGTGTAACAGTAAAGTTGCAAAGAACAAAGGTAGCAAAGGTAGATGCGTTTAAATATCTGGGGTCAACCATCCTAAGCAATGGACAGTCCAGAAGAGACGTAAAAAAAGAGGATGCAGACAGGATGAAGACAAGTATTAGTGGTGACTTGTGACAGGTGTAAGCATGATGAATGAGCAGCAAGACATAAAAGGGAAGACTTAGAAAGTGATAGTCAGAGCTGCTGTCATCCATGGTTTGGACATGGTGCCACTAACAGAAAGACAGGAAGTCGAGGCGGAAGTGGAGGAATTGAAAATGCTACCATATTCATATAAAGTAAGCAGAATGAACAAGATTAAAAATGAGTACATGAGAGGCATCGCTCATATTTGAGGAATTTGAAGATGGTGATGTCAGACTTAACCCTCTGTACCCCATAATGACTGCAGATGGCCGGTGTGTTTCTGTTACTTTGTTAAAGAAGCTTACTTCTGTCTGATGACAATGATACTGAGCTGAGTTCTTCAGGATTTCTCTCAGTAAGTGCTGCTGTTTTTGACACCGTTAGCTGCTGTTACCAAAACGTCCTTTGAAGGGGTACTTAGTTGTCACACCCAGCAAATAAACGATATGATGTGAGAATGTAGCCGAACTGTTTATCAGAGCAAAAGTGTGAGTTTTAGGTCTGTCATATAAAACATTAGTTGGTAAAACATGAGCTTATAACCAGATGTCTTTTCAGTAAAGCACTGGTCTGCAAATATTTTTCAGACAGGAAAATCAAAGCATGTGTGAGCTGCAAAGCGACTTTCAGCAGGAAAAAGCTCAAATGCATCACAAAATCCTGGCTCCTCAATATGTTCTTCAGGCAAAAAAAATGATAGAGAATTACAGAAAATGAAAGAATCATACAATATGACTGAATTAAAAAAAAAAAAAAAAGGTAGAAAAGACCTGAATCCTTTCAACTGTGCATTAATTTAATATTATTTAATATGCTTATTTAAGAAATTGCTACACACACAGATGACATTTATATGTCCTTGGATCGTTTAGAGCAATCTTGATTTTTAACAGGGTTTCACGTGTAGGGACAGAGGGGGACATTTAATAACAAAAAAACTAAAACTGGATCATCTATGAACTCAAGTTGAGGTAATGATGATGACTTGGTGAATTTAAGTAAAATAAATACATTAAAAAAAACCTGTTCTCCGTCAGCTCAGTCTTGAAGGATAAAAACATAACTCACAGTGTGATGAAGCATTCAGAGGATGACACTGCTGATACAAATTTCTAATTTCTGTCTTTCAGAAATTAGAGCAGTGAAAGGCCAATAAAGAACTTTTTAAACTTTATCATAAATTGTTTTACTTTATTTTTAAAGTAAAGTCTACATTGTGCCAGATTTAAATGTGGCACAATGCACACATAACAATCCTGCACAAAAGAGCTCAGCAAATTTTCATTAAAATACACATTTATCTAAAAACATTTAATTCACTTGTTACATTTTTTAATAAAGTCCATTGCAGGTTCAAAGATCATGGAATCATTAATCAATTTACCAGACAATGCTATTGTTATTTTTTCCATCATTTCATCTGACATGTTCATTGTGACATCACATGTTTCTTATGACATCAGCATGACTCATCACATTCTATTAGAATTCCTTTGATCTGAAATCTATATAAGTAACCCAAACCCTGTGTCCATTCAGTTACAACCTCACTGAAGAGGCAAACAGCTTATACGCTTGACTGTAATTTGAGACACTTTTTTGAAGTGAACAAGGAACACAGTTAGCACTGTTGTAAGTAGTAGTAGATTTTAACTTTAGTTAAATTACAAAAATGTCTGAGTCCCCCTCCATTTCCAGTGATGTGATGGAAGAGAATGTAAACCTTCGCCAGCAAGTGAGGGAATTCAAAAATGAGAACGAAAACCTCCGAAAAACCATTGAACTGCTTCTCAAAGAATATGGGTTTTCTAAAAACAAGAAAAAAAGGGAACTACAACTACAAAATGAGAAGCTTTGCTTGGAGAATTCAGAGCTGAACAATTGTGTTGCCAATTTGCAGTGTGAAAATCAAGCTTTGAGACAACAAGTTCAAGCAAAGGAGAGTGCTTATGAACAAAATGATCAAGAATGGAAAAGTGCTCTGGAGCAACTTAAAAACAACTTAAAAATGCCTTGTAAACACGAAGAGTATGAAATGGAGAAGCTGGCATTGCAGGAAAAAGTTGAAGATCTCCAATGGGACAACCAGGCATACAGATTAGACAATAATGCTATAATACAGAGCATGTTTGACTTGAAACAGACTTTTCAAAATGAAAAAGATAAAATGAGACAGCAAATCCAGGCTCTTCAAACTGACATCCATGAGGCAAACGCAAGCCTGGAAAATTTCAAAGATTTTAAGGAACTGTATGAGGAATCAAAACAGGAAAATGAGTCTCTGAACAATCAAAACCAAGACCTGAAACAAGAAATTGAAGCAAAAAACATTGCTATTCAGGAAGAAGTTAAGGAGCTCAAATCTGTTTTGCAAGGACTCAAATCCTTTGAAGAAGAGAGTAACAGAATAAAGGAACAAAACAACGCTCTGGAACAGGAAGTCCAGGAGCTTACCAAAAAGTTGGCTGATTGTCAGAAGGAAATGAGACAAAATGAACAGGCTCTGGAAGAAAGAATGCACCGTAACCGTGAAGAGTATGAAATGGAGAAGCTGGCATTGCAGGAAAAAGTTAAAGATCTCCAAACGGACAACCAGGCACTCAGGTCAGAAAATGATGCTATAATACAGAGCATGTGTGACCTGAAACAGACTTTTCAAAATGAAGAAGTTAAAATGAGACAGCAAATCCAGGCTCTCCAAACTGACATCCATGAGGCAAACGCAAGCCTGGAAAATTTCAAAGATTTTAAGGAACTGTATGAGGAATCAAAACAGGAAAATGAGTCTCTGAACAATCAAAACCAAGACCTGAAACAAGAAATTGAAGCAAAAAACATTGCTATTCAGGAAGAAGTTAAGGAGC
Source organism: Mchenga conophoros (assembly GCF_057382185.1). NCBI lineage: Eukaryota > Metazoa > Chordata > Actinopteri > Cichliformes > Cichlidae > Mchenga > Mchenga conophoros. The sequence goes on along the minus strand of NC_140546.1, from coordinate 30,105,391 downwards.
TCAAATCTGTTTTGCAAGAACTCAAATCCTTTGAAGAAGAGAGTAACAGAATAAAGGAACAAAACAACGCTCTGGAACAGGAAGTCCAGGAGCTTACCAAAAAGTTGGCTGATTGTCAGAAGGAAATGAGACAAAATGAACAGCCTCTGCAAAAAGAAATGCAAGAGCTTGATAAAGGTGAACCCCATCAAAGTAGTTTTGAGCTCACACCTGAATCCAATGAGTCAACTGAAAAGGAAGAGAGGATTAAAACAAGCGAAACTACAGACCTGGAGGAGAAAAACAAGGACATCCCTACAGAAAGTTCATCTCACATGGAAACTCCACAAGAGCAGACGTTTCAACCCAGAGACGTGGAGGATCATGGGGGATGGACAACATGGCTCCAAGGTGCTGCCTTGTATTTAGCATTTTCTGACTACATCTATCCCCATTTCTGAAAGGCAGTTTGCAGTAAGTAAGGGGAACGGAGCATTTCTTCCCCACTCCCATCTTTCGACATCCCATGTATATACACCACTACAACTCTTTCCCCTCAAGCCCCATAGACAATATAGAACAGGGGTGTCCAACTCCAGTCTTCAAAAACCAGATGTGCTAAGGAGGAGTGGATCAAGAAAGAAAGCTGTTTTCCTATAGATTTCTATAGGTTTGCATCAGGCTAGCTGTTGCCATCTGGTAGACTTCAGACTGAATGTACACTTAAGGTTCTTCTGTATTGGCTTCAAGTTTCCAACGAACAAGCTATGTCCATGTTTTGTACCATCTATGCCCCAACCAGTCGTGGAAGATGGCTGCCCCTTCCTGAGCCTGGTTCTTCCGAAGGTTTCTTCCTCTTAAAAGGGAGTTTTTCCTTCCCGCTGTCGCCAAGTGCTTGCTCAGAGGGGATCGTTAGATTGTTTGGGGTTTCTTTTATATTGCAGGGTCTTTACCATGCAATATAAAGTTCCTTGAGGCCACTGGCTATGCATTGGCCTAACTTAGCCAGTGGTCACATTGCATACATAGCTATTTATCAACCATCATTTGCATTCTAGATTCCAAAAGGTTGAATCTGTTGATCTGGACGTAGCGTTTTCAGTGGGAGAAATGTTTCCTCACTCATCCAAGTGACTGAAGGAGAATGTTTCTCCCATTGAAAACGCTACGTCCAGATCAACAGATTCAGCCTTTTGGGATTTACTTACCTGGATGCCTGAGCATGCATCAGTGCATTCTCTATTGCTTTTCCATCTTCTTTGTATGGTTGATTATAAGATTAATGGAGGTTTTCTCCATTTTCTTGAACTCAGTTGGAAACTTTTCTTAGCATGAGCTTTAACATAATTTCATGATAAAATAAAAAGAAATTGTGAAACAGTTTAAAGCTTTGTACTGTTTGCTTATTTGATTTTAACAAAGGTTTGGAGAATATGCTACTTTAGTGAGACAGTGTGTTCTTATCTGTATCTGTGGTTTTAAGTTTTTTGTACCCCACTTTAGTTGCATTTCTTTATTTCATTTAAATTAACTTTAAATACTTTAATGTAGCTGCTGTTTGGCTGTTTTTGCTCTTTGTTCCCTTAGAAGAGACTCTTACGGTTTACAAATGGCTCTCCATTTAGTATCACTCTGTGCCTTCTATTTTATCCTAATTTAGCAAATATGTATCATTTTTATTCAGTGTTTTCATGAAAGCCTTATTTGTATCTAATACTATTGGCGAGAAGATATACATGCAAGTTTGAAATCTTTTTTCCTTCACAGGGAAAAATGGCTAAAAGTCATTGTCCCATCTTAGCCAGCTCCTCACCCACACTTATCTGTTTGCCTGGGGTTATTTGCTTTGGATTAAATGTACTCATTTTGGTTCGAGTCGCACAAGGCCATGGTATACCTGATATTTGCAGATGACATTGTGATCTGTAGAAGAATAAGGAGCAGGTGTAAAAGAGCCTGGAGACGTGATGGTATACACTGGAGACAAGAGGAACGAAGGTCAGAATACACGAGTGTGAATTAGAGAGAGCAGGTGTAACAGTAAAGTTGCAAAGAACAAAGGTAGCAAAGGTAGATGCGTTTAAATATCTGGGGTCAACCATCCTAAGCAATGGACAGTCCAGAAGAGACGTAAAAAAGAGGATGCAGACAGGATGAAGACAAGTATTAGTGGTGACTTGTGACAGGTGTAAGCATGATGAATGAGCAGCAAGACATAAAAGGGAAGACTTAGAAAGTGATAGTCAGAGCTGCTGTCATCCATGGTTTGGACATGGTGCCACTAACAGAAAGACAGGAAGTCGAGGCGGAAGTGGAGGAATTGAAAATGCTACCATATTCATATAAAGTAAGCAGAATGAACAAGATTAAAAATGAGTACATGAGAGGCATCGCTCATATTTGAGGAATTTGAAGATGGTGATGTCAGACTTAACCCTCTGTACCCCATAATGACTGCAGATGGCCGGTGTGTTTCTGTTACTTTGTTAAAGAAGCTTACTTCTGTCTGATGACAATGATACTGAGCTGAGTTCTTCAGGATTTCTCTCAGTAAGTGCTGCTGTTTTTGACACCGTTAGCTGCTGTTACCAAAACGTCCTTTGAAGGGGTACTTAGTTGTCACACCCAGCAAATAAACGATATGATGTGAGAATGTAGCCGAACTGTTTATCAGAGCAAAAGTGTGAGTTTTAGGTCTGTCATATAAAACATTAGTTGGTAAAACATGAGCTTATAACCAGATGTCTTTTCAGTAAAGCACTGGTCTGCAAATATTTTTCAGACAGGAAAATCAAAGCATGTGTGAGCTGCAAAGCGACTTTCAGCAGGAAAAAGCTCAAATGCATCACAAAATCCTGGCTCCTCAATATGTTCTTCAGGCAAAAAAAATGATAGAGAATTACAGAAAATGAAAGAATCATACAATATGACTGAATTAAAAAAAAAAAAAAAAGGTAGAAAAGACCTGAATCCTTTCAACTGTGCATTAATTTAATATTATTTAATATGCTTATTTAAGAAATTGCTACACACACAGATGACATTTATATGTCCTTGGATCGTTTAGAGCAATCTTGATTTTTAACAGGGTTTCACGTGTAGGGACAGAGGGGGACATTTAATAACAAAAAAACTAAAACTGGATCATCTATGAACTCAAGTTGAGGTAATGATGATGACTTGGTGAATTTAAGTAAAATAAATACATTTAAAAAAAAAAACCTGTTCTCCATCAGCTCAGTCTTGAAGGATAAAAACATAACTCACAGTGTGATGAAGCATTCAGAGGATGACACTGCTGATACAAATTTCTAATTTCTGTCTTTCAGAAATTAGAGCAGTGAAAGGCCAATAAAGAACTTTTTAAACTTTATCATAAATTGTTTTACTTTATTTTTAAAGTAAAGTCTACATTGTGCCAGATTTAAATGTGGCACAATGCACACATAACAATCCTGCACAAAAGAGCTCAGCAAATTTTCATTAAAATACACATTTATCTAAAAACATTTAATTCACTTGTTACATTTTTTAATAAAGTCCATTGCAGGTTCAAAGATCATGGAATCATTAATCAATTTACCAGACAATGCTATTGTTATTTTTTCCATCATTTCATCTGACATGTTCATTGTGACATCACATGTTTCTTATGACATCAGCATGACTCATCACATTCTATTAGAATTCCTTTGATCTGAAATCTATATAAGTAACCCAAACCCTGTGTCCATTCAGTTACAACCTCACTGAAGAGGCAAACAGCTTATACGCTTGACTGTAATTTGAGACACTTTTTTGAAGTGAACAAGGAACACAGTTAGCACTGTTGTAAGTAGTAGTAGATTTTAACTTTAGTTAAATTACAAAAATGTCTGAGTCCCCCTCCATTTCCAGTGATGTGATGGAAGAGAATGTAAACCTTCGCCAGCAAGTGAGGGAATTCAAAGATGAGAACGAAAACCTCCGAAAAACCATTGAACTGCTTCTCAAAGAATATGGGTTTTCTAAAAACAAGAACAAAAGGGAACTACAACTACAAAATGAGAAGCTTTGCTTGGAGAATTCAGAGCTGAACAATTGTGTTGCCAATTTGCAGTGTGAAAATCAAGCTTTGAGACAACAAGTTCAAGCAAAGGAGAGTGCTTATGAACAAAATGATCAAGAATGGAAAAGTGCTCTGGAGCAACTTAAAAACAACTTAAAAATGCCTTGTAAACACGAAGAGTATGAAATGGAGAAGCTGGCATTGCAGGAAAAAGTTGAAGATCTCCAATGGGACAACCAGGCATACAGATTAGACAATGATGCTATAATACAGAGCATGTGTGACCTGAAACAGACTTTTCAAAATGAAAAAGATAAAATGAGACAAAATGAACAGGCTCTGGAAGAAAGAATGCACCGTAACCGTGAAGAGTATGAAATGGAGAAGCTGGCATTGCAGGAAAAAGTTAAAGATCTCCAATGGGACAACCAGGCATACAGATTAGACAATGATGCTATAATACAGAGCATGTTTTACTTGAAACAGACTTTTCAAAATGAAAAAGATAAAATGAGACAGCAAATCCAGGCTCTTCAAAATGACATCCATGAGGCAAACGCAAGCCTGGAAAATTTCAAAGATTTTAAGGAACTGTATGAGGAATCAAAACAGGAAAATGAGTCTCTGAACAATCAAAACCAAGACCTGAAACAAGAAATTGAAGCAAAAAACATTGCTATTCAGGAAGAAGTTAAGGAGCTCAAATCTGTTTTGCAAGGACTCAAATCCTTTGAAGAAGAGAGTAACAGAATAAAGGAACAAAACAACGCTCTGGAACAGGAAGTCCAGGAGCTTACCAAAAAGTTGGCTGATTGTCAGAAGGAAATGAGACAAAATGAACAGGTTCTGGAAGAAAGAATGCACCGTAACCGTGAAGAGTATGAAATGGAGAAGCTGGCATTGCAGGAAAAAGTTAAAGATCTCCAAACGGACAACCAGGCACTCAGGTCAGAAAATGATGCTATAATACAGAGCATGTGTGACCTGAAACAGACTTTTCAAAATGAAGAAGTTAAAATGAGACAGCAAATCCAGGCTCTCCAAACTGACATCCATGAGGCAAACGCAAGCCTGGAAAATTTCAAAGATTTTAAGGAACTGTATGAGGAATCAAAACAGGAAAATGAGTCTCTGAACAATCAAAACCAAGACCTGAAACAAGAAATTGAAGCAAAAAACATTGCTATTCAGGAAGAAGTTAAGGAGCTCAAATCTGTTTTGCAAGAACTCAAATCCTTTGAAGAAGAGAGTAACAGAATAAAGGAACAAAACAACGCTCTGGAACAGGAAGTCCAGGAGCTTACCAAAAAGTTGGCTGATTGTCAGAAGGAAATGAGACAAAATGAACAGCCTCTGGAAGAAAGAATGCACCGTAACCGTGAAGAGTATGAAATGGAGAAGCTGGCATTGCAGGAAAAAGTTAAAGATCTCCAAACGGACAACCAGGCACTCAGGTCAGAAAATGATGCTATAATACAGAGCATGTGTGACCTGAAACAGACTTTTCAAAATGAAGAAGTTAAAATGAGACAGCAAATCCAGGCTCTCCAAACTGACATCCATGAGGCAAACGCAAGCCTGGAAAATTTCAAAGATTTTAAGGAACTGTATGAGGAATCAAAACAGGAAAATGAGTCTCTGAACAATCAAAACCAAGACCTGAAACAAGACATTGAAGCAAAAAACATTGCTATTCAGGAAGAAGTTAAGGAGCTCAAATCTGTTTTGCAAGAACTCAAATCCTTTGAAGAAGAGAGTAACAGAATAGAGGAACAAAACAACGCTCTGGAACAGGAAGTCCAGGAGCTTACCAAAAAGTTGGCTGATTGTCAGAAGGAAATGAGACAAAATGAACAGGCTCTGCAAAAAGAAATGCAAGAGCTTGATAAAGGTGAACCCCATCAAAGTAGTTTTGAGCTCACACCTGAATCCAATGAGTCAACTGAAAAGGAAGAGAGGATTAAAACAAGCGAAACTACAGACCTGGAGGAGAAAAACAAGGACATCCCTACAGAAAGTTCATCTCACATGGAAACTCCACAAGAGCAGACGTTTCAACCCAGAGACGTGGAGGATCATGGGGGATGGACAACATGGCTCCAAGGTGCTGCCTTGTATTTAGCATTTTCTGACTACATCTATCCCCATTTCTGAAAGGCAGTTTGCAGTAAGTAAGGGGAACGGAGCATTTCTTCCCCACTCCCATCTTTCGACATCCCATGTATATACACCACTACAACTCTTTCCCCTCAAGCCCCATAGACAATATAGAACAGGGGTGTCCAACTCCAGTCTTCAAAAACCAGATGTGCTAAGGAGGAGTGGATCAAGAAAGAAAGCTGTTTTCCTATAGATTTCTATAGGTTTGCATCAGGCTAGCTGTTGCCATCTGGTAGACTTCAGACTGAATGTACACTTAAGGTTCTTCTGTATTGGCTTCAAGTTTCCAACGAACAAGCTATGTCCATGTTTTGTACCATCTATGCCCCAACCAGTCGTGGAGGATGGCTGCCCCTTCCTGAGCCTGGTTCTTCCGAAGGTTTCTTCCTCTTAAAAGGGAGTTTTTCCTTCCCGCTGTCGCCAAGTGCTTGCTCAGAGGGGATCGTTAGATTGTTTGGGGTTTCTTTTATATTGCAGGGTCTTTACCATGCAATATAAAGTTCCTTGAGGCCACTGGCTATGCATTGGCCTAACTTAGCCAGTGGTCACATTGCATACATAGCTATTTATCAACCATCATTTGCATTCTAGATTCCAAAAGGTTGAATCTGTTGATCTGGACGTAGCGTTTTCAGTGGGAGAAATGTTTCCTCACTCATCCAAGTGACTGAAGGAGAATGTTTCTCCCATTGAAAACGCTACGTCCAGATCAACAGATTCAGCCTTTTGGGATTTACTTACCTGGATGCCTGAGCATGCATCAGTGCATTCTCTATTGCTTTTCCATCTTCTTTGTATGGTTGATTATAAGATTAATGGAGGTTTTCTCCATTTTCTTGAACTCAGTTGGAAACTTTTCTTAGCATGAGCTTTAATTAACATAATTTGCTGATGAAATAAAAAAGAAACTTTGAAAGGATTTAAAGCTTTGTGCAGTTTGATTATTTGATTGTTAGCAAAAGGTTTGGAAATATGCTATTTTTGTGGGCTAGTCTGTTCTTTTCTTTATCTGTGGTTTTAAGTTTGCATCAAGGTTGTTTTGTACCCCACTTTTGTTGCATTTCTGTATTTGCTTTAAATTAACTTTAGATATTTTAATGTATCTGCTTTAAATTTAAAGCAAAGGGTATCTTGTATGCAGAGATACTCTGTAAAAATAAAAACAAGTTTAAAGATTGGTAAAACCAATGTCAGAAAAATAGTGTCAGAAAAATATTGCAAAATAACTTAAACTAACGATCACATAATTTATTTCCATCACTGTATTCCTTTGGGATAATAAATGAAAAAAACCCGTTATTTTAGCTTTAAATTCACATGAAATATTGTGTATCTTTAACAGATTCTGTATGTTTTAAGTACAGAATGATGAGATTTTGTGCTCTTTTCAATGGCTTTTAACGAGACACAAAAAAAAATTAAAATTAAAATTAAACACATGTAGATAGTCAACTTGTGTTTTAATCTAGGTGCAGTTGTAAACAGGTACAGTTTAGGTCAATTGTGAAATGGTGCCCAGGTAGTCTAGCTCATGGCGTCCATAGGTGCAATTGCATGAAGCCTCAGGACCAATGTCTTCGTGCAAGAAGGAATGAAATGAACACTGTCAGTCCTTTAGTGGCTTTAGTGACTTGTGCTCACAGTCAAGCACATGTAAATCCTCTGACATTCCCATTCCCCTTCCACTATATATGTTGTGTCCTCCAAACACACAGGCCTGCCCTGCTTGACCATCTCAATCTCTGTCACTTTCGCAAACAAAGATTTTAAAGTTGGAACTTGCCTCTAAAGTAAACCTACATATAGATGTAGATCTCCAGATCTACATCTAATGGCTGGTTTGGTTTCATTCTCCGTCCTTGCTGTGCCCCTCAACTTTCCCCTTCCTGCCTTATATAGCTGCCTTATATTTCCAACACCTTTCTATAAGGTGTTGGAAATATAAGGCAGCTTCCTGACAACGTCGCCAGTACCTTGAGCCTTGGTGCTCACCACATTGCATAGTTTAGCTGTACCTTTAACTGGGATCATTTTGGCTTCCCCACTTTCTTGATCTAGGCTCCTAACGTCAGTAATTCCTGTGGTGTGCTGCACAAGAAATGGAATGATGGGGAAATCATTACCCATAATGACTGCAAATGGTAACTTTTAAGCCAAGACTTCTGACATAACAAAGGTCTGAACCTTGCTGTCAGATATACACATGTGCATTTCCATGTATATAGCTTATGCAGGACTTGTCTTCATTCCATTTATCTTGAGGCACTAAAGTGGACAATGCTGACTGAAATCTTTCCCGTTTCTAATGATACTGTAACACACTGACCATTAATCAGAAAAGGGAATGGGAGGAGCTATTTGCTGAATTGTACACACGGAGGTTGGCCTAGGAACTGTGCAAAAACAGACGATTTTGTCTCGTTTGTAAGTGGACAAGAATACTGAGTGTAACATAAAACATTACATTTTATATATGGTGTGGAGAATCCAGATAATGCACTAAAACAATGTGGGAGAGCAATGACTGTTATGATGCTGTTAACATTAGTTTCTTGCTAATCTTTATATATATAGGTTTGCAGTGTCACTGACAAGAAGCATGTTTTTCAAGATTCCCATGATTTCGTTCACACAGTCAGACACAGTCACAGCTCAGTATAAAAAAATGGAGTGTAAGGAATGTAGAATATGCACAAATTAAACAAATGCAGCATGTGTGCACTATATGTCAACAAATGGTGTATATTTGCTATGTGCTACAAATGGGGAACATACAGACATACATATGCTACAGCCATTATAGTATGATTAAATCATGCATTTATATGGGAAGACAGCAGTTACATTTTTGAATATATTGCAATATATGCAAGCAACATGTATAGGCATGTGTTGATTAATATGAAAAAACACTGATGTGATGAAAACCAGTGCTATAATTTAACATTACACCAGGTACACAACTATTTTGTACTTTGAGAACACCAGAAGAAAGTAGTTCCTCAATTTCAACTAATAACTCATAACTAATGGCTATAGTAATAATTACTAAATCATGCATATAATTTTTTATGTATTAATAATTTACATTTTAAAAGAGCAACTCTCGAGTTTCCATTTGCAAACATCCCTTTGGCAGATTCTTCAGATCTCATGAACGTTTCGACCAAAGAAGGAAAAGAGAAAATCTATTGCTCCCCTCCTTACAAAGACAGAGCTAACAGCAAAAAGCATGCTTTCATGATAGTGATGGGTCGTTCGCGAACGAAATGGCTCTTAGAGCCGGTTCTTTGACGTGAACGACGCGAGCCGGCTCCTTATCGCGAGCCGTCACGTGGTTTTTTTTGTGGTTTTTTTTTTTTTCTTTCTCTCAGCCTCTCTCTCGCACTTTTTTTCCGCTGCACTCTGCAAGCGAGCCTTGTGCTTTACGCTGGGCAGAGGGGGGAGGGGCGGTAGTTACACTCAGTAGCACAGGAACAGAGCCAGAGAGAGAGAAAGAGAGGCAGGGACAACAACATTAGAAAGGTATAGTAATCATCCACAACTATTTTCGGTTGCAGATGATAAAGGATTCAGAAAGTTTATTCATGCAGGCCCATATGACAGAGAATATGCATGTTCTTTTTGTTTTCATATTATAATTTATATTTAATTGTGTTGTGGTTTGCAGTGTTTTGTGTTGTTTTCACTTTAAATTTGTAAAAGAAAAAAGCTGAAAATTTAAATAGTTAAAACTTGAAATGTGAATAGTTGATTTTTGTATTATGTGATTTATTTATTACATTTTATGTGGAGTGAATAAATAAAAGTATATTTACGGTGGCCCCTAGAGACAAAGCACATACAAACTTCAAATCACGTACGAACTCTGAAGCATGTACAAACTCCAAAACACGTAAAAACTCCAAAACACGTAAAAACACGTACAAACTCCGAAGCACATAAAAACTCAGAAGCATATAAAAACTCAGAAGCACATAAAAACTCAAAAGACAACAGAAGTGCTCCAGGATGCTGGGCTCAGTGTTGAGCCTTTGTTATCTTGTGGCTACACAAGCCAGCAAGTACCAACGACAGGATTTGGTGTGTGGTAGTAACAGGTAAATGAACTTTTTTTTAAATTATTTGAATATATATGAGTGCCTGTGTATAAATACACAAACAATACACACATGCTTTCAATTGTGTAATTTAAGTGATCTAGTAGCTCTGCTTTGGAAGTTCAGTTCATGCTAGAAATGTGTTTTGGAGTTTGTACGTGTTTTGTCTCTAGGGGCCACCGCATATATTTATATATAAACATATATAAATAAAACCACTTTTTTTACGTTAGTAATTCCTTTTGTGCATAATTTTATATTATTGTTAATAATAAATGAATTAAAGCAACAAAACAACCTGAAGAGCCGGTTCGGAGCCGAAAGAGCCGGCTCTTTTTAGTGAGCCGAACCGAAAGAGCCGGATCTGTAAAAAGAGCCGGAAATCCCATCACTATTTCATGAACATACTGCAAAGATCAAAAACTAAACACTGTATGGCCTGCATTAGTTTTTGTTTATTTCAGATAAGAATACAGACATAAAGTAAAGTACAGCTCTTCATCTAGGAGTGTTGCATGGGGGTAAGGCCAGTCCCCTTGCAGCATGTGATGGTGAGCAGATCCAGTGAGTTGTCCCTTTTATACCAGATACAGTGTATAAACCACAGATAAGAATCTGGACTCCTAACTGGTAGCTGTCAGGACTAAAGAAGAAAATCAGCATCTGAGTATACCAATGTTATTTAGCCATCTTAAATCTTATGACCTTATATGTTCCTTGAAAAAGCCTGCCACTGGCAATTTATGTCATTCCCTACTCTTTTTTCAAGACAAAGACAGAGTTCAGTACATATAAGCAGCAGGATAGAGGACAAGTGATCAGTAGGGGAGGAGATCACATGGAAAGGTTGAATAAAAGGCTTTATGAACGTGGCAGGACTCAAGTAAAAGTAAAAAAGCATAGGCTCTGAAATGTACTCAAAGTAAGAAAGTAAAAAGCAGCTCTGTGGAGGATATTTCTATTTTTTTTCCTGTTTTAAGTTTTCTTAGTGTACAGGCTGTAATCAGCGGACCTGCTAGTCTTTGTAGATTTACACAACTGAATTCAACCAGATGTCAGCAGATGTTTCATGAGTTGTCCTGGCTGATTTCCGTCCTGACAGTACACTGTTTATGCTGTCTTTATATTAGACACTACGCAGTTGGTATGAGGGTGAAATTCAGTCAGTGAATCCAAGCATCGGACCATAAAACCACAGGCACTGTGCACCACACACTGTTCTTTAAATCCATCACAGTGCAGCAAACTAACCTGTTTATCCTGCACTCACCTGCAGAGGATTTTCATGCAGCCTTTAAATAGCAGTTAGTCTACCTCAGTTTGATTTGCAGCACATTTCACAATATGGGAAAAAATGTCATGTTACATGAACAGACCCAATATCTGATTTAAAACATAAGGAATTACATGTAAGCTTTAAAATTCCAGTTTCTTAAATCCCACTGAGCAGTCCTTACCTTTATATCTAACCTGTCTTGCACCTCTCCTCCCCTGTCTTTCTTATCTTTCTCCATCTCTGAGTGACATTAGCTCTCTTTCTCTCCAGCAGCTGGACCTTTTAGCTAGCAACACACTTTGAGAAAAACTGCACACAAACACTTTGTGTGTTTGCTGATCTTTGTTGAGCTGACAGAAATGCTCCATTTGAAATTACCTGCTGTGTTGTTTTTGTATGTATACCGAGCTTCTTATTAACTGCACGCACACACTGATCTCTGCTCCGCTTCCACTTTATTTCTTATTCTTTTCCCTTGCCCTGAAGCTTCTTGCTCGCCAGTGAATTACACACATTGCAGCGACACAGTGCCATCTAGTGGCTGATACAAACATAGGTCAACATGCTACATCTCCCTTCTTAAAAAAAAAACACAACTCAGGCTTGTAAAATTTCTAAGGCAACTGAAATTACAGGAATAACATCCTGAGCACATCCATTGATAACATAGCATTCGACTCAATACTGGCTATATCACAAACATAATAAACAGATGCATTTAGTGACATCATTGGAACAACAAACATATAAACAGCCTTTTTTTTTTTCTAGGGCAGCGATCCGCCTGCACCCTTTACAATATTACAGGTCCAAGACCTGTCTTGGTTTGGTAACACGCCCATATCGAGTCGTGTATCCAGGTGTTGTAATGTCTTCACCAGGGGGCTCCACAGGCGGGGGCTGAGATACCACAAAGCTGTTATCGCTGATGCCTGTAGGTTGAATGAACTCCTCACCTCCTACGCTGTTCCTGCTTTCGCGGAGGTGTCGGCGGTTACGCCGGTAAACTTGTCCTGTATCTGTGGTTATGTTGTAGCTTCTGGACGTGTCGGCACAACTTGTGACCACAGCTGGTTTCCAGGAACCGTCTTTTTGCCGGAACCGGACCGGTGTGCCAGGATATAGTTGAGGCAGAGGTCGGGCGGCTCTGTTGAAATAAGTCTGCTGGCGCTGCTGGCAGACTTCTCTCCTTTCACGCACTGTTTGCTGGCAAACTACTTGGGGTTCCAGCTGTTTTGGTGTTGCAGGGAGGATGGAGCGAAGTCTCCGGCTCATGAGTAGTTGTGCAGGCGACTTTAAGTTGTCCACGGGGGTGTTCCGGTATTCTAATAGGCTCAAGTAGGGATCCTTATGTTCCGCTTTGGCCTTGTCCAGAAGTTTCTTTGCTGTCTGGACTGTTTTCTCGGCTAGACCATTGCTCTGTGGGTAATGGGGACTAGTAGTGGTGTGGGTGAAACTCCATGACTTTGCGAACTGTTGAAACTTACTCGAAGCATAGCACGGACCGTTATCACTAATCACCGACTCTGGAATACCATGCCTAGCCATGGCTGACTTTAGTTTGTGGATCACTGCTTCTGCAGTGCAGCTGTGCAGTCTTTCCAACTCGAAGAATCTACTGTAGTAATCTACCATGATGATGTAGTCTTCCGAGTTCCAAGTGAACAGATCGATGGCTATGACCTGCCACGGTCGTTCTGGTATTGCATGTGACAACAGGGGTTCCTTGGGGTTAGCAGCTTGTCTCTCCTGGCATGTGCTGCAGGCTCCGACGGCTTCCTCAATCTGCTTTCCCATGCCTGGCCAAAACAGAAGGTCTCTGGCTCTGTTTTTGCTCTTTTCTATGCCCATATGGCTGGAATGAATCCGATCTATCATGTCCTTTCTGAGCCTTTTTGGGATGATCATTTTCTCTCCTTTAAACATGATCCCGTCTATCAGTGAGATCTCATCCCTGTGGTTCCAAAACTCCTGGATGTCAGGCGGGCATTGAGACCTTTTATCTGGCCATCCACTCAATGTGGTCCTTCTCAGGGTGTTGAGCTGAGGATCCTGGGCTGTTTCGTTTCTTATCTCTGAGAGTCTCTGGTCACTGACAGACATGTTGCTGAGGACTGAGTGGATCTGCGCATCCATCCCGTCACATAGTGATTTGACGTGGAACTCTATGGATTTCCGGGAGAGCGTGTTGGCTACCGGGATGTCTTTCCCTGGCTTGTGGATGATGCTGATGTCGTACTTTTGCAGCTGTAGCATCATCCTCTGTAGCCGTGGTGGTGCTGATGCTAGTGGTTTTTTGAGTATGGACTCGAGTGGCTTGTGGTCCGACTCAATGGTCACATGTCGCCCGTACATGTACTCGTGGAACCGCTTGCAACCAAAGAGAACAGCATACAGCTCTTTTTCTATTTGGGCATAGTTCTGCTCAGTGCTGTTAAGTGACTTGGATGCGTAGGCGACTGGCTTGCCGTCCTGTAGCATCACAGCACCGAGGCCACTTTTGGATGCATCGACCTGGAGTCGTAGCGCTTTCTTGGGGTTGAAGAAGGAGAGAACTGGGCCTGGTTCTCTAGTGATCAGCTCCTTCATTCGTTGAAAGGATCTGTCATGGTTCTTGTCCCATACAAACTCACTGTCCTGCTTTAACAGCTGGCGGAGCGGTGCGTTTATCTCTGACAGGTGTGGGGCAAATCTTGCTAAATAATTAACCATCCCCAGCACTGTTTCCAATTCTGCCCTGTTCTGTGGGGGCGCCATGTCTTGGACTGCTTTTACTTTTTGTGGATCTGGTTTCAGTCCTTCGTGTGACAATGTGTGACCGAAGTAACTGACCTCTTTGACGCAGATGGTGCACTTGTCAGGGTTCAGTTTTACACCTCTCTCCCTGCTGCGCTGCAGCATGGCCCTCAGATTGTCGTCATGCTCCTGTTTGGTTTCTCCGAAGACCAGTACGTCATCCACAATGGCTTCCACGCCCCTCAGGCCCTCGTAGGTCTCGTCCACGCGTCGCTGGAACTCATCCTGGCCTGAGATTATGCCGAATGGCAACCTGAGGAAGCGGTACCTGCCAAACACAGTATTAAATGTGGTTAACAGAGATGATTCGTGGCTTAGCTTAATGGCCCAGTAGCCTGATCTGGCGTCCAAAACACTGAAATACTTGGCCCCAGCAAGTTTTGTGGTGACATCCTCCAAGGTGGGTAGAGGGTAATGGGGTCTTTGTATAGCCTTGTTGAGGGGTCTGGGGTCCAGACATACTCTGAGTCTGCCCGTCTTGGGTTTTTCCACGACAACAAGTGCATTCACCCAGTCCGTAGGATCTGTGACCTTGCATATGATTTGATTCCTTTCCATGTTGTCGAGCTCGTCTTTGAGTCGGGCTCGCAGAGCGATGGGAATCCGACGAGGTGGGCTGACTGTGGGTGCAACGTCTGGATTTACATGGAAACTGCATTCGCCAGGAAATTCTCCTATCCCTTTAAATACGTCAGCATATTCGTCCAGCATTGCCTGTGAACTGTTGGTTGTCTTGCCTCTTTCTTCCGTCACTGCCATCACGATCCTTACCAGGTTAAGGTCACGGCAAGCTTTCATTGCTAATACAGGTGGGGCGCTTGTGTTAACAACATGGAATTCCAACGTGCAGGTTTTGTCTTTGTGTTTGCATTTTAGCTGACATTTCCCTTCCATGCTGAGTGAGTGTCCCCCGTAATCTGTGAGCTTGTGTGTGACAGGCTTCAGTGTCACATGTGGGAAGAGTGTCTGGAACATGTTGGCTGGAATTGTGTTTGCTTGCGCCCCAGTGTCAACTTTAAACCTCACTGTCTGTGGGGGGGAACCAAGCTGCATGTCTGCATATGCTTGCTCATCCTTTCTTCCTTCATTTTCTATGGTGATGCTATCAATGTAGAAACAGTCTTGGTCCTCATCTGTGTCCTTAGTTGTCGTTTCTATGTTCTCTCTCACAGTGTGTACTGATTTGAGGTGGGTTTTTGTCTGCGAAGGGAGTCTTGACCTGCATGCTCTTGCAAAATGGTTCATTTTCTTGCATTTTGCACATTGCTTCCCTTTTGCTGGGCAGATGTCTTTATTACTGTGTTGTCCGGGACAATAGCTGCACGTTTTTAGTGTTGCATTAGCGTGTTCTTTTGGTCTCACGCTTCTTGTTTGATATTCTTGTCTGTGCGATTTCCTGCCGATGGCGTGCACAGTTTCTTGGCCCCTGGAGTGACCCATAGTTTTTAGCTGCTGCTTTGCTAGCTCGTGTGATTGTGCTATATCTATAGCTTTCTCTAGCGTGAGCTCTGCGCCTTGGCTGAGTAGCTTTTCTCGGACGTGTGGCGAGTTAGTGGCAAATACAATGCGATCCCTGACCATTTCATCTGTATTTGGGTACCCACAGTCTTTAGCAAGTAGTTTCAGTTCCGTAATAAACTGTTCAAATGTCTCATTTTCACCCTGCATCTTTTCATGAAACTTATATCGGGCGTAGATTGGGTTAGCTTTCGGTATGATGTAATCAGTGTACTTATCGTAGTACGTCTGAAGCTTTCGGGAGTCGTCTGCGGTGAGCGTCCACGTGTTGTAGACGTCCCGTCCTTTCTCACCGACCCATAGAAGAAGGTAGCTGCATTTGTCTGCCTCCTCCTTCCCCCGAAGAGGACCAGCGAACATTAGCTCGGCGTGCTGCTTGAAACGCCGCCATGCCTCGGGCAGGTTGCTGGAGTCCCAATCCATACGCGGTGTGGGAACGCCGTAAGCCTCCATGTCTGCGCTGTCCGACGGCGAGGGATTGCGTAGAATCCGCTACTCTGACACCATGTGTTGTTTTTGTATGTATACCGAGCTTCTTATTAACTGCACGCACACACTGATCTCTGCTCCGCTTCCACTTTATTTCTTATTCTTTTCCCTTGCCCTGAAGCTTCTTGCTCGCCAGTGAATTACACACATTGCAGCGACACAGTGCCATCTAGTGGCTGATACAAACATAGGTCAACATGCTACACCTGCCACTTAAAAGAAAGGCTCTCCCTTTATGTTCGCTCCTCTTTTGTAGCACTAGCTAGAGGCTGAAGTACTGCAACTGTCACTTACGGACACCTCTAGTCGTTCCAGTGTTGTGGCAAAAACAAGACAAAAAAACACTGACCCACTTTTAACGCTGACTTTGGCACTATCTCTTTTTAAATCTCCTTTTGTGACTAATAAACGACCAGGATGTGTTTCTGTTTAGGCTCAAATTGGTTTGATATTTCAAGACTCGCACTGACGAAATAATAACTCGACCCAAATACATTAAAGCAAAAATAACAAACCTGTTTTGAAAACGTGAGCAGTAGAAAGTACAGATACCTGAAAATTGTATTACTCTGTTACTGGATATATTTAAATAGGAACAATATTTCGTGTCTGCAGCTTACAGTGTATGTTGTCTGGACAAAGAAGGAACGTGTCACCATGGCAACCAAGAAAAGAGTTGCATTTTCAACCCAAAGCCGCGATTGTTTTCTAAACCTATGTAGATGTTGATACCTAAATCTGAAAATTAAACCTATTTTTCATTTATATTGAAAAATAATACAAATGATATGTGAAACTCATTGACTTTTATATGAGTTATGGGACATAAGCTGCAAAATGATGACACTTTGATGTGGATTTGCGTGTGAGTGTTCTGCGCTTGTTTCATTTGAAAGTTTGAATTTATTTTTGATTCTGTTTCCATGAAAGCCTTTTTTCTTAAACAAGCTTAAGCAGTGAAAATGAGATCTGCCAATGTTTGGACAGAAGATGAAATTTACTCGCCGATCCAAGGAATATTCCACAGGTATCCTGCATATCGTTGCAGGATTCCCATCTCTGTTTGTTCAGATGTTTAACCTCACAAGGGATATAGTTTATCGGCTCTGTATATTTAGTTTATGTTTCAATTGCTTACAAACCATCAGAACCACCAAAGACGACGTCTTTATAATTTTCCAATTAAAAGAGAATCTCTGTTGGGTTTGAAAATAACCACACAATTCCTGTTTTATGTTTCCTTTACCTTCAAAGACAGACAGAGAAATCTCATGTGGCTGCTCATCCTGAGAAATCATCGCATGTTATGGTAGGTCAGATTTAGGGCAAATACAATGAGGCAATTTAGTTTTAGATTTAATTAAATGGCTCCTTTTAATGCTGCTATGAGCTGTTTGAACGGTCAGCGTGAGTGCCGTCTGTGGGTACAGTGAGATGACAATCGGCTATAAAGAAGTTTCTCCCCTCCTCTTTCTTACCGCTTCTAGAAATAACTTTTTGATACTAATTTGTCACATAGCTGTGTGCACACACAACCCTAGGGGAAAATGATGCCGCTTCCCCCTCCCTCCCCCGAGTCACAGCCCTCCACTGTTCTATAGCCATCCCCATTTAATAAATCACTTGGGGAAAATTATCATGTCTCTGGGGGTAACTTAGACAAGAAATCCCATGCTAGAGTTCCACAAGGGTCATGCTCATACAAGAGTTGTTAAGATTAGCATTTTTTTGTCTTTATACAAGCAATTTTTCACAGGGAACAAAACTGGGCTTCTTCAAATGACTTCCCCTAACGATACACAAGGGGACTCACCGCTTTTACTATCTTTGTTGACACACAACTCGATCCTAATTTCAGATTTTGTTTTTTTGTGTTTTTGTTTTTTCCCTCTGTGGGACACTGAGGCCGCCTGTGCATGCATAGACACGGAATAAAGCCATCTTTAACTTTCCCAAGAATCTAAGGCACATTCGCTCCTCAGCAGCACAGAAAACAACTGGAGACTTCATCCATTGCCGTGAGCCAGCAGGCGCACTATAGTATCACAACGTGACTATGAGCTTCTTCACTGTTACATTTTCAAAGGCACTCTTGTTGTGACTGAAGAACACTGCAGGAGAAGAGACAAAGGGGGTCGTCTTACATTTTCTTCCAGCTTCTCTGATTTCTGCATTTTTCATAAAAGGCTACATTCTCTGTGGTTGCTGCAGCACACTCTTCCTTCCAGTCATTCTCTTTGTTACATGAAAGTTATGACCTGTTCGTGCATCTTAATATGACACAGAACTGAATTTTGTCAGGCAAATGTTAACGCACACTTGGAGAGAGGGACATGGACTGTAACAAAGGTTTCATTTTGCTTAATACAATTAATAGAGGGATAACAGGAGCACAGTAAACAACTATTGCTTTGTACTGTCTTGCCTTTTAGACTTTTACTGAAGAGTAACCAGTATCTCCATGTATGAGCATTTTTTAAATTATTTATCATGATGTATGCTCAATCATTCAGGTAAGTAACTCTCAAAATGTTGATTGTGTTCATCTGGATGTAGCCTTAGTGTTGTCCGAGGGTGTGATGGGGGGTGGTCTGTGGTGCCGCTGCATGGGGGCTTGAAAGTGTGAACTGGGTCCTGTCATGTTGTTGTTGTTGGTAAAGTGTTCAACTGCAAGCTGAAAAGCTGCATCGGACTGTGTTTGTACAGCAACTGTGTGTTAATAAAGTATGCTACAAAGCATGTACGTGACATCGGATTTGGATCATTTACAAAAAGCTATTAATGAAATGACAGATAGAAGCTAGGTTTATCTTTTGCACTAGGTCTGAGATGGGAAGCCAGCTGGACACAACTGAGCAACTACTGTGGCTACAAAAAAAATCAGTTGCTTAAAAGTCTGTGGGAAAATGGCCCATGGCTCCCTTTCTCTGTGAACTCTGTAAACAATTTCCTGATGACTTTGTTAGCGCAGTCGCTAGTTTTAGGTCAATTCTATAAATTGGTGGCATTTTAAGAGTCAGAAAAGAGCATTATTGAAGGTAAGCTCATTGGCTAACCACTTATCAGTCAGAAATCATTAGCCAATCAGTGTGCAGTGTCGCAAGCAATCCACCCCTTGTTCAGATTGAGATTATATTATGAAACTTAACAATACCAGTGAGTGACCGAATCTGTCTTTTGTGCTGTCTGTGATTACGACTGACTAATTTAATCAGTGTGCTGTCATAGTGTCATACATGCCAGTACTGCTGCATCTCGCTGTTTTCCAAGGAAAACACTTCTGTTAAAACGTAACGAGTGGAAAGCTCAGATATTTGTGTCGAAATGCAGAGAGAGAAACTTGTCCAAAAAATAAACACTGAATTAAACTTCAGATAGCTGAAAAGTCTATGTAAGTACAGTAATGAAGTATTTGTACTTCATACAGTAACTTTCCCCCTGAAATTAGTCTGCAATGAGACAAACTTCAACCTCTAGTTGCAGGTGCACAAAGACAAAATCCTAATTCTGGTTTCCAAAAGTTGATTCTGTTCATCTGGACGTAGCGTTTTGTCACTCATCCAAGTGACTTCTTCAGTCTCAGCTGACTGCAGGTTTCCCCAATCTTATAAACAGTACATTTGCATAATGACTGAAACCAGCCCTTTCCACACTTTTCAGTGTGTTTCACACATTTGTGGTGATTGTGTGTCCTGTGACCATCTTCAAATGAAAAACCTGGATTTTCTAAGAATGCAATTATTTTAATTCCAGAGAAACATTTGACTTTTCAAAAGCAATAAAATGTAACCAAAAAAGAGCAAAATGAACAAAGCGCTGGAATGATTGGCAAGAGCTGAACTTGGAGAGAGTCCATCTGGAGAGTTTTGTATCCAGGCTGAATAGCAGCCGGTCTGGTGGAATTTGATATGACTACCATGACTGTGGTCTTGATCTTTAATGAAGGCTTTGTCTTCCTCACACGCACATGCACAGATCACTTCCAATTCTCCCTCTTCTTTCAATCCCAGAACTTGAGCTGGAAGGTTAGTGAATGTTTAAAAACATTAAGCAAGGGACATTAAGCTGTCTATTTTGAGGTCTGACAGCAGGAGAAATTCTAACAACATCACCAGGTGTTTGGCACTGACCTTCCCATCCCTTTTACAAGTCCCATTTTCACAATGTAGAGCAGCATGTCGGTTAATTAGAGCAGGGATCCAGCAGAAACGTCTGGTGAACAGGAAACATGTTGCTATTATAAATGTGGAAATAACAATGCAGCTTTGTCAGCGTGTCAGATTCACTCTTTAACCTTTGTAGATTAATTTTTTTTCTGGTGCTGTTTGGCTGCGATTGGTTCCATCCTGGATCGCCAAGTGGCTCAAAATGCCGGGAGATGTGTGTGAGCGTTGGTTTGTGTTAGGAAGGAGGCCAGACACCTCAGCTCCAGGCCAAATAATTACCAAGCGCTTTTGTATTGATCAAAAACCTCTTGCGGGCCTATTATGACTATTTTTTTATGTTACGGGCAAGGAAACCCTCACTTGTTGCCTCAGAGCTCAAACTGAAATATTGGTTTGAATCATTCTCACAATGCAGGGCTCAGACATGATTTAAAGGATCTGATGTGCATTAAACAAGCGTTTTAAAGCAGCTCAAGGAAAGGCAAACGTGCATTAGGCGCACTATATTTGGTGGCTGACTGCTACAAGCTGTCCCTACCAGGCTAGTTTCACACTGGATAATTGACAGCACAGATTCTCACTCCCTCGCACTGCCAGGCTGCTGGCTACAGTTCAACATGGGAGATGCTCATTAACATAAGCTGGGAAGGTGCTGTCAGCCAAGTGTGCTGTGAACATTTTTACATTATATAATGTGAACACTGCCCGTTTGTGTGTGTGGACTCTCTGTGGATGGAGTGTAAAGATTACAAGAAAGCAAGAGATGAACTCCCCTGCTTTACAAGACTATTCTACACACTGATCAGCCCCAATGTTCAAGCTTCAGGTGAGTTGAACAGCAGTTTGCATGTTCTCCATGTGTTTCTGCGTGGGTTCTATCTGTGTACTCCGGCTTCCTCCCCCGCAGTCCAACGAGATGCGTGCTAGGTTAATTGGTGTTTCTGAATTGACCGTAGGTGTGAATGTGAGCGTGAGCGTGTGTGTTAGCCCTGTGACAGATATGGGTTGTACCCTGCCTTTCACCGTATAATAACTGGATAGGCTACCCCGTAGCGTCCCTGAATTTGATAAGTGGAAGAAAATGGATGGAGAGTAAATTGATTAACAGTGAAAATGTAATATTTTTCTAGGAAGCCTCAGGTCGTGGGACCCACCTACACATAGATGTAGACCAAATATCGTCACCAACGTTTAGTTGCTTTAGAAGTGACCATATTTAACCAAACGAGTGTGATGTGGGCATTGAGGAAATACAACCATGCTAACAATTTTCACTAGCTTCGCACACCAATGCACAAGGGATTACCACAAACTGTGGACACATTAAGGGCAGATTTATAACCAAAACAGAAGTACTGGTTCTGTGTTCCTCTGCATTCATTTAGCTTCATGGGCTTCAGTATATGAGAACCCACCTGGCTTTCTGTGAGTCTCTTCTATCCTTCTGTTCCATCCTCTACACTTATATTAACACTATTCACAATGACCATCCGTTTTCTTAGCAGCTAAACTAAGGGGTATCACTACATTGCAGGGATGACAGAGACAGACTCTTGAACACATACAGTAAGCTACCTTGTGTTTATTGGGACATAATTCATTGCTATCATTAGTACAAATATATAAGTTGAAGGTTTTTTAGTAATGAAAGTGCATTTAGGCTCCATAGTGTAGTGGTTTACATGACCACCAACAACAAGTTTGATCACAGGAGGAGACACAAACCCATCATAAAAATGCCAAATCAGCTATACTGAGCTACACACTATGGAAAACCTGTCTGAATCAGGAAGCAGCTAGAAGTAACTTACTTAAAGTAATGGCATTGGAATTGTGATGTATTAACGTTAGAATTCTTTCTAGTGACAGACGCTGTGCGTTTGTTTTTACATTTCATTAAACATGCATTAAGTAACTGTTAGAAGTCACTCCAAAGCATGTGGACTGAACACTGTGTGAAAGATTTTCCACAAAATTCTGAGGATGTCAAAATATTACACTTGTGAAGGCTGTAACTCGTTCCCTCCGGACTGCTTTTCCTCAATGGGGTGACCAACAGTAGCTATTCTTAGCTGCGTGTAGGCGTTCGCTAATCACTAACATCAAAAATCAAACAGCTCCGAGCACGCACAGACCCCATCACAAATGCCAGATAGCAAAACAAACACTGGTGTAGCTTCAGAGAGTTTTTTGCTAGTGGTAGCAAACAATGATGCTGTTGTTTACCAGCTAGGTTCTGCGTTGGGTATTTAATTATACGGTATTTGCAAGTTCACAACAGTATGAATTACAAATTCTACAATTTTACAATTGTTTACAGTTTCTGCTGCCAGCTTGTATTGCGAAGTTGGCCGTGGCATGGTTGACTTAACGGGGAGCACCAGGTAGCACATCGAGGGTCCTCTCACGCAAGTCATCCAGCGAGTCAAAGGTCAGTGGATCAATTCTCGGCTCCCTTGGTCCGCATGTTAGAATATCCTCAGGCATGATACTGATGCATCCATCACACTTAGTGGGTGTAAATTGTTAGACAAAGTGCTCACTGTATGAATGGTTATATATATATATATATATATATATATATATATATAATATATTCCTTTTGCATTTATGAAGCTTATAAGTAAGTCCAATAAGGAAGTTCTGTAATCACTTATCTCCCTGGTTTCCAGGTTGTTGGATGCTAGCCTATTCTTTACATTACCTCCACTTTTCCATGTTGTCATCCTCAATGCTGACATTGCACTAATGCAGTCATTTTCTTGTCTGAACCAATCAGCCTTTATTCTGTGTAATTTAAATCTCATCCCTCCTCATCCCCATCTAAACCTTACTTCGGTCATTCAGAGCTCCATCCAAGCCCTCATCAACTTCATCACTGCCAGTGTCTAGACTACAGGGGGTCCTGCACTAATTCGTATCACCTCAGAAATTCTGTTTTGCTGCAATAGGTCGTCGGAGCCTAATCGCCAAACAGCTTAATTGAATTTTGTATCTCAGCAAATCCTGTTCGGTTCTTCCAAATGATCTCTCCTTATTGAGCTGCCGTGCTGACAAATGATCAAACTATGAGTTACACCGGCAGTACAGCAGATAGAGGAGTTACAATAAGATCCGACTTCAGTAGGATATTTCCCTGGAGGCAAATTTTGCCTTTATCATCTCACAGTGCTGTTTTGTTTTTAGCTGTAAATAACAAACCTCACCTTAATCAGCTTCCCTCCCTCTTCTCTGTCATTTTGTACCAATGTTGTATAGAATCACCTCATTGAACCAGCCTTTACATTAGAATCACTGAAATGTGAATAGTGTGTAGGTATGTGTTGATGTAAGAGAACAAATATGACCCACCTTCTTTTTTTTTCCACTGCCAACCATGCTATGTGCCTGAGTCAGTTGCTATGGCACCATGAAATGAAGAAAGTTTGACAAGATTGCCATACATTTTTAAACCACTTATTGGCATTGCCTCAAAGGTAGCACCTCCTGCTGCCCTCCCCTTCAGCTGCTGTTCAGCCACATCAGTGTCAGGCCCCTGGTTCCCTGGAGGAGGGCTGCCACGGCAGGCCGGTTGGGACTCGGAAGCCTAATTGGGGCCCAAGGATGCCTCACTCTGCTGCTACAGCTGTGCTGCCGCTGGCTGATGGTAGGATCAAAACCCCGTGACTAGCCAGAGGTCAGAGGTTGCTGGGTGGCTGCTCAGCATGCAAAGCCGGAGGAGGTCCTGCCTGTGTCACCAGGCGGATCAGGCAGTGCTGTCCTGCAGTCTGCATGAACTCTGACTGAAGCCCTCAGCTGCTCAGTGTGTCTCTTTCTCTGACTCTGTCTCTAAATGGAGCTGATGTCTGTATAAAGTTTGAAATCCTTCAGTGAAATAAACATGTAATCATAGATGACTCATTCTGCCTAACTCTGCCTTCATATGAAATAACTATAAGAAAAACTCCATTACAGATTACGCTACAGATTTCTTGTGTTTGCCAGAAACTTACACTGCATTTTAAAATATTCTAAAAGGTTTAATTGGAGTGAATGCGCAGTGGAAGACTATGTTTTTTTCATTTCAGATTTCTTTTTATACATCAGCTTGGGTTTTGTATGTATATCTACTTTTTGTTGTATTATTTTAGTTGCTAACAAATAGACCTTACTTACCTCTTCCTTTGAATGCTTTCTTGTACTTTGTCATTTCACAACCATCTCGGCCGTTTCTGTCAGCACTCCAGCTGTACTTTCCCAGTCATCTGTTAACTCTTCCTTACCATCCAGAGCCTTTCTTGAGGTCACGGAAGACTTGAGTAGTCCGTCCTTGACTCTACCCATCATTACCCTTTTCTAACTAGTAACTGTATACAACAAAAATAATATTAAAACAATTTCTCTTTAAAGGGGTTATTTTAATAATATTATTCAGTGTTCAACACTATTTAAATTAATTATTAAAGACAGCCTTTGATTAAGAGTTTTTAAGGAATCTATTCAACGTAAAAAAAAAAGGAACAAACATCATTAATGTACAGTTGGCCTTACAGTGAAATAATCAGGCCATGATCACACGTGAAATGTAGCTTTAGGTCATTGACTTCTTGCATATTTGAACATTACGTAAGCTTCTATTCCTTCTAGCCTATAAGATTAGCTAACTGTAAACCTAACCCTTACTCCCATTATCTGGCCTATTATTATTATTGTTGTTGTTATTTTTATTGAACACTTAGATGAATTTAAATGCAATATTACGGTAGGTGTCATGACCGAGGACAGCTTAGATGTCAGAGGGTTAAATATCCTCGTGAATTAAAGTTGTGAGGATTAACGAACATGTAAAATCTTCACATCTGTTTGAAGCCAAACTGACAGTTTTAGAGTTAAAACATTTAAATGAATATTATATGTTTTTACCTTTATTAAAAATAATTATAGTACACAATGCACTGTGCATTATGTGTTTCATTTATCGAGAACTGTTTAATTTCCGTGCATGTAGCATCATACTGCTGCAGTGGTTTCTTTTTCAGTGCAAACACCTTCTGCTGTCCACCATGCGTACTATAAGGTCAACAGCAACAGGACACCGACAAAGTCAGCCCAAGGTAGGACTGTACCAGGCTGCTGTTTATTTGTTCACATGTAATTGTGTTAAATGGAGACAACGCACACCAGCAATACATTTGAACTGATCTGAAGCGCAGTATATTTATGCCACCTCACTGATCTGAGCTTAAAGCTGATCGTTTTTGCTGTTATGTTCCTTAATGAAATCCATTCTAAAATTTTGAAATCGGCTCTGATGTTTTTGGAGATGCAAGAATCTAGCAGCCGGTTGTCTCAGCAGCCAAGCTGTCGAGATGAACTGACCAGTGGCTCTGATGTCTGTATCGTTTTCATATGACATAATCCTTAATGGAAAACAACATGTGGTAGTACAGCTGAATTGGACAATTTATTACTGCCATTTTGTCTGTAGATGAAGTTAACTGGCTTTATGTTTTTATTGGAGAGCACAGCACAGTCTCTCGGTTAAAATCAATGAGGTACTGGAACAGATACACATCTATGGCAGGATGGCTAAATCATTTTTTTGGACACACTTGTCTTCCAGATAGCTATGTATCTGTTAAGTGTATGTCATTGCCAATCAGTCGAGACTTGGCACAGACTAAGGCCTCATGTATATTTATTAGTTGTTTGTATTCTGTGTAAAGCTTTGGCAGCACACAGGTGCATTGGTTAGCACTAATAAAATCAGGTACAGTGTAATTGAGTGACAACGCTTCTGATTGCTGTTACAGATAATGCACATACCGGATCAATGCACATACCAGTGATCACATACATCATAATCCCACTGGGTTTTCAAAAATAGAAAAGACAATCAGATAGTTACTGGGAGACATCTGTCTTTGTAAACAACATGGATCCATCTAAACCGACAATCAATACCACAATAAACGTGACAGAGTGAAATGAATTTATTGTCGCACTTTACAGTCTGTGGTTTCTCATGGAGCGAGCTAAGCCTTTCACTTACAGTGCATGATTAGTATATTCACTGCTTGCAAGAGAGGGGTGGGATGATTTATTTTTGTTTATTCAAATAAACAGTGTCAGTGCAGCGGTGTATGACAAACACTCAATTGAATTGCTATTGTGATAAACACGTTGCTGCTCAGACACCTTTTTAAAATGAGGCTGGGGAAGCAAATACCAAGTGTTGCAATAACTTAATTTCAATAGCAAAGGTGTGGATGAACTCAGCGTAACCCCGACAACAGCTGCTTTCTCTGTCCATGCTTTCCACGTGTCGGCAATATGTCAGCTTAAACACTGGAATTATCAAGGAAATAGTCTACGTTTCTGTAACTTAATTACATAGATTTTATATGCAATTCTCATAGAGTGTGTCTGTAATAAATATCTCAAAGTGATTTTTATATTACTGTTGGTGTACAAGTACCCTATAAAAATAAAGTACTACTCTGAAAAGACAGCCCACTCTTCTCTGAATCCTCTGTGGTTTACATTTACAGGTTACACCTTTTGCTGGCCTGTGGGGAAAGGCTTTAAACTTGGAAAAAACCCCTAATGTCTTCTTTAATCTTTATAAAAAATTGAGTAAATAAAAGGTTGATCAGAATAAGTCAAGGACTAAACTTTAAAACAGGAAGAAGAACTTTCGCTTTGGCATGTTATCAACTCAAAGTGTCATTCAAAACACAAATATTTTTCTCATGGGAGAGTTTACACATTAATGTCGTCTACTCTGGTTTTAGTTCGGTAGACATCCTTTTATATTCAAATCTTATTGTTCATTATTGTGGAAGAAAACTATGTGAAGATAGTGGATTGGAGATTTGCAAGCACAGTTCTTTGCTGTTTTTTATTATTGATAAAAACTTGTTTACTTACTGGTGTATCATACACTGTATAAAATACTATATATAAAGTTCTGTGGATAAAGGTTGAATAACAGTACAAAGTCAGGCAAAGTTGGCAAATACACTCTTCATAACCTGCTTTGGGTTACACAGTTAAAACCATTGATGCATTTATTCTCATAGCTGTTGCATCAGGGCTTGTGAGATGTTCGTCTGATGCCAATCTATAACCAGCCAAGAGAAAAATGTATATTCCCTGATACAGATTGATTGCTACAGCCCACACACACACATTTAAGCCTGTATTATATTCGGTTGTGGACACGGACAGCTGGAGACCCGATGGCCAAATAATCATTATTGTTACCCGAGCAGCAGACTAGTGGGGGCAGAAAGTATAAGACCTGCTTTAGAGACTCTCCAATCAGTTGGCAAGTGGTTGCTGGAGATTTCTGCCAGTCGCTATGTGAAACTGTCACAACATACAGGCATCGGGAAAATTAGCAGTCGACAAAAATTGATCGCAATGAGAGTGTCAGCGCATCACTCTCTATGTTACTGACTTCATCCAGTATGAAAGGGCAAGGGAGAGAGAAAAGTAGAGTGAGAGAAAGGGAAGGCGAGATCCAGTCACAAGAAGATGTTTGGGATGGAGGAGCAAAGAAGCACAGTCTTCTTTGTGTGTCGACATCCAAAAAATAAAGTTAGAAGATGTTAAAGTTCTGCAGCGCTGATAAGAACAGACTTTGAGCCAGTTAACTTGCTCTGAGCGGCTCTCAGAGCAAGTCAAACTTTGACAAGAACAGGCAACTCATTTAGATGAGGAGAGTCATGGTCCTCACGTGTTACAGTCAGTTTTTATTGCTCAGTCTTATAAAAACACTGCTGGAGAAGTCAAATATGAATTTTAAACATTATACTGCAGAACTGTTTTGGTTACTATCATGGGCATCAACATTTTGCTATGAAACCCTTTACTAAGTAACCTATATTATCAATGCAGTTTAGAATTTGTGACAAAGCACGTGCTTAACATTTATGATATTTGATACTGTATAGACTTTGTCCTCCATTGGGCTTCCTTTGAGCAATATGGTGGCTGCCTTATTCCGATGAGCAGCAGCAAGCAATGGAGCCTGTATATTTCATGGCTATAAACCTTCATTAAAGACATTTTCTGAATTCTAATACTACTTGAAGATGGAAGTTCCCTCATGTGCAAACGTAGAACTCGGTTTTTTAGAGTTATTATTTGGTGGTACCTGGTACTATGTACTTTTTTAGTACGCACCTGGCTGGGGTTCTAAGCGATCTGAGGCGAACTGAAAATGTGACATTAAAAAACCTCATGCCACCCATTGGTCCGTCAGTGGTGTCATGAGAGCGTCTCCTTCACAAACCCAAACCGCCATTTCTGAAACCCAACAACAAGGGAAATGGCTGCACAAAAAACAACACCGTGGTCCCAGAGTCTTAGAAAAAGCCACTAACACAGCAGCAGGTAAGCATCACCTTGACATCCTCCGTCGTTGTGTTGTGTTCCTGTTGCATGCAAATGACCTCACGGGATTTCAGCAGGGTTGCTATAACAACCCCACACACATAGTTGTACTCAACTGTAATGGAAAATGACCAAAACTGACTAGGTAGTAGTGAAAAGGGGCTATTACTGTCATAAATATTGTGGCCAATACAGGTAATTATGAGTCATAATGAGCTGCTTTCCATTGTTTGTTTTTGTCTTAATTGCAGGTCAACCGTTCCACAGTGTCACTTTCTTTTACTGTATATGAAATCCAACGTCAAGCTGGTGGTTTTTAAATGAATTTTCTTTGGAGGCTACTCAGAAAATGAAAGGTTTGGGGGAAGGAAAATGCCATTTTAGTTTGGTTTTGGAGTTCTGGAGCAAAGATAAAAACATGAAGGTTTTGTCATTTTGCAGATTGACTTCTTACACCTACTGTATGTGCACACACACTCGACTTCATGCACTGGATGTCAAACAGGAGGAGAATTGTGCAGTATGGTTGTCAATTCTTCTTTAGAGATACTGATCTGTAGTTTTCACACAAAGCGACTGCAGACATTAACTGCATGTGTAAGTATTCTGTATATCCATGTTTGGCACTAAGTTTATTTTCAAACAAGTGCCAGATAAAAGCTATGCTTATGTGCTGACGGTGCTTATCCCTAGATTTTCTCTTCCTTTTTTAAAGCCTTATTTACCTTTGTCCATATATTGAAAGTGCTATTTGTACAGAGCACCTACACACACACACACACACACACACACACACACACACACACACACACACACACACACACACACACACACACATACACACAAGAATCTACTTCCACTCCTGCAAGGGCTTAATGACAGAGCAAGCAGACATCTGAGAGAAGACATTATCATCCCGGAGGACGAAATCGCTATTATAAACTGATTAGGTGGAGGAGAGCTGGATGGAAATCACTCTTGAATCTTTTTTTAACCATTAATTAGTGGTTCTGTCAGTGCGGTTCATTCTGCAGGGATGACTAATGTGTAGAGCTCTCCCTCTGCTCTTCATGACCAGTTGGTACATTGCTGTCACATTTGCATATGTAGTTCTGACAGCAAAGAAAAATCCCATCGCCTATTAATGTAGTTGCGCTTCCCTGTCTCGAGCGAGACGGCATGAAAGTACAGCAAAGCCACCTAACATCGCTAACTGGCTGACTGTGACAACAGTAAGTTGTGCAAACGTACCTGTGATGACTAGTTTGACTGCATCCTTTTGCACCTCTGCAGCAACACTGAGATAAGGGCTGTTTAATTTAGGGTACAAACACAATCTGAATCATATCCTTGCTTACACATAAACATTTCCCTCTGGGGCCATCATCTAAATTATGAGTCTGAGGGGGATTATGAAGAGATGCACACCAGCCAAGTCCCAAAGAAAATATTGCTTGAGCAATATTACTGCTGGCCTCGTATCCGATGTTGGATTTTTTTCACAGATGGACTCTTGTGATTTATTTTATGACTGCAGGGTTTTAATTGATATGTGGTTTCTGACTTCACTTTAAAGATCTGTTCAACACAAAGGGCTCTTTTCATCTACGCTTCACTTTCGTGCTCAGCTTCTTGCCTTCCTCCTCTCTTTGTTTTTAACAAAAAAGGATCTTCTATACTCTTTTTCTACAAATGCAAGGCTTCTCTACACTCCACTGGAGTTGGTGATGAGCATGATTTGTGACATACTGGAGCCAATCATAGTCCATCATGCAAATATATGTAAATTACACCCGGGTTTTGAGGAAATATGAAACCTCTAGTGTACATGCAGAGATTACAGGCTTTACGTTGAAGCGCAGAGCTCAAGCACCATGCAGGTTATAGAATCCATTTATCTTCCTTGAACTAATAGGAGACAAAAATGTCCAACAGTAATTACAGATATAGCATTAACTTTCCCAAATCCCGGTGGAATCTGTGCTTGCAATGCACCTACGACTATCCACAAGAGACTGTCCAGAAAGTCAGTGAATGCCTGTGGCTTTGTAAAAAGCTGCTTATGCTGCCTCATAATTGCTTTTATTATTATTTTTTTTTTTTTTTTGAGATTTTTGAATTTTGAACAGTTTGATAGTGATTTACCCATCTCACACAGGAAAATCATCTATGAAATATGCCAGTCTAATTTCTTTCTTTTAATTCATAGCACTAACCACTGATTACGAGTGGTTGGAACACCTGAACCTTGAAATAATTGCCAGAAAATTGAAATCTTTTGAAACTGGAGTGTTTATTGAAACTGCTGACAAATTAAAACAATGAAATTAAATATCAATTTGCATGTATCGGTCAAAAGTTTTAGAATATCCCAAATTTTTGAATTTTTTATTGAAAGTTATGCAGTTTAACTTTGTTCTTTTTTCCTTAGGTAGTTCTGGCATTGCTTGGATTTATGTTTTGGGTCATTATCTTGCTGTGGGATGAACACCTGACCAACTAGAGGGCATACCAGAGGGTGTTGCGTGGTGCTGTAGCATGCTGTGGTAGCTGTTTTGGTTCAGGGTGCCTCTCACTCTAAACAAGTCACCGACCACAGACTGTCACACTTCCTCCTCCATGTTTGACAGTTGATGCCACACACTGTAGAACCATCCTTTCGCCCACTCAACGGTGTACAAATATCCTTCGAGATGAACTGAAGACTTCCGATTTTCATTCTTCAGTCCATTATACCTTCTTCCAGTCCTCAGTAGTTCAGTGGCGGTGTTTCTTGGCCCAGGCAAGCCTCTATGTCTTATTCTGACATCTTAGCAATTGGTTCCCTTGCTGCAACTCGTCCCGTCAAACCTGCAGCTCGAAGTCTTCTCTACACAGTTGAAACTGAGACCTGCTTACTACGACCACTATTAAGCTGTGCTTAGGGCTGTTGTCCTGTGAGCCACCTATCATGCAAGCTGTGAACTCTCAGAAACTTGTTCTCTGAATCAGTTGTGGCTTTAGGTCTGCCGGACCTCTTCCTGTCAGAGTTTGCCCCAGTTTCTGAGTGCCTTTTGATGGTGAAGCAAACTGTACTCACTGACACCTTGACTTTCTTTGCAATTTCTCTGTAGGAAAGACCTACAAGTGTTATTATGATGGCCTGTCTCCCTTCCATTATTGATTGCCTTTTTCTTGACATTTTTGTAGCAGCATACTACTCTCTGCAGGTACCACAGTGTGTTCCAACACTGCTTTTATGCAGACAGAGGGGGTTGAAAGTAATCCAAAAAAGCTGGAACACCTGTTGGAATTAGTAGCACCAGCTATAAAGGGTTGATCAACCTTCATTGCTGCAGAACATCTTAAAATTTTTAACCCATTGCGTTCCCTGAAAAAGGCATTTTTGTATAGTTCTGAACTTAACCAACTTGATACCGCAGCAAACTGTGTAATAAGCCCCTCGGTCCACCGTGTCCTTCTCACTCTCTGGAGAAGCGAAGCCATGCAGAAGTTGCACCTGGCTGCAATAACACCAGAAGGAGATATTTTATTTTAAGCCAACAACTAAGTAATCATGAGAAGCCTCCAGCTTAATCCTTTCCTTTGATTAAGGACCCTGGAATGCGCTTCATACATTTTTTGTTCACTACCATTTTGTGGCTTTAAATACATTATCACCCCCTACTGTAATGCAACTTCTGCATGTGTGCCCATTTAACGATTTGGAGAAGCAAAGCACGAAATGGACACAGTGGACCGGTATGTCTATTACACGCTTTGCTGTGATACTGGGTTGACTTAACATAGGACATGTACACATAGGTTTGGAATATCATCCCTGTGTGGCAGCATTTTGTCACAATAATGGAAATTGAATTTCTTTTTATCCTGCAGTATATAGACATCAATGCAAGTGTTTTTTCTCAGTTGTATTAACTTGAAAATATATTTTATATGGATAAAATATATAAACAACATTGAAAGGAAAATCAGGATTCGATGTGGGATTCCAGAAATTATTATTTGGTTCAGACGGAGGTGAAAAGGTGATCAGTATGAGACGAGATCCCACTGAGCCCTTAGAGCTTGTTTCTATTAATGCTCGTGCTCCTGCAGTCCCTCTTTTGACTTGAAGGGAGCAGCATTCCCATCACACATACGGACAGCTTTATTATAGAACTGAGACCTGTTTGAAGATAAGCATGAAACATGTTGCCTGAATCCTTACTGTACACTGCTGTCTCAACAAACTACCAGCTTCAAATTCCAATGACACCTTTGGTTTAATATGTAAGGCATACACTGTAATACATCTGTGATGCCAGGGTGGTAAAAAGAGATTTATGGCACACAACAAGCTATTAAGGAGCTGTATGTGGTGGGGTAATCAGGGGGGGAAATGGGGTGGAAATTCTCTTCTTCATGCCACATTGATTCATCCTTCAGTGAGAGAAACCTCCCCATTATGCACACCTCATCTAAAAAGGCCTTAGGATGATCACTGCAGGCCCACAGTACACTGAACCCAGGTCTGGTGTGAGGTCAACACAGGTCCTCCGTGCAGCATCTGGACTCTCAGGAGGTTGCCACAACTGCTTGATCCACGGAGTGTTGATATTATTGCTGCACGGGCAAAGAACGCAAGATGCATCACATCTCTGTGGGCAGAGGAAGGGAAATGTGTCTCAAAAGGGGGAGTACTGGATCTTCAACACAGTGTACTTAATCTCACCAGATGCTGTTTGGTGTTTTTGTTTCTTGACTGCACAAAATGGCTATAATGCAGTGTGAAAGTGGGTAGATTGCTCATTAAAACCGGTGTCTCAATGATTATCTTATCCAGAGGGGTGGCCAAGGTGACCACTGCCACAGCCCGTTACATTAAATTCCCTTAATATAAGCGGCTGATTAAAAGAATTGTCCACCCTTCTGTACCAAGTGGGTGTCCTGTCCTGCCCATGATGTTACTGTAAATTCAGTCATTTTAGTTTATTAACCACTTTTTATGAAATTTCTATAAATGTTCTCATTTTTAACTCTAAATTAAATTGTTTTAATTTTAAAAAAATCTAGAATTTCTATCAAAATTGATTATTAATTATGCAAATTTATATTTCATATTCCTAATAAATATAGTCAACTTTAAAACACAAATAATATGAGTTGATGAGTACATAAAAGAGTACTTGAGGTACACTACTGTCCAGTTAGTGCTATGCTGATATTTATTTATTTATTTATTTCTTATTATCTCAATTTTTTCACTTATTTTTTTGTGTAATAAATGAGCAGCAATTGGAGCCTTGCAGTATACATGCTGGTTATGTTCATTTTTTTGTTGGAGGCTGTAACATAGACTGTACTTCTGATTTCTTATCTTTTTTATTTCAGAGATTTGTTGTTTTTGAGGGTTTTTTTTCCACATTGTTCACATTTAAATGTTTCATATCATCAAACAAATCTTAGGATAAGACAAAGACAGCCCAAGTGAATAAGGAAATAATTTCTTAAGGTTTAATTTAATTTATGATGGGGAAAAAAACGTATTTGAGGCTCATTTGACTCAAAAACCTTCATTTGTTTGTTTCTTCATTTTATTTTGAGCCATTCAGAGGTGGACCTGCTGATGTGCTTCAGATCATTGGCTACAACCCAACTGAGTTTGAGTTTCACTGCATCAACTGATGGCTGGAAATTCTGCTTCAAGATTTCTAGGTAGAGAGCAGAATTTTAATGGTGTCATTAATTAAGGATTTCTTCTTCACTCTCTTTGTGTTTATGCACCAGTTTTATTTAATAATAGTAATTGTTAAACTCTGTCTCTGTCTCTCATAGTGTCTTTTTTCTCTCACTCTTTTTCACAGCATGTTATCTATCACTGGACTCAAAGCAACATACTTGTTACATACAGTATCTACTACCTACTAGAACCACAATCCCTAAAAATATGGGACATCTGAAAAAAGTCAAAATGCAATAAACTGTCTTCACATCCAGTGCTGGTCACTGCAAAGCGTTTGTCACTGAGGCCATCACACACTCCCTCTTTATAAAATGAACATGTCAGTCATCTCAAGCAGCTGTTGGAAACCAGTGATATTGATGAGTTTACCAGTGACTGCCAAGATTTGTTTTCTTATTTTCAGCATTTTTTTTTCCTTTTTAGCTTAAAAGATAAATATGAGTGTCTGAGGCTATTAAAACAAAAATGTTTTCCTGAGTGCCATTTATATTACAACAATGCCCGCAGATGCATTTTACAAAGATATATTATAAATGTTCATAAATCAAGAAAGGGACGTGCAGGAAGGAATACTGATGCGATGAAATAAGACAGTGTAGCTTAACTTTCATTTGTCGGGAGAAAAGTATTTAAATCAATATTTTCCAAAGAGGTACAGCTAATGTTAATGTGACCTGTGACTGGACTTTGTTTTAGAAGGTTTTCTAAAATCTCCGATTACTTTGTTGCATTTCAACACAGTACATTTTGTGTTGATGTTCTCTGCTCACTTTACACTACAAGCCACTGTACTGTCCATTTATTGTGTTGTTCTCTTCCACACAAACACACACTGATACTGTGGCATGCTTTTTCTCCTGGTTCTTCATCTTGCCCAAAGACTTTAACATGAAAACTGCTAGATCTGGAGACTGAACCGATAACCCTCCAATTAGTGGCTGACCCACTCTACCTCCTGAGGCACTGCTCCTTGTACGTAAGATTAAAAATTTCAGACTGACACACACAAACCTTTGGAGGTGAAAGGCTGAAGACATCATGCAGAATGCACCAGTTTTTACCTGGATGTTTTTTTGTTTTTTTCTGCTAACAGTAGTAGTCTGTATGTCACGAGGATACCGCACCTCTGTTTTCCACCATCTGCTCTTGAGAACAAGACTTTAAAGGGAACGCTTTAACACTCATCCTTGTGGGAGTTTTTTGAGGTACCATTATTTCAGAGAGATGAGCTCTCTTCAATGAAGCATTTTTTCTTGCATATGTGACAGATACCCACAATTGTGTATCTTGTCTATTAGTCACAGACCCACTCTCTCCTGCCGTGCTCTTAACGTGCTCTGAATCATTTTCTTTGTCAGTTAACATTTTTCAGACTGTCTTCTTGGGCCCGTCGTCATCATTTCATCGATGGCTGACAGATTGTCTCTCTGGTTCATTTCTGTTGTACAGTCATTGAGAGACGTTACAAACTCATTTTCTGTTGTCATGACTTTCTTTCTTGCACTAAGTAGGTTATACAGGACTTCAAATCTGACATACTGCCTGACTGATGAGTAAAAATGTTGGAGCTGCAATATCTGATTTTAACTTCATGATTATCATGTAAAACAAATCGTTCGTGTTACCAGACAAAAACACCAACTCACAATTAATGCTATTAGTCTAATTTAATTAGAACTTTATTTATTGTGTGGTGTCTTTTTTGATCAGTCATTTAAATGTGCTAAAGTTATTCATATCTCTAGCAGTACCTGCGAATCTGACAGTCAGTGGAGCAGTTTGATGTAAGTCAATGAGATGTAGACGAAGAAAAGCAGAGGACCTAATGTTGAATCTTGAGGTACGTCAAAATCATTACCAGCTATTTGTGAAGTTTTATTATGCATAAGAACCCTAAAACAACGTGTGCAGGATGAAGTAGAATTCAGATCTGATTGTCTGTTGAGTTTGTAATTACTAACAATGATGTTATTACATGCTTTGAACGTGGATGTGATTATTTGGTTTTCAAAGATCTGGAAACACTGATTATTAATAAACCAACTAACAACTTTCATAATAGGAGGCATTAATGTTATACTCAACCCTGTATTTAACAATGTTATAAAATAACAAAAATATGAAAAAATGTGTTTGTTCATTTCTTTGTGCGCTGACTGCTAACACTTGAGAGAGCAATTTTCAGCTTTATTTGGTATAGTTTTAGGATTAGGGGTATTTAACCTTGTAAGTAAGTAAAATTTATTTATATAGCACTTTTCACAGATAAAAAAATCACAAAGTGCTTTACAACACAAGAAATGGAAATATAAAACAATGTAACAGTTCACTTCAGTTCAATTCAATTTTATTTATATAGCGCCAAATCACAACAACCGTCGCCTCAAGGTGCTTTATATTGTAAGGTAGACCCTACAATAATACATTCAGAGAAACACCCAACAATCATATGACCCCTATGAGCAAGCACTTTGGCGACAGTGGGAAGGAAAAACTCCCTTTTAACAGGAAGAAACCTCCGGCAGAACCAGGCTCAGGGAGGGGCGGGGCCATCTGCTGCGACCAGTTGGGGTGAGAGAAGGAAAACAGGATAAAAGACATGCTGTGGAAGAGATTCAGAGAATAATAACAGATATGTTTCAATGCAGAGAGGTCTATTAACACATAGTGAGTGAAAAAGGTGACTGAAAAGGAAAAACTCAATGCATCATAGGAATCCCCCGGCAGCCTACGTCTATTGCAGCATAACTAAGGGAGGATTCAGGGTCACCTGGTCCAGCCCTACAGCGTGTTCTAATAGGATATTATGGTCGACAGTATCGAATGCTGCACTGAGGTCTAGCAGGGCAAGCACAGAGATGAGTCCACTGTCAGAGGCCATAAGAAGATCATTTGTAACCTTCACTAAAGCTGTTTCTGTGCTGTGATGAGCTCTGAAACCTGACTGAAACTCTTCAAATAAGCCATTCCTCTGCAGATGATCTGTTAGCTGTTTGACAACTACTCTTTCAAGGATGTTTGATATGAAAGGAAGGTTGGAGATTGGCCTATAATTAGCTAAGACTGCTGGGTCTAGAGATGCTTTTTGAGTAAAGGTTTAACTACAGCCAGCTTGAAGGCCTGTGGTACATAGCCGATTATTAGAGATAGGTTGATCATATTTAAGATCGAAGCATTAATTTATGGCAGGACTTCTTTGAGCAGTTTTGTAGGAATGGGGTCTAAAAGACACGTTGATGGTTTGGAGGAAGTAATTATTGAAGTTAACTCAGAAAGATCAACTGGAGAAAAAGAGTCTAAATGAACATCAATGGTACTAAGAGTAGCTGTAGATAATATTACATCTGTGGGATGATTATTGGTGATTTTTTTTTCTAATGATTAAAATTTTATTTGTGAAGAAGTTCATGAAGTCATTACTAGTTAATGCTAAAGCGATGGTTGGCTCAAAAGAGCTCTGACTTTTTGTCAGCCTGGCTACAGTGCTGAAGAGAAACCTGGGGTTGTTCTTATTTTCTTCAATCAGTGATGAATAGTAAGATGTTCTGGCTTTGTGGAGGGCTTTCTTATAAAGCAGCAAACTATTTCTCCAGGCTAAATGCATAGCATTAGTTAGGGCTGGACCAGGTGACCCTGAATCCTCCCTTAGTTATGCTGCAATAGACGTAGGCTGCCGGGGATTCCCATGATGCATTGAGTTTTTCCTTTCCAGTCACCTTTCTCACTCACTATGTGTTAATAGACCTCTCTGCATTGAAACATATCTGTTATTAACCTCTGTCTCTCTTCCACAGCATGTCTTTTATCCTGTCTTCCTTCTCTCACCCCAACCGGTCGCAGCAGATTGCCGCCCCTCCCTGAGCCTGGTTCTGCCGGAGGTTTCTTCCTGTTAAAAGGGAGTTTTTCCTTCCCACTGTCGCCAAAGTGCTTGCTCATAGGGGGTCATATGATTGTTGGGTTTTTCTCTGTATCTATGAAGCGCCTTGAGGCGACTGTTGTTGTGATTTGTGATTTGTGAATAAAATTGAATTGAATTGAATTAAATGATGATCCTCTAAATTGGTGACACGCCATTTCCTCTCCAGCTTACAAGTTATCTGCTTTAGGCTACGTGTTTGAGAATTATACCACGGAGTCAGGAACTTCTGATTTGAGGTCTTAGTTTTCACCGGAGCTACAGTATCCAGAGTCAGTAAATAAAACAGTAACAGTAAATAAAAAAACAATGTAAAAACAAATTAATCAAAAAATAATTAATAATAAAAATAATAATCGATAATAAAAATAATTATTTTTAGTAATTTAATAGTAATTCACAAAACCTGAATAAGGTTTTGTGATTGTTCGGGTGGTGCTGCTGTGTCTTCTGGGACATTTTCAAGCAACTTATGAAACTGTACTGCTTTTCAGATATAGAATGGGCTATTACTGCAATTGAACCCCTAATATTGCTGTGCAAAAACAAACAAAAAAATGATGGTGGAAAATTCAACAAAGCTTAACATTTGAATGCATTTTCAAATCTTATATTCTTTTATGTTATTTGTTAGAACATTTAGCAAGCTTAAACCCAAATAATGTTCGGTGTAATGCTGGCACATGAATAGATGCTCTTTTATTTACTGAAATGAAGCATTTATCTAAGAGTTCCTGTTATTTATTTCTTTATGTTAGAATCCTGCATATATCACTGAGCTAGGGAAGATTCTTGTCACAGGAAGAAGCTCTTCCTCAGACGCAGAGTGTGAATTTAGCTCATTCCATATTTCATTGACTCAATTTGCAGCATATCCACTCAATACTGAGAATAGCAGCAGTAAATCCACTTTTCCATTTCACTCAAAACTCTAAGCCCTGTGGTAAAGACCATTCTCTGTCCTCCCTTTGATTTGACATTTCATTTTATTATTTTTTGCCACTGGGCTCTGTGAGCTGTGATGGCAACATAGCGACATGGAGGGCTAATACTGGCACAAAGTGGCCCTCGAGTGCATCAATGGCCAAAGCTCAAAGCAGAGTAGCTGCTGCAGTCAAGGTTATGATGCAGGGAAAGCCATTTGCCTTGTATTTCTGTGCTCGCGGCCACGGTGGAGCAATTTCAGGGCAGTGTTGCCGTGTCCCAGACCTCTAACACGTCGTTTAAATTCTGACTGGGAAATCAGATTGGTCAAAAAGATTCAGATTCACTGTTAATGTTGCAAATTCACAGGTCTAAGCTGACAGGATCAGTGCAAAGTGGCTCACATTTTGATTAAGATCATGCAACTTAATTTGATTTACTGTTGTTTCATTCATCAAGTTTGGAGCTTTTCACTGCTTCAAAGTCTCTAATTAACCAGATACAGAAGAGAAAAAGAAAAAAAAACACTCTTCAAAGTGAGTATCTTTAATTAATACGGAAAAATGAGGAAAGAGGGACCTGGAGCTTTATTGATCTTTTACCAGCTTTAATTAACTGAGTGAGTTATTACACTCCTTAAAGCTTCTTGTTTATATAGAGTAACAAGTGATTTGATTCTTAGGAAATGCAGAGGTTTGGTGTGGCAGAAGATCCTAGAAATAGGGTGAGAGAGAGAGAGAGATGAAAAAAGAAAAGGTGAGTCAAGTCTGATTTTTGATCACTTTTTGGAGTGTGTCCACAGGAGAAGTAGTATGGGTGGCACTGACATCCAGAGGTCCTCATCAGTGCCACTAGACAAGAGTAAGGTATATCTTAAAACAACCTCACCACAACTACAACCATCACCATTGGATCAAATCGGGGTCAGGGCCAGGGATTGACTCCAATTTAATACATTTACCCTAATATTTTACTTAAGTGCTTAAGTTTAACCTACTATTTCTATGTTATATACTACTGTGCTCCACTATATTACACTTCTACTTTGAAAACATCAAACTTCAAAAGAGACATCATTAACATCGAAGCGAAAGCCTTCTGTCTACAAAACAGCATTCTGTTATGAAGCTTTTTGCCTTTTTGCATCCATCCTGTAAATTACTGCAGTCTTATGAATGCAGTTGACTGTTGTCTTTGGAAACGGGCTTAACGCTGCTTGACTACAAGTCGATGAAAACCTATAGCATTTGTTGATCTCATTAACAAAGGTTTGAACTTAGATTTTTCTGGATGGCCTGTAGTGTTTGACGCAAGACTCATGGGAGACTAGTGTGGTAGTTAAGCTGCCGCTGCCTCTGCTTTCATTACTGTGTGATAAGTCATATACTGCCAACACTAACATCCTCACACTCATAGCTAAGCTGGAAAACTAGATCTCTGATTTTCTAGTCTCTGACTTATAGATTTCGCAGCCCCCTTCATGTAACCATTAATAAGCAGGACATCTGATGTTATGGCACGTGTAAGTGAAGCCAGGTAAAGGAAAACTATTGGGCATACTAAATGTATAGTATATATTTAATTTTATAATTGCTACACTTAGCAAAAAAACAAAGAATTCCAAGCTAAAGATCAGTTGAGATACTCTTCATGCAGCTAGTAAATCAGCGACTGATACTGTATGCTCCTCATATGGTTCCTGCTGAGATTCTCTCCTGTTTTAGGAGCTGGCCTGCTGAGAGTTTTGCTAAACCAGAAACATAAAGACAGCTGGACTCAGTGAGGGGTTCCTGACAAGCTGGAGCAGAACCATACCTTAGCTCTTCATGTTCACTGAATTTTGTCTCCTTTTAGGGAGTTCAGTGAATGAAAACATTGGGTAAACTGTAATTATACCAATCAGCCAGT
Source organism: Mchenga conophoros (assembly GCF_057382185.1). NCBI lineage: Eukaryota > Metazoa > Chordata > Actinopteri > Cichliformes > Cichlidae > Mchenga > Mchenga conophoros. The sequence continues at coordinate 30,064,007 of NC_140546.1, read as the reverse complement.
AAATATATCAAAGCATCAGAGCTAAGCGTCTTTAAGAACTTTTTTAATGAGGTATTTTTGAGGTTTTCCTATAAATTAATTCTTATGCAACAGCTCAGAGGTGAAGTAGTGCTGTCGGGATGTTGTTGAGATCAAGTAATTTTGTGTGCTGTGTTTAAATTCAGACAGTTTTTCTCATACACACATATGGCACCATTTAACTGTGACACCTGTCACTAACACCCTCTTGGTTCCATCCAGGTTTTATTGTTTTTTTCTGCTTCCAGTTATGAAAGGGAAACATCAGTGCCTGCGGAGTGCTGGTTTGAAGAAGATGAACTCAGTTTATAATCTCCTAATGATCCTTTCTTCTCTACCTTCTTAAAATGTCCAACTCATTTAGACCTAATGTACAGTTACACAGTGTGGGATGTTTTTTTTTCTGACCAAACAGGTAATTAAAGTGTGGATAGGTGACTCATTGATCAGATCCAGTAGAAATACTCTGTCAGGCCAGAGTAAATCTAGTTGGCAAGCCTGGTTTCTCATAAGCACACCAGAGACTCGATTAATGTGAATCACTCACAAATATGACAGTATTCACCTTTGCATGACTAATTTCAGCTTTTCATTTACTTGCTAATGCATAAATGTTTTCAAACACCCTTTTCCAAAAGGCAACAGACCAGTCAGTTCTAGGTCTGTTGTTAATTTAAATATTGCACAATCTTAATATTTCCTCCATTTTACAATATTGCATTTTCACTAACAGCACATACCTGTATAGTTCAGTACACTATAAGTCTGTGCTGAAACATCTGCATTCATTATACATAAAGAGAATTTGTGGTAATACTTCCAGCACGTAAGCTCAGCTGCTGATACTGCTTGCATTGATAATAACAACGATACAAATCATAGGAACACACCTGGTAAAAGATGGCAAGTAAAAATAAATATTATGGAGTGTATTTTTAGATTTAGTTCTTAGAGACAGCTTGTCTGCCTCTAGCCCCATAGCTTCTATCTGGCAAATAGCCTAAACAAGTGGAACCAGTGCATTTTTTCTTAGCTCTTTATGAAGCTCCCATACAATTGCGAGTGACAATTTGTGCTAAATAATCCACAAGCAGTAGCAAAACCTGCAGACGGAGATAATATTATAAATAAAATGTGATGGAACAGTTTCATAAAAGTGCATTTATGAAAAAATACCATATTCTCACTCTGGAATTTACATCACAATGTATTCTTGTATATTAAAAAACTTACTAGTGGATAACATCTCTACACAATAGGAAATGAGAGAGCTGTAGTTTGATATGCATGGATCAGAACATTGACACCACTGACGGAATAATAATAAGCATTTCACTTCAGTGAAGTATTCTCCTGGAAAACTGTGGGTCCTGAATGTTACCCTGACACATATCACCTGCCTAAAAATGGCAATGGCACTTCATGCAAGACAGTGCTCCCCTCCACACTCTGGAAGCTGCACAGCAAAGAGTCAGAGGATTTTACTTGGCCTACAAAAAATAAACTAGTAGGGTGGAGGTTGTTGCCCAAGATAAGTAACGTATTACACATTTCTCGTTCCTTTTCAGTGCAGTACATTACTTAATGTTGGAGAAAGGAATTAGTTGCACTACTTGTTATATTACTTTGTTGTTACTCCATAAAGTGACCTGAAAGAGCCTGTCTCATAATTACTAGTTAACAATATAAACCTTAAGCTACAGTCCCACACACCAACACACATCCTTAGTCAAGTCTGACCGCTCAGGGTCTGGCTGCTGGGTTCTTGGCTACACTGCAAAAACTCAATCTTACCAAGTATATTTGTTCCAGTCAAAAAGATCTCATCACACTTAAAATAAGACACAATCAGCTACATATAACAGAGTAACTTGTTTCATTGGCAAATTTTTTTCACTTAATACAAGATATTTTTGCTTGAAAATAAAAATATAAAAAAATATAAAAAGATTTGCCAATGGAAGTGAAAATTCTCCAGATCCAAGATGCACTGTCTAAAAACAAGTTCATATATCTCACTGAAATGTTACTCTGTAGCTTTGAATTAGCATGTGTTAAATCCCGTTCTTTTGAATTCTTTTGGCGAAAGAGAAAGACTGAACTCAGAGTGGTCACGCTCAAAAAATAATCTTTATTTTACATTTCTAGAAATGGAGACCGAACACACATGAATGCAGTAGCAGCCTGCCTTTGCAGATGCTTGCAGAGAGCCAAAGTTGTGTTAGCAATATAATGCTGTTGTTTCTGTCTTGGACGCAGTTTCCACTTTACCATCATGCTCTTATCCTTGTGTGCAATAAATGTCCACAACTCCACTCCTCAAAAGCAGTATCCCCATACCGTGCCACCATTTTCTTTCTCCTGCACACAAACTGAAATAAGCTGATTGAAGTCCGAGTGTGCAGAAAGGAAAGAAAGAGGATGATTTTCTTTCTTTCTGTCTGCTTTAGTGCAGATAACTGAAGAACCTCTGTAACATAAGGAACAACAGTATCGTAACCATATTTAATAAATTTAGTAAAGTGTTACATTACTGCATAACAGTAAAGTGTTACAAAGTAACAAAGTTAGAAAGTAATCCATCACACCCAGCATTGTAAACTACCTATAAAAGATGAATATAGCTTCCAGGAAGAGTCATGGAATAGCAGAAATGTTTTCTAATTGGTTGTCACTAGTTTCAAGTTCTATTTAATAATGTTTAGAATCGTCATTAGTCAAAAAGGATGACAAGACATTGCATTCTTTAGGACCTATCTTGTGATTTACGAGTTGCTATCATGCGATCAAGCAGTGTCCTCAGTTCTTGTATCCATTACTGCCTTTGCACTCCGAGCGTGCTGCGAAAAAATGACATGAAATCTGGAAGTTTTTGGATGCAAACGTCATGTGGAACATATATATATACACAGAACAGTATTACTAATAGTATTGTTGCATAATCCTAGTTTTGTGTATACTATGCAGATTTTGTTGTGTGTGTGTGTGTGGTAAACTTTAGCCTATCCTAATTCACAGATTACACTGACCTGTAGCGATATTAGGGAGCAGGTGGAAGGGAGCCTGGAGAGGTGGAGATATGTACTGGAGAGAAGAGGAATGAATGTCAAGAGAAGCAAGAAGCAAGGTAGTGATGATAGATGAGTTTAGATACCTGAGGTTAACCATCCAAATCAACAGGCAGTGCACAAGAGGGAGAGCAGGCAGGGAGATGTGGAGAGGGTGGAGATGAGTGTCAGGGTGACTTGTGACTGAACGAAAGCAGCAAAAGTCAAAGGGAAGGTTTAGAGTGAGAGTTGGTTTGGAGATGGTTGTACTAACAAAAACACAGGAGGGTGCGCTGGAGGCTGATTTTGCTCAGGATGGACAAGATCGTAAAAAGTACATCAGAGAAGCAGCACAGGTGCAAAGTTAGAGAGACAAGGCTGAAATTGTTTGGATATGTACAAAGAAAAGATATACTGGATGAATATTATGATAAAAGAACCAGGTAAGAAGAAAAGAGGAACTTTCAAATGCCCACAAATCCTCAGCAAAGACTACTGGGACAATTAGCCACACACCAGGCCGTATTTTGGTCTCCAAAAGGCAAAAAAGCTTGAGACACTATCCACAACACCGGGTATAAAAACTTTGTTACTTACATAAAAAAATCATTAGATAACTGTGTCAATTGGTCTTTATTGAGGCATCTGAAAATGGTGTAATGGAATTCTGAGTGGATTCGCCGCTGCATGCCACGCAAAAGCATTTTCCACTCTGTTTACTATCCACAGATGCTCCTGTGAGCAACACTGTATCTTAGAGCAGTCCAAAACACAGAGGACTCCTCCATTACGCGTGTTGAAGTCCAGTATATGATAACCTCCCCATGCGCCACCTGACCCTCTCTGCTTCACAGATTGGTTATTGATCCTGCTTTCTTTACGCATATTGCCCCGTGCACTTTTTCTCTTAGCCCAGCCTTTTATGTGGAGACAGTCTAGCCGTTGCGCGGTGTCTTGTTGCAGGAAAAATGCTGAACGGCACTGAACTACAGTATGTCATCCTCCCCAGCTCGCTCCCTCGCAATAAATAATGATGGTTGCAGAGCCCTGTCAGTTTAGCTTTGTAGAGCAATATTTTCGAAAGCATTTATTTTTCCAATTCAATAGATCCTCATATTTCATTACCTGAAGCAGCAATTTTTTCCCCGTGCCCTTCTTATCTGAAAATGAGAGCGTGGACATGTGGCTTTAATCCAGAGCACACCAAAACACAATCAATAAACATAATAAAGAGACTCTCGTCAGTCGATACCACTTTTCCTCGGCATCAATCAGAACACAGCAGCTCTGTCTTAACAATTTCTTTCTTCCACATAAATTATCTTATTCTTATGCATTTGATTTCCATGTGTGAACAATAGAATCCAATAGAATGCATTAAAAGCTACACTTCCAAAGAATACACTGTGCAGCTTTGGAGTTATAGTGCATACTTATTATAGTGCATGTTTTATTGCACCGATGGCAAGGCTGCATAATATTTTTAGCATTTCAAACTTTATTTATAGCACAATATCTATTACTATAATTATCATTCCCCAGCACCTTTCTGCAGTGGTAAGCCTTCGGAGGAGTGTACCTCTATTATGTTTTCTCCCTCTAATGATCGGTGTCTGTACCTAAAATGAGCTATGAGACTGTATGTGTGGGAGTATACTTGCATTTCAATACCACCCTGCTGCACAGTAGTCACAGCATTCATTAAAACTGGGGACGAAGTAGACGGTGATTTGATGTGCAGGTGGCAAAGTGAAATTAAATTCTTTGCTGATTTTTATCACTGAACGTGTCATGGTAAGTAGCTCGAGTTTGATATGCATATAATCATTTTTAATAAGGAAGTGTTGAAAGCAGATGTCTTATGCTATGGCTTCACTGCTAAGGATTTTGAGGCAGAGCGCAAAGGGAAAAAAAACACAAATCACAAATGTAATCAACAGTCGAGAGGCAAAAAGGTCTTCGGATATGCTTCACGTCCTCCGATAATGGGTGAACACAGATTCTACTGAGGGTTACGATATCACCTTGCAAATGTGGGCGTTTTTTGTTTTTTTTTGCTTTGTTTTGAGTGTGGATACTCATATATCATTCAGCCATCCCCCCTTGACAGGCAGCCAGCTGTGTCCGTGTCAGTATTCTGTCAGTAAAGCATTTCTCTTCAATCAATCATCTGATTACCCATTCCAGCATTTCCAAGATGAAAATGACGCAGTGGATTACACTGGAATCGACGACTGTGGTAGAATTAGCCAGTGCTGAAGGGGTCCCTGCAATTATGTTTTTATAACAAAAACATAATTGGACCGCTACGACACTTCACCGTGTCCCCACCTCCACACACTTCACCGCTTTCTCTATTTGCTGGCGCCTCACTAGGAGCGTCCGTGATGAGGTGAGGCTGCACCTTGTGTCATTCGCTGTAGTACAGCAAAATCAATGATTCGTAAACAGAGCCCGGTGACCTGAGACGCAGTGCTCCTCGCCGGGTGTCAGATAGGGACCCCTATCACTGCGTTCGATGCAATTATATACAGCCAAATGATCACCAAAGTCATTCACTTCAACCAAAATGTGTGACATAAAAAATACACACTCAGGAGCCTCCACAGTGTTCAGTAATTACTTGATCTTGCGATTCACAGCTTTTGGTAACACACAGGCAGTAAGCCACCCAGGCCCCCATGGGGTAAATGATAGCTCTACAGCATAGTGTGGAGTTTCATACTGAGTGGCCACGGTGCTTCGTCTCTCCTACTAGTGACTCTCAAAAGTCCTTCGCTCATCCTAACTTACCCTAACTGACAGGACTATGAACACACACACACACCCACACACACACACTGTCTCTCTCTAAGACCCTGGAGGAGCAGGGGTCTGGCAAATGCTGCTCTATGTTGAAAGGGATTAGAAAGATTTGTTAGTGCTCAAGCTGACTCCTTCATGTTAGGATTGCAGCTGTAGCTCGAGGGCTGTGGTCGGTCTCTGTCTCTTGCTCTCTCTCTCTCTTTTTTAAAAGGGCGCAAGCAATTTTTTTTCCCGTCTTTTCTTAGCTGTCCTGCTGAGGCTAATGTGAGGCGGAGAAGCAGGCTTTCAAAACCTGAAATACCTCCTGGGCCCGACATTCTTGCGGCACTGCACGGCTGTATTTTCTCTTATTGGTGGATTATTTTCTCTGTGGGGTTACAATGCCATTAAAACACTTTTCTTCCTGTAAAGTGGCTGCACAGACTGAAAATGGTCTGTTCTGTTCTCACTGTATTCTTCCCTGAGGAACTTTGCATCCAATTATACTCAAGGCATAAACTGTACAGTGCAGTGTACAGAAAGTTTTAGATCGCACATTTTCAGTTTGACACAGCCTCGAAAAGTTGTCAAAAAAGCTGTGATTGAAAACACAGCTATTCCCAGAAGACACGTGGGATGTTATGAATAAAGCAAGAAAAATGTAATCTGTTTGAGAGTTTCAAAACGTGACATTTATCCTGACTGAGGCGCTCTGGTCTACATGTAGCCTAAATCAAATGATTATATGTGCATCCAAGAAAACCTATTTGTTTCCCTCCATTCTAATGGTCCTGCCCATGGCTCTTTCCAGCCCTGTGATCACAACCTTCAATTTCATAGTTGGCTCTGAGAGATGGCACAGGTTGTATGAATAGCATGGGTCAGGCACATCCCATCCAGCGTTTCATTATTCATTGTTCTCATTTTCTGTGAGAGATTCATTTCTTTCAGGAAGTCATCTAGAAAAGCATCGAATGCCTATTTCCTGCTGGCCAGTGTGAGCGGAGGCTGTGGAACAGCAGGGGTGGGGGGTTATGGAAATCCAGCAAATTGAGCTGACAGAAAAAAAAAAGCTACCCCTACACAAATTGCATGGATTTTCTGGTGATAAGAATCACAGCATGTTTTTGTTGACCACAGCTGTTCATTTGTACATGCACCTCTAATACCTGAGAAAATGCCCATTTTTATATTTGTGAGAAGAACCTGAATAGGGTTGGTAATAATATCAGCTTGGTCAGCATGCTCGTCTTCTTATTGCCTGATAGCTGAATACTATGGCTGATTTGCTGCTTACGCATGCTTGTCTTTAGTAAGACTGATGCAATGTGGGGACATGGAGGTCTTATGACAACACAAGAACACATGAGCAGACAGAAATATATATATATATAATATATATATATATATATATATATATATATATTAGGGGTGCAACGATACACAAAATTCACGGTTCGGTTCGGTTCGATACTTTGGTGTCACGGTTCGATATTTTTTCGATACAAAAAAAATGTTCATGCCTTTTTAATTTGTCATTTATTAAAATTATAAATATATATTTTAACTCAAAAATACAGTTTTTAAATTTAACCCTAACCCTTGTGCGTGTTTTTTATTTTGACAGCGAATGCGCACCTGCGGACCACTTATGTGCACCCCTGGTTATTTAGCTCGTCATATTGCAGCCACAGAAATTCTTTTGTCCATGAAACCATAAAGCTGCACTTTCTTTTTGCCTTATAGTCTGATTTGTCATAACTTCTCCATTTTGTGGTAAGCTTTTCTTTGGCTGTCACTTCTTCACCCTGACCTGTCTTATTTGGCTCAGCAGAACTAAAATATATATACTGCTGCTTTTACACACGGACTCACATAAGCTCAGCGATTCTCTGCGCGATCAACCTCTCACATGTTTAAGCTTGCTGCGGGAGATTTCACTTGTCATGTTTGCATAGTAAGCTAACGATTAATAAGACGATGTCAGAGGAATTGGTGCGCAAATTATCATCACTCACAGATCAGTGCTGTCGCTCTCTATACACAGTTTGCACGATTGCAAAGTGAAAGCAAAAAAACAAGCGCAAATTCAAACGCGATTTCAATATGTCACATATTGACAGTGGCTCACCGATGCCAATGACATAATTACCCAGCTACATTTCTGAAAGAATGCAAAAGCATTGACATATATTTTTCCTTCCTACAATAGCCCGACGGGCAGGGCAGAGATAGATTTTGGTAGCCCGACTGGAAAAATCGCTAGCCCCCGGACGTCGGGCTAGCGATTTTGCGAGCCCTGTATCTGATTGAGGAATCACTCATCGTTGGAAAAGAGAGTTTATTACAGAGAAATGGCTCTTTCCAAAATAAAAGCTATACTATCCGCTTCTTCTGGGCTATATTCTCAGCAGCATAAGGAGAATCATGTGCTAACAGCTGTCTAAATGACTCGGCTAAAGTTAGTAGCATGCTTGTTGTTTTTGTCTTTGCACTAGGATGATGTCGGCGTAAATGTGCAGTCATATTCGTTGTGTTCCCACTAGTGCTTTCAGGTTAATCTCGTTGAAATGACCTTAACGCCACAACACGGCAAATCTCCGTTAACGAGCTACCGCCGATCGCCCCGTGCATGGGGCTAGACGGCCAACACGTTAACGAGCTAACTGCGCTAGCACACTAGTTCCCACCCATGTAATTGAGCATTGCATGGCACATCCAACATACTGTTTTACTTTAGTCCATGACTCGCTTACCTTCAGGGTCATACGTCACATGAAAACCAAAATAATTCCAAACGCCAGATCTGAATGAGGGGTGGGGGAGGTGCCCTGCGCTCTTCCTTCTGACTATGCTGTCTGTGTTGAGCGCTCAGTGGATCTGCGCTCGACAGTGCAGCCTAGGCGGAGTAGTCGAACGCAGATTCACTGAGCGCTCAACACAGACAGCATCGTCAGAAGGAAAGTTGATAAAATAAATTACAAATGTTGTATTGTTCGATACATATGCGTACCGAACCGAAAGCACTGTATCGAACGGTTCAATATCGATACGAATATCGTTGCACCCCTAATATATATATATATATTAGGGGTGCAACGATACACAAAATTCACGGTTCGGTACTTTGGTGACACGGTTCGATATTTTTTCAATACAAAAAATGTTCATGCTTTTTTAATTTGTCATTTATTAAAATTATAAATATATATTGTAACTCAAAAGTACAGTTTTTAAATTTAATGTTGCTGAAACAAAAAGTAATAAAAAAATAAATATATCTGATTGAGAAATCACTCATCTTTGGAAAAGAGAGTTTATTACAGAGAAATGGCTCTTTCCAAAATAAAAGCTATACTATACGCTTCTTCTGGGCTATATTCTCAGCAGCATATTAAACATATCAGGTCCCCATAAGGAAAATCATGTGCTAACGGCTGTCTAAATGACTCGGGTAAAGTTTGTAGCATGCGTGCTTGTTGTTTTTGTCTGCTTCCACTTGTCTTTGCACTAGGATGCTGTCGGAGTAAATGTGCAGTCATATTCGTTGTGTTCCCACTAGTGCTGTCAGCGTTAATCTGAAATCACGTTAACGCCACAACACGGCAAATCTCCGTTAATGAGCTACCATCCCCGTGCGTGGGGCTGGGCGGCGTCAACACGTTAACGAGCTAACTGCGCTAACGCAGTAGTTCCCACCCATGTAATTGAGCATTGCATGGCACATCCAACATACTGTTTTACTTTTGTCCATGACGCGCTTACCTTCAGGGTCATACGTCACATGAAGACCAAAATAGTTCCGAAGGCCAGATCTGAATGAGGGTGGGGGAGGTTCAATTTGCCATGTTGCAACGAGCATAGCGTCTGTCTTGCTAGGTTCCGCTGCGCTCAGTGGATCTGCGCTCGACAGTGCAGCCTAGGCGAAGTAGTCGAGCGCAGATCCACTGAGCTCTCAACACAGACAGTATCGTCAGAAGAAAAGTTGATAAAATAAATTAAAAATTTTGTATTGTTCGATACATATGCGTACCGAACTGAAAGCACTGTATCGAACGGTTCAATATTGATACCGTGGTCCCCGTGGTAATCGGAGCACTAGGTGCGGTGACTCCCAAGCTAGGCGAGTGGCTCCAGCAGATCCCGGGAACAACATCGGAGATCTCTGTCCAGAAGAGCGCAGTCCTGGGAACAGCTAAGATACTGCGCAGGACCCTCAAGCTCCCAGGCCTCTGGTAGAGGACCCGAGCTTGAAGGATAAACCGCCCGCAGGGGCGTGCTGGGTGTTTTTTTATATATTTGTACATATATACTTGTACATATATACATAATGCCATACCATATATATCTCACATTTTGTGATTTAATGATTTTGTGCTGCCCTGCGTTTGTCTGTGCTGCCTGCCTGCATCTTGCTGCACTTCTTCCTGGCTGACAGAGTGTTTCTCAGACACACAGACACACATATTACACACACACAAAATCAAGATGAAGATGGCGCCGGTGAGGTCGGCTGCCGTCACGACTACTCCGACCACTTTTTCTTTGTCTTTGTTTTTTAAGTTAGTTTTCAGCGTTTCTAAATCGGCAAAATCATCACCATTGGGTACATTAGGTATGACAGTGACACTCTTGTTTCTATTGGTATACAATGTACTCACAATTCGAAGTTTTTAACTCCGGATCCGAGCTGGCCGAGTGAGATCTCGAGGGAGAACAAAGGGAAGCGACGGCGGCCTAGAGGGAAGCGAGCCGGCGTCAGGAACAGGCTGAGAGCTCGTGCACACCGCACACCTCTGCCTAGCATCCTGCTCGCCAACGTCCAGTCACTGGAGAACAAGCTTGACGACCTCAGGGCCAGGATAAAGTTCCAGAGAGACATTCGGGACTGCAATCTCCTCTGCTTCACCGAGACATGGCTGAACCCAGCGGTGCCGGACCACGCCATCCAGCCGGCCGAGTTCTTCTCGGTTCACCGCATGGACAGGACACGGGACTCGGGGAAGTCAAGGGGAGGCGGTGTGTGTTTAATGGTGAACAACAACTGGTGCAACAGTGCGAACGTTGTTCCTCTCACACGCTCCTGCACACCAAATCTGGAACTACTGTCCATCATGTGTCGTCCTTTTTATCTACCTCGGGAATTTACATCGGTCATTGTAAGTGCCGTTTATATTCCACCACAAGCGGACACGGTCACCGCCTTATGCGAGCTGCATGAGGCACTCACACAGCACCAGACACAACACCGGGACGCTGCGCTTATTGTGACGGGGGACTTTAATAGCGCCAACCTCAAACGCGCAGCGCCGAACTTTTATCAACACATCACCTGCCCCACCAGGGGTGAAAGGACACTGGACCACTGCTACACTACGGTCAAGGACGGCTACAAGGCACAATCCCGCCCTCCGTTTGGCAAATCTGATCACGCCGCCATCTTCCTCATGCCAAAATATAAACAAAGGCTGAAACAGGAAGTTCCGGTTCAGAGGAAGGTCGCGCGCTGGACGGATCAATCGGTGGCCGCGTTACAGGACGCACTCGATGACGCAGACTGGGGCATGTTCAGAAACAGCTCCGACGATGACGTCAACGTGTTTACGGAAGCGGTTGTGGGATTCATCGGGAAACTAGCGGATGATACCGTGGAGACAAAGACTATCACAACGTTTCCCAACCAGAAGCCGTGGGTGGATAAAACCATCCGCGACGCTCTGAGATCCCGCACCGCTGCCTACAACACGGGACTCACAACGGGGGACATGGACCCATACAAAGCCGCGTCATATAACGTGCGGAGGGCGGTGAAAGAGGCGAAGCAGCGCTACGGGAGGAAACTAGAGTCACAACTCCAACAGAGTGACTCTAGGAGCCTGTGGCGGGGACTAAGGACAATAACGGACTATAAAGCACCAACAACCGGTATGATGAACGCGGCCGTGACTCTGGCAGACGAGCTGAACACTTTCTATGCTCGCTTCGAGGCTGCAGCTAAGGTCTCCAACAATGCTAGTGTTAGCGGTGCTAACGGCTGCAGACAGGAAGATACTGCCAGCACCGGAAACGTGCTCGTCATCTCCGAGCATGAAGTAAGGAGAGCCTTCAAAAGAGTGAACACCAGGAAAGCAGCAGGACCAGACGGCATCCCAGGTCGTATCCTAAGAGACTGCGCATACCAGCTAGCTCCTGTGTTCACTGAGATATTCAACATCTCTTTATCTCAGTCGGTGATCCCCACATGCTTCAAAGAGTCCATCATTGTTCCTGTCCCGAAGAAACCCCACCCTGCTTCTCTCAATGACTATCGCCCTGTAGCCCTCACCTCAGTAGTGATGAAGTGCTTTGAACGCCTGGTCAGAGACTTCATCATTTCTTCACTACCAGACACACTGGACCCACTACAGTTTGCTTACCGTCCAAATCGTTCCACAGACGATGCCATCTCTCATCTCCTCCACACATCACTCACTCACTTGGACACTAGAAGGGGGAATTATGTTAAAATGCTCTTCATAGACTACAGCTCTGCATTTAACACTATAATTCCCTCCACACTCACCACCAAGCTGGAGCATCTGGGACTCAGCTCATCTATGTGTCAGTGGATCTCCAACTTCCTAACTGGCAGACCACAGGCAGTAAGGATGGGCGGACATGTCTCAGCCTCCACCACTCTCAGCACTGGAGCCCCCCAGGGGTGTGTTCTGAGCCCCCTGCTGTACTCTTTGTACACATATGACTGTGTGGCCACTACCAGCTCCACCACCATCATCAAGTTTGCTGACGACACCGTCGTGGTGGGCCTGATCTCTGATAACAACGAGACGGCCTACCTGAAGGAGATTAGGAATCTGGAGAACTGGTGCCAGAGGAACAACCTCCTTCTAAACGTCAGTAAGACAAAGGAGCTGATAGTGGACTTCAGCACTAAGCAGGAGAGGAACTACCAGACCCCTGTCATCAACGAGTGCCCAGTGGAGAGAGTGGACAGCTTCAAATACCTCGGAGTTCACATCACGCAGGACCTGTCATGGTCCTGTCACATCAACACCGTGGTGAAAAAGGCCCAACAGCGTCTCTACCACCTCAGACGCTTGAGAGACTTCCAACTGCCCTCCAAGGTGCTCAGGAACTTTTACTCGTGCACCATAGAGAGCATCCTGGCGGGAAACATCTTAACCTGGTTCGGGAACAGCACCATGCAGGACAGACGAGCTCTACAGAGGGTTGTGCGGTCAGCTGAGCGCACCATCCGCTCCGAGCTCCCTGACCTGCACTCAATCTACAGCAGGCGGTGCCGGACCAAGGCCAGGAAGATCGTGAAGGACCTCAGCCATCCCAACAACAGACTGTTCTCTCTGCTGAGGTCAGGAAAGCGATTCCGCTCCCTGAAGACCAACACAGAGAGACTGAGGAGGAGCTTCTTCCCGCAGGCGATACGGTCTCTCAATCACACCACCACACAGTACTGACCCACACATATGGTTCTTACACACACACTGGACTTTCTGGACATTGTTTTTGCACACATTGTTTTTTTGCACAACACTGGTCACTATATTCTTCATTTCCGGTTAATACTTGTACAGCTGCTGTTATTGTGTATATATTTATTTATATTTAGATTTCTTCATACATTCTTATATAGTTCTATATTGTGTATTTTGTTGTACAGTTATTTTATTTTCAACTTTAATTTATATATTTTATCTTATTCCTTCCCAGTTAAATTTACCCTTCATTCTAATTTGTGTTGTACAGTTATTTCATTTTTAACCTTAATTTATATTTTATTCCTTCTTAGTTAAATTTACCCTTTTTAATTTTTCATATTTATTTCCTATCTTATTCATAGCCTTTTCCTTTTTTGTTTTCTTTAGGTCACGAGCAGTTGTCCAAGCATTTCACTACATATCGTACTGTGTATGACTGTGTACGTGACAAATAAAATTTGAATTTGAATTTGAATATTATCACTTCTAACTTGACCTTCCACATCTGATCACATTTTACCTTTTAATCCCTGATACTTCTCTATATTGTAACTGTCTGCCAGGATTGCCACATCTATCACAACTGCAGTCTTCTTCTTCTTGTTAACGACAACTATGTCTGGTTGGTTGGCCGGCAGCTGGTTGTCTGTCTGGATCCTGAAGTCCAACAGGACCCTAGCCCGCTCATTCTCAACCACCTTTGGCAGTGTCTCCCGTTGGGAGCTTGGGACTTGTAATCCATATGTGGCACAGATGTTCCCTGGTTGTCATGGCTTTCCATGACAGTTCCTCCTTCTGTCCTTGTCTTCACACTGTCTTCAGCTGCCTTTTCTCTTGGAGCAGCTTATCTTAGAGGGGCATTTTCCATGTTTCCTCTTGAGTCGTGTCTCTGACACTCATTACTCATCGCTCTACTTCTTTCTGTTCCTGGTACAGGTGCAGGGTGCTGGACTTTGGGTGGAAGCCTCTGTGGATTGTGAGTTTTCATGTCAGTGGAATCTATGTCCTGGTGAGGTGGAACAGTGAGTCATTCACCTCTTGCATACACGTTGATGCCATCCATGGACAGGAGGTGGCTGATGGTGACTCCACTCCAGAATCTATATCTGCTCTTAGTCATGAGCTGGCTTGAGACTGGCTTGATGGTGACTTGTTGAGTTGCCTTTAGGTTGACCTCCAGTTTTGTTTTCCAAAGTTCCTGATAAATGTTATTAGCCCACAGTTCTTGACCTTGTGCAGTGCCAAGCATTCCAGTATCCATATGTGGGGCAATAAGTCACAGGCTTTCAATAGTTAATCCAGTAGATGCTCAGGTTGGACGGACTGGTTTTAGAGTCCCAATGCACTGTTTTATCAACCAGGACATGGTTTGACCCTTTGGTGTTATTTTCAGTCTTAGCTGCGCTCATGCGTTGACTCATGAACCTATTCAGCTTGATTGCTTAGATCAGTGGTGTTATACCTTTGTGGGAATTATTCATGACAAGGATTCTTCTGTCTTGTGTTAGCCAGTCAACCTCCTTATTTGTGCTTCCAGGCGATCATGGAGTGTTTTTAGCTTCTTTAGGCAGTAGGCATAGATTACGTCAGGGCCTGATGCTCTTCATTCTCACTGTACAATCTCTGTCTTTGTGATCTGGACTGTTTCTTGTTTTGGGAGGTTGATGTGGTCTACTGTTAGGTCGACCAGCCACTTGACGTTGGTGTTGTGTGACATCTTTTTCTTCCCAGATGCTCTTCCAGTATTGCTCCATCTCTGCTCTGAGTGGGTCTACCCTTGTATTTTTTTTCTTGGAGCTGAGAACACCCTGGTTGGATATTTGGAGACAATTTATTCTCTGGGCCTCTGTTTTACTGGTATATCTCTTTTGCCATTAAATACCTCTGTTAGCTGACTAGCATCCTTCTAGGTTCTCTCATTTTGGATTCCAGCCTTTTTCTCCACAGGGGGCTTTCACTACATCCATCCTCTACTTTATACCCAAGTGCTTCTAGGATTACCGTGCCAGTGGTATATATGAACTCCTTGGTTATAGTGATACTGGTATGGAGGACGGTGCGTAGAACAGTTTTCACATCCGCAAGCATTTCCTCTCTATGAACTTTGTCAGTGAGCCTTTGTTTGTGTGACTGCATTGTGTCTGGCTGCAATCATCATCCTCAGTAGATGCATCTCTCCTTGCAGGTGGCCAGGCATGATCTAACTCAGTTTAAAATTTTTCTGATAAAACTTTTTTTGCAGTTATTTCACATTCAATTCTTTAATTTAATTCTGGCGCAGTAAATATTCAACGTTCTATCTATCTATCTATCTATCTATCTATCTATCTATCTATCTATCTATCTATCTATCTATCTATCTATCTATCTATCTATCTATCTATCTATCTATCTAGAGAGGGAGACTTTGAGATGTTTCATTTCTAACTCTTCTTGTAGTGATGCAGTGATGTAGAATCACTTCAAGACTTGTCAGATCCCTCCCTTGTGACACTACGTTTAAGAATCTAAAGCATGCCAAGCTTTTGTACTGTAAATTATCATTTAGGAATTTAGTGATCATCTCATCTTTTGTCATTAACGTAATATAAACGTGTTAGCATTTGCTTTTGTCTAATTTAATTCATCCTGAAATTTCATCCATGAAAGTGGCCACTTTCATATATTGTTTTAGTAAGTATCCAAAACATACAAGTTTCATTTATATAATTTTTCAAGGGATCTTATATCTGTTTTCACTCTTGTATGCTTTTCATACAAGTTTCACACAAGAAGTACTTTATAATACAAACTTTATAAGATTTGTATATATCTTTTCCATATGGGTAGATACAACAACTCTATAAAAATCTAAAATGTTACCTGATACAAATTTGGACAATCACCACTTCAAGATAATCAAAATAATCTTGGAGATGTTCAGACGTCTTTCAGAATGGCTCCTATTCCCAGGTTTATCTATGAAGCCAGATGACATAATTTAGTAAAGTTGCACGGATGTCTTAAAGACCTGGACGACCTCTTATTTTTCTGCTTCCAAATTCAGATAAAACTAAAGTTATTGTACTTGTCCGTAAAACGTTAGAAACATGATGTGTAACCAGATACTTAATCTGGATGGCATTACCATGGCCTCTAGAACGCTGGGTCATTTTGACCCTGTAAATTCTTGTTAAATCCAGAATTACATTTAAACTCAGACTGCTGGCTTAGTTTTGATTCCTATTAGATTTAAAAGTAGAGGCTTCAGCTTTCAGGTCCATCTTCTGCAGAACCAGCTCACAGTTTGAAGCTGGGGGACAGACACCCTGTCTTCTTTTAAGATTAGGTTTAAAACTTTCCTTTCTGATAACACTTATAGTTTGGATTGACAGCTGATCCTGATCCTTTGGTCATGCTGCAATCGGCCTAGGCTGCTGGGGTGTTCCCATGATGTTTCTTCTTCTTACACTACTTTGCATTTAATCATTAGTTATTGTTAATCTGTGGCTCTCTCCTTCCTCTCTTCTGTAGGAGGTTGCTTCCTGTTAAAAGGAGTTTTTCTTTCCCACTGTCACCAACTGCTTGCTCAGTAGGGGGGGGGGGGGGGGTCAGGGGGGGTCATCTGATTTGGGGGTTTTCTCTCTATTATTGTAGGATCTTTACCTTACAATATAAAGCACCTTGAGGCAACTGTTATTGTGATTTGGTGCTATATAAATAAATTGAACTGAACTGATCTGAATAGGATTGCTCCCAGTACATTGCATTCTGACCACTTGCACCATGTTCTCTGTGTTCTCACCACAGACTTCAGTTTTGTGTAGAGAGCAAACATCAGTTTCATCTGTATTTGTTTTTGTGAACAGTCATTGTCACTAACGAGAGCCTGGTCTCTGGGTACGACCAAGCACTTTAGTAAAAGGATCCACAGTTTCTGAGCTTAAATTGCCATTTCAGGTGAAAAGCTGGACCAGGAGGATTCACATTCTTTTTTTCTTGACATTTTGTACTGTGAATCTGTCCCCCAGGGTGAGATTGTCACACACACTACTAGTGTCTGGGGAGAACATTGGGCAGAAATGATCAGACTTGTGATGTCTTCTAGCGTGCCATTGTGTGCTAGCATAGATCCTTTTTTTGCCCATATCACTGCATTTCTCACCTGCCATTAGTTGCCTTTGCCAGATTTTCCTCCCTTTAACTTTGTCCACTTCCAAAAAATAAAAACATCAAGTTGAAGGAATGTTTTGGCACACAAGATGAAATACCCATGTACTTGTTCTCCATAATAGAAGTACAAGAACACATGGCTATAATGGGAATTCTTCCTCAAATAAATGGCAGCCATGCTGAAAATGGTGCAGAGGTATAAAAAATGGTCTTGAAGTGGAGATAAGCCAAAGGTATGGTTTTTGATTTTTTCCCCCTGTAACATTGCAGTCACCCCTCATATGCTTCGCTTTCTGCACAGCTTTTTACTGTCACTGAAGCAAGTCAAACCTCAGTAGAGCCAGCTTCTACCATTTGTGACTAAAAAAAGGACAGGAAATGGAAGAGAAAATGAAAGAAGAATGATGGCGAGAAGCAGGTGATACTTGAGCTGTCATGCTGCAGGGCACATTCCTGAGGGGTGTATTGATCTGTCAAAATTGAGTGACTACTTCACTTCCTTTGATCTACAGAACATGACACATTATGGATAGGCAGACGGAGCAGATGAGAGATATTGTGGTGCCATTACCTGCATCAAAGTGGAGTTGTAGGGACGGTAATGTGGTGACTCGCAGGTAAGTGATACCCCGTAAGAGCCAGCTTCTGGTCAGTGGACTAGACAACACCGTGGATCTGATATCAATCAAAGTCACATTGAAAACAATCATCTGATATGATACACCTTGCGCAGACCGCAGGAGGGATCCGAGGAAGAGGCTACTGACAAGCCCTCTGGTATGAGACACGGTGTGGGATCCATTATCACTTCTCCCCCTTCAGAAGATGTCACCTGCCATTTTACACTACTCATGGTATTGATCATTTTGCACCACATTTAGAGGAAATTCTACCCAAGGTGACACTAGAAAACACCAGAGAGAGGGTAGGACTTAATCTTCTCCTTTGCAAATGAGCTCTTAGATGAGTTAATTTAATCCCTGGACTAAACAAATTAGGGTAAGGATGTATCATGTTCTTTGCCAAGTTCTAATGGCCTCATCTTTTGAAGTGCCATGTGAGAATGGGAGAGTCCCTCAGCAGCGCCTCATAAAATGCATCCGCACAAAAAACAGGTAAGTTGCTTTCTCCTCCATTAGTTACACAGCTGGATACATTATGAATAGAAAGAAATAGCTGGGAAGTGTCTAAGCGTAAACACACTCAGTGCTTGTTTGTGCTTGTAGTGTAAAGTTCGTTTTACGTAGTGGTAAATAGGCATTTTGGGCACTATAAGCAGTCGTATAATGTGTTGGGATTCCTCCAGCACTCACTGATGTTAGCTGTAAAAGTTAACTCCTCACACCTACAAAACATTTTCTGGTGATAATATGAAATTATGCTATTGTTTTTTTAAAGATTTTTGTCCATTTTTAACCAAAGCATGCTGCCATATTTTTGCTTTTTGACCTTTAATGGCCAGATTGAAATTGTGTAATATGACTTTCCAGTAAATGCAAATATCCAGGACCATTATTAAATCTACATTTTTATTTGCCCTTTTGGTCTATCAGTACAGCACTCTCATCAAACTTAAACACGTGTGCAATAGCTACAAATGATAGCGAGCATAGACTTGTGTCAGTATCAATCAGCTTCAGACACAATACTATATATAACAAAATACTTACTTTTAAAAGCCACAGCTCAACATCAGAGAGTATACATCAAATACATGCATGCACTATGATACTTACCCTAAATTACTAAAATATCCTGAGATGACCCAAACGATTCTAACTTATAAATAACACTAATCCAATATGTTGAGACAGTGGCACATAAAAAACAAAGTCCAATCCTATCATAGAGGGCAATTGCAAGTTTTTAAAAGGTCTTTGCCATGCAGGGTTCAAAGTCAAACAGTGTGATTCTCACAAAAATCTTGCTGTGATCACATATATTTCCATAACAGGTTAATCTAATGGATTTCTATCCTAAATCCCCAAATCACCTGATAGTTATTAATCAAATAGTTATACTGTGATTTTGTTAGGTCTAAGTCACACTGACCTGGAGACAATAAGTCACCCACAGGTAACCATCAGTTCCTAGTGAAAAATACATATTACCTGGCTCCGGGTTGCTGATAATCAGGAGATGCAATTGGTTGCAAAGAGGCCTTGACTCCTGTGATTGCTTGGGTTGTTATTCATGCGGTCACCCTTAGATAGTTTTGTAGATGCAAACAAGTAGGGTCTTTACCTTACTATATAAACTATGAATACAATTCATACAATTAAGTATTAAAGTGAGAATGTTCACCTTCATCAAGTTTGCCTTATGACAGATGCTGGTTTCACCAGTGAGACACAACTTTTACTTTGAAGACAAACATTCTCAGTTTCTGGTTTGCAGTGCACTATTTTATGTTTTACTGGCACTTGGTGGTTTATTATAGTGTCCTGTCACGGTGGGGTATGCCGGTGTGTTTGTGAAACGGACCCAAAACCAGACACTAGAGAGATGAACTGAAGTTTTAACCAAAAGCGAGCCGACATGATGCGAGATAAGCAGACAGACTGACATGTAACAGAGGAAGACAGAGGACTTAAATACATAGAAGGGTAATAAGGGAAGTTGATACAAATAATCATGAAGCCACAGAGAAAAGTAAAACTAAGCACAATGAACATAGAGACAAGACTTTCAAAATAAAAGAGGAAAAATGGAGCTACATGAACTGGGACACACAAGCTTGACGCAAGAGACAGAGGGAGCGAGAGAGGGACACAAAGGAGAGAGACACAAGGGGAACTTAAATAGACAAGAAAGCCTAGAAAAAACAAACCAGACTAAAACTCAACCAAGAAAAACTAATAATAATGATAATCTACAGCTACAACTTTTGCGTGGAAAAACAAACATGACGGTGCTACCTGCTGAGGTGATTAAGAATAATTTAAAATAGCTTTTTGATTAAGAGTTTGATTAACAGTTGCTTGCGTTAGCTTGAAACTGACAACATCGCCCTCTTGTCCAAAAGTCATCACTTCTGTATCCATAAAAACAACCTGGCAGTAGCCAAAAGCACCAAATATCAGGGTAAAGCAGTGGTGCAGCAGTTAACACTGTTACTTCATAGCAACAAGGTATATAAACATACACTAGATTTTGTAATGCAGTTCGAATTCTTGTTTTCAATGTACAAAGCATTGATTCTTGTGAACATGGATCAGACACTGCATAATAAAAAGGAAAAAACTGGTATAAAAAAAAAGGATTAAGAAGCTATAAGAAGATTAACTTGCACTGCTTTTGATGATAGTTCTTCACAAAGTTCATGATAACTAAAGCATTAAGAATATCCTTTTTACAAAAAATATCAGAGAGCGTGTTGTTTCTGCTGTATTTGTGAAAAAAGTATCTTCAATGGAAGAAAATTCTTTGTTGGGATATCTCGTTTTTACTGGACTGAGAACGTGTTTGAAGAACATTTTTGCTCAATGTCAATTTTGTTTCCAGACTTTTTTTTCCTTCAAATGGGCTGCCTTAAGGGACCAACAACAAGGCAGAGGGAGGGGCCCACAGGGGAGGAAAACATTTAATTAGAAATCAATGTAGTGTAGAAAATTGGGGTACAAAACATTGGTCCCAACTGCGCAGCACTGTCATACATAGATTTTGTTTAAAACCCTCATTAATCTTTCAAATGTTTAACTATTTTTGCAACATAGTAATTTAAATGCAAGTATTTAGGTAGAAGTAGACGTTCAGAATGAGGGACGTTATAGTTTTTGATTATCCGGTCTTTAAGTGATGACGTGATGAATTCTGCTTCCGGGTCCAAACTACTCTGGTTGTTGTGTTTTTAACATGTTTTAATGATTTATAACTTGTTCTATTTAATCTCAACAAGCCCCTAAAAACAGTCAGTGACCACAGCCGTGCAGCAGTTTATTAATGATTAACTTCGTATTGTGGATGGATTATCTCAGTTATTCTCCTGACTGACGTTTGGTCCGTTTACAGCATCCTGCCATGTGATTGCATTTGTCCCTAACCATCGGGAACCCTCACGTTAACTTTTATCGAGAGGAAAAAGGTCCCCCAGCTTCACTGTGTCTCTAATATGCTAACATAGCTGTGTCGCTGTAGCACGTACCACATCATTATATACCAGCTAGCCAAACTTCAGTAACCCTACAAACGTCACTGCTGTTTACTTACTTGTCTTCATTTATGTTGGAAGTGATAGCAGAGCTGTGCGTCTTAATTTGTCTCAGAAATCTCTGTCAGAACTTGCTATATTATATTTAGATGGAAACTAGCGAGCTAACTTCCTGCTAACTTCTAACGCCGTTAAATTTCATAAATTCTGTTTTCATGGATGCCTGGATGTTAAACTTAATTGTTACACCTGGTAGGCAAATACACTGATGCTTTTATTACAGATGAAAGAATTTAGACAGTTTTTTAAATCAGTAAAGCCACAGTGATCGCTTGGCTTATGGACCTGCAGCGGAGTTTGGACCCCTACACAGCTAATGACATCAGACTTAAAGACTTAAATTTCAACATGAATATCACTTAGAATAATATGAAATACTGTTGGGTACCCATAACATTGCAAAAAAGAACTTAAGAGATTAATATATGAAATTTTAAAATATGCAGAACAATGATTAACTGAAAATACTAAATAAATCACTTCATGCAAATTATAATATTTGCCCTCAAAATATAGCAAATTAAAAGTTTTTAGAAATCATGTATTTTTGAATTGTACCTTATAACACAAGTGCTATTCATAGTAATTTAAACCCCACAGTGTGGAAGGCCCTCAACTCCACCTTTAGCTTTAGGCAAGCGTTCCCAAATAGACACTTCACACCTCAGCCGGCTCAAAATGTCATCGTCTGACAACTTTAAGCAGCTTTCAGTATCTTTTTCCTGAAATGAACTGACACCTGTCGTCTTGATTAAAGAAATAAATCAGCCTTTAGTTTTCTAAAAATATGCCAAATGAATGTAACTGCTGCTTCCCAAGATCTATAATTAATGTGGTCACATCCAGTGTGAGGAGAGGAAATCTGATGTTCCCCTCTCCTCGCCTCCTCCTCTCCACGGCCATCCACGGCAACCCAATAATACCCGAGAGAACAAAGCGAGCTTCAAAACCATAAATATGACCAGAGTATCAAAACTTTCAAATCTCTGTCATTACCGTTCTGACAGCTGCCCGCACTAATTAGCCATCAAAGGTCTCCCTCTTCCACTAACACTGCTGCTGCCAGAGTGTGCATGTGGCAGTTTGTGCCACTTTGTTGTAGGTAAAATGTTGGGAAAGGCACAAAGAATCAAATCTGGAGCCCAACCTCCAGACAGTCTGAGAGATAGTGTGATAAACCGACACAGCAGAAATTATCACATTTTTTTATGGAGCGTCCGAAGCAGCAGTGGTTTGAGTAACCACTTTCTTTGTCGTCTATTGTAAATCTGCACGTGCGACTCACTGTCAAGTCCAAGCAGGATGAAGGTGTATTATTTGTTTGGTCTGACTTTATCAAAGTGTCTCCCACTGTGACAGGTAGACCATATCTCTTACAATTGTCACTGATGATAAATACAGCCCATTTAATCCCAGTGATCTCGGGGAAACAAGAGGAGGAAGACAAATGACGCCGGAGCTTGCTCACTCTGAGCCTGAAATCATCTCGTTGGTGGGGTACAGGTGGTGATTTACCTAACTCGATTTGTTCGTCAGAGCTCTAGACTGGTCTTGTTGGCACCCAACTCCATGGGAGGGGTGTGCGTGTGTGCCTCTTAAATAAGTGGCAATTCAGCTGCTCATCTTCCTGGACCCTGTGAAACCTCTCATTTTAAGAACTGTCACTTTCTATTAATACAGCCTGCAGACAATCCGATCAATTATGTAAATAGTGAATAATAGATTCAATTCAGCATGAATATCTCATAAGGGCGTCACGTTGACAGAGAGGCTTCTGTGTAACTCCTGTAGTCTGGTTTGCTACTATCAAAAGCTAATAAAAGAGTTTAGATAGCAACCTTTGATTTCTCCTGGGTGATGCAGTACAGCTGTCACAAGTCACAAGATGAATTTCAAGTGCCGACTGCTCTCTCAGTATTACAGTGAACGTTATCTAATGCATTTTTCTTTTAAAGCTAATGCGCTCTCCTCACTTTGGTTGTTGTCGTCTGGCTGTGTACCAGCTCTCGCTTCCATAATGTCAAGCTGCACACAACAGTCAGTGCAATTAATAGATGGGTGACTTAACGTCCCCCTCGGTCCTTTTATTATTCTCGTGCATGTCCTCCCAGGCTTCATGCTTTTAAACTTGGCACATTACAATGTGTTGACGAATCAACCTATGAGAGCTTAATGGTACACAACAAGATAATGTCACACACAACAATAATGTCTAGCCCACTTAGAAATAGCAGTTCCACAGAGGGTTCTTGGATTATGAATATGTTCCTGCTGCAAAGAAAGCAAAACGCATCTCAGGTGGTTGTGATGAAAAGGAATTTGGCAGCCAAACAGATATGCCACCGCACCACAAATGACTTAAACAAGATGCAAATGCCAATTACACAGTGCTAATTCCAAAGATTAAAGTAGCTCTAATGGCCGTTTTTACAAATAACAATGGACCAAATAGCCCATAGTGGCAAACCCAAAGATAGTTATCACCCATCTCTACAGCTGCTCTTAATTCTATGGAGCAATTTAAAAAAGCTTTTAGATCATTGCTTTAGTTTCTGCTTTGGTTTGGCTTTGGTACTGAGTAGACAGATGCATTAAGTCAGTAAGTTCTAAAAGCACTAATATTGTGCTACTCGACTACTTCTACTTTCTACTAGCTAAATGTGTGACTAAGGCTGCTTAACCCTCAAGGCACAGATGTCAAACTCCAGGCCTCGAGGGTCGGTGTCCTGCAGGTTTTAGATGTGTCCTTGATCCAACGCAGCTGATTTAAAAAGCTAAATGACCTCCTCAACATGTCTTGAAGTTCTCCAGAAGCCTGGTAATGAACCAATCATTTGATTCAGTTGTGTTGAGCCAGGGTGATATCAAAAACCTGCAGGCCCTCGAGGCCTGGAGTTTGACACCCCTGCTCTAAGGTCTGAGTCATCATCGGTGATCACCCAAACCCTAACTCTAATCCTAGACAATCAGTGTATGTCATCTTTGTTTTTATTAAATTGTTCTGGAAGTTGTGGCAATCAAAAAATGAAGAAAACAATCATTTTAAATGATGCAAATAAAAAAAAAGGTGCATCTTTAACCCAGTCTTGCTCCTTTACCCAGTTATGTTGCTGGACACTGTTCCTCTGAGTTTAGATCTTGGACGACCAAGCCATGTTGCTATGCATTTTTCACAAAAGGCTTTGTCTGTCTTAAAAATATTGCTTAGGGGATGGTTTGCAGGCATCACAGTGTGCAGTGGGTAACACCGTTGCCTCCTGGCAACCTCCTGCCACCTCTATGTGTTTGCATGTTCTCTCTGGGTGCTCTGGCTTCCTCCCACAGTCCAAAGATGTGCAGTTAGTGGAGGTACGTTTGTTGGGAGAGTTTCGTTTTTCACTCTAACACTAAACTACTTATCAAGGCAAGCTGCCATGGAAAGTTTTTAAGAGATCATGTTCTGCAGCCAAGCTCAGATACAAGTAGCTCCATTCCAGCTTTTTGCAGTCGTAACAAGATTACTTCACAGGCTTAGTCACTGGCAGGGAGTGCAAACAGACACACTTCCAGCTTATTTGCAGGTGTATCACCTCAAGCTCTGATCTGTAAGGCTGCTGGTGTGCAAATGTCACTTCCTTCAAAGAAATCTCTCTCCAGTTCTAAACTGCACATGCTTCTTAAGTTGCTGATGTGATTTTGGTGGCGATTTGCGAAATATGGGTAAACACTGAGCACAGGATCTTAATATTGCAGTCTAATTCATTATCCACCATTTAAAGCTGGATTCTTACTAACTCCTAATTGACTGCTGGTCAAACAAGTCGTTGCATCGTCTATAATGACGGTGAACCTGTGCTCAAGATGTTTTAATAAAGGCATCTCAGGACTGAATATTAAATGTCAAAGTATCATGCTGTTAAAGGCCCCAAGAGTGGTTGTGTTGACAACCTTTTTCTTGTTTTTCTACTTAAAAGCATGGCCATATGGACAGGGGTGCTGGTCAGCCCATATTTTAGCTTAATACAAAAATATCTCAGCAATCCTGGGATGGATTGCCACAAAATGTCATGCAGACATTCACTTGTCCCCAGATGATGAATTGAACAGACTTTCCCTGACGTGTCTGCTTGTGCCACCAGGAGGTAGACATTTATGGGTTTTAATGAAATATCAAAGGACATTTAACACACATATTCAATAACGCCAGAGGGTGAATCATTAAACCGGTGAGCGATTAACTTTAGATCCAGTGCCATCCTTAGGTCAGTGTTTTAATTGGTATATATATTTTTGTAGAACACAGAAGAACAATAAGTGGCTCAGAATGAAGACAGAGTTGCTCTTTTTTCACCCACTTTGATATGTATTTCTGAAAATATGCCAAATGTTCATCTTTGCCAACAGTAGAAAAGAAAAGTTGTTCCAACCTCTGGCAAAAATCTTAATGCAAATCGGACCATAACTTCTTTCTTATCCTACTGACATACAGACAAAATGAACCAATCAGCCGTTCCTCCTTGGCCAAGTTAATGACACCGTCTTTGATTTTTCAGTTTTCTGATCTCGTTCTGTCTTCTTCTTTCCTCTGGTTCAATGGGCATAATATCATGATAGCCACAGAAGGGAACCGGAAAAAGTCCAACATCATTAAGAACGTGTAAATTGAAATGTATTTGGACGTGAGGTTTAACTTTTGATATTTGTTTTTCTCTACCCCCATTTAATTAAGATGTTTTGGTTTTTCCAGACAGATGCTCTTTTGGGTCAGTCACATGAGTAATTAAAGCACAGCAACCTCCTACAGCAATCGGCAATCACATCAAAGTTTTCCACATTTGGTGACGGACTGCGTGTAGTTCCAGTGAACGTTGGTCACGCAGAGGTTAAAATTCAATGCCCTCAGCAATTACCGTCTGATTTAGACAGACTGATGAAGGTTTGCAAATAATTGGCTTCTTATTCAAAAATGCAGACAGATTCCCAACAGTTTGAGCCACTCTGACCAATGAGTGCAACTCATTAGAGCATTTGACTTGTATTATGGTTATATTCATATATAACAACAAGGTTGCTGAGCACATGTCATTTTGCAGTTTAGTCACTATCTACCTTATAATTTTTGCCACAAAAGAGATGAAATTCTGAGTGAATTTCTGCGTTTGCATAAACAGCAACAGAATATACGATTTGTAGCAACGTATCCCAGTTAATTACCATATCATCACAAACAGATTGCATCTATTCAGCTGCAAACTGACCCTGTCTTACTGTTGGTTTATCGATGTCTTGATGCACTGAAGTTGCTTTGAAAATGGCATCTGACTGTGAGTGCTTGCAGACCTTGTCCCTATCATGTCAAAGGCAACAACATCGCAATTTCATTGTATACAGTTCCAATACTTTGGGTCTCCAGCCACTGTTTTTTATTGTGTGAGTGCAGCTTTAGTGACTGGCCTGATTAAATAATTCTGCAGCATCTTGTGGGACAGTACAATTAGATAATATGTGGAATTACAGTCTGGCCCTACTTCGGCTTCAGTTACATTTTCATTATATAAGTAAAGCGATTTCCAACATAAACATATGCAGAAAAGGTACAATGGTACATGAAGCATGCAAATATTGACAAAGTTAATTTTGAATCCTTGGTTTTGCTAACTGTTTTATTTGTTGCAAGTATAGTCATTTTTGGGTGCAGATATTGCTCCTTTAAATATTGAATACATCCTCACGGCTTTATCTGTGGGGCTGTATGCATGTTTGGTATCCAGAAATGAGTTTATTGCTTCACTGATATATTCCTCCTAATATTCCCTTCAGATACCAAGGTGAAATGGGACTATAACACAACGCATTTTTGTTTGTTTGCTTTTCTTTTCCCTTGAAATCACAGTTTTACTGGCATATCCTTCCCGAATCCACAGCTAGTATGAATAAAATAAATATGTGGATAAATATTCCAACTGTAAATTCTTTCCCAGCAAATGTTTTTTGTTTATAGTTGCAATATCTGGAGCTTTGAGAGCTTTAATATTAGTTCACCGACTGGCAGGCTGAAGTGAAAAATGTGCATGGGGATTACTAACTATTAAGACAAGAGAGAGACTTTTTTTCATGTGAAATCCTAAATAAAGCCAAAACATCTTCCAATAGCAACATCCTTGGAAAGCACAAAGTACTCAAACAGTAGTTTGTGTAGTGTACCCTGGTGCTTAGCAGTCCCACAGCAGATCCTGCAAAGGTGCAGGAAAGGACTGCTTTACTCAGAGTGTATGCTGTGACAGCCGGATGGAGCTTTTGAGAAAATAAAAGCCATCGGGTCCCGATGTAAGATGACACGGTGCTCATTTGCTTCAGAGGTGAGAAATACTCAAGGCCCTGGTGCTGCATGACCTTGGCAGTTGTGTCCCCAGGGAGAAATGAATTAATAGCTGACCTTTAGATTACATTCTCTGCAGTACTTTTCTTTGCTGTCTCAGACAAGTGTTTAGTTTCTGTACAGTAGTCTGAATAATGAGCTGTTCGAACATGGTCCATTTAGTAAGGACCATGTTTAGCTCACACATAAACTGTAATATAAGTGAATATTAATTTGGTATGAAGTGCCATCAATTAAGAAATAAAAAATGAGTCATGCTGTGTTGGAGGGAAGCTGTGATAGTAAAAAGTCCACAGCTTATTTATTATCATGCTTATGTTTTAATTAAATCTGAATACAAGGAAACTATATGGGACAAAAGTTGGATAAAAAATTCAGAATCAAACCATTTCCAATTAAATTATATAGAGAGTAAAAAATTATTTCAAAATCTATGCAATGAATATTAATTATATGGAATTCCACAGGGAATAAATAGAATGTAATTTATTTCCCAATTATTCCGCCCAAACATTTAAGTGAGCAGAATATTTTTAATCTTTGGCTTGCAGAGAAAATGATCAGACAAATGAAATGTTAACATACTGATTGTAAAATAGTTCAATTGTCATTGTGAGGGAAAAGTTGACATTTGTACCGAGTATCAGTAATCCAATCAAAAGCTAATGAAACACGCTACTCACAACCACAAATATAAAAGTCATGAACTGGAAATTTCCCCCATTGTTACACGATAAAAGTGCATCATCCCACTAAAGCTGGGTCAACATTATCAATCTCCCACAGACAATGATTGCCTACACAAGAATGAGTGACTATTGTCCAACAGATATTTTTTTCAGGATCAGGATGGGCAGAAACTACAGCGTATAAGTTCAAAAACTACTGACAAAGATTTTAAAAGTCTGTCTTTACCAAATTTGACCCGTTTTTACCCTTCAGCCATAAAAGGTGGATCGGGTATTGAATGTGAAAACTCAAAATTGAGGCAACATAGGAGTTTTACATTCATACCAAGGGTTTATTTACTAAAAATCTTGAACTAGTTTGAATCTCACCAACCTTAACCTGAAGGTCAGAGGTCAAGTTTTCTGACGATCTTTTAAACTCGATAAATCCAGAAAGATGTCACCCAGGATTTTCAAATTGATACCATTGGTACATCTACTAAAAATCTAAGACGAGTATGAATCCCAGTGACCTTGACTCAAGGTCAGAGGTCAATGTTTCTGAAAATCGCCTAGGATTTTCAAATTTATACAATTGGTATATTTATTAGGGGGTGAGTCTAGGTTCAGAGTTTTAGGGGTGCTCAGCTCCTGCATACAGTGCCTTGCATTTAATATTAAAGGAATATGCTACTTGTAATCAACAGTTTTCACATTTTTAAACCTCATTTCAGTTAGGTATATACTATGTTATCTTCAAAAGCAGCTTTAATAGCTGATCACCATGTTTAGTGATAAGAATCCTGTCAAACGCTACAATTCATATCAATTAATATGGTCTTTATAACATCCACTGATATTTTTAAGTGTGCAACTGGGAAGAACACAAAGTTGAATAAAATGCTTGTGAAATTATCCATCCATCCTTCTCACGGTGCTTGGGGAATCTATCCCAGCTGCCAAAGGGCAAGAGGTGGGATACACCCTGGACAAGTTGCCAAACTGTCACAGACCACACTCACATTCACACCTATAGGCAACTTAGAATCACCAGTTGATCTAACCCACTAATTGCATGTGTTGAGACTGTTCTTACCTGTTTATTTTGTTCTCTCGCTCCCTATGCTGTCTTCATCCTGCTCTGTCCCTCTCTGTCCTCTCTCAGACCTTCACCCAAAAGTTAAATGTTACAGTAAAACTGAATTTACCAACTAATAAAATGCATAAACTGATCCGTATCAATTTATACAAATGTTCAGACTGAATACAGGCTGTAAACAAACACTGAAGCCCAGAACATGAATAGAAATCTTTAACAAACGAAAGTAATAAAGTAGCACCTTTATTTTCTGTGCAACTAGCGATGCACCAGCAGACTGGTGGCTCAAAAAGCTAAAATTAGCAAATTATCGCTACTGATTTAGCAAATGTTTTTGTCTATTTAGAAACCAAATAAAAATAAACAGACACTTCACAACATCACCCCTGCATTATCAGAACAGTTTGCATGTTTGCTATATTTCAGTTAAAGTGTGTTTTAAGTCTAGATCACTGATTTGTGCCATGAAATGTCTTCCTTCTGCCAGAGAATAGTGATTAATAACAAGCCACGCTGTTGGAGCATGTTACAATATCAATAACACTGCACATTTTTCACTCTATCCTGTCTGCAGTAGACGAGTAAGCACAGATAACATTAGAAGATAATGTCAAAATAATACTAAAATACATCATCATTACTTTTATTATATTATAGTTATTTTTAAGGGTGATGTGGTCAAAAGGGTCTAAAATCCCTGCATGGCTGCATCCATCCACTGTCAGGAGTGGATTACTTAAACTGCAGAATTGTGTGTTTAATAAATTTTTTTCTAATTTGGCTGAAGACACAAGGATGTGTTTGTATTTGTTTGCCAGTCTCACTGGTGTGTACCTTAAAGGATCCAAGCTACAAAGCCCCTGCGATTTATCTCTCTCCGTCTTTCCTGTTGCAAGTTCGGCTCCTGATGGCCAAGCCTGGACCATAATGCTTCTGTCACTCACAACACTGATTCAATTTACTCTCATTTCCCGCTGTCTGGATGCCAAGGGCAATAAAAAGGATCAGATCAGTCCAGTGTTTCAAAGCATAAAAAAGGCGCATTTAACCAGCGCAGTATCAACTGGGAGCCAAAGAACAGGCTGAAAATGTCAGCGATAAATGACAGGACGTAGTAATACATGGCATTCTGTGACATTTATGTATGTGTAGTATCATGTCACAGGGCTAAAAAGAAATCTGCCTCGGAAACACATTTTCGGTCAGTAATACAGGATGTGGTGGAATTCGCTGACCTCTCAAGTCCTCATCAGTTAACATCACACCATGTCCAAACACTCCACCGGTAAATATTTAAACATGTAGTTTGCTCTTACTGTCAATATTTTATTGATGTCAAAGTGGTTAAAGGTGTGCTGGGGTTGATGTTAAAATCTGCCATTGGGGTGAAACTGAGTTCACCAGTAGGGACAAATGGCATTGCATTCATTATTTATCAAATTCATTGCCTTTACCTCTTAGTTGCTGCTATGCGAAGCCGTACAGCCAAATTTCACCTTTTAAGTCCCACAGCTACAGGGTTGATTCAGCTTCTTTGTTTTTCACTTCACCTTGCTGCCCTGCTGGCACTTTTCTCGAATTCAATCCAGTTTTTAAAAAAAAGATGTTTCATTACTGTCTCATTGAGGAAACTGTTTGCCCTTTAAAAGAAATCTAGTGCAGGAGTAGATATGATTCCCCTCCTCTTCACTTTCCACACTCCGCGGCAACATTTGCATAACATTTCTCCGGGCCGGTCTGTGACTCTGATGAGTCGGAGGTCCTGCTTGCTGGAGAATATGGCAAGTGAAGTGTGAAATAAAGCAGCATATGAGACCTTGTTCTCTCGCGGTGGTGGTGGTGATGGTGGCAGCGGCGGTGGAGAAGATCGCAAATAATGAGGACAGAGATCTTGTGACTGTCATAACCAAAGCACTGGAAATAGAAACTTTGTTTCTTTGAAACAATTTACTCCACTCGTTTTAATCACACATCTTTTAGATTAAAGAAATGTCAGCTATGTGCTCTGACTTAGGGGATAAACAATAAGTGGGAAAATTTAGTAAGTGATCACATCTTATTTTATGGAGTCTTTGTAATGTAATAATCAGGTTGCACATTTTACACAAATATTATATGCAGAGATATGATGAAAGCACATCAGTTCTCTCTGTTCTCTCAGTGCTCTGTATTCCCCCGTTCAGTATGCTGTTAACACACCCAGATCCACAGCATTAAAAAGCATATTTATGAAGCTTGTCCTCCGTGGCAGCCATTCCCAAACTTACGAATGCAGTGGCCCCTTCTGAAATCTGAAGGTCAACTGTGGTTCACCTGACCTTTAATTGAATGTGATTAATATAACTAAAAAAATAACTTCATGTTCTTACAGTTTGCTTGTTGTTGCTATTCTCCAGCTTTACTTCCAGTAGCTGCCGTTTTTGGACATTCCCGCTATTCAGTGCTATTCAGTGCTTTGTGTTCTGGGGTAGAATTCTACAGTACTACAGAGAAATCACCAACAATAAGACAAAGCATTTGGTGACAGTGTGAAGGGGAAACTGAGCTCACAGAGGGGCAGTGATCAGTTAGGGATGAGGGGAAGAGGAAGATACATTATTGACAAGATACAGGACATGTTCAAGATCAACGGATGGATCATGGCTCACCAGGGTGCCTGCTAACCACATTTTGGCAATCACTGCTTTGTTGAGTTCATGTGTTTTTTTTTCCCTTTATGGATGGTAGGTAATTTTATTAATTCTAATGTCTAATATGGCCGGCTTTGTGGTACAGGCCAAAATGAACTTGGTAGTAGCCAAGGATGAAGGTTGAAGCTAGTATTAAGCAAGTGCATAGCTGTGCAACATGTCTTTACATGTTAGACCAGTTATAGAGCTGGTTGATTTAGGACCCTGGACAGATAGGTATGACCTCCAGAATATAGTTGGACAAAAATATTAAGAGTCTTCATGGATCAAACTTGAAATGTATGTTTTAGTGACAATTAAATTAGCAACTGAAACCCTTAAATCTGCCTAACCTATCATAAAAGTGAACACTGTTGCAGTATATAGGCCCCTTATCTTTAAACAGACCACAGTAAAAAAAAAAAAGTGATATTTTATTTGTTGTATCTTGAGCACTTTTTAAGATATAAGATTTTGGGATTTAATGAATTCTCTTTAAAAAATAATAAATAAATAAGTGCAATCGCCTGCTAACGTTCAGCACCACAGATCAAAGTGTTCAAGTGTTGTTTTGTTTGACCAACTGTGCAAAGTCCAAAAAGATTCACTTTGCTTTCATGTGTTCCAAAGAAGATCAAATACAGTGGTGTATGGACGATTGTGCGGTGAATAGGTTTATAGACAATTAGTATGTTTTAAAAAATAATAAAACACTCCAATAGTTAATGATTTCAGCATTAGTTTATTGTTTTTCATCTTTAATATGTTGCAGAAAATTTGAAGGCATCAGGTAGTGTATCTGTAAGTTAGTCAAACACTCCTCGAGTCCTTCACGTAACTCTAAGTCCCGTTACAAAATCTATAATTGTGTCCAAAAGTACAGAATTCAGTCAGGTCTCTATAGGCGAAAAGCATTAATAGCTGGAGAGGCAATTTTATGCGTTTCTGACACAATTAGCTCAAATTAAATGTCATAATGAAAAAAGCGAGGGGTTGGGAATGAAAGCAGTGCAAAAGTCTTATGATGACTCAGGAGCCATTGTGTGATTAGACCACATACGTACACCATAAATGAAAATTATGATCCCCTGTCACTTGTTCTTTGAGTCGAGAGAAAAAGAGAGATTTCCAACAATGCATAAGTGCGAAGGCCTCTTACAGAGGCGCTGCTCTGTAATTAGAAAGTCACTGGTATCAATCACCCTGCAGAGGCAGGCTAATTTTTTCATCATCAATTACCTTGAACATTTTGGACGCTGATCAGATGAGAGCAGTCTTAAACCCACTGTCTAGCTGTCATTGACACTAATGGAATTTTAAATCTTCTCCCACAGTGGAGTTCTACTTAAGTGCAAGTCCCAATTATGGGCACGGTAATTTAGCTAATCTCCTCCAAAAGCAACGATAGGCTGCAATCAATATCAAAATATGTCCCCTGCTTAAAAGCGAGCGATTTCCTTCCATTCTGTCACACCGGGTTGCCACTTCAAAGTTAAATACCTCCCTAAAAAAGGGCAGCTAATCTCTAGCTTGGAAAAAAAACAAACATCATTTATGTTTCAGATTGCTGTTTCCTTTATGTTACTTTGCTTTATGTTTAGAAGTAAATGTATAAACAGATTTATGTTGAATCATCAAAGGAGAGCAGTGATTAAAGGAGAGCTCACACAGAGCTGTACAGTCAGCAGTATGGATGTGGTTATAATTATGGTTTGCTTGCACTCAAGCATACGCGACCTTTTATTGTCCCTCTTCACAGTACATAATGTATTAAAAGTGATGTGATATCCACTTTTATACTGCTTTTCATTGAAGAAGCAACACAGTAACTGCTTTGAAAGTATCAAGGCCTGCTTGTAAAAGTCCTGAGCCAAGTAAAAGACTGCGATATGGTGTGAGGAAAACGTTCTGGGATGGGGTTTTTCACATTAAAAACCTTCCCTGATTTCAGTTTGTCATATCACCAGTTCAAGGTCATCCACACCAGCATCTCCAGACAGCTTCCAGCATGGCTGCTGTGTTTATGTGGTCGCTGAAAGTCCTGTTGTGACCACTTGTACTTATTATGAATTTCTCCAAGGATTTCAAAATATTTCAGACAGCAAACATTAAGAATGTTAAGAATCATCACTGGTAATGAGAGCTACATTACATTCAAAAGTATTAACTCACCCATCCAAATCATTGAATTCAAGTGTTCGATTCACTTCCATGGCAACGTGTTCAAAATCAAACATCCAGACTGCTTCTACAAGTAGTTGTGAAACAATGGGTCACTTTCAGTAGCTCAGTGAATTCCAGTGTTGCTCCGTAAAAGGTGATTGGTTTAACAAGTCCAGCCGTGAAATTTTCCCGCTACTCAATATTCCACAGTCACTTGTTGGTGGTATTATAACAAAGTGGAAATGATTGGGAATGACAGCTACTCAGCCATGAACCGGCAGGCCACGTAAAATCACAGAGTGGGTAGTGCGCAGAGGTCGCCAACTTTCTACAGAGTCAGCTGCTCTAGACCTCCAACCTTCATGCGACCTTCAGTTTAACTCAAGAACATAATCATAGAGTTTCTGATCTGTAGTAAACTTTAATAAGCCAAGGTACTTGAACAGAAAGTGTTCAAGTACCTTGTTGTTCTTTCTAAATTGTGTTCACCACTTCCCACAAATTCACTTTATCTTCCCTGCCATGCGCGGTTGGATTTAACTTCACGCTCAAATCTAAACTAAATTTAGCAAACATGCTAAATCTAGTTTCCAGTGTAAGCGCACACAGGAACACAAAAGGATAAATAATAATTCTCTTAGTAAAACACTGTGCTGTGAGCTTTTCCACAGTGGATTCTTTGTCTCGTTAAATTACATTTTATATCACGATATCAATAATTTACAACTTTCCAGGGTGAAATTTTATAGGCTGCTCAGTTTAGCAGCTATTATGTTCCTTATTTCTCAACATGACAGACTAGTGAAAAGCTTCTCTCTGTGAATAGAAGGAGCTATATCATCTCTCGTCTCTATTTCTGTTCACAGCTTAAATTTAGCATCAGGTTCATTTCATATAAATGTAAAAGTGACTGATTTTGACAGTGTAATCAATAATCTCAGACAATGTCTTGACTTATGAACGTTTTCAGCTGAGGTTCTAATGAGATATTCCAGTGTCATCTTGCTGGTCCATTATAACCTGCTTCACAGACTTTATATATGGCTACAAGTAGATGAACACAAGCAAAAATCACCGTGTGACGTTCTTCTTGAACATGTGCTCTCCCAAGATTGGAGAAAGTAATATTGTGTGGAAAGAAAGACTATAAAGACGGCATACACGTGCCTGAAATGTCATTTGCTTCCACAGGAGACTCATCGGCTGCTTTCTCAAAACAACATGGCTCCTGGTAAAGTTAAAGCTTTCAGGTTAAGCTGTTTGTGTGAACTTACCCTGTTGGTCCTGGATATCGCTGCTGCTATGAATAAACCAGTGGACACATTATATTCCTGTCTAGAAGGTAGGTAATGCTTGATAGAGTTTTACATCATATCAAATAAATGTAGTTTTCTGGTACAAAGAATGAAGTTTAAAAGCAAAAATTCTAAGCCACAGTGGATCAAAAGGATTTAAAAAGCTCAGAAAAAAGTGTGTTTTGAACATGAGCCTAAAATTCCACAAAAAAAAAAAGAAAACAACCCACTAACTTCTGATGAAAACTGTGTAATGTGTTTTACTGGCTCTGCCTTTAAGATCAATAAATAATTCCTGAGCTTTAATGGACATGTTTAGCTGATTTGACAATGTCTGCTACACACTTGCTGCATTATACACACACACACACACACACACACACACACACACACACATATATATATATATATATATATATATATATATATATATATATATATGTGTGTGTATTTATAGGATGAGAGAAAAACAAGCTGTGAGCAAAACTGAATTGCTGCTCACTTCATTGTTTCAACTCCAATAAATAAATACATAAATGCTTGTTTAATGTTACAGCTTGGTTGGGAAATAATTTGAAGTATAATATACAAATGCACAAAAATTCTGAGTAAGTGGAAAAAGTGAGGAATGACCACATAATTACGAAGTGGTTAACAAAGCAGGGCCTGAATAACTAATGAATATCGACTTGAACAGCTGATGAAGCTGTTAGAGAATAATCTATGTTATATCAGTGAATTATTTAACAAAATAGTGGATTATATATAAATACCTGTGAAATGGAATAAAAATTCCTTTCTTCATAAGTTATTTCTGTGCAGGCATGTTCTGCTTTTGTATTTAGGATACTTAACCTTTAGAAAAGATTTTGCAATTAAATTATCAGTTGTCTTGACGTTTCAACTGTGTGCACGCTTGAAAGGCTGCGAAAGCGACTGAAGAGGCAAAAAAGAAAGAAAAGAAAAACCCTGTTTTTAAATTTTGACCCAAAACTATTTTCAAAGGTAGAATGGGAGGCAGATCCTTCAGTGTTCAGATTTATTTTATGAAGAACTCCCAGTTTGGATTGAGGACACAGACGAACTCTGTTTTTAAAATGAAACTTGAAAATTGATGTCTGGCAAATGCTGAGGTCTGACAGATGTATCTTCCTTTAAACTGGGAGTTCGTCTTCACTGGGAAGCGTCTGATCTTTTTCATGTTGTAGGGATTTTATGACAATGTAAAGTGCCTTAAGACAACTGTAGATGTTAACTTCAGCTAAATTTTTTTTATGTTTAATTAAATAGAAGATTGATAATAGCACATTAATATATAGAATTAAACGGAGGTGATTTACTGGCAATAAAATGATCGAGCACTGGGGAGATTTCGGAACAAGCCTGAGACGATGTAATGACACTAAGTCAGTTGGATGAGATAAATTCCTCGTTCACTCAGAGGGGGTTGAATGGTGATTGGGCACAGCGCAAAGGGGGTCCTGCAGAAAACATCCATACCCTCGGGGCTCCTGCTGGGATAATCCATCCTCGATAACAGGAATGGATTTTATTCTAATCTCCTCCTTATCTGCACTGGCTCCATTTGGATGTATGCAAGACACATTTTCTCCTTTATGCACACGAGTTTCAATTTACAATGTCAACACAAATGTGTTTAAAGTTGTTAATTAAGAACACACATGTGAGCACACACGCACCAGCGCTACAAAATATTTGCAATAGAAGTCATCTTTGGGTTTGTCCTACATGAAGCAGGGCATCACCTGACTCTTATTAATGTCTTTTCAGCTCTGAAGGGGAGTATTCATGTATAAACCCAATTCCAAAATGTAAAAAAAGAACGTTGTGCAAACATGTTAATAAAAGCAGAATGCAATGATTTGCAAATTTCATAAACTAATATTTTATTAACAACAGAAACAGGCAGAAAAACTCTGTTTGTTGGTACAAGAAAATGTACCAGTTTGTGATGGCTGCAGTTACAGCCACACAGTGGTCATTTCAGTGTAGAGGCGTACGCACAACACTGCATTCACATTTGTCTTTCTTTAAATATAAGGTTTAATTTACAGGATAATAAATAACTGGTTTTGGTTTAGAATTAATTCACATATTAGCATGACACTGTCTTCTTAAATAAGTGCACATTTTAGTTTACACTGTTATTTATGATTTACTGAGTTACTGAGCGACCATGGGGGAGAATTAGAGTTTATTATGTTAGTTTTAGTTATGTGTTTTGTGTGTTTTACCCCTTTTTGTGTTTTATGTGGGCTGATCAGCAACTATTTAAGTTTCCCCTTTGTCTCTTGGTTATGTCAGTTTGTTTGAGTTATCAGCATAGTTTGCAGATACTACTTAACTAAACTTTGAGTAGAGTTCTGTTATTTCAACCTCTTTTACGGGCCCAAGATTTTGATTTCATGTATGATTTAACCAACCATGTTGTTGGGTTAAACAAAAGTTGTTAGAGATTTTCTACATTATACATTATAACCAAATCTCTATAAAACAATATAATCAAGTGTGCCTTATATTCTAACCAAGTATGCCTTATATTTTGTGTGTTCATATATTTTCACATAACCAAGCCTATTGTTGAAGAATCACCTAACCAAGTCTATTGTTAAAGGAAAACTGATGCATTCCTTACCTCAGTGTCTGAGATGTTTGACAGCATGATATAATGATGCATTCTTTTCCTTCAGTGTCTGTGATGTCAGATAAAGCATGATATACTTCTGTATTCTTATCCCAGTGTGTGAAAGATCAGATAAGCTGATTTAATGTTTAACCTCTTCCCTGACAGTTAAAAGAGGAAGTACTATGTAACCCATTTTTGCCTTATAAATAAAGCAAGCAAGCCTGTGCTCGGTGTGTGTGTCTTCTCAGAGAGACATTCACCCGTGCGCACGTTTTCTAATTACACTCTGAGTCGGTCTGCAGTTGTCTCATTTCTCTTACTTGTGTTTGAACAAATGTCTACCCCTGACAAAAGTACTTTTTTTTTTTTTTACTTTCACCTGTGCCTGACTTTCTTTCACTGCTCGGTCCATCACACAGTTTCAGAAAAATAATAGTAATATTGAAATAATAGTAAAATTTGGTTGCACATTCTAATAATGTCCCACTATTAAGGATTAGTAGGGCATTATTATGGTATGAGTAAGGTATTATTAATTACTCCTCCTTTATATGTCATTTATATACAGATGTGTTTATTCATCTGTTACTGTTAAACCATGTGCAGCTTTCAATGCTAATCATAATTTCTCTTAAAAGGCAATTTCTTTTTACTCTAATATTCTTTATTATTCACATTAGTATATTCAATTCAATTTCATTTATATAGCACCAAATCACAACAACAGTTGCCTCAAGGCGCTGTATCTACATTGTGTAACAATGCCGGAGCCAATAGGAGAAGAGAGAGTAAAAAAAGAAAGGAGCAATATTCATTTGCTGCATCCGAATCAGAGCAACGGGTCAGCAACTGCTACTTCTAAAAAAAGGTTTGTGTGTTTCTGTGTATGTGTCTTTGTCACGAAACATCTTTGATAATGAGGGCCACCTGACTACCACCCCCCATCCCCCCGAAGACCAATGAAGTCCTGAAACCACACTTCCTAATGACAACTGCATGCACGCCCCAGCAGAAGGAAGACGGAGGTCCCAGACGGAGCCTCCACAGCCAAAGGACAGCAGCCTCAGAGGACCAGAGGCAACAGGCAGCTGACCCCAACAGAAGCTGGCTATCCTAGCACAAGCCCAGGACGTGACCCCAGCACCCCAGGGACCCAGGTAACCAAGAATTGCCCGGCAGAGATCGGGCGCGGAGCCACCAAGTACCCCCAGCAACAACCCCCCATCAATCATAACCTTGTCTCACAGGGGCCAAAGAACAGCAAGCCCCAGCCCCAGCAATGCGCACATTCAGACACACACAGAGAAACACACACGGCAAACTGTGTTCACAGACAGTGATTTCATAGAGTGATTTCTATAACAGAGACTATGTCCACACTAGCCCGGATAAAAATGTGAAGAAAAGCTATCTGGAGCATGTACAGACTGATATTAATCTTTAATAGGGCTGTCGAAATTGAGAGCAAACAAAACTACTGCTGTATAATGCCCTCCGCTATCTCAGTTTAATTGGTCACATGACTGCATCATATGACTAAAATGCGTCATCATTTTCAAAAAGTCTCCGGGTTCGCCGTCCACACTGCGACCAGAAAACGACGTTTTCAAATGTATCCGTTTTGGAGAGCGTTTTCAAAACACTGCATTTTCCTTGACCGAAAGCGGCGTCTCAATGTGGGCGGAAGGCCAAAAGGGGGAGAAAAAGATGCGTTTTCAAACGAAAACGTATTAGTTTGGACATGGCCAAAATCATGTCTGTTTTTGTTGAGGGCACAACAGCTCACAGGCATCCGTTACTTTCCTTCCACACAGAGATTTCTCCATTCTGACATTCTTTTGAATGATATATGATACTGATGATATTATGTTCTGTGGATGATGAGATATTTAAAGTTATGAAATTGCTCCATAATGTCTTCATTCAATTTAGCATATCTTTTTACAGCCTGGTGAGGCCTTGCCCATCTTTGCTGCCGCTCTCTAAGACACTCTTTTTTTCGACCCAGTCATATTACTGACCTGTTGCGAGTGTCCCTCTCTAATGATGCTGTTTTTTGGTTGTTGTCCCAGCTTTTTGAGATCTGATGCTGCCATCAAATTCAAAATGTGACAAGCTGTTCCTCAAAATGGTCCACTTACTCAGTTCAAACATTTTTATATGTTTTCCATGGGCCATTGCAAATTTTCATTTACACTTTACAAACTGTCCCTACTTTTTCAGAATCCGTCTAATATGCACATACTGCTTTGGCTGTTAAAGATTATGACATACAGGAATTTTACACCGGTTATTAAGGTTTTTCTCATTAGTTATACACCCTTAAAATGTGGTCCTATTAACGCTGGTTGCTGATGTCGCTAAT
Source organism: Mchenga conophoros (assembly GCF_057382185.1). Taxonomy (NCBI): domain Eukaryota; kingdom Metazoa; phylum Chordata; class Actinopteri; order Cichliformes; family Cichlidae; genus Mchenga; species Mchenga conophoros. The sequence goes on along the minus strand of NC_140546.1, from coordinate 30,023,036 downwards.
TAACCTCAAAACTGAGAAATCAATTATGACTTAAAGTGGCCACATATGAATATCTCAAGCTCACTAAAGACTTTTCTCATCTTTCCCAAACATTGTGTTGGAAACGAGTGATATCAACATCCTGCATGCTGTTTGCAGTCTGCTCCATAAAAGTAGAACGCTGACTGCTGTCTCTTTTTGCACACACACATACATGCACAGGGGGAGGCGGAAATAAAAATGCTGCCATAAACACTCGTAGATCCATAAAGATTGAAACATTTCTAAAGCTGTCTCTGCAACACAACACGCCTCCTTTACAACACAAATGTAGAAACATGTTGTTTAGCGTGGCCTCGGGCTGTAAATTAAATGTTGAAATATTCTAGGGCAGATGTATCCCGTGCTGGGACAGGCAGGATGCAGAGCAGGTGTCATTGTTAGAATATCTCACGCAGATGGATTCCAGAAAGAAAAGAAGCGTGAATGCCTCAGTCCAACCGTGGAAAGGTATTATTAACACAAAGCCAACTATCACAATCTCCATTATTCTATTAATGAAGAATTGAGCAGACTTCAGATTAAAATGTCAGGGCCACGAAGGCAAAACCTCGACATGACCTCCCTGAATTTGAATTAATGGGATATTTAGACTGTGATTTTCTTTTCCTTGTGCCCTGAGGGCTACGTGATTATCCTAAGCTGTGGAATACATCTGTGTCTATTAATTTTCATCTGACACTAAGCAGGCAGGCACATATTCAGCAGACATCCCTGTCACATGTAGAGGAGCTTTCAACCTGCACGTTGTGGGTCAACAGTCATTTTGGTAATGCTGGAGAGCTCCTCAGCTGATGACATTCCTCCACCCTCAGTACTGAAGCTTCCAGCTGACTTAATTAAGAAGATGTCTTGGCCCCTTTTGAAGACTCATTTGCATGGTTTTCAAACGATTATTGAATCTTATGTTCATATTACACAGGACTACACTAAAAATATGGTATGAAAGAAGCTTCTCAAGGTTATAAAGCTTTGTTCTGTACATCACAGAAAAACGTTTCTGGTCCCAAAAAAAAAGGAAAGAAAAAAAAAGTACTCTGAAAGAAATGAGCTGATTATGTGAAGCCACGTGAATTCCACTGGAAAGTCCAACGTGCATCCATCTCCTCCCTGGCACTTAACAAAACCACAAATCACCTGAAGGGGGCACACAAAAGAAATTTATCACCACATGACATCAGAAATGTATTTCTCAGAAGGAGCAGCACCATTAACTCCTCCATTTGTCTTCCTGCAATGGTCATCTTGCATAATAAGTCTAAGTCGAGCATTAAATCGGGGCCCACCATGTAATCAGAATGTGGTGATACTTACACTGTATCTACATTTGATTTAAAACTTTTAAAATTTAACCAGCAATAAATTGTCATAATTAAGACAGATATGATTGTTCTCTCAAGCATTCGCCTCCATGATGCTGGTAATCTCCTTGTTTTGAAAATGTAATTTCCTTAGCATTATTATATGTATATAATATGTCTAAATAACTGTAAAACAAGTTACATTTGCATTATGGTTAGCAAGAATTTTGTGCTGATAACTGGCAAATACTTTGGTGATACACCAAACACACTAAACAGCTCCATAGTGGGGTGGTTAACCCACCACACTCTTTTCCAGAAATTTTTATAATGGATGTTTTGAATGAGGCCTCATACATTCCTTTTTGGAAATACAGTTACCCCGTTAAAAGCTTTTCTATTATGGAGTTCCAAATAGGTTAAAAAAAAAAAACCTAGAACAAAAAAAAAACAGGAGCACAAAATCACTGGCGTACAGTTCACCAATAATTCAGGGGGCTGACCGTGCGGACAGCAGCGGCAACAACGGGGCAACAGTTCTGGGGGCCGACCGTGCGGACGGCAACGGCGGCGACGGGCAAACAGTTCTGGGGGCCGACCGTGCGGAAGGCAATAGCGGCGACAGGGATGACAGTGCTGATTCGGAGGCCGCCCACGACGGCGATAACGTCCGGCAAGAGGCCCGGAAATTGGCCGGCGGTTTGGGACCTGAAGACGGCGTGGCCCCCGCAGCACCAGGCGAGGCAGAGGCTGGGCCAGACGAGGCAGAAGCTGAAGCGGAGGCTGGACCAGGTGAGGCTAAAGCGGAGGCTGGACCAGGCGACGCTGAGGCAGAGGCTGGACCAGGCGATGCTGATGATGCTGAGGCAGAGGCTGGACCAGGCGACGGCGAAGCTGAAGCTGGACCAGGCGACGGCGTAGATGAAGCTGAAGCTGGACCAGGCGACGGCGTGGGTGAAGCTGATGGTGGAGCAGCTGGTGGCTGGACGGGCTCCTCAGGCCCCCCAGCAAAAACAGTCCCAAAACCAGCGGGCACAGGGGCCCCTGTAGGCGCACGGGCCTCTGGAAGACACAGAGCAGAACCAGTAGGCGCACGGGCCTCTGGCAGTGACAGAACAGAACGGTGTGTGCGAGCCCGTAGCCTGTTCCTGATGCCGGCTCGTTTCCCTCGAGGCCGTTGCTTAGGGTCGCGTCCTTTGTTCTCTCTCAGGATATCCTTTGGCCAGGTTGGGTCTGGAGTTAAACATGGTGAAATGTTCGTGTATTGTAGACCAATAGAAACCAGAGTGTCTCTACTGTAGTGAATTTGTGTGTTTTGCATGATGCCCATTCAAGATTATGGCCGATATAGCAAAAAGTGACGAAAAACCGCAAAAAGTGGAGAAGTTGGGGCAGAGCATCCAGCACGGCAGCCGACCTCACCGGCGCCATTTTAAAATCTTGAAACTGAATCAATTAATTCCTCCCGAAGCTCCTCAGAAGGTGCGAATGCTGCTGGGTCCATGTTTGGCCGGTTCGTACTGTCAAGGCTGCCGGGGCGAGCCGTGTGGTGTTGGTGGGAGAAAGGACCCAAAATGTAGGCAGTAGACTGATGATACTAGTGACATTTATTTACAAGGAGTGGAGTGACAGAACAGGCAGTGCGCTATGACGAATGACTGAAAAAACCTAGACAACAGGCAGGAGAACACACAGGGCTTAAATACACACAGCAGTAATCAGGGGATGAGAGACAGGAGGGCAACACACTTGGGAGAAATCAGGGCTGACGGGACAGGGGAAACGTAAACTGAACACACTCACATGAGACGGGGACCTTCAGATTAAAACAGGAAACTCAGACACAGAGAACCAGACAAGACACTGAACGAAACAGACAGATTCACAAACAGACAGTGTGACACCACAGACAGAACACAGAAGTGGGACCAGGGCAGGCACAGAACAGAAACCTAACAAATGGCAAATCATAGCAGAATACATACTCAGAATAAACACAAGCATAAAGAAACACAAAACACTGAGTCGGCAGACTCAGGATCATGACACATACATAAACAAAAATGCTGTGGATGGGACTTGTACTGTAGGTTGTAGGAGTTTCAGCAATGCTAGGGAAAAAGCTAAAAGGAAATTTCAGTGCCCCTCCCGAAAATCTCCCGGAGCCACCATTCTCCCGAATTTCTCCCGACTTTTCACCCGGACAACAAAATTAAAAAAACCACAACCCAGATTGGCCCAGCCAATTCCAGTTTCCAACAATGGCTACTACTACTGCAGCTACTTAGTTTTAATATCACTCTTATTACTCTTTCTGGGTTGCAAAATAAACTTTTAACATATTTTCAGGCAAGAATGTAGCTATGTAAACTTCAAATATCTGAGCCGGCGAGAACAGCGAACTCCCAGCGGTCTTTTGCTACTCAGGTTAAACATGATAACATAAACAACTTAGTTAAATAACTTAAACATGTTATTGTTTGGCTTTTTTCAGTGTTTTATTTGTTAGAGAGTAATAATAATAATAATAAAATTACTGAGATTAAAGTTATTAGATTAGATTAGATTAAATAAAACTTTATTAATCCCTCGGGAGGATTCCGCCGGGGTTTTCACACAGCTGAATAAACGTCAAACAGAAAACTGATTAAACAGAAGTGTGAGATGGTCGAGAGTTTACGACAGCGTCCAGTTATATTTGAGATAGCAAGGAGCAGACGGCAAAGTTTCACTCCATCGAGAGAGCTCGTGACGTAATTCTGGAGGCTAGACCGTCCAATTTCACAGTTTCTCACTTCTGGCTTTTGGAGGACCCGGCCCACTTAGACTGCGAAGGCCAGGTCCGCCGGACAATAACGGTGACATTTAACTTATTTTATCCGATAAATAAACACTGTAAAATTCAAGTTTTTTGTATGTCTCCCTGTTTGTCTCCCTAATTCTGAGGTCGAAAGTTGGCAAGTATGGTTCAATGTGTGGCTTGGACAGCATCGGTTTTTTTAGATGTTGGGGCATAAAGCACTCCAACTCTGCTGCTGGCCCTTGCAAAGCAAACACAGTAAACAGTCTCAATTCTAAGTAAGCGAGTACGTACTCGCGTTCTCGGCAAGACCGGATTTGCCGAAACCGCACGGAGTACGGACTTGCCGAGAATGCGAGTACGGACACGCAATTTGTACAATTGGAACTTGATGATGTCACAGGTCCGGAGTTTTTAATGCCGTCCCCTCTTAATTTAACTGTGATTAATATGTTATGAAGCTTAACTTTAATCACAGCCAAACTGATTTATTCAGGAACAAATAAAACACTGAAATAACCCAAACATTAACATTTAGAAGTGATCAAAGTTACTTATATATCATGTTTAACCTCAGTAGCTAAATCTCTATTAATAAAAATAGTGTACATGTATGCCTTAATAAAAACACGCAGGTGAGATGTTAGAACGCTTTTATTTTTATTTTAGTGGACACTCAATACAATAGACAGCTGCTGGGGTTTGGGGTTTGTTTAACCTGAGTAGCGAAAAGACCGGGGGGGGGGTTGAAAACAATGTCTTGGGAGTCCGCTGTTCTCGCCGGCTCTAGCGATCCTCGACCTCGCTGTCTGCTATGGAGCTGGCGGGTCACAGACGTCTCCGAAGACGTCGGCGCACGTTTGGAAATATATGATATCTTGATAAATCGAGCAGATATTTGAAGTTTACACAGCTACATTCTCGCCTGAAAATTATTTTATGACCCAGAAAGAGTAATATTTAAAAGTTTTTAGGCCCGCTTGTCCGCCATTGCCGCATTTGAGTTTTGGACAAAATGCATTCTGGGATATTTAGCTGTACCAAGTCACCACCGATGCATGCTCGATAAAACAGGTGGAGCGAGAACACATCCGGGACTTTTTCGCGTTCTCGGCTTGATGCGCGTCGCTACCCGATCCGTACCGGAAACCCGATTGGTACCCCGCATGCGCAAATCTTACGTCACTTCCTCTCTTTGCCAACATTGCGACATTCAATATATTTGAATGATACGGTTAGCGCCCGGTTAGCTCCTAGCATTTCTCAACAGCTCTGCCTCCTTTTCGACTACCGGGACATTTAAACAATGGATACCTCCATATAGAAACAAATTCATGCTTTTCTCCTCAACAGAGAGCATTCCCCAATTGAACAACAGCGCCGTAAAATAAGAAGAATGGCGCCTAATTACAGAGTTAATAATACAGACTTTGTAATATGTCACGTGAAGATTCATTAGCCAGATTAATGTTTACTGACAATTGACAGTGAGGAGCAGACATCATCATCAGTATCCGGTCGTTCAGTCTGACGTCACTAGCCGTGTCTGGACCTAAACTCCGCTGCAGGTCCATATATCAAACGATCACTATGGCATTACTGAGAGTTGAAAAACTGTCTAAAGTCTTTCATCTTTAATAAAATGATCAGCGTTCTGCCAGGTGTAACAATTGAGTTTAATATCCAGGCATCCATGAAAACGGAATTTATGACATTTAACGGAGTTAGAAGTTAGCAGGGAGTTAGCTTGCTAGCTTCTATCTAAATACAATATAGCATGTCCTGACTGCGGGGTTTTGGAAACAAATTAAAACGTAGAGCTCTGTTATCACTTCCAGCATAAATGAAGACAGAAAACTAAACAGCAGTGACGTTTGTAGGGTTACTGAAGTTGGGCTAGCTGGTATATAACGATGTGCTACGTGACCGCTAGCGACACATAATATAAACAAGCTAACTTTTTTTCCACTCGATAAAAGTTAACGTGAGTGTTCTCGGTGGTCAGGAACAAATGTAATCGCATGGCAGGATGCTGTAAAAGAACCAAACTTCAGCCAGGAGAACAACTGAGATAATCCATCCAACAATACGAGGTTAGTCATTCATATACTGCTGCATGGGCTGGGCTGTAGTTACATCCTAAGGTTTTAAAAACTGAACTTAAATAAATTATTAGCGGTAATAAAAGCCGAGGGAGGTCAACAGTGATCACTGACTGTTTTAGGAACTTTTTGAGATTAAATAGAAGAAAATACAAAACATTAAACATGTTAACACAAAAGCCATATTAAACGCAGACTACTTTAGACCCGGAAGTAGGATTCGTCATGTCATCACTTAACAATCGGATTCCAATCAATCCTCTCCACACAGACAAGCAAAAACACACTTGACTATCACTAAATCAAATTTAACACACGTTTGTAATGACGCTAATTCAGTTTACAATAGGGTTAATTCGCTCGGTCAACAGGTGGCAGTATCCTCATACACTGGGGAGTAAACTGCCATTAAACGAACAGAAGAAGAAGAAGAAAACCCCTGCACATGCGCAGTAAGGATCGGGAGTCCTGATCCGTAATAAGGGTGGGTTTTGATAATCGATTTATCGATTAAAATCGATTCTGGCTTGGATAATGTGATATCAATTCATTAAAATCCTGAATCAATTTTTTAACATTAATTTATTTTGCCCGAAACGCCAGAATCTCAGGTTAAACCTCACAAAATTTCAAGATCCACCAAACAGCTAAAACAGTAAATGAGAGAAGGAACACGGATTCTGCATAAGGACATAAACACAAAGCGCAGACCCGCGGATCAGAATCAGTGAGATGTCGCCTTTCTCACCCGACGGCACGGACACGGTCGGGGCTGAAAGCCGACAGCTCGCTGATTCCAAACTAGCTTCACATAAACATCGTCATAAATTCCCTCTCTCTCTCAGTGTACTTCAAGAACAGTTTCCCGTCTAAAAATCTGTTTTCTGCATTATTCGCTTGCTTGTTTACGCACAAGTCTACCGTTGTTTACAGCGCTGTCGGCTGCTGTTTTTTTTTCCTTTTACTTACTTCCTAAAAGAAAACCTAATTTCTGCCATTCAATAGGCTTCTGAACAAATTTAAACTTTTTCAAATTATGCAAAATGCAAAACGCTTAGCCGTGTCTCTAATAAAATCGCTGTAACTTCAGAGGTAATGTTCATATGTTGATTAATGGTTTTCTTTCGTTTTTGATGTACTGCAGAATATTTTTATAAAACCCCAGGCCAGGAAAATCACCTTCATGTTTTTCTGTGTTTTATCTTCAGCTACTTTGACACAAAAGCATCTGCTGTGATGCTCACACCTTTGATAAAGTCTTGCGAGTGTCAGCTTCCTTTTTATAGATACAAAAATATGTAAATGTACTGATCTTAATTATAATATTTCTGACTGTCTGAGGCAAAATTTCCCAGAATTGAATCGAATTGAAACGAATCGAATTGAATCGAATCGTGGATCAAATCTATTCGGGACCTTGTGAATCGGAATCGAATCGATTCTAGAAATCAGTGACGATACCCAGCCCTAATCCGTAACTATCTTTTTATTTTTCGTTTTTGTCTACATTATATTGAAATGTTTCATTATTGGAAACATTTTAAGAGATACTTGTTATTCTTAACATCTTAACAGATACTCTGACCCGTAACTATCGTAAAACACTTCGACCGGAAGTAGACAACTTTCGCGCATGCGGGGTACCGATTGGGTTTCCGGTACGGATCGGGTAGTGACAGTGACAATGCGTACTTTGAATTGGAACAGTACTTGGTCTCCGACTGATGACGTATCACGAGTACACGAGAAAGTGCAACGCACAAGTACACATATTGAGACAGGCCCTATGTGCTTAAAAAATAATGAAGTGCAAAGAAATAAGCCACATATTGTATAAAAAATAATCATGTAACTAAGGCACCTTTAAAACATTTCTTGGTTTCAGGTATGCAAATGACTCAAAATTAACCTAACAACACTACTAGCAAGTGTAGCTAAGGAGTTAATGCTTCATCTTGCATTTTCCCCTAACAAATGGAAATGTAGCCCAAAATCGCGACAGATATTCCAAATGAAACATGAACAGAAACTCCTCACACTCTCATTGGACAGCACGAACATCTCAACAAATGCACCATAAATAGTATGACTGGACAATCGCCATCTTACAAAGTATAATGTTTATTTTTACACAAAACCCATGCGCGATGCCACTGACTTTACCTTTACCTTGCAAAGCAAACGCAGTAAACACCAAGATGGTGCCCGCGCAAACAAGAAACTTGAACTACAGTGTCCTGTAGAGGACAAATGGTGGAAATTGCACAAATCTACAGTCACCATGCATCTCAACAGCGACCATCTGTGATGTATTCAAGTCACTACCGTACACTAAAATTACAGCATTTACTCAGAGGACACAAACCTGGGTTGTGTGGACACCTGTTAGGTCTGGTGTATTTCTTGTGTACTAGAGAAAGAGCTGGATTTTTCTCAACAAATACATTTATGCTGTGTTTCAGTCAAATTGTTCTCTCTGTTCTTTAAATTCCAGTCAGGCATGGATTATTATCCTCTGGGATTTGAATTATTGATTTCTTTTAGCTATTTATTTTTTCGGAGGATTTATGCTTTTGTGGTCCTATTCTTATTGGTGGCAGTTAGCTGGAACACTTGTGGGGTTTTCAAACTATGTGCAGTACTGGAGCGTGATCATTTTGTCAGGTGAGTAGTGAATCCAACACAGTGCCCCATGCTGTGCTGCAACCCTGCCTCCCCCCCCCCCCCCCCCAAAAAAAAAAAATACTTTAGCAAAACCAAGAGATCCTTTAATCCTATAAAGCTATCATAGTTTTTATATTTTAAAAAATGCTTGTAAATGAAATGGCATTGGTACTTTCACTACTGTGTTTGCTTAAAGTACACATTAATTAAATGTGTTCATATTAAATATTGTGGTAGCCCCCTAGAAGTACGACACAAATATGCAGTTTTGTTTATGCAGTTTTTGCATTACACTAATAACATTTCTTTATGTTTTGCTGATTTAGATTGAACCTACTAAATGATATTGATACCTGAACTGATCCTATGAGTTGAATTTTGCTATAAGACTGTTTTAAATATGAACCTTCTGTGAGAAAAATCAGTGTAATAAAAGCTTTAAAGCTTTTTATCTTGCAAACTCCATGCGGCGGTTTTTACTGCATTCAGCGTGTTAATTGGATCTAAGAAAAAGAAACATTGAAAGGAAGAAAATCCATTCAACAATGTAACTTTCCCTTGTCCAGTCATTAACAAAAAAGGGGTAACACTATCCCAGCGCTTTGTGCATTGATTTATTGATTTCCCTGTGGATTCCAATTCATTTAATAAAAAGAAGGAAATAGCTGGAGTGCCAGAGTAGGCTAAGAACAAAAACAAGGCGCATTGTACTGAAGTTGGTTGCTACTGGTTTTCCATGGAGATACTTTGAATTTGATGGCAGCTGCTGCTACTTTTGTAAAGGACAGACTTCCTTTCATACACATTATTTTATCATATGTGTCATACTGCCACTGTGCCATGGACTGAAATCAAATCACTGCATATCAATGTCTTACTGAGCCAGGCATTTCTGTTTCAGTTTGATTGAAAGCTTGATTGGTGCAAAGGTGGGAATACTTGCGAGATGAATGTATAATTTGTATAAAAGTACTGGCAGGGGTTCCTCTGCTAATGCAAGGAGGCAAAAAATGAAGAAAAAAAACAAGCAGCTTCAGCATGAAATTAAAGAGGATCCAGGGCAAACAAGCAATTTGATCTAATTACCTGAAAGTCTGACTTACAGAGGGAGCTGGAAAAACTAGAGGGCAACAAATAACTACTGACTTTAAAAGAAGTGATGGGAAAAAATAAATTACATTTACATTGCTATATTTAAAAAATATTTATGCATATTTCTATAATATATTTAAGTGACTGCACATGCAGTATATGTAATTTTTTATCTTTGCAGGATGCAAACACCCATATAGAGTAGCAGCAGTTATTGCTTTTCTTCCATTTTTGGACAGTTTGTTTAGACAATTATTCATTAAGTCAAATCGGCTTTGTCTAGAACTGATGATCAAGACATATTTAGCAACTGTTTAATGCAGCAATCAAGGCAAATAGGAACACTTCACAAACATTTCATGAAACTATAGTAGAACATGTTGCGGTCAAAGAGCTGGGTATTTCCATAAGCATCTGCAAAAACCTCAGGATTGAATGTTAGCTTTGTGCTCAGAAACAACCTCAAATACCTTAGCATCTGCAATAACGCGAGCAGCTTTACATAATACTTGCTCTCATGAAAACCAAAAGAGTCTATAGGCTGAAAAATTAGGCCTATTCTACTGATGACCACTTGAGGCTGGAACCAGAAGAGAATCAGACTTAGAGCCTCCTGCGCCAATCGGTGCATCGGGCGACAAGAGAACGCTATCGAACTCGGTCCATCCACAACACTACACACTAACTACACAAGACAACACATTAACTACACACTCGAAACACGCTAAACGTCACAAATCTCTCCCATCTCAAAACTCGCTCTCTCTGTTTTTCTGCTGTCTTCTCTCTCTCTCTCTCTCTCTCTTGCCGTCACTCCTAAAACGTCCCGTTTTTTTTTGTTTTTGTTTTTTTGGTCATAAGCAGAGAGTGCTTACTAGCGTTGTCCTTAGACAGTAAATGTGACGAAACTATTGAGGAAAAATGTTTATCATGACTCTGGTTTTACGTGGCCTATCAACACAATTTAAAAGCTGGTATATGTCACCTTGTTGCTTTGTCTTTAAGTGGTCATGTGATTGGCTTACCACGACTACTTTATTCTTCCTCAGTCAAACAGCAGCACTCATGCGATTGTTTTGCCCCCTTAGCTGCAGGTGTTGTGCTAGACAGTGATCCACTGGCCAGCTGGAGTTGGTTTGTTGGGGTTTGTGCCCCCCCCCACACACACACGCCTTCTTCCCATTTTCACGTTAGGTTAATTGTGGAAATTGAAATTGGCTGTAGGTGAGCGTGGATGTTTGCCTGTTTTGTAATATCCAGGGTGTACCCTATTCCTCACCTCATGACAGCCAGGATAGGCTCCATTTATATAACACAGACAGTAACACTCTATATTAGCACACATTTTTGATGCACACATTGACTTAAATGAACAGTTTCACAGACATTAACTAAGCTCATGCAATAAAAAGTGCTTCAGGAAACCTGTTGCGTCCTACATGTATTACTGCTGTAAATCCAGCTGTTAGAAAGCATTGACTGTAAAGTGTGAACCTCCTTTTATAATCTTTATACGAACTGTGACATATTCAGAGCAATGATTTCTCTCACCCTGCTGGGCAACCATTAAATTCTGATTTGATGAGTCCGGTGCCAAACGCTATATGACAGTGAACCTCTGCTGTCAGATGTCAGTGAAGTTGGGTAAAAAGATACAAACACCCATAATGAAAGCAGATAATTTGATTGTGTTCCACTGGTTTAGCTGTTGACATTTATTGTGGACTGGAGAAGAGGAGGCCAGAGAGGGTGCAACCAGTCTGATCACTAAACGGAGCTGTGACAAATAGCTCTGACAGTCCTGTCACTGGTGCAAACATTAAGCCACAGTGTCTGAAAGTGAATGCCACGCTCCGTGTGACAAATCGTCTCAGACTGACAATTTGTCTGCCTGCTCACATACTTTCAGCTGTCAAATAATGTAGAGCCAAAGCTCAAAGATTATGGAATAAATGCCACATTTCTGTAATTTTTTTGTTTATTTTTGTTTTTGAAGTAGAACAGTATTGGGCAGAATTACTCAAATATTCTTAGTGGCACCAATGCTGAAGCTCATAGTAACTCATAGTACACACTGGGGAAAATAGTTAAATGGATATGAAATCACCTTATTGATGCAAAAATACTATTTTCTGTCTGCCAAACTATGTTAGCTTTGGCATTTTTCATAGATTCAGCAAAAGAAATTGGAGCAAATTATTTTTTTGCAGGCTTCTAAAGCACCTAAACACACTATTTAAAAGTGGTTCTTTGCTAAGTTGTAGGTGTGTATGGTTTGATAGTGTACACACAAACTGGTTCATCCCTTTAGTTAGGAAACTTAAAGAAATTCTCTGAAAATGGTCCGGACTAGATTGCTCAAGACAACTTTAATATGCTCATTTAACAATTTGCTACAAAGACAGGTGGCATTTATGCAGAGATGGGCGCGTTACTGTAATCCCATTACTTTTTTCAAGTAACAACTAAAGTAAGGGATTACTATTGCAAAAATGGTAATTAGATTACCGTTACTTTCCCGTAAGCACGCTGCGTTACTGCGTTAATGCGAGAATGTCTCATGACAGTGACGTAAGCGAGTGCGACATTTGTGACAACAGCCGTCTGCAGATCAACAATGGATAATATGGAGTGCGGGGGAGAGTATGAGTGTGCAGCGTTTAAAGCGTGGAAGTACTGACCTTACTTTGAGTTTGATTCCATAAAAAGTGACAAACACATTAGTGTCCGCTGTGCGTGGGAAGAAAACTTCTTTTTACAGCAAAACCCCCCCCCCCCTAAACTTCCAAGCAAGCACCGAGTGCGCTACCACGTAATGGGAAACTCACAGAGAAATCTTCCACTGACCGCTGCGGCACACCTGCACCAGGGTAAACCTCCACCTACCCAACTCCTGCTTTACAGGTGAAAATAGAGCAACAGGACCGCTAGTCTTTGATTTTATCTATTTTCTGCTGTGTTTAAAGTTTATGTGCTGGAATGTGCAGAAAATAGGTTTAAATGTTAAACAAATTTCTTCCAGTCAGAGAATGTTGCATATAATTAAATTTTGCTTGTTGGGGGATCATGATAAAACTTCATATTTACAGCCTGGAACACAAAAATGCTTTCTGTACCAGGCTGAGTACAATGAATAGTTTTGTTATAACTCATCCAGGTGGATACTGGAGTTAGGGGAAAGAGCTGGACCCAACAGAAATCTCACGGGCCTATCTGCCTATCAACGTAATGGTAATCAGGACTATCTGACTACTATTATGTAGTGATGGGACTTCCGGCTCTTTTTAGAGATCCGGCTCTTTCGGTTCGGCTCACTAAAAAGAGCCGGCTCTTTCGCCTCCGAACCGGCTCTTCAGGTTGTTTTGTTGCTTTAATTAATTTATTATTAACAATAAATAAATAAATAAATAAATAATAAATAAAATTATGCACAAAAGGAATTACTAATGTTAAAAAAAAGTGGTTTTATTTATATATGTTTATATATAAATATATGCGGTGGACCCTAGAGACAAAACACGCACAAACTCCAAAAAGCACATACAAACTCCAAAACACATTTCTAGCATGAACTGAACTTCCAAAACAGAGCTACCTAGATCACTTAAATTACACAATTGAGAGCATGAAAGCATATGTGTATTGTTTGTGTATTTATACACAAGCATTCATATATAGTCAAATAAAATGAAAAAAAGTTCTTTTACCTTTTACTACCACACACCATATCCGGTCGTTGGTACTTGCTGGCTTGTGTAGCCACTAGGTAACAAAAGCTCAACACTGCCCCTAGCATCCTGGAGCACTTCTGTTGTCTTTTGTACGTGTTTTGAGTTTTTATGTGCTTCGGAGTTTGTACGTGTTTTGAAGTTTGTATGTGCGTTGTCTGTAGGGGCCACCGTAAATATACTTTTATTTATTCACTCCACATAAAATGTAATAAATAAATCATATAATACAAAAATCAACTATTCACATTTCAACTTTTAACTATTTAAATTTTCAGCTTTTTCCTTTTACAAATTTAAAGTGAAAACAACACAAAACACTGCAAACCACAACACAATTAAATATAAAAGAAGATGCATATTCTCTGTCATATGGGCCTGCATGAATAAACTTTCTGAATCCTTTATCATCTGCAACTGAAAATAGTTGTGGATGATTACTATACCTTTCCAATGTGACATTGTTGTCCCTGACTCTCTGTCTCTCTCTCCCGCTCTGTTCTTGTGCTACTGAGTGAAACTACCGCCCCTCCCCCTCTGCCCAGCGTAAAGCACAAGGCTCGCATGCTGAGTGAAGCGAAAAAAAATTGCGAGAGAGAGAGAGAGAGGGTGAGAGAAAGAAAAATAAAAACCCCACGGCTCGCGATAAGGAGCCGGCTCCCGTCGTTCACGTCAAAGACCCGGCTCTAAGAGCCATTTCGTTCGCGACTGACCCATCACTACTATTATGGCTTACTATGTGGCTTAGACCACCCTGAAGTTTCAGTTTGTGTGAGTAAAATTCTAGTTCGTTATTAATGCATTACATAGCATTAATAAGCTGATCTGTGTCTGTGTGTTGCACCCTCACAGTTTTTTGGTGTACATAGGTAACAAAGTACAGCTAACACCTGTTGCAACCATGTTGGATTCCAAAAGTTGGAAGATTTGTCTGTGGCACCACCACCAAAATATTTTTTTATTAAATCCTTGTGATTCTTCATCACTACATCATAGAAACATAGAAAATATATATCATCTTAAAAAAATCTATTCAAATTAAGTCTGATCAGCAATTAGCCTAAGTCACAATTTGCTCAGTAACGCAGCATGTGTTTTATTTTTAACATGAATACAGAATACAACAAGAAAATGACAGGTTTTACATGTATGGTGAAATAACCAAGAATGATCAAAATCATTGCTGTGATGATAACAAATGTACTTTTGGCTCTATCATGCAAAGAAGAACCCCTATGTGAACATGATCAAGAAAGACTGCTGCTTTGTCTGAGGCAAAGATTTTTAAAATGGACTAGCCAAATCAAAATGTGATATCTAAATGCCACATCCTTTCAATCACAGCTAAAAGGGGCAATTCTGTTTTGTTATGACCTCTCAGTTCAAAAGCCTGCAACTATCGGTGCACAAGTGACAGTGGAAGTGGCAACTTTGACATGTGGAAAGGCATATAATGGTTTAGAAGCAAGATATGCTGTGTTATTTTAATTTTATATTTATGTTTTAGAATCAATGTTGTAATTCTACAATCAAGCCTCCCTTTAGAAGCTTGATTTACACAAGTTGCTTACTGCAGAGTTTGTTCCCTTTTCAATAGTTTATACTGGCAGTGACAGCAGCTTCAAACATTTGTCTGTGGTATACGTTGATACGAGAGAACAAAATGTATATTAGTATTGTCGGTTTTTGAATAGGAAAGGAAACCCACTCTGAAATGTTAACCTTATAATCTCTCACTCAAAATAATTAAATAAGCTCTAACGTACCCCTAGTGCTGGTCCCAACCCTGGATAAAAGGAGAGGCCTGTGTGAGGAAGAGCATCCAGAATATAATCTTTGCCAAATCAAAGGAATGGCTCATCGAGAAGATTCATAGAAGCAGTGAAGGAGGATATGGAGAGGTTTTGTGTGACACAGATAGGGTGAGATGGAGGCAGATAATTCGCTGTGGTCTCGTCTCTTGTCTTCCTCTTTGTCCTCACCTCATCAATTGTTTTCCTGCTTGACATTACAGTCACCCTCCAAGTTACGCGTCTAACACCTTTTAAAATAAAAAATGAATAAAAAATGATTTCTCTTTTTTTATATGCTGTCAACCACAAACAGCCAAAGGTCATATATACAGAGAGAATCATGACATAGAGCCAGGCTTGTTACTATTACAAAAAACACTATAACAGTAACATTATTGTATGACTAAACAAAACCCAACCCAAATTTTCAGGCAGATTTTCATTTCACCTTGTGTATGTTAACCCTCATCATCCTAAAACTAACTTCAAACCAGCCATAATGTATTTGTTGTTCTTTTAAAAAAATTCTCTGACACTTTGTCAAACAGGAGACAAAAAGTGATGGCAGATATCAACATTTGTTTACTTTTTTCCCACCAAAAAGTTCTTCTTCTTACTTTTTTCAAAAACACAGTGTTGTGGTTAGGGTGTGGGGCTACGGCTGAGGTCATCACCAACAATGACTTAGGGCAGCGGTCCCCAACCTTTTTTGCGCCACGGACCAGTTTATGCCCGACAATATTTTCACGGACCGGCCTTTAAGGTGTCGCGGATAAATACAACAAAATAAAACTAGTACCGGTACCGAAAAAAAAGAAGATTTATTCATAACACACGTTAGTGAGTTAAAGATAAAAACGATAACAAAATAACACTGAAAACCGATAAAAACCCTGAAAAACATACATTTCACACCCGAGCCTCAACTTTCGCGGCCCGGTACCGGTCCGAGGTCCGGGGGTTGGGGACCGCTGACTTAGGGCACATAGAAAAGATCTGGGACTTTCTCATGCTGTAAGCAACGTCACAGATTCACTAATCACTCTCTTTCTTAATCTTTGTCTATCTATTGTTTAACATTCCGCAGCATGTTGTTTTATGACTCTCCCTTCAGTCCAAGTCAAGCAATTATTGAGTTACTTAGATAAAAAATGAACTGCCCTAAATTGCAGGGAGATGGGCAACTTAACTGAAGGTCACATTTGCATACAATTTCCCACTATTGACTTATAACCTGAACAACGGAGGCTTCGCGAGGCGAGTATTCCCTCTGACAGCAGCAACATGCTTGAGTGCCGGTGAGAAAGCCCCGGGGCTGTGTAAAGGCTCCGGGTAAAGTGTTTGTCACACACTCTGAAGCTCATTTTTTTTCCCAGACAACAAGCTTTCCCTCTCCTTCAGAGTGCCACAGGCGCACACACACAAACAACAATGACAAAAAAGTGCCTCTGGTGCAGAAATGTCATGCAAATTGACTTGTTAGTAAATCTGGAGAATGCAGCTTTTGTTGCTAAGGTAGTGTTTAAAAAGGAGAAGAAAGGGAAATAGATTTCCAGCAATTCAGTACAGATGAAAAATGGGGCACTGATGGCCAGTGCCCTCCATCTCTTCTTGACACAGTTAAAGCCTGAAGTAAAACTCCTCAAGCACCTTGACTCTCAATAGAAACTCGTGATAATTCGGTTTTCTAAAGTTCTTCATAATAGAATAGTTCTTTTTTTTGGTGTCGCATCAAGATGTATTTTAGGCTTCTTGCCCCCCGCAAGCAACATGTGACCAGCTCTCATTAATTTAATCATACACTCCACCCATGGTACTTATCAGTGGGTCATGGCCCATTATAAATACAGTTTTCTCTATTCATGCACACAGTGATTCCCAGCGGGGTTGAAGAGTAAGTGATTAATTTGATTGGCTTTCCCCTCTGGCGGTACAGCCTCAGACTTGGCGAGAGTTTTGTCATTGTGCTGAGCAGATGGGAACTGCTACTGCGCTGCTGATGAAATTTTATGCAAGTACAATCTCACCTCCGTGCCGCACAATGACAAACACCTCGTCTAACATATTTTCTTTTCAGTGATAAAACACAACTGTGTAATATACTTTAATTGCTTTGCATCATGTTTACTCCCATTGAGCAGTAGATTAAAAATTATCATGAATAACAGTCATGCAAACATTTGATAAAAGGGCGTTTGTATAGGTACCAGTTACCGAGGTGATGGTAGAAATTAGAAAGAAGGCGACTGGACTTCTTTAATTATATTTATATATATTTTCATATATTTATGAATTATTTGGAACCTGTGTTTTTAGCGACACATCCTGAGCAATAGTATCATGGATAATCCACTTTGTAAGTTAACATTAAGAAGTTATTTAAAAGATATTTAGTTAAACAATTCTGTCTTTCCATGATGCTAGCATGCCTAGGTCCTATAAATCTTCTGGATACTAATGATGAGCTCATGATAACTTCATGGTACCAAGAAAAAGTTATTTTGTTTAAATTAAAAACATTACCAGTGTTTTTTAAAGATATTTTAAAGCAGCAGTCCCCAACCTTTTTGTGTGCCACCAACCGGTTTAATGCCAGAGAATATTTTCATGGACCGGCCTTTAAGGTGTCGCAGATAAATACAACAAAATAAAATGATACGACCGAGACAAAAACTGTGGTATTTTGTAAATATATATAATAATAAACGTGAATTCACTGTGTAATTGTGTAACTTTATTAGCAGCGTCCTCCTGAAATGTGCCAACAACATTGAGAGCAACAACCTCCTCCCTGCCCCTTAATGCTGTCTGGTCGCTATTTCTTTCAAAATAAGACACACAACTATAACAAGGGAAAAGACGCAGGGAAACCGAGTTAACGATAAAACCCCTGGAAACTATAAATTTCATGTATTTAAGAAATGTTATTTAAATAATGTTTTATTTCTTAATTATCTGAGCAAATTTAGGTCAGAACTAAAATGGTAAATGGCCTGTATTTGTATAGCGCTTTTCTAGTCCCTAAGGACCCCAAAGCGCTTTACACAACCAGTCATCCACCCATTCACACACTGGTGATGGCAGCTACATTGTAGCCACAGCCACCCTGGGGCGCACTGACAGAGGCGAGGCTGCCGCACACTGGCGCCACCAGGCCCTCTGACCACCACCAGTAGGCAACGGGTGAAGTGTCTTGCCCAAGGACACAACGACCGAGACTGTCCAAGCTGGGGCTCGAACCAGCAACCTTCCGATTACAAGGCGACCTCCCAACTCTTGAGCCGTGATTGCGAACTACACTATGCTCATCTGCCTTGACACCCATATGAACTTGAATGACATTCCATTCTTGATCCACAGGGTATAATATGATGTCAGCTGCAACTTTTCTATGAAGGCTTTCCACAAGGTTTAGGTTTATGGGAATGTTTGACCGTTCTTCCAGAAGCACATTTGTGAGGTCAGACACTGATGTTGGAGAAGAAGTACTGGCTTACAGCCTCCACTCTAATTCTCCCCAAAGGTGTTCTGTCAGGTTGAGGTCACGGCTCAGTGCAGTTAGTCAAGTTCTTCCCACCAGTCTTGCTGATGTATGTCTTGTCTAACCTTTCTTTGTGCGCTGGTGTGCAGTCAAACTTGGCACAGTACAGTCAAACAAGGACTGATTTCCTGGCAGCTGCCAAATACAGACTCATTGGATTCCCAGATGGAGACCTGATTTGTTATTCCAGAGAACATGTCTCCACAGCTCTAGAATCCAGTGGTGGCATGCTTTACAACACTGAATTTGACACTTTCATTCAACTTGCTGATGTAAGGCTTGAATGCAGCTGCTTCACCGTGGAAAGTCATTCCATGAAGCTCTCTACACACTGTTCTTGATCTGATAGGCACTTGGAGCTTGGAGGTCTGTAGCTACTGACTCTGCAGAATCTTGGTGACCTCTGTACACTTTGCACCTCATCTACTGACCCCACTCTGTGATTTTACGTGGACTGAGTTGCTGTTGTTCCCAGTCGCTTCCATTTAGTTGACTGTGGAATATTTAGCAGCAGGGAAATTTCACGACTGGACCTGATGCTCAGCTGTTGTTTGATTTTATACACCTGTGCAATTGGAACACCTGATTTTGATGGGTGAGTGAATACATTTGGCAGTCTAATGTATTTTCATTGTTAGGGAACAGTGGAGTGTCACCAGCTGAAGGATCATAAGCCAAATTGAGACTTCAAGATAGAGTGAATAACAATAAGCAAGGTTTTTATTTTAGATGATGAAATTTTTTTTAAAAAGGCAGGATTTAAATGCTCACACACGAGCTCATCAAGTGGAGTAGATACAGGACGATAGACTCAGGTCAAACCAATAAGGATAACGATACAAGGTAAGCACAAATAATACAATACAAGGTGACAAAATACCCAAATAGAACAGGAAGTAAGTAAAAAGGTTAGACGTTACACAAACACATAGCAACTTTACACTAATGGGAAGTGTGGGATAAACTAAAACACAAGGTATCAAATTGTAAACAATAAACAAACCAAGAAAAAATCTGTTCTTCTTCTTCTTCTGCTCCTTCCTTTAGCAATCGCCACAGTGGATCACCTTTCTCCATCTCATCCTATTTCTAGCATCCTCTTCTGTCACAGAAGAGGGTTACTCTCACAGTCCCCTTTCACAACGTCTTTCACTGAATCTTCTCTGTGGTCTTCTTCTTTTTCTCCTGACAGGCAGCTCACCTTTCAGCATCCTTTGTCCAGTATGACTTGCAATGGTACCGCGTCTGCATATGTCAAAATCATCTAAGCCTTGCATTTCTGAAATTGTTACAAACTGCTCAATCTGACCTCTGATGACTCATTTCTAATCCCGGTCACTCCCAGTGAAAATGTTAACATCTTGAGCTCTGTCACCTCCAACTCAGCCTGTTGCTTTTTTGTTAGTGCTACTGTGTCTAAACCATGAATCACAGCAGATGTTTCAAACATCTTCACCCGCTCTGCGCTCTTCTTTACCTCTCTTGTGCACTGTTCATTGCTTTGGATGGTTGATCCTCTCTGTATTACAGGTATGCAATTTAGACCAATCAACTCCATAGCTACTCTCACTTCCCCTGCACTCCCTGATTTAATTAACTGTTCTCCATCCATCCTCCCTTCTCTTTCATTTTCTACATTCGTCAGCTCCTCAAATTAGTCCTTACATCATCTCAAGACACTCTCTTCACTTTTTAGCTCATTTCCAGCTGTACCCTTAATCACTCTAACCTGCTGCACATCTTTTCCAAATTGATCTCTCTGTCTAGTTGATATAAGCCAGTTTCCACTTTTTCATTCAAAACTTAAAACTTTTCCTTTGCTGTTTCCTCCTCTAAACACCTCCTCATCACCTCTGTTCCCTTCATCTACATGTCAGTTGAAGTTCTCTATTTTCTGTTGAAGTAATCACCAATAGAAACACTCTCTATTACTTAAAAAGCAGTTCACTCATCGTGCATCATGATGGTTGGTTGCTAGTGACACTTCCAGGTTCAGATTGTGCAAGTAATGTATTTTACGCCTTTATGCCAATCAGATGTATCCTTTACTGCTATGGATACTATTAATGGTCTGCAAGGAACCTTTAATGTGTTTATTTCTGAATTTACCTCTTGAGTAGTTTTTGGCTTTAGCTGATAAAATAGAAATACGTTAAATGAACGCAAATGTTCAAAGATATTTTTGTGATTAGCTTCTGTAGAATTGAGCCAAAACCTTCACCACCAGGGGGCAGCATTAAGCAGAAGGTGTGTACAAGTATTTCCAAACGTGTCCATGGTTTTTCTTCAACAGACTTAGCTAGCTCAGAAGCCCAGGAGGTAGAGCGGGCTGTTTGTTATACTGCATGCCAAATGTCCTCGGGAAAGATGCTAACTCCAAGATAGCTATTTGATGCATCCACTGTGAATGTTAGATAAAAAACATTTACATATAGAAAAAACTGCTTGCTTGAATGGATGTGAATGAGGCAAGTGCTTTGAGTGCCCAGAGAGAGTAGAAAAGCACTGTGTAAGGACAAGTCCACTAAGTATTTATTGCCCATCTGCCAAATAAATTAATAAAAAGTTAGATAAAAAGGTGCTCCTAAAACTTGTCTGAGATCAATATCCCTGTGGGGACATTATTTATAGATATTCGGCAGTTAGCTTTTGCATTTTAATTAAGCAACAACAACTGCGGTCGGTTGGGTTTGGGAAAAGATTATTGCTACAGTTGCTTCAATAACTGCAAGGAAATCTGTCATTTCCAGAAAGGGGTGGGAATTGTCTTCATAGTAATCAAGACCTAAGGCATCTTGCCTTTCGTGTAATTTTAACACATTACATGCCACCAACGTCAAATGAGTTGATATGTGTGTACTCATGCTACTACCACTCTGTAATCAAGTGTTACAAGGATACATGGCATAAAAAAAAAAAAGAAGCACCACAGTCTGTGCAGATCAAAGACCGTTTGTAGATGTATTATGAAGAAAGATGAAGTCTTCTGAAATCTTTTGAAATCAACTGTGTGAAGTTTTATACATACAGTCAAACACGTTTGGGAGCTGAAGACTATAAAATATAGATATTTCTGCATTTACTGCCTATTTTGTCTTTTTCAAAATAGTGCAAATTGCACACTTCTTGCAGAACATATTATATATACACAAGTTACTACACAGTCATTCCTTTCTCTTGGATGTAGTTAACAGTTAAACAACTGTGTTAGCTTAGCGTTGCGGCATTTTTCTTAGTGCATAAGGCTTGCTTCAAGTCTTATTAGGTCAACCTGTTTGACAGACAGGCTGCTGCTGTAAATGCACTTATTGGCAGCAGATATTCCACTGTGGTGTCACTAGTGTCAAACCCACTTAAGCATTTCAGAAGATGGAATAAGTTCGATTCAATTTTATTTATACAGCACCAAATCACAACAACAGTCGCCTCAAGGTGCTTTATATTGTAAGGTAGAGCCTACAATAATACATACAGAGAAAAACCCAGCAATCATGTGACCCCCATCCTCCCGCCACCCCATTTAACAAGTGAAGTCTTGGTGAATGCCTTTGTCAGGGCTCTGTGTGCGGGGAGGTGGAGATGTGGATCCAAGTGCAGGACTCTGAGACGGAAATATAACTGAAAACCACAGCTTTATTGCTGGCACCAACAAAACAGAAACCAAACATGAAAACACTAACTGGAACACACAGGCAGGGTCTGAGGGTACGACGCGACACCGAGCATGGGAAAATACAGGGCTTAAATACACAGGGTAGTAATGAGGGAATGGGCAACAGAAGGGAGACACAGCTGGGGGAGATCAGGGCTAACGAGACGGGGGAGCTAAGCTGCACACACTAACATAAGACAAAGACTTTCACAATAAGACAGGAAACAAGAATTACTAAACCAGATGCAGACATGACACTGAGAGACGGACTAGACACTGAACAGAAACTGCAACACACATGAGAACCCAAAACCTAAGAACTGATCCCTCACCAAGAATAACAGAAACAGATCCATAATGATAATAATAAACAAAGCACCAGAACATCAGAAAACAATCCATAATGCAAAAATAAACCAAAACATAATAAACTCAAAATACTGGGTCCAACGGACCCAGAACCTGACAGCCTTAATACATATTAACAAGACTTTGATTGATTTACACATCTTTAATCTGCTGCCACAAATCAGCAGGCTTTTTATCTTTTTATTTCCCTTTCATAACTACTGCCTTACCAACAAGCACACCTACAATGACATACTTTACTTCTCACCTTGTAGCACAGATGCACTTCAGTGGTGCTGAAGGAAGCTGGAGGGGGGTTGCTCGAGCTAGGTGCTTGAATAATGGTTCATGAAGTGTTGATAACCTTTCAGCTTATTATGCCAATTAGAGTACACAGCTGGAGGAGGAAATTAATTCAACACCGGGCCATTTTGTTTGTTTATTTACCAACGTGCGCCGATTGCAATGGGGTAAACAGAGCTTGAGAGATCGAGGCTTTTGCTTGGCGCCACAACGATGGTCGTCGTTTTAACTAGACGCGCTTTAATTTCCAAAGCAACTTCAGAGTTGCTTGGGGTCTAATGAAGACTATTCGTTTAAACACACGGGGATAATCATAAAGACCCCATTTGTATATCTTCAATTTAAAAAAGCTGATTTTGTCATTAGAAATATCTAGTTGCAAGTAACATTAGTCACAAGAGATGACACTAAACTCCAAAGATAAACTGACAAAACACCAACAGTACCATAAAGCAAAGAGAAAGGACGGGGACTTGATAATCAAGCAGCAGATGGAAAATTTTCTTTTGAGACCACACAGTTGGCTCATTTTAAACTGAGAGATGTATGACAGGAGAGAGGAAATTGTGCTTTCCTCTGTTCTCCTCGAGCCATAATGTGGGTTTCCTCTGAACTGGTGTAATTCCCCTCCCAAGGGGACAAGGTTGTTCCACATGAGCTGGTTCCCTAATAACCAACCCAAGCCTCCCATTGCAAAATCCATTAAGGTCAAGTCATGCATAGTTGATTGAACATCTCGTCTGGTGGTCTGCTAAGGAGAGCCATGAGCCTAAGAATACCACATTAATCAGAGGCAAAATGTTTTTATGGTTATGGAACCGCAGATGTTCTTTAGGGGACTTTTTGGCACATTTGTATCATTAGCACATACGTCTGATTTCGAAGCACATTGCCAGCAATGACTTGATGTATGACTGCAGAGCTGGATGTAAACAAAAGCAAGAGACCTTTAAATTGCAGATCCAAACACTCTAAAGGGATCATCCCGCCGGAACCCCCTAGGAAGCCATGGCATCTTTCGCCACTAAATATTACTCTGCTTCCTAAAAAAGAAAAAAGAGAAACCCCGATGACAGTAACCTGCTGTTGTGCAAATGCAAAGAGGTGCTTCAAGAGCACCCTGATCTCTCCTCCACCTCCTTCTATTCACAGGCAGCCTGTGTTCTCCCTGCTCCATTAGTTCAGACACCGCATCCATCCCGCCGAGCCTCACACGGGGGAGGCAGAACCAAGGACGTCACCGTCTGATGCTGTGCGTGTTCTCATGTGTGTCTGCGTGTTTTGTATTGCGGCGGTGGAGTGTAGCACCTACGAAACGCGATGCAGTCGAGCATGAAATCACCTCTCTTCAGGTTTAAAGGGCTTACATGGATTTTTAATGATGAGCCCGTATCTTTTATGCGCCAAATATACTCAATGACTCCATTCTTTTCAATGCATATTTAACAGTAAGAAAGAGGACGGACTGTAACAAGATTAATGGGATATGCATAGACGCAGGTGTCTCTCTTTTTCTTTGGGTTAACAATGAAGCTGTTGTGTTCCTTCAAGCTGCCATTTGCATTTTTAATTTAGTGAGGTTTTTTTTTTTTTGAGAAAACATCAAGCTGATGAGAGGACAACTTAATTATGGTTAAAAAGTCAATCCTAAAGTTTAGCTTGTAATGTCTAACACTTATAAGACATCTAGTCATTTAACTTAGACATACAAAGTGAGATTAATAATACTGATAACAATTAGTTTTCTAAATATCTAAATAGTAGCAGTTTAGTTTGTTTTTTTTTAATTATAATTGTAAATGTACAGTACATATGTACAACTACTTCACAGATTCTTATTCTATACTATAAGTGTGTTAGGTGTAATGAAGACTTTCAAATTTGCATTGTTAAAATGACACATTTCAGTCAGTCATATCAGTGAGCATGTTAAGATGAGCTAGTGTGTTGGCAGAGAGGAATAATACGTAGTGTAAGTCAGTGACACACGCTTGTAATGTTTATGTGTTGTGGTAACATACATTTTACAAGGATGTTTAATTTGTGCTTAAAGATCTGAAATCAGGGGTACTGTGCTTTTTTTTTTACAGTTAAAAAAAGCATAAGAAGCAGAGGTACCCTGGCTTTCAGCTCTAGAGTAAATGAGAGCAGGAGTCGACCTGCTAAAGTGAAAAAGAAGGCAATGTGAAGCAGTAAAACTTTAGATCCCCTAATGGTAACTTGAGGTTGTACTTTATACATGAGGCCATCTATATTAAAGACCAGTAGAAAGTTGTTTTAATTCAGAGAGATCTGCTACTGGCCAAGCTTTATAACTTCTTTTCTTTTGTTTATTTCTATCTTCTCCCCTTCTTCTGTGTGCCTCCTGTGGTTGGCTCCACAGGGAGTCAAGACAAATAGAATTTACATGTTAAAATGTCCACTTATCAATAATCATTAAAATACATGTTTACAGCTGGGTAGAAAAAAAAGTATATTTTCCCCAATCGTAACATAATATTGATTTTTTTTTAAGTCTTTTTCCAGGATAATTCAGTCAGATCTGTCAAAGATGACTGACAAATGTCCAGGCACAGGCAGGTGGAGGATGGTAGGCCTCATCCGCTACTTCTTCCATTAGGACTTGATGTCTTCATTGTGTTGTCTACTGTTCAGGATTTTTAGAGTATTGTTTTAACAGGTGGTTCTGAAAACACATCTCTGTGTTCAAGCTCCGCTATACCTGATGTCTGATAAATATCTTTAATATACAGACCCCTAGTTTGTAAGACAGGTTTTCTGTTTGAAGTTTCGAGGCACGACTGAGATAATTCTATTTAACTGGTAAAATATAGACATCTCCTGATTAATTAATTCGGCCTCATCAACATTCTCTTTGTCACCATTATCAGTACTTAAGGAGTGTTCATAGGAGGTAATTTAGTTGCCATCCAGGTTCATAGGAGAAACCAGGTTGCTAATGTGGCCATTATGGGATAGCTAATTAGACCATGAGGTAAATTAGTAGGTTACTTTAGATTTATACAAGACCAAAACTCCTTAGCCCTGTTGGCAGCAGTGAGACTAGAATGAGAATTACCTTTCTTACACTATGCACAGCCAATAGTGGGGAAAAGCTAAGCTTGTCTTAAGGATCTAAACTGATCTAAAATATGACGTTTTTCTCAAACTCAGCTTGTCCAGCTCAGTCCTGCATTTTAAGATTTTTGGACGTCTCAGCTAGAAGATTTATAATCTGACTTTTCCTGCTAAGTAGATATACTTGGGCCCAATGGTGCTTTTGTTTGTGCTCATATAGCATATTGACGTCTATCAAGAATAAAATTGATGGACACCCATCCATTTTCCTCCACTTATCCAATTTGATGTCACTGGGAGCTGGAGCCTATCCCTACGGAAATGTAGAGCTGCCACCCAGGCAAAAGAAAAATAGTATTTCACGTTATAACATGAAAACTTTACTGTTCTAACAATGGCAGCTCTACACTTCCGTATACCCCAGCTGCTATAGGGCAGCTCCCTGTTTTTAGCCTGTGCCAGAGACACACAACCATTCACAACAACAGCACAACAACAAAACTATAACCATTGGCCAAAATGGTTTTTATATTTGCCTCTAAACATTTTATTGATATTAAAGCTGAGGTCATTAACATGGGAACTGAATTACTTTTGGAGGCAATCACAGGTGTTTATTAGAAGAACTGCAGTTTTTCTTATATTTTAGCTTAACTTTTGAATTAGCTCATCATGCAAGAGCATGCAGTTCTTGTCCTTAAGCTGAACTACTTCTTTTAACCTAAAGCTAGTGCTTTCTTTGCACAATGGATTTTTAACCCCTTTAGTTCATTGTGTCCACCGCTTCTTGTGAATAGCTGTTGACAGCTTGCGTGTTTCTTGAAGAGATACTAATACGATAGCAGTGCAGCCAAAATGAGAGACACCACTTTTCAAAACACTCTAAGCTTGGTTTGCATTACACGATGCAGACCAGAGACATGGCATCCCCCCGTTACTGTAATTATGTTCCGCAATGGTGCCAATGAATTTAAAGCAGCCACATTATTACAACTGACAGTAGACTCATCTCTTCATCACTTATTCAGCGCAAGGCAATTTTCCAAGGCTTCCCCAGATGGCTGTCAATTTTATGCAAAATGGAAAAGAGATTCAGTCCAGCCAGGCTCAAATTGATATCTCCGAGTCATAGGTTGGATAGCTGTTTGAAAGCGTTGAAATAAAGTATGGGGTTTTGGTCTCATATGTGCCTGACAAAAAGTGACAAAGAAAAATACATGTTTTGCACAGATATTTTTCATGAAGGATGACAAAACATCCTGGCTGGCTTTTATGGAGCCATTTATTCCACTTTAACATCTACCACATTTTTAAGGGTCACTTAGGTTGCGTTAAAAGCGGCCATTAGCGCAGCTTTCAGAGACAGGGAGCTCATGGACGAGGAACACCTTTCGTCTGATCTTTCTGTCTGAATGCAGCGGTTCAGCCGCAAAACAAACATATCACGCAGGGTTAAATTAGAATGTGTCCAGATAACACGTTACAACCTGCTGAAAATGCATTAACACCACAAGCATCAAGTGTACTCACTCTGTTTACTTTGAGCAACCGCTAATTATTATTTTGACCTACACAATGCAATGCTTCATGTTTTTGTAAAAAATCTGATACACAGTTTTTCTAATTGTTTGATGTGTTGAAACTGCGGTTGAGTGTTTTGCTTTTATTTTTCTCTCGGGGTTTTTTCTTTCTGTTCGGCTCCTTTGCTTAAAAGCCCATGATGGGTAGGTTAGACTTGACCCGACTTGACCCGAATGAACTATTACTTCTCACAGCCTCAGAACTAACATTGTGGGAAGCGAAGTGGTGATCCCAGAAGAAAATCAGTATTATTTTTTTCTTGATATTATATGGTTATATTATATTATATGGTTCTATTATATGGTTTATAATTATGATTATTTGTATTAGGTGCATTTGTGCCTTTACCAAATGTTTATTATCTATTACCACTCTTTACATTAATGACTGGCTGTGTTGTTACGGGAGATTGAATGAACCGGTTTTGGTTATGGTGAGTAAGACTGACTGAGATACAAAATGCAAAGCACCGTTTCTGAAAGTGAGAAAATCCATGAATTTTGGTTGACATGGTAGATTCAGTTAGGAAATGTTGACTTTTCTATGTCAGTCTGATTCGGTACCCAACTTAAATATGTACTTGCATTTAATACAGAGTGAATTTATTCATAAATTAATTCAAAAAGGCAAACATTTATATATATTCTTGCATTAAATACATATATGTCCAACTTATGAAAGGCATTTTTAATTTTTACGTTTTCAATTCAATTCAGTGTTATTTATAGAGCGCTAAATCACAACAGCAGTTGTCTCAAGGTACTTTATACTGTAAAGATCCCACAATAACCCCATTTATACTAGTGTTATTAGTACTTCTTTCAGTAGGAATTACTGCATCAGTAAGGTGTGGCAGGGAGGAGTTCAGCTTGTGGCACTGCTGATTTATTAAAGTCCTGACTGATCTGATAGTGCCTGCGACTGTATTTCTGGGTTGGGTGTTCGTCATCGTCCACTTGTTCAGGTCAGGTGAGTTGTTACGGCAAATCAACCATAGCACTAGCATGGTCAGGAAACTGTTTAGTAGTAGTATTGGCCCTTTGGTTAGATGCTAAGTCCTGCTAGAAAGGAATGGGTTTTCCATAAATCTGATTTTACCGTCGAGCAGAGGTAGCACGTTCGCTGTCTCCTCCAGTCTGGGACTGACCATCTGCCTGCAGTGAGCGCTGCTGTCAGATAGAGGCAGTGTACAACCGGACTCTATCTTGCGCTTCTTTGGCCCATCAGTTAGTTGTCATGAAGACAGAAAGTTATTACATAAAATGAGCTCAAGTGAAACAGAGTGTTTAAAACAATGAAATGTGTCCAATGCAGCCACCATCTTTTCATGCTTTATTTCTTTGGTTTATCTTTACAGTTCTCCTGTTACCATTAAACTGGTTCCTGTCCCTATTTAAATATTCTGGCCAACTTGTTAGCAAGAAAATACCTTTCCCTCCTCCACCTGACCAGAACCCTGTACACTGATGGACAGGACTACAAAAAGATTTTCGTTGTTTCAAATATTTTTATTGAGAGCAAGTATCATGATTGTAGTTTTTACAAATTGACATAACATAGCTTATGCTCCTTTTTTTCTCTAAACTAACAAGGCAAATAATTAAACAACACCAACAACAACAAAAAAAAAAAAACAAAAAAAAAAAAAAAACCCGCAGTCACCCATAAGGGGTCCCAATACCCCGGCTGTCGGCAAAAGGGAAGAGAAACAAGTAAACAAAGTTTTATATTTTCCCAAGGTATATAAGTAAAGGGTGCCAGATTAATTCAAAATCTTTTACATTGTCATTCATACTATATCTTATTTTTTCAAGGTGAAGAGTGTTTATAAGTTCAGTAAGCCACATTTTTAATACAGGAGTCTCATTGCCTTTCCAAAGCTGCAGGATCAATTTCTTTGCAATAATCAAAGCATATGCCATAAACCTTTTTTGAGAGTGTTGTAAATTTTGTGTTTCGTTGGAAATCCCAAAGATGATTACTGTCGGATTTGGTTCAATCTTACTTTTAAAAATATTAGACATATAAGTAAAAATATCATACCAAAAACCCTGAAGCCTTGGACATAGTGCAAAACAATGTAACAGATTTCCATAGTGTATCTTGCATTTTTCACAGAGGGGGGAACACTCTGGATACATTTTGTGAAGTTTTTCCCTTGAATAGTGTAGTCTGTGTATAATTTTGTACTGAATTAAACAGTGACGGGAATTAATAAAAGGCGTATTTATGTTGTGTAAGGCCTCCTGCCAGAAATCTTCTGATAGGAGAGTCCCAAAATCTTTACAAAAAGATTTTCAGCTGATGGAAGCAATTTAGTGGTCTAAAACCTAAAAACCTTGTAGGCAGCTGTGTTGACAGTGGACTTGATAAAACCACGACCACCTACTCCAACAGTTCACACCCCAAATCATCACAGCCAACTTAGAATTTGTGCCTCTCCGCTCTTCTTCCAGACTTTGATTTCCCAAATTAAAATTAAAATTTTACTTTCATCTGAAAAGAGGATATTGAACCACTGAGGAACATTCCAGATGTTTGTCAATGTTTCTTAATGCTTTGACGCCAGCCCCGTTTCCTGTGAAACGCTCCCAAGCTCTTGAATAAACTTTTCTCGACTGTCGCCTTGAGGCTGCACTTAGCCCCGTTCCTCGTCCTACCACACCTCTCCCTTTCAGTCAACTTTCCATATGCTTACATCGATACAGCACTCTGTAAACAGCCAGCATTTTCAGCAACAACCTTCTGTAGCTTACCTCTTTGGGGAGGGTGTCACTGATCATCATCTGGACACTTGTCAAGTCAGCAGTTTTCCCCATGATTGTGGTTGTGTACGTGGAACTAGGCTGAGAATTTGAATATTTATTTCTTCAGACTTTACATGAAATATTCTGATAAACTGAAATACTGGACTTCTGGTTTTCATTAGCTATAAGAGAATAATCAAAATGTAAATAGATAAAAGCTTAATTGTATATTTTGATGATACTTTTTTTTAATTTAGTGTACAGTATCCATGCACACTCCTTAAAATCTATTAGTTAACATGGAAAATCTTAACTTTGATGTGAAAGTATCTGACCCTTCTTATATTATTATTATTTGGTTCATTGAATACTTTGCTTGAAAAGTAATTGATTTGAATCTGTAAAATTGTATACTTTGCTACTAAAATTATGCATCAGAATATTTAATAAATTGATCCCTTACTTTTTTTTTAGCAGTGCGTTATAAATACATGCCTCATAGGATCTAAAAAGACGAGCATTCACAGTAAAGATGAACAAATACATGATCATAACCAGTGAATATGAATGATTTCAAATCATTTTCTATTATAACTTCTGTACCTGAGCGTACCTGGATTTTACTTGTGTGGGCGACTCAAACTTTAATATCATCCCAGTACAGACCTGCATCACTGAATTTATACACACATTTTATGCATGTGCACCCAGTTATTTTTATAGTTTGTCTTTTCAACCATCACAATGAATACACTACTGTACAATCCCTTCACTCTTTATATTTTAATTTTTTGAAAGATTAGTCACTACTTGCACATTTCACGTTTCCTTGCTGTTAGGCTGATCACTGCACTTTTGCATCCCCGGAGAGGGAACAGGACTGAACATATCGATCGACTGACTGATTGAGTTGAACTCTCTGTTCTCTCAGCCTCATGTTCACATTCTGCAGCATCTTCCTCTTTTTGTTCTTTTAACCCGTTTTTGTCTGAACAGAATAGAACATTGCACACACGAGGGAGACTGTGGCCAAAAACTCCTTATGTTTCTGCTCCACTGTTCAACAGTTTTTCAGTTTCTCCCTGGAGCAGGATGGAAAATAATCTGAAAGGGAGTTTATTTGTAGTCTTGCAATCAGCGACCCTGCAAAGAGCCCCCATCTTTGAGAAATCTAATAGGTTATATCTGAAAACATTGACTGATAATAACATATTGTTTTTAGCTGTAAGAGGGTGGCAGACTTTCGCAATCTTTTCAAAGTTTTCTGGCATGGTCAAGCAGTCTAATTATGTATTAACAAAGTGAAAAGAGGTCTTCAACAAAGCAAAGAAAGGCATTTCTTTGAAAATGAGAGCAATGCTCACGTTGCTAGGTTTTTTGTGAAGATTCAACTACTTTTAAATGATCTCGCCACTCGCGACGCTGACCATGGTAAACACAAACTGTACATCCAATGGCAGCGGTAGACATTTCCTCCTAATCAGAGACAAAATCTCCCAATCAACTCCTCACTGCTGTGTACGCTCAGCTGCTTGCAAAGCGTCTGCTCAATTTAAACCCTTTAAATGACACGAGACGCCGTCTTCAGCGTTAGAAGCTGTACAGGAATGTCCAAGTGAAACGAAGGCTTAAGCTGAAATGGCACAACTTTGTTACAGCTGGTGCATTTGTTACAATGTTTGTCTTTGTGCAGCACTAATAGCTATGTGTTGACTGTCTGCTGCATGGTTTGAAGGATCAGCAGTGACTTTATATGACTTTAACACACAACAAGGTGAGCCTTGAGCTGCTAACTCTGTAGCTACAGACTGTGAGAAACCCAATAACACATACAGGAGCCTAAATAAAACAAGATGTGGACCCAAGGATAAAGTCTGGATTTGCTGTAACTCTGTTTCACCCCTCTGAGTCTTTCACAGAAACATCAGCTAGGGTGCAGAGATACAGCAGTTTCTCCAAACTGTCTGATAAAAAGATCACCTCATTATCACTCTATTGCACATCATAGTGGGACATACCTCATAATGGCCAACAGCTATACTCTAACAATACAGCTGATTAAGCTGTAATTTTATGTACTGATTTTCAGGCAGCTCGTTGCAAGACTGAGTGTTAGATGAGAGAGGAAGCGTCTCCTCCACCCACATTTTGTATTTACTTTATAGGGCTATAAAATGTGTTATGCTTCATCCCTGATTGTCCTTACTTTTTGGAACTGAGGACAATCTTTGGCAAAGCAGAGACTGATCTTCAGAGAATTCACAGACATTATCATATTGTCTATAAGCCATCAACTGAACAAATACCAAATTAGTTTCAGACAGATAGAAAAGAAAAATTCCAATTAATACTAGTATAATCAATTTAGCTGATTCTGTGGGAAAATAAACTGTTTTGGTGGTAATTATTAGATATTACAAAATCACAAGTTAGAATCATTAATGGTATTTTCTATGCTTTTCTTGCTTTAGTTTGGGTTAGCAAGGTGCATATTTGGAGTAGCTCATTCACTCTATGTAAATGTAACTTCCTCATATGGAAAGTGGAAGTGTTTTATTTTTCAGTGCCAATTGTTAATGCTTGGTCAGGACCAGTGCTCTTCACTTTATATAAAATGGGCTCTGAACACCTCAGGAACACACTATTCGGTCTATAATTGATGAATCCTGCTTCAGGGCCCAAACTACTCTGCATTTAATAAGGCTGTTGTGTTTTTAACATGTTTTAATGATTTGTATCTTGTTCTATTTAATCTCAATAAGCCCCTAAAAATAGGCAGTGATCACTGTCGGCCTCTCTCGGTGTTTATTGTCACTGTTCATTTTAAAGCTCATTTTTAAACTCTTACGATGTAACTACGGCCCAGCCCATGCAGCAGTATATTAATGACTAACCTCATATTGTGGATGGATTATCTCAGTTGTTTTCCCACCCTCACGTTAACATTTCTGTAAAAAAGTTAGTGTTCATCCCCCAGCTTCGCTGTTTTAATTATGCTAACATAGCTGTGTCGCTAGCGATCACGTAGCACATCATTATATACCAGCTAGCCCAACTTCAGTAACCCTACAAACGTCACTGCTGTTTACTCTCCTGTCTTCATTTATGTTGGAAGTGATAGCAGAGCTGTACGTGTTAATTTGTCTCAGAAATCTCTCAGTAAGAACTTGTTATATTATATTTAGATGGAAACTAGCGAGCTAACTCCCTGCTAACTTCTGACTCTGTTAAATTTAATAAATTCTGTTTTCTTGGATGCCTGGATGCTAAACTTAATTGTTACACCTGGTACATTTTATTTTGTTTCATTTTATTACAGATGAAAGAAATTAGACAGTTTTTCAGCTCTCAATGATCCCGCAGTGACTGTGTGACTTTGGGACCTGCAGCAGAGTTTGGGCCCAGACACAGCTAATGACATCAGACTTAAAGACCGTATTGAACAGTATAGATGAACACTACAGGGAGGAAGCTTGGAGTGATTTATGACCAGTACGTGTTCTTTCACTAACACATTAAAAACAAGAGTTTACAGTTGTCTTCTTCCTAATTATATTATAATCAGGAATACTGTCTCAGTTAAGATTAATTAAGGATGCACTGATCCAGCTTCATCCACTTTCAACAGAGTTCTGAGACCTTGGATTCCAACCCAGTGTTAAAGTATACATGACATCAGGCTCAAACTAACTGTTTCTGTCCTAACTCTGTAAAAGATAATAATAATAATCATAATAATACATATAGATATACTCTCGTCATATGCAAGAATTTAATCCACACAGGGTCAAAAGTATATATTAAGTCTTTTATATACATATAGTCACCTAATCTTTTAGTAAGTGTTGCTTTAGTGTCTTTTAACTTGACAAGGTCTATTAACTTCTCGTTAGTGATCATGATTGACTACAACTGGTTTTACTTCAGCAGCATCAAAAGGATTTGTTTGACAGCGCTCACTGGATGAAAGTGTCACAGTCATGAAATACCTTCAAACTACTGATTCTTTGCTGTCAATGTTCTTCATGCTGTGTTAGCAACTCTACTAATAACTCATTCCAATGGCTGGCATTGCAAAGAATAACACAGAATTGAATTGAAATGACTAGATTAACCATATAAATTGCTCTGTGTCATGACTCAGCTTTCTGAGTTGAGATCGGACTGATATCTCATCCAGATATGGTATAGGTGCCGCCCTAGTCCTGGTCCTAGCTCCACCATCCTCACTTATTAAAGGATCCAGACACGCAGACAAGTAGTGCTTCTTGAGTCGCTGCAAAGAAGCTTTGCTTTTTTAGTGCTGACCATTCTAACAGAATGAAATCTACTGCAAAACAAACCCGTGCATACCTGCACATAATAAGCAGCAAGGACCGGGGCTTATTTGTTCTGCGATGCATTTCAGCAGGACGAAAGACTCTGCAGGAGACACCGCAGAGAGCTACAGAGGTTTGTATTGATGCAATGACTGTAAAAGATGCGGCACCCTTTGCTTTGATTTATTAGCTCCTGCTCAATGTAACTGTAGCCACAGTTGAAAGGTACATATTGGTCACAGCCCGATATTGATTTTTCTACAGTTAAATGGATGGCTTTGTTTAACAGTGAAAAAGTGAGCAATTTTACTCGCACTAGCAAGCTGTTTAATAGTCCCAAATCTATATTTCATTAAAAGGATGACACATTGCACTCCCAGCCCCTCTCTTTACTCCTGTTCTATTGATCTCTAGCAGTTTGGGTCTTGCAGAGAATCATAAATCGTCCAAGCATCTGTGGCACTTTTTTTTTAACACTTACCTTCCATCTCACAAATAATGAAGCACGGGAATTACACAGAGCCATGAGCGAATGTGAGGTCTGCGTTTCAGAGTATTCTCATCCTCATCATTTCCATGCAGAGCTGGACAGTAAACACCAGCTAGGAATGTTGTCATGTACAGTGCATGTTCCCTGTCACAAAAGAATTCATTCACTCAGTAGTTCTCAGTTTTTGGAGATAACAGCAAGGAGAGTAACAGCCATAGAATTCCCTCTTGTTTTCCTTTAGTCAAAACACTCTGTGGCTCACACTCGCCTTGAACAACTACAGGTTACATCCCTGCTTAATAAGCTTGCAGTGTGTCTTCATTGTGTCATCATTCCTGAATAGATGACCTTTATAGTCCCTAAACTAGCATTTCTCTGGAAAAGAGAGCAGCAGACTTTTCCCGCATCTACCTTTCTCTCCTTTTTATTTTCACACAATTAAACCAGAGGCAATGGCTGCACAGCTCAAAAGGGGATGAGGGAATTTGGAATTTTTCCGTAATGGGAACCTGTTGTGTTTATGATGAATTCTGGCCAATCTGTCTGCTTCTGGAGGGTAAACACGTTTGACATTTGGTGATGACCTTATCCATTCTATTAGGCTGCTTGTTTTTCTGACAGAGATGGATAAGCCTGCTTTTTCTCGTTTCATCTTACAGAATGATGTTGGTTAACAAGGTGTCCTTGTTAGGTCAGAGCATGTTCACATTTACATGTTTCACTGGGACTGTCACTGTCTGTTTGATAACACGAAAAGCCATGAGATGCTTTCACCCCCCCTCTCAAGAATACAGACTCAATTTGATAAAAGCTTTCATTTTAAATGCAAAAGAATCAAACAAACGAATAAAATCCATAAATTTCAAATAAAGTTTTCAAATGTTTGACTGATTTTTTTTTAGAAACTGTGTAATATTTCCTTCTTTTCCCTTTTTTTCCCCTCCTAAAAAAAGCTGTCACTGTAACTTTGTAGCATAAAAAAAAAGTCGCGCTGTCAGCGTTAATCTCAACATGACGTTAACGCCATAACCGTTTTAACGCGGCAAATCTCTGTTAGCGAGTTAACACAGATCGCCCCGTGTGAGGGCTGCACGGCGTCAGCGCCTTAGCGTGGTTAGCTCGTTAACAGTATAGATGGCTGCTCGTTGTCCAGCCACACGCACGGGGCGATCCGGCTCTTTGAGCTCCTCCCAAAAATCCTTCAATTAGATTCTGTCCAATTATTACACACGTATTCTTTTTTAAATCATAACAGGTAAATATGTTCTTATTAATCAATTATAGTATGTCCGTGTGTATTTACTGACCTCGTCCATTACAAGGTGATTTCCAGTCTCCGGCTGAAATTAGTTTCCTGTGCGTTTGTGATGGTCTTTTGTCATTATTACTGCAACAACTCTGATTTATGCTGATCGGCTTTTATAAAGCATCTTATTTTTATTTAGAGTGAACTGATGCCTAGCTTAAACGATGAATTTGGAGCCTTAAGATGAACACAATGTGTCACATTTAGAATAATGATTGCTTAAGTATACCCACTGTTGGTCATTAACATAATAATCAGTGTGTAACAATTTTATTGTCATCACCGGGACTGACAGATGTTTTTTTTTTTGTTTTGTTTTTTATAAATTTTGCTCCAAATATGAAGGGCTAGGCATAAAATTTCAGATGTGCAGGAGAAGCAGCCGTGGACAGGAGATGCTACAGTGGTTTAACAGCAAAAGGAAAGAGGTTGCTCTCCTAACAAAGTCAAGCAGTAAATCAAAGAGACGTCAGAGTGCCAAACACATGGCTTGATTGACAGGTGACCTCTGGGAGGTGCTGTGCTGAAACTCTGTGGCAAGATGCTAATCAGGATGAGCACCTGGGATCAGGGGAGTGCGTTGGGAAACTGTGACAGTAGAGGAGACGGGAAAATGTGACCCTTACTGACCCAGACACACCAACCATCACAAAGCATTTACATCCCACAATGTGGACATATTAAGAAGACGGTCCTCACAAAGCTTGTTTGTTTTGATTTGTTCACCATGAAATATATTGCATTAAGGCTAACAAGACACTTCTGATGGAACCTATTTTTTTAGCTTATGCACTAAACAATAAACAATAAACAGTGTATAGAAGGTGGAGTGTACTAAAATGCATGTTTTTGCATATTTGTCACACTTAAATGTTTCAGGTCATCAAAACATAAATATTAGACAAAAATGACAAAATGCAGGTTTCACATGATGACTTCATTTTTTAAAAAAAGCTTTAAAAAAGGCTAAAAATAGCGTCTCCTGTTTTGGTCTTCTATGTATTAGTGCAGCAGTCCCCGACCTTTTTTGCGCCACGGACCGGTTTATGCCCGACAATATTTTCATGGACCGGCCTTTAAGGTGGATAAATACAACAAAATAAAACTAGTACCGGTACCGGAAAAAAAGAAGATTTATTCATAACACACGTGAAAAGACCAAGGAAAACCGAATTAACGATAAAAACGATAACAAAATAAAGCTGAAAACCGATAAAAACCCGGAAAACCATACATTTCACACCTGAGCCGGTACCAAACGAGTCACGGACCGGTACCGGTCCGAGGCCCGGGAGTTGGGGACCGCTGTATTAGTGCTTTCTCTATGCTGTTGTTTTGTGATGAATGCATGTTTTACTTGATGTGTGTATTGTTTTTGTTTTCACTTCCTCTTTACTTTCACTTGTCCGTTGTTCTCGATCTGTTTCACATCTCCCAGTAACGTCTACGATGGATAAGTTTGCTTTTAGTCCTTTTTATTCCTGCTTTCTTCTTGTCTTTGTTCCATCCTGTTGTGCTCCTCAGTTGTTCTTCCTTCTTTTGTGCCTGTGTTTCCCGTCTTAACTTAGTTTTCCTACTGTTTTCTTTGGACTTCCCCTATCCCAGCAGTTTAGAAAAATATTCTCTAAAAAGATAGCAGGCTTTTGATTGTCTCACCTCATTGTGATCTTCTTTACAGTATGTAAACAGTAAATACACCATGCCTTGGATACAGTGCATTTCTTCATTGCCTTCCTTTTACAGTAGACAACTGGCAACCCTTTTTTGGTGCTTACCATTTTTTAAATATTGTAACATGTATTTATAAAATGCTGTTATATCAGTTATAGCATACATTACAAATGTTGGTAATTTCAGAGAGCTAAGACAGACAGAGTAAGACAGATAGAGATAAAAGGAAATAAAGAAAAGTAAGCCTTGTTTTGTATCTATTTTCCTTTTAGTTTAAACAGGAACAATCATCTGTTTGATTTTTCTGAGCTGCTGCTAATGCTAGTTTTTGTCATTTTTTAAAATAATTGTTTTGATGATTGTTTTATCATTTGCTGTATTACACCTATACAGTTACTGTGCATCAGGAAACCGACTGGTTTTTTTTTTTGAGGGGGGTTTTTTGCACAAAGTGTCTTAAAAAAATTATTCTTTTGATATTTATTCTCCCATCATGTGCTTTAATTCTATGGAAAATATTCTTTGCTTTAGCTCTCATGCTGCTTGTCACTAACTATGTTTGCAATAAAGTGGCTGTGTTTTGTTTTGAATTTTAGTTTTGTCTGCAAAGGTTGGACATTTAACCTTCTAGAGTCGAAGAAATTGCTGGTAGGTCCAGATCACATGACCAATTAAGATCATGTAATAGCAACATACACTCTGGTTGAGTCTTCATTTCAAGTTGTGTCGAATCTCAAATTGTTCAATTATCTTGATAGGTCGGGTAAAACCAGACTTATGATAAATAAACTATTGTCGAGCTCAGCGCAGGAAAAAAACAGTAAAGATGGGATTTAAGAAGATTTAAAACTTTCTGCTTGAAAGCACCACCAAGCCTTCTGGTGGAAAAATGCACCACGTCAGCCAATCAAAAGATTAGAAGGCAACATGAGGCATTTGGTTGCTGAGGGAAAGGGGAGGTTGTGGGCATGACAGTAAAAGCCAGAAGAGTGATATGAACAGCAAGTTTTGAAATTTGTGACATGGTGGTAAGAAGCTTCTCGTAGTTGGTCACCAGATTTGGACACATTTCACGAGGGCCTGTTTACCTGAACTCTGTAAAATCCTTTAGGCTTCTTTGGGTGAAACCTGAAGCTTCAGCTCCCTTTCTGAGGTCTGGAGCCTGGTTAGGCTACTCCATGACATTAATGTGCTTCTTTTGGGGTCTTTTTTTTTAGCCATTTTGTATTGTTGGTGGTGTGTTTTTGAAGACCTATCTTCAGTCTGCTGGCTGAAAGAAGAAGGTTAATTTTCCACGATTTTACACTACATAGTCCTGCCCAATGGGTGAAAATACTATACAGTATAAAGGGCAAATATACAGTTTCTCCGACCCCCTAACCTCAACCTTAAATAGTCACCAATAACTAATTACCGTATTTCCCGGACTACAAAGCGCACCTGAATATTAGCCGCACAAGCTAAAATCAGGGGAAAATTCTGTTTTGTACATACATTAGCCGCACCTGACCAAAAGCCGCAGGTGTTTCAATGTTGACTTATCATATGTAAGAGAATATGCACAAAGGGAATTGTCAGGAAAGAGATGGCTGTTTGGAGACACACCCCTTTTATTAATATTTTGAAAAACAAGTTATGGGTACATATTTGCATAACTTTTTAGGTATATGTACAAGTAGCGGTAATTACAAGTACGAAACATGTACTGTGTTTCATAAATGAGTAACAAATGTAGTACATAACAATAACCTACAGCACACCAGAAAAATAGATTCGGACTACCTTTTAGGCTCAGGTGCAGTGACACGGCTTTAACAAGAAGAAAAGTCAGTCATTCACCATCTTTCTCTTCTTCCTGCGCACTAAAACCACCAAAGTCCTCTTCTCCAGTGTCGGACACGAACAGGCTCAGGATGGCTTCGTCATCCACTCTCAGCTTCTCTCCTTCGTTGTCACTTACAAAACCAAAGAAATCCTCGTTGTCAGTGTCAGAGTCAAACACCATCAGAAGGGCCGTGGCGGTGTCCTCCTCTCCATCATGCAGCAGTCCAGCCCTTCAAAATCCGTTGGTGATCGTGGATGTTTTCACACTTTTCCACGCTGTCAGATTCCACCGGTGGAGTTGAGCATAACTTGCTTTTCGCAAGTTTATCGCCGCTCGTCATCCACGACTCCCGCTGAACGCGTAGCGTTAATTTGAAGTTTGTTTTTCGCGCTACTTGTACGGCACTATGTTGCCTGGCGGATGGACACGTGACCAACATACCACTCTTGAACCCAGATACTTGTCGTGTCCAAATTCATGGGCTGCATCCTCCTGAGGCCGCATTTGTAGACCGATTACGTCACAGCGACGCGCCGAAGGCTGTCCAAATTTGTAGACTCCTCCGAATGCAGCCGACAAATGCGTCCTCCTTTTCCCCGAATTTGAAGGATGGGTCGGGTGTGTCCTTCGTGGCCTACCATATCCCAGAATTCATAGCGCGGCCCAGCCAAACTCCAGTTTCCAACAATGGCGGCCGCTACTAAGTTTTAAAATTACTCATACTAATCTTTCTGGGTCACAAAATAAACTTTTAACATATTTTCAGGCGATAAAGTAGTTATGTAAACATCAAATATCTGCTCAGTTTATCAAGATATCGCATATTTGCAAAAGTGCTTCGACGTTTTTGGAGGCGTCTGCTACCCACCAGCTCGACAGCTAGCCGGGAGCTCGAGGGCTACTGATGCGGCCGAGAACGGCACAACTCCCGGCACATCATTTTCAGATCACCGCGGACTTTCGCTGCTCGGGTTAAACGTAATATATAAGTCACTTAGACAACCTAAAAATTTTATTGTTGGGCTTTTTTCAGTGTTTTGTTTGTTTGTGAGTAAATCGGTTTGGCTGAGATTAAAGTTAGTAGATTAGATAAAATAAAACTTTATTAATCCCC
The DNA here is from genome assembly GCF_057382185.1 of Mchenga conophoros. NCBI lineage: Eukaryota > Metazoa > Chordata > Actinopteri > Cichliformes > Cichlidae > Mchenga > Mchenga conophoros. The sequence goes on along the minus strand of NC_140546.1, from coordinate 29,981,542 downwards.
CGGGTGGGTTCCTCCTTGGTTTTTACACAGCTGACTAAACGTCAAACAGAAAACTGATTAAACAGAAGCAGAGGTGTGGACTCGAGTCACATGACTTGGACTCGAGTCAGACTCGAGTCATTAATTTTATGACTTTAGACTTGACTTGAAAAAATGTTCTAAGACTTGTGACTTGACTTGGACTTTTACACCAATGACTTGGGACTTGAATTGGACTTGAACCGGTTTACTTGAAAAGACTTGATATTTTACCCCAAATATAAAATTTAACATGCATATTATATAGAGATTGAAAATGTGACGTCATTCACGGGTAGAACCGCAAAGGATTCTGGGAACTCGTGGCAAGCGGTACTAGCGCACGCAGGCTTTCAATTAAAATCAGTTATACAGCGATAAAAAGAAACACAAAAATGTCAAGAAGCTGTTGTATTATTAACTGCAATAGCCGGTCGCATGACAGCCATGGGAAGCCGACGGGTAAAGAGATCGGTTGTTATCGGATTAAGTCGTTGAAGAGAAATTGTTCGAGCCATGTTTCCGAAGTAACAAAGACGCGACGGATGGCCTGGATTGCAGCCATTCAAAGATCAAATATAACGTCCCAGAACCCTCCAGCTCACAGGTTAGTCTGCTCCAAGCATTTACACGAAGGTCAGTGTTTTTTAGTAGTTAATACGTCATTTTCATAACATAATTGGTGATATAGGTTACAAGCAAGTCTGGCGCTGAACAGAAATTGTGGCGCTATGCTCCTTTGTTTATTGTGCATAAATAGTGAATTGTCCTGACACAATATTGCGTTTCGCTTCTGTTATTATGGTACATTGACAAAAACATATACTTTTATTCACAGGATAAAACAGGTTTTTTGTATCACTAATTGCCCAGTACGATTACAGCATACAGTATTATTGTCACTGCTACATTTCTGTGATGCTACCAGAAATTATTTCCACTACTAATTAATTACCGTTGAGCTCAAAGGTCCTATTAATAAACGGTTAAGGAATGTGTATTTATGAAGACAATTTGTGAGACTGGTAAACTTATGATACGTACGATGGTCTTTACTTTCTACACGGTGCATTTCAAGGTCCTGCACCCATCCGTCGGTAAACTGTACCTGGGCTTGTTGCAGTGACCTGAAGTTACTAAACTTCATGAGTGTATGCACTCACTCCAAGAACCGTATAATTATAAATATGCATATAAATATGCTAAGATGAGATAGCTGACTTCATCTAACTAGCAAATGTTGTCCAGGCTACGTTGGTGATGCAGTTTTTTTTAATGTGTATGATATTTTTGTCATGCGATTTTAAAGCCGGTCCTACAATCGCATCCAAGAATAACATGCAGCTTATCTCAGAACTGTCGGTGAAAATTATTCTTGGAGCTAGGTTTAATTGAGCTGCATTTTAAAGAGGTGCAATTTCACAATTTGTGTATATTTTCTAAGTTCACTATTTTGTCATGTGTTGAGAAAAACACAGATTAAAAAATTACATGGTCTAATATTTACATTTAGCATAACTGCAACATTATTTTTTCGTGTTTTTTTTTTTAAAGACTCGAAAGGACTTGAAATTCAAAGTTTCAGACTTGTGACTTTACTCGGACTTTTACACCAGTGACTTGAGACTCGACTCTGACTTGCCTGACATTACTTGAGACTTGACTTGAGACTTGAGGATAAAGACTTGAGACTTACTTGAGACTTGCAAAACAATGACTTGGTCCCACCTCTGAACAGAAGTATGAGACAGTCGAGAATTTACGCCAGTGTCCCGTTATATTTTAGATAGCAAGGAGCAGACGGCTGAGTTTATTAAACTCCACCGAGACAGCGGTGACGCTAATCAGAAGGCTAGACCGTCCAATTTCACGGCCGTTTACTTCCGGCCTACCCGACCTTCTGAGGACCCGGCCCCCGTAGACCGCGAAGGCCTGGTCCTGAGGAGGATGCAGCCCATGAATTTGGACACGACCACTGTGTGTCTGATCACATGCCCTTCCGCCAGGCAACGTAGTGCCGTACAACAGCGGAACAAACAAAACAAATCGTCTTACGATATGACAAAAATCATGGACAATCCATAGAAAAGCCGCACCTGACTAAAAGCCGCAGGGTTCAAAGCTTGTGCAAAAAGTAGCGGCTTATAGCCCGACAATTACGGTAATTTGTCACCAATAACCTGGTGAATGTTAAGAGGGTTTTTCAATAGCGTTTTATAATTTGGTGCCCCTCCCTGAGCCTGGTTCTGCTGGAGGTTTCTTCCTGTTAAAAGGGAGTTTTTCCTTCCCACTCTCACCAAAATGCTCACAGGGGGTCATATGATTGTTGGGTTTTTCCTCTGTATGTATTATTGTAGGGTCTACCTTACAGTATAAATCATCTGGAGGCGACTGTTGTTGTGATTTGATGCTGTATAAATAACATTGAATTGAATTCATGTTACACATCAGCAACAGTACGCTGACTAATAAGCAGTGAACTGAGCATTTTTATTGCCTTGTATGGTACAAAATGTAGTGAGATGGTAGACGGATTTTGCAATGCTCAGCTACCATTGCATGACTAACAGTGCCTTCATTATATAAAGCCCTGTGTGTCATTGTTTTCTCAGTGCCCAGACCCCAGAAAGAACATCCCATTAAAATAAAATTCTGTAAAATGTAGTCAATTAAAATCATTAAATAATATTTATCTTTCTGGTTCACTTACTTAGTGGGATTGTGCGCATTACAGAAACGTAAAATATATGGTCGATTTATTGGCTTATTTGATTCGATTATGCTTTGGTTCAACAGGTAAAGGCTGCAGCTGTTGTGATGGCCCCGGCTGTAAACAAAAATCCTATTAGGTCATGATAAATGATTATCTTTCTGTGAGAAAACTGTTCCATCGCTCTCCCGTGTGCCTCTTAATTATGTTCCTTGGCCCCGGTGAATTTAAAGAGGTAAATAATGATATGATTTTTTTATTACGATTCATCAACTTTGCCTTTCACTGCCATTTGAGCTCGGAGAGTGCCCCGAGTCATCATCTCTCATTAAGTAATGAATAGTGATTGGTATGAAATTACTTCACCCCACTCTGCTGCCTGTCCATTAGTCCGTTAATCAACAGCATATGACTGCCAGGCTGCACAAAATCCTCTTGCAAACAAATCACCCTCGCCCTCCGTCCCTTCCCTTACCCTAAAATACAATTCCTGATTTGCATAATGAGGGCCAAAGGAGGCCAATGTTTGCTCATAATCAAAATGCATTTATTCACAGGAAGCTGTCCTGTTTCACCCGCTTAATTCACACCTGCTCTTTTCTGTAATCAAAGCCAGGGTTCAGGTGGAAGCACAGGACTTGTAATGTGTTCTCGTTGGGCCCAGAGTCTATGAACTGACAAAAGAAGAATGTTTATGATTCAGCGAGCTTGCACAAGTACAGGCGAATCAGGAGGGTTACCCTTCACCAACATGACATGTTGACGGCCGGTGATTTTTGGAATCATCAGTTTGTTCTTTGCGCTGTGGTCTTCTTACGTGATAAATACATGCAATGTGACCAGATGTTTGATAATAACGCACAAATTCCCACCATTTCGTGCTTTTATTCCTGGTAAATGCAAATCAGGACTCGCAGCTGGCAAAAATCTAATTTCAATGACGTCGATGGCTTAAAGCGTTGAATCATTCTTTTTATATTCAGTCAGTAGATGAAATGTGTAATGTGCATGGGGGCTGCTCATACGGACAGCACGACAGAGGAACAGCAGCCAAATCTGACATAAGTTTAAAGCACAATTTTAGTGATTTTTAGCTATTAAGCTCATTTAGCTCATTAAGCTCATGTATCTCACTTCTCCTAAAGGCCTTTAGGGAATGAAAAATTGATCCGCCAACACCAATTCCCCAGAGATCCTCGCTCCTCAACTATCCTTGGTCTTAATTCTTAAGGACGGTGAACGGGAAGAAAAGGCTGAGGAATGACGCATCACACAAGAACTGCACTGAAACAAGTGTTTTGGAGTGATGGACCCAAATTTAAAATTTTGGGTTGAAATCATCATCAGTTATTTCATTTTATTGTTCATTGTTTAATAGCCATTTGCAACCTACGCTTTTAACCTGGTTCAGTATGAACTGTGATTTCTTTTGTGTGTGTATATGAGAATTTTGCTTGTAATTTTTCTTCAATTGATTCTTGATGTATTGACTGAATACCAATAAAGGAATCGGAATCTGAAAATCTGTGTACGGAGGTCAGAAGAGACATAAAGCACTGGGTGTGTACAGCCATCAGTGATACATATGGATATAAGAAATGATGCAATATAAGCATGCTTTTAAAAAGATAGACTGGTGCAATAATTTTATGCTTTAGTACTATAAGAAAATCAGAATTTAAGCTTTAATTACAGATCAAAATGGCATCAAGCTTTGCAAAATTCTAGCATTTCTATATCTAGACTAGTTGTTTTGAATTGAAAAGCTGTGAAAATAGTTAAATGTGAAGGTTTGGGTGTAATATACATATAATTGATAGTAGACCTAATTTATGTGAAAAACTGTGATATATGTTGAAATGAGGCTGTTCATCATTTCTTTTGTAAACTAAATAGCCACTTATTAAAAGAGGAGAATATCTTAACAAGAAATAATGCCTTCTGTTGTCTAGTCATTTGTCAGATGAGAGGTGTACGGGCTTGTGGTTTCACTTTTTTTAAATCCAGGCAATCGCTCAAGTGAACATCATCGGAATGCAATTATAACTAAATCTAAAGAAAGGGGAAAACATTTATTATTTTGTGGATAAAAGGTATCATGCATTTGACAATAAATAGGGTAGCATCTGGCCCATGAACTAAGGGTAGTTTCACACTCACAAAATGCTGCAAAACTGGATAAGACACATAATAAATTTTTGTTTAAGTGTGTTTTAGCAGGGACCAAGAAACTTGCAGGTGAGTCCAGCAATGGCTGAATTCCTACAAATCATCCACCCACATAGCAATAAATAGCCTCCGAGCAGAGTTCACTAAAAGTCTAAATGTGCTATAACTCAGTTTGTGTTTGTTAAAGGTCTTCAGGCAACTATTTGGCAGGCTTTTTAACAATATGTGTTTTATGTCCCTGTTTTCACCATTGTTTTTGAAGGAGATATGTGATGGTCTTTATGGGATTTGAAGCAGCTTTTATTTCTTCTCTGCACAGTTTTATGAGTTCTTTTGGAAATACTTCAGCAACTGAGGAGTCCAGATGAAGCGTCGACGTGCATATGGTCCAATAATCTAATCCATATGGTTGAAGTTATTCCTCATGTAAACATCCAATTAAATATGCTCTCTCATTCCCCGCGCAGTGTTGATCTATCATTACTGAACAGGTGCTGTTTGAATAGTGAAATGTGTAAATTGTGGAGCTTACCTGAATCTCTTGTCTCTTGACAGTCAGTGTGCATGTGCAGAGAAAAAAGACAGACAAGGAAACGAAGTCATATTCCAGATCAATGTACCAATATATCACTGTGGGGGGGAGGTGGTGCACTCACACCAGATTTATTCAGGTTCAGTAAATCTGAATTTTAAATGCTCCCAACTGTGTGGCTGTCTGTGGAGGCTCAGAAGAGTCACGCACATCAGATAAAGAATTTCGTGCTTCAATAAGAATCGTGGAATGAAATATCTTTAATTGTTTCATTTATTAGATATTACTAAAGTCATTTATTATTTAATTTTTTTTTAAATGCAATTTTAAAAAAGAGAAATAAGTAAAGGAACCTCCCCGTTGCTTCTATCATGTCAGAATTTGAAGACTTACTAGAAGCTCAATGTTCTGGTCTCTGAACTGTCGAAGCCTTTAGTAAAAACCTATCTGGTTGTTCTTGACTGTTATCAAATGGCTGAAGAAACCCAAAGTAGAGCTTCGGGCTGATTCATCTGCAGTGCACATCAGGTGCACAGACTCCACAGGTCTCAATCGATATACAGTTTACAGAGAGTTTATCAGTCTAGAATCAGTTGTAAGTGTAGCAACAACATAGTTGGTGTTAAAATGCTCCTCTCTTAAAATGATAGGCTGCAGAGATTTTTTTCCTGACATTTAACATTTGCATTGAAAAAGCTAGCAGCACTAAATGTAGGGTTCAGCTTGTTCAAAGGTCTTACTGTAGTCATGCTAAATGAGCACGACTGGTCTTAAAGAAGCTGCTTGCATGATTCTTTCATAAGTTTACGATTCCTACCTATTGTTAGTCATGTTTTTGGGAAAAGAGGCAATAAATAAAATGAAGCTTGTGTGTAGGTTCAATAAGAAACATCTGTAGTCACACATCTGTCTGCTTCCCAGGTGTTTGGTGGATAATCTAATCACTTCAACACACTGTCAAGCTCATTGCGACGTCACTCGTCTAATCCAATCATGTTTCCGTCCGCCTTCTTCAGTCCAATCAGCCTCCACTCCACGTACTTTAAGTCTCACTGCTCGTTGTAGGCACCTTCATACGATTCACCTCCTCCCATCTCAGCCTCCCCCAGGTTACTCAGGCTCCAGCTATGTCTCCATTTTCATGTCCGCTACAAGCGTCTAGACTCCTGGGGTGGTCGTGGCCTAATCCCGATCACCGCTGGGATTACATTCTGCTGCGATGGGCCATAGAAGTCTAATCACCAAATACCTTAATTAAATTCTGCATATTAATAAATCATGGAATCCTTCTAATGATCTCTATTTATTGAAATGGTTAATTCAACAATGGCTGAAGCTCTTGGTGAGTGACCACTGAGTTTCTGTTTGTTACAGAAGTTTGTTACAAGACCTGCCTAGCAACATTTATGCACACATCACTCACAAGTAGAAAAGAAGTGATAACAGTGAATGGCATAGTTTATAAAATATCCTATTCAGTCATATAAGAATGTGTTTCAAAGTGACCATTCACCTTAGTGTTCATATCATAGCTCTGAGGGGAAACGAGGAGCTGGTTCTCATGGATGAGCAGGTTAAACACAGACTTTAAGTAAGTTTCTTTGTTTGTTCTCAGTCAGACTCATGATATCGAGTATGTTGGAACACAGCACAATATCAGATAATGCTCTAGTTATTTTGGATGTATTAGAGAGACTCAGAATCAAGGATAATCTGTGAAATGCAAATTTCTTTCCTGTCTAATGACTCGTGAAAATGTTTCAGGGCTTTCAGCTATGCTTTTGTGTTGTGTGGCATGTTGGACATGAAAATTAAAGTTTTCATAGGACTTGCTGTGAAAAATGAAGTAAACTCCATGAGTCAGCAGCTGGTAGAACTACTTGTAGCAGCAGTAACTGATTTATTTTCAGTACGACTTTATCAGTCTCTCACGTCTTTGTGGAGGAATTTTTGACAAACTCTTCTTTGCTTCTGTATTTGAGTTCATTTCGATTTTGTGCGCAGCTTTTTTAAGCTACCACCACAACATTTTAGTCAGGTTAACATCTGGACTTTCACTGAGCCACTGCAATACCTTGATTCTTTTTTAGCCATTCGGTTTTAGATGTGTTGCTGTGCTTTGGAATATTGTCCCATTATATTGTAGAGGAATAATTTCTCTCTGCTTTGTTCAGGATTCTGCTGATGTAGGCGAACACTTCTTCTGTGCCTAATGCACTTTGTTGAACAAGCACAGCTCCAAGTCAAACTGGTCTGTGTACACAACAGAGGATAGGTCAAGGTTGGGATGGCCTAAGATGGGAGGGGATATCAGATGTTGTTTAAGTGTCTCAAAGGAATGCTTACATTCTGTGGTCCAATGGAATTTGGCTCCTTTTCAGTTTAAAGCATTCAGCGATTCAAGGGGAAATTCTACTATTCCCAAGAACCTCTGAACAGCCTTGAGACTAGTAGGTGCTATGAAATCCTTCATACCTTTGTTTTTTCTGGATCCACCTGGATGCTTTCTGCTGATACACTGTGATCTTAATAAACTTAATTATGTCTGGAATAAATGAGCTTGACCTGCCTTAATTTGTCTAACACACACTGAAGATCCAAAAAATAACTTTGAATTTGAAAAGGTCAAAGGGACACCTGAGCGCTGTTTAGTCAATGCTGTTTTTCTGAGACTCACCTAGTAGCTAAGTTTTTTCCTTTCACAAAGAGCCCTCTGGCTGGCACCACAAAAATATAAAATAAAAAAAGGATATAAATAAGGAAGTTCTTGGACAAACCGTTACAATATGAGCCAATTTCAGCCAAACTTTAGCTGTCGGACAGATTCCCTCACATTTGAATATAGAATACTTTAGTCTACAGGGATGTTCATGTTCATTTGTAAATGGTTTAAATGCACAGATGAACTTTCATATTGACCAGAAGTCTCAAGTATATAAGAACATTTCAAAAGAAAAAGTTTAGGTTGTAATTTATGTAACTAACACAGTGTCTCCACTCTGACGTGTAGCAACAAGCTGTCTAATATGAAATGCTGTCATTTAGTGCTTTGTGTTATACCTACTTCCTTTCTGACTTTTTGTGTGCAGGAGAAAAGTGGCCAAAGCTTAACTCAACACATGATTAATATGTCCTGTTTTAGTCTACGAACGTGATCCACATTACTGTTCATATTTATTCCAGTCACAGCAGATGGCCCCGCCCCTCCCTCAGCCTGGTTCTGCCTGAGGTTTCTTCCTGTTAAAAGGGAGTTTTTCCTTCCCACTGTCACATGATTGTTGGGTTTTTCTCTGTATGTATCATTGTTGTGTCTGCCTTACAATATAAAGCACCTTGAAGCGATGTATTTTCTAAGCTGCTACAATTATTGATAGCAAAGAAGACAGTTCTACTCTGAGAGCATCGCCCGACCTTAAAAAAAGTTTTACTTTTAATGTTAGTACTCTGCAACTTCAGCTTCACAGTAGTTTCTGACATCTTCCAACTGTTGGATAATGAAAAATGCATCACCATTGATCTCTGCTCTGTTGCAAATCTTGCATAACGTCGACTCTGTTGAACAAACCGTCCTCTTTTATTTCTGTTATTCATTCTTTGTCCTCCTGGTCGCCATTAAAATGTAATCTTGACAGTTTGATACCCAACATCAAAGCTGCCAGCACCACTTCTACCCAAATGAGATGAGTTCTCCTTTCAATTAAAACTGACTCCTGACTGTTCTTTGTTGGACTTTCTCTGTTCATGATTTCCCTGTAACCCTTTCATCACCTGCTCCTCATTAATTCACCTCACATGGTGTATTTCCTCCTCTCTCGCGCTCCTGTTTTCTGACTCTGCAGCACGCTGTTGTCCGTATATTTTTCAAGTCTGTAATGTAGGCACATAGAATATAAGAATTTTTTTTTTTTAATTCAGAAAACCCACCTGCACCAGCAATTTCAGCAGGTCGCTGTGCACTGTGCTGGCTTCCAGGAAGGCAGAATGAAGCCTGGGATTAACAGACTAACACAGCTTTACGTTTGCATATTTTTCCCCTCCTTTTAAATTCATGAAGTGGTCTATCCTTCCCTCTTTGCTGGATGTCCCCACTGAGATTGACTGAAGCTTCATGTTTAAAAATCATCTGCGTTTGACCCAATATTTCTGTTTGATTCTTCTTGCAAAGATTTCTGCCAACTCTGCAAACTGCTTAGTTTCAGGCCAACATCATAGTGAAGCTGGCAAAATCTTTTGTCTCCACTATCTTTATCGAGAATCCACATCTGCTAGTGATTAAACAGCTCAGCAGCTTTAAAAATTAGCTCAGAATCATATTACTTTTTATTAATAGACTTCTCCCTCATAGTCCGGAGAGAGAAAACTATATCTCTGTAAAATTAAAAGGGTGAATAGCCAACTGCGCAATTCAATTCTGAAATTTAATCAAATTGCCAATTAACTGTATTAGCAGGGGAGGCTACATGTTTAGAATTGATGGATCCCAGTTGCTCCCCTTCCTTGCTCTTAATGAAACTATAAGGCAAGTGAAATCTTCGGAGGATGACCTTCATCTGCTAATCTGGTAATTAACTTTGAATTAGACTTTGATGCTTAATTATTTACCTGCATATGTACAACTACATTTTCACAGATTACGGGAGTGAAGCATAAATAGAGATGAGCAAATTTGTGTACCGTGTCCTATTATTGCATCCTGCAGACATAACCACCCAGGGAGAGTAACTAAAACCCAGGCAGCTCTTACGCCCGTCCTCCTCCATCTGTCCGTCCATCCATCTCAATTCACTCCCCTTCTCTTACTTGTGCCCATCAAGACCAAGTGTCAGATGGAGGTGGGAAAAAAGCATTTATGGAAGCAAAAAAAGAAAATATCAAGGACTGGTGCTCTGAAGTTGCACAATGCTTTGCACAATGCTAACACGACATCAAAAAAGTGACAGCCTAAAAACCACTGTTATCATCAGCCACTTTTGGAGCAAAGGCTCCATGAAGTAGTGCTCTCTACTTGCTACAATATTGTAATGTTGTTATGCTCATTATGGCACATATGTATTAGTTCCTCACACATGCAGTCAGTGTGGAAACATACAGCCTGTTTTTAGTCTTAATGACCCCTGAAAGCCACATATACTCTTTAATAATATATAATTTCAGCACTTTTTTTATGCATTTCAGTACATGGCTGGACAGTTAATGACAGCTGTCATTTTGTCTGGTGTTATAAGCACATGACTTTTATTCAGCAGTGAAAGCCCAAAATCACGTGCAAATGTGATGGAAAGAGAGCCTTTTTAGGCGAAGTAAACATTTTTATAGGTGAGCATGTGAATGGATGTAATTTGTCTGCCTATTTTGCCACTGCTGACATCCCAAGCTGCATGAGTCCGATTGAGGCTACGGGACTCGCAGAGCGCACCAGCTACCTTTACAAGCTTAACTTTATGGTCAAAAATATGAGCAATCCGGTCTTTAAGTGATGACGTGATGAATCCTGCTTCCGGGCCCAAACTACTCTGCGTACTCTGCGCATATTAATGACTAACCTCGTATTGTGGATGGATTATCTCAGTTGTTCTCCTGACTGAAGTTTGGTCCGTTTACAGCATCCTGCCATGCGATTGCATTTGTTCCTGAACATCGGAAACCCTCACGTTAGCTTTTACTGAGTGGAAAAAGTTAGCGTTCATCCTCCAGCATCAATGTTTATATTATGTTAGGATAGTTTTGTTGTTAGCGATCACGTAGCATAGGGTGACCATATTTTGTTTTTCCAAAAAGAGGACACTTGGCTCAGTCATGAAGAGCTTTAATAATACAATAATGCAACTTTGGGTGACTTCAAATACATGGGTCCTCTGTCGGACTATAGGAAAACCCGGACATTTTCATCAATCTCGAAAATCCCCCCGGATGCCCCGGACAGAACGTGAAAAGTGGACATGTCCAGGGAAAAAAGAACGGTTGGTCACCCTAACGTAGCACATCATTATATACCAGCTAGCCCAACTTCAGTAACCCTACAAACGTCACTGCTGTTTACTCTCCTGTCTTCATTTATGTTGGAAGTGATAACAGAGCTGTGCGTGTTAATTTGTTTCGGAAATCTCTCAGTCAGAACGTGATATATTTAGATGGAAGCTAGCGAGCTAACTTCCTGCTAACTTCTAACTCCATTAAATTTCATTAATTCTGTTTTCATGGATGCCTGGATGTTAAACTTAATTGTTACACCTGGTAAAGCAGCCACACTGATCATTTTATTACAGATGAAAGGATTTAAACAGTTTTTCACTCTCAGTGACGCCGCAGTGATCGTGTGACTTTGGGACCTGCGGCGGAGTTTGGGCCCAGACACGGCTAATGACGTCAGACTTAACGATCGGATTCTGGGAATAACGCTCCACCAGATGACTCTGTGTCCCCCACTGTCTGAAAGTCAAGGAAATCCCCTGTAAAGTTCAGTATCTACCTTCCATTCACGTCTACACATAGGAGGAAGCCAATGATTCCAACTCACAATATTCTTCTTATGAGATTTATGAGTCTTTGGCTTTGTTATTGGACCAGACGAACGTTTTATTCTTGGTTTAGTTACAGTATTTTGTCCTCTTCTGTAGTGTATATGTATAATGACTAAACAACCCTAATCCTACCTCCACTCTGAGGTGGATGTTAAGACGCTAAGGCTTTCATTCCATCAGTATCCTCTTTGCTTCACTGTTTTCTTCTCCTGTGGAAAGACAGAGTTTGGCTTTTTGAAATATTCATCCTCACTGCCTCACTCTTTCCCCACCTCATCCCCACCAGCTAAGATGTTGCAGATTTGTCATTTCAGGTGTCAGGTATACTTTCTTCTGTAATCCCAGGCAGCGTCAAATGAAAACCTCAGCGAAAAACAAACTCTTATTATACAGCAGTGAGCAAAAACTCTCTCCAGAAACGTCAGACTCATCAACATTAGATCTGTTGTATCTTTTCAATCCTCTGACGTCCTTTTTTTTTTAAATTAAATCTTAAATGCATCGAAAACAAGCCACAGATTTGTTTGTTTGTGCTTGATGTGAAGTTTGAACCTCTCTGTCATCTCTCTGTTGTCTTTGCATGAATAATTCCCCTATAGTCTATTCTATACTGTCTATTATTAAATAACCCTCAATTATGCAACTTAAAATGTCTTTTTCAGTCTGCACTCTTCACCGGGGCCTGTAGCCTGAGGCTGGCCTGCAGGGCTTAAACTTTCCAAAACTCCTTCACCTTTCAGTTTCTCTTACCACCTGAGAAGAAGCAGGCTGAGGCTGCAGAAGAAGCAAAGGTAAACAAGTGGAGGACAAATGCTGTGCACGTAAAGCGTCTGATTCTGCCTCGGTGTAGTTGTGTGATGTTCAGACGAGGACCACAAAGGCCCCTGACATCTGAAGAAGATGCTGTCGATTCTAAAGAGTGCCAGCAGTGCGATCTTGAAGAGGAGGGGACTGTACAAATGCATGCAGCTATGATGGTGGATTTGGATGCATTTCAGAAAAGCACACCATATGTACTTGTCACTGAGTGGATAATCCCGAGATACACAGGATCAAGGTTAATCTGTTGTTAAAAAATGAAATGGATTCAGAAGATATCAAGACCAAATATCTCTCACTCAGCACGTTCTGTGGTTTTGCCAATGCAGCACATTTAGCTGGAGGGCGAAAGTCATGATGACTTACTTGAGAGTCCAGACGTAAAGCCTGCATGGGTTTATGTCTGTATATCCTCTTTCACCTTTCTTTCACAGGCTTTCTTTTGCATGATAGAGTGGACCTTTGTAAAGATCATCTATCATTATGTGGGATTACTATTTCTTTGCATGTAGGGATCTCTTGGGATTACAGGGAGATTACTTCATATTTTTAAACCCCTGTGCTAAATCTGCCTTTATCTTTTCCATCCAACAGTTTTTGGTAAGACACTCAATCTCCTCCATCCTGACGACTTCTCAGAGAATTAATTTCTATTTTGTCAACATTAGTAAAACTTGTGATTTATGTGCATCCATCACCATTCTAGCCATTATCACCATTACCTCTGTAAGACCAAATCAGTATTATATGCTTCAGTTTGGGTGTTTTTTGTTGTTGTTTTTTTACATTTTCATATGCATTGAGCAAGACTTGCCTGTTCTCTCTCCCTAAGGATTTGAAGGAGATATAGTAGCTGTTCCATGTAGGAAACTGCACTTTATTAACAACGCACGAAGTCAGCTGAGTAAATTTGAAGGTGATATTCTGATCTGTTCTCTTTTGCCTTCTTGGAATTCCTGTATGGGGATAAATAATAGGCTTGGGAATTGTGTCTCCAACAAAGCACAGGAAGCTGGCTTAAATAAAATCTAGATAGATAGATAGATAGATAGATAGATAGATAGATAGATAGATAGATAGATAGATAGATAGATAGATAGATAGATAGATAGATAGATAGATAGATAGATAGATAGATAGATAGATAGATAGATAGATAGATAGATAGAGTTTCTCTTGGTCAGCAGTAGTTTTCTCCTCAGAACTCTTGCATGGATGCCATCTTTGCTCGGTCTCTCTCTTATTGCTGAATTATGAACTCTGACCTTAACTGAGTCCTTTAGATGTTGTTCTGGGTTCTGTTGTGACCTCCTGGGTGAGTCGTTCATGCGCTCTATTAGTATTCTATTTTGTAGGCTGGCCACTTCTGGGAAGTTTCAAAACGTTTTCTCTATTTCAGGATAATAGCCAACTTAGCTGTTTTTCCATTTCAGCTGTCCTTACTGCGTAGGAAATGCAAAGAGTGACTTTAACCTTAAAGTCCAGACATGGCCGATGGGATCATATTAATCTATTGGATCACCTAAAATCATAATTGAAAGATCTAAAAACACAAATAATGCTGATTTCCAACTGCAGACATTTTCACCAAAATGATCAAAGCTGGACAATTTAATGAAACTGGTTGTAACTCAGTGTCTAAGTGTTACACACTGAATGACTTCTCAACCGATGGGAAGGGGAGTTTTTCTTTCCCACTGTCGCCTGTGCTTGCCCATAGTGTGTCATCTGATTGTTGGGTTGCTCTCTGTATGTTATTGTAGGGTCTACCTTACAGTGTAAGGCAACTTGAGGTGACTGTTAATGTGGTTTGATGCTGTATATATAAAATTGAATTGAATTAAATAGAAAGAGGCACCGTGAGATGAGTGTGCACCGTCTAAAACATGCGACACTGGAAAAATGGACTGTTGGTGATCATAAAAAGTTTTGTAAAGCACCATTATTTCATTTTATTAGGGAAAATATTTCACCTTTCTAGCAGCTGTACAGTGGAGATTGCAGTATTCACTTCTATGGTTACTACTAAAGTTTGGAGCGTAGCTGCTTTCCTGTATCCTGACATTCAGAGCAGCTGCTGCAGCTCTCCACCGTGTTCGTGGTTTGGTACGTCCTGTATAAGAACACAGTGCTTCCTGTTTTGGTTAGTGAAATTCTGCACCATTGCATAACCATTAATATTTCTTCATTCAAGAAGCAAGAATTTTTTGTCCCAGCAAATTATCTGACAATTTATTAAAAGCACTAATACTATACTTTCTCGTGATCCCTGCTATCAGATGCCTTATATTGTGGAGCACTCTATACGTGAGAATAAGTATTTTTCCTCCAAATGTTGAACACTCGCTTTAACCACATCATTTTCTTCTCTTATCCTCCCACTTTGCATCTGCCCAGCTCTTTCTTGACAGCCTGTCACCCCCCACAGATATATCTAGTTTCAGGTTTCACTGACCTCTATAGTTACAGCCCAGCCCAGCTGAGAAATGATATGAATGTGTCAGGTGAAGTGTGTTCACCAGCAATGACACAAAATTGGTAGGTATTGTCTGAATCACTTTTGGAAGCCGACTTGCTATTATCCCACAGCAGAGGTTGGTCACCTTGAGGAAAGATGGAGGAAATGGGTCTCATCGAGGTGAAAACGAATAGATTTTGTGTATTTTTTCCTTCCTTTTTTCTTGTCTGCTTTCTAACCACTTAGCTGAGATATGAGGAGGCATCTTGACACTTTATGGCCTGTAAGGATGCTACAGTAAATGTCTCTGGATCAATATCATTGCCTGTAGCGCTGCACAGTACAACATCTCTCTCACTTCTCTGCTCATTATAGATGCATCTGACCCATGGGTCTACATAACCTTAAAACTGCACAAACAGGAGCTACATAAACATAATGCAATGATTTAAAGGGCACTGTGTAGAAGTTTTTTTCCCCATATTACTGACAAAATGTTTTCATTGATGGTTCTTTTAATAACAGGCTGCAGTTACAGGTGCAGTAGCATCACCTGCTGGACAAACGCACCGTGACAGAAGACAGCCAGATGTATTTATGCCCTTACACTTTCAACAGCTACAGTAATATTCAGCTGCTGCAATGCAATGTTGAAATGCAATACCCTCTTGTGGATGCTACTTAGACACATATCACACACTTAAATGGTGTTTCAGACCAAACATATGTTCTAATTATGTATCTGATCCATACTGAACTTGCACAGGAGTTGTCACCATCTTTTCATGATTCACTGGCATTTCTGTCATGGTGATTAGTATAAGGCAAACAATTTTGAATGTATATAACTCCATCTAGCAATTAGAAAAATTGTACTTCTCAGTATAACATTTTTGAAAGATTGCCAGCAGGCTGTGGTGTACACATGCTGTCGTCAGTGACAGATGAAATTATCATTTTAAGGAGATTGACATCTCAACTTTTCAGTCAACTTCTTGACTTTCTCAAATTTTCATTTATACATATTTGGAAGGCCAAGCTTGGAAGCAAATATGTAAAATATCTGAGATAACAGTCGTAGTGATGTGAGCAGATTATTCCAGAGCCAATCCACGAGAGTCATACTGTTTGATTGGTTTAGACATTAAGGATTCATGACATGACATGCTCCTTTGATGTGTAGTTAAATTCAGAAGCAGAAACTTACATGTGTAAATGAAGCAGCTAGCTGTGCTGGCCTTAAGCAAATATGAAAAGTGCTTCTAAATTCTGCATTTGTTGTTAGCGTGACTACAACATCTTGGATGTTTTGGGAACAGAAGGGACAACGAAGTGGAATATGAGTTTTCAGCTCATGCTAGAAAACTTTTTCCTTTTTTTAACAAAGTTAAAAACTAATCCTGTTAATTAGTCCCAAGCAAGTACACCAAAAACAAAAATCATTCAGAAACATTTAAAACACAGTCTTCTTTGATGAGATAGTGCACACAGCAAGTAAGATAGTTACAGCAGTAAAAACACAGTTAAGAGGTCCAGCTGGTTTATCTAGGATGAACCTAGCAGATAAACCAGCTGGACCTAGCAGATCCTGGCAATCACAGCAGTCATGCACCTTACCAGTATAACACCAGTATAAGTTATAAAAACAAGTAAACCAGTGTAAACAGGCTTTTTGTAAAACTGTGAAGTAGATTTTAAGAAATCCACAGTGACTGACAGTCATTTGAAAATTAGAGGCATTGTGAGGAACTGCACTTAGTCTGGAACTTAAAGGCCAGCTTAACTTTTAGCCCATTCATTCAGAAACATTTAAAAACACAGCCTACTCAGGGCAACGAGTCATCACAGGTGGTCCCCTAAGCCCAATCCTAATATATGAGAAAGGGAAAAAAAGACTTTAGCAAGCAGACTAGGGGGAAGCCAGGAGTTGAACCACCAACCTACCGCCTGAGCTACACCCTGAGGAAAGCCATTTTTGTTGATGTTTTCATGCATCCTGTCTGCACATAATGGTACACTACACTTGTTTTTAAAGGCATGTAGAGTGGGGGTATTGTTCTCAGTTGGATCTTTCTTTCAAATACATCATTTTCCAAACAAATTCTGCAGCAAAAATCCATAGCAGTTAGGCTTCAGAACCGTGTGCACTTCCAAACAGCAGACAGCGAGACGTCATTCAGAACAGCTCTGGAAGTCCAGTTCCGTCACATTTGTGCTGCTTTATCTCCCCAATATTTAGGTGTGAAATCCTGCTAATCAGTGTCACTGGAGATAATGAGACCATGTGAGATCTTATTACCTTCCAGCACCGACAGTTTCGTGCAGCAATAATTACTCCCACTGGCAGCTTTGCTTATTGACGACGCCTGCCCAAAGTATCGCTCTGGGACTAATGGTTTCCCTCCTTCACAAGGCAAACAATGGAATGAACACTGCTTCAATCAACTCTGAGTGATGGATTTAATGACAAAAACATTCCTCGCTCCGCTTTATGGCCGGGGCGGAGCAACACATGCAGAATGAGATGGGTCTCCGAGGGGATGTGTTTGTGCGAGAGTCGAGCTGTAAACACGAAACATGCCTTTTATTTGCTACGATTTCCCTGCATTTGATGATAAGTGAATGTGACCGACAAATTACTGTTAACTTGATGAAAATGAAATGCATTACTATGTGTGAGCGCAATTCCCTCATCATTTTTCCAGTGACAGTGATGTCTTTAGGGTTGGGGGAGGAAAAATGAGCTCTATTGATTTCAGGGAGGGAAGAAAGAAAGGAGAAAGGCAAGTAGTGGGACTCCAACTAGCCTCAGTTGGATCATGAGTTCAACACGCAATGACAAATGGGGGGCGGAATGAGAAAGAACACCCTGAAATCAAATTGAGTATGGATTGTTGTGGGCCTGGATTTATAGCTCCAGGGTACCCCAGACCTGGAAGTCATAAATTGATGTAGTTGAAATGGGGCGTCAGTAGGGGATTGCTGCTATGATTCGTTTACTGCGCGTGTCACCGTCGGACAATACAAATGGTGAGTCACTGTAGTCCCACAACAGGGCTCGTTAATAGAATATACACAGACAGAATTTAAAGGGCGTGACAAATCTGCCTCTGTGGGCCGAGTGGCTCAGGGAGGCAGGAAACAGCCACATATCTGCGCGCGGCACAAGCACCGCTAAGGGACACTGATAGGTTGACATGCGAGGTTAGACCAGGTAGAGTACACATTTTTTTCACAAAATTGTAGTTTGTGTAAAAATACACAAACTACAAGGTAAACAGTTACTTTGCAAAAAAATAAAGTGATGCATTAAATCTGAGGTTTCTAAACCACTTTTCAGTAAGGTCCATATGGGGAAAGAAGAATCACAAGGAATAGAAATGTTTTAATAAGCATCCAAGTCTAAGTGATCGTCATTCGTGAGCCTATGATGCTAAATGTGTATGAAAATGTATATTTTCAACATTCAATGGATAAAGAAAGTAACATATAACAAAAATCTATTCACTTTTTTAACATTCTGCATGTTACTTGTTGCTTTTCTTAAAAGTAATGCATTACATTACTTCATTGGTCACCAGAGAAAGTCATGGGTTACACCAGCGGTCCCCAACCCCCGGGCCACGGACCGGCACTGGTCCGTGAGTCGCTTGGTACCGAGAGTTGAGGCTCGGGTGTGAAATTTTTGGTTTTCAGGGTTTTTATTGTTAACTCTGTTACCCTGGGTCTTTCCCTGTGTTGTAGTTGTGTGTTTTATTTTGAAAGAAATATTTACGCGTTACCATAGCGACCAAAGAGCATTAAGGGGCAGAGAGGAGGATGTTACTCTTACTGCTGTTAGCGCATTTCAGTAATAAAGTTACACAATTACACAGTGAATTTGCGTTTGTTATTATATTTCCAAAATACCACAGTTTTTGTCTCGGTCGTACCATTTATTTTGTTGTATTTATCCGCGACACCTTAAAGGCCAGTCTGTGAAAATATTGTGTGACATTAAACTGGTTCGTGGTGCAAAAAAAGGTTGGAGACCGCTGGGTTACACTACGAGTTACATTACTTTCTCATTACTCTGCAAAATGACCTGAAACACTTTATCACACACCAACACAATTCCCCATTTTCATAAGGAGACGGAGATAGGATCTTTTGTTTAGTTTTTAGGTATAGTTACAAGTCAACAACACAAAGTAAAAGTTAAAAGAGCCAAAAATACGTTGAAGCGATCGTCACAAAGATTCTACTTTAGAAACATGAACAGGTAGAAGTAGAGGTTGTAAGCCTGACTGCTCATCACTGCTTTAACATCATTTGGGTTCTTGGCTAGCTTAGCATTAGCTTGCCATCTGCGTAGGTGCTAGCAAAGAGCAGAAGTTCTGTTAGCAGCATAATCCAGCTGTCCTGGATGCAGTTTGCACTTTACCATCTCACTCTCGTCCTTTTGTGCAATAAAAATAAAAGTATAATGTCCACATCCACGCTGTAGGCTGCAACACTATTTTCCTCGTTCAGCACCAAATTCAAATCAGTGGATTATAGCAGTAGTGGACTGATAAATGGAAATGATAGGCGAGCTAACAATTCCAAGGAATTGAACTACAGTTCGCTGCAAGAGTTATTTTTTAATTCCGCTCCCTACTTACACCTCAGGGGGTTAATACTTCACTAATCCCCAAGGAAATTATGATTGAACATAATTTGAAAAGAGAGAGTTGAGCATAAAAATGAAGCTCTCAATTTATCAGTTGGTCTACGTCCCTACCCTCACCTATGGTCACAGGTTTTGTGTAGTGACCGAAAGAACAAGTTCGCAGATACAAGCGTCGGAAATTAGCTTTCTCCGACGGGTGGCTGGCCTCTCCCTTAGAGACAGGGTGAGCAGTTTAGCCGTCTGCTCAGAGTAGAGCTGCTGCTCCTCCACATCAAAAGGATCCAGTTGACGTGGTTCGGGCATCTGACAAGGATGCCTCCTGGGCACCTCCTGGATGAGTAGTTGCGGGCATGTCACACCGAGAGGAGGCCCCGGGGCAGACCCAGGACACGCTGGAGAGATTATACCTCTCAGTGGGCCTGGAAACGCTTTGGTGTTCACGTGGGAAGGCTGGAGGAGGTGGCCGGGTAGAGGGAGGTCTGGGCTTCTCTGCTTAGGATGGATGGATGGATGGACATGCTTGTATTTATTTGAAAATTATGTCTTTTATAGTTTGTTGAGGTACAGTTTGGTCCACATAAATCCTTCAGCCCGTCCAGAAAAATGATTAGCCCTTATTAGACAAGCACAGTAATTAATTTGGAGTACAGTTTAACTCACAACAACCTGTCTCACAAGGCCAAAGCCTGAATTGGATAGCTATTGGCATGTAATAAAACCAAATACATCCTGATGTAAAAGAAAACTGATGAAACTTTAATTTTGACAAATTCCATATTGTGACACGAATCATATGTCTAGATAATTCCTAGCCTCTTTCACAGGTCTAAACAACAAATCTCATTTTTTTTAATATATACAAAGTTGCCAAAAAGTAGCATGTTTTCAGTCTTCTCCATGACAAAGGAAGATTGATTCTGCTGCAATTTTACATCTTTGCATTAATAGCCAGCAATTGTTTCCGTATTATTAACCAACACTTTTCAGGACATTTTCCGTGTCATGTCAACACATTTTAAGCTTTTCGCGAGTCATTTCACCCTGAGAAGGACTGCCGGAATTGATGGAGCGGAGACTACAGTAACTAAGATAACCCCTCTTTCGAACTGTGCTGAGATGACAAGCTTCTCAGAATGCATTCTGCTGAGGCTGCACATACGCTCACAAGTTGGCTCACAACAGCATGAACAAACAGACCAAACTTGCAGCACGTCAACAGTTCACGCTCAGTATCACGGTGTGAGGTGTGTTGTGTTGCCTGCACCAATCAATCACTGTTTGAATGCTTTGTGGCCTTTTATGGCCACAATTTTGCACCTTCTCAAGGTAACTTCCAACATGAACATGCTTCATTTCACAGAGCAGTCCACAGGATGGTTTAATGAACATGACAAAGATTCATATCATCAGTAAATACCAGTGACCCGGGTCCAGTGGCACCCATGAATGACAATGCAGTAATTATGCCTTTCACAATGTTTGAAAGATGCTTTGGATCATGAGCTTCTCATTTCCCTTCTCCACACTCATCCCATCCCTCTTCTACGAGTTCATCTAGGTTTAAGCTGTCCCGAAAAACTTGTTTCATACATGAACAGACTTTAAGATGTTTCCTGTGAATGTCTTTCTGCTTGTGAGTGTTACCTGTTACTGTACTTAGACTTGGATTCCTTCTTTTTAAACTGTACCAGGTTTTTGATTCAGTTCAATTCAGTTTAATATGTATAGCCCAAAATAACAAGTCACCTCAAAGTGCTTTCTATTGTAAGGTCAAGACCTCACAATAATAGAGAGAAACCCCCAATATTCAGATGATCCCCTATGAGCAAGCACTTGGCGACAGTGGGAAAGAAAAACTCCCTTTTAACAGGCAGAAACCTCCAGCAGAATCTGAGAGAGGGGCAGTCATCTTTTGATGTGTATCAGTCAGAATGATTACGTTCTTTGTCGCCCCTAATTAAAAGTACTTTTAAGGGGAAACATATATGCTGATAGCACTCTGTTAGAGTTAACAGTAATGACCTCGCCGAGCTAAAACCTAGCCTTTACCTCATGCTATGAGAATATGTAACATGTATGACCTCTTAACATGAACCAGGCTCCTAAAACTAGGCTTGTTTACCATGTCGCCAATATGCAACACAACCGTACCCCTAATCCCACAGCAAATTCAAAAGTGTTAAATGTTTTGGTGTTAATAGTCTTCTTGCAAAAGTAGAGTTAATTTTACTCTAAGCAGAGTCACATTCTTTTAATGTAACTCTGAGGTGTAAAATGATAGTAGTTAAAATCGAGTGTTAAAAATGAGTGTTTCTATGTCAAATCTGGAGGTGTTACAATGGAAACATTAACTCTTGACCTCTGAACTCTGAACTCCTACAGGGGCTATGACACCAACAGAGTAAATTCACAGACTCCGCCCCCAGCGCGGCTCCAATCGAAGCTGAAGTGAAGCCGTTTCAGAACATTTTGCTCTACATATTTGAGTTGTTTGCCATGCTTGGTAAGTCATTTTTTCAAAGATTGTTTCAATTATTATTATTAGCTTTTACTTCTGTGGCTCTTTGGAGTTGAGACAAAGCTGTGTTAAAGGCATTAGCCATGTTGCTCGATGATAGCATAATATTCTGTTTTAGCTAGCCTTGAAAAAAAGCTTGCATGTGAATTTTCAGTCAAATTTTTTGGTCAAATACACCTAAAACAATGTCTAGAATGTGAAATGTTGGTATAATGGTGCTACTTGAACCCTGAAAATGATCTCCCATAAATAAAAAAAAACGAGCAAACAGCAGTAGCAGACGTCCTGACTGGGTTCTACGTTAGCATAGATCCCTCCAGAGTTTTGCGCACACGGTTTAGGTAAAAATGAAAAAGGTTGAGGTTTTACATTTAGTTCAGTATTACCTGTTGCTTGTGTCCTTGTCTTTTGGGAAAATACTTTACACAAGTAATGGCTCAAAGAGGATTCCTTTTTTTTTTTTACTGTGCTGCAATTGATTACCGGATTATTTGTGCCATTAATTAGTGTCAACTAATTTTTTTTTTTTTTTCAATCTCCACATAGGATATGCTTGTGAAGATGGAATGTGGGGGAGAGCAGAAGTGCGTTGAAGTTCCACAAAGTGATGAATGAAGGACATACATATTGTATTGAAGAAATAAGTGATGAGAATGCTGTTATTTGCATTTACCATGTCAGACCTTTGATAAACAAAATTCTAATGAAAGTGAGAACATGTACACTGTTACATCTTTCAGAAAATGTTTTGAAATTGTGGTGCACAGTTCAGAATAAATGTTTTTAAAAACCATTGCATCTTTTTAGTAAATGTTTATTTCCAAAAGAAATTTCTAGAGGTTCAGAACAGGAAAATTCCCGCTTTTTAGAATTAATTAGAAGATAACTCTTACGTAGTTAAACTAAAATACTCTTTGGGAGTTAATATATAAACTCTTAACACCTAGTTAGCATTAGTAAGTGTTAAATTATCAACTCCAGACAGATTTGGTGTTTAACACTAAATCAGAGTTAACTTACCAACTCTCCAAAAAGAGTTAAATTAACACTCTCTGGTGTGGACCCATATAGACACTCTAATAGTGTTGAAATCAAATCTGACAGTGTTAATTTGGACATGCTGGATTTGCTGTGGCCTTGATTGTACTTTCTGTGTCCTCAAGTACGCTAGGATCAAATCAGGTATGAGTGACATGAGTTTCATTATAAGACAGTGAACACAATGGTCCACATGAATGCTGAGGTTTTGTGACCGCAACGACTCTTGCACATGTGCTCCATGTCTAGTTGTTCGCAGTGTTAAGTGGCTAATCCTCTGAGATCTAAGGCATTATTAATGATAATCCTAACCTTATGCTAACTCTGTACTTTTAAGAAAGAAAAATGTCCATTTTTAGTGTTTATCAGGTAGAAAGATTCTTTTTTTTGTTTTGGGTTCAGGTTGGAATCATCATTCAAACTGAGAGAGTTAACATCAATATAGAACTGAGGCTCATGAACAAAATAATTATGCAAAAGAACATTTGTCATTTATTTTTTTCATATATGTTATAACAATATTATGCTATATACTGCATATAATTATATTTCTATTTCTACATTGAACACAAGCTACTAAGGAATGCGTACAGTACAGTCAGCAACATAGAAAAATATTATAGTAGTATTGGCACAGATGAAGTAGTATTTGTTTTATACTTTACATGTTGTACATTCAGCAAAAGAAATGCAGAATGAAATAAATTAATGATTCTTTGAGGGACATGAAACATTTTTATAATCAGATCAAACAAATGGAGGGTCCAAAATAATAGGGACAGCGAAGACAGATGAGCTTTCACAGACATATAACACAGTTTCCATACACACCTCCATGTGCTACACATAAACAAGGCTCTCTAAAAAGTCAAATACAAAATGGTTCAAGTCAGTCAAGTGTTGGGTTTATAGAATTTACTCAACAACATAAATGTACAGTTAACAGCCAATAAATATTTGGTAAAAAAGAGAGCTAAGAGTGACGTAAATACAATTCTTTCTGATGAAACCTTCAAATGAAACCTTTTGCAGGACAGCCATCCATCTCATAAAGCAATTTCATACCTCTGTTTGCCCTTGAAGGGGTCAATCTCAATACCTCTCCATCACTTTTCCCCTCCATTGATTCCTGCCGACTCCTTTGAGTAAACACACACAAAGGAAAAGCAAACAAGCTTAAGCCTCAGCCATGTACAGTATGTGTGTTTTTGGTGCATGAT
This sequence comes from Mchenga conophoros, assembly GCF_057382185.1. Taxonomy (NCBI): domain Eukaryota; kingdom Metazoa; phylum Chordata; class Actinopteri; order Cichliformes; family Cichlidae; genus Mchenga; species Mchenga conophoros. The sequence continues at coordinate 29,956,888 of NC_140546.1, read as the reverse complement.
ACACGGCAGCTCCAGCAGACTGCTTGCGCAGCTTTGCTTAGCGGGTCTTTGAGAACCGTCGTCCTTAAGGAACCCATTTGGTTAGAGTCGATCACAGTGACAGAGCAGCAGCTTCCACACGGGGAAAAAAAGCACTTTGCCGTGTCACCGGTCGTTCTTTGAGACAGCACGCTTTGAACAAAAAACAATGCTTGTACAGCCAAGACAGACAGGTGAGGTTAGTTTTTACAATGAGAACAGGACGTGACCTTCAGATCTAAAAAAGAAAGAAAAATAGCTGTTTGTAGTTTGTAAAGCTAGTGGAAGTTGATCCAAGGTTTTCAATAAAGTGCACTTCAAACCAGTGCAAAGGTTAAAATATATCTCTCTGTCTGTATATAACTACATATGCAGCAGACGCATAACTACAGCTGGAAATGAGACGTGTGTGACAGTTCTCTAATATCAGAATATGTAAACACTGTCTGATGAACAGCACGGCGGTGAGGAAACAATCCTCGCCAGGATGCTAGAAAACAACACTTTGCATCTGACAGCCAAGGATGTGGGAAAAGCTGATGAGATCACAACACGGCATGTTCAAGAGAACATTCGACTGCTTGCACAGCGGTTCCCTGCTATCATCATGCGTCACATTGCGTAGACAGTGTGCGGGGGAGAATCTTGGCAGTGTGTCAGTATTACACAGAATCATCCAGGATAACAAAAGCAATGACACCCTGATTTACACCAATTTTTTAAAAAAAAAGCAATGCATTTCAAAGGGTTTTAATCTACAGCTTTACATGGCTAATTAGAAAATAGATCCTCATTAGACCACAATAGTCTATTGTATCGTACAGTCATGAATGGCAAATCTTTGTCACATGCATGCACATCAAATCTGCCGTTGATTATACCAGCAAGCCTGTTTACCGCCTGCCATTCGAGATTCAAGACGCATTATCAAAAGAACTGATTAACTAGAGGCTACAACTACTAGTAGTTGTATATAATTTTATATTTTATAGCAGTAATTCCATAAAATTGCTTCATGATTGTTAGATTGTTAAATATTCATCACGTCAAAGGAAAAATTGTTTGCTAAACCTCTCCCCCGGTTAGCTATCGCTCCATCGTAGCAACTCGTTTAGGCACAAGAAGCCTGTCAAGCTATGGATTTCTGCATGTTTAAGTGTGTGGGCATTTATACAGTGCTTTTCTAGCTTTGTTGATAAATCAAAGTGCTTTTGACTCCAAGCCACACTTAAACATACATTCATAGAGTGCTTTACTCGATGCAGTTTAAATATTTTATCTATACATCACATGCATGGCCAATTTAGACTTTAGACTGTGGAGGAAGATTACCCCGAGGAAAACCTGCTCATTCACAGGGAGAACACGAAAGCTCAACACAGAAAATTCCCAGCTGGGGTTCAAACCAGTGAAGCAACAGAACTAAACGCTGCCCGTGGCTTGTTCCAAAACCAAAAGTAGGCACAAAAGTATGGGAGGGTATGATAATGTTGGGTGCTACCATCAGCTGCAGCTGTATGCATTTACATCTTACATCATTGTAACCTATCAACTTCCACATCCAAAGATGTCCGGGCAAAAGTAGATGAATAATTTGTGTTATAGGTTGTGACATATAAGAAGTTGTAGACTGCCTTTAGATAAATATGACGTTACCTTTTGGAAGAAAATGTGCTGTACTGTGCTGAGGGCTGAACATTTTCACTGTCGCTACTTTGGTGTTTTTAAACCGGATGTGAGAGGGGAAACTGACGGAGAACCAGAATGCACTGCAATCACATGCAGCAGCCACTTGTCAACCACACAGCAGCCCTGGCCTAAGGGCTTTTACCCTTTTACTATTTTTTTATAACCTACTAACCTACTAAGGACCAGAATTTACCAAACATGCACTGTGACACCATAAAAGAGATCAGAAGAGCCAAGGACAATTTTTCCATTGACTATAGAAGTTCTTTTTGACACAAGAGGAGTCGCCCCCTTCTGGTCATTAGAAGAAATGCATGTTTAAAGCCACATACAGTATCTTTTATTTGGAGCTGATTTCTTTTTTCTTTTTTTTCTTTTTTTTTGCATTATTTGACAAATACTATGGCTGTGCAGTTATTTATTTCAAACACACCATATAAGAAGTCCAAAAACATCATGAATCTACATATACACTTCTTGTTCCAAAAATCCCAAATGCCAAATTCACATTCACTTTTTATATAATGCCATGCACACATTGCCTAAAATTTGTCTGCCATAATGGACATGATACAACAACCTGTTGCTAAGGAAACATATGTATGCCTTGACTGGCTGGCAGCAAATGTTTCCTGTAGTTCTTCAGATTTGTCAGCAAACACTGTTACCGGCACTATTAGCCAAGCAGATATAAAACAAACCAGAAAGGGAGAAAGCTCACCTTCAAAGTAATGGTCAGACTGTCGCTAAGATTTTGTGTCTAGTCTTCAACTGATCTTGTCACCATTTTTGGCACATGTCTAAAATGGGTGATGAATGGTTGGTGGTCAAATGTCTACAGAATCAGTATAAAAACGTCTAATCACAACTTGTACTACTTTTTCCTTTGTGCGCTGTTTAACACATTTTGGGATGTTGGCTTCCCCAACCAACATAACCCAAAACGTCATGCAAACGTCATAAAAATCATGCAAATAAAGCTATGTTATGTCTAAATTCAGCTTAAAAAAGGAAAAATTGCAGGCAACAAAGTCAAACAGAGGTATGATAGTCAAGTAGCTGAGATTAGCTTGATTGGTTAGCTAGCTAACGCTGAAAAATCCAGGAGCAGTGACAGGTCTGCTTTTGTCTACTTAGGTCTGACATCACATTTTAGTAATGTAAACATTACTGCAGGTTGGAGGGGTATCATTCTAGATTGCATAAGGGCCTTAAGAGGCTGAAAAGCTCGACAGGTGGCACGATGGTAACTAAGGGGAGGTGGGGCTTAGCAAATGGTCCAATCCTGAATCTTGTTAATCTGTTACTAAGTCAGTACAAAAACACAATTACAAAGTAAATGCTATCACAGCAGGTAGGATCATTTCTTATCAAATATACTTTGCTGCACACTTCTATGCAAACGTTTGTTGTAGCCTAACACTTAGCTAGTCATGGACAGCAAGATTTTTTGAGATGTACAGATAAACATACAGACAACACACTTTTTACTTTTCATTTGACACATTTGATGATAATTACACACAGAGACTTAAATGTAGACGGACTACTTACACTGTAAATAACATAAGCAGGTAAAAAATAAATAATTTTAAACAATATAGTCATTTCTGTATAAATGAACATCTATGTTTCGTACAACAAAATACTTCATGTACAATCAAGGACATAAATGCTATGCATCTATTGCCTTGTAAGGATAGTGTAAGACTATCATTAGTGTAACCCTTAAAGAAGAATTCAATCAACCAGCGATAGCAAAGGCTCTAAACCAACTCTAAAGGGAAAGAAAGTAAATGCTTTAAACCACAATTAGCATCTGTTAGTGTTCTGGCTGAGAGGTTATTCATAAGGCCGACAAAACATCTACAATCAATCCTGTCATCGATGTCAGATGTTTTGCTTTGACTGGCTACACATCAAACTCAGACTTCTGAGTTAGCGGTTTAAACAGTCACAATATACCAATCCTTTATTAACAGCTGCTAACCATCCTAACAAATGGGATATACAAATCTGGCCTCTTGGATACCAGGAAATATATACATTACATCTATTGTACAGGGTAAAATGACCTCATCCCCTTCCTTTATACTCCTTTATCCACCATTCAGATCGGTCCAGCAAGCCTGCAGTAGGAGCACCTTTACTTGAAGTAGTTGAGTCCTGCCACTAAGAAGAACTTCTCCAGGAATAGCTCAGAGTCCAAGACGGCGATGTGGGCGGCGCGGCCGATCAGCGTGTTGGCTGTGTTGGGTAGAGCGTGGAACACATTCTGGCGGATCAGGCGGCACTCTTTAGCTTCTACGAGTGGCTGCAGGAGGTTGTTGATCATCTCGGTGTACACGGGCCCTTCAGTGCGAGGAAAAAAAAAGGAAAGTAATAGCGTGTCCTCCTACGTGCATGATGTCTTATCCATATTCAAGTGTTAAAACTTAGGGCCACAGTTAGATTCATTAGTGATTCATCAGCTGTTTTTGTTTGGTCAACAAATGCCAGATATTCTATGGAGAAACTTACTTTTTCATGTTGATAGAGTGGGTATAAAATTAGGAAAGCTTCTAAATATAACGCAGTGCAGAACATCACCACCATCTAAACGACCTTAATAAGAAACATGAAACATACACCCCATAATAACAATAATTCTTGTCAATTTTTCTGATTTGCATACTTACTGCAACATACTTCCGTTCCACTTTTTTTGAAATCTCTGATGAGTGCAAAGTTTTGCCATTGCAGAGTGTTTACCCTTACTGGGATTTTTGCCCAAAGTTGCATGAGGCATGTACAGGTGCTGGTGAGCCAGACTGTTTTTTGCCCCAGTGCAATGACTTCCTAGAGTCTTGGCTGGTTGCCATACAACACCCTAGAGCCTAATCTCCTGTAAAACTAAAAATGTCATGCCAACCCCCCCAACCATGTCATGTGTGGAACATGGGTGGCAGGATCAGTTCAGAGTGTCTGCACAGATATGTATGACTTAAGTTTTCCATATGGGTAGAAATTTAGAAGAAGTTGCTAAATCTGAGCTGTTAAAGTCCAGAGGTTTATAAATGAAAGCAAATGAATTTGTTAAAGACGTCATCAGGCGATGCATTCATATTTAGCCACATGCTTAACGGTTTTTATACAAACTAGCAGATGTTTTAAGAGCTGACGGCTTGATGTTTTAAGGACATTTCACTTCTCATTCAAGGTTTCTTGATTTCTAAAAACAAAAGGTGCAGAGTGCCAGGTATTTACCTCCCTGTGGGGGTTAAACAGAGCTTGTGGCTTACAACACCAGCTATCAGCTACCTACCATGCAGTCTTGAGATCTCTTTCCAGGCATTTTACCCGTATTCACACTTTGCCTCTAGTTACCTTAAGGTCTCGCAGTGATTTAACCCTTAACTCCTGGTGACGTTAACAACTTGCGCCTGTTTTCACACCTTAGCTCACATGATCAATAGTGGATCAACGACCCTCAAGACCACCTTGAACTCTCCACCTTTTGGTTTTTAAATCTGAAGAAGTCTCTTGCGCTACGTCCACATGCACACGGATATTTTTGAAAACTGAGATTTTCCGTTTTCGTTTTGAAAAAACAAAACAAAACTCTGTCCACATGTAAACGCTAAAAACGAAATGTTGGCCAATCAGAAGTCTAGAAGCCTGGGTGTCAGCGTTTTCAAAACTACCCATGTACGTGTGGACATAGCCTTGGATGAACGGTCCAGTTCCTTTCTTTTTTTAAACCCTGACCTGGATGACTAAGAAACATATAAAACTAGAAGATGATACATCAGTGAATGTATTTGGCCTACACTGGCACAGTTACAGGTCTTCTGCTAACCATCTATAACCACTGATAACCCCAACCCTAAATGTATGGTATAAGATTTTTTTTTCATTATTCCATAAAGTCTTGGCAATCCATGGACAAAGAGAGGAATAATTCTCACTGACACATATAAAAATCTGTTGAGGCTATTTTCCAAAGAGGTACTTTTTTTGCTTCTCTCCAAATAATAAGGTCAGTGTTGAGAGCAAAGGCTGGACTCATCACTGATGAAGCCCTTAAAAGGTTTTGCATGTGGGTGTTCTAGACCCAGACATACGTAAAACAAAAGTAAAGCATTCCTATATCTTATTTTAACTCAACAGGGATGGCATGAAATGAGAAAAAGTGTGACTAAGTAACCTTCTGGCGTTTAAGTCATCGATGACACCATCAACTCTAACTCCAACTCAAACTCTGAACCCGAGGCGATCAGAATATGTAATTGCTGTTTTTATGACACTGTTCTGCCAAGTCTTCCCTATTAACCTGCAGTGTTAGAGGAGAGAAGGGGACACAGTCTTACCTGCTGTTATGTGAGGCACGCTCCTTTCGTGAATAATGTAAAATGTCATTCTAGGAACAAACAAGTGTGCTAAAATAATGTGGACGACAAGGTCCCCAGGTGCCCAGATATCCAGATATCCAGATAGAAACTATTGAAATACAAATATGAGCTGAAGTGATGACAGCTGGATTGTTCACCTGTGGTTCTATCTTTGAGAGCAGTTTTGCACATCTCTATTCTGGCAGAGTGAAAAGGAACGTAGCGGTCCTGCGGAGACGCCACTAGCACAACGTTCTTGAAGAACTGGAGCCCTACAGGGACATGAAAGACGCAAGTAAAGGAGACAGCACAGAGTAGAGAGAAGGAGGGCAAGACAGGGTAAAGGATTGAATTGGTTGTAAAATGCAAAGTACAATCACAAAGCACAATGACAGGCCTTGATACGATAAAGCTGTGTTTTTTTTTTTTCTCTCTCTCTCTAGTCTCCTCTCTGTGTGCTTTTAAGAGAGTGCACTGGTGGGTTTCCAATGACAGGGTTTGGATCACTTTGTCAGCCTGCCACAGCTGTAGAGAGGGGGGGGAAAGCGTTTTCAGGCTTATCTTCTTCAAGCCTGTGTGACAAACGACTGCTTTGTTCCACTCACACAGTGGGGAGGCCTCTCACAGGCCTCTTGCAGCTCGCTGGCAGGGGTTTGAGTGTTAGCGAGCTGACACGTACAGAAATTTGACAAAAAAAAGACAAGATGACAACATTTTCATGAATATTTGAACAGCCTGCCTTTCAAGCAACAGTCTGTAAAGTGGGGCCGTCAACACGCAGCCTCTGTTTCGGATCTCAGCCGCTTTCAAGCCGTACCTGGTTTCTGACTCAGGAGATAGAGGAACGTTTTCCGTGGATCAACGTGATCTCTGAAGGTGAGCTGCAGCAACGATCCGGATTTTTTCAGCTTCTGCATTAACCACAAACCTAAGCAAAACACACACACACCGAATCAGGACTCCACATGCATCACAGTAGCTGAGCAGTATGGATGATATTCTTAGACAAAAGACAATATGCTGCTGAGAGGCGCGAAACATGCAGCGCTCTGCCTTCTTCCAGGAGACGAGCCGTGGCCTCACCTGTGCTGACCAGTGTGCTGTTGTTGTACAGCGTTCCCAAGTGTGGCCCTGACAACGAGAGGAAAGTGTGCAGTTTGGGCAAATAGCAGCGGAAGCGAGGCCTCGTCAGCACCGAGCGGATGATGATGTTCCCCAGAGAGTGGCCGATGAAGCTGTTGGCCGAAGACAAACAACTTTCAGAGAGAGGAACTTGCAGCATGAGTGGGCGGCTGGGAAAAAAAAAATGCCTCCAACGCTGCTGACCTACGACACTGCCCGATAGCTTTGGTAGATTCCTCTGGAAGCAGGAACGGGTTGCAGCGGAAGCTATTTGGAGATTCCTGCTGCAGCATGCGGTGATTACAGAAAATTCATTAACTTGCTAAATGTTTAAACATCCTCAAAGGCAATGACAACTTATTGATGCGAACATAGAGGACAAACCGCACGAATTAATAGCAGCTTCCCAGCAGTGGGAAATATTAGATTCATCAAGCTATGTCTGTCACTTAGTTTAATTACTGTACTGTTGCGGCTCTACCCACAATCCCTCATCTCCATCCCTGCTCCTTCTCATCTGTCTGCTCCCAAACTAAATATAGAGGTAATGTGGAAAGAACCAGATGCTGTTGCGGCACTCCATTGCCTTTTGTCTTTGATACTCGCTCCCCAGAGAATACGCCACAATAAAAAGAGAGTTAAGAAACTTGGGCAGAAACTCTCACAAAGAAATAAATTGTCACATTGAGGGCAATTAAGCGGGAAGATGAATAGCTTAATTTGATTGGAACTAGGCAGCACAGTGCTGCATAAAGCAGCGCAGTCTATCATGTGAAAGTCACAAGCTTATTGGCACGGTATGATAAGAGCTTTTCATCTGTTTTCTGCCACTTATCCATTTTGAGTCTATACATTATGACGGAGCTGTCATTCTCCGAAGTTAAGACTTCCACAGAAGAATCAGAGCCAAGTCTCTGCTGCCATCTGCTGACTGGACTGAATACTGCTCAGGCTGGTCCTTTACTGGTTTCCCTTAACCTCAAATGACTTCCCACATGAGAATCTTCTAGCAGAGGAACTGTAAGACCAAAATGAAACTACAAACTCAACTTGAAGGGTGATATATTCTAATTTCTGGAAGCAGGCTTGTTTGAAAAGTCACTTGAATGTATTTGCACCCTATCTCTGCCCTTAGGGGGTTCACCAGCAAGCTAGTGGATATTAAGAGGTTTAATATCCAATCAAAATGAAATGTGTCAATAATGGGCACGCTGCAGCGTGTTAAACCTGGCCGACTGACCTGATCCTGCCTATGGTGAGATTGTAGAGCTGGATGTGCTGAATGATTTCATCCAGCAGCCTGTCCGTCATGGCGTCGAAGTCTGCAAACGTGTCGGCCTACGGGAGAAAAGCAAGGCTGTCAGCGCTCTGCAAATTGCCTCGAAGCACACTTTCACAGTTTTGCTCCCGTCACTGTCAAATGTACCTGGTTCCTCTCAGACATGAGGAAGTCGAGCCTGGATCCTGGCAATCCCAGCTCTATGAAAGTCTTCACAAGACGAAGGTCAGCACTGTTTCCTAGAAGCAGGTGACGAAACAGACACACAAAGTTTGTAGCTCTGCTTTTATTAAGCATGTTCGATAAACATTTAAAAGTTAACCTGAAATGAGTTTCAGGGAATTAGTATTCACAGACTGCACAGTGCAGTGTAATAAAGTTGTAGGGCTTTATCAGGCTATATTACATTTACAATGCTAATAGGGAATGATATGAAAGGCTGTACAGAAAGTTATGGATGTGTCAGTGCAATGCAGACGTGGAACTGGATCGCAGCGAAGCAGAACATTTTTTAAATGTGCAGCCTCACCATCAAGCCCATGGACGCACACCACCAGGTGTATGCCGTCATCAAACTCCTCATCATCCTCTTCAGGAGGGAAGTAGGGGAGATCTGATGCCAGGAGCGGGAGGTCGCTGTACAAGCTGGCCTGGAAGCTCAACTCTTTGAACAGCTCCTCTTTGGCTTTGTAGAAACTGGAGAAAAAAATGTGATATTATATTACTAAACTTATACTGAACAATTTTAAGCTAATGAGATATGAGCTGATTTAAGCCTTTAACCCTTTGCTGTCTCAGCCATCATACGTTCTAATTGTAATCTAGTCTTAAAAGGGCAAAATGTGGCTACTTTTTCATGTGTGACAGAATGATTCATTTTTATGACTCTTGACTGTAAACACTGGAGAGAATAGTTTAATAATATTTTTTAAAAATTATATACTATAATTGCCTAGCTTTAAACTTAGGCCTGAGTTTAGGGTTGGCATGTAGACCTTAGAGCAGGGGTGGCAAATTAATTTCCCCAAGGGGCCACATGAGATGTGGAGGGTCGCGCCAGTAGTCTTATAAAAAGATAAAATTGATATTAAGCAGAACTGAGTCCAGCCTACTGGGACAGTCCTCCACAACAGTCCCAGTATCTCACTTGCAGCCCGTTGGGAAAACCTAATTGTCTACCGCTGCCTTAGAGACAAGTTGATGAATGTTTCATTTTCCAAAAAGTGAATTACTCCTACAGCTTTTGCCGTGTGGCCCAAATATAATATACAACCTACATTCAATTTTCAGAATTTACATTGCTCATGCTGCCCACTTCTTGAGCAAGCCCGTGTTGCTTAACAGAAGTCTCAGACTAACCAGTAAGCTGCTCAAAAGTTTTATTACTCTGTCATTCTGCCAGGTTTCAGATTACAGTCATGCAGAAGTCAAAGCCAATCCGATTCAAGTTAGTGTACTTCCAGCTTATCGTGATGGATTTGTCTGTGTACTCTTTGATGTGACTTAATACATTCAGGAGGCATTTCACCTCGTTTTGGCTTCCTTGCTTCATATTTGCCCTCGTTTCATTTTGTTATGCTAGACTTTCCAAGCATGAGTAACTGCCAGCTACTGCACCAGATGTCAGGAGTCATCTCCCAAAACCCATGTAAACCCCTCATGTTTTGGCCTTCAGTGATTCCTGAGATTAGGGACAAAACAGGTTTTAATTTTCTAAAATATATTTTTTGATTTTTCAAAAACACATTTACATATAATTGTTACACAAAGTTTTGTCTGTCTCACCATGTTTTGGTACAATCTCCCAGGTGTAACAGTTTTTAATAATTTATGTTTTTGCTGGAGAAGTGCAACGTTTAGTCAACACCGTCAGACACAAAGAAATGCAAAAATATATATTTTAAATGAAGTTGTTGCAGCTATTTTGACTATTACTTTTCTTACTCAGTTGTAAATAGCATTTGTATTCTATTTTATTCTGTTGTATATATTATTTTATTCTATTCTATTTTATTCTATTGTATATAGTATTTTATTTTATTGCATTCCAGTGTTTTCTAATTTCTGCTACATAACTTTGCACTTTTGCTGTAACAAAACAAATTTCCCACCAGTGGGACTATTAAAGGTCATCTTATCTTATCTTATCTTATTAGCAGCTTCTCTATTCTATTGTTTATGCACATAGGTTTTCAAAGTAATTATACCACATTTAAAAGTAAGATTGTTTTGGCTTTTTATTGTTAGAGTTACAGTCATACATATTTTCAGAAGCTTGTATTTAATCTGTATAAGAAACAGTCATATTAAGCAGCATGCAAATTACACATTTATTGAGAAAATTATGTATTTTTATTGGAAGATCATGAGGGAGGAAAATATATGGTTCTCCAAAAGAGAAAAATAAACAAAAACTCCATATTATGGAGTTGACAAGGTGCTGACGGTGGTGACACTCTAGTAGAAAACAAGATATTATTTCTTTCAAAATGACAATTAAACCTTAACAACCTTTGTAATATCACAAGACACATCATAACAATTCTGCTTTTGCACATGTCAAGTTCTACATCTTAATAGTTCACCAGCAAGTAGCTGCCTACTACTCCTTGATTCCTAAAGTTCTCTGTGGTTGTGTGTTTAGACCCTGCTGGACTTTCTCTCCTTTTGTCTCTGTGCTTGTTTCCAAAACCTTCCCCTCTGACTTTTTTCTCTTCCTTTCAGATTACTGGTGTTCTTTATTTTTCCCTCTTTCACTCTATTTCTCCATCTTTCCCTTTCCTTTATGAGAAACTCTTTCTTCAACTCAGGCTGGCTGTTAATTTTTTCTCTCTTTCTTTTTTGATCATCCCTGTTCCTTCTCTTTCGTTCCTCTACTGACAGGTTCACCTTTGCTATTCTAGCCTGAAATGTACCATTTTGTAATTACTATAATTTTTCTGAACCTTATGCTTTTTCACAGATTAAGGATGAATATTCACAACACAATTATGCATTAAGCAATAGAAATGCTATCCGGCCATTAAGTTTGATGGTTCAGAGTTCCTTTGACTTTGGAACTCTGCGGCATCACTGAGAGTTACAAACTGTCTAAATTCTTTCATCTTTAATAAAATGATCAGTGTGTGGCTCTACCAGGTGTAACATCCAGGCATCCATGAAAACAGAATATATGAAATTTAACAGAGTTAGAAGTTAGATTGCTTGTTTCCACCTGAACATGATACACCAGCTCTGCTACCACTTCCAACATAAAGGGAGACAGAAAACTAAACAGCAGTGACTATTGTCAGGTTACTGAAGTTGGGCTAGCTAGTATATAGTGATGTGCTACGTGATCGCTAGCGACACAGCTGTGTTAGCATAACATAAACACAGTGAAGCTGGAGGATGAATGCTAACTTTTTACCACTTGATAAAGGTTAACGTGAGGATTCCCGATGGTTAGGCTGGCAGTGATCACTGGCTGTTTTTAGGGGCTTGTTCAGATGTAATAGAACAAGATAAAAAGCATTAAAAATTTTAACAGCACAACAGGCTATAAGAGTAGTGTGGGCCCGGAAGCAGGAAGCATCATCACTTAAAGACCAACTCTCGGGGCACAGCTAGCTCAGTAGATGCCACATGATTAAAAGGTTGGGCGTTCAAATCCAACGAACAGAGGCTATCCTGGATTGGTAGCTGCCCACTGCATCACTGAGTGAATGGGTTAAATGCAGAGGACTAAGCATTTTCCTCTGCATTCCTCTACAGGATTAATAATGTATACATAAACAATGAGATTCAAGATAAGGCAAATTTGATAATATTTGACACATCTGTGAAGCAGAAATATCAGTAAAACACACAAGAAGTAATATGACTGAAATATTAGTAAAAAATAACTTAATATAAATGGTGAATAGAACACTTTTGTGACATTTGTCAACACCATTAGAAAAAGGGTCAGACAAAAGTCCTGATGGTGTTGACATCTGATGGTGTTGACAAAATACCCGACTTTCTCTCATAACACATGTTTATCTGACAGAAGCCATCTTGTTTTTCATCATTTGCTGATGGCCTCTACAATCTACCTAAATGAGGCTGTTTTTACAAAAAAAATAATTAATTACATCGACTTTGGTGTTGACGCACTATGGTTGTGACACAGAGTTTTATCAGAAAGGTGTGCAATAAATGAAATAAAAACAAACAAATTATCACAGCAGTGACCTCATGGCATGTGTATCAAACAGGAAGTGGTAAAGGGGTCCTCAGAGTGTAAGCCACCCACAATAATTCCTGATTTTTTGTACTTTTAAAAAAATCTGATGGTGTTGACAAAAACTCTGGACATGATTTTAATCACTTAAAAAATATTTAAAAATAAAGTTTCAATTGCATATTTTGATATTATATAAGGTATTGACTTAAATACTTAGTGACGAGAGCCATGATGTTTAATTTTACATTACTTTTAATTTTTTTTTCTGTATTTTAATATTATCACACCTGCTTCTGGACAATGGATTTTTAAGGTACTGGTAATGTACTGTACCATTTAAAATAAATATATATTTATAAAAAATGCAAAATCATAGTTTTGTTGTATAAACATTGCCTTGGTTTGTCTTTTAGGCAGTTGGGTTAACACTTGTATGCATATTTTTAACCACAAAATTGGGGTTTTATCTGCCAGACATGTTTTGTCCCTTATCTCAAGAATCACTGCCTTGTTTCCTGCAGCTGGTGTGGATGATGATAACACTCAAATAACACAAAATTTTCCTTCAGAAATTGAGCTAAATTTTAGAAAATTTTTTTATTGACACCCAATTGAGAAAGGAACCCTGAACATAAATCCAGCCCACCATAACCCCCTGAGATCTAAATTCTCATTAGTGATGACCTCAAGTCTCAAACCCTAGCCCAATGTTTTGGACACAAGCAAGTATTTATCAGAAAAAATGTCTACAGATTTTGATGCACATCTGCTAGGATGGTTACTTTACTTTTACACTAATTGGCTAGAGCTTTAGAAAGAACAAAAACATTATATTCTCAACTTTCTTTTCCATCTTCCGTGTTTGGTGGGTGTTAATCAAGAAAGTCTTCAAGCTTTGTTGTACAAGACACACTGTACATATTTAATAGATAGTTATACAGACATTTAAGCTAAATACTGCGCTTCAAAACTTGTGAAATTGATCACATCGGTCCTTGAACTTTAAAAGTGCATAACAGAACTGATGTCATAGGACTGAGAACATTTGCAAAGCTATGTTAATACATGTTTAAATTTGCAGCTACTCAGTAGGTCAGTGTTGACCGAAGTCAACAGTTTAATGCCACATTTTAATGGTAACTAAGTTTAAGGTTTATTTGAAGCATCCAGTTAACCCTAGGCCAAAGTCATCATAGGTGGTAACCATAATCCTAACCCTCGTCCTACCCTAAAACAGTTTTTAGAAAAAGGTAAAAGATGCCTTTATTTGAATAAATATGAATAGTTTTCAGTGTGTCCATTTTTTTTTTCTTGATTCCCTCATTGCCAGAACTTGAGGGAACACATAAAAAAAACATATATGACAAATTCCCACTGATTATGGTTAGGTTGGGATTAGAGTTGGTGTTGCCAGTGATGTCAACTCAGACCTCAGAGTTTTAAGATCTTCAGATTGAAAATATACTTGTGCTTCTTTAAGTAGGCGGTTGTTGATTCTCTTGCTTGTTCTGCAAACCAAAGTGCAGCATAAGTCTTGTCTCTTTGTTAGCACTGGCATTGTATGTGTATCATTCTTTGTGTATTTCTGCTTTTTCCCATATTCCCATATATATTCCCATATATTATTTGTTTGCTTTGGGAAAAGTTATTTTACTTTGCAGTGCAAAGAGAATTGAGCACATTTCAATGAGACATTATATATTAGCTAAGCTAGCAAGCATTGCTAGGCCTGCCGGCTTAGCTAATGCATTTAATTTTTCATTTCTAAAGGTTACTGCTTGGTAAATACCACAAGAAAGTTGTATATGCTTATAGATCTTAAAACTCTGTGTAAATTGGATGTGATTTGCACTTTAAAATATCTTTTTTGTATTGAGCAGCAACACAAAAGTAAGTAGTAAGTGTACTAATAAACTTAGCGGGATACAAAGAGGTAGAATGCCTGTTAGGAAAAAGAAAAACTCACTTCAGCATTCGTTCATTTGTCTCTTCATCCATGTTCAGGGGACTGAGTGAAGATGAGGAGATGATACCGAAGGAGCCCAGAGGCTGATGGGTGATAGGTGAGGTAGTCTGACGAGTGGACATTCCACTGATAGATGGAGAGTCTCTCAGGACGGATGAAAATGGGAGGCAGGTTGGGGCACAGGAGACTGACATGTTCACCACCTCCACCATCTTCTTGTTCACAAAGGCTAGTCCTGAGTTAGGGATCTTGGTGGCCTTCGATTGGCAGTCCAAAGGTGCTTTCTCACAGCTCGATACTCCATTTACATCAGCAGGTGACACTATCTCTCTGTTTGTCACACCCAAGGGGTCACTTGGCCTCTGAGTGGTGCTGTTACTGTTGGGCAGATCACTGAAGCATGAAGGTTTTATAAGTATCTGTGAGGGATCTAGGCATTCATGTTTCTCAGGCCCGAATAGTTGGGTCTGATGGAAACTTTGGCACTCATCTCCCGTGTTAATCCTCTCCTGATCTGTTGCACTTTCATGCACACATGGTTTGTTTCCACAGCTGCAGGGCACTGTTTCCGATTCAACGACAAAGACATTCTTCACTGAGGTTACTCCACTGATGTGTGTTTGATTGTTCGTATTCTCCCTCTGGCTGCCAATAACAGCACTTTCCTTGACATGAGGGCTTTCTGCAGACTCTTGTAAAAGTAATACTTCAGAAACACTGCTTGACGCTGACTTTATCCTGTATGTCTCTGACAGGTACTGTGGAGAGTTTGACTTTTCAGAGGTCCCATTCTCCTTGACAATATGGCCAGGATTTGATGATGAACTCATGTCTAATGGTGATAATTCTGACTGTCCAGAATCCAGGTTGCTGTACAAAGAACAGTTTGTCCTACATGAATCTTCATGTTGTACTAAGCTCTTGCAATCTGTTTCCTGGTTGAGCAGCATATGGCCATCCTCTACATCTTCTGGGCTACTTATCTGCGGCGCAGAAACAGACTTGGTCAGCTTGCTTAGCTGCCTCTGATGCTGATCCTCCTCATAGGGCAGAGAGCTAATTGATGTAAGTGAAGCCTGTATACCTCCACTTGGAAGGCTGCCGTTGCTCTCCATCTGCAGCCCTTCCAGATAGCTGCGGTGCACTGGATGATTTAACACTATTTGCTGTGGGATCTCCCGTTCGCTGGAAAAGTCCAGAGGGGGTCGTCCTCGCAGTGCGGCCTCCACCGGCCACGCTACAGAGCTGGGCTCACTCTCGATACCAGAGTCTGAAATAACAGAGGACGAGCGCTTCATGACCTTGGTGCCGACCAAACCTCCGCGATGAGTCGTCTCTTTTCTGAGCTCACCCGGAAAGAGTGGTATTACTGGACAGCCAGCGGGTACACTGATAGGAGGGACATCCTCACTTTCATCATCCACTGAGTGATTTAAAGGCATGGCAATGTCAGGCTGCTCTTCAGTGTTTTCATTCTCTATTGCTTTGCTGTGGTTTGTGGCATCACAAAGTTGGGCAATTACTTCTGTTACAGGATGAGAAGACTTGTCACTGTTGTCTGCAGAATCTGTGAGGGGACTAAAGCTTGAGGAGGGAGCCAAAATTGCCTCTCCTCTACAAGGATCACATGACTTATTTGCAACGTAGATCTCTCCTGAACTATAGCTCTCCTTATTTTGGTTGTGATTTTCTGCTGCTTCCGTCAAGTTTTCCTTCACTGCTGCGGAAAGTTCAGTTCTGCCCTCAGTAGGAATGATGTTCTGGGTACATCTGGTGTCGCTCTTATTCTGGTCTGCTGTGAGCGAGACATACAAGGGCAGGTCCGTGCATTCACTACCCAGAGAGTCATTGGGTACTGCTGGTGATACGGCTTCTTGGCTGCTTTCGAGAATCCTCTTGGCAAGATCTAAGTTGGTTTGTTCATCAGCAGTTGCAGGCATTGGCACATGTGATGTGTACTCTGGAAAGACAAAGAAATTCAGTTTGTAGAACAAGAGTTTGGTCCTGAGACAATACGTAATGATATGTTAATAGCAGGTAGCAGAAGATATATATTTTGTAGTACGTGTTTGAGGAGACTCCACGTATCTGTCCTCAAAGATGATAGGCAGGCTGTTCCAGTCTCCATCGATGTCCAGGCACTCAACAGGTAAAGGAGGCATTTTGGTCAAGTAGTCTGAGCTCCGTACTTCTGCAGCTATCTGGCTGTGTCTATTGATTCTAAATCAGGACAATTCAATATTAAATATTATACTTCTTTGCACTCACAGAATGAGCTTTCTGACAGGGGTGGTACTTACAATTCCTCTTGAAATGTCAGAGATATCTCTTTGTGGTGCTCGGTGAAAAAGTACGCCTCAGAGAACCTCCTGACCTTGTGTTTCCAAAGACATACAAACAAATTAATTTTGATAAGAGCCTCAGTCTCAGTCTCAGATCACTGGCAAACATATGGTTGGGTTCGATTTCTTGGTTCAATAAGCAAGAAAAAGTTACCAAGTATTTGATGAGCACAAAAAACAGACAAAAAAGCTTGAGAGCTACTCCACTGTGTAGCACATTTTCATATTAAACAGCCCAGTGATTTAATAGAAACTGCAGGGGAAATCATAATAGATTGCTCAGCAAGCTTTAGGATATAGAGGTCCAGAATGGCATTTATAATTTGAATGATTCCTTTTGAAACACTCAAAGCTCACAAATAGTCAAGTGCATCAGCAATGAGACTAAACATAGTCTAAATGTGGACTCAGAGAGGGAGCAGCAAGCCTGCTGTGTTAATGGCAACAGGTTTGATGCATTTTACACAAGATTGGAAATTAGTGTATTCAATATTTAACAACAGAATAAATTATGTACATGGAAAAAAGGACAACTTGATTTAATGGGACATGACTGATCAGGGGTTCATGATATGAAATTACATCATTTAAACCTTTGTCTCTGATCTTACACATATTCAGTAAGCATAGCTGGACTGGCCATCGGGCATACTGGGTATTTGCCCGGTATGCCCGATGGTGATTTTTCGTTTTCATGGGCTGATGTTTTTTTGTTGTTGTTTTTTTTAACGGTATAAACAACGAAAGGTGGTGGATTGGCCAGATGCTGGCAGATGTGTAAAAATAACTCAGTTGTTTGGTGGTGGCTTCTATGGCGAAGCTTCCACAGAGGCCAGCAGGTGGATGAGGGAAAGGGGAGGCAGGAGGAGCAGAGACCTGAGGCGGCCGCCGGTCTGAGTGTCAGGTGAACTAAAATTCAGGTAAGAAGTTGTGACCTGCAGTCTATCTGGGTCAGATATAAACAGAGTTTAGGTGGAGTTTTATTTTCGTTGTGCTGACTTTTTACAGTCAGCTACAATAATAATACTGCGTACTAGCTAGCATAATGGAGTTTCTATACAGCTGGGTGGGTGCTATGATGTTACTGATAGTGAACTTTATTTTATTCATAAGGTTAGTTAGTAGAGTTGCCAACCGTCCCGTAAAAAACGGAATCGTCTCATATTCAGGGAAAATATTACGTGTTTCGTATTGAGCTGAGAAGGAACACAGTTTGTCCCGAACTTCAGCTAGAATGGAAAAGACACAAAGCTGGAGTTATTCTGTGTCTTTGCTGCACAGCTGCCTCTTGTTTGCTCATTCTCTCCCCTCTCTCTCCTGTTATTATTTCAATCATGAAACTGATCAATGATCAGCTGATCGGCTTTTCTGTCTCAAGTCCCGTCTCTTTTGTTTGTTTATCGCACACTTTGTGCCAGAAAGAGGAAACCAGCGGATGTCGCGCTAAACAACAGCAGCACGTTTACGCTTGATCAACTGTGGTTAGAATTTTTTAATATTAATTTCTAGTATCAGCTGATGTTTGCTGGAGCCACAGCTGTAAACCTGCTGGTCATGACATCGGTTTGGATATGTGGTGAGAGGGAAACATGAAAATGAAACCAGGAGATGTCCTTACTGAATCATCAGAGCTGAACAGGTGATTGGAGAAACAGTAGGGGTGCAACGATACTCGTATCGGTATTGAACCGTTCGATACACTGCTTTCGGTTCGGTACGCATATGTATCGAACAATACAAAATCTTTTAATTTATTTTATCAACTTTTCTTCTAACGATGCTGTCTGTGTTGAGCGCTCAGTGGAACTGTGTTCGACTGCGATCGTGGCTCAAGAGTTGGGAGTTCGCCTTGTAATCAGAAGGTTGCCGGTTCGAGCCCCGGCTTGGACAGTCTCGCTCGTTGTGTCCTTGGGCAAGACACTTCACCCGCTGCCTACTGGTGGTGGTCAGAGGGCCCGGTGGCGCCAGTGTGCCCCAGGGTGGCTGTGGCTACAATGTAGCTGCCATCACCAGTGTGTGAATGGGTGGATGACTGGATGTGTAAAGCGCTTTGGGGTCCTTAGGGACTCGTAAAGTGCTAAACAAATACAGGCCATTTACCATTTTACTCCGCCTAGGCTGCACTGTCGAGTGCAGATCCACTGAGCGCAGTGCAAGCTAGCAAGACAGAAGTTAAGCTCGTTACAACATGGCAATTGCCTCAACTGTACTTTTGAGTTAAAATATGTGTTTATAATTTTAATAAATGACAAATTAAAAAAGGCATGAACATTTTTTTGTATTGAAAAAATATAAAATAATATCGAACAGTTACACCAAAGTATCGAACGAACTGTGAATTTTGTGTATTGTTGCACCCCTCAGAAACAGCTTTTAGGTGACATGAATGAGTTGAAGGGAAGTTATGAACTGTTTCTGAGAGACAAATAACACCAGGATCCTTTTCTAAGTAGCTGACAGCTGGTAACTGTGCAGCGGCGGGTCTAGCAAAGTTTTGGCAGGTGGCCAGGTAGGGCATTAACATTTAAAATGTTTTGCTTTTAATGAATAATTATCTGAATCTTACAACCAAAGTTTTGACCTGATGTAACATGTATAGAAATCATACATATACCAACAAGACAGTGCATATCACTGTCACAACAGCGTTTATTTCCATTCAAAGGCCTTATGGCTTTTCCTATAATACCTTGTCTCTAGTCAAAATGCCCGGGCAGATTTTTTTGTCCCAGTCCAGCCCTGTCAGTAAGCTAAGCACAGACTTTTCATGCTCCTTACTCACCTGCGATCAAATCTTCTGTTTGAGAAAGTCAACTAGGCTTAAGGGCAGGGGAGGGAGAGCTTATAAGGCTTATTTAGACAGAGGATGAACTGAGGGTCAGTATGGATGTATAATAATAAATTTAAATCATGTGCAGTTACTCTAGAAGAATCCAAGAATAAATATGCAGAGCTGGAATTGAGAACAAAGCTCCCCTTTTAAAGACTGACTTGGCTGCCTCTGGTATCTTATTATCTTCATGTATTTAAACAGACATTGATGTCATGGGATCAGATGTATTTCCAATACCAAACTTTAAGGAGACAGTAACATGTATATTCTTTTTACAGAACTTTATGCACTCCTGTGAAAAACTAAGTACACCTCATTCAGGAGCTTATAGAACCATCTTTACTAGCGGGAATGTGAAGTAATCACTTTCTCTATGACTTTATTAGATTCTAACATCACTGTGGGGGGGATTTTTGGCCCACTCATCTTTACAACACCGTGTTGGTAGGGTGCAGGTTGACTTTGGAAGTCAAGAAAAGGAAGCAAGTGAAGGCAGGAACAGGAATTAAATATTGGAAGTTGAAGAAGGAGCAAAGCACAAAAACTGGTCCTGGGTGGTAGGGAAGAGTTGCCAGATATCTGGGAAGAAGGTTGAAGGTTAAGGATGTGGGTGATGATCAGTGAACAGAGAGCAGCCAGTATTGGTAGTAGTAGAAGAAGAAGATGATAAACAGTAGGTAGAAGGTCTGATCTGATTGATGGATTTTTCAAGTCTTGAGGTTTGCTAAGATGCAACCAAAGTCGCTGCCATGTTCTTTTTAGGGAGACGATACTTTCTCCTGGCAGCTCTTCCTAAAAAGTAATTTTTGTAATATCTCTGAGCTTTGCTTGAGGTAATCTTGGGATGAATTTGCTGGGATGTCCACCCCTGGGAGGACTGTGTCACCCTGCTTTTACAGAGGTCAGTCCTTTTTGGGACGATCACTTAATCAGTAGCACCTGGCTCCTACTTAACCTCCAAATTGGAAGCAATAAGGCTGTACTTCATTTTTCACGAGTGCGCATTGAGTCCTGTGAAAGCGCTGTATCCAAACTATCTTCATGATGGACAAATTTAACAGTGCTTTCTATAGGTAATCATCCGAACTTTTTTAGTGCATAACAGTTATTGATGCTTGATTGGGCTTAACTTTGACATGTTTTTCCTCATCAATGTGAAAGTTAGTTTGATTCTTCTTAGACAGACTGTTCAGTATCATGTTACTTTCTGAAAACTGGTGACAACATGCCTTTAAGGAGCTGCTTTCAGAGATAAAATGTCAATGCTTATGAAACATGTTTTATTGTTCTGTGGTATTCTTGCATTTTAGCGTGGGTGGATCACAATCACTATATTTAAACATATCGGCACCAGGGCCTAATAAAGGCTCAGCACCTCAGAGAGGCAAATGATGACGTTTGAACATTGTATAAGCCTGCCTTTGATGGAGCTGAACTCTCACCCTGAGCGTGTGGTGCTCCTGGGCCAGATAGGACAGGATGTGGGGGTTGAACACAGCGGCCTCCAGGAAGCAGCTCCACAGAGCAGCCAGCTGGAAGCAGAGCTGGCTTACGTCCCTGCTGATCTGCTCCGCCACCTTCTCGTGGCCTTCTTGCAGCTGAAAAGAAAAACGCAGTCCTGTAATATTTAGCTGAAAGTGTTGCATTTCAAAGAACTCCCAGAATAAAGCATGCACAAATCCAAGGCTGGGTGATTGTCCTGCTCACATATTCATACCTACAAAGAAAACAGTGTCTACAATCTGTCTGATATGAAAATGACTGTGGGCGGATTATTAATAGGAAATTTATGTCCAAGTATGGAGTGGCAGTTTGCCTACACAGCGAAGAATTGTCAGATCCTAGATTGACTGGTTGGCAGCTGCTCACCTAAACACTAATCACGACCATTTTTACTGGTATCATCTAATAGCTTCATTATACTGAAAAGCTCCGGCCTCATAAACAGATTTTATTAAATGCCCCAACATATTCTGATTAAGGCACATATCAATGCACACTGAGATGCCAGAAAAACACAGAAATTAAAACCAAATGCAGAAAAACAACCAGGGTAAAAGCACTTTAGTAGTAACAAACAGAGAGGGAAAGGAGTGAGACGGAGATCACACAACAAGCTGACAAAGACTGAAGTAGAAAACCAACTAATTGCACACAGCATGGAGAATAATAATAACAGGTGAACGCCATCAGGACAACAACAATGACGGGACAAAAAAATGAGGGAACTAAAACACTTCTTTTTTTTCAGCTAAACTAAAGGAAGTAAAATGAAATAAGTACTAAGAATAGATTCCCGCACATAAACATAAAGATCACGAGAGCCTGAACTCTCTTAGTCAAGCTTTCATGTCATTTCTTTAAGGAGCCTTCAGGAATAGTTCTCCAGGATTCACTCTTCTTTGGATGTTGGCTGCTTTATGCTTTTTGGTCAAGATGAACACTGCACACTGTTAAATAGACTGGTTCTTATATAGCGCTTTTCTACTCTCCCGGAGTACTCAAAGCACTCTATACAACACGCCACATTCACCCCATACACACCCATTCACACAAGCACTATGAGAGCTTTCTAACTATCATTCATACTCTGATGGATGCATTGGAGAGCAAGTCAGTTAGTACAACACGAGGATATTTGTCATGCCGACTGGGCGAGCCGGGGGTCGAACCACCAACCTTCCAATCAGCAGCTGACCTGCGCTACCTCCTGAGCTATAGCCACAGCAAACTGTTACACTGTTTCAGCAATGTTGAGGTCCGGACTCTGGAGAGGCCTGTCTATGACTGATAATGTTCCACTGTGTCTATGTTTTTACTGCAGTGTGTTTGGGGTCATTGTCAAGCTAAAAAAAAAGCTGTTGCCAATCAGAACTCCAGTTGTATCTGTATATCTCTGATGACCCACTCAATGATTTGAACCCCAAACTTATAACCACTACTTATACTATCACCACCCTTCCACAGAGTCCTTTTCTGATGAGTCTTCGGATGTTTTCCTAAATCAGATACTGTTCATCTGTGATATATATCATTAGGTCTGCTATATCTTATTTTGTCCGACACTTGCTCAGTTACCTCCAATTTTTTAAGAGCACATTGCACACCATGATGAGATACGCCAAGTTTTTGACTAATAGCTCTCTGGTAATCACCTCACTGGCGTAAAAATACTATTTTATAAGTTGTCTTTGGCATTTTTTGCAGATTCATCTAAACACATGGAAGCAAATCGTGATTTTTTTTTAACAGGCTGCTCGTAACAAAGTGCCTATAGATAGTATTTAAAAGTCTTTCTTTGCTAAGTTTCTGTTATGTGCGGTGAGAACACTGGCTCATCCTGTACTTGATTGCTTGACAGTTCATAGGTCAGTGTTGAGTGACTTAATAAATGGTCAGTGAGGAGTGGACTAAAAATGTTGAGTTAGAATGTCTAGAAAACTTTTGCTCCAGATCACTTTAAAAATTAAGACGTTTGATTCCTTAGAAGCACATAACAATATAAAGAAATAACTTTTTTAATGTGAATCTATTCTTAGCATGCTGGTGATTTTTTGTATTAGAATAGAAACAAACAGGAAACAGCAGGTACTATGGACTAGTGACATATCAAAGTGAAAAGTGACAGAGGCTGCTTTGTTGGTTAGACTCTAAAAAAGTAATGTTTTCTTACATAGAGCTCTATAATAAAGTATTTTTGTTATTGTCAGTGTGTGCTCTGCGTTGATGAGGTTAAAAATAAAATAGCGTTATGTCAGTAATTCACATACAAGTAATGGTTTGATTGATTGTTAAGTTTAATTATTTTTACTTATAGATTAACCTGCATTTTTCCTACTTTTTGTGTAATAAAATATTTATAAAGATACAATAAGATAAGATATGTTTGTTACTATCATACAAAGACATGAACTTACCTGTAGCTCTATTGTCAGCTGATTTAGCGTTTCTTCTACAGGCGACACATCTGTGGGAATAAAGATATTTGGGGAGTTTTAACTTTCGTTATCCTGTGACAGGGGGTCATACACACATATAGTTTGAAAATCTTATAAAACAAGTTAAGCATATGTGCACAGTTTTAGATATAGACAAGCTGAAGTGAAGGGAACAGAAATGGCTTGTTTTACTGAGCGGCTAAGAGGCTGCGCGAAGCCCCGTCTAAAAGGGCAAATACGGAAACTTTTACATTCACTGCTTAAGACCATGTGATCAAACTGTGTTCAGGAAACTGGAGGTTACAATCAGCATGCTTGTACTCCACTACATATATACGAAGTTAAGGTTTTAGCGGAAATATACTGTCACTGTACCAGAGTCGGAAAAAGGTTTACAGAATACACAACAAGTACTCTAAGTACATCAAATAATAGCAGTACTTATAGTTTAGTTTTCAGTACAGGTAAACTGTTTAATGTTAGTCCTCTATTTCTATTGGGCTGATTTTAAATTACTTTCTGACAAGGTCATTAAAATAATACTTTTTCTACAGTTTTAATCATATTTTTTTAATAATTTACATTGTCGTAAAAAAAAACAGTTCCTGCATTATTAAAATGTTCCAATATGTTATTTTCAGATCTCACTAGACTTTTAATGAAGAAACAGGTCCAAGGCTTTCTATATATGTGCCACCTGATTCCAGAGGAATCTGCTGCAGCTGTGGGATCTCCTTCATGAGTGCTGTGTAGTACGTGTGCAGGCCTCTGTGTGCCACCAACAGGAGGCGACAGAGTCGCCGGTGCCACGTATGAGCTCTCTGCAGGCAGTTTTCACTGGGCACATAAAAACTTCCCTGAGGAGAAGGACAGAGGAAATGTCAGCTACTATGTAGGTCACAAGCCACCTGTCAAGTACAATGTCCTCTTTTAATGACAAACATGTACACATACTTGAACTTAACAGGCTCTACTATAGCCTGGTTTGAAGGTTTGTTGCTCTGACCTCTTAGTAATAGAAGCTTACTTTTGCAGTCACAATAACTCCTTGGAAGATCTGATACAATAAAACAAATGCCTCTTAAAAACAGCTAGCTGTGAGCTGCAAAAGCAGATCAAGACATTTATGTGGCACACGTGGATGTATGGCAGCCCTTTAGGGCCTTCAGAGGTCCCAGGTGTGGGAACTTGGCCCAAGAAGCAAAGCACTGTTTGGAGAATAGTCTTTTTAAAATCGGTGCAACAATCTGTATGAAATAGTATTTAACTATGCTTCACATTATATCCACTGAACTAGAATCAAACGTCCAAACACAGGTCCTTTGTTTGTGCCTGTAGGTAGATATGGTTTTGAGTAGATGAGTCATCCCCCAAATAGTGCCCAAAAAATTGCATCTGCGTCAGGAAAGCACCACCATCAGTTTGGTAGCTGGTGTAGAAAAGTTATTTTTATACCATGTTATTTTGCACTTCATCCAAAAGAAGGAAACTGAAACTCAGAATGTAAAGGGTGCGAGTCATCAAGTATAACAAAAACAACTAACCCCTATCAGTGTCTGCTGTGGCTCACTCATCTGCCTGCCAGCCCATTTACCACTGAGTGTTTCTTTCTTACATAAATAAGTGTATGCTAAAATGTAGGTGAAAAGCTGCTTGACGAGGAACCAGCACATAAAAAGAGAAATAATAAAAACAACAAGATCTGGTAGCTCAAGTACAAACCTCTGCTTTCTGATCGGCCAGTAAAATCTGGGCTGTAATATGGGCCTTTGTTCCAGCAGATGGCTCTCTAACAATGAAAGACGGGCTCTAGCTGTGCTTCACCAAAGCCGTTAATAGCATTTGCTGGCACTGTGCAACCAACTACAAATCACCAAAGCCTTGAAGTCTTCTAGAAGAGACAGTGGTCCAAAAAGACTGTATCACTTTAGACGTGAGTCATCACAGTATGCCTACAACCATCCATGGTCCCTGACCCCAAACACTCATCAGAGTTCTTCCCACCCAGTGCCGAGATTTTTGGCTGCCTCTGTGGAGCGTAGAGCTCCAAAAGGCATGTGATGCCTGAGTATCAGGACATACTGTAATTTCCCTCGAGCTAGTAAAGTTGCCGGCCCTATCATCATACCTGTGCACACTCTGTAATTGCTCCAGTGGAGTATACCCGAACCAGGAAGGAACACCTGTATGTTTACTTCCATAATTCTCTTTAGCTTTATAGAGGCCCGCTGGGGAACAGTCTGTAAGCGAGATGCACCGAAAAATAGCTTTTTTCCCCCCATAAACTAGTCATTATCCTAAAAGCACAGTTTCTCTGCACACTAACAATGGTTAAAATCTGCCACAGTTCACCTGATGTCGATTTCTGCTTCTGTTTGCTGCTTGTTTATGGCTACGGAGCCGTTTACTTCTGAAGCATGCAGGTAGCGTTTCATTCCACAAAGAAACACCACATTTTAAAAAGTCTTATCTTACAGCAGAAGCACAAGATTTAGACAAAATGACACATGTTAAGGGGGAAAGTGCTGGAAACTAAGCGTAGCCGCGGGTAAAAAGCTGTAAATAAATAAAGGTGAAAGAGTCTGCAGCGTTGTGCGCAGCTTTCACCTGCAGCTATGTGGTACGTGGCGCTTGCAAGCACAACTCATTACTGTGATCAAACGGAACCCCCCCGCTTGGCTAAACACTGAGCTTATTAAAGCGCCCAGCCAGGGGTGGGAGTAAAAACCGGGAGGAGGAGAGGCAAGGTGGCGTGGGGGCCTGGGAGCTCATTAGGATTTACTGTGCAGACCGTGACGTTCACGGAGACCTGAGAGATGCATGTTATAAAACCTGAGGAAAAACTCTTTGTACCTTATGTTGGTGTAATTACCAAATATACACAAGAAAGCTAAACTCGGTAAGGAGCAACAGCCCAAAAATATAACTTTTGGATATGCGGTGATACCTGAAAACAGCAGCAGTGAAACTATCATAGATTCGAGTTGTGTTGGGAGTACACCGCTGCATTGGGTTCTGCAATTCTTGGAAGACTTGAAAAAGGTGACACTTTTTGTTTCCTTTTGTCTGCTCAGTACTGTTTGCTCCGAGTCCAAAGAGTCACAAGGACAGGCTAGTTGCTTGATAGTGCAAAGAGATACTGTGTGGCTCCTTATCTGTAAACTATGCAAACTAGTCTAGACAGGAATCTATGTGAGATTAAAACTATCATTCACCCGTGCTTTCACAGCATTCACTGCATTGTAACATATTGAAATATAAAACATTTTCTTCTAGTTTTAAGAAGTGCATGTAACTTTATACATGAATCTTCCATTTACAGGAGAAATGATGGTAAATAAGTGGCACTGTGTCTCAAATGCACCCACACAGTGGATCGACAAATGCACAAAACCTTTTTATGAGTCTTTTGGAAAAAAGAAATTGCTGGAATCACCACTCTGATTTTTAATGATATCTTTTCACACTGGACCCTCTGATGAGGCCTTTTCGGGCCCGCTTCCCATACGTTTGACACGCCTGCTGCATACTGGTTGTGTCTCCGTACGCCTGCAGATTTCTCACTTTTATCTGTGAGCTGTAGGGCTTGTTAACCAAAGTGCTGCATTCTCTCCTATTGACTGACAGCTAGCTACACACTCACAGAATCAAGGCTAATTACAAAACTAAAGAAAGAAGTTGTTGAGTCACAATAACGAACATGAGTCATGTGTGTCTTTTATCACCTGCTACTATTGAATACAGCTTTTTACTAATATACGCCTAGGTGAATAAAAGGCAATAAAATAAATTTGCTATAGGCCATATATGATAATGATTAGTAATTATGATAGATTATTATTTATTTCATTGTGAATTAAGTGCGCTATAAATAAGCCAGAAGCATGAGAGACAGCACCATCATTTCCAGTGGGAGTTCCTATCAATTCCAGATGCTAAGCCTGGAAGCCTACAAGCCTGGGCAAGCGGCTTCAACAAATAGTATGAAACACCACAGCGCTGCACAGTGATAATCACCACGTTGGCCTCTGGTCTTAAAACATACAGGATTCTGCATAGTGCCAACAAATGACTGATTCCGAAGGACAGACAAGGTCTGGAATCTGTAATCCAAATCAGGACGACTCCCTTCCCAGCTCAAAATCCCGTTGCTTCTGGATGACATGCCCAAGCAAATCCCGGCTAAATCTGTCGGCCTCTGTCCTAAACCTTTCTGTTTACGTCATCGCTTGGCATTTAGCTGCTTGCTCACAAAAAGAAGAGAACAACCAGCTCAAAGGGAGACATTTGTTTTCAGCTTTGTGAGACAAAATAGGCTTTGACTTTGTGTGACTTTCTATTTGAAAGCAGCTGAACCGCTAAAGGTTAACACACCTCAGAGATGACAGGTTTGCAGTAGCCAGCGCCGAACACGAGGTTCTCTACAGACATGGCGGACGGGTCGTTCGTGCTCTCTGGCGAGCCCTTCCCAAGCCAGGAGCCCTTTCCTGTACGGGCAAAGCTGGAGAGAGGGCAGGGATGACACAGCAGGGGCAAAGCATGAATAATGTTTGTGTTGTATTTAGTGTTTGTGACTCTGAAGGAAGACATGAACTGAGAAATAAGAGCAGTTCTGCTGCAATCAGTCAAGTGCTGCAGTAATCTATGTAATGCATGTTGGAACATCGACTATGACACTGACGGCTGAATTCATCAGATGAGTGTTTGGAAAATTATTCATTCAGCTCGCCAAGAGATACATTATATATCATATTATAAGATGTGCCAGCAGTTCAAGCTCACGTTCTCGCCTGCTTGATTGTATGGGTTTCATTTCAGTTAAATTTTTCACTTAAAAAATTAAAACCTGCTCATTGCAGATGGTTGACCTTTTTTCTTGAACACATCTCCAAACAGCATTCAAAGCCATAGATTACAAAATGAATGGCTTATTTATAAAGAAACAAAAATGAATCCAAGCAAGGTTTGGATAACGGATTAGCAGATTGTGCAGTGAAAAGAATAGCTGGGTTCCTGAGATCATACCAAATCAGATACAAATTTGTGTAATGTGAAGATTCGGGGTCTGCAGGATGCAAAACAGTTGCAAGCTTTCCAGACTTTACCTGAGCAGGGGCTGATGTAAGGCAACCAGTGAAGTGTGGATGGAGACAGAAATGACTGACAGGTGGAAATAGTCGAACATGACAGGGACGTGGTGGTGGAGGCCTCTTCGCGGGTGGAAATGGAGGCTGAGGGTCCGACTACTGATCAAGGGGACAGTCGCTATATCAGCCAACCTGAGGGAGTAAAAACAAAACCCAACTCTTTAAGTGAAAATCGTCCTTTTTTGCCATCGTCCATAATGTTTGCAGCTGTTCCATTAGAATGGCTCATGTAGCAAAGGACAGAATAACTAAACAACATCATTGATGGAAGTACTCAGATGTTTTAATTAGATAATGCTACACTGTTCTCCGTTGGTATATTAAATTAATCAGGAAACACTAATGAAAATATTTACAGTTAAAGTTTTTAATATGACGAATCATAACTGTTATTTATGTTATGAGTAGACTGTTAAAACTAAGCAGAATTTCAATGCCTGCTTTTTTCAGCACTGAAAATGAGAATTAAATAATACATAAAAAATTAAAATCTGATAATCTTTGTATCTGTGCCAAAGAGTGCAGATTAACTAAAGAAGTGGTTTTATTGCTGACAGTAAAAGTGTGACCCTGTAGCGCCTAAAACTTCACATTAAAAGGAGCATCTCTTTGTTAAGTGAGTGGGAAATATCAGGGCAACTGCCTTTAGCAAGTACCAGTTTTAAATAACTGGGAAAGCTGCTCACTCATAATCCAATATCAACAATGATGATACAATCTAAATATTTCTTCTTCTTCCTTTTGTCCCAAGCAAACATACAAACCCCTGCAGTCATGGATCGTATGCCGTATATTTGTGATCAGGTGCTTAAAGTGATGTCTAGCAGCCAAATGGGAAAGTCGCTCACTTCACATCTCAAATACACACCAAACACATATTTTCAAAGTGGTTCAGAAACTTACTGCTGCTCATTGTCAGTGAAATGAAGATCCAGCTTCAACTGAAAATCCACCTCACTCAAGGCCTCCTCCACCTGCAAATGGGAACGATAAGGATTGTTGATGCATAAATATTGAAAGACCTTGGGCACAAAATAATCATAATCATAATCTTTGTATCACAGAACAAACCAAAAAAACTCATGTAGACAGGTCAAGTTCAACTACCTCAACTGGTCCCTGTCTGCCAAGGTGACCACGCCCCTAACTACAGTGTCCAGATGTACACAAATCTGTCCGTCCACACAGTTATTATGGTGGGGAAACTTTCCATAGAAGCCAGATCCCTTTTTACCAGGTTTCTAAACATGCTTTTTTATGGTGTAAAATAAAAATGAACGTGGGTTAACTCGCTTTGGACATGGCATCAAGTGGCCCATGAGTCTGTGAGAGTTTTGGTCTCTGTACCTTTGCATTAGTGTATTTTAATCGGTGTTGGATTATACTTATTTACTTCCACCTGTTTATTTGCTAACCAAATGTAGCATTGATATCACATAGAATTGTAACTGCACCTTGCTAATCAAGCTAGTTAGCAATAGCTGATAACCAGAGATGGGCAGTAACGCGTTACCGTAATCCGATTACTTTTTTCAAGCAATGAGTAAAGTAAGGCACTACTATTGAAAAAAAAACCTAATTAGATTACTGTCACTTTCCTGTAAGCACACTGCGTTACTGTGTTAGTAGACCATGATTTTGTTTGTGAGAGTGTCTCATGACAATTACGTAAAAGCGTGCGACGTCCGTGGCAGCAACAGACGTGTGTAGATCAATAATGGATAATATGGAGAGCGGGAGAGAGTACGACTGTGCAGCGTTTAAAGTATGGACGTACTGACGTTACTTGATTCCGTAAAAAGTGACAAAAACATTAGCATCTGCTGTACACTCAGCGTGGGAAGAAAACTTCTTTCTACAGCAAAAAATTTAACTTCAAATCTGAGCAAGCACCTAGCACGCTGCCACGGGAGTGTGAAATTCACAGAGATCCTCCCACTGACATGACCGCTGCAGCACGGGGCAAACCTCCAGGTGACCATAGATATAAGAGCGACAGGACTTAGTGCCGCTAAAACATTATTTTATGTTATATGCTGGAATATGCAAAAAAATAGGTTTAATTATTAAACAAAGTTCAAGTCAAAGACTGTTTCATATAATTACATTTTTGCTTAATGCAATGTGCATAAAGCTAAAAGATTAAAACTAATAAAACAAGTTTTTCACTTGATTCAATTTTATATGATGGATTATGCAGAAAAAATAGAATTGGGCTGAAAGGTCTATTGCTTTAATATGTATTTGGGTTGTGTATCATGTAACTAAGTAATAAAGTAACTATTTACTTCTGAAAATAAATATCAGTAAAGTAATGGGATTACTTTCTTGGAGAAGTAATCAGTAACTAATTACTTTTTTTAAGTAACTTGACCAACACTGCTGATAACACCCAACAGCTTCCATCCTGACACAATGGCGAATGCAAAACTGAGACTTCAGAACGGAAGTGCAACAAATCAGTGCAAGAGGCCGTTGGGTGTTTCACACAGAAGACTAGACTAGTGTTCATATCCAGATTTAAGCAGCACAGGTAGGCTGGTAAAAGTCAACGTATGTAGATTCTGATATTTCACAAAAACATATTTTTTTTATAAATGCCATTTCTAGATGACAGGGTTCATTTAACATGTTCAAAAATCTCCCAGAGGTGGATGTGACAGCTGTAGCCTCAGCTTTCACATTATCTTTGCACTCATCAAACCATCCGGCAGCCACTTGTGCTCTGTGGAGAAGGATCTGACTCTCATTTATTTACTGTCACTCACGTGAATGGAGAAATTCGGAATTAATGAAGGGGAACGGCCATCACACGGTACCAACAAGAACATGATGGATTTGCTGCTATTTGGCACAGAAGCTAATGTAACCAACCTTGTTTGCAATTCTGATTTAGCCACTTTAGTGTTCTTTTTGATTAACTGTTTATGTTCTCTGTATTCCGGCATTTATGTCTTTCATGTGGGCTGAAAAAATCAATTACTTTCATGTTCAAAGTGCGGTAGAAAATAAAGGCATAAATCTGAACAACAAAGTGAAAAAAGAAAAAGAAAACGATATTAGGAAACTACAAAGCCGGGGCCGAAAATGGATGCAACAGACTCTTCTGAGGATTGGTGTGCAGCGCTGTTAAATTTTAATAGAAGTAGTTCCACTTTTGTAGCGCTTACAGTAAACGTATAAATCCATCTGATATTGATGGTGTGATTGATTAAGAATACATCGGGTGTGCACAGGGGAAATGAGAGGCTATTTTCGTCTGCGCTATCTGTAGCTGTGAACAGCAGATAACCTCCGGAAGGTTAATGAGCGGGGAGCCTTCGGGAGAGCTTACAGATGAAATCTGATATGCCTTTAAGCTCTTCTGTCTCCACACCTCCACAGCAACACCTACGTTTAATGAAAATTTCTAAAATTAGTTGTCATGTGAGACAGAAAATCCACATTCTGGCAGAAGCAGGAATCCTTCCACAGTAAACTAGGCGTATACACCACATGTTAGGGAGCAGCTGAGCGACGGTTTAGAGTACTGTCAGCGTGTGAGCTACGGCTATCAAATGCATGATTAGCTTCAAATGAGGCCATCTTAACACTCCCACGTCCCAGCATCAAGCCCGTGTCACCGCTGTCACTGCTGATCAATTTGAGCTCCGGTGGCTCCCACAGGCAAAAACGGGCAGAGTGGATTCTCAGGGTCACGCCCACAGTAAAACAGAACATCAATAACTGTCAGGTAGGTTTACACACCTGATCAGCTGAACTAAATATGGCCGGTCTGGGTGCACAGGCACAGTCTTTCAGTTACATAACATTAATTTCACGGAACGAGTCTACGAGCTCAGTGACCCTCACACTGGTTGAGTGGTTATTATGATTAGCACAGAATTCCTTTGAAAAAGGCAATTAACCTTTTCCACTGAATAGCTTTTGTTATCTTTCAGGGAACCAAACTCCTGTCAATCATTTCATCACATTTAAAAACCGCTAATGCCTCCGTTAACAAAAAAAACTATAGTGTGCCCACAGACCCTTAAAGAAAGTATTGGAGACAAGTTCTAGGCCTGAAAATGAAAGCCAGCTGTCAAAAAGTTGAAAAGTTCCACTTCAGACCTACTCCAAAATAAAATCAGTGCCCATTTAAAAAAATCTGTTACTTACCACTAACTCTTTCTGGAACAGTTCATGCATGTAGCTAACCAATTAGCAGCCATTTAATAGTTAATTTAATATGACCAATGCAATCGCAAAAACAGTTGCTGTGTCTGAGGTCAACTTAGCTTTCAATAAGCTTTATTACATTTTCTGGGTTCATAAACATTTAAGAGGAAGTTCTGAACTGGATTTCCTTTAACGTCTATCCAAGTATCCGGGCTACACTGGTAGCCTCAGAAAATTAGCTAACGGCACCAAAGGGCGAGCTATCAGACTGACCAGTAGTTTCAAAGATTAGAGCTACATTAACTTATAAGCTTTGTTTATTTAAATGCATTTTTATCCCTGTTATAGCCATCACATGAAATGTTTACCAAGAACATCAGTGCAAACTTCTAAGAATATGGCAGCTGTAACTGTGATCAGTCTGCAAAAATCACAAATCTGTTGCTGTCTTCATACACAACTACTTCCATTTCAGCCACAGTTCATAGATCTGAAGTAGAAATTCAGAAATTCCTCTGCTGCATGACGACACTTTAATTTCAATTTGCTATAGCTGCCCGGCAATCTTGCTTTTCAACAGGAATCTATAATCAGAATGCAAACAGTTTATATAAGTTGAGTCGAGTCCCTACCTACGTGTCACTGACAAGACTGAGTCCGATTGAAAGCAACATATCGGCAATCCGTCTGCTTTATTTGCAAACCTTCGCCTTCATCTGGATGAGCGGGACCGCAGTTAGTCTGAGTCGGACTGCAACTGTTTGGAGATAGGTTGCCTCCTGCCAGGTGGCCTGTGCAATCGTCAGGTGAGGGTGTTGCGCACTGACAATTACTTACAATTGGTTCCCAACAGCAAAACAATTTAATGCAACCACTGGGCGCCCATCGATTGTTCCTAATCGCAAGGAGGTTGCTGCCCTATTTTCATTCTACAGTCAATGATGCTTTAGACATCTTAAGCTCTGTTAGACAAACCTTACAAGTCAATGTTTCCAGAAAGTACATCTTTGCAAATTGAGCTGTCTTTGGCCAAAGAAATAGAACGGCTCCAACACCCCTGCTTTAAATCTATACTGCTATAGACAGATAGACTATATATTTTGCAGGTGTTCAGACTGCAAAATATATAGCACTGTAGTTTTTTATCTTTTATTCCCTGTTGTGTAAAATATCTGCTGTGATTAAGTGGAACGAATGTGTGTGTTCTGAACAAGGAGTATTGTTTGTGTCAGATGATAAAAACAACAAGTGCAGAAGGGAACAGAGAATGATGAAATCCATTAATTACGGGCCATTTAATATGCTGTAAAGCTACAAGTTGCTATGGAATAAATAAAAAAGCGAGCAAATGGCAATCAATCCACCCCCCCCCCCCCCCCCCCCCCCTTTCAAACTGGATATTTGTCTGTGTGTGTGCAGAAAATGTCACCGGCATGACTCACCCGTTCTCCGTCCAATAGCAGGTGGACTTTGAAGATCATACAGTCATTCACCGCAATCTCCTCGTTTCTGTACAGGATCTGAAATATCCGGCTGAACACGGTGCCGTCGTAAACCCCCGCAGAGCTGAAGCTGCACTCTCCTAATGTGGGACGCAAAAGCACAGCACAGTGACAGCAAGTGCAATTAGTATCCACATATGATAAGACATAGATCCGATAGACTAAAACAAGCATTAAACACCAATGTTTAACTGATAACAGGAGCTTTCTCAGAGCTCTCTGTCATGACTACAAACAAACAAAACATCACTTTATCTTTGCACAGCATCAACAGGTTTGTGAGGACATTTGCACATATTTACAGGCACTCAGAGGCAAGCATCTACGTTTAGCTCTAGAACCAAGTGATAAAATCTGTAAATGAGTTTTGGGCCAAGAACGCTGAAAAAAAAGAAATCAAGCAGCAAAATGGAAACATAAAAAACTGCAGTT
Source organism: Mchenga conophoros (assembly GCF_057382185.1). Taxonomy (NCBI): domain Eukaryota; kingdom Metazoa; phylum Chordata; class Actinopteri; order Cichliformes; family Cichlidae; genus Mchenga; species Mchenga conophoros. The sequence continues at coordinate 29,921,885 of NC_140546.1, read as the reverse complement.
CTTCATGTGACCACTTAGGCTGGTTCAGAAAGCAGGTCAGCGCACACTGTTAACAAAAAAAAAATCTATGAGTAGGTTCCCTCTAAACCTGTATTCACACTGGCTGCGGATGCTAGAGAAAAAACCTTCCTGCAGTTGTATTGATCAGTTCAATTCAGAAGTTCTTCCACAAATAGCAAAGTAGTTGCTGCAAGATGGCAATTTAATTGCAAAATCCCACATGTACCTGGCAACGCTCTGTTATATCAGAATACATATTGTAGAATAGAACCAGAGTCACAGGTGAGAGCAGACTGACTCGGGTTGACTACAACATTGGGTGATCTGTCAGCTTTTATTTGCAGCTACCTCGAAACACCTGAAAAATTGTGATGCAAACAGGAAACAGAGAATGTTCAGTGTCAGTGTAAAAGCTGTTGGTTTCAGCAGTAAGGAACAACATTTACTTTGAAAGGTGAACATTCCCCATTTCATTAATCCATGGACAAATGGCACATGTTTCCCATGCAAACTATGGGCAATCGTGGCAGTCTGTTAGCAACCAAAGCAATCACAGTGAGGCTGTTGGTGCAGCAGTCAATTTCGCCCAGGGCCAGCCAACAACCTCCAGAAACTACTCTGGAGTTTTTCTTAGCAAAGTTACCGCTTGTCTCTAGGCTTGTTTAACTAAAGCAAGGCAAAGCGAACAGCTGTGGGCTGTTTTTCATATTTAGGTCTATCGATGTTGCTCACATCAAGTTCAACTGATAAACTTTAAAGTCCTTTAAACTTCTTGGTGTGGGAATGCAGAGCCAGTAGTACCTTTAAATTCACATATGTTTTCAAGCACAAGGAAAAACTAATAAATTGGATTTTATGTGCAAAACTTAGGTCACACATTTGCCCCCAAAACTCACACGATCTCAGAGGCAGCCCATTGTTTCAACTGCCATCATCGTCCACGTCGCAGCACTTTGGTGTGCGACGCGGTGGCTGTTTACTGTGTGCTACTAGCGCATTTTTCCCTGGCAGCACTGCAGAGCTGCTGTCCAGCTGTGAGCCGTGAGAGGTCTTTGAAATCCCCTGCTGAGGTTGTGCTCTTTTCTGTCTCGGTCTTACTCTCCCTCTCTCTGCAGGCCTCCTCCCGATAATGCTGTCACTACTTGCAGCATCAAGCAGCCCCAGCCAGGGTGACGGATGTGTGGAAGCACGAGTGCTGTCAAAGGCTTGGTGGATGTGTGGCACAGACAGTGTAATCCCTCTGGGGATGTACTTTCTGGGGTAGGAGTTGTTGCGCGGTGTTAGCACGGTCTCCTTACAGTTGCATGAATGTGACTTTGATGTTCTTGTTTTTATTTTGTTTTTGTGTAGGTTTCAAGCTCCTGTTTCAAGACACATAAGCAGATTAGAAACTCGACACCGTGTGCTGTCATTAACATAAATTATCCTCTGTGTCTATTTGACCTGTGAAGGACTCATCGTTTCCCTCGGGAGCCTCCGTGCTTCACAAACGCTGGATTTCTCCCTTCATGTGGCCAGAATCACTAAATCAACAAACTGCACCTGCTGCAGTGGCTACTCTCACACGCTCACAGATATTATACTTCCCTTTCAATGCCTGTTTGTTCTACAGACTTGATTAAATGTTACAATACGTGTCGAGGGACTTTCAGTGATAAGGCCTTGATAAGAACGCAGCTTAACTGAAATAACAGCTTTGACACATCTAGCAGTGCTGTGCACACTTGAGGTGGAAAAAACACTAAACCACCCGTAAAATGCAATATAACAATATTATGAACCCTTCTTTCATAAGATTGAAGATCAGTTAAGATGGAAACTGATAATCGGTGTAACACTGTATTGTTTATAGTTTGTTTATACAGAACTGGCACTAAATTGGCTGTAAGCTATTTGTCATGGCAGTCACATGAGGCTGTAGAAGAAAAGACCTTTAAATATAGTATATAAAAAATTTTAAAAGTTGCATTTTCTTACACATTCGGTAGAACACACTCACACACCATATATTATAGATATAATATACATTATATATATATATATATACATACATATAATTTAAGACTTACAATATAAATATATTAAACTGTAATTTTGCTGGTATCTAACGCTAATTGATAAAAAATAGTAATATCATAATCTACTATAATAACACTTCTGATTACTTATTTTAAATGTAAATATTGTCTATGTCTATATGTTAGCCCTGCGACAGACTGGCGACCCTATGACAGCTGGGATAGGCTCCAGCGCCCGCCCCCACGACCCTGAAAAGGATAGGCTGTAGTGAATGGATGGATGCCTATTCTTAAGGAAATATTAAGCATCATCAATCCCAAGGTATTTTTTTTACTCAGGCCGACAACATCTCAAAATGAAAGTGTTCTTATTTGAAAGTAAAATGATAATATTTTTGATTGAATCAATATCGATGAGAGGGTGGCACATGTTAACTGAAGGAGCCTTTAAAACTCACACAGGCAGTTCAAAACATGTCAACAGGAAGGCTCAAGCTGACCCACATGTTCATTGACAGAATCTGGTAGCTGTAAGCAGCAGTGTTGACCACTGTTCCACCGTGCCATAAACATCTTGGTTTTTTACTCCCAGTTTTGACCAGTTTCTTTGTCTTTTTTCTGGACTAGTCGTCCAGAAATTTGTAAGAAGCTAAACCTACCTGACACAAAATTACCTAGCATCATCAAACTAACTACATATTCACATGCCATCAGAAATCACTCGGTTCTGACACTCTTCTGGTGTACTGTGCTTCTCACAGGTACTGGACTGTTAACACATCCTGCACATTAAAACCTGCTGAAACGCCCTTCAGCTTTAGCCACAGTGCTTCTGTGCTGGAAATAATCAGCTTACAGCCTCTGCTCTGCATCTGCTGTGTGTGTGTGTGTGTGTGTGTGTGTGTGTGTGTGTGTGTGTGTGTGTGTGTGTGTGTGTGTGTGTGTGTGTGTGTGTGTTCGTGTTCTGCCTATCAGTAAAGCACACAGAACTCGCCACACAGATTTGCTCCTCATGATATTAATAAGAAAGGGCATCTTAGCCGGTGCACCGTAAACAACACTCCAGTTCTCCCAGTTAACATTCTGACTTGAAAATCCTAATCTTACTGCGCATGAATCACAGTCATTAAATCCTTCAGCTGAGTGTGTGGCACGATCCTTCACAAGTAATTCATTTTTTTTCTGAAGGGCACAGACAATTGAAATGTCAAGCACACGCTTTCAAAGAGGACACAGTAAGGGAATTGTATGATGAATGTAATTGTTCTATCTGTGGCCAGAATGGCAGCTTTATGTTTATGATTCAGTCTGTGAGGTATGCAGGCTCAGTGCATGACCTTGTGGAAAGAGCTGCAGAGGAGAGGGGAGGGCCGCAGCCTTCCAATTACAATATGCATGCAAGATCTTCACTGTAATATACGTAGCTACAGTGTTTCTTGCTGTCTACATATGCTAATGGCTGGTGAAACATTGCAGTGTAGTCAGCAGCTTAGATATTAGTGCATCAAAAATGCACTATACCAATCTATATCAAGTGCTAATCAAATGTATTTGATTATTTGATCATCAGAAAGTGTCACGCCAACTATTAAAGCAAAGGTTTTGGCCGTTTGCTGCTCTGTAGCGTTCAGGTGAGCATTAACACAATGGAAAAATTGTTCATGGAGCAGATGACCCAGCAAATACACCCCAAGATCAGACCATAAAATTCTCAGAGAAACTGCAAAAAACCTAAGAGCTGCATTCCAGACTCCACAGAGCTCAGTTAGTGTCAGACGTTAAAGCTCATGATAGTACAAATATATAAAATATTGCTTATATAAAAGAATATTGCCCAGAGAAAGTCTCTTCTCTCTAAAAAACAAAACAGGACTGAATGGCTTAGGTTTTGCAAAGCTGCATTAAACACAGTATATCAACAAAACAGCCCATGCCAGCTGTCAAGCATGATGGTGGAGGGATAATTATTTTAACTTGTTTTGCAGCCACGGGATCTGGAAACCTTGAGTCAACCATGAACTCACAAACATGAGCATATATCAAAGTATTCTAGAGTCAACGAGACGCCATCTGTCTGACAACTAAAGCTTGGCCCGAATTAGGTTATGAAACAAGATAATGAAACCAAACACAAATGTGAAAGTCTAGACATCAGCCTGACTGAAATGCTATGGCGCGACCTTAGACTAGCTTAGACTAGACTAGCTTAGCATGCTGGAGTTTTCCTTACTGTATATGAAGAAGTATTTTATAAAAAACGCAATTTGTGAATTTGAGGAAAGTTACATGTTTAAAACAAATCATGAGCTCAAGCATCTACAGTCACCTGTAGTTTGGGATAATGTGTGGGCCTACAGTTGTGTAAACAGGTAGCATTCTGTCAAGACACAAACTGTCAATACTTAAGCAGCTTTTAGGTGAAAATACTGAATAGTAAGCACCATTAGGCACCTCTAAAAATGAGTTACATTATTAAATATATTTGTGTCAGCTAATCTGAGCTAAAGTAACAAAACTGAAGCCTCCCCTGTCTGGAAAATGATCTACCTCTTTCTTTACAACATGTAAAAAAGCTGATCCTCCAGGATTCAGCAGCCCTAAAAATAGACAAACCGCTATTCTTCATTTCTATTCAACTTGACATTATAGTGGCTACTTGGAACCAGCAGTAATGAGGGAGCAAGAAATTCTTCTTAATCAAAAACCCCGTGCCTCCTGTCACTGTGTTTTAGGTGAAAACACTCACACATCATCTTTACAATCACGCACGCATGGACGGTTTGGTGTTGCTGGTGGTGCTGTCCTCTATAGCAGTGAGAACACTGACAACAGCTACATGCCTGAGACTAATATCCTGCTCCAAAAGACCAAAATGCCCTCACAATCTAAAACATCCTAGTGAAAACAGTAGGCTGCACTGTCACAAGTACAGCTGGTGTACACACACACGCACACATACACACACTGCTCCAGTCATGATAGGCTAAAAATAGCCAATATTGAGAATCAGGATTGGCAGTGAAACAGCTTTCTGCAACGCCACAGATCCACATTTTGACAGTTAGGTAGGTTTGGAAGCCTTCAGTCACAACCTATGAATACAAATATGGACGCAACAGAAGAAGAATATTTCATGATCTTTGAGGAACCTGAAAGTAATTGTATATTTGTATAGGAATGAAGCATTCAATGTTCACAAAACTTTCACTACAGTGTATTTTTTGGTGATTGTTTACACTTTTTTTTCTAATTAAGTAGGAAACAAATGTATTTTAGAAATTTAAAGAGCTTTTTCAATACATGGACATTCTCCATAAGATGAGTTTTTCTATTATGCAGCACAGTGCAGCTTTAAGCCGGCTTTGCCCTTTTCAGCCAAGACTAAAGACTTTCCCTCAATAACTGGAAATCCAATAAAATTTTATTAAACGTTTAAGAGTTATTGTTTGAAATGTTTCAAAGCTATTTTAGATGCCAGATATTCTGCAGGATGGATCACTCAGTTTTTAAATCCTAAATCACATCGGTAAGACAGGGCCATAAAATTCCCAGACAGCGCTCTCACTCTCTACAGATCCTGGATAGCTGGCACAGTGGTGGGACTACTTACTGTTTACTGTAACCTTTTGTAAATTTCTGTCTTTTATCCACAATAGCAGTGAGAAATTACAGTGCATTTGGAGACAAATCTGAGTACTCAGCAGTCAAATTGTTGGTTGTTTTATTTTCCTATTGTCATTATTATTATTATTATCATTATTATTATTATTATTAGTATTATTACTATTATTAAAATTATCATCTGTCATCTGTTGACAGCTCTACGTTAAGAAAACAGTCACATCTTTAATTGATACTTTTTTAAATATAGACATCAAAATTTTATATTCAATTTTTTAATATGGTGCCAATTTAAGGTGGTTTAAATTCTTAGGTAAAGATAGAGGACCACATGTTGAGACAGTCCCTAATGGTAGGGAGAAAAACTGCTTTTAATAGGAAGAGACATCAGGCAGGCTCAGGGGTCTTCAGCTGACTAGAGAGTAAGGGGCAAAAGAAGAGAAAAAGGAGGGCATGCAATAGCAGCATATAAATGCAAGGGGAGTCAAAGTACGTGAGTGACAGTAGTCGATGCATCATACGAAGCCTACAGCAGCTTAATGGTTCAGGATTTCCAGAACCAGCCTCAACAGTAAGCTTTAAACAGGAAAATTGGAGACCTAATCATAAAAGTAGAGAAGGCGTCTGTCTTCTGAACCCAAACTGGGAGCTAGCTTCACAGGGACCTCCCATTCTACTTTTGGAAACTTGAATTATATGCTAGAAGAATACATTTAAGCTCAATTCTGGATTTAACAGGAGCAAATAAAGAGGTATGTGAGAAATATTAGCTTTCCTTCTAGTCCCTTCTATCATTCATGCTGCAGCATTTGGGGTCACTTAGAGGCTTTTCAGAGTGCTTTGAGGACGAAGAATTTGAATGTTCCAGCTTAGAAGTTTAGAACAACTGCATCAATTATTCTTTCAGGATCACTCATAGACAGATGTGCAGATGAATGAAGACTAGTTTAGAGATTTGATTAACCTCTTATATCCCTGCAAGGTTCAAATCTTGTCCTTTGTATCCAATTTATACATGTCTGATTTGAAAATCTTAGAAGAATTGTGAAACCAAGAAACATCTAAGTGACTTGATTTGAAGGGTGACATCTACTTTTTCTTACTTGCATGTTACTGAAATGTAATCTAATGCTACATGTTTCACTAGTCACCACTGGGCAGGGCTCGCAAAATCTCTAGCCCGGGGCTAGCGATATCTCGGGTCGGGCGACCGAAATCTATCTCAGCCCCGCCCATTGGGCTATATGATTGCCCGGCGGGCGGGGCTGAGATAGATTTTTATGACTTATTTTGTGTGCGAGGAAAACTCTTTGTTTACCGGGACAAATTAGAATCTATCAGACAGATGCTGAAGTAAAGTGTTTTTTACAAATTGACTCAAATCTGAGACCATTACTGAGATCATTAGTAACCTTCACTAGTGCTGTTTTTTGCTATGATGCGTTCTAAACCTTCACTTAAACTCTTTGTTTATTTGAAGAGTTTCAATTGATCAGCTTAAAAGACTCTGGTACTACAATACTACAGGTGTTCACAGCCAGGCCACGTAGAAATGACTGCAGTGTACAGAATCTTATTTAGCTAATATTTTTCATGAAATATTAACTATATTCAATATTCAATCTTTTTCAAAAAACAAAGTGTGTTAACTCAAAGGTTTATTTGGTCTAATTTTATCATGTCTGGTAATTTATTAATGCAGGTAAATTTGGAGTCTGTGTGCTGTTTCTCAATGCAATTTACCTTTAACTGTTAGAAAGTCATTCAAACAAGTTTAAAAAGATCCAAAACTGTATGAAAAGATCGATCAGAAATGACCACAAAACAGCCAAACATGGTTGTAAAAATATTCAAAAAGAGAACAATGGTGAAGCAACACAGAACAACCTTTGTAGTCACAAACGACACACAGAGAACAACACTATATATGAAAGCACAACGACTAAAGGGTGATGCCAACTAACTGCTGAGAGACACTAAATGGCCAGAAAGGGACAATGAAGGAATTAAAATGTGACGGAAATTGACCATGAAAAAGCACCAGTAAAATGGCCAAACATCAGGCAAAAAAACAATAACCATGGTCTAGTACCCAGTGTCAAACTAAAGTATTCAGACATGTGCTCCACCATCTATTTAACAAAACTACACAAACAGATTACTGAACACAACACAGCAAATTAAGAGTTCCTCCACACACCAGAACGAGTGGTAAAGTTGATGTGTGTGTTTCTCAGAGTGTGAGGAAGTAAACATCGTCTGTCTTACCTGCATTGTCTTGTGTTGTTGCTATGACCCTGTGGGGCACTCGAGGTGAGACCTTCAGCCCTGCTCGTATCTGGTAGAACCTGAGGTGGTGGATAAAAACAGAACAGTCACGCTTAACGAAGCAGCACTGCTTAACTTCACCCTCTGCAGTCTGTGAGTAGGTGAAAGGTATCAACACAACTTTAGGTTTTAACAATTTTTTGTATGTTTATTTTAAATTACTTTCGATTTACTGTCTCTGTTTGTACTCTTTGTATGTTTATTGGTTTTATTTTTATTTTTTATCTTTATCCATTTCCTTAGTATTATTTATCCAGTGCTTTAGATCCACTTTATTGGTATTACAGTTGAATTGTTTCTCAGGGTTTGTTTCTTTTGATTCAAGAGTTTCTCTGTCTCAGTCATAGTATAGGTATATATATACTATGTATAGGTATATATAGTATATATATACCTATACCATTCTCATCCTTCTTGATCTTAGTGCAGCGTTTGATACCATTTCTCACAATATTCTCCTGAACCGGTTAGCTTCCATTGGTATTAGTCATACCCCACTTACCTGGTTTACCTCCTATCTCTCAGACCGCACTCAGTTTATCCAACTTAAATCCCATTCTTCAGCTCTCTATCCTGTTTCTGCTGGTGTGCCCCAGGGTTCAGTATTGGGGCCTCTTTTATTCATTATTTATATGCTTCCTCTTGGTTATATATTCCGAAAATATAATATAAATTTTCACTGTTATGCCAATGACGCCCAGCTCTACCTTTCTTCTAAACCCAATTCATCCCTCCCACCTACCTCCCTCTCAGACTGTCTTATTGAGATTAGATCCTGGTTCTCCTCCAATTTCCTCAAACTTAACAGTAATAAAACTGAAGTTTTACTTGTTGGTACACCATCTATCTTAACCAAATCCCACAGCTTTTCCATTAACGTTGAAAATTCTCCCACCCTTCCCTCCCCTCAGGTTAAGAGTTTGGGTGTCATACTTGATAATACTCTTTCATTCCAGTCTCACATTAATTACATAACACGGTCTGCTTACTTCCATTTACGTAATATTCACCGACTCCGTCCCTTCCTTACTCCCCATGCTGCTGCCATCCTTGTCCATAGTCTTATTACATCCCGTATTGATTACTGTAATTCCCTCCTATTTGGTCTCCCTAAAAGGTCCCTTCATAAACTCCAACTTCTTCAAAATTCTGCAGCTCGGGTCATAACTTGCACTCCGTTAAGTGCTCATATTACCCCAGTTCTTCAGCAGCTTCACTGGTTGCCCATAGAAGCCAGGATAAATTTTAAAATCTTACTTCTTGCATACAAGTGTATCCATAAATCTGCTCCTTCATATTTGTGTGACCTGCTCCATATCACCACTGTTTCCCGCACTCTCAGATCATCATCTGCTATTCATCTTACTGTTCCGTCCTCACACCTTATCACTATGGGGAACAGAGCTTTCAGTCGCTCTGCTCCTCGGCTCTGGAACTCTCTTCCTCCTGCACTAAGAAATATTGACTCCCTCTCCGTATTTAAGACACAGCTCAAAACACATCTGTTTAAACTGGCTTATTCGCTTTAATGCTGATTTTATCTGTTGTCACGCTCTGTTTTGTAATTTTAACTTATTTTATGTATTTTATGACTATTGTTCCTTTTATTAATTGTGTTTTTTGTAAGGTGACCTTGGGTTTCTGAAAGGCGCCCTCAAATAAAATGTATTATTATTATTATTATTACAGGTATATATATAGTATATACCTATACTTATAACTTTATAGGTATATATTCTGTGCCCTTAGTTTCCTTTTAGTTTCTAGCTTTGATAACAGTTTCTCCATAAGACCCTTGGCTTTCTCTCCTGTGTCAAGTCCTGTCTCTGTGTGAGGTGTTTCCCTGTTTAGTTATTTCCTGTTTTATTGTTTCAGACATGCATTCCTTGTACTTTGTCTGTATTTTTGTCTCGTTGGTGCTCTTTGACCTTAATAAAGGTTTTAGTTTTTTATATCCTTAGTATTGGCTTTCAATTCCCATTCCCACAAAATATTTTCTTGACAGAAATGTTCTTAAGCCCATCTTTCATTTAACTTTGCAGTTGTTTGTAAAACTATTCTTCAACTAAAGCCACTTAAATTCAAAAGATGTTAAATATCATATTTTCTAGCCTCTTCCTAACCATCCATACAAACTCCACACAGAAAGGCCCTGGACACTTGGTGGAATCAAACTCAGGCCCTTCTTCTATGAGGCAACAGTGCTAAACACCACGCCATCATGCTGCCCACGCTAATATCTGGCTAATTAACATTCAGTTTGCATGTTAGTATAGTGGAAGTGACAAGAAAATGGTACTTAAAAATTGCATAAAATTGTCTGTTCATTTTACTGTGTTCCCCAGGCCCACTTGTTTTGTAGTTAAACACTTGGAGCAGACGTTGCTAGGACAATTAACGATTAAAACAATTAAATACATGGTTTGGAGGTAATGTATGTGTTAGCCAAACCATTTCTGGAACATAACTGTGCATTGTACCATGTATTTATATTAATGTGATAAACTCATTTAAGATATTTGCCACTTATAGTTTGACTTGCTGAAATTTCAGCAACTGAAAAATGCAGTTACAGATCTTTGTAACTACATTTTTTTATTAACAAGAAGATCCAGGGAAACTGATTTAAGGTATGTGCAGTTTTGGCATTGTGAAATTCACCTGGAGCCTAATACAGAAAGCTTTGGCTAATTTGGCTAACTTTGCAGCTCTTGTTTAAACCAACGTATTGCAGTAATCCTGTTTATTGAAACTGATTAGAGTCTTTGTTTTCAGATTCTAACGTGCTTTCCATTAACTTAATGAGAAAATAACATTAAAGCTACACAAAGTCGCCCATCGATTGCACAAATATTCTTATACTATTAAAGAATTATTGACAGAGGGTTATTAATTAGGTAAAAGTATTGGAAAATATCTCAAATAGGGTTCATTTGAAATGATAAACAGTCTTTTTGTGTTAAAAATGTATCATTTACATTGAATCATTGTGACCCAAAGCAGATTTGGGTAAAACCTTCACATCATTAGCAAGCTGAGACCAAAGCATGGCTGTGAACTTGATTATGTCATCAGTGTGTTAATGACAGCGCTCGATAGAGAAGATGTCACAATAAAGAAAATCAAAAAGGTGTTTTTTTGGAAAGAAAATAGGTCAATTTAGTGATCACTTCTTACTCATGTGCTATGGCAGAGATGTATAAATAGCAGTGTTCCATGAATAGTTTTCAACAAGCTGAATTGTTTTTATTAAAAGGCTAAATTGCAGAAAGGACAGAATACTGAATAAGAAAATGCACCTGTGTTTTTAAAACGTACTTTTCCTATTACAGTATAAAATGTAAATGCTGCTTATCGCCATTTTATCCTTTGCAAATCAAATGCAGGTTTAATCAGTATTCCTAATGCAATCAGTGGTCAGCTGTGTGGCCCACTAGTCTAGCACAGGGATTAGTATTGACTTAAGAAAGCACATTTCAGTGTGGGAAGATGTGTAGATGTTGGTAACTAAACTATTCTCTGTCCATAGGGCTTTATCTTTACACTGGGGTCAGATTTTGTTTCGTGCTCACAACGGATCTCTTCTGATATCACAGAGCAACGTGGCATCGAGTAAAAACAAACATATTAGTGCACTCAACTGAAGGGATTATCGTGATAAAGCTTTAGCCCATCACATTTGGAGAGGGAAAATCATTTTGATAAAGCTGGTGTTTCACTGAGCCAAATGACATGTTTTAATCTGCAGACAGAGCAGGCTACACAGGGCCCTTTTTTAGTCTGGGAATATCATAAAAACTGCAACAAGAAAGAAGAACTACCTCTATCATTAACAAAACCTTTTAAACTCCCTATTTGTAAAGCACTGGATGTAACATCTGTCTTTTTCATTAATAATACTACATTATATAATAATAGGAAGACGACTTTGCATTACAGGCAGTCTGCTGGGGGCCTCACTGCTTCATTTTCATTTGCCTCTCTTGAACACTGTTCCAAACAGCACTGTCAGTGCTCTGCATGTGACATTTTGCAACACTTTACTGCAAACATTTCTTCTTAGGCCTGTGCATCGGCTAGCAATAGCAGAATTAGCAGCTACAACACTCTAGCTAGTTAGCGCCAGTTTTGATATAGCTTTTGGACTTTAGCCACATCAAAAGCTTTAGATTGTGCTAACAAATTGAACTAATGTTTGAACTAATTTTAATTAGTTGCGTACACAAGCTCTGTGTCAAAAAATAGCATTGTTATTGTTCTATGATGAAACAAACAGAGATTTTGATATTAGCTAACAATGGTTGCATTTAACCAGCAGAGTATTTAACTAGCAGCAGAAATAGAAATAGAAATTTTCCAGTAAATTAAATGATTCAGGATATGTGCACTTTTTAAATACTATTAAATATATATAAGAAAAATTCTTACCCCCTTTGAAAGAGATCCACATTGTGAAACTTGTGCAACTCTAGAGAAAACTCCACTGTTCCCTGTACTTCAGACATGATATGATCCCACTCATCACCTGTCAAAAAAGAAAACAACCAATCAATATGATGTATAAGACCAATGAGCCAAAATAACACCAAATCCACACTGAGAGGTAAGACAAATGATGACATTTCTAAAACTAGCTCCCATGGAAGTGATACTGCATGACTCATTCAGTCCACTGCAGTGTGGATAGCAGACAAAGATAGAGACCCTGGTCTGAATATAGTTCTCATTACCAGTGGTCAGGTTAATGTTGCACATATGACAACCACCCCTGTGATTGAATTATGTCACAGTAAAAAATGAATGCGTGCAGCTGTATGTTCTCTGTCTTCTATCTACCTTAAAAAGAAAAGCTGTGAGCCAGGTTCTATTGTAGAAAACATCAGTTTATTGGCAGCAGTAGCATTGTCACATTACCTTTATAGTACATTTGAATAATAATAACTTTTATAACACAGATGTTTTTCATTTTTAAACATCACTTTTGTATGCCCAATATTTTAAAACACAAAGAAGAAGAGTCTCCTTATTATGTTTGACATAACAATAACATTTAATACTTATAGTTTAACGTAGTGTATCGCTGTGGTGCCCATTTATTCAAAAGAAAGGGTGATTATCTATCACAGTTTTGTTTACTGTAGCACAATTTTTTTGAATCCATCCTTTGGATACACAACACAGAAACCCATTATCTTTCTCCAGAAGCCTTACTATTATACAGTTATATAAACTAATATTGAATTTCCATTGTCTCTTGACTTAGGTATCTATTGGGATCTCTTATTGGTAGGATCTAATAGGTATGCTTCAAGTCATTGAGTCCTGCTTAAATAAATCACAATTATAAACCCATGTGTCCAAAATAACTTCTGATCAGTACTGTACATACTAGACTTGCTGACTCTCCGTTCATTCATACCATATTAAAAGTACTACCTGTCACTTGTAATTAAAGCTCAGAACATGAACCATCCAATTTACTACAAACATTAGATACCAACCTCGTAGTACACAGGCTATAAAGTGCTATGAGAGCTGAAACACGGCAAGTTTGAGCTGCCATCAATCGAAAGGTGCTCAAACACTGACTGTGTTTACAGTCAAGCATATTAAGAAACCCATAATTAAACGCTTTGAAATATAACACCACCATGTGTGTGGTATTGGGTGAGTCTTCCTGTAAGCACTGTAAAAACTATAAAAGCAATATTACTATAAAGTAAGACGTACACAGTGACGTTTCATTTCATCAGAGCTCAGACACTCAGAGCGTATATCATTTGAATTTGCAATAAGGAAAATGGGGGAAAAAAATACAACTGTCCCTGTCTTAGTATTCAGTGTATTTATATCGATATAGCGTGAGGTTAGCACTGTTGCCTCACAGCAAGAAGGTGATGGGTGTGTTTGCAGTTAGGCTAATTGGTGATTCAGTATGGCCCATAGGTGTGAATGGTTGAGTTAGTTTAAAAAAGGGGCCTTTGGGGCACATTTTTTTAAAGCTTCAAGACACTTGTTTTAAAACGAATGCACTTTAAAATACTTACACGATGTGCTAATAGCTAAACTACAGGTATATCAACTGTTTTTTCTATTTTTATCTAATTTGTTTTAAATTGAGGATTATGTAAAAGGAGTCCTTGACTACACACATAGTATTTCATTAACAGCTAAACTATATGCATGAGTCAGACAAAAGCACAGACGGTATAAGAGCGTCCAGGCCAAGCTAACTTGGAGGTGCCAAGCTAGCTTAGCCGGGAGCAATCTTCCTCTAAGCAAAAAGACTTCTGGTGGTATAGAAGGCTACATGAAATCACCCGCCTTCAGGTCACTTTAGGTGTCACCTTAATAAACATTTCCCTGAAAATGATGGTCATTCTACGAGTAAGGAAGAAAGATTATCTGGAATATCCTCATTGGGGAAAAGCTAGTAAGCCGTTATCCAATGAGCATCTAATGGTGAGTTTCTGAGTCAGTTATTGTACCATTTGCATAAATGTGTCTGGGCTGGGACAAAAAGGCTTCTTTTATTTCAGAATTTTTTCAAGATTCTTTTAAGAAGATGTTACAGCTTTTAAAAAAGAAAGAAATGTTAGAGAAAAAAGTCTGACTTGTCCCTTCATCTGAGCAGAGAAATTAATTCCCAGTGTCCTCTCTTAACACTTTATTTGACCAAATAGGGTGAATCTAAGGTGTCCTGACAGTTGGCAGAAAAACGCTCTCTTCTAATGCTGATAAGATGGATTAGAAGATTCCTGCCAACAGTGGAGAAAGAAAGTAAAATCCAGTGCCCACATTAAAGCTGAAGACCATAAAAGCAAATGAGTACAGTCCTGAGACACACAGTATCCTTCACTAATGTAGTACATCAGCTGCCCACTGCCGCAAATGGCCTAAGGAGACAAGTAACGACAGAGACGCTTTCTCTTTGTGCTGACTCGGCATGCTGCTTGTAAGAACAGTTATAGGTCATTTGATGGGAGACGGTGAGATGCTGAAATATGTTTCTTTTTGCGCTGCTTAAGATATAGCTAAAGCTGCTTTGTTGCTTCCTTAGTTCACTGAACTGTTGTGCAGGCCACCGTTATACTTATCTGTTATCGGCTGTCTCCAACATACATAATAAGAAGGAGCAGCTCACTTCTCCGACAATGTGTTAGGTAGGCAGTAAGTCGAATGAACACTGTGTACTTGATAAAATGGAAGCTCACAGGCCGGGAACTTACTGTAATATGTTTTTATTTCCCAGTGAAACAATCAGCAGCCTACAGTACATGACAAGAGCACCCAGACGCATGCACTGATTATCAGCCTGTGTTGAAAATTCATCAATACGTTAATCAAATCAGCGAGGCACACACCAAAGCACCCACGCTGACAGCTCCAGAGGCATACAGCTGTCAGTCATCTAAGAGAGACACACTGTGTTTCTTTTCATGACGATGACAACAATGATCTTGGTTGATGAAACGCCCCACCAGCTAAACTGCAGCATCGGACCTTTTAAAGCATAGGTGTCAAACTCTGGCCCGCGGGCCAAATTTGGCGAAGCCATACCAAATTACTATTAGAGCTGGCCTACTGGTATTATACAGGTAATATATATATTGTTTAGTATTAAGCTTTGCTTGTTCCATATTCAGTTTTTCAGCAAAACTTGTTTGAGTCCATAACAAAAGATTCATTCTTATATCTGGAGGAAGATTTTTCAATAAATATTAATGTTAGCCCGCGACTTTGTTCCAGTTTTGAATTTTGGCCCACTGTGTATTTGAGTTTGACGCCCCTGTTTTAAAGCATTCTCTGTACCTTTACGTCAGCATTAATAAATTAGTGAATAAGTTGAATGTAGATGCCTGTGGGACTGAACTTGAAATGCTGGCATTTAAGGATGAGAGAAAATTCCAATGCAGTTCAGTATTATTAATATAGCGCCAAATCCCAACAACAGTCACCTTAAGGCGCTTTATATTGTAAGGTAAAGACCCGAAAATAGTACAACAACAGAGTTTTATTTTATTAACTGCTCGATTTGCATAACTCTTTGCAGAAAATAGAACTCACAGCTTTCTTTTTTCTTCCATTTGTTCAATCTCCTCAATTTTTTTATAAACCCATTGCACACGATGCTGCTATAAGCCCAATTTTTAGATAATACATGTTTGGGAATCGGTGTGCTGGTGCACAAATACTAAACAGGTTTTTTTGTCTGTTTGTTTTGTAGATTCGACAAAAGAAATTGAACAGATGTTGAGTTTTTGCAACATGCTGTGACAAAGTGCCTAAAGGTACAATTTACATTTGGTTCTTTGCTAAGAGGTGTGTTATGTGTAGACACAACCCTGGCTTACCCTTTGAGTTAGGAGGCCTCTTTTATGCCTGAATGATTAACAGGTCAATGTCAACTAACATAACAAGTAAAAAACACACTCTTCCTGCATTCATACAATGTCCTTAATACACTGTTGAATTAACTGTGTTCGAGCACAGCTCCCAGACATCTCTACATAACCTGTAGCCAAACTACACTTGGAATTTTCTGCTTGTGCAATTTTGTGAATTATCTCTTTCTTACTAGAAGCAAATCATTAAACACTAATCGTTGCAAAACACCCATCTGCTGTCTTATTATTATTTAATGCAGGCCACAAACACACCACACACTCTGGCATTCTTGGAGGTCTAGAGTTTGCAACTTGGCTAATTCTACCACCTTAAGGAAAACCTAAAAACTCTTTGTTGTCCTTAAGCTGCCCTCTTTCCTTTGCTGCAGCTCCTGTTGGCGTCAGCTCAGCTGGGACCACCGATGACATCTCCAGTGTCAATTTGAGAACGGATGAAAAAGCAACACGTTCACAGTGTCTGCGTGTGAAATAAGCACATTTTTGCAGGCTTAGCAGGCATAAATGTCACTGTAAGACAGAGAGCCATTGTTTGCCATGAGCTGCTGTATGTGCACATAGCTCAAAGAACCGGAAATTAATCTCAGACATTATTCCACTGATTAACATCCACATCCCTCTCCAGCACACAACAACAAAAAGCTGTCACCAAATATGTGACAAAGGGCCGTTAGGTTACAGCACCTTCTTATAAGCAAGTATCAAATCACAGTTGCTGTAGCAAATCCATCATTTTCACCATCTCTAATTTCGAGAGAAAGCTATCTGCAAATTGGTTATCTGGAGTGGCACTTTACAGAAATCCACTGAGCCAGCCCAGCAATCATGTGATGGCATAATCTAGCATTTGCTAAAACCCCTCCATGATGCTGTATTATGCTCTCTGTTGTTAAATTACAATATTACGCCAAATCCCTGCAAAAAAAAAAAAGGATAAAAACGAAAGAGAACAAGAGAGAGGAGTGGGCCGAGTTAAGGAGTTAAATGAATCAGAATATGACTTTGAGAGGATGTGACTGGCATCGCTGCAATCGCCAAATTAGATTCTCTGAAGATCAAAAGGCTTTTCTGCTGGCGTTTGGAGGGCTGCATGCAATCCGTAAACAGACGTACTATTTGTATTCACAACTCTGAAGCACTGTTCACTTGTATGGAAACCGAGTGCTGGTCACGTTGTCCAAAGAAAAAACTAGTTAAAAGTGTGAAGATGGGCATTAAAATGGAATGCTCGGTGTTGGATTAACTGGTTTCAAAGTACTCTAACCTCGGCGTTATGTTCTATAATGACATTTTGAGATCAGTCAGCTACACCAGTCCCTGAATTTGTCACATTAGTACATGAGCAGCATTATTAAATGAAGACTATTTGCCCTTATGTCATCAGTTATGTCTGTTTTAGCATTTTTGCACACGAGTTTCAGTCTCTGCTGTGTTTGTGTTACACTATTTGAGCCTACAGGGGGACAGCTTTGACAAAAATCCTTTGTTATCAAAAGAAATCCAGTGCTGCACCAAACACAGTTGCCAGTTATCAAAATTAAACCACACTGTAGTATGTGGCTTGCTTAAAGACAATTATCAATGCTTTTATTTTGAAAGCTACATGTATTTTCCCCATTGCTTCTTCAGCTTATCACTGTAGAGTGGGCTTAAATGTTTTGTTTCCTCAGTGGTGACCACATATATGCAATAGGTCAGACAGAGACCCTCAGCTGCCATACAGAGGAAACGCATATGGACTATGAATTTAACCCGTTAGCCTCCGTGTTTTAAGCAAATCCGTCAGCCTTGCAGCTCTGGCGCCGAGCAGCAGTGTACTACAGAAAGCAGCTTTCTCTGTTGTAATGTATGACAGCTGAGCTTCCCTCTATCCTCTCGTGTTCCGAAGACAACAAACCAGCCAGCAAAAGGCAGAGGAGGAAGGTGTCACATGAGGAATGAAACAGCCTCACCTTAGCGCTGATGTGGAGTGATATCCGCAGAGGGTTTCTGGTCCAAGCCTCTACTGGAGTGAATTGCTGTTTGCGGACGGATGCGCGGATGTAAATGTTTATATCATCGCTTCTCCTGCTGCTGCTGCTGTTGCCATGGTTATTCATCCAGACCCTGTGTGTTCTGCAGTCCCCTCTCGCTCCCCGTCTCTCTCTCTCTCTCTCTCTCTCTCTCCCTCCCCTGAAGGGGATTTCAGTTTGGGAAAAGTATCGCTGAGTGGCCGTGTCTTTGTGCACAACGCTGACCGCATATACTGACTGTGGATAGTTTCACAAGGTGAATATTAATAGTCAGCAGCACCCAGTCAGCGTAGTGCTGCTGGTGTCCGTCCGGCAGGGCGGGCTGACGTCAGAGCCGGCCCCCTAAAAGCTGTAGTGAACCGTGCACTCGGAAATTACCATGATAAGGAACAAAAGGGTGACTGTTATGCAAACAAAGTGTTATTGCAATAATAAGCAGGCGGACGTCACGTGATTTGGACACACTATTGGGCTTAGTGGAAGGAAAAATAATAATGACTAAAAATGAAATGCGTGATTGCTTAGAGAAAAGAGCTGTTTGATAGGTGACCATAGGTTTCTTTGGGAAGCGGTTTGATTATAACCCATAATTATCCTCTATGATGCACATACAAATTAGCATTTCTTAAAATGAGTTTGCTATATGGGAACAAAGTTTGAATAGAATTGAGATTGGGGTGGATGGAAGTTTATTTTATCCATCATATCTTTAACAACATGTGTATTACCATAATAATGTTAACAAATCAACATTCCTATTCAAACAGAGGCAAGAAATTCTTTATTTATATGTTTTATTATGTGAGCCATTATCATACATTATATAACAGTGTGGTGTTTGGAATTGGATGTGAAAAGCAAAGGATGGATCTGACTGACAAGTCATTAGCCAATAAGCATATCCTGGATAATAATTTACAAAGTCATAAAAAAATTACATTTTTAAATTTAAATTATAAAAATAAAAATATATAAAATGGATCCAGGTCATATGAGCTTGTACATGAACGGATCTGTATCTGATCTGGGCCGAATGAACTGGGAAATGACTGCATCCAAATGGTTTCCAGTCCTGATCTGTTCCATATTCATTTTGTTGTGCAACTACAAACTACAAACTTTTGTTGTTGACTTCAGGAGACACAGCACCGACTTGGCCCCCCTCTACATCAACGGGGAGTGTGTGGAGAGGGTCCACACTTTCCGTTTCCTTGGTGTACTCATCTCTGCTGACATCTCCTGGACAGGAAACATCTCAGCGGTCATCAAGAAGGCCCAACAGCGGCTGCACTTCCTGAGAGTCCTCAGGAAGTACAAGCTGAACTCCAACCTGCTGCTGACCTTCTACCGCTCGTCCATTGAGAGCCTGCTAACCTACTGCATCACGGTATGGTACGGCAGCTGCACCAAAGCAGATAGAGTGAGGCTTCAGAGTGTGGTCGAGACAGCACAAAAGATCATCGGCTGCCCTCTCCCCTCCCTGATGGACATTTATTCCTCCCGCTGCCTCACCAGAGCAGCAAACATTATCAAGGACAGCTCCCACCCTGGTTTCAACATGTTCAGCCTGCTTCCCTCAGGGAAGCGCTACAGGTGCATCAACACAAAACCCCACAGACTCAAAAACAGTTTCTTCCCCAAAGCGATAACCACCCTGAACTCACACATGCACAGATAACACAGCCCCCCACTTCCCACTTCCTCTATGGACCACCACTGTGCAATACCAATTCTATGTGCAATAACTCAACTGTATATACATAACACTATTTATTACATATTACTTACATCTTGTATATTGTACATTTTATATATATATATATGTTTTTCCCTATGTTAATACTGTCCATATGTACATAGCGCTGCAGAACTGTACCCCCCCCCCCCCTTCCCCAGCATGTTTACACTGAGTGGGAGATGCTCTGTATCTCATTGTACAACTGTATAGTGACAATAAAGGCATTCTATTCTATTCTATTCCAACTAGAATCCGTTACTTAGCCTTATCCATTATGCATCCGTGGTAGATCCAGTCCATGGTAATGAGCTAAAACTAGCTATTTAACCCATAAACTTATCAGGAAAGTCTTCATGGAGGCCACAGAGCATGGGAGCAAGGATTTCTCCAACAGATGTTTATTACAACCAGAAGTCTTTTTGGAACCAGTGGAGTCGCTCCCTAATGGTCATTGAACAAGATCTGCACTTCCATGTTAGCTTTGTGTTTGCAACCCAAAAGTGCTTTTCATCGTTTAAACTGTCCAGGATTTCCTTACCTGTTTTGTTTTCAATGCTATTTTGTTTTCCACACAGGTTTTTGGCCCTAAAACCGATGCATTCTCCTGTCTGTATTTTACCCACTACCAACACTTCAGCTGTGTATTTGTAAGTTTATTGGCTAAATCCTCCACTGTGTTCAACCAACTAGTTCTAAACATAGCCTACCTGATAATGGTTAGCAGAACAGTGGGTTTTTCTAAAAACAGCTCCTGATGGAGATTTTGCTGAGGAGATTGAAGCATAGCAGTAAAGTTAGAAGCAGTAAAATCAAAACAAATGGCTGAAAAATGCTATGACTCCAAACAAAATGATACAGTAAGCAATTTCTTCCCCCTAGAATAAAACATATTGAATCATTAGGTGGACGACCTCATCTGTTTGATTGTTTTGATCATGTAAGACAACAATCTGGATTCCTGATCTAGGTTTTCTTCTTGAAGACAACAATAAATTCACACAGTAGCCACTGTCTAGCTTGTTCTTGGCAATCAGGTACAATTAAAAAGCCATCTGTCCTGGTTAAACAACTCTTCACTGACTAATCACTTGTCAGATAAGGGGGAGGGGAGGATTATGTAACAAATGAATAAAAATGCCCATAATCTGCTGGATATGGCAACTGTGTGTTTAACTGCTGTCAGCAGCAGAGCATTAGTTTCCTCTAACAATTTGTTTGGTTCTTCTGTGTCTCTGATTCACCAAGTGAGTGCTGGATAACAGTTCTCCTGTGTTCTAAGCTTCACCTTCTGCTTAAAAACCCAAAGTCAATTGCTGCTTTTCTCTTGTGGCATTCTGCCATAAGCTCCAAGCACTCTTGATTAAAAGGGGAGCACTATTGATTTTCTTTTTTTCAGTTTTTCAGGCAGTTGCCAGAGCCCAGATGACTATATAGTCTGGGGAAAGAAAAAAAAAACCTGGCTGAATTTCCCGAGGTTATACAGCAAGGGCACCAATTTTCTGAGAGTCCAATATCAAGCTTGCATTGCTTATTATTGCGATTAAATGCGATATTTGTTTAATTCTACTATCAAGTTGGATTTGATAGATTTATGTAGGCATTTGTTTTTAATCCCTATCACTAATGAAGTTGAAAATTGTGTGAGTCTTAACACTGATGACCTTTTATACCTAAAGTAAAGTTACACACACTTGGATATTAGTCATATTTGCTAAAAAGCAAAAAACTACAACTGTTTGATGGTCCTAAGCAAAATTTTCCTGCTGCTTTCTGAACAGTAAAGTTGTTAAATAAAACCAAATACCGTTCTGTTAAAAGAAGTCCAAATGCAAACAAAACAAAAAAAAAATTGAGTGAAACTGCCAATAACAAAAACTATAATCCACCAAATGTGTTTATCACATCTGAATTTCACAAACTTGACAAAACAAAGAAATGTGTTCTTTCCACAGTACTACATTCATGTAGACTTCCAGTATAGAAAAGCTAAGCATACAGTATTTATCATTTTGTTTTCATTTCACATATAGTTTTTTTTTAACTATATGTTTAAATGTATTTATAGTTGGAACAGCTACAACAGCTAATGTTTCACTTTAGGACTGGCGTTTTTCATTAAAGATGATTTTAGCATTTTTTGGCTCTCTAATGCTAGTCAGCGGCTAAATTCCACCACTAAATGAAAAGTGCATTCAGTCTTGTTAGCATTATCTTTAGCTTCAGTTTCACAGCTGCTCACTTCCGGCCTACCCAGCCTTCGCAGTGTTGCCAACTCCTCAGTAAGGAAAACCGCTATTGGCTGTCCTAAAAGTCGCTAGAATTCGCTAAATGCATAATTATTTGCATAATTGGTCATGCTAATGTAATTGTAACCTCGGTTGTAGGTTCATGTCTCATTGTGGAAGAGACATATAGTGAGTTAAAAACGTCCTAAATGCATTTAGAATTTATTTAGAACTACAAATTAACTTTCTTTTAACAATTATTGTTTTTTTAATGTCACAATTCCAACCCTACTCCTTTATCCAGGTTTGGACTGGCAAAAGTGTCCCGAAATAGGCACTCTGATAGAGTTACTTTGTGTGTGTGTGTGTGTGTGTGTGTGTGTGTGTGTGTGTGTGTGTGTGTGTGTGTGTTTATAAGTAGTTTTAACCCTTGTGATCCACAAAACAACATAACAACAAAAGAAGAACTGACTGCGCTACAGTCAGTGCGGGAGCAGCGGCTTCGCTCATGCGCGATTCATTTGCAGTTTGGACGCATAGATGTGAACATCTGCTGCCCTGACAGCAGCTGAGGGAGGACTATCCTCTGCCCATGAGCGCTTTGGCACGGGCGAGGTGCCCATGGCAGCACCTGCTGCTTGTTGAGAGTAAGAGCGATACGTGCTTTCCTGTCAAAAAGTCGTCATAAATGAGTCTCCCATAACACCAGAAAAAGTCACCAGATTTGTCGCTAGTCGCTTTTTAGAAAAAAGTTGCTGAGGGGGTCTGAAAACTTGCTAAATATATCGACAAAGTCGCTAAGAAGGCAACACTGGGCCTTCGGAGGACCCGGCCCACGTAGACCGCGAAGACCGGGTCCTCAGGAGGATGCAGCCTATGAATTTGGACACACCATTACCAAAGACATTGTGTGAGACACCAGTAGTTATTCTAAAACTGCACTACTTTACACCCCAGAAACAACAATAGCATGTTCTGTAAGGACTTTTGCTACAGTGTGGAGTTAGCGAAACCTCCTCTGTTATCTTACTCTTTAGCTCGTTAGCTAACAATGCTGTAGCCTTTTCGCTCACGTGAAATGAGGCCACATTTGAAGCTTGTGTGTATGTTTGTTACTTCTCAGGGTGTAAAAAGATTTCCTCGATGGTTTAAAAAAAAACTAGAGGGTCTCATCTGACTCCAGATCACAAGTTGCCTGGTCATGTGGCGAGTCTCATGGCTGGATCATCCCAAAATGCCTTCTCTTTCTCTCTCCTTGCGCCGTCTGTGCATGTTGTCTCATTGAGAGCAGGAGGTCTTCATTATCCAGGCTGGACACATGATCTTTCTGCTGAATCTCTGAGGAGCGCCAATATCTGTATCGTGTTTCCTTTACAACTCTCTGAGATGAGTGCGTTGGTGTGGCTACACAAACAATCGATTCGTGAAATATGATATAGTAACAAATTCTGGTAGTAAACTGAGTATCAGAAGACTGTGAGGCTATTGATTCACAATATCACATCATATAGAAGGGACAGCAGTTGCCAGGATCAATAGACCTATATACCCCAGGGAAATATAAAAAAAATAAACAGCCTTATGAATAAAAACACACTGCGGCATGTAATTTTGTCAAAGCCAAGGCATTTTTTTGTGCAATTGTGGTTAAAAGGGGTTTTCTTTTTTCCACAGAGAGGTCTGTGCCTATGAGCCAAGCAGTTCCTGCCTCCTCTGACATATTTTTGGGCAACATAGCCCTGTGAGACATGTCAGCATACCTGTGCATGCTAACGAAAGCTGTCTTGCAAGAAACCGCGTCATAGTCTTTGGTTTTCACTTCAGAAGATCTAAGAACCTAACACCAAAGAATCAACTGCACAACAGGCAGGAAACATAAACAGTGTGTCTGCCTGAGGCCCTTCAAGGTAATAACAAGGCTTTCTTCAGCGCTACAGGCTAACATGCCTTCTCCAGGTAAACCGATGAGTGAACATGATTATGAAATCCACATTTCATCACTCTCCGGCTGCTCCTTTGCTATCTTGACGATGATTATTAGGAGAATTACACGCAGGCAGCACATGTCATTAGGAGGCACCATAAAAGAAGAGAAGCGGGCAGAGGTGTTTCACATAAAGGCCATATGGGTTTCTGCATCTTTTTAAGTGATGGTAATAAAACTTAGTCACCACCTCCAGAAAACCCCTGGCCAATAGGAGCCCACTGAACAAACTTTTTATGTGCCCTCCAAAAATGCTTGAGCATCCCCTGTGCCACTCCGGTTAATCCCTCAACATGCGCAGGTAGGACCGACTTCTAGGGAGGGAATTTCATGACCGTGGCTCCTTCTGCTTCTGCATCTCGACTGAGCGTGTCTCGTCACGGAGGGGGTGTGAAACATGGCCCTCAAAGTCTCCGGTTTGAGGAGGTAAGTATCTCAAATATCTGTCTTTCTGTCAGGGCTCTTCATAATTTTTTTTTTATTATTTCCAAATTTATGCAGAGCCATTTCACACTAACTAATAATAAATTTGTAATCTTTATTTAGTAGGAGGAAATGGCTCCATTTTCTCTTTCTCATAACTTTATGGGTGTAATAAGAATCGTCTGAGCATAAATTAAAGAAATTAGACGTTTGTCTTTTAATCCAACCACATCTATGCACACGTCTTCGCTGTTTCCCTTCCGGCTGTTAGGATAAAAGAGTTCTTATCTGAATAATACTACCGGCTTCAACAGCACTGAACATTTTCACATAGATACTGTACTCCTCAAAGTTTTTGTCCACACGTTTCCTGCTACAGTCAACTTGAATATGACTGAACCACATGGCCAGTTGCTTCATGGCCAACAGCGATCCATTCTTGGGTAATTAACACAAATGGGAGAGCATTAATTATGTCAAGAGTTGGCAAGCTGGCTTGCTCTCAGCATTTTGGGAGTGCCTAAGGGGTACTGAAACATGCACAACAGCAAAGGGAAAGTCTGTCACTTACAACCATGTCAAAAGCCAAAAGACGATGAATCGGGAATTCAGTCAGGAGTTAAAGGAGAGGGCACATCATTACCTAACTGAGCTGAAAGAATGATTACATGAAAGGATTGTTCTAGGAATATAACAGAGGCTTTGTCTTGTCTTCTGATGGTAGAGGTAGGGTTTTCTTATATATTTCACTTCTAACCCGTTTATATTTTTTCATCAATTTTTATCAGTTTCGTCAGTGACAAAGTAGCACATAAAAGATTTATTATTAAAAGGGAGTTTTTCATTCCCAACATCTCTATGAAGCGAAGCTTTCTCTTTCTTATATTTCTGTTGTTGTTTACAGAACTGTAGGAAGAAGCTAAATATAGTCAGATGGAAGACAAGCTTGATGAACAGTTATAGGAAGAAATCCTCCAAGGAAAACAAAGAAAAACTCAAATCATGCTTCAAAGAAAATACTTACCTGTCTTAGAGGAATTCTCTGACATGCAGGGCTATAAATTTACTTGCTTTCTTGCTGAGAGTAAGATGAAGAATCAATACTACTCTTTTACTCACAAGAAGCCAGTTTCGGAAAGATAGACTGTTGAGTGTTGCAAGATCAAACTAGGTACACTTTATGTGAGTGTGTCTGAATTCATCCATTGCACTGTAAACGCACATCTATCCACTGCACAAAGTTGTTGTGTGTCTTAAGTAGGATTAAAACTTTAAAAAGTAGAATTGAAACCTTAAACTTAGCTGATAAAGCTGCTGCTTTAAACTGATTAGATATTTCTGCCACAATAGAAAATGTTGGTGTGTCATGCAATATTTATCACGGTACTTTAAAGAAACCTACTATTAACAGCACATATTTCAAGTAGCCTGTCCTTTTTAGCTTCTGTTGTAACTACAACAACTGAACTCTGACTGCTAGATTTAGACATGGTTAACTTAGTTAGGAAAGGCTGAAAGATTGAAAGCAAGGTGAACGATTGCTCAAGTCTTGGCAAATTTTCCGCAAATGTCAGGCCCTTTAAAATAAGAATAAAATCATACATTTGAGCCCCATATAGCTGCACTAGTCTAGAACAGTGATGGATTGGTGCTTAAGACAGACAGCCCACTGGGGCTCTGAAGATGCTCCTTTAACGTGAAGGGCATAGTGTTTGAGACCACACCTCTGAAGAGGCCTTGCTGACTTAGCCATTAGTCATTTCTTCAGACACTACACACACACTGGTACATATTCCTCAAGCAAACACACACATTAGCAGGAGAGTTCACACTCTAGAGGTGGGTTACGCCCTCAGTAACATCACCCCAACCTCATCCATTTCTCAGCTAGACAAATTTGCCTTCAGAGGAGAGGCCTCACTGTCTCTATCAGTCATGTTGATGACGGATTCAGAATAGCTGTAGAAAGCTTTCATAACGCAGGACACATAGAGGAAGCTAAAGCGGCCGAGTGTGATAATACAAGTGTGAACAAAATGTAGCACTGCTCAGACACTTCAGCTGTGAAAGATAACCTCAAAAAGCTGTGTAGCTACTGCTACTGGCGACCGTGGCTCAGGGGGTTGGGAATCGCATCTGTAACCGGAAGGTCGCCGGTTCGATCCCTGGGCTCTCTGTCCTGGTTGTTGTGTCCCTGGGCAAGACACTTTACCCTACTTGCCCACTGGTGTTGGCCAGAGGGGCCGATGGCACGATATGGCAGCCTCGCTTCTGTCAGTCTGCCCCAGGGCAGCTGTGGCTACAACTGTACACTCCACCAGTGTATGAATGTGAGAGTGAATGAATAGTGGTATTGTAAAGCGCTATATAAATCCAATCCATTATTATTTATATCAGCCACCTTTGGCAATATTTAAGTAAATAGAGAGATACTTCAACTGAAAGTTTTGGTGAAGTATTTCATTGATGCTCGTATAAGTAATTAGTAAATATGCACATAAGTTCATGCCCTCATTGAGAAAGCTCTCCATATGAAGGATTAGAATTTGCCTCGGAGACAGCCGGGCAGAAATGATCTGATTTAAGTTAAGCACGAGTGGATGGAGCCATTGAAATACAGTTTGTTTGCCTGCATAACACATGATGATGCCCTCTGAGCATAGCGATGAAAAGATCAGCTTACCCCTGACTTGTAGTAATGGTTTTGAGGAAATAGTAAGGCTGCTTATTTTCTGACATCATTAATTCTCTAAATGAATTTGCTAAATGGTTCCAGTGTGAAGCTGACTGCTGGCCGCTTGTTGACATTCTAGACATACAGTTTTTGAGGTAACGTTGTGATGCATTTACTAACAGAATATATGTCTGATATATGACAAAAAGGTTATCTATCACTTTATGTCACCAATAGCTAGTTTGCCTGTAGTCAAACTAGAACATTTCATTAGAACAATGAAACTATGCTTATAAAAAACAGTTATGAACAAACCGATTCTAGACATCTGCATACAACACACAACCTTTGCAGAGGTCACGTCAGTGGCTCATACACTGTCTCATACACTTTAGTATGACTGGAAGTGTTTTTAAAAACCTAGCTACCTCCCCCTGGTGGCAATTAAAATTAATCCCGCTTTAACGCCCCTCCATGTTCATGTCAATTTTCAAACTTGGAAGCTGCTTACAACTTTTTCATTCAGCTTACACGGTAACACATTTGACATATAAGGAGCTTAACCAACTGTTTCCCAGCCTTTTGGAGCTGGGAAATATTGATAGTTGATAGTTTTTTCCCGCGCACCAGGCATAGTGTAATTGTTTCGATTTGTCCCTGATATGCTGCTTTCTTCTGACCACTACTCATGCTAGGGCCTTCATCTGGGTCGGATTTTCTCCAGGATCCAGGTCAGACTGATTACTTTTCTTTTCAACTATTTAACTATTTATCTATTGCTATTATGTGCTGTGTTGTTCTACTCACAGCATGACTATTACGTAATTGCTTCTTCCTCTTCTTCTGTTTTACTGGCAGTTGGCAACCCATTTAATTAGAGCAGGTAGTTGTACTGCCCTCTAATGGAAGAGAGTGTAATTGCTCTGCCTGTTTCTCACGTGGGTCGCTTAGAGCAGCGGTCCCCAACCTTTTTTGTGCCACTGACCAGTTTATGTCTGACAATATTTTCACAGACCGGTGTAAATGCAACAAAATAAAACCAGTACCGTTGCCAAAAAAAGAAGATTTAATCATAACACAGAGAAAAAGACCCAGGGAAACGGAGTTAATGATAAAAGCATTTAAAAAATAACGATAAAAACCCTGAAAACCATAAATTTCACACCCGAGCCTCAACTCTCGCGGCCTGGTACCAAACGACTCGTCCCGGGGGTTGGAGACCGCTGGCTTAGATTACCAATCAGGTGAAACCAGATAATCTCCCACGGTACTCTTGATCATTTCTCATGGCACACCTATGTGCTGCGGCACAGTGGCTGGAAAACACTGGTTTAACCCCTTATTGAAATAAAACTGAAATGACTGTAGTACCTTTAAATTTACCATAGATCACTGTAATTACTGTAACGCAGTGAGATGACTGATTTATCTATGGCTCCGAGGTTTGGATTTCTCCAAATTAAATATAGTTGATCTTCAAATCATGTCGCAAAAATCTTTGTTCCATTCAAAATCTAAAAGGTACTTGTCAAACAATTTCTCCAACTTCATGCACCATCAACATCACATACAGCATTTTTCTTTTTCTCCTTTATCTTAACTGCAATGCAAAGAAAACACAGAGGTCACCTGCTACATGTTATTCATGTGTTGTGTTATAAACTCAGTCAAAGAGACCTGTGAGTGTGATACTGATGTTTCTCCATCATTCCTGAACAGAAAGCAACCGTGCCATCTATTGATGTCGGCTTACTCCCCCATCTGTGTGGCTCTTCTGTCCTTCCTCCTCACTCCAGCTTTTGGTCGTAAGTCACATTGCAGCACAGTGTGGAGTCACCTGACACAACACAAATCAGAGTCCCATATCTTACATGGATTACACCATTGCTGTGACTCTGTCTTATAAACACAAAGAAAGAAGGTTACTGTTAACACCCCAATGCTGACCTTTGATAAGTCAGACTCATCATTAGAAGTCACAAATCAAAAGCCATAAATAGTATATTATTGACATATTGTGCCGGTCTGTGTGGTGGCAGTACATCGGATTAAACGTGCACTCTGATAATCGCGGTAGACTCACTCCCCGCTCTTGTTTGGGGCAGATTGTGCACCGCTTTGTGGAATTCGCCTCATTATCCAGGCGCACACATGCAGATGCACGTGGCATTTTAAACGTGGTTCATCTCCAGCTCGTTGCACTAATGACGGGCTTTCTGAGCGTAACGCTGCGGCAAGCAGTAACTTTTAACAACTTGAGGCCCACATGCACAGTCAGATAAGTATTTAGTGGTGGTAAATATCTCATTTCTCAGCAGTTTTAATGGGGATGTGGGAACGACTTCCAGATGTGTTGTGTTCACGCCGCTCGCTGTCAATGAGCTGAGTCAGCTCATTGACTGGGGAGCCCCTCTGGCTCTCACCATCTTCGTTTCCCAGAGTTATTCACGAGGATTTCCTCCTGAACAACTTCACTGTGAGGAGTCAGGATAGCGCCCTCCTCTGGCACATCACACAAATAGATTTTCTGTGACGATGAAAGTGTTTTTCACTAGAAACTCTATCAACTGTAAACCTGTTGTGATGTAAAACCTGTCCATTATTTTATTATGAGCATAAAATTATAGAATAAATGTGTAATACTAATGATGAAAGCAGAAACAGGATGGTGGTGGGATGTTAGCAGGTTGTAATTTTGATAAATTGCTTCCACATTACCCCGCTAAAATGTTCCTAATGACTTGTGGCTTTTTCTGCCTGTTGTAGTTTCTGACCTTGGTGAAATATTCTGAACAGGGCGCTGAGAGATCTGTATTATAAATTTCAAACACTGCTTTGATTAGTCTGAACTGCAACTGTCTTAATGCTCAATCATCCAGCTAAAGTAAATCCCAAAAGGCTGATTCTGTTTATCTGGATGTAGCATTTTCAGCTACATCCAGATGAACAGAATGAACCTTGTGATGTTAATCCAGACCTTGCTTCTCCTTTGTTGCTGTCTATGACAAATGAATGAACGTGGCCAGTATTATATATTAGCCTTGCCACATTTAAAGCAAACAACAAGTGCGGCAGGATTTTTTCTTTTCTTTTTGTCCCATCAGAACTGGACCTGAACAGACTGGATGGAGATTCTGTCTGCCCGCCAATAAGAAGTGGCCAAGATGACCTTCCAGGTAAAATACTTAGTGGGACACTCTTTGAAAATATACAACAGAAGCTTTAAAACAACAAATCCAAGTCTAGAAAATCCCAAAAGGAGAAAAGGAAGGCGGTGAGTTTAATTGGAGGAACAGGGTGGGCTGCCTAATGCCTCAAGATTTCAAATGAGGCAAATAAAATGTTCCACTTGAGTTTAACAAAACTGTAGAACAATACAAACTCAGCAGCTTGTAACCGCTTGGCACTGCTGCTCTGTTCACTCCTACACATCTGCTCACATGCTGCTCTGTGGTTTTAAGTTATTTACAATAAAGTAAAAAGCGTCTTTGTTTACATCCTGTTCATAAGGAAGAGTTTACACTTTAAATGTATGGAAAGACTATTTGGCAAGGATTGGAAATCAGCCTGCCCCATACAGTGAATGCACCTCATTAATATTTTATCCATGCAAGCTCCTGTAACTCCTGCCAAGTTAAACTGTGTCAATGTAAATACAACAAACATATGTAGTAAATGTACAGAAGCTGAAGCGACAACTGATTCGCTGCCTTGTCATAAGATCATTTGAAAACAGGCTGCACTGCACATGAAAGCTGTTTCTACAAACGAGCTATACAACAAGAGTGCTGATCACTACTTTATGCATGAATGTAACAGGAATGGTGTGACACAAAACAGCTAGCAATTATATTATTAGTGTGAGTAGATGTGGAATCACAGACAGTAAAATCAAAATGATTGTTATTGAAATGTTTAAACTTACATTAGTGCTCATGTTATGTGCAGTGCTAATGCTAATGCTATTGTTGTTCTCTTCACACTAATGGGATCAGCACTAATACTGCAAACCCAGTTCTGTTCTGAATATGTTGGAACATTATGCAAAATGTAAATTGAAACATCCCCCATCTGCAAATCTCGCAAACCAGCGGTTCCCAACCTTTTTTGTGCCACGGATCAGTTTATGTCCGACAATATTTTCACGGACAATATTTATGTATTGCTATTACGTGCTGCGTCATTTTACTCACAGCATGACTACATAATTGCTTCTTCGTCTTCTTCTGCTTTACTGGCAGATGGAAACCCGTTTAATTAGAGCAGGTAGTTGTACTGCCCTCTAGTGGAAGAGAATGTAATTGCTCTGCCTGTTTCTCACACGGGTAACGGGCAGTTTATGTCCAACAATATTTTCACAGACTGGCCTTTAAGGTGTTGTGGATAAATACAACAAAATAAAACCATTCATAACACATGGGAAAAGACCCAGGGAAACCGAGTTATCGATAAAAACGATTACAAAAAATAACGATAAAAACCCTGAAAACCATAAATTTCACACCCGAGCCTCAACTCTCGCGGCCCAGTACCAAATGACTCACGGGCCGGTACTGATCCGTGGCCGGAGGGTTTGGCGGACGCCGTTGTAAACCCATGTTTTATACACAATATGTGATATTTGCTGCTTTTTTAATATTTCCAGCCTTTTACTGGCTCATCTAAATGTTTTTGAGACGTGTTGCTTCCATCACATTCAATCCTGCCATCGTGTCATTATCCCATGTAGGGTTTGATCTGATCACTCAGTTCCAGCTGGATGTTATTCCCCTGAAAGGTGTGAGGAAAGTGGATGGCTCCACAAACCTCCAGGTGGCCTACCGCCTCGACAAAGAGGCCAACTTCCAAATTCCAACTATGTAAGTAAAGCAGGGGCATCTTTAAAGAAGCTGATTTTTTTAAATGTCTAACAGCACCAGCCCTCATGCAGGTGTTGCATTATTACAGGTCTGGCACAGATGTTGCTGCTCGGCGAGCGGCGTATAATTGTTTGAGGAAAAACATGTCAGGACGTATTTGGCATCTCTTAGAAACACAAAGAGTCAGAGTATTTTTGGATGTGTTTGAGTGAGTGCAGAGAAATAGCAACTAAGACCCTGATTGAAGCTGTTTTGTCAGGATAAGAGAAAAAAAAACATAATTCACCACTTTAATAACTTTAAGTTGTACTTACCTTCAGACGTTTAGGTATGAGTGTACCATAGCATGTACTGACAACAGTTCTGGCTTCCTGTGAGGATCTTTGCTAGTTTGTAATTAAAGGTTAGCTGTAGTAATCTGGATGTTTAAAGGACAACTTTTTTAAACATCATTTTTTAACCATGATCTGCAAATGTTACCATGTTAACCATCATTTCCAGTAATAGGCACACAGATTGTGTTACTTGCCTGTTTGTTTGTGTGGTGGGAAGCGTGAGAAGGGCTTCAATATTTCCCGTGGGCTGTCACGTTTTGTTTTAATGCTTCTAGTGTAATTACTCCTGTCAGTCCTTTTAATAATAAAACACAACTATAGTGGGCATTATTTGAAGGCTAAGTGGAATCCTACCTGGGAGACTAAGAAGTCACTCTCGGGGGCTTTCATAATGGGTCGCAGTCACTACACCAGTTCTCTGACAATCCAATATAAGTAAGCACTTGGCAATAGTGAGAAGCCACAGATAACTTTTAACGGGAACAGACCTACAGCAGGGTGGCCGAGTGGTTCAGTGGTTTACACTGTTGCCTCACAAGTCCTGGGTTTGAGTCTGTTAGCATGGACAATATTCTCTGCATTGTCTCCCGCTACTCCTGCTTCCTGCCACAGCCCAAAGCCATTGTTTGTGTCTCTGTTTATGGCCCTTTGTTAGACTGAGTACCTGTCCAGGGTGAACCCCACCTCCTGCGAGGGGTTTGTCTGCTAATATCACATCATACCTGAAATACCAGTTATCAGTTTGGCACTTGGCACATGGAATAGTTTAACCTCCACCTTTCTTGATGAAGATTTATGGGAGAAGAAATGCTTTATTTATGCCAAAGGTTGGGTTTACTGTGGTAAAGCAGACAAAACATGAAAAACAACTTAGCTCCATAAAATAAATATGTCAGTGTCACAACCCAAACAGTAAAGAAGGCATTCAGTAATAACAGAAATAGAAAATACAAAAAAGTGGAGTGGGTAAAGAGTATAAAAGGTAATAAAGAATAAGATACAATAAAGAGCTGAAATCTGAAATGAATGCAGGTGTTGTGGCAGCAGAATTGAAGTAGATGTTAGAGAAAGTGTTCAGCTGCATGTCCAGATGGCCAGGATCCTGTCAAAAATGGACATATAGTAAACCTGGGCACCTGATCATTACAGCAACTAAACGATCAAGATTTCCCTCTTAACATGGACCGACTCACTGCAGACACGTGTCGGGTCAAGATTACAGCTGGGGTTTCTTCTAGCCACATGCTCATCAGTCCGTTTTATTTAAAAACCACTTGAAGTCTTATGTTTAAAGATCTTAACCCTAACCCCAGATGCCCAATAACCTGGCAAATGTTACATGTTAATTTCCAGTAACTTGTCCTAGAACAAAATGTTACGTAAGCAGAGATGCCTCCTGTTGTTTCCCAGCTTGCCCGCTCCAGTCTGTTTTGGCTAATCTGTTCCTGGAGGCCAGCTTTCCTTCGAAGCTCTTATGTAAGTTGCTGGCACCCTGCATCTATGCCCCTTGGTTCAGTCATGCTAAATGTAAATACTTGTTTTTCCCCCCACCTCACAAGTCCAGTCGCACAAGCTGTGCTTTGAAGTTTTTGCTTCAGCTGCACTCCTGCTCTTGTCGTCTGCAGGGCAAAGGCAGCACATACTCGCAGCACTTAGCTGAAGAGAAAGCTCTTCATTTGTTTTATTGGGTTTTTATTACCTCACCTTAGTTATTTACTAGGTGGTAAAAGGCTGTAGTGCCCATCTATGAATGCACCACCCACTGAGATGTTGGCTTGTCAAAAACACAGAAAGCACCAGTCTGGATGCTAACCAGGGTAGCATATTGTGACTGAGCTACTGATTTATGCACTGAGACAGCCTCCCTCACAGTATCTGATTTTTGATATAATAGCAGAATTTAAAACCTCTCTTTGTTTCTTTGAAGTGTGTGCCTTTAATTTGAATCTCAAAGACAATGACGACAGGGCTTTGAGTTATTTTTACCCAAGTCTTGCACTTGATTTGATGGTAGTTTTGCTAAGTGCTGATCATAAATTAACTCTGACATCGGAAATATTTTGAGTGTTTTAACCCGGCTGGGTGAGTGGCGGTGCATTTTGGTGTGATTCGCAGAAACCAGAAGATTTGAACCCCTGCTCCTCACTTCTCCCTCAGACTCAACTTTCCTCGTGGCTTCCCAGATGAGTACTCCTTCATGACGACCTTCCGCATGATCAAGAACACCATGAGCAAGGTGTGGAACATCTGGCAAATAGTTGATGAAGATGGCTACAAGCAGGCCGGATTACGCCTGAATGGCGACGAGCAGGCTCTGGAGTACTTCCTGACAGGCCCCGATGGAAATCTGCAGACAGTCACATTCCCCGGCCTTTCTGTGCTCTTTAACACAAAGTGGCATAAGGTGATGATTGGCGTAGAGCACGACCAGGTCACGCTGTATGTGGATTGCCAGCCTGTTGATCAGAAACCCATCAAAGGCAAAGGCTCCATCAACACAGAGGGAGACACTCTTATTGGCAGGCTGGATGCTGATCCCAACGCCTCCGTAGTGGTAAGCAAGTATGGAGAACTGCCTGCTCTATTTAATAATCTTCACCCTCCTTACGAGCATTATCAGGGAAATTGTGCTCTTTGAGAACAACACATTCAGGTTTATGTGTGTGCTGAGCTCTGCTATAATTCTAAAGTGCTGCTGTCACGGCAAATCTGCTCAGCTGGGTCCCAGTAGGAAAAAAGGATGGGGATTGGGGGGGGGGGGACTTAATCCCTGCAGAGAATCACATTGGTGGAAAAGCAAGCTCAACAACCCATATAGACAGCATTGATTCCAAGCTACAAAGAAGTAACAGCACCACGAAGAAGCATTTCAAAGCCCTTTCTTTTCTCAGTTTCATTTATGAAAATAATTCCACATGTTACCATGTCTTTTTTACAGTTTGAGCTCCAGTGGATGCTGATACATTGCGACCCAAAGAGAGCCCAGAGAGAAAGCTGCAATGAGCTGCCTCCCTCTGAGGTACAGTAGCGGAGACAAGGATCTGCTCAGCATCTGTTGTGGTTTGTGGTTTTACTCAGGTTGATGGAGCTTCCAGTATTTTTGAAGGGAAGCGGCAGAAATGCTGAGACAGAGCTGCAGAAGTGTAACAAACACCTCGCCAAGCAGTTTTACTCTTTAGCTCTTTATTTTTTATTGTCAACATTGAGCTGTTGTCCTACAAACATTTGTTGGAGGAAGAGCTGTTTAGGAGCTACTTTAAACCTACAGACTGTATATATAAACTGTGACACCACCCACTGGTGCCTGGACTTAGCATTTTGAAGTAAGGGTATTGGTTGCAGCCATATTGGCCTTCCTTTTTGTTGCTTGGTTAGCAAAGCATATCCACAGTTAACTGCAATATTTAAAGGGGAGTTAACTTCAATAGGTGAAAAACAGCCTTAAAACAAATGTATGTATTTAATGGAGAAACCAAACAGCCATCTTTATGCGGTTTTATTAGCGGAAAAGGGGTAACTTTAACCCCGTTACACCAAGTGCATCGTAATTGATACATGAGGCTTTGAGCCCTTTATTATATTATCAGTGTGATTTTTTTCTCCTGAAAATCTGATGTATACAGTCAGACACTACTATGAGCAATTAACTGCACAGGATGTAGCAAGAAAGAGGGGTTTTTTTGTTTGTTTTTTAAAAGCATAATTAAAACGTATACGTAAAAATAAAACTAAAGTATAGGAATAGTTACTCCTTGTGCAGTTGACTTTTTCAACTGCACAAGGAGTTTTCCAACCCCGGGAATATTACTCTCTGCCTCAACAATGTGTCCCAGTTATTCTCTGTTTATAATTTAATTTATAATTAAATATTATGTTTCATTTCTACTGTGATTAATGAGATGGCTGCCTGCGATGAAAATGCCACTCTGCAGTCTCACATTTCGTGCTCTGTGAACTCTGCCGTGCAATGAATTAGGATTAGTGAGAATTGTTTTTATTTTTTTTTAATTTAATCACTTTCATCAAAATGTGACTGATTGTACACCCTGTGGACAGATTCATTTCCTGCCCTGGTGCACTCTATTAGCTCTCAGGCTAACACGGGGAGTGTGGGTACTGTTTACGGGGCTTTGTATTTAAATGACAGCATGACATCACTCACTGCCGTTGTTGTGAACCAGAGCGCTTTTGCTGACACTTTTGGTGAGGGTGGTGTGACTACTTTCACTAACTCTCCCTTTATCTGATTTCTCTTGCTTCTTCAGATGTATGCCAATGCTGAGGTATTTATTTTTCATCTCTACTTTCTTTTTGCTTTGTGATTTTAAACCAATAATCTGTTTCAGTGCTTCAGTTGCCTAATTGCCTTAATGCTTTGTTCTATATCTAATAAATGGTGGTGATATTATTTGTTTTTAGCATTGCATAGGTTGACCATTCTTACATTTGTACATCAAATCATGTGCCCAGAAGTGACTTAAAACCAGGTGGCACAGAGATAATTTCCATAGATTATAACTAAATCTGTGAAGAAGAAGCCTTTACGCTGAAAAAGACTTTATCTTCTCTTCTACACAAGTGTTTAGATTGAATGTTTAAATTCAGTTATCTAGCATTTCTCAAGTTTTCTGTGATAATATGTTAATTGTTTGTTTGTCTCTTCTGTCAGCCTGAAAAATCAATCCCAGGCCCCCCAGGTACCCCTGGCCCAGAGGGCCCCCGAGGGCCAGCAGGAGAAAATGGCAGAGATGGAAGAGATGTAAGTATTTCCTACTTCCATTAGCACAGAGTGAGTATTTTTCTCTCTTATTTGACTTCTTTTATTTATCTCTCCAGGGTCTTCCAGGGCCTCCTGGCAGTCCTGGCGCTCCTGTGAGTATTAAACGCAAAATGATATACTGACGACGTACCTCGAGGCTGCGTTCTCCCTCTCAATGTGTTTGTTTGTCATATGATACCCCAGGGAAATGATTCACGTCGCGGCTCAGTTACACAGTTTCAAAACAGATTTGTCTGACACAATATGACTCGGCATTGCTTACTATGATAACACTTCTTTGTAGACCAATCCTGTTACTTCTGTAGTGTGTCTCCAGTGAGAGAGTGTTGAAATAATCTGGGTAAATTAACTTCAGAACATCCACCTGGTCACTGACAGCTAACAGTTATTCTGGCAAAGTTTCCTACACTGAAAGTGTAACATGACCAAAGTCAGTCTGAAACCCTGATACTTTATCAGGACCTCTAACCTCTTGAATTACAGGACTCCGTGTGGGAACTACCCTCAAGTGGCTGTTAGAGGAGTTGCAGTTTTTGGATCTTTCTTGATGGCTTCTTTTTTTCACCCTGGAGGTTGCTCCTTAATTACAATCCATTCCAATGTTCATATATACTAACTTTAACAGTGCACACAGTGGTTAGAATTATCTCTTAACAACAGCAATGGGATGTGACATAGAGAAGAGGTTGGTGTGGATGAATGGGTCAACAAAACATTGGACTTTAATTCAAATACAATGTAAACGGAATATCAGTATAAATCTCTTTAAGACAAAAGTCTGGATTTCAAATGGAAAGCATCAGTGATGCTGTAGTAATCAGCAGCTACTAGGTCAATTCTGGTTTTTTGAAAAACATGCACAGTGCAGCTTGGTAAGTTACGAACTTAAAGGCACTTGTTACATCTTATTTTTTGTTGACAAGGGCCTGTGTTCATAAATACTTAATATCCAAGGGCTTCAACAGGAAAAGGGTCAACTTGGGTTAACATAAAGTTTTTTTTAATGCTTTTCCTGTTTGGTACAGCCAAATTAAAAAGCTTATGAAAGAAGAGTTGTCAGGCCAAAATGCATCTACTGCTTCTACTTTAACTTCTAATCTTCTGAAGATGTGGTTGGTTAGCATATGGCTAAACACAGCAAAACCCAAATGCTAGAGATCTGTTGGATAGTAAGAGGTTAAATAGGTTAGTGTCACAGAATGCGGTGGCAGACTGTGGAGTAGCAGTGAAAAGGAGGACCCAAAATACAGGACTCTTATAATGAACAGTGGATTTATTTACAGTGAGTGGAAAAACAACATGGCTATATACAAATCCCAGCACTGTGGCCCTGTGGCGATTCTCCCTGAATCCAACATAGTGCAGATGTCCATGAAAGGTGAAAAGTAGCAACTCTAAAAACTCCTGTTCCCAACACCGTGACTCCAAAAGTACTCTGCTCTCCGATTCCCGGTAACACACAAACGCACTCAGGTTAGCAGGATTAAACGAGTTTTGACTCCAGGATCAGCGCTGACTGGAGCTCAGCCACACTCTTAAATAGGGCGCTCTTAACGAGGCCATCAGCTGCAGTTGGTGATGGCTGAGAAGCGGCAGGTGTGGCAGCTTCCAGCGTGGGAACACTTCCGGGTCGCAATCCCTCAGCAACCCAAAACATCCAGGAATATGAATGAACATAAACACACACAGGGAGACGGAGGAAAAAGGATACACAACAACCAAAACACTACATACGGAAAAATAGACATAAATACAGAAATACATGAGGCCTGGGTCCCTAGGCCCAGGCCATGACAGGCTGCGTCATATGGCTGCCTCTCACAGACGTTTTTTCCTGTTAAGAGTTTTTTTATTCCCACTGTCGCCAAGCGTGTTCTCATAGGGGGAGGGGTGTCCAAATTCATGAGCTGCATCCTCCTGGCGCTGCATTTATAGACCGATTACGTCACAGCGACGCGACAAAGGCTGTCCAAATTCGAAGACTCGTCCAAATGAAGCTGACAAATGCGTCCTCCTTTTCCCCAAATTTGAAGGATGGGTCGGGTGTATCCTTCGTCTTCCACCATATCCCAGAATTCATAGTGCGCCCCAGCCAATTCCAGTTTCCAACAATGGCATCAGCTACTTAGTTTTAATATTACTCTTATTACTCTTTCTGAGTCTGAGATATTTTTAGGCGAGAATGTAGCTGTGTAAACTTCAAATATCTGCTTGGTTTATCAAGACATCACATATTTGCAAAAGTGCTCCGATGTTTTCAGAGACGTCTGTTACCCACCAGCTCGATAGCTAGCTGGGGCGAGAACACCAAACTCCCGGCACATCGTTTTCAAACTCCCGCGGTCTTTTGCTACTCAGGTTAAACATGATATATAAGTCACTTAGATAACTTATAAATGTTATTGTTTGGCTTTTTTCAGTGTTTTATTTGTTTGTGAGTAAATCGGTTTGGCTGAGATTAAAGTTATAGTTTTAACACAGCTGAATAAATGTCAAACAGAAAACTGATTAAACAGAAGTGTGAAATGATCGAGAATTTACGCCAGTGTCCTGTTATATTTTAGATAGAAAGATGCAGGAGGGAGACAGCTGCTGACGCAAAAGGCTAGACCGTCCAATTTTGCAGCCGCTCACTTCCGGCCTACCCGACCTTCGGAGGATCCGGCCCACGTAGACCGTGAAGGCCAGGTCCTCAGGAGGATGCAGTCTATGAATTTGGACACCCCCAGGGGGTCATTTGCTTTTTGGGGTTTTCTTTGTATTATTGCAGGGTCTTTACCTGACACTAGGAAGCGCCTTGAGGCAGCTACTGTTGTGATTTGGGGTTATATAAATAAAATTGAAGTCTTAGTGTTGCAGTATACTTATCTTTCTTCTACCAGTTTAATTTGATCACAAGTAGCTTTGTCACAAATAAATCAATTTCCTCCATTAAACGAATGGCAAAAATAAAAAAAAGGGGGAGTGCTCAGTAGGTAGCGTGGGTGGGAGTTCTCATATGATGTGAATGCCACTTAATGTGCTGCTATAAACTACTTAATATAGCAGTGAAATCTTGACTATGATGCCCTGTTTTCTTTCATTCAATAATAACTGAGATGTCTTCGTGACTTTGTAATAAAAGTGTACAACAATTAAGTTTCCCAAGAAGAGTAGGCTTTCTACTAAAATATTAGCATTTATGCTAAAAGAGAAATTTAGGAATAAAGGCATGCTAAGTAGCAGACACAAGCCTGGTTCAGATAAAGGCCTCATGTTAAGCAGTGCCTTTGTCATTCACAGTCACGCCTCCTTTGTTTCCGACATAGCCTTACACAAGCTCATCTTGCGGTTGATCGTCGAGTGCGGCCCACCTTTCATTGATTAAATGTTGACTGGCTCTGCCTCTGTGTATCTAAGCAACGGGGCAGGAAGATGCAGGAAGAAGATAAAACAGTTTTATTCTTGTTGTGTCTGTTTCCTAGGGCAGCAAAGGAGAGCAGGGGGAGATCGGTCTTCCTGGACAGAGAGGCCTGCCTGGTCTTCCAGGACCTGCTGTAGGAAACAGCACCTGACACACATTTTTTAATACCTGCCAGTGCTGCCTGTTTGTGTGTGTGTGCGTGTGTGTGTAAATATATGTATATGTTTCAAGCTAAGGATAAAAATGTGCTCGCTAAAAATTGTTACAAACATTCTGTGTTGTAGTGTGTAAGGATGCCACATTAATTTGACTGTATGTTGACTATCTGCAGGGTTCAGCTGGTCCAATGGGTCCCAGAGGGCCTGTAGGAGAGAGAGTGAGTCAACATTTACTTTCATTCAAATCAATGATTTACAGGAAATAATTGACAATGTACTGATTTTCTCTGCTTTTCATCACAGGGACTTCCTGGCTTTCCTGGACCTCCAGGTCCTGCTGTAAGTGGAAAGAATTCTCATTTAAAGCAACATATGCATATGGAAATGACACTAAATGACGACGATGTGATAAATGCTCCTTCTTCTGTGTCTCCTTTCCAGGGTCCAGCAAGAGAAGGACCTCCTGTATGTGTTTGCTACCGATGTTGATGTTTTGTTTCTCACATGTACATGGCCTTACTGGTGAATTATCTGGTTTCTATTCATGTCTGGCAGGGACCTCCTGGAAAACCAGGAACCCCAGGAGATGAGGGGAACATTGGACCAGAGGTCAGAATGTTTTTGTGGAATAGGTGTACAACATAAAGTCAAGTCCCATAAAAAGAGCTCCCACAGCTTGCTTGTGGAAGCATGTTATTGCAACCCATAGTTGTACTTTATTGCAACAATGATGTTGGTGAGAATTATGACAGG
Organism: Mchenga conophoros; assembly: GCF_057382185.1. Taxonomy (NCBI): domain Eukaryota; kingdom Metazoa; phylum Chordata; class Actinopteri; order Cichliformes; family Cichlidae; genus Mchenga; species Mchenga conophoros. The sequence goes on along the minus strand of NC_140546.1, from coordinate 29,880,169 downwards.
AGCTACACTGTTGAAGCTTGTGCATCAATGCCACGCTGTTTGGGGCAGCCATGTATGAAAATGTGTTTTTGTGGAGGTAGGAGGTAAAATGATTTTGAGACATTACTGCTCCAGCAATGTCTCAACTTCATATTGCCATAAGTTGGCTGTGCGAGCTGTTTATTGTGGACCCAAACACAAGATGCAGGAGTAAACAGGTAATGCTCATAAGTGCAAAATTCCAGGAACACACAAGGAACCAAGCAAGGGAATCCAAAAAGATAGAAATGAACAGGAAGCACGTATTATCAAGGAAACTCAGAGCAGGATGAATGTTAGGGTGTCACGCAGCTATGAGGGATGACACAACAATGAACAAGCGGAGACTGAGGCAATAATAACAGGTAACAGATGGGACACACAGCTAGAGACATAATAAGATGGGTGGAAGTTAAAAGCAGCACAAAACTCAGAGAACGCCCCTTGCCAAAATAAAACAGGAAGTGCAACACGAATCAGCAGGGGGGATAGGATTACCTCGACACAGTGGTAGGATAGAAAGAGCACACAGGTGTGCGTAGAAAGACAAAGATGAGACAGAAGGAGGAAGTGAATAAAAACACAAAGGGAACAAGCTAAAAGATAATGTGAGAGTGACCAAACTAAGAATAGTAGACTCAAATAACCAGACTTGAAAATCAACCATAAAGAACCCACAAAAAAAGGATGTAAACGAGACTTTAACACAAGGGCACAATAACCAGGAAAGCAAATACGGGTTAACTAAGGAACACAGAAGCCAAAACCAAAGATAACCTCAAAGAATGACTTCAAATAGCAAGAAAAATACAAACAGGAAATGTAATAATACATAACACCAAGAAAAAGAGAATACTACTTTTTAAAGGCAAACAAACAAACCCAGAATAAAAATCAAAAGAATAAAGAACTAACTGAAAACCTTTTAGTACTTTTAAAAGACATCTTATCAGTTCCAAAACAGCCACTACATCAGAGAGGACCTACTCAGCTTAAGAAGTATAGGCCTATCTCTAAGCTTCCATTATTATCAAAAATTCTGGAAAAAGTAGTTGCAGATCAACTTACCACTTTTATAGAAAAACATGAAATTTATGACAAATTTCAGTCGGGTTTCCGTAAAAGTCACTCAACAGAAACCGCATTACTTAAAGTCTCTAGTGACATTATGATGTCAGCTGACTCCGGAGCATCCTCAGTCATGGTTTTGGTGGACTTGACATCTGCCTTTGACACCATTGACCATACCATTCTGATTAACAGGATCCAGGACGTAGTCGGTGTGTCCGGTCTGGCTTTGAAGTGGTTTCAGTCACACCTCTCCAACAGATCTTTTAGTGTTTTTGCGAATCGGTTTATGTCACATTCTAAAGATCTGACATGTGGGGTACCGCAGGGTTCAGTTCTGGGTCCTATTCTTTTTCTTTTGTACATGTTACCTCTAGGACTCTAGGACTCTAGTAAGGCAGTTCCCTGAGGTGTCTTATCACTTCTATGCTGATGATATTCAGCTCTATTGTTCTTTTAAGCTGATGGAAGTCCATAAACTGTCCTCTTTAATTAAATGTTTAGCTTCCATTGAACAGTGGCTTGGTGACAACTACTTACAGTAGAACTCTGAGAAGTCAGAAACATTAATTATTGCCCCCGACAACCAGATATCTCTAATCAAACAGCATCTTGGTTCTCTTGGCTCATCTGTTCACCTGAGCCTCAGGTACCTTGGTGTGATCTTTGATTCTGCCATGTCCCTAGAACAAAACTCTCGCCAGTTAATTAGGAATTGCCTTTTTCAGCTAAGAAACATCTCCAAACTGCGAACTTTGCTGTCTAAATCTGAGTTAGAAATGGTTAGATGGTTGGCTCGCTTAGATTATTGTAACAGTCTTTTTCTTTGTTTGAGCAAAAGGAATCTTGACTGTCTCCAGTTAGTCCAGAATGCTGCTGCAAGGCTTTTAACTAAGACACGAAAAAGAGAGCACATTACACCAGTGTTACGTTCATTACACTGGCTTCCAGTACATTTCAGAATTCATTTTAAAATCTTGGTACTGACTTTTAAAGCTTTGAATTGTGATGCCCCTGCTTACATTTCTGATCTTTTAGAACCCCGCGCTCCCTCTCGAAGCCTGAGATCATCTAATCAAAGGCTGTTGTTAGTCCCTCGAACATATTTTAAAACCAGAGGTGATAGATCTTTTAGAGCGGTGGCCCCCAGGTTGTGGAATGCTCCATCATTACGTTGCCTTGATTGTATTTATTCTTTTAAAAAGCAGCTTAAGACTCATTTATTTAGATTGGCTTTTAATTCGATTTGTGCTGTGTGTTTTATTATTAATGTATTTTATGTATTTCTGTTTTATATTACTGTGAAGCACTTTGTGGTTTTTAGTGCTATATAAATAAATTGATTTGATTTGATTTGATTAAATGTGTTATTGCAGGGTCCACCTGGGCCTAGAGGAGGACCTGGGGTTCCAGGGCCTCCTGGCCCTCCTGGCCCACCAGGGCGTGTGGTAAGAACCTGATCCAACACTGGTTTTATTATCATGTGAGACTTTATTATTTCATACATTTCCTACGTTATATACATACATGGTACAACAGCGCACATGGGGTTGTCTACCAATCAAGGTTGGTGGTTCGATCACCGGTACTTCCAGTCTTAGTTCTTAGCGATGCTAACAGCACACATTGTAACTAGCCCTTTCCTTGCGGACAAATCTCGTCCTGAGCTCAGATCTCTGTATGAAATCACGAGCATGTGATGGTCCCGCATGCAGCCGTCTCTTTTCACACATTCAAATCTGGAACATAGATTTCTGTGAACGTCTAACCCCCTGTGGCTGTTTTAGATCTCACTCTGCTGTGTTTTAGGGACCGCCCGGTGCCAGCAATGAGGGAAGTGGGGAAGCTGTGAGTGTTTTTCTGTCTTATATGCTGCCAAATTTTTCCTGGATGCATGGCAATTGGAGTGGTGACAGTGAATTTGTGACCAGAATGAGTCATGTTAAAAAGAGGCTGGTAACAGCCACGCTTGTTGAGTATCTGACTGGCTGTGTATGTTTATAGTGTCCTGCTGCCTGCCCTGCTGGACCCCAGGGGCTGCCTGGGCTACCAGGGATGAAGGTGAGGAATGTTAATGAAGGATGTTCAGTGATTCAGCTAATTAAAAGCCAAACCAGACATTTAAATTAGTATTCTTGTCAGACTGGGAGAGGTTTTTTAAATGTTTAGGTTATCATGGGACTGCAAAAAATCTTCATTTCTATTCCATCTAATATCATTCTGCAAGGCGTAGCTTTAGACTTAAAGTTTACTTAATAGGCTGTGAAGCTCAACATCTCATCATCCTCAATAAATATGGAATGACTAACATCAATGCATCGATAAGTGTCAGCAAGTCAGCAAGAATGAACTGTAGAAACTCAGACTCTGACGATCAGGTCAGGACATTATCCAGAGTTGTCCTTTCTCACATGTAACTCAAAGAGACTGTATATAAAAGATGGATTCAGATCTCTGGATGTCACTATTGTGCCAGCACCCACTGATTTTTTGATCTTAGCATGACATTAGCCAAATGTTATTTTTTCTGAGCCATATGTCACCATATTTTGATAAGCGAGTGGCGTGCTAATTTGTCAGCTAACATTATCAACCGTGTTTACCAAACGAAGCACAGATATACATAGCTATAATTAGGGCTGCATGCCACATTAATAACATAATGGAAATCCACACAACAAAGTTGAAGCATAGAGTTAATGGATAAGCAGACGATTTTATTTAAACCATTTTATTTGTCAAATAATTGCACTGAAACTGCTCCAAAAGGTACCAACAGCAAAAATAAGGACTCCTGTTCAGTGATTTGTTTTAGTGAAGGTGTGGCTTTGCAGACAGCGATCAGCTGCGTATGATTCAGAAAATAATCTGGAAACATTCTGTAGAACCCACAACAGCTTTTGTACCGTGCTGTAAAAATAGATAGATAGATAGATAGATAGATAGATAGATAGATAGATAGATAGATAGATAGATAGATAGATAGATAGATAGATAGATAGATAGATAGATAGATAGATAGATTGATTGATTGATTGATTGATTGATTGATTAATGATGTGATTGTTACCTTTAGGGACACAAAGGTCTGGATGGTGTGCCTGGAAAGGACGGCGTTCCTGGAGAGAAGGTACAAGCAGAGTGAAAACCAGACAGAGCATACAGTACATACAGTAGTTACCTTGTAGCAATGAGCTATGTTTCTCTACCAACAGGATACCAAGAACCATTTGTACACATGCTACAATCCACCTTCACAAAATGTGATGTTAATGTGTTTACACTTGCGGTTTTCCACAGGGGGAATCAGGAAAGCAGGGTCCTCAAGGACCACCAGGTCACATGGGAGATGATGTAGGGAAGCTTCTCCCTTGGTTACACTGTATTAATATTAATGAAATTATGTCTCCCTAAAGATATAAAGTGATAAATATCTACAAAATAAAATCTCTTTTGTCCTTATAGGGACAAAGAGGACCCATCGGAGTCCCTGGAACCGCAGGAGAGAAGGGAGACAGAGTACGTTTAACAGAGATGACACAGACATTTGGACCTTTGTACATGTAAATGAAAGCTAACTCTTCTCCATTCTCAGGGCCCACCTGGCTTCAACGGTGTCCCAGGACCCACTGGTCCTCCTGGAGCTCCTGTAAGCAGTCTTAGTTTGATCAGCTCCACGGCCTCTGATCTTCTGGCATTTGCTCTAAGAGCGAAAAAGGGATGTACTTTAACCTGTAACTAACTTTCTCTCAGGGTGTGGAGGGAATGCGTGGACGTCCGGGTTTGCCGGGGCCTAAAGGCGAAGATGTGAGTCCTGCTCTCTACCTAAGATGATTTATATAACAAATCATAATTCGAAAAGCATTTAAAAAAATGTGATTTGATCTTGTTTAGGGAGCCATGGGAGCTCAGGGATCACAGGGTCCTCCAGGGGAAAAAGGAGATACTGTAAGTAAGCTGGAAGATATAAAGTAGAAGTGGAAGAAAATGGATGAATGGTGAGACATTTATTTTTAGCACAGCATTGCTTAATATATAGTGTTTTTCAGGGAGGGCCTGGAAATAATGGCTTAGATGGAAGTCCTGGAGTTGATGGCGCCAAGGTAACCGTTATCCCCTGTGATCTTTTTACTAATAAAAGTGCATCATACTAAACTAAAACTCAATAATTGTCTGGGAGACATGGAAAGATTGAATTGGATGGGCCTGTTTGTAAAATATACAAGACAGAAATACATCAAATCTACAAGCTAATGGTGACACGTGGCCAAGAAAGGCTGACTCAACCAAAAATCTAAGAGTATACAAGTATTCAGTTAATTAATTAAGAAAGAAGGAAACACATCAAATATTATTATTGCATATTGCTATTAATGTTTGTTTTTATCAGGCTTGAAATGTCTGACAAAAAAATAACGATTAAAAACCCTAAAAACCATGAATTTGTGAATGAAGTGGGGACCGCTGGTCTACAACATATGGTGTCCCCCCCCAAAATTTACCAAATTATTCTGCTGAATGCATCATGGGTGTAGTATGGCGTCCATTGGACTTTTGGCTGGCGCCATGTTGGTTTCTTTGGAAAAATCGTTGAACACACATTAAACAAAAGTAAACTTGTATACCGCATACAACAATCTGTGCACACTTTGCATCTCCTCAACAGGGAGAGCCCGGCACTCCTGGAGCTGTTGGTGTCAGGGGGATTGTGGGTATTCCAGTAAGTCAAACTTAATTTTTGTACATTCTGTTAAACCTGTAATTGAACTATATCCTCTGTGGTTACGATTTCCAGGTGTTAGCGTTTCATTGGGAAGCTAGTGACGCTGGTAAATTAAAGGAGGACGAGCTTCTCTCTGAAGCAACAAAGCTGGTCAGCTAAATAAAACATTAAAGTCAAACAACCTGCAGGAAGGGCAAGGGCACACCTACTGTTGCCTGTAAGGCTGTGAGATGTGACTTGAATGGTAAATGTGAATTCACAAACAGCACAGTAGATAAAAGGACAGTGTTTTTACTATAGGCTGTGTGACTTATTTCCAGTGTGCTTTTACCTAAAGATTTTTATTACTATTGTTTCTCAAACAGTTATAAGTGTTACAAATTGATTTCCTGTTAATGTTAAGCAACGTTTTATGCTACTTCACTGCTATGCTAATTCCCTGATCCCATTTCCTGTTAATGTTATCTATTGCTTCTCACAGAAACAGACGTGAGGCAATGACACAAACATTTTCAGTTTGTTTTCATGACATGTTTTTGTTCCTAGGGTCTGCCAGGGAAGTCGGGAGTAGCTGGAACCCCTGGTGAAAAGGTAATTGGAATAATCATCCATTTAATGAGGCATGTCTTTATAGCACATCCCTAATGTTATTGCAGCTGACAGCTTCAGTAGAACACTCTCTTTGAGGTTTGAGCTGACTTATTCAGTGCAATTCCTGCTGTGGATTTAGGGCAGCACTGGTGCAGAGGGACCTGTCGGACCAGCTGGACTTCCTGGAAAAACTGTGAGATTACGCTACCCACAGAACTCTATCCATGAGCCTCTAATTTTACAGATATTTTTCATCAGTTATCTTGGTTCTGCAAGTGATATTCACACTCATTCAAATTCATTTGGATATTTTTCCCATATAGGGTGGGCCTGGAAAAGATGGAGCAGATGGAAAACCTGGAGATAAAGGAGCAACTGTAAGTTGACATTTTGTCCCCATTGCTTCATGATTTTTTTATTTAAATTAAAAACAAGTCACACTTTTAGACTTTTCAGGTACGTTAGTACCAGCACATTCATGTGCAAACTGAAGTTGAGGTTTTACTGCTTCTTGATGTACAGGGTCAAACAGGAAAACAAGGACCAGTTGGGCCTGCAGGTCCACCAGGAATCCAGGTGAGATCCTGTCCATCCATCCATCTGCTCCCAGCTGGGCATTCCCAGAAAACATTCAAAGAGAAACACACAGGAGCCATCCTGACTATTTGTCTAAACCACTTTAGCTGGCTTCAACCAAAGTGAAGGCGCAGTAGCTCTACTCTGAACTCCATCGATGTGTGTGAGCTCCTCTCTCTATCACTAAGGCGGAGTAAACCCGTTTTAGCTGCTTGATTGGCCTGATGACATCAGTGTTGTCTCATCATTCAATTCTATGTTCCAGAAGCGAGTCTTTTTGTCTTATTGTCCCAGGCACGCCTTTACAGCTTTACAGAGGAACAGAAACTTTGATGACGTCTCTGGAAGTTCAATTCAATTCAATTTATACAGCGCCAAATCACAACAACAGTCGCCCCAAGGTGCTTTATATTGTAAGGGAGACCCTACAATAATACATACAGAGCAAGCATGAACCACCTGCAGACAGGGCCAAGGAAGACAGGATAAAAGGAAGCTGACATGCTGTGGAAGAGAGACTGAGATTAATAACAAGGATGATTCAGTGCAGAGAGGTCTATTAACGTTAGGGGTGGGTTTTGATTATCGATTTATCGATTGCAATCAATTCTAGCTTGGATAACGTGATATCGATTCATTAAAATCCTGAATCAATTTTTAAATATAAATTCATTTTGCCCGAAACGCCAGAATCTCAGGTTAAACCTCCAAAAATTTCGACAACCAACAAAAACTTTAAACAGTAAATGACAGCAGTACACGGATTCTGCACAAAGACGTAAACACAACAAAGCGCGGACCCGGCGCATCAGAATCAGTGAGACGTCTGCTTTCTCACCATGGACATGCTGTCGGGACTGAAAGCCGACAGCTCACTGATTCTGATGCGTCGGCGGCTCCGCTCTTTGTGTTTGTCTTTTTTGCGCTCGATTCTGAAGCTGCAGGTTTGATCTCTCTCCAAACAACATTGACTGAACCAGCAGCAGAAGAAGATCCAAACTAGCTTCACGTTTCGCTTCACATAAACATCGTCATGAATTCCCTCTTACTTTTGCTGTTATGCTTCCACCACGATAAAAATCACACTTCATGCAGAGCTCTCCGTCTCTCTCTCTCTGTTTTCTGCATTATTCACTTGCTTATTACCCACCAGTCTACCGTTGTGTACAGAGCTGTCTGCCACTGTTTTTTTTTTTTTTTACTTTTTTAAATTATGCAAAATTGCAAAATGCTCAGCTGTGTCTTTAATAAAACCTCTGTAACTTTGCTCTGTTTCACTTCAGCAGCATCAGGTAATGTTCAGATGTTGATTTATGGTTTTCTTTCTTCTTTGTTCTACTGCAGAGTATTTTTATCTGCAGCCTAAATGGAGATGTGTCTGTAACAGCTAATGATGAAGAGTTAGTTTCTGCAAAATTCACAAATGACATCATGTAAAAAGGTGAATCAGAGCAGGTGTTAGGGGTGGTAAAACAAAGCTACTTCAGCTGTCTCAACCCTGTTGCTCTGAACACACAGACATAAATATGTTTGTTGTATTTTCAGGGTGAGAAAGGAGCTAAAGGTAACCCCGGCGCCAAAGGACTGAAGGGCCATACTGGGCACAAAGGTGATCTGGTGAGACAAATTTCATTCTTTACCAAAGCTTAGAAATCTTATAATAAGAGTTTAGTGAAGAACATAATGTGTTGTTTAGGGACCTGTTGGACCAGTAGGACCGAAAGGAAGTCAGGTGAGTAATATTGTAATTTCCAGTTTATCTGCAAATGAACCTTAACGGTTCGTCCAGTAATTTGACTTTTTTGCTCAATCTGTTGTAAAACAGGGGGACAGAGGAATGCAAGGAGATCCTGGGATAAAGGGAGACCAGGTATTTGACTCATATGCTTAATTAAATGCAACAAAAATGTATTTTCTGTCGCTGGATTTGAGAGATGTTGATTTATCTTTATGTGTGTGTCTCAGGGCCCTCCTGGTGTTCATGGAATCAAAGGAGAGGTATGCATAAACAGTTGTCTGCTATAAAAGCTTGCCTAAGGAGCTTTTTACATGGAAAGTGTTTCATGACTTCTAACATTGCAAGCTTGGATTGTATATACAAACAAACAATTTAGAGCATTTGAATAGGTACTACAATCAATTCCCACCTTAGCATATGGTATAAAAAGCTTACAGAATGTTATTGAAGCTATTCGAACACTGAGTTGTGTATTGTTCTGGCACACAAGCTATCTTAGCTGATAGGGGCAGTATCCTACTGCTGACACATACAGCCTTGGTTCATAATGATTCGTTTTCACCATTAGCGTGGGGAGAAGGGCCAAAGAGGAGTTACAGGAGCCGATGGCAGACCAGGCCAGCCAGGACACGAGGGTTTGACGGGTCCAATGGGAGCTCGAGGGCTGGAAGGAGAGTCGGGCCTTCCCGGAGCACCAGGCCCGAGAGGTCTACCTGTAAGTGACACATTTAACCAGTATATGAAATGCATACACTTAAACCACATAGCAGACATGCTAGTGGTTCTAGAGATGGCAGCACCTGATCCACCAGTTTGGTTTGGAATAATCTCAGCAATTATTTCTAACGAATGAAACTGACAGAAACAGTGCAAATGCAACTGTTGGCTGCATCAACCCTTTGCAGTAACTTTGCAGTAATAGTATTCGTGATTTCACAGGGGCCAAAAGTGAGTGACGAGAAGCTTCGGGAAATGTGTTCAGCTATTGTTGAAGGTGCCGTTTGTTCACCTTAATAAAACCTCACATTGAACCCAATGAAGGGTTGAGCAGTTAAATATTAAAACCTATTTGTTGTAATTCATTTAGAGCAATTAGCTGAATTTATGAAAGAACTCTCAAAAAAGCCAGCAGCCATTGGTGCCCCTGGTACTCCTGGACCTGCAGGTCTTCCTGGACTCCCTGGACCAGCTGGAGCTGCAGGAGCAGCAGGAGCTCCAGGCCCAATGGGTCCCAAAGGGCCTCCAGGCTACTTTGGACTTCCAGGCGCACCAGGACAAAAAGGTCAGTATGGCATTTCAAATGTTTTCACCTTTAGTAAAAACTGAGCCTCGGTTTTTAGCATCCTTTACTTACAGCTGTAAGTGGGTTGTTCATTATGTATGCGTTTCACCCACACCATGACAGATAAGCTGAGAGGCTGTGATAGCCTTTTGCTTCTTCTCTATTTTCTTGGAGACCTTCCAATCCTAGAGTGGCTGTAGTGGAAAAAATTAAATGAAGCCTTTAGAGAAAACAATGCTGTCAGCTCTGGCAGTATGCCTTTGTCTTTGCCAAAGCAAACGCTGAAAGACGTTATGCAGAGAGCTCTGAGGATGGAAGAGAGTCACTGATGCATAACATTATACAATCAATGATGCACTAAACAGGGCGGAATCAGAGTGGAGTCATTAAGTTTCCTAATTACGTGCCTATAGCTGTGCCTCTCCATTTCATCTCAGCATCAATGTGCGTGTCCCTGTGCAGGTGATGGCGGGGAGAGGGGAGACAAGGGAGACAGGGGAGAGGATGGTGTGGGAATCAAAGGAAGCCAAGGCGCACCAGGTGCACCAGGTAAGGATTCTTGTTGTAATTAGAGCAGAGCGCTGGTCACAGTAAACAGGGGGTCTTCGAAATGTCAAACTGAGCTAAAAACTGACTTTAATTTTTAATTCTCATTAAAAGTGCAGTTTTTGTAGCACGTTAGAGAGATAGCCCTCACATATAAATATAAATATATATACTGTACTGTATAAAAGTCATTCAACTTGCTCAAATACAGGCTTTATCTCACAGCAGGACAATTTATTTGTCAGATCATTCCATTTAAAATGCTCCACAAATCACCAACAGAAAGTACCACAGTGTAGTGACCACTATAGAGCTCCGCTGTGGGGCTCTGGAAGTAAAGATTTCATAGGGATTTTGATATTTAGCCATTATTTTATAGCCGTCCAAAGCTGTTGTATTACTTGAACTGATAGTAGACGCATAAATCTAATTGACATCAACCTTGTTTTTTAAAAATGCAATGTGAAATGTCGTAGAAAAAATAGTTTGTTACTTTATTTAAAAAAGACCCTCAATAAAGCTTCGATAGCTCGCTATTCATCACTGATCAAGGACAACAGTAACAACAGCAGAGAGTCAGGGCTCTGTTGGGCCAACTATTCTTTTAACTATTCCTTTAAGTAGCAATGACTTCATTCATTTCTTTACAAATAAAATTTTAAGCAGTAAAGAAAACATTACTGTTATTCGCAGCCTTTCATCTGATGTACCATTAAGTACAGCAACTTTAATATGTTTTCATCTGTTAACAGGCCACAGGTTGTACCGCCGGCTTTTAAAGTGGTGATAATTAAACTACTTACAAAGCCCAACCTCAGATGTAAAGATCCCAGCCTTTACCTACTAGTTTGGCGTCCCCGGCACTGGAAAGAACAGCTGAGCCTAGTTCTTGTAAAAGGAAGTTTTTCCAAGTGGAAGCTGATGGGGCGTTTCTGATTGTTGTTCCATTGTAAGGTCTTTACCTTACAGAATAAAGCACCTCGAAGCAACTTTTGTGAAATTGAAATTGAATTGAAAAGCCCTACTCTACCCAAAAACTGACATCTCTGCAACATCTCCTTTTGGTGGAGCAGTTACTATGGAAACCAGAAAATTTCAGGTTGACTAAACTGCAAGAACGGTTAATACAGCGAGTTACAGAGCGCTGTACTTACTGAGAGCTAGGCCATACTTTACCACACACACAATTACACTGTTATAATTCAATATATACACAACAATGAAAAGGATACCATTTAAGAAGGTTAGAAGACATTGCTCTGGAAACTGGGATTTGCAATGGATTATGGGATGAGTAGTTCCTTCACCACTAAAAGTAATTGTTTACACAATCTTATACCTTTTCCTGTTTTTTTTTATTAGTATTTTTATCCAGGGAGGGGCAGCCTCTCTCAAAGTAGCAAAAGTATATTGTTTAGGGTCATACTAAGACAGGATGTTTCTAATTGTACCAACATTTATGCCAGTGAAAGACACAACGTACTAGAGACTTGTTTAATGTGTGCATCAAAGAACGAGTGAGTCTCAAATACCAGCTGAGCCAGATCAGCTGATTTAGTGTAAAACCTGAAAACACGACCTGGTGTAACAAATGTCGATAATGCTTCTTTTTTCTTTTGCTTGCCTGTTAGCCCATCATCTTATTTTTTAAACTGGAAAGATCCCAGTTCACCCCGTCCATGCTAGATATCTGAGAGAAGTTATGTGAAATATACTTTAAAATGAATGAAGGATGATTTCTGTGAGATATGGATCACATATGGATCACGTGTGTGTGGCTGTTTTAGTAGGTTGTTAATGTGCACCCGCAGTTTGACTTGTCTTAGTGTTGTGTCATTCATATTCAGATATTGACCACTTTATTCCTGGAATCCTAGAATTAAATGAACAGATGGTTAGGGTTAAGAAAGGGGAAGGTTCTACATTATACTGTTCTATGTGGTAATATGTGGTGATGAGATTAGTGTGTAATATTATAAAATGTAACAAAAGAAAAGTTTAAAAAAAAGAAGAAGGTATAACATAGTTTTATCTAAATATCGAAACTGCACATCATCCACACCTTTATGTCTTTAAGGCATGGCTGTAACTTAACTAAATCATTTGTGTCGTCTACTTTCATAGATAAATATACCTGGATGCCATCTGCATAGCAGTGGTTATTTACCTATTGCCTTTATAAACTGCCAAAGAGTAGCATGTGTGACATGAAAAGTATTGTTCCTGGTGCAGAAGCCACTATATCTGACTTTTGCAGATATGGTTTCTTTACAAAATACCATTTTTCACTTTAAGTTGACATAATACTTAACATGTTTTTGTTTCCTCAGGTGCAACCGGCGCCCCCGGCATTGGAAAGGATGGTAGAAACGGAGACCGTGGTGAGACAGGTAGTCCTGGTATCCCTGGACCTGTTGGTCCAAGGGGGCTCCCAGGGTCTCCTGGCTTTTGTGACCCATCAACCTGTATAGGCAGACATCCTCCACTTTATATGGTTGGTGGGAAGAAATCCATTGGCTACAAAAACCCATGACACACCCCAAGCTCACTGAAACACTCCAAATCTCATCCTGCCAGTGACCACATTTCAGGACTTGTCAAAGCACGGTGATCTTTGGAAGTCTCCATCTGAACCACGGAACGAAGAGACGGACAGGGAAACAGAAGTGAGGCACAATTGGAGATTACTGGACAGATGTTAACTAACCCAACATTCAAAAACCGCTGTTACTCATCCCGGAGCAACTTCTGACTGATGGCAGGTCCAGGGCACACAAGTCACCCACCACAGTCATTCAATATCAATTCTGCTCTTTTAGCTAATATTAAAGTCTATTATGTGACCCATATTGAAGCGATCATGAGCCAATCTTATAGTGAAGCTAGGTTTTACAAAAAAAAAAACCAAAACCTGATACTAACATCAGACATGAGATTATATCTTCAACCTGCTATTTAATTTAGGATCATACATTTGTTCCCCTCATTTTGTCAAATCGATGATCTTGTTCAAATGCTGCAATAAAGTGTTGTGTTTTGAAAGTGTGCCATCATGAAATTCCACAGCCTTTTTTGTCCAGACAAAAAGTCCCCGGGTTATTATGGATATAATGTTGATTCAGCAAGGCATTTCACAGTTGCCTGGTTACAAAGGAAAGTCAACACCATCCTCACCTCTGTCTGCACAACACAAATACACTCACAGATCAAATATGACTTTTATGTAAGCGGTTAGGAAGGAGTCGGCATAGGAGCCATTCCAAGGACAACCCTTTCATCTAACAGATGTTATCGTGGCTCGGAGACATCGTGTTTATAGATGTGTACTGTAAGTGAATGGATGCTCAAGGTTCATGAAGCTTGGTATAGGAGAAGAGTGCAGCATGATTTCTATAATCAGGTTTAGACATAAAACAGGATGGATGTCTCCGTCTTGGAATTGATTATCATGCATTAGTGACAGAGCAGGGCTGGAGCTCTTGAATGAATAACATAAACATTTTCATTGTAAATAGATGAACATTCAATGAAACCGAATGGGTCTGCTTGTATTTCAGCATTACGTGAAAGAGCACGAGTACTGGCTTTTCAAATGACGAGGCAAAAGTCCGAGTTATAAAATGAATCTGTTCCAGTCTTTATTATACAGTACAGGTGTGGTTCGAATACTTACAATATGCTACTACTTTAAAATATCTTAGCACCGATTTATCAGGAAAATTTGGGAAAGGGTTGATAAAATGCAGTTAATTCATTACAACATGATTCTATTTGATCAAATCCTGATTAATTTAGCAGTATAACAGTACAAGTTACAGCTTCTATGCATTACAAATACTCTCCCTCACCAACGCTGATGCAACATCTGCTGATGTAACTGTAACGACCATTTACAAAACCACCAGACAGGTGGTTTGTTGCAATTTACAAATCGTTCAGTGGCAAATATGGGATAGGGAACATATGGAAATGGTAGAAAGTGCAGGTCACATAGAGCCATGTTGATTCTACACAGAATGCATGTTTTTGAAATTGCTGTCATGTACCGAAACTCTTAACTATAAGAGCTGCTCTGAAGGCACTGGTGGAGTAAAAGCTGAGACAAAAATAAGGAACAGGGTTAGCTTAGCATTTCTAAGTTAGCTATTTAGTCTACAGTTATGAATGACTCATTTTGGGGTATTAATGCAAGATAAATTCAAGCTAGCTGAATATCTAATCCTGCCAGAACCATGAACTAATGAACAAAATACGTAATTTTTAATTAGTTTAATGTTGCAGACATATGCAACAGCTACGGTAATATGTCAGACTTCTGGATTGAAGGATCCACAATCATGCCAGGGTTTAAACTCTGTGCTTGTAGCCGCACCAGTCAAAATGAACATTGCTTCCACATCTGAAAGTGAAGCCAGTGTGGAAGTGTCTTATACATGGATTCTTTGTCAGCGTATGGCTGCAAAAAGGTCCAGTTGTAAGGAAAGTCTATGAGGAAAATGACCTTACTGCTCACTTCATGACCTCCTTTAAGATGTTGATAATGAGTGTGCAGTCTCAATCTCTGGTTTACAGCCTTCTGCACACATGACATATATATTGTAATTTGCATTATAGAAAGAAACCAAGATAAAGCAGAGCGTGCCGTAAGGAATCGCCTACCCTGTTACTGAGAAGACACTGCTATATTTCTAAAAGTGATACAAAGGCTTTGCAAACTTGGCATCACCATGGCTATAATCTACAGTTTGCATCTACAGGCCTGTGCTAGATGGTTCATCCAATCATCTGCCAGGTAGTTTTCAAGAACGTGCAAGTTTTCCCCACAAAGACCAGAAGCTTTGTCTAACACGTGCGCTCTCTGTGGCTAGCTACACTGGCTGCTTGCTAGCTTTCAAGGCTAGGAACGCCCCTCTGGCACTGATACATTTTGCGAAGCTATATTTGATTGCTTGTGGAGTAAACATTTTTCTATTTGCAATATGACAATGATGTATTTCCATTTTCCAAAACTGACAGACTAACTTTAACTCAACTGTTTATGAAAACGGCTCTGTCTTCACTCTCTTCATAAATGATCTTGTGTTATGTAACCTGAGACAGAGATAATGACAAAGTATAATCAGCCATTAGATCATACTGTAAGATCTGTCAAGCTCACATTCAGATGCTTTTATTCGTCTTTATTTGAAGGAGTTTCTTTGTTCTTTTAAAACGAACATTATTTTTAATTGGTTCTAGATAACCAAGGTGTCTGAGGTTGGGAGGAACTCTAATTGGTCCGTGAGGGACATAAGATAAAGGGATTGTTCAAACTGTTACCACAACAGTCCGATCATCAAGATGCAAGAGATTGGCTCTCCAGTTTCAGGTTTCAGGGTACAAATAAGAACAGTGTGTGTTTTAGAGCAGGCCAGAGCTACAGGCACTTAATAAGCATCACAGAGACAGAGAGGAAGTGACAGGTTTAGGGAAAGCGGAGTGAAATAGGCCGCTTTTCAAGAAAGGTGAACAAAGGCTGCAATTACACCACCTCCTCAAAGCTGTTTGCTGTTCAGGTCTATGTGTAGCTCAGAGAGAGTGACCGGAGCCGCTTCATTAAACATGAAAGCACAAATCTAACAGCGACACTGTTTGCTGTCTCATCTTCTGGAACAAATCATTACATGGCATATATTCATGGTCAAAAGAGCAAACTTAAATGAAGTCCTTACAAAAGCACAAAAAAACCCTAGATATCCACCCTTAAATGTCACATGCACAAATACAAACAAGACTTCTGGAATGAAATCCTTCAAATCTCACCAAAGCATGAAATGACATTGCAGAGATGCTAATTTGTGGGTTGTGACAAAGAGGCCATTCCTGCCGCCTTCAGTTTATTCCCAGAATAAAATCGTGTTTCCTACCTGTCTAAATGAACCAAACAAACTGCACTATTTTAAAGGCGCATTTCTCTAAAAGACATTTTATTTTTCCGTTTGTTTTTGCATCCGTGTGTCACCAAAAACAAATGCGATATAACAACATACATGCTGCTGTGGATGAAATGCAATTGATTCATCACTCGAACCGACACAAAACCCACTGCTGCTGTTTGCATCTCACCGTCTGCCACCGTTTTCTCCCAATCAATGGCCGGAAAAGTGACACTGAGTAATTACTGCGACTGTGTCAGTCACTGACTCAGTGAGCAGTGAATGACACGTGCTACCTGATGCTAACTTGTGAAGGGTGGCTGATGCAGAACGGTGTGAGGCAAGCAGCGAAGCACCTGACTGAGATGATTACTGATGAAATGATATAATATCGAATAGCAGGATCTTTACTCCTGATGTTCGGGCCGTGCCATCCGTGTTATCTTCCTATATATTTACAGGAAGCATGCAAGTGAGGGAAAAAAACTAGCTGCCCTCTTTATCCCATATTAGATCAGAAAGAAACTCCCACGTTGCTTAATCCCCATCCATCCCGAGCGTCGTACCAAAATCAAAACATAGAATCTGACCGGCAGCACCTGTGGCTTCAGCCGTCTGTACTGAGGTTAACAAAAAAAAAAAGTTCTTGATTCTTGATTAAGTTCATAAATACAGCTGGTCTCCCAACTCTGCTTGGCTCTTCTTCTTTAAGTCCCCTTCACATTTTTGTTGTGGGGCCGTTGTGCCAGGCTGGCATAGTAGGCACACTGGGTTGGGTCGCACTGGCCAGCAGGGCCCGGAGGTCCAGGCTGACCGTGGGGGCCGGGGTTTCCTGGCTCTCCTTGGGCTCCGGCTTGTCCCGGGCTTCCGTCTTTGCCGTAACCAGGCATACCTGCTGGGCCTGGAACCGGAAGTAGAGCATTAAGGAAACTTATTAGAACTGGACCAGCTCTTCTAAGAGTCAGAGTATGTAAAATCCTTACCTATGGGTCCAGCAGGACCTGGCTCTCCTCTTTCACCAATCCCGGGGTCTCCCTTCTCTCCCGTTGCTCCTTTCTCACCTGACACATACACAGGAACAGAAACAGAATGAACAACGTTTATCAGTTTTAAGGCGAGGATGTGGTTCTCTCCTGCATTAAGCAGCTCAATTCATCACAGATTCTCATACATTTACATATTTGTTCAGTTTCAGCCGTTAGATGTCTAAACCAGCGTGAAATATGGTCAGAGGCTGCTGCTGTGTGAAGCAGGTAGGGTGCTGCAGTGAACATCATGTTCTCATTATGCCTGCATCATCAAAGGGGTGAAAATTAAGCAAATCAAAGAGGAGGGGACTGCTGTCAGAATAAACCACTAAAACTCTGCAAGTTACGACTGGAAACATTTAAGGACGACAAACTAGAACAGACATTTATCACAGTTTCCAGACATTGCACAGACTAAATAACTTCATTAAACAAGATCATAAACACCTCCAACCGGTGGCAGCAGATAGCCCCGCCCCTCCCTGAGTCTGGTTCTGCTGGAGGTTTTTTCCTGTTTAAAGGGAGTTTTTCCTTCCCACTGTTGCCAAAGTGCTCACAGGGGGTCATATTCTGACTCTGATTCTGACATGATTGAGGGGTTTCTCTCTGCACCTTGAGACAACTGTTGTTGTGATTTGGTGCTGTGTAAATAAAATTGAATTGAATTGTTTTCCAAAAGAGAATATAAATTTTTAATTTGTGTGACCACGGCTTTCTGCCTAGTCACATATAGTCAAAGTCTAAACCTGTGTTTGAATTCTCTTCTGATATTTCTTCTTCGCTCTCAGACTGAACTCCCACCAGAGCTGTCTTACGCACATTTACCTTTAGTTTAATTAAACGTGCATTTTGCCAACTTTCTTTCCTGGC
This sequence comes from Mchenga conophoros, assembly GCF_057382185.1. Lineage (NCBI taxonomy): Eukaryota > Metazoa > Chordata > Actinopteri > Cichliformes > Cichlidae > Mchenga > Mchenga conophoros. Next base: position 29,861,814 of record NC_140546.1, on the reverse strand, counting down.
TTCAAATAAGATGAACTTTATTAATACAGTCGCTCTTCTCCAGTCTTACTGTCCAAAACATTTAAGGCCCTCACAGATTCATATAGTGCTTACAAATCTAAACTACTCCAGCTCTTTTCCTCCTACACTCTCACCACTGCTTTGTCTGCAGCAGCTGTGTTACTTTCAAGTCTGTAATGTGTATTTAACTCTTTTTCCACCTAATATTACAGGTTTATCTTACTTTGTAAACATCAGCTACTCTGTTTCCAGCACACTTTCCATATTCACGATTGGTCAGATGATTTTGCTGCTGCGTTACAAGTTGATCACCAGTTTTGTGCGACCTTTTTCCTGATTGTAATTGTGAATCAGCTAACGGAACGATACGCTGGGCATGCTGAACTCGCTTCATCGTACAGGACTCTGCTCCCAGGTTTAAATTTATGGATATGTTGGTTTGACAACTAAACAAAAAGCTGCTTTGAAGAACGAAAAAAGCTGATCAGCTCCCACAGGATCAAACAGCATACTGACTCTGTATTACAGCCAGTCTGCTAGTTTATGACAGTACTGCATCGGCTTTAGAATGACTGCAATGACCTCAGTAGATAAAAATCCACTCGGGCTTGTATACCATTAATTTTAAACAGGATGCACGCAGTGATTCAGGCATTTAGCGTCTACAAACCCGTCAGCTTCTTTCTTTTTTCTCTTTCTCAGGAGACATTTTGACATGTCACAGCAGGGTGAACGCAGGCAGGATTGATCGGATTAACTATGTCCTGTTTACGCCGTCACAGGCAGGAAAGAAGGCCACTATGAAGGCCACAGCGACACTAGCTTGTGTAAAAGGAGCAGGGTCAGAATTCGCGTTACACCTGTGGTTACCTGATAATGTCATGTTGAAACAGCTGCGGTGAAGACGGCATGCACAACTTTTGTCTCAGGGAGCCCTAAGATGAAAGTTTAAAGGAGCAGCTGGTGTGAGGCGCACAAACGCAGACAGGACGAAGTCTCAACTCAACCACCGCTGTTCCACTCTCTCTCAGTCTCTGACATGAAATCTCTCTGGACCTCATCAGTGACTTAACAAGCACAAAAAAGGATTTTTTTTAAAAAAATCCCACACTACTTAATCCATCCATTTCTCACTTTAAGTTTTTATTTCATTCCCATTTGTTCTGTTATCTTCTCGTAGTTTAGCCCCATGCAGGAGTTTGACTTCTTTCTCCTCTGACACGCTGAAAGAAGCTCTACAGAGAAGAATGTAGAAACAGTGTAACAGTCACAACTGTGTCTCTTTAAGACAACCCAAGTTAATGTTTAGTGATGTCACTAGTATGTGTCACTGCCCTCTGTACGATGTGGGAGAAACGTGCTTGCACATGGACGTATAGACTGAGATGGACCTCATATCTTTACATCCCTAACTCAAAGTAATATTACGGGTTGTATGAACACTGCTCGCTTCGTGTATGACAAGACTGCAGCCGTTCAACCGGGCCTTGTAAGGTTAGTGAAGAGTGTGTTTATTAAAGGAGAAGCACTGTGGTTTTTGACTGCAGCCTCCTCTCAACCACTGAATACAACCCACGTTACAGCAGGTCTAACTCTGTGTACCTCAAAGGAATTATTATCTGACATTCTAAATACCTAGATATTACTAATAACTGTTTTAAACTAGGAGGAACAATGCGGTTTTCGTCCTGGTTGCGGAACACTGGACCAGCTCTTTCTCCTCTCCAGGATACTTGAGGGTGCATGGAGTTTGCCCAACCAGTCTACATGTGTTTTGTGGACTTGGAGAAGGCATTCGACCGTGTCCCTCGGGGTGTCCTGTGGGAGGTGTTGCGGGAATATGGGGTGTCTGGCCCATTGCTACGGGCCATTCGATCCCTATACAACCGTTGCAAGAGCTTGGTTCGCATTGCCGGCAATAAGTCGGACTCGTTCCCGGTGGGTGATGGGCTTCGCCAGGGCTGCCCTTTGTCTCCGGTTCTGTTCATAATTTTTATGGATAGGATTTCTAGGCGCAGCCAAGTGGCGGAGGGCTTTCGCTTTGGTGGCCTCAGAATCTCATCTCTGATTTTTGCAGATGATGTGGTTCTGTTGGCTTCATCGGGTGGGGGCCTCCAGCTCGCACTGGAACGGTTCGCAGCCGAGTGTGAAGCAGCGGGAATGAGGATCAGCACCTCCAAATCTGAGGCCATGGTTCTCAGCCGGAAAAGGGTGGAGTGCCCACTCCGGGTCGGGGATGAGTTCCTGCCCCAAGTGGAGGAGTTCAAATATCTCGGGGTCTTGTTCGCGAGTGATGGGAGAAGGGAGCCGGAGATCGACAGACGGATTGGGGCTGCAGCTGCAGTAATGCGGACGCTGCACCGGTCCGTCGTGGTGAAGAGGGAGCTGAGTGTAAAAGCGAAGCTCTCAATTTACCGGTCGATCTACGTCCCTACCCTCACCTATGGCCACGAGCTGTGGGTAGTGACCGAAAGAACGAGATCGCGGATACAAGCGGCAGAAATGAGCTTCCTCTGAAGGGTGGCTGACCTCTCCCTTAGAGATAGGGTGAGAAGTTCGGCCATCCGGGAGGGGCTCAGAGTAGAGCAGCTGCTGCTCCACATCGAAAGGAGCCAGCTGAGGTGGTTCGGGCATCTGACAAGAATGCCCCTTGGGCGCCTCCTGGGTGAGGTGTTCCAGGCATGTCCCACCGGGAGGAGGCCCCGGGGCAGACCCAGGCCACGCTGGAGAGATTATATCTCTCGGCTGGCCTGGGAACGCCTTGGTATTCCCCCGGATAAGCTGGAGGAGGTGGCTGGGGAGAGGGAGGTCTGGGCCTCTTTGCTTAGGCTGCTGCCCCTGCGACCCGGCCCCGGACAAAGCGGATGAAGATGGATGGATGGATGGATGTTTTAAACTATATATCTCCACCACCCCTTCATCTACCTCACCAGCTGGCTAAACACCTGCCAGGATACAACAGAGTAGAATAGAAATATCCTTTATTGTCCCTCATTGGAGACAAAAACTGTACAGTTATTAAGTTTAATTAATTTAATTAATTATTAATTAAATTAAGTATTAAATATTAATTTTAAAAATGATTAAAAACAGAAAATAGAAAAAATGTGCAAATAGCAGCAGTGATATAAACAACTAGAATATAAACATCGTATTGCTTTTGTTGGGAGCAATGATGGTTAAAAAGTCTAACAGCTGCTGGGAGGAAGGCAGCAATGCTCCTTTGTGCACCCATGATGCAGCAGTGTGTCACTGAACGAGCACCAGTTCTCCAACAGCTTCATGCATGGGGCAGGAGACAATGTCCGAGACTGATGCTAATCTGGTTATAAGCTAACATTACGCCAGCTAACTCACACTTTTACACCATATGAGAGTTTATTCACCAAGCGTCTGTCAACTGTAGATCCACTTCAAAGAAAGCTTCAGTAAAAGCAGCAGTGCTTTGACAGACATTTTCTACAACACCTCAAGAGCTCACCTCAGCATCATGTCATCGGACAGAAGTGAGCTTCACTGACTCATCGACTCATATTTCACAAGGTTTGACAAACTCCTCCAAGGTAAATAGTTGTGGAAACTCTAAACCTGGGATTGAGATGTAAACAGCGATCTAACAGCCTATGCTCACTCGATAAACTCCAGTGTTTGAGTTCGTTTGGGGATAAAAATGTAAAATATCACAAAATATTGGCCACATTTTTGTATTCCTGATTTGTTGTTTTGATATGATTAAAATGTGTTAAAATATAGTATGCACAAAAATGTTTTATGCACAAACTGCAATAGAAACTGAGAGGAAACGCAAGATGGCCAACCACTATGCGGCACAGTAGGTGTTAACAAAATTTACACTGTGCACTCACAACTGGAAGCTCCGTCCATCTTTTACATAAAGTTGCTGGTTGATACACATTTTGTGTGTGGTCTGATAAGTCAGGCAGGAAATACTAAAACATGCTAGTGTCGTCATTTAGAGTAATTTAGTCAGGGATGTGTTTGGAATGCTAATATGCTAAAATGCTAATTTTAATGCTAATTCAGTATTATAGAAGCGCTTTATTTAGAAATTTAAAAGTATGCCTGTCGCTAACTTTAAAGATGTTATGGAATTCATCACAATGTTGAGAACCACAATACTTTTGGGTTTATTTTGGGTGTTTGTTTTGGAAACAACTAAACAACAATGAGCCGACGATCATAAGCAAACCAATAGCAGCAAACCAAACCAAAAAACATTTCTCTGAATCTTGTCCTACCCTTAGGGCCCATGGGTCCCCTGGGTCCTTCTCCTCCATTCTGTCCGGGCATCCCAGGTTCTCCAGGAGGCCCAGGGCGTCCAGAGCTGCCATCTTTACCCGGAGGGCCCGGAGGTCCGGGGCGGCCCGCTGTGCTTTTCACATGTGCTGGCTGCATCTGAGCCATGAGATAAGCTAATTTGGCTGGAAGCAGAAAGAAAGGTTAGCGTAATATATCTAGCAAGGTTATTCTCATTGAACCCAAATGAACAAATATCTCAAAGGGTACCAGAAGAACCCCTCACCATCCAGCTGTTTTGCCAGCTCCTCCTGGATGAGCCGCCTCATCTGTTCCAGTGACACTGACTCTCCCTGGAGAAGCAGAGATGCTAATGAAAAATTATCATCTGATGGTGCTGTGCATACTGCTGTAGGGCCGATATTGTTTCAGAGTCTATTTCAGCTGGGTTTATGACTCACCCTGGGCCCTGGAAGGCCAGGGTTTCCTGAAGGTCCTTGTGGCCCTGGGGCTCCGATTTCTCCTTGTGGTCCTGACATGCCCATCATCCCCGTGTGGCCCTTCCTGCCAGGGGGACCAGGGTTTCCCGGCATACCTGGCTCTCCTGACTGCCCTTTATCTCCCTTTGTACCTGGATCTCCCTGGAACAGATGTCACCATGTTTGTAAATGTTTAGCCTCGAAGAACATGATCCCAAAGTAACCAGCAATGCAGCTGGGCAAAAGTTAGTGTTTTTTAAGATGGTTGACATTATACATGAAGTGTGCATATTTAAAAAAACCAAAAATACCCAAAACTAATTCAGATTTGTCTGATCTCTTCGTTAAGATCACTTCCTCACACGATCGGTGCTGTTTTTAGTGTAGCTGTTACTTTTAGATTCTGACCACTCACTTCACTGAGAAATATCTTCTGTTACAAACTGAATCAATTTTTGTGTCCAAGGCACATCAAAAGCAAGACAAAATAATAAAACACACTTCTATTCATATCTGCACATAAGAGCTCAAATGCCATTTCACACGTTATTGGTGGTTTTGATCTAACAGCATGTAGACCTACGTATCATGACACCTGCATTGTTTTAATAAAATGGTGCAGACACCACGCCTCCATCCTCTTATCGCACACTTTAACACACTCCAATGTTCTTGCTGTCTGTGTCAGATTTGTTTTAAAGTGTGGCATTTAAAGCAAATTTGCCCTTACAGAGCCCTGTGTGGCTTTTCTATGGGCAACCTCACTGTAGACTGCCCATAGAAAACTGTGGTGGAGTAAAATGTTGGCCGGGTCTGTATGGGTTAGCCAACAGGTGAGCCAATAGGGCTGTTTATCAGCAAGCCGACAGTGTGGACATAAAAAGGCAAAAATGCTATGGTCCACATGTGGGCAGTGTGGGTTTGCCCTGCATTTACAGCCCCACAGTTCATACACACCCACACACAGGCATGTTTTCTATGCGATTATAGTGTGCTCAGCACAATAAAGTCATTAGTTTCCCCCTTATTTCTTTATTTTAAGTTTCTTTAAAGGATTTTGGGGGGAAACGTATAAATTCATTTCTAGCATATTTGTCTGGTTGACTCAAAATCCTGTGGCACATCAGTAATTGTCACACGCTGCTATAATGTGTAAGTGTGTATGTCGAAAGTGGTCAGCAAAACTGATTTGGTTTACACTCCTAGCGCTGCTCACCTTCTCTCCTTTGATACCGCGATCACCAGCTCTGCCCGGCACACCCTACAAAATACCACAGACAAGTAAATGTTAGTGTGGATATAAAGATGATACGTCATCAGTTCTCTTTTGGAAAGTCTTACCTGTTTTCCTTCTGGGCCAATTGGACCGGGCGGACCCTGGAAATCAAAATAAAAGCTATTATTACCCACAGCTGCTCGTATTTGCGAGCTGCGATTAATCTTTACATCAAAACATGAATATATAAATAAATAATCTTGCAGTCACCGAGGGGCCTTTAGGTCCACTGAAGCCTGGTAACCCTGGATTGCCCGGCTCGCCCTTGTCTCCCCTGAGACCCTGTAGGACAGCAGAGACATGTTTGTCACATGGCACACTGTAGATGAGCAGGGCTGCATCATTACTGCAGATTTAGCTGCATTTCCTGCTCAGCATGCAGCAGAGCTCTGGATGAAATTTTCATAAATATTGTGGCTTGAAAACATTAAAATTCATATTTTCTAACCAGCGCGTGGGCTCAAAGACAAGCTGCTTAATGCATCCACAGAGTGGAGAAACGTATTAATGCCCATTTTATCGACACTTTCTTTTAAAAAATGCTGTATTTTAAATCTTTGATGTGATTCTCTATCACCTCTGCTCCTCTCCACTCACTGCACCCCTTCCTTTTCTTTGCATGGTAAATCTGACATCTGATACCATTTTGGTCGATATCTGACTCTTCCTCTGAACATCTCCTTCGCCATCCACTGAAATCACTCTCCATCTCCTTCTGTAACCTTTCTGCATTCTGGTTGCTGCCCTCTTCCCTCCCCCGGGCTGCTCCTGTTGATCTGCTTCCTCTGCTGACTGATATCATCGACTCCTCTGATAACTTCCTGCATATCGTCTGCCCTCCAGTTAGCAACATTTAGTCCACCTCCAAAGATACCATCCTTCAGCCCACAGGTCGGTGCACAGGTCCTGCTATTCCTTCCCACAGCTTATTAACATTCTCGTTGCACATGATACCGACACATAAGCTGATTTGATTTCAGCACGAATCACTAAACAAACGCTCTGCATATTTCAGCCTTTTCCTCAGTACTCTGACGTTACCAACTCTACGTTTAGCTGTGACATTTCCAATAATGTGACACTGCTTTACAATAAACAGTTTGCTTCAGGATTTATTTACCCTCAAATAAAGGTTTGTTTATCATACTAATGATACGGCATTTAAAAATGTCACTGCTGCGAGGTGTTTTATAGCAATCATGATGATTTACTATTACACCTGATATTAAGGAGTAATTTAACACCAGCGTTTCACCTCTGACCACGCTCAGCATGCTCTCTCCTGTTTGGGCTCTCAGGTCCTACTAAGTGTATTTAAAACCCACGTATAAAAAAGGGCAGAGTACTTCTATGTGAAATATGACTTACAAAGCTGCCTTAGAATTAGAGGAATGGTCTCTCTGACTGATGCTGATGGTTGTCCATTGGGCTTCACTTCAGCTAATTTGACTCAATGAACTCTGAAACATCTTTGTGTAGTTGGTGCCTTTTGAGGAACTTTCATTGTGTTTTGCACAGACTATTAGTGGCTCTGTGTGTCTGCAGCCTATAAGGTTCAGAGGTTCAGTGCACAGAGGTTAACAGAGGTTATCGGCTAACACTAGCTTGCTAGTGTTTGTGCATAAATTTGGTGGCTGGGTTTCGCTTTTGGGAACACATTACACATTGAACCTCTACGTAATGACTTTCAGTCACAAGGAGTTTGAATAGGTTTGGCACACGGAGGTTTGCTCTGACTCGGATTGACTGCAATCACTCACAGACAGATTGGTGAAGATTTACTAACAATAATGGTCACAGCAACTAACTGAGTTGTTGCAGGCTGGTCGCCATCTTCTAAGTAACCACATCGAAGGTGACTTGCACACTGTTGCATTAACTTTGGTTGTAGTGCAGTCTCCAACATCTGCTCTTCCTAGTGTTACTGTAGCAACAAGGGCAGATGCTGGGACCGATTCTACATACAAGGCTTCTCTTACAAAGCAAGAAGTATTGTTCATATTATGGCAACAAAACCATCACCAAGAAACTACTGGGGGACATCATGGTGGCTACATCTATCTCCAGTAACACTGTGAGGAATCTTGGGGTCATTTTTGCTAGGATATGTCCTTCGATGCACATATCAAACAAATATGCAGGACTGCTTTCTTCCATTCGTGCAACATTTCTAAAATTAGAAACATCCTGTCTGAGTGATGCTGGAAAACTAGTTCATGTATTCATTACTTCTAAAATGGAATATTGTAATTCATTATTATCAGCTCACCCTAAGAGCTCTCTGAAAAGCCTTCAGTTGATGCAAAATGCTGCAGCGAGAGTACTGACAGGGACTAGAAAGAGAGAGCATGTTTCTCCCATACTCACTTCTCTTCATTGGCTCCGTGATAAATTAAAATTAAAAATTTCTCGTCACATACAAGGCCCTGAATAATCAGGCTCCATCTTATCTTTAAGACCTCATAGTGCCATATCACCATAATAGAGCACTTTGCTCTCAGACTCCTGCGTTACTTCTGGTTCCTAGAGAATTTAAGAGCAGAATGGGATGGAGAGCCTTCAGCTTTCAGACCCTTCTTCCGTGAAACCAGCTCCCAAACTGGGAGCACGTTCCACAGAGGACAGGCCTGAAAGCTGAAGGGTCTCCCTTTCACAGAACCAGCTCCCAAACTGTCACTACTGAGCACTTAGCTGCACAATCTCATACACACACACCTTCATACACCAAGGTTCTTTTTGCACATTTCTATTGCACTGTCTTGGGTCCACATCGTTGTCTTCTATGTAGTGTTGCACTGCCTTTGTTTTTTTTGTTGTTGTTTTTTTTGGAGGGGGAAGGGTTGCAATTTTTGCACATTGCACTTTATGCAGTCCTGTGTTGGTTGTCTGTTATATGTCATATGTAGCACCATGGTCGTGTAGGGATGTCATCTCATTTTACTGTGTACTGCACCACTGCACATGGTTGGAATGACGGACACTGTCTCTACTTTTAAGATTAATCAGAATGAACGTTTTAAGCTTAAACAACTAATAAAGGTTACTTAGCTACTCTGTGACAAGCTTAGACTGAGTCTCTGCAACTGAGCCTGGAAACACAGTTCAGGAAAATATGCAAAGGGAATTCATTTAACTCCGATATCCACTTGGTAAGATGCTTAACCCTCACAACTGCTTCAAGTGAACTCTGAATGTAGATTCTGATTACAGTCAATTATGTTCAAAGCAGTTTAGAAAGGGATCATTTAATGGCCAGTTTGAACAGGACTGATAATTACAGCAAATGAAACCTGTTTAGCGTTCAAGTGCTCATTTGAATATTGTTTCCTGACAGACTCAAAATGTAAATGTGAACCAATTCTTTAACCGATAGCTTTGTCACTGCTGGCTTTTCTCCAAATCCTCACACACTCACATTTTCACTGTAAAATCATCCCTGAAGGAAACCTTGTGAGCCAGAGTTGTTTTTCCCCTGATATCAGGCACTCTGTGCAAAACCTTCCAATAACCTTGGTTGCATTCTGCATCACCAGACAATTCAGACCTTTTGTCACCAGAGACTCAGCTTAGGCGTGTCTCTGTGGGTGCGCGTCAAAACACAATTACTAGATGAGTCTTCTAGAAAATGACGATCACCTGATTCACTTGACTTTGAGGGTTTTTTTTCTTCAACTAGCAGCAACCCGGCCAACTCCCTTCCTCACTCAAGGGAAAGTGATGTTCCCTCCCCAGTCAGAGCAACATTGATGTTCCATCAAAATCTGACAGCTCATTTCTTCAAAAAGTCTCCTCTTGCCTTCAGTTTCATGTACGCCTGTTCTGCTATCACTGAAAATACTGCTTCAGCTCATTCATTCTCTGGGTGCTTGTCACAGAGTTAAATTAGGGATACGTGCTTCTTACATCAAAGGTGAAAAAACAGTAAAACTGAATGCAAAGATTTTGCAGAACAGGAAGAGGAAACTCACCGGTGTTCCGGGGAGACCTGATTTTCCTGACGGTCCCGGTTCACCCGGCTTGCCCTGGGATACAAGTAAAAAAAACAAGAAGAAGAAAAAAGGATATAATGGAAAAAAACTGATGAGGAAGGGCAGTGAGAGAAACAGCTTGAGTGCCACTTTATGTCCCTATCTGTCAGCGTGACACCGTGCTGTCTCTTCTCTGCATCAGACAGCCATGCCAGTGACTGAAAATGACTCACCGGCTCTCCTCTTGGGCCTAAAAGTCCTTCTGGCCCTGGAGGTCCCCGAAGACCCTGTAAGAAGACAACATTAGTACCCTGCATTCAAACTGGTTGAATGAATTTTATCGCATCTTTAGGCCAAAATGGGGGCCAGATGCTAAATATTAGCATCAGTGCAAAACCCTCCGTTCTGGAGTGAGCAGCATCTTTTCATCACTACAGTAAATGTGTACTGGCGGAAAGATGAAGATACTTATTTCTTTTATTGCTCGTATTATATACTGTATGTATTTTATTTTCTTCAGCCGTTTAACATTTACAATTTACAGCTGTTTATACCAATTTTTTTTTTTTTTTTTTTTTTAAAGCTCTGATTGGTCCCCAACGTCGCTAAAGCAGTTGATATCAGCGCAAGTGAGTAATCAAAGGTGAACAGTGCCAGAGATTTAGGTCCATTCTATAAGGTGTCACTGGCTCCTCTATAACACACGGACATCAACAAACGCTGGATTTCGTTTTTTGAGATGCTCTGCCAGGACTTTACTACAGCCACATTCAGTTGTTGCCCATTTCTGGGTCTTTTGCCTTCAGTTTGGTCTTCAGTAACTGAAAAACGTGCTTTGTTGGGTTGAGATCAGATGACTGACTTTGAGAAACTCTTGTGTTGCTTTAGCAGTACGGCTCAATACATTACGAAGCTTTGTAAAATTACTTTGTGCAGCATTTGCCTGAATCTGAGCAGAGAGTGGAGATTAATCACATTCTGAAATACAGTGTGGATACCACAATATCTACTGCTCACAGAAATATTGTTGCCATTTTCTTGCCTGTTGGACAAGTCGGCCGTTACAGGCCTCTGATTTATGCAGAGCGGTTTATAATAAAGCAAGCTCAGAATTCATTTAGTGAAAAGCTTCCTCAGCCTCTTTTAGCATCCGCCTGCAGAGCCTGCATTTGATGGGAAAAACCACGCTGCATCGCCACGTTGTAGCCAAAGAACCGCAGGTGTAAACACCAGTTCTTACACTGGAGCATGCTTTCCAGATTCAAGTAGCATCACGTGTAGCATCAGGTCATTCATTTGTGACCTGGCAGTTTGAGCTGCACTCAGTCGACTGTGTTGCTCAATAGTGAAAGAAACATGCAAAGGGCTAATTTGATCTCCTTACGTAGCATAGCCTTACTGGACCGCAGCCTCTCCTGTAGGAGGCTGTTAAATGGGAATTGTTGTTGTTGTAGGTGAAAAATATATTCTTACTTCAGGAGACGTGAGCTGTGAGAACATTCTGTCTCATTGCCTCACAGCCAGAGGATCAGCTTGGTGAAAGAGGTTTTTGTGAAGTGCTACTGCACACCGTGCCACAAGAAAAATGGGGGCATAACAATCCTGCAGTTTCTGAGTGTATGTGCGAGTTTTCACTTTGACGAAGAGAGAAAACAAAAGATAAAAACGGCACTGCCACGACTTGGCCGCAGTCGTTATAAAAGACATGATTAAAGATGATGGTGTGCCAGGAAGAAACTTTTTTATTATCTGCATTCCCTCAATCAATACATCTGCTTCCAGACAACATTAATGATCACAGCGACTGAGACAGAACGTGCTGGAGGATTTTGAAGGGGGTGACAAATGTTTACAGCAGGGGGGATATCAGAGAGCTGCAGTCGAGGCATTATCAGGGTTTATTTGGGGTTTTTTCATGTGTACGTTTCTTTCCTTTAAATGTATTGTCTGTTCCTCAGTGCGCCATAAGGGCTGAAAACTGAATATAATAAAAGCTGCATTTTTCCTTGTGGTGCCCCTTTCTGTATATATGTACAGTGCTTAATAAATGAATGAGAGCATCATAAAAACAAGAAGAAATCTGTCAAACGTGTTTAAAACTAAGAGCTATATTGTTATCGTCATGATCTCTGGGTTTTGATTTTTCTGGAATCACTGTGTTTTCCTTTTCATGCTTGTGTGTTGTGTTCAGTTTTGCTTCCCCTGTCTTGTTATTCCTGATTTGTTCTTGTTCAGCTGTCTCCACTTTCTTAATTACCTTCCTGTGTATTTACTGTCTCTGTCCTCCACTACCCTTTGTCACGTCCTCTCCTCTCGCAGCGTCTTCCTCGAGTTCCACGTTTTCGCAGCTTCTTCTTTGTTTGAGTTTGTGAATTATTGAGCTTTAGGACGGCAATACAACTGTCTTTTAGTTTATTCTTTGTCTCTGATTTCTGCAACTGTGTCCCACACGACCTGCCACACAGCTGTGTGACAGTTATTTATTAGGAGAGTAACTGAATTTACATCTTTATACCCGAGTTTGAGTCAGCACTCAGAAATTAATCAAGCATAACATTCATTCACTAAAAAATGTTCAGTTTAGGAATGCAAGTAAATTAATTGGCAAATTATTGGCAGTTTCGTCAAATAATAATAATATTTTGGGGTTTTTTTGTAAAACAGTACATTTGAAAATTTCTAGAAAACTCATAAACGATAATGTTAAAGTTAAAAAACTGCACATACTGGTTGCTAATTCCCACTACTGTTAGTTTAGGGCAGCTGTGTGATAAACCTTGGCCTGAGTACTTCTCTAAAAAATGCATTAAGCACTTAAAGTAGAAAGGAAGGAAGCGAAATTTGATAAAACCCACCACGTACCTCTTTCCCAGCTTTACCGTCACGTCCAGGTGATCCCGGCTTTCCATCTTCTCCCTGTGCCACATAACAAAAAACATCAACTAAACAAAGAGAGAATATGAAGGTTACATTACGATGACTCATAATGTAACCTTTGCTGCTTATAAGAATAACACAACACTGCAGACCAGAGAGCTTCCTGTAAGAATCTATATGATGCTTCCAGACTACGCTGAGACATTCTGCACTTGTAAAATCTACTTTCAATTTTAAGATTGAGTTTAATTTACATGGAGGTGATAATGAAGGGTAAGTCTTGTGTCTACGGCAACAATTCCTCTAATAAGCTGTCTGCAGAGTGGCTGCAGGGCGAGGAGGCTGCCTGCCTCGCTGTGACTCACTCAGACTTGTCTGTAATGAGCCATGCTATTGGTCACGGGGCTTTGACAGAATCCAGAAGAAAGCAGCAGGTGTGATGAGTCTCTATTAAAACAGGTGTTTAAAAAAAAAAAGGTGAGCCTCTGGGCTGGTGTCAGATATGAGGTGACGGTGCAGTGCGGCGAGCTAAACAGCGAACGTGGCTGTGTGCTATACCCTGCACCCCTGCTGTGAGTAAGGCTGTTGAGCCAGAGACTAAGTAACACTCCTCGCCAGTTTCACACTGCATGCATTTGTGAGCAGTTGAGAAAGTGACGGTGCGGCAGTTTTCAAAGCCACCAACGACGACACTCGCGGCTACATTTGTTGTCCTTTGTCGCACCGTCACTGATTATATTTGCATGTTTTACTTGGTTTTTCTTGAGGGTAACATGAATGCAGCAAGTCTGCACAGACACCAAGATTATTTTGGGTAGTTGTTTCAGGACCCATCACGCTGTCTGGCAAACTGCACACCTCTTCAGGAAAAAAAATGCTGTCACAAAACATAAATAAAACTGCACTGGTGCAGATTTTCTGCTTTTTTGCACTGCCAGAATCTCAAAATGGTTTTAGCTCGCATTTTTAAGGTCAGCTGTTTATGCGCGGCCTTGTGAAGTAAAAGGAGAAACTGTGTCCCGTCTTGTTGCTGGAATCTCTCAGTATTTGTATTCTTTAGTCGTGGCATTACAATAGTTGATATAGTCTGTAATGCGGTGGGTTATTTTACTTTGCTTTAGGAGTCTGATACTGCATGAAAAAGGAAAAATAGCTATGTTTTAGTTAAACTGAGGGTTAGACTACCAGGCAAGCTCAAGATAGCCAGCGTTTCTTTGTGGTAACTGGCTGAAAGAAACGTTAAAGCCTCAGTAGGCGATAGTATTGCAACGGTGGTTATCAACTTCCTTACGTTTCATGTGTCAGTTATTCAGTTAAGTGGAAAAGATAATAAACAGGTATAGAGAAAATGAAAAATGTCTTCAGAATTATCCATCATGTCTCTATGTGTTACTCTCAAAAGCCAGATGTCTTTAAACTGGTATTTTGAAGTTTTCCTTTGGTCATTGGCTGCGTTTTAATCATTATGATTTCAGTCTTTGTACCTGACCATTCATTAACACTGACCTATAACTCCTTCTCTTTCTCCTGTAATGTCTCTAACATATTATTCTTGTTTAACAGCGCACCTCTCTGCTCAAATACATTAAAAGCAAACCAACCTTAGTTCCTGGAGCTCCAGGTTCTCCTCTGTGGCCTTTGAAGCCCTGGTTAGAAAGAGAAGGTGCAGCGAATCAGTCACAGCAATTTGCATATCACCAGGTTCTTCTATCAGATCTACTGCTGGCTACTTACAGGGAGTCCCCTGAGCCCTGAGTTTCCTGGGGGTCCAGTTTCACCTTGTTTGCCCTGAAAGGAAACACCTTGAGTGAGTATGTGTGTATAAATAAATACAGACAATATCTTCCAGTTAGTGTTCAAACTTTTTATGCTCTGTGGGTCATTTCCATCAACTTACCGGTTCTCCTGGTTCACCTGGTCTGCCATCTTTTCCCATTTTGCCAGGCTGCCCCTGTGATAAAGGAAAACAATTATTTAGGGTCTGCAGCATCAAAGACCCAAAGGCCCACTTATGGTTTTATATTGTTGCCTAAAATAATCACAGCATCCAGCAGGAACTGCATATTCATGATGCTTTACGTTCTCATGATTTTTCTTACTATCAAGCCAGGAAGCCCTGGTGGTCCCTGGATTCCTTTGAGACCCTCTTTGCCCTGGTGAAAACAAACACAAAAACGGGTCACCAACAAAAAAGAAATGATTAATAGCCATTATTACGGCACAGGACGGTGACCTACACGCTAGAGGGAAGCGGGTTGTACAATAATGACACATGGGTAATGGGCTCTCTGAGCAGAAAGTACACAGGGTGCTAACCGACCTTTTCTCCAGGGGGTCCTGGGGGGCCCGCAGGCCCAGGCAACCCATCGTTACCCTGAAGAGGAAGAGACGATGTCAGTGGAGGTCAATATTCACTTTTCACGTATTCTGACAATGTTGTAAACAAGGCTGAAACATCGACTTACAGGTGTACCCATTAATCCAGGAGGACCTGGATGACCAGGAGGCCCCGGGTGACCCTATTAAACAGATAATGGTCATTAAAATCGAGCTGAAGACTTTGCATCGGATGTTTCTTCAAACACAGCGAGAGGAAGGTTGGAAATGTCACAGTGGAAAAACACACCTTGTCCCCTTTGTCTCCGGGGTTTCCAGCAGGTCCTCGATCACCTTTTACACCCTGTGGTGACAAAAAGAGAAAAGCATTTGGTTGGAAAAACGTTAGGCTTGAGAAAATAAAGTTCAAAATATCTCCCTAACGTCTGAATGATGTAAAAAAAAAAAAAAAAATAACTGATTGAAGCAGCTAATAAGTTTGGCAGTAAGTGAGCACACATGCCTTTCCTCCATCGGCTCCGGAGGCCCCTGGAGGTCCGGCTAGTCCTGGCGGGCCCTGCAGTGACACAGCAGACCATCAGTCTCTGTCCGAGCCAACAGTGGCGAGCACCGTCGCTGGTTGCTAATCGCTCACCGCTACCCCCCAGAGGAGGCCGAGCTAATGATGCAGACAGAGCCTCGCCATCCGTCACAGCAGGTGACGGATGGCGAGGCTCTGACCTCATGACTCACACAGGGCAGCAAACACACACTTTATAAAATGTGCTTAAATACATGCTTTTACATTATAATAGACTTTAGGCAAGAGAAGTGAAGTGAGGTCATTCACTTTAATTATGACATGTTAATAACTTTGACCCACTTGGTATCCATCTTCTCCATTTTTCCCAGCAGATCCCTGTTGTCCTTTATCTCCTGGGATTCCTGGGAGTCCAGGTGGTCCCGGTGGTCCTGCAGGGCAGTCTGAGCAAAACTCCTAAAGATGGCACAGACACGCTGTCATCAAATGATCCACATATCAAATCATATCAAATAATGGCTTCTTACCTTTGGGTCAAAGTCTGGGGCTTTTCCCTGGGAGACAGAAAATAAATGAGTTAATGGAAACAAAGTAACATCAAGGGATCTGTGCACAAGCCAAAATTGTGTCCAAAAAAAGTATCATATATATATAGAATATAAACATCTTGCTCCAAAATGAATTCTGCGTTCTAGTGGACTCTCAAGATTTCCAACTTCAACTTTAAAACTAGATTCCAGAGTTTTATTCCCATTTCCCCGAGCTGCAGCCAGAAGCTGACCATTTACATTAGTGACACTCTAAGGTTGACTTTAATCTTTAACAAGAATAAAATGTAGCCTTATAAAGTTGGTAGGATGAACATGTTAACACAAAGCAACATCCATTCAGCCGTGCATCTGTTTCCTGCCAGTTATTTGGGTCCAGGTCGTGGGGGTGGCAGTCCAAGCAGAGGAGCCCAGGTCATGGCCTCCAGGTCTTCTGGTAAGATACTGAGGTGACGTCAAGGCAGAGAGGACACATAAGATGCCCAAACCACCCAAACTACTCTGAGCCCCTCCTCAATGACTAAGTTCCCTCATCCTTGCTGTACAGCTACACCTGAAAAACCTTCAGAGGAAGCTCGCTGACACCCCCACAATCAGTCACTGCAGTCAGCGTGTGGCCATCAAACAAGAGCTGGATGCAAACCAAGGTTTTAGACCGACGAGCAACAGGCCTGATGTTTTGTACTTACTTTGAAACCCCCATACACTGCATGTAGTTTTCCAAACTCCCGAGCATGCTCAAACAGCAATCTGAGTAGTAATTTAGTCTCTCTCCAATATTGCTCTCATTTTATGTCTATTTTGTGTCATGTTAAAGTCTGAGAAACATATTTAGCTGCTAAGCTTAGGCCTTTTTAGAACCTTTTCATGAAAAAAAGCTGCGACCAACAAAAATTGCTCTGATAACTCACATGATCCTAGTGATAGTGACAGGACAAAGTGTTCTCATATCCCGCTTTATATTTAATGCATGCACTAAAACTAAGCAAACAGCTGGAGAAACAGAAGCTCTGATGTAGCCTGGTGTTCTCTCGCTGTGTGTACTTACAGGCTCTCCTGGTGAGCCCTTTTCTCCTGGCCTTCCTGGCAGACCCTACATTTGGAGAAAAAGCCACACATTACATTTTCTATCAGCTGAAGATCACAGGCATGCATCAGCATCCACCAAAACTGTGGTTCACTGCAGAGAGTTATACAAGTCAAGACAAGTGAAGCATAAATGAACTTATTTATGAGTAAATATTTCAGTGTTGGACTTACATTGTGACCTGCTGGGCCTTGAGGACCAGCAACACCTGGTGGACCCCTCAAACCCTTAAACCCAGAAATGCACGTTAAAGACGATACAATAATAGCATGGAGTTATTTAAAAAATGCTTCAGTAAATATTCACCACAGGTCCAGATGGTCCAGTTTGTCCTGGAGGTCCCTGTAAACAAGAGTCATGGTGAAATTTGTGGCTAACGTTAAAGCAACATTGTAAATCTTCAGGATCTAGACGATGAGATGTTATATTTCCAGTAAAGTGTTACATATTTTGGCATTAGAGTTTATCTTTGGTGCTTGCAAGCAGAGAAAAAAAATTAAACAAAAATACGATGGGCATTAACAACACTCTGCCGCATCGAGCCACCTGGGGGGCTCTTCAACTGGTGGGGAAGATTGTCACATCTTGCAGGAGCTTTCCTCTCCTCAGGAGCTCCCTCTGCAGGAGGGGGAGATACAGGAGAGGTGGAGGAAGATCTCAGCCTGGGTGTTTATTGTCTTATGTAGTCTGGAAGATGAGTGGATGGTGGGGAGGGTGCAGTTTTCTCTGTGGTGGGGTTGGGTGGACTGTCCCGGGCTCTGTGGGGCCGGGAGGCGCTGCTGCACTGGGCCCCGGTCTGGATGGGCCTGGGCCCCCTTTCCCTGGTGGGTCGCGGAGTATGGGGGTGCCTACTGGGGTCAGCGGGGGAGCTGGCCCCAGGGAGGGGTCACTTGCCCCTCCCTTCCTTCCCTCCCCATCTCCAGCTGCCTCCCTCTTCCCGCTCCACCACAACCACCCACACATGCAGGACCTTGGAGTAGGGGTGCAGAGGAGGCTACCCCCCCCCCCCCCCCCCCCCTCTGTCCCCTTCTGGCTGCCTCTGCCTCAATTTTATCCCACAACTTAGACATTCACATTACTCACACTCTCATTACACATACATATAGGATCTTGGGGGTGGGCACGATACACGGAGTCCAAAGTACCATCAGGGTGTACACCCCACCCCTGGCGTCGTTGCCCACCTCTCAATTTTGAATACACGTAGACATTGAGGGCTAGCAGGAGGGACCATGCGCTTACCTGCTGCTCTCTGGCAGGTAGCTCCATGCCCTCCTGGGTTTTAAATGCACCTTAAAACACACATGCATCAACACTACAATGAGCGGGTGGAGGGAGGTTTGGAGTCTTCTCTCACCCCCATTCTCTGCGGCCTGCTGGAGCGGGGGGGCTAGGACTAGGAGGAGGAGTTGGCCATCCAACTGCGGTCTGGAGTGTGGGGCCTTCCTGCTGCTGCGGAGTCGGGGCGGTCTGCCTCCCCCCACCGCAGGGAAAAGGGAAACACCACCTGGGTCTGGGTGCAGTTCCCCCCTCCAGGGGCAAGAGTACCTAGACCCGGTTTGTAGAGTACGCTTGGGGAGTGTGATCGTGTGTACAACGTCTCTTTATGTCTGTCTCCACGTTGGTTGAGTGTGGAGTAAGTGCATATGAGAGCATGAGGGTGGGAATGGATGTTTGTATCTGTGTGTGCCTGTATGTCTGTGTCTATATGTCAGGTTGGGTATCAGGCGCCACCTCTCTGGGGACACCTCAGGCCCTCCAAGGTTTGGAGGCCTATCTCCCCCCACCAGTGGCAGACGCCCTCAGACATCGGTGCATTGGTGGTTCTTTGTGTCCGGGGATGGGCGTCCGGGTACACACCGGCTCACTCCTTGGCGGCCGCTTATCGGGGCCTGGAGCCTGGGGCTCGCTCGGGCCACTTCGGAGGTGGGGTGCCCCCGGCCTCTCGGCCTGGGGCTCGGTCACTCAGGCACGGCTGGCTGCCGGTGGAGCTCACGGGCGCGTCACTGCAACTCCCCCTGGCTTCTGCTCCGCGGCTGCTGAGTGACCCCTCATCTGGGACTCTCCTCAGCTCTTTCTGGGACAGTGGCGCGGCTGCCCCTCTGTTGGTCTTCCTTGGTCTCTTGTGTTCTGGGGGCCTCTGGATGTCTGGAGTTTTGATCTCCTCCATACCTGCTTCATGCCCTGGAGGATGGGGCTGTGGCCCCCCCACACCCTCTAGCAGATCATTACATGAAGGAACCTTTTAAAAAACAAAAAACAAACGCGTCCATGCTCACAGGTGTACACATGGGTGATCACACCCACAAACTACACCCTTTTTGGCTCCTACCTCAAAGCACACTGTGTTCTGTTGATCTTATGTGCTGCACAATAATGTTTAATATTTAGTATTTACTGTCATATTCCCATATATCATTGTGATGTTGTTTATTCTATTACTCTTGTTCTCTTCTGCTTGTTTTCTTTTTTCTTTCTCAGCAGGTGATCCAGGTGATCGATATATGCATTTTTTTTCTCTGCCCGTTCTGTTGGTTTTTGTCTTTTGCCCTTCTCCCCCGTCCCTCTTCTCAGCTGTTTCTCTTTCCCTCTTTCTTTTTCCCCTTCTTTCCCCCAGTCAAGTCTGTCCCGTATTCAGTAAGTGAAAATAAAATAAACAATAAAAGGTGAATCACTGTCTCCGCTGAACTATGGACACGCACACACATACACTTACACTGATAGGCACTCACTCATCCCCCCTCCCTTTCCAACGCCTTCGATGCTTGTTTCCGGCGAGGGAACACGGCGGGTCTGTGTGCCGCGCTGGAATCATAGCGCTGTGCAGGGTGGCTGCTGTGTTTCTTCGGATTACTCCTCACCCCCCACCCACCCCTGTGGCTTGTCATGTCTTCACAATGTTGTGCTGTGGACATTTATGTGCTTTTTTGTGCAAAGGAGTTTTTTTGTTTCCTGTTCTCATGCTGTCCTACCATGGAAGCACAGCATGAGTAGGGGTCTCTTTTTTCCTCTTGTACTTCCCCACTGTAGTGTACATTTCAATGTTTTTCTCTGATTCTACCAATCTCCGACCTGTATCCCCATGTAATGTTTGTGCTATATGTGTAAGGTCGGGGGGGGGGGTCCCATTTCACTGCAGGGCAACCTGCATGTGACGAATAAAGCTTTGATTGATTGATTGATTGATCAAATGGACCATTACGGCAAGGCTGGGATGGTCAATTTGGTAAAGTAAATCCATTTGGGCATCTTTTTTTGCCTTTAGACAATAATTCTGATGGCAAAAGAGCCAAATGGGACAGGCAAAAAACCAAAAAAAACCAAAAAAAAAAACCAACAACACTAACTTAGACGGGTTACCAGTGATCTGAAGGTCAAAAGGATCACTGTGGCGTGGTGTACGTACCATTTGTCCTACTTTGCCTTCTCCTGCAGGACCCCTGTCCCCTGGTAACCCAGGTTCTCCTCTTGACCCTGGTTGACCCTGGGACGAAAAGAAAAAGCTAAATTTATTTCACCCTCCAGCTGCCAGTATGTTTAGCTAAGGTTCTGGCGCACTGCATTCAGCAATGATTGCCAAACCCAGAAATACAACTTTTTTCTGAGTGACTGGGGAAAAAATGAATAAAACAAATACAATCTAAGACATTTCTGTAGTCAGAAGAGAAAACGTCTCGGTGATGAGGGTGAGCAGTTTGACACCATAAATCCACCAAATGCCCCTTCCCAGCCTCACGCGTGCTGAAACTTTCACATCAAGCTCTTCACAACAAAGAGGCAGTCATAATCAGAGCGACGGTCACAGAGCAGTGGACACGGGAATTGCTTTTGCTGCTTTCTACAAAGATGAATTGTTTTTTTCCTCATTCGGGCAACAACAACTAAAAAAAAAAAGAACGTTTTTCCACATCAACAAAGGAGCACCTGTGCATGATAAACCGGAGCAGCTGAGGAGACCTAGAAAACTCTTACAAACTTCTGAAATGACATTACCTTCAGCCCTGGGGGTCCTTGGATTCCCTGTGGCCCCGGGTCTCCCTGTAATACCACAAATAAAATTGGTTATTAACCAAAATATTGCAATTAAACATCTTTGAATAAATCATTTATGGTCCACAAAGAGCTCCTATTCTTCATGCACGTGACTGTATCGAGGCCTCAGGGCCGCACCTGGCAGCTGTAAAAGAAGTAAAAAGAAAAAAAAGGGGAGTGAAAACTGCTGTGAGGCAAATCCGTTGTGCCCCTCTGCTGTTTTAATGTTATATGTCTTAACAATGTCCTTCCTGTTTGCTCTGCCCCGTCAGCAGGACGGCCACATGTTTGGATCACGGTGAAAAATGATGAAGACACATGTTGAGCTCCAGCACAAAATGTGCCTACTCAGGCTTGTTTTCTGCCTCATACAAGTGCTCATATTACGCTGCGGTTCAACAGGCAAGGAGATGTTTACAAGCAGAACACATGTGGAAATACAAAAAACTGTTCTGAGGCACAGTCACACGGGAGAGGTAATCCTAACCTCGATAAGCATACATTTCTGTTGTTAAAATGCAGATAGACTTCATAAGATTTGCCAAGTGTCAAATAATAATCAAATAAAAAGAGAAAATAATATGGTTTGGCAGTGTTCACCAGGATAATTCTCCCAAACTTTAAAGCAGCTGAAGGTAAACTGCTTAGGAATAACAAATAGGAAAAATGAATAAAAATTCTATGCAAAATTCCTTAAAATTGCAGTTCTTCTAAAGGCCACTTGAGGTTGGCTGCAAAAGTGAGTCAGCCTCCAACATTCAAATACCAACTTCAGCCTTGAAAACTTGTTTACAAGCCGGTCATGCACATCTTTAGAGCTAATTTTGTCCTCGGGTGGGTGTAGCCAGTAGCAGTCGGCTACACCTCTTGTCTGTGTTTGTGCCATTCTGACCATTTCATTTGAATTATTGGAAAAATATTATGGATGCTATGTAATAAAGCCCTTACAAAGAGCCTGTGCTCTAATTTTAGGTGTTTTTTGTTTTTGTTTGTCCTCTTTCTAACTTGTGTTAGCTGGCTCCATGGTGTAGCCTTTGACAGTATAAGAGATGGATACAGCTGCCATGGTGATGGAGATGAAAAAAATCTTAATGTGATACAGAAGGGCTGAAATCCAGACAAGTTGATCTATTCTAATCATAATTGTGGCACTGTCCTATAATATGATATTGTATTAAATGACTTTAAATATCATTATATTTGTAGGATGAACTATGGTAAACATTCAGTAAATAACATAGCTGTGCCTTACATTTTGTCCATCTTTCCCCTTCCCTGGTAGTCCAGGAGGTCCAGGCAAACCAGGCTCTCCATGTGGTCCTGCGAGACCTTGTTGTCCTGGTTTTCCAGGTTCCCCCTAAAATAAATAATGGAATAAAAAGATTCTGCTTTTGTCTCTCAAGTCAGCAAAGCAGATGCCTCAGATACTTTTTTTTTCTGTTGCTCTGGATTCTGAAAGTAGTCAAATTCAATTCTATGTATGATCATTTATTATTTTAAATCTCAGTCTTATAATTATTATACACCTTGTCCTTCATATTAAAACTGCAGAGAGAGTACAAAGAGCTCTGAATTGCTACTCCTACATGTAGCTGCTGCAGCAGGATTCAAATGAATTCACAAACTGAAACAATGATGGAGGACATACAAGGTCACTCTTTTTCTCAGCAGTCTGTTTCTCTGCCAATACCAGTCTCAGCAAAGTCCTGATCCTGTCAAATCACACCCACCAAACACACTCATGGATTTTAAACATAAGTGACTGACCTTGTCTCCTCTTTGTCCAGCTGGACCTGGAGGCCCAATAATTCCCGGTATGCCCTAAAACATAAAAATAATTCTTAGCTTAATTTAATAATGTGTAGTATAAAGTCATAGGAAGCACTTGCAACAGACATAAATGATCAGAAAGAAAAGACTAACCACACTTCCTGGTAGTCCACGGGGACCCTGAAGGCCAGCTACGCCAGGTGGACCCTGGTAGAAACACAGAGGTCATCGTCATCCTCTATCGTACAGAAAACGTAGCGCTTGGTGTTAAAAAGTGAATCCTGTTAGATGGAACTACTTACTGGGTCTCCAACACGCCCAGTCTCTCCAGTGAGTCCAGTCTCACCCTTTGGGCCCTGGAAGCAAAGCAGCTAATCAGAGATATTCCAGTCGGAATGACTGTAGCTTAAAACGAGTGAGGAGATAACAAGCTTTGTACCGGTAGTCCAGGTGGTCCCTTAAAACCTTGTTCACCAGGTAGTCCTCTTGGACCCTACAGAGAAGATGCATCAATTTAAAAATATATTAAAACATTTCTCTTAAAGCGTTAAAAGGGCTACTCTAAAAACGAATGAAGAATAGTGATGATCCTAGATGAAGACTTAAGACTTACTGTCATATGCTGCCTTAAGAATATGAGTCTGTTAATTCCAGCACATAATTCATGTTGCCTATTTAATGCTAAATATACCAGTGCACTCTGTTCTGCTGCACCTAATATACAATATATCAGCAAAGCAGAGAGAACAGAGATTCAGGGCACTGCATGACAGTGTCAAATATTTAATTTACTTAGCCAATTAAGGGAAGTCTCGGGAGCTCTCTCACTGTAACAGGACATCCTCGCTGCAGCAACGTCAAATCTCTACTGGCACCTAGTGGGATCCTGAGCGTATTGCTGGTTGAAGCTTGGTTATGTAAAAAGAGGAAGTGAAAACTAAACTCACCATCTCTCCTGGTTTCCCTTGTTCCCCTTTCTCTCCTTTCTCTCCAGGTCTCCCCTTAAGGTAAAAACAAGCAATGAAATAAATGGCAAAAATGCAGAAGATGAGAAGAGTAAGAACAGTGTTTACTGATCAGGCATTATGACCACCTGCCTAAGGTTGTGTCTTTCCCCCTTTTTTCTGCCAAAACAGACCTCGGTGAGGCATGGACTCTACTAGACCCCTGAACATGTGCTGAAGGTGTGATGAGGTATTTGTTACCAAGATGTCACCAACAAATACTTTAAGTTGTGCAAGTTGTGAGGTAGCGTCTCCATGAATCAGCCTTATTTATCCAGGACATCCAACAGATGCTCGGCTGAACTGAGTTCTGGGGAATTTGAAGGTCAAGTCGATGCTTCAAAGTCATTGTTGTGCTCCCGGAACCATTCCTAAACCAGTTTTGCTTTGTGGCAACAAACAGGACAGTCCATGGCCCTGTCACTGCTTCACCACTGTTCCTTCCTTGAACCACATTTGATAGACACTGACCACTGCAGACCAGGAACACCCCACAAGAGCTGCAGTTATGGAGACGCTCTGACACAGTCGTCATAATCTGGCCCTCGTCACACTCGCTCAAATCCTTACACTTGCCCATTTTTCCTTTTTCTAAAATGTTCACTTGGTTCCTAATGTATCCCACCCACTAACAGCTGCCACGATGAAAAGATAATCAGTGTTATCTGCCTCACCTGTCAGGTGTCGAATGTTCTGTCTGATCGGTGGTATATAATATGTAAACATGTTTATTTATTTTTTTAAAATCAAGCAAATTGAAAGAAAGAAACAAAACAACAGCCATTCTTCACGGATTTGATTCTGGAGTTTGTGAAATAGAAGAAGCGTACTCACAGGTTCACCAGGCTCAGGAATGACGTTTGCAACCTGTGAAGAAGAAAGCAGGTGACATCTCACCACATCTGCACTCTATTACAGTTAACACGCACACAAACAGCAGAAATATTACTCACATTTCCCGGAATGCCCGGCGGTCCCATAGCTCCCACTTCACCCTGAGGCAGGAGACAATATGTTCAGAGTCTGGATGCTAATTACCTTATTACAGCTAATACTGCAGGACGACCATTAGTGAGACAAATGCAGCAGCATTCCTCCTATTCCTTCACTTTATTAAGGTGTCCAAAATATAAAAGTGGTTTTCCAGATTTTTGTTTTTTTACCTTGTCGCCTTTTTCACCTTTTGGCCCAACTGGTCCTGTCTGTCCTCTCTCTCCCTATGGGAAACAAAATATTCATTTTTTAAAACAGATCTCAGATATTCATCCATCCATCCATTCGCTTCCGCTTATCCTTTTCAGGGTCGCGGGGGGCGCTGGAGCCTATCCCAGCTGTCATAGGGCATATTAATGCATATTAATACAGGGAAGTAAGAACTTTATAATTGGAAAGTCAGTCGGTCTCAAAATGGCATCTGGGAACAACCAACGGGCCCCAAGGGTTCCCAGGAGGTCACCAAGTCCAATTAGGGACATTCATTTTACTGGAGCTGACTTTAATAGAAATGGTTACATAATGTACAAAAGTGAGGTAAGGACAGTGCCCCTTGTTTGCAGAAGTAAATCAGAGATATAGCTGTGAATGACTGTGAAAGCTTTGAGAAGCTTACCGGCACGCCTCGGTCACCTCGTGCTCCAGCAGTACCTAGCTGTCCAGGAGCACCAGCTTCCCCCTGGAAAAAAAATTAAACATTTCAAAAAATATGCCAAAATAAAATGTATCCCATAAAATCCAAATGCCAAATAAACAAAAACGAAGGCAACTGTGAGCTCACTCTCTCCCCTGGAGGTCCTCTTGGTCCAGGAGGCCCTTCGTCGCCCTGCAGAGAAAACGCACTTGTTAACATGGCGGTTTTCTGAATAAATAACACAACAAGCACAAGCTCAGTGTATTTCTGGGTAAGGTTAATCACGTCACCTTGGGTCCAGGCTTGCCAGGAAAACCATCTGCTCCACGCTCGCCCCTGAGCCCCTTTAGAGACACAAGATTATAATTTAGATGTCATACTTGCAAAACTCGTCCCAGCCAAAAGCATTTTCCAGGCATATCACCAGCCCCGTGGCACCAATGAGCCCACTGTTTACCAACCAAAACATATTTTTTAAAGTTTGCTTGTGGTTTCTGTGCAACTTTTCTTTTATGAGGAAGCAGAGTTCGGATGAGCAGCCTGGAGCTCGCCTCCAAAGTTGCCCAACAGCCACAACACACACAACTCTGCACAGAGTCTCACTCGATGTGAAGAGTCTCCCAATCAAATGTACCAAAGCCCTGAGATTTGCAGCAACGGTAAAAAGAGAAGAATAGACTTGTTTTCTGAGATTTTGTGATTTTGGATTTGTTTTGCTTTGTCATTTTATCTTTTCTCATCCATGCGGACACAGCAAAGACGTAAGATTTAACTAAATTTATGAATATGGCTTCTTTAATTGATAAGTGTCCCAACGCACGTAGCTGTAGCTTGTAGCTATCTGCCTGGCCTCATCTTTGCTAATTCAGTTCCACTGTGTTTCTGCTGTTGGAGAGTTTGCAATGTAATGTAATTATCAGGCAAATGACATGATACAGCCCATCCAAGAAGCTTGTGCTTCAGGTGTGGTGAGAAAAATTACAGTATTTTATTAGCCTGTAGCTTAGCGCTAATTAACAGAATGTGCTAAATAATACACCCATATATTTATGGATGGAGTGTGGTTGGTTAGCATCGTTCAACTGCTTGTTAATGCAAATATCAAACCAGCCAATAACCTGGAAGCACCTCACTGCATTAAGCCATGTAGTCAAGACAACCTGCTGAAGTTTAAACTGAGCATCAGAATGGGGAAGAAAGGTGATTCAAGCAACTGTGAACGTGGCCTGGTTATTGGTGCCAGATGGGCTGGTCGGAGTATTTCACACACTGCTGATCTACTGGGATTTTCCCACATAACCATCTGCATGGTTTACAAAGAATGATCTAAAAAAGAAAAAAATTGTCTTGTTTAAAATATCTTCTTGTTGTCAGAGCAGAATCGCCAGATTGCTTTGAGTTAATGGAATAGAATGGAAATAACCTTTATGGTCCTTCACTGGGAAAATGTGTTCCAGGAGCAAAGTGATAGCCAGGTGGAGCATACAGATTCACACAAACGTAAAGAATATAACATAAAAAACAATAAATAAGAGTGTATGGGGCAAATTTAGAGTGCTGTACAGTTATTAAAAATAACACATTCAGATTCAAAGACATGTTGAGTAGGATAATTTACAAAAAGATGTACAAAAAGTGCTGTAAATGTAATTCAAATAACCAATTATTACAACTAAGGTATCAGAGAAGAGAATCTCTGAACGCACAACATGTCAAACCTTTGGTGCAGAAGGATTAAAGCAGCAGGAGACCAGTCCTGTCAGCTAAGAACAGGAAACTACAGTTCACACAGGCTCACCAAACTAGATCACAGAGGATTGTGAAAACGTTACCTGATCTAATGAGTCTGAATTTCTGCCGTGACATTCGGATGGTAGGGTCAGAATTTGGTATAAAAACATGGAAGTGTAAATCTACCTTCTATCCACTGCCTTCTTCAAAATATGCCACAAGGAATTAAAGCTATTCTGACATCAAAAGATGGTGCACATGGTACTAGCTGTGTCACTTTTAAGTCCAAAAGGCCAGTATGACTGTTACCACCTGCAAAAGCTGCTTAGCTATCGCAGCCCAGCCACAAAGCTTTCAGTGCACATATTTGTGCTTTTGTTAATGCCGGTGGTTTTGAGCTTGGACTTCAGTCAGCAAACTGTTAATGACTTTTTAAAGTGTTGACGACTGTACACCTCTGCACTTGGTGAACCCAGCTGTGGACCCTAAATGCTTCCACTTTGCAATACCACTTACAGCTGAGCGATGGTGGGCTCGTCTTACAGCATCGTACTCAAATTCAACAAGCTCCTTAGAACCATATATTCTTTCACAAATGTTTGCAAAGGCAGACTCCATTACTGCATGCATGGCTTGACTTTATACACCTGTGCCAATGGGACTGGAAACACCTGAGGTGTGGGCTAATATTTTTGTCAATATAGCGTATATCCTGAAGGCTAAATGGAAAATTATCTTTACTTAAGAATATATGCTCCAAGATTTTTTTCCAGTATATTCTGTGGTTTAGTTATGCTGACACTCAAACTTGGTTCATAATTACCTGAAAGAAATGGTAAAATGGTAAAAGCCTGAGAACCAAAACCCTTCCTTGTTGCTAGCTTGTAGCTTAGAGACTCACCAACATTAAGGGGTCACAGTGAATACATGTAAAGGTTTTTTTTCTTCAGAGATTATGTGGAAGAACACCACAAAAATATGACTAACATACATTAAGACTATTATTCATGTCTGGCCTTACGTAGATGAAATTACTAACATGTTAGCAAAGAGTTGTCTAGTTTTCAATTCTAGCGGACAAAAAGCAACATCGGTATTTCTCTGAAGCTTTTTGTGTTGGCACAAGTATTTACCAAATAAAACCTCTCAAGATTTGTTATTTTTTCACAAATTCCTCACAAATAGACTCAGAGTTTATTGTTCTTTATTGTTCTTAACATATCTACTTCCCCTTCAGCATGTCTACGCAGACGATATCCAGTTTCTTTTAAGCCAAGATGTTTCTAAGCTACAGATTTTGAATGAGTGCTTAGATTCCATTAACGTTTGGATGGCTGACAACTTCCTCCAACTTGAAGAAGGAAAGACTGTCCTTGTATGTGCCCCTGATAGACACGTGCCTAAGATAATGAATGCTCTTGGTCCCCTTGCAACATTTGTGAAATCGTCTATCAGGACCCTAGGGGTCATTTTTGACCTGGCTCTCACTCTGGATGTTCACGTCAAATCTCTGGTTTGGTCCTGTTTTTATCACTTAAGGAACATTTCTAAACTAAGCCCTATTGTATCTCTCACTGAACTGGAGATTGTCATTCATGCTTTCATTTCATCACGACTGGACTGCTGTAATTCACTGTTTACATGTTTAAACAAAAACTCTTTGGAGCGTCTACAGATTGTTCAAAACGCTGCAGCAAGACTTCTGACCGAAACATCTAAGTAATCACACGTGACACTGTTGCTCATACAGCCGCACTGGCTCCCCATTGAATTCAGAGTCCATTTCAAGATTCTGGTACTGACTTATAGAGCTCTTCATGGACAAGCACCTGCCTACATCATTGAACTTCTACATCCCTATGTCCCCAGCAGGTCTCTTAGGTCATGTAATCAGGGTCTACTTGTCATGCATCATACAAGGCTGAGAACCAAAGGAGACAGAGCTTTTGCCACTGTGGCAAAGTGATATACAAATAAAGTTTTACTTACTTCCTTACTTAATAGTTTGAATGCCAAAAACTGCTCATTAGCTATTTGCTTTATCAGTTAGCAAGTTTCTAAAGTTTCTAACTGTAAATGTCTAATCTGCTGCTGGAAACAAGGCTGATCTGCAGAGTGAGAGGGAACAAAACATAGAAACGTTTGGAATTGTGAAACAAACAATAAGCTAACCGTAACCATTTTGATTAGCACACCTTTAACATTTGTTCATCGTAGGCAAATCTAAAAGTTTCACTCACCATGGCACCGTCACTTCCAGGAACACCATCCAGGCCATCTTTACCAGGAATACCCTTTGAAAATCAGACACCAGATGCTGACGTTCGGTGACACACACACAGAGGAACTACCAACAAACACTTGGCATTATAAGTACCAGCATGAAGTTTTTATTTAAGCCCTCAAAAGGTTAACTCACAGGTTTTCCAGCCTCTCCCTGTTTGCCTGGAAATCCAATTTCACCTGGCAGACCCTTCCGGTGAGAGAAAAAACACAAAGGCATCTCATCATGTTTTGAAGCAAATCTTCCTTCACTGCTAAATCTTATGAGCAAAAATAAAGACTTTCCTTTCTAAATGTCAGTCACTTACAGGAGGTCCAGTGTTTCCTTGGTTTCCTGGTGGTCCAGGTGGACCCTGAGGACCCTGAAAAATAATTTTTAAAACGTCTGGAAAAAGTTGACTTGATCATATACACAATTATTTAGGTGTTTAATGAAATAGATCGGGCAATGTGCCAAGACCTTGTTTTCTTTTCTCTAAATCTCTAAATTTGAATTCATTTTAAATTTTAATCATATAATTTTCCAGAAGGCAAAGTTCAAATCATTAGCGCCAAGCAGCCACTAGAGGGGAGTATTGCAGCTCAGTTTACCACCAATTCAACCTTGGCTAGTGCTTGAACACAGGGGACATGTCTGTTTGGCTACAGGGAGCAATTTGAGAAATTAATTGGTATAACCTGTTGGCTTTAATTTAGCCTGTTTATTTTCTCTCTATTAAAACATACAATGAAGAGACCTTTGAGAGCACTGCAGCAATTTTGTGCTTTGTGGACCACAACAAATATTGAGCAGCCCACATAATTGAAATAGCAAATTATTCCTCCTCAGTTCTCCGTGAGAGGTCATCGGGGCCTTACAGGAAGCACTGACATAAGATGTTCATAAACAACACATCAATGTAAACAGAGCTACATAGAGGATGATGCTATGGCAACTTAAAATGAGTATTACGTTTTTCCAAAGCAACATAAACAAAAGATGCTTTTCCCAACATATTGTGATTTTTGATTTCCATGTTATTTTTAAAGACTGTATGAGCTAGAAACTTGGGACTCATTTAAGAAAAGCCTGGTGGGAAGCTGCTTTTTTGTGAGCCTCTATGCTGCTCACATGTAACTGTTAGGGTCGAGGTAATGCTGGCTGGTCTCATCCATGAATACAAGTAGGGTTAATATGTACTGTATGTCTAGCTGTGGCTGAAAAAGAAGATTTGGTTAGTACGGCAGTCTCAATGGACATATTTCATCCAGCACCGAGTCCTGTCCACCAGAGAGCGATGGCTCACCAACAAATCAAAATGATGCTAATCTCAAGACTTTTTTATAGACACTACTTCATATTTGCATTATTGCAATTGTTGAAAATAGAGTAGGAATTGAAATTGTACAAAATGAGGCAACATTTTGTCAGGATTATTTAGAATGGGGGAGATTTACACGTATTTTAATACAGCATATGAATGCTGTATTAAAATACGAATCTGGAAGTTCATTTCTAGTAATTTTTTGTAAAGTAATATATATTTGTTTAAAAAATGTATTGCATTCACAGACAGTATAGAAGATGGTCCACGTCTAAAAATTTCTTTTTAAAGGGCCACCAGGGGGCGATAGCTGTGGTTACAAAAAAGCTTAGAAGTGTACTTATATTTACATAGTCGTCCATTTGCTCATTCATTTCCGTCATTCAGTCAGTGTCAGATAGGAGATTTTTCCAGGATGTGCTCATTGTCAGACCCATCTCAGGGCTTCAGAATGGGACTTCACACACCATCACTGTAGCTACGTTCATCTTTTATACTATTACAACTTTTTGTAGCTTTGTTTTTATAATAATGCTGTATTTTTACTAGAATTTACACATGGGTAAATACATTCGGTCTGCACATCTCTCGTGCATGCTGCAAAATCCAAATTGTTCTTACAGCAGGTCCAGGAAGGCCATCCACCCCTGGGAGTCCACCTTCACCTTTCCTTCCCTATAAGATAACAGTATAAATAGAACAATGACATGAACAAATGGTAACAATAATAAAATAATCAGCACACAATTGTCTTAGTAACATCTGAGAAATGTGAGCTTATATTTGCTACTGAGGGGTTTAGAAACTTTGGAGTTCAGAGTGCAGTACTCTGAGCTATTCTTCAAACACAGCAATCTTGAAAACAGCTTTCAGACCATAAAACTGGGAAATAAAAATGGGAATATTTTAGTCGAGCCTCTTTCATTTGTGATGCTTTCTAGAAATGATAAACTTGGTAAATATTACAGGGAAAATAGAAAGCTCAGAGATTTTGGTTAAACTTCAGTAAGCTGCTGATGACAATGATGTCGTCTCTGCCTATGCTCCTCTGATGGTCTCATTTTACAAGTTGAGAAGCTGTTCCTTAAACATTAGTGTATCCATCTGCTTTTATGTGGGAAGGTTGAGCAACACTAATCCAGTAGACAGCATTTCATTTCACTTCTCTCTCCCCAACCAGTCGCGGCAGATGACCCCGCCCCTCCCTGAGCCTGGTTCTGCCGGAGGTTTCTTCCTGTTTAAAGGGAGTTTTTCCTTCCCACTGTCGCCAAAGTGCTTGCTCATAGGGGTTTTTTCTCTGTATGTATTATTGTAGTGTCTACCTTACAATATAAAGCGCCTTGATGTTGTCATTTAGCGCTGTATAAATAAAATTGAATTGAACTGACTTTACTTTGGGCCGTATCGCTGTAGATAGGTAAAATCTCATAGTCATGTTGGGTGTAAAAAAGTGTAAAAAGTAACATGTTAAATGTAACAATGTAACAATTTGATTTATTTAACACATTACTGTACTAAATTCAGAAATTGCATTCCAGTTACAATTACGTCATTAGCTGCATTCTACAGGATTTTCAGTTATCGGCATGCCAGGCATACAGAAAGAAAAAAATACAATTTAAACAAACATTGGGATACAGTCAGCTGATTTCACTTTATAAGAAAATGATGGATAGGTCTACAGAGGAGATATGGACATTACATTTAATAAGAAATAATGAATGTAACAATAAAAGAAAATTATTTACGATTATTTTATGGAGTAACAAGACGGACTGTAACAAATTACTTGTTCTGGGAGTAAATGAGTAACGTACAGCATTACTTTTAAGAAAAGTAACATGTGTAATACATTACTTTTACTAGGTAATGACCCCAGCGCTGTCTAGAAGGTATGTTTGTATTAACAAAACCAAGATGTGAAATTGTTATGGGTTCTAGCTGTTATGTGTAGGGCAGCACGGTGGCGTAGTGGCCTCACTGCAAGAAGTGCCTGAGTTTGACTCCACCATCTGGTCAGAGTCTTTCCGGATACTCTGGCGTCCTCCCGCAGCACAAAGACATGCAGTTAGTGTGGTTCTGTTAATTGGTGATTCCAAATTGCTCATAGATGTGAATGTGAGTGTGAATAGTTCTCTGTCTTTATGTGTTAGACTAGTGACCATCCAGGGTGTACCACGCCTATCGCCCTGTCGTAGCTAAAACAGGCCCCACACACCCTGATGATGATAAGTGGAAGAAAACCGATGGTGTAACTGAGAAACATTCGTTTTGGGGCAACTCACATTTTCCCATTAAAGCTATGGTCAAATTATACTTAAATCACACATTTACTTCATGATTTATTAATGAAATATCATTATTCTCACTATGTAGAATAATTTTTCACAAAACTTTACTGTTTTAATCTTTTTTTTTTTTTAAAAAGCCTTTTGTGATGATTGCTGTTGTTTCTCTTGCTTTCACATAAAACTACATGCTGCCAGATTTTTCTTAATAAGTTTGTTTGTTAATCCTCTTCAGTCCTTTAAGATAGTCAGTCAGCATTCCAGGCTTCAATCAGCGATCATATAAGGATAAAGGTGAAGAAACAGGACTCAGCAGCACTGAAACCAGACAACTGATGACTGCTTTTCAGCAGTGGAGGTGAAAGCAGCTCAATCTATACCTACTCAACCATATGGCCAACTCTATTAGCACTGGCAATAGTGGAGGCGAGGCCAACCCATTATCACAGCTCAGAGCCTAGCTTTAACTCCCTCACCTCCACACACACACACACACACACACACACACACACACACACACACACACACACACACACACACACACACACACACACACACACTGTCTCCCTGTGAATCTTCAGAGTGGGTTTAACAATCCAAAACCTGAAGAAAAAAAATAGGTCAAACTTCTCACAGTCTGTTTTTCTGCATGACTCTCTTGGAAAGTACCCCATGAAGCTGCAAAGTACTTCAGCAGGACTTCCACTGATATCATAAAAAAAACAAGGCTACATAGAGGGATGTTTTCTACATATTCTGAAACATAAACCCAGTGTGGCTGTTTTATTAATGCTGTTTAAGCATAAATATTTTGGAGGTAGAGAGTTTGTCTTTTGACAAGGT
Organism: Mchenga conophoros; assembly: GCF_057382185.1. Lineage (NCBI taxonomy): Eukaryota > Metazoa > Chordata > Actinopteri > Cichliformes > Cichlidae > Mchenga > Mchenga conophoros. The sequence goes on along the minus strand of NC_140546.1, from coordinate 29,827,583 downwards.
TTGGCTTGACTGTGTTACCCAGCTGAGCAATGACAAAGTCACATACTGCTGATAAGGAGTTCATTACTCCCAGTAGAGAAGGGAGGGGAGAGGAGGTCAATGTCTTTGTTAATGTTTTGGAGGAACAAATTATGTAGAACTACTGTGTCTGTTTTAATTACAAACTGCTGTGTAATAGAACCAGTGTTGAGAAAGAGAGAGGAAGAAATATACGAGACACATGGGACGAGTTGTTAGAGAGCACTGATAAAAGCTACAGCATAGGCTCTGACTAGCATGAAGAATAAACAGCATCTTTCTTGATTCCATATAAAATCAAAATAATCCAGCTGGAACACGATAGGTTAGGGACTAAACAGCCAAAAAATATAAGTTACAGTTTTTCTCATGAAATCTTTGCAAATGATTTCTTTTTAAGAAATTCTCAAAATGTGGTAAGGATAATATTAATCACATAAAATATTTTTTTACTGATTTATGTTTGTTAGTTTGTTTATTTGTGAATGTTACTGAATATCATAATGATGCAGTATTGGTCATGATGTATCATTGCTCATAACCTTAACCCTATCCTTACTCTATCAGAATATATGTGTACACTACCAGTGTATTTGTATATGATTTATAGTAAAGTGCAAAGTTTGGACACACCTTCTAGTTTAATGATTTGTCTTTATTTTTACTACTTCCTAGCAATATATAAACATAATTAAGTAACTCTAAATATGTCTTATATTTTAGATTCCTCAAAGTAGCCACCCTTTGTTTTGTTGACAGCGCTGCAAACCCATGACCTTCTCTCAATGAGCTTCATGATGCAGTCACCTGAAACGGTTTTCACCTCACAGGTGTGGCTTGTAAGGGTTCGTTTGTGGGATTTCTTGCCTTCTTAATGGGGCTGGGACCATCAGTTGTGTTGTGTCAGGTTGGTACACAGCTGACAGCCCTATTTGACAACTGTTAAAATCCATATTATGTCAAGAACCAATCAGCTAAGTAAAGAGAAACGACAGTCCATCATTAATTCAAGCACTGAAGGTCAGTCTGTCTGGAAAATTGATAAAACGCTGAATGTGTCCCCAAGTGCAGTCGCAAAAACCATGGAGCGCTATGATGAAACTGGCTCACATGAGGACTGATCCAGGAGAGGAAGCCCAAGAGTCACCTCTGCTGTTTGGTCACCAGCCTCAGAATTAGGCTCAGATTAGATTCGAGCCCAGATAAATGCCACACAAAGGTCCAGTAGCAGTCACATCTCTACATCAACTGTACAGAGGAGACTGTGTGAATCAGGCCTTTATGCTCAAATAGCTGCTAAGAAACCATTAATTAAAAGCAACAAGCAGAAGAGATTTGTTTGCATCAATGGAAATCTGCGCTTTGGTGTGATGAGTCCCAGTTTGAGATCTCTGGTTCCACCCGTCGTGTCTTTGTGTGAAGCAGATAAGGTGAACGGATGGTCTCTACATGCATAGTTCCCACCGTGAAACATGGAGGAGGAGGTGTGATGGTGTGGGGATGCTTTGCTGGTGACATTGTTGGGATTTATACAAAATTGAAGGCACACTGACCCAGCATGGCTACCACAGCATGCTGCAGCGACATGCATCCCATCCAGTTTGCGTTTAATCGGACCATTATTTATTTTTCAACAGGACAATGACGCCATATACACACTTGAGGCTGTGTAAGGGCTATTTGGAGCAAGGAGGGGAGTGCTGGAGTGCTGTGCCAGATGGCCTGGCCTCTACAGTCACCTGACCTAAACCCAGTCAAGATGGTTTGGGATGAAATGGAGGCAGAATGAAGGCAAAAGGGCCAACAAGTGCTCAACATCTCTGAGAACTCCTTCAAGACTGTTGGAAAACCATTTGAGGTGATGACCTCATGAAGCTCATCGAGAGAATGCCAAGAGTGTGCAAAGCAGTAATCAAAGAAAAGGGAGGCTATTCTGCTCAGTATGTTTTGCAAAAAATTCGTTTTTTGGTTTTCTCCAAAATATCCGGCTGGGGTTTGAGTTTAAAGCTAGGATTGGGATCGTGACTGATGATGACTTAGACCTCTGAAAGCATTTAGTCAGATGACCTTGAATCCTCCCTTAGTTATGCTGCAACAGGTGTAGTCTGCTGGGGGATTCCCATTGAGTGTTTTTTCTTCAGTCGCCTTTCTCACTCACTATGTGTTAATAGACCTCTCTGCATTGAATCATATGTTATTAATCTCTGTCTCTATTCCACAGCATGTCTTTATCCTGTCTTCCTTCTCTCACCCCAACTGGTTGCGGCAGATGGCCCCGCCCCTCCCTGAGCCTGGTTCTGCCGGAGGTTTCTTCCTGAATTAGCTAGATCCAAACCCAAACCCTAGATAGATTGCCTGTGTCCTGAAGGTGTTAATCCTCTGAGGCCTCATCATTGCCCCCCTTTTGTCGTTGTCTCCCCTCCCTCACGCCCAACCTGTTGCAGCAGATTCAGTTTAATTCAATTTTATTTATTTTGCACCAAATCATAACAGACACCTGAAGGCACGGTGAAGACCCTACAACTACACAGAGCAACAATCAGATGCCCCCCCTGAGCAATGCATCACGACTTGTTGTGATTTTGAGCTACATAAAAAATTTGATTTGAACTGAAATGAATTGAACTGAATGTCATTTTCAAGCTGAAACACTTCCTGTGAGTTTAAAGTACGTGTATTCACTCAGTTGCTAAAACTGTCAATGCCATATTCAAAAGTAAGGTGAAAAAACAAAATGTGTCCGAGTTCCACTGTAATTTAGTTTAAAATTGCTGAGTTACATAAAACCAAAAATACAATTTGGCAATGTAATAAGAACAAAGAAACACGCTGCTCCTCACATGACATCTAACCATGGGGCACAGCTCTATCTGTGTCCTGTGGTTAGAGCTGGAAACAGAAAGTCAGATGATGCAAAGATAAAACAATCATCAGGTGAACTGATCCTCCCCCGGTACAGTAAGGTGATATTCTGACACCCTCCCAACAAAATGAGATTCTTACCCTCTGGCCAAATTCTCCAGGGTTACCAGGTAAACCTTGTTCACCAGGAGGACCCTGAGGAATAAATCACCAAAAATTAAAACCGCAAAACTGGCATGTTAATAAATTGTTGAGCATTGCATCTGATTGTGGGTTTTCAAACAACAGCAACTATCAAAAGTTAAACAGGAGGAAAGTGGACGGAAGGAAATAATAAATCAGGATCCTTACAGGAGGCCCTGGATGTCCTTCAGCACCTGGAGGCCCTTGTGGTCCAGGCTCACCCTGAAACAGGTCAAACAAACAAGTTTTATTACAGTAATAGTGAAACATTAGTGAAATGAATCATCAAACTTTTCAATACAAGCTTAAACTTTAAAACTTATAAAGGCACGAGTCCGACATGAGATCCTTTCTATACATTTAGTTGGGTAGTTTATCATGCATTTGATTAAGCAAATTAATATATTCTCTTCAATCCATTATTTCCATTTACTGATATCAATATTGGTTAGTTTTATAATTCCAATTTTCATAAAATGCCATATTTCACTTACTTTTCATGCACAAAGCTACATTTTCCAGAGACCAAATACACCAAATTATTCATAAACAGCATATTTTGTGAGGGTTATTCTTATATTGGTGCCTGGATCTTCATGCTGCAGTAACAATCTGCTTTCAGTGAAACTGTTAAACAACTGCTCACCTTCTCACCCCGTAAACCTTCTGTTTGTACCTGAAATTAAAGCACTGAATAAATAATGACATCCTCACTTGGATTTGTGAAATTCATTGATAGTTACTGTGATGAAAAAGTGTTTGCACAGTGTATGTAATTTCTTTTCTCAAAGAAAACAATATATCCATCATTAGTCATTATTAAGCTCATTTTCTTCATCCCATTAAGAGATGTTAAAACTGTTTTTAACCCATCAACTGAAATAATCTATATTTTTAGATATAATAACAAGTGTTGTCAAGTTTCAGCTAAAGTCCTGCACTTCACTAACAGACACAGTGATCTCGCTTCCTGTCTTTTTATACACTTCAGTTAAAAACACGACGATCACTCTTTGATGATCTGCTCTGTCTATAGCAATAATCATTAAAAAATAGTTAAAATGCAACATGTGAGGTTTAAACGCATGCTGCTGTAACCCTGCTATCTTCATCATGACACAAACCTATGATCCTTAAGAGTATAATTCTTATGTACCTTTGGTGTATTTTTGGCACTTACCGCATCCCCAGGTAATCCGGGAAGACCTCTCTCCCCCTGTGACATAGGTCACACAACAAGGACAAACCCATCATTAGAATCAAGAGGCTCTCAGGGCAAAGTCCCTTAAGGGATATGATGACGGCACAGCGACAACCATAATTTATGAGATGAGCTGTGCGGATGCTTAATGCAGGCTAAAAGAAAGTGAAACTTGTGGGTAAAGAACCACGGCAGCTCTTTGTGCTTGTGTGTGCATTAGTGTGTGTGCAGCTGGGTGTGGTAGAAGCATGTGCGTTCCACTGGAGGAATCATCAAAGTTGGTAATTACAGACAGACAAATGAACTGCGTTTTAGTTTCTCAGACAAATGAGGGGGCAGACTTTGATGGTGCACAGAGGAGACTGAGGAATGTCTGGAGAGAGCAGACAGTAGCTTGGGAAGCTTTTGATAAGTCTTTGAAAGAACTCATATCAGCAGCACTTAAGAACATTACACAACAGTATCATCAACTTGTAATCAGGTGAACAGTGTTCCAAATACAATAAAGGTAAGTGGGTGGGCGTACCTTGTCACCTTTAACCCCGTTGGGCCCAGGTACTCCAGTCAGACCTCTCAAACCCTAATCAATAAAAGAAAAAAAAACATAAGCAACAAAAACCTTTTAATACAAAGGTGACGGACCAAATGTTTCACCGACTGATGTCGCCATCAAAAATCAACACTTACATCCTTCCCAGGAAAGCCAGGCTTTCCAGTTAATCCATCAAGACCTGGCTCACCCTGAAATGGGAAAATTACATTTTCTCTTTTAAAATGTAGGCAAACTTCAAAACCCAAGATAAAAGAACCTTCGAGTAATGAATAAAGAAGGAAATAAGAAACAAAAAACATAATAGCATAAAATCATAATAGGACAAAAGAACAATAGCTCTTGTAGCTAAATGCCACAATACTGGGGACAGTTTCACACAAGTTAATGCTGACTTACACATGAAAATGTGTTTTGCTTAATAATATCAAATTTACTTGCATAATAAATTACATCCAGTACTTCCTATACAAAAAGTTCTTCACTTGCAATATACAATATCAAGAAAGACCTTCAATAAAAGGTCTACACTACCATCAGGTTCCTCCACCATCACCAAGTATAAGACTTGTTATTAACATGTCCTCCGGGCCTCCTAGATATCTCGACATAGTGGCTTTGGTTTGAATCTGACCAACCACAGTCGTGGTTAGTACGGACGTGCTTAATAAAGAACAGCTTTTTCAGTCAGCAAGCACAACTTTAAATCAGTCCTGTGTGTCTCCTCCAAACCACCTATTCCCTTTATCGCTTCACTGAGGTAAGGACTTTGCCAGCACTTTTCAGCAACAGGAAATTGCTTACTGTCTGACTGAACAGCTGATGGACAGCTCTAAAAGGGGCATCAGTTTGTCTGAATGGGCCTATATGTGCTTAGAACCTGCTACTCATCCCCATGACATACGGCAGAGTGATCAGTGGACTGATTTGATGCACAGTTCTTTATTCGAACCACGTTAAAGACGTTTAGCTTGAAGTTGAAGCTGACCTCTGAACAAGAAACACTGAGTACAAAAACAACTCAACACGAAGCAGAATTAAATAGTTGAAAACAACTGTTGATTCAGGGAAATAACCTTTCACTGAATTATTAAAAGCCTAAATGACATTCAGTGTGATGGCAAACAGCTCCTAGAAAACTTAAGACATCAACAAAGCTTCAGCGAGCCTGAATGAAGTGCATTATATCCTGTAACGCCCCCACAGAATTCCAGACAGGAAGTGTGGAGAGTAAATCAAGGAAACCACATCTGTTTGCACAATTACGCCTCTCAGTTCTCAGTTCCTCTGAGAAGAAAAGTCTCTTTCTGAAAAGTTAAGCCCGTTATCAGGATTTGCAGTATGAGCTGGTGTTCTGCGCAGGTTCAACCTAGAAACGTGGCCCAAATCCCAGGACATGCTGGGAAAGCAAATGAGCTAACTCTCTTGTGACCTTCAGCAACAACTGTTTTAAAGATGTAGTTCGTATCTGCTGCAGCGGAACTGTGTGGCCAAGCGATTAGTGGCTGCAGCAGGAGGCCCCCAAGCAGGAATATGTGAAGAGTGAAGCAACTGTTTAAACTCTATCAGGTTGCCGGTAACCTGGTCAGGTTCACGTCTACCTCTTTATATGGAATTTTCACAAATTTAGTTTACCCAAATGGAAAACTTTAATTGTCATTAAAGTGCATTTAATACACTTTGAAAGATGTGAAAGGTAAAATCTTTTCGTTTCTGAAACTGTGTTTGTTGTAGCATGTGGCTACAATGCAACCTCTCCATAAGCCTAAGCCGAAGTGGTTTTAATACGTGACTTACCCTGGTTCCCGGTGTTCCCGTTTCACCTTTTGTACCCGAGTCACCCTATAACAAACCAAAGCAACATAATTATTTTTATAGAAATAAATTTCTATAAAGTGCCATCAAATCAGACCATCATTTGGTGGAAGTTAATTCGGATTATACTTACAGTGACACCTTTTGGCCCTGGTGCACCAGGAATTCCAGCATCCCCTTGAAGACCCTGTGAAATAAACAAAACAAATACTTGTATTAATAAAAGTTACTGACTTCCACCAAAGCATCGCTATTTCTGACTCGAGCATACTGAGGCTCGCTGGGGTCGGCTGAAACTCCAAAAGATAAAAAAATAGCTTCTGTCAGTGATAAAAATTATCCCAAGAAACCCTTAAATGTTGACTTATGACCTTCTGTCCACAAGCTACCCATCTACAATGAGCAACTTTGTTGATGTTGTGACATGATCAAACATTAAAAGACCTTCGCAAAATTAGAGAGAGAACCTCAATGATCAGATGATCTCCTATGAGGAAGCAATTAGTGACAGTGGGAAGGAAGAAGTGCATTTAAATGGAAGCAACCTCAGGCACAAGTTTCTTGTTGAGAAACAACAAACAATAAAAAATAATAAAGTGCTCAGCACACTGGAGTCCCCAGGCAAACTGAGCCTATATTACCATAACGAACAGATGGTTCAGGGTCAAACCTTCTTCCTTCATTTTTGATAAAGCTCTAATGATAAGCTTTATCAGAAAGGAAGGTTTGAAGCCAAATCTTAATAGAAGACAGAGCGTCTGTCACCTGAACTGAAAGCTGGTTCCACAGAGGAGCCTGATAGCTCTGCTTACTTTTGAGATCTCTGGAAACTGCACGTAATCCCACAGACAAAGTGCTCTGCTGGGATAATATGATACTATGAGGTCCTTGAGCTATTATGGGACCCTCATTCAGAACTTTGTATGTAAGTAAAGACCTTTAAATCTAATACTGGACTCAATGAACAGAAACTAGTATGATTTCTCTCACTGTGACATCTTGGATAAACTGGACGTTGTGCACTGAACTTTTAGAGCAGCAGTGTTGGGGAGTAACAGAATACATGTACTGTAAAATACAAAATATGAGTAACTGTATTCTGTTACAATTACTGTTTAAAAAGGTGGTATTCAGAATACAGCTTCTTTCTTGAAATAAATGGATTACGCGCTCTATTTTTGGTAATTCGACAGCGGTGGAAACCCAAACAAAACACACATTAAGAGGCTCTAATGCCCGTGTCTCAATTTCACAGCCCATGTCACCTCTACTTGCAGCCCGCATAATGATGTGAAGAAATATTTTTAAAAATTATTATTCAAAAAATAATTTAATATGAAGGCAATAGGCAGAGTGTTACAGGCATAGCCCTAAAGAATGTAGCCTCATGGACGCAGCTGTTGTAAGTTATTAAGACTCGACTGTACACCGTGTTCGTGTTTTCCTCCGACACAATAAGTTCTGTTGGAGCAGTCTTTCAAAGCCTCTCTCTGTCTCTTGCTAGCAAAGTTGACCCAGACAACAAAGTAAAGCTAGTTTTCAGCTACGAGCCCGACATGGAACCGACGTATTAGCCAGAGGTCCCTTTACTACGGTTCAGAGTAAAGGGACCTGTTTTATATACGCGCTGAATAGTTTTCTATACGAGATCGCTGCAAAAAGTGCAGCCTTAACTAATGCCCACCCTACTGTTACTCATTTTATATTAAGATTTAAAAATCTAGTTGCTATTGGCATGGTGAGTAACCTTCAGTAATAGTAATAAATCACACAGCAACAGTACATTCATGTAGTTGTAAAAAAGCATGATAATATATTAAGTAATCCAAAGTATTCACAATACGTTGCTCTCATTGAGTAACGTATTCCCAACACTGTAGAGCAGCCTGATAATAACAAAATATATAGTCCAGCCTCAAAGTTCGTAAAGCTATGAAGCAGCAGTAAAAATGTTTATTAATGAACAACAGCCAGTCCTAGGAGGTGTTCACTGTTTTTTTAATAATCTCGTATATCCTGTGCAGTGATGCTCGTTCGCTTCAGTCTTGGGCAGTCTGTCACAGGCCAGTGGCCCAGCTTGAGCCCGCACCCATACTCCCATCTGCCTGACTCCCTCACCAGATGCTGCAGCTTCATCCAAGAGAAAGTCACCCAAACTGGCAAAAAATCAATACCAGCTTGAGAGGAAATTGTTCAAAAAAACTTATGTACACTCACTTAACAGAACAAGTGCCTCTCTGAGATTGATGCCAAAACCAGATTAGCTTAAGGTTTTTTTTCCTTTTTTATATGGCCTGAAATTTATTTAAAACCTTTTCAAAACTGCATGTGCATGTGCAGTCACTCGTGAATGGATTAAAAGCTGGAAAACCACATTCACCCACCCTCGGTCCAGCTGGACCTGGTAGCCCTGGATCACCAGCCAGTCCTGCTTCACCCTGATTATGAAAAAAACAACAACATTTGCACAGTCACAACGTCTGCGTTTTGAAAAGGAATAGAAAACAAAGGTCAGAAAGTTAGACGATTTCTTTGAAAAATATATAATTGTTACAGTTTTACCAAATAGTGTTATAAATACACGCCAATAAGACGTTATTTCAAAATAAAACAGAAAACTGTCACATAGAATCCTCATCTACTTTTGAGGATTCTATGTGAACTCATCTAGTGTCCAAACAAAAACTGTTTTTGTCAGGGTCCTGGGACTGGGCGACCCAGGATCCCTGAGCAGTTATGTATTATATTATTATTATTATTATTATATGTATTTTGGTATTGCTGCTGCTCTCCTCCATGATTGTAGATGTGAGTGTGTGTGTTTATGTCTGCGGGGATGCTTGGAGGATGGAGCTCAGCCACCTGCAGGCCTGAGGGGTGTGGCCCTGCGGAAGGACTGGCCACACCCGAAGCCACACACCTGCCGCTGATCAGGGCTCGTCGGGGGAGCTACTTAGGAGAGTCTTGGAGCTCCCACCGACGCGGGATCATTCCTTGAGACTCCACGTTAGTCGTCCCATTGAATTGAGTTAATGTGTGTAAGTGTATGCCCGCGGTTATTTGTGTCCTGACGGCTGCGTCTATTGTTTCCCGCAGGAGGAGCGTGGAAGGCACGAAGAGCAGCGAGCACCGGGGGGTGCTGACACGGGAGCGGAGAGCACAGAGACACGAACTATTCACGCAGAGACACGACACGGGAGTCTGGGAGAACACGGGGATTTATTGTTGTTTTTGTTCCACTCTGTAAATAAACACACTGTTTATACATAGAGCACCGCGCCTGGGTCCTCCTTTCCCCACATCCCCACGGTCTGCCAGCCAGACCGTGACAGTTTTGTTTGGACACTTGGAAATGATGAATAAAATATAAATACACCATTAAGAACACCTGTTATTTCATGAAAGAAAATCAGTAAATGCCTTTTTCTAAACATCTTTTTATTTTTTTAAATATGCATATATATTTAATACTGTAAATTTTGATATACGGTATAAAAATAAAGGTAACACCATAGCTGTATAAGTTTGCTTCTTACTGTGTCGCCTTTGTCTCCAGTTAAACCATCAATGCCTGGGATTCCACCAACTCCCTGTGAGATGGTTGAAAACACACAATCAGTACCAGTTTGGCGCCGTTTAAAACTCTAAATAAAAGTCAAAAGATTTCCAGGTCTCCAGGTTCACACCTTCTCTCCTTTTTGTCCAGGAGGACCTGTCAACCCTATGCTGCCTCTATCACCCTGTGAATACAAAACAAGCGTTAACGTCTATAGTTCAGTCACAGTAAGGCATGCAGGGGGGCCGGGACAGGCGGCGGTGACGTGCTGTCAAAAAAAATCAACCCAGCAGTATCACAGAACATGGTTTAGTACCCGATGGATGGACAGTCAATTAAACACAAAGAACAGGAGATGTATTATCACTGCACACACAGTAACACACAAAGTTAAAAGTTATACACAGAACACAAAGACTCACATAAACCGAGACAAACAAAACACTTTTGAGTAAAGGTTCGGGAGCCAGAATATCCTTACAGCTTCACCAAGACCCGCTATGGTTTGGTCGCACATTCGACCAAAGACTCAAGGAACAATGGCTTCCCATTGTCCTCAGAGCATCACACTTTTGGTTTGTACACTGATGTCATCTTCTGTGCCAAGGAATCCCGCGTCTGAGCAAAAAGTAATGGCTGTTAAATTACACGGTACCATGAGGTCTCACCCACCGCAAGACTTCCCTCTGCTTCATAAACCACTTTACAAGTCACAGGAGGTTGCCCTTTAATTATTTCAGGCTTATATCATATTAGCACACGTCCTTTAGATCAGCAAAAGGGACTCCTGTTCTGCTGCACCCCATGGCAAAAAGACATGATCCATAAGAAGAGTGCTGCACAGGGAGCAATTAAACCAGTTTTGATTTCGCTCCCCCGCCACGTGCTCAGGGAGACTCGATGACCAGCTCAGCCACTTTGAACCGCAGCTTAAAGTCAGTTTACGTCATGTGTTTGCATCAGGTTTCGAAAAGCAGCAAATTGCAGCCTTCCCATGGAGAAAGTGAAGACAGATGCTTGCGCAGTAAGAAACAGAAAAAGCAGCAAGGCGCATTAAAGTTCGATTTAATGCGCGTTTTATCAAACCTGCAAGTTTTTCTTTTTTCAGCTATAACAAGTAGAAAAGTCAAATAAATGTATCATGAAATGACTTTTGCTGTCGCTCTGACTGCACTGCCCCCCTGTAGTGCACCTGTATTATCCAGAAGAATTTACAGGTGTGTTCTCAAAACTACCAGGATAACACTTCTCGTCTTTTAGATCTCTAGGGCATTTTTAAGTGTCCCTTTCAGTGCAGTGTGAGAGGTGAATACCGAGAAGTTTGTTTCAGGGAATAAATTACATCGTGGGACTCCCGGCTGGCACTGGAAGGCAGCACAGAGGCTGTGATTTGTGCAGACTGGGTGGGCGTCTGCACTGGCTCCCTGCTACATATCCTCTGTGGTAACCTGTCCTATAATTCATACATCTGTTACTCTGACAATAAGAGATGTATGAGCAGGTTCCTAGACACTCCCAGGAAAAAACATATAGAAAAAAAGGCAAAGCCAAAAAGCGAGAAAGACTTGAATAAAAAAGATCTGAAGGAGCAGATTAGAACATTTTGTCTACATGCATATAAAATATGCACAATACACAGACAAACATGTATCTGGGTTAAGATGATGCTCATGCAGAGTTGTGAAGGACAGGTTTACTTACCTTCTCACCTCTGCCACCTTTGACAGAGTTTATACTGCCCTGCAAATAATTAACCAATAAGGATTAATTATTATCGAGGCTGAAAGAAAAGCAAGAAAGCTTGAAAGCATAGCATGTGACGTGACCAAGACTAGTTTATTTACAGTGGGGGAAATAATTATTGGATTTGTAAATTTGCTCCGATCATAGAAATGAAGGATTTTTGTGCTGAAATAAGTATTTGATCCTCTAAAGTTTGTCTGTGTGCCCATGTGGCAATCAGTTTTTTCCAATCCAACCTCTTCACCAACACAGGCAAGACCACAGAGCTGTCCGTCACGCTCTATGTAAGATCTTACCTGATGGGGTGAGGATGATCATGAGAAAGGTGGTGGATCAGCCTAAAACTACACATGAGGAGCTTGTTATTGATCAGACGGTGGCTGGGACAACAGTCACTGGTAACATTTAAATGATTCAAAAGGAGGTTCTGGAGAAAACGCTGTGGTCAGACGAAACTAAACTCAAATTCTTTGGCAACAACTCGACCCAACTGAAGGAAGAGAAATGCTGAGTATGTCAAACACTCAAGTGGCAACATAATGCTTTTGCACTGCACTGTACAGGAAGACTTGAATCTTGAATGAGAACCTCCTTCCATCAGCCAGAATACAGAAGATGGGTCATGAAAGAAGCACATTAAGGTCACGGAGTGGCTTAGACCTTCTCCGGACCTCAATTTTATAAATTTGTGGAGGGACATTTGAGTTGCAAAGTGGTATCCAAGAAACCTAAATGATTTTGAGAGTTTCTGTAAAGAGAAATGGGTTTAAATCCCTCCTGAGATGTGTGCAAACCTGGAGACCAACTACAGGAAACATCTTAATGCTTGCTTGCCAACAACACTTCTCCACCAAATACTAAATTATGTTTTGGTTAGAGATCAAATGCTTATTTTTACTCAGTGAAATCATTTTATAACATTTATGTAATGTGTTTACATAAAAATCATGACTCTTTCCTTCTTTGAAAGTGAGCAATCTTACAAATTCAGCATAGTAATCATTTCCCTCACTGTACTCCAAAAGGTTTGAAGCTATCTTAAAAGTAAAAAGATGTGACTGTGGACATTTTTAAGTTTTCATACACTTTGTCCTTTTTCTCCTTTGAGTCCAGGTGGTCCGATAGCACCCTTAGGGCCAGTGTCACCCTGAAAAAAGTAGGCAGGTTCACACAATAAAAATAAAGCCGAACAACTATAATGAAAGTGTAATCCTTTATCACAAACACTATAGAACTGAAAGGCAGTGGTAGATGACCTTTTCACCCTTAGGACCTGCAACACCGGGTGCACCCATGCGACCCTGTGAGAAATGAAAACACAGCCGTCTTTTGAAAGCCACTGAAGAAAGGATTCCCACTCATCCGTGGAAATAATAGAGAGGGATTAGGCGTGGTAAAATCAGCGGGGCTTTACCTTTTCTCCAGCAGGGCAGGAGCAGTTCACTTGAGGGCCTCGTTGTTGCTCAGCACTGGTAGGTGTTGGCGTAGGGATCTTGTAAGGGGGAGCCTCTGTCACAACCGTCTTAGGGCACTGAAATGAAGCAATTTATTTTGATAAAACTGGATCATGATGCTGTGATAGAAGAGACAGGCATCTCTGATTAAGGCTAAAACTATTCAGACCCACACTTTTAACTTTTAAAGTAGCTCCTGCTTTAGAAGAAATGATACCTATATGGTCTATACCTTTATGATGAGCTGATGATGATCAGTGCCACTCCTGGGTTTATATTAGTGCTATTTGAAGGTTTGCAGGCATCCCTGTGATCTAAAAACTGACGCTTCAGGATGCTCAACTCTGAAACATTTCATTTCAAAAGTGGCTCTGTATGATGTCATAGAGAGTCACAAGCACACACTGTTTAAATCTTGTGTTTCCGAAGGTTAACCAATGAGAAGGAAGTGGGAAAAAAAATGAATGAGAAAAAGCTTCAGACAGTGGATGAATTGAGGGGCTGCACCAGCAACCAACATAAATAAGAACTATTTTGAGCTTTTGTGATTCATGCAAAGCTAATCTAGTGGAGTCCAAGAATTAAACATTAGCATGACAATTCACTTATGTGTACTCAGCTAGATCCTATAGGCTGTTTAGTTGTGTCTTATTACCTAGATAGCAAAATTAACTAGTTGTAAGCTGGTGAGATTTCAAATGGTAAATGGACTGATTCTTATATAGCGCTTTTCTACTCTCACGGAGTACTCAAAGCACTCTATACAACATGCCTCATTCACCCAATCACACCCATTCTCACAAGCACTTTATCTACACTTAGTGCTTTCTAACGACATTCATACTCCGATGGATGCATCGGAGAGCAAGTTAGGGTTAGTATCTTGCCCAAGGATACTTGACATGCAGACTAGAGGAGCCAGGGATTGAACCACCGACCTTCCGATCAGTAGGTGACCTGCTCTACCTCCTGAGCTACAGCCACCCATTCAAAGACAATCATTTTTTAAATCTGTGGTAGATGTGCCTGGGTCAGTTCATTAGCGTTATAGCGTATATCTGTGTTAGGCAAAGAGCCACTGTACTTCTGTTTTTATTCTGAGGATTGTGGCACTAATGTGTATTATTACAAAATCGATTTTAAGTAATGTGTCAACTCCATTAATCAGCTAATAAATACCACCGTGTGGAGGTCTGATTAGTCACATTGGCAAGTAACTGCTTGTTTCTGTTTCCATCATATTTCAAAGGAGCAAGTGGAAAATATCTGGATTTTTTTTCACTTCATCTTAAATGTGTATGAGTGTCAAACTGCTCCTCTAAAGCTGTTTGAAAAATCTGTATTGTACAGAGTTACAAAGTAACAAAGCTACACTGATTATTCAAAGTAGCTTAGCTGTTCAAGCTACAACTGAGCTGGGGGGGCACACACTCATGCAAACTTAATTATTTGGATGTAACCTTTCCTTTAAACACAAAGCATCCCATCTTGTGGTAGATGTATATTTCTATGCAACCAGGAACCTCCACGGCTTAGCAGCAGCATCTGAAAGACGCGTTTCGCTTTCACTGCAAAGACGCAGACTCTGGGCCTGTTGGCCTGTAATACTTACAGGCCCATTAGGTAGATCACAGCAGGTTTCCAGCTCGGCATGCTTGGAATCGCAGTAAATCATCATTCTCTGGAGGTCAAACTGTATGTACACAGATTAACAACAGGTCAACTGCAGAAAAATAACCTTGACTGACGTGAATCACACTGTTGCCAAAATGGAGGTAAAGACTCACATCAATTGGCACACTGTCATACAGCCTTTTCCCAATCACTGTCTTCCCCTGGATATCAATGTCCTCTCTGTCTTCTATCGGCAGCGTCTGGATGTGCTTGCAATCCAAGTACAGAGACACAGACTTGGACTCCACACTGAGGGCAATCTTGTGCCAGTTGCGGTCAAACAGGTTGTCGACTTCAGGGTTTTTGAACACAGCCCTCACAGCATCTTTTGTAAGGCCCACAGCGTTGTACTCCACTGCCTTGTTCTCACCGTCCAGACGGATGGACACCTGACAGGTCAGAAGCACAGGGATGTGAACTGAAACATAAAGGAGCTTGTTTTCCATAGGGGGAAGTAATGAATGTACAAAAATAAATAAAATATTGGAATGAAAAAGAGAAGTCAGCAAGGTGAGCCCATTCGATGATGTAATTCTCCAAGTTGGGCCACATGCAGAGACAGGTACATTTGTCACTATTTACATTTGACTCACTCACCTGTGGAATTCCATATTTGTCAAAAATCTGCCAGAGGTACCAGTCTTCACGCCTCGAGGTTTTCCTGAATTTAAATGTGGTCACAAAGGCATATTCGTCTGGCAGCCCTTGACGAAACACATCTCTGTGGAATAAAAGTACATTATTATTACTGCTTTATTTTTCTCTTTTTAGTGGATGTGGTAAACCAACAGTTGCATTGGCTGTACAGCAGTTGAAATATTAATGTATAAGGTTAAACACAGTCCCAGTGTTTTACCTAGCAACCAGTGTGTTTGTAGCTACTCTTTCTGCTCTTCTTAGCAGTTTTACACTGACTTCTTATATTCAAACTGTTGCCTGTGTATTTGTAGAAACAGCAAAATAAAATAAACTGTTCACATCTGAATTAATATTTATAAAGGAAGAGCTCAGAATTCTGTAAAATTGGAAAACTGGAAAAACCTTTCAAAGAATAGGATTAGCCAGGATGCTCACTGGTTAACAATTTGGGATTGACACCTTGTTAGCCAAAATCATTCTTTCACAAATCCAGCGCTTGTTCTTCTGTTTCAAAACACCACGGTGGTAAAAATGCGCACCATGACAGTTCAAAAGGAACTTCAAAAGTCAATGGGGGATGTTACTGTAGTCAAACCTATTTTTTAGGCTCTCTATGGCTACAAGTAGCAGACAGTTAGCTTAGCATAAATACTGAAAATTGACAAGGCTAGCTTAGCCACCAAGTAACAAGTAACAAAAAAAGGTTTAAACTTCACCATAAACTGTGTTTTGGTGCTTTAGTTTAGACATTTGCGCCATCAAAGCAGAATACTAGTTAAGGTGTCTTTATTTTTAGCTTTAAGAGTTAGCTAATTTTATTTTTACTGTAGCGTCCTATATAAAAAAAAACAGTGCAGACAGAAAACACTTAATGAGACAAAAACATTTGACAAATGGGGAGAAGACATCCACGTTCTCCTGGTTGGCCAATTCTGAGCCTTCAAAATGACTTCCCTTTATCCCTTTATGGATCTCAGGATGTCAGGAATAAGTCTAAAAAAGACTAAATTGGTGCCTTTAGTACTTAAGTAGATGGCTAATGGTTGTTTATCACATTTACTGACATTTCATCTGGCTGTGTTCAGATAGCGACATATCAACTCTAACTCCATAAGGTTAATATACAGAAGATGTCATTAATATAGCTACATGGTAATGATGTTTCACATGAGATTGTGTCATAATGTATTGCAAGTTGGTCTTAGTTGTGTTTGGCTTTGAATCTCCTCATTGTTGGAGTTGTTGTGCAGGAAACATTTCCTTTTCAGCCAGAACTGAGATTTAAAAGGATGAATTTTTGGAGACTTCAAAGACTTCATTTTTGCCACTTTCATGTGCATTGACAGGGCTCAAAAACAAGCTGAACTGTTTAAAGCATAATGGGCAGGTCACTTACTCTGTGTTTTGTACTATAGGCATAGTGCCAAGGCGAACATATGAACTTTGTCCATCTTCATCTCTGGCTCCCAGAATATCTCTCACGTTGAAATACTCCATCAGGTCAAATCCTGCAGCAACACAGTAAAAAAGCCTAGTTGGACTCCACACACACATAAAAAAAAATCATGCCAGGCTCTCCGGTCATGAAGTTGAGTTATGGCTTTGTCAGATTTCTAGGGGGTACACTGAAGTTTAACTGGGTCAGTCCCACCACACCCTGCATCGACTGTGTTTTTGACTTTTTGATGAATTGCTGAATTAATGGACAACTGGAAAATACAGATGTTTTCTGGACCATTTAAATATTTGTTAGATTTGTTGCCAGAGTGGGGAAAAAAAGCTCGTTTCCACTGGTGGTAAGGTCCTCGTGTGAGTCTGAGAGAGCGCATCTGTGTGTACATTGTTCTGCAGCGTGTGATTTGAAGTGGTGTGACCACAGACCATAGTTAGGTGGTTTAGAGAGGACACTCCCTTGTACAACAAACAAGTAGCTGTAGCTATGGCGATGCCAGTAAGACGAGCGCTTGTGCAGCACTAATGCTGCCAGTGTGTCCAGCAGCTCTCACTGAAAGCTGGTGGTTAGCCTATGTTGTGTAGTCTGAGCTCTCCGGAAAGCAGACTGCGGCACGAGTGAGTCAACAGAATGAGAACAGCCTCAACATTTTCCTGCACAGCCCTAGTTATGCAGCAAAATCTGTGTGAGACGTCTAGTGGGAATAATAACAGCAGCGCACTAATCTTTCAAAGAGGAAACCACAGCATTAAGGTGGTAATGCGAGAGTCTGGCAGAAAAGCTCAGTGGATGTCATAGGAAATAGCTTGGAAGCAGGTGGTTAAGCGCACACTTAGCCTGCCCCTGTGTCATTAGCAACAGAGCAAAAAATAACGTTAGAATCAAAAGTCTTCATGACAGATATAACTGATCTGCCATCAGCCGCACACAACAGCTGCTTTATCTGTCAGTAATTTGCCTCACATGCACCGTTAACAATTATTTTATTCAGTCAGCAGTGGGTGGAGACTTTCTCTTTGCTCAAACGCATGCACAAGGAAACATTTCTCATTGTCTTCCATTCATTTGATTATGAAACAGCTTTATTAGTTAGGTTACCTTTACTGGCCTTTACTGGCCACCAGATGGTGCTGTTTCTTTGCACCATCTGGTGCAAAAACACAAGAGTCATCAATTTTGCCTTAGCTTTCTTGTTGTTTGTTATTGTACGATCTACTGTGCAATATAAAGCGCCTTGAGGCGACTGTTGTTGTGATTTGGCACTATATAAATAAAATTTAATTAAATTGAATTGAGCGATTCAGTCGTCAGTATATTAGGTAAATGGAAAACACAGCTTCAAACACACACACATTCTTAAGCCTGACATTTAATGTGAGTCATCTTTAATTTTCTCACCATGTTCATGCAGAAAAATCCAAAAAGGATTTGTTGCTGTGTTCTCATACCTGAGACTTTTGCCTTATTTAAACCATGGGATGGGATACTCGCAAAATCCCCCCCAGTCTCAGTTGGGTTATTTTTAAAAAGTCTTCTGAGATACGTGTGATGTAAAAGGGCTCACCTTCCTTTGCTATCTGAAAGAAAACACTTTGAGTAGTTGACAACTTAACGAGTAAAAACGTAAACCTTTGCTGTACAAGAGCGATGTTTGCTGGTTATCAGTTGCTCGAGGAAGCCACGCAGCTGTGAGTTACACTGGCCTCGATTCTCCCTGTCACTGTGCTTGCATCGTGCACACCATGCTGTTTCTGTGGCTCTTTGGGGCCAAATCTGAGCACAAAGCTGTAATTTGAACTGGCAGCAGATAGCGTATAATCAACCCAAAAAGTTATTTTGGACAGCCAAAAACGACCACTGGGGTGATCTGCGGCAAAAGCCAGATGAGTTCACTGACTGGGAAAGGCGAGCGCATACACACAGCATTCTTTTGATGGGAGCAGATGGCAACATTTGTACAGTAGATAGTGAGCGCCGAGCCACGGAGATGCTCCGCAGCCTCTTGTGTGTGTTCGGTACCCCGAGGGGGTCTGACTAGACAGCCCGTGATAAATACAAGTCTCATTCAAACCGCAGGTCTCTTGGCTGTCAAATCATAATAAGTGGCAAATAGTCTTGACATTTAGCAAAGAGAACTGCACTCCCTGTCCACCAGCACAGAGGCATTTGTTGTGTAATTATAAGAAGGACCTGCAGGAGTAGCAATGATAAACACCGTGTGTCTGTATGAAGAGAAAATCTCGGTGTGCTTACCCGCAAACTGAAAAAAAGTACTTTGCTCAAGCAAGTTTGACATTGTACATCTTAAAGTTAGCTGCATTTACAGAGCGACTGCAGCTTGGAAATCCCCAGACATCTTTATCATGTCAGAGCGTCAGACCTCAGACCGCTGTGTGATAACATTTCGCCCCAAGTGGGGCCCACAGCAGGTTTTTGCTCGTAGAAAAGACCTGATTGTGACACAACTGTCTGTGTTAGATTCAAGGTAGAGAAAATAAATCAATAAGCACCCCTGTGCTGTATCTACTGGTGCTAAAGTGAAATAAAAACTGAACATTTTCATTGAGCTGCCTTTGCTTCCAGACAACACTATGGGAACAGTTAAAGTATAGAACATGAGTAATTATGATGGAATTTAAAATTATGATAGTGTTTAGCTGTAACTAAATGTAAAGCAAATATAAATCAATGCAGTGTGGAGTGTATTCATGGCCTGTTCCACAGTATTCTATAGTCTGGGTACAAGAGAAGTATTTCCCATAGAGTTTTCCACTGGAACAAGATCTGACAAACAAATCTTTGGTCAGAGGATTTATTCCAGTACGAGTGCTTAGCGCATCTGAAAAAGTGATACATCTGCTTAAGAAAGTATCAGTGGCTTTCAGTGATTTATCAAAAGTTTGTTCTAATTTATTTTGCGGCTGAGAGAAAAAGCCAAACCACATAATTAGCACTCGCCCAGTGACGAGGATGTGATAATGTGTCCTGACAGCAGAAAGTGACGCTGTGTCTAATCATGAAAACACTCTTTCAGTCAAAAAGTCAGCGTAACTTTTTAGCAACTCTAAGAGGATGCATCAGGGATAAAGCTTTCTCAAAGGGTTCTGTACTTTAGTCCAATATATACTCTTAAAACCTGACTACAGTATGAGGGGAAATACTGTTCATTTAGCAAAACCGAAATACAATAAACAAATATGCACTGAAGTATTTAAGTTCAGTTTTACTAGCTCGTAATATTTCACAGAAGATCTCTCAAATAATTGTGAGAAATTAACCGATGATTATAAGATTATGTGGTTAAAGTACAGAGTAATCAGGCAGGAATTACATGCCACTGCCATTCGCTGGTGCATCCAGTAGTGGATAGTTAACAGCTAAACCATAGTTTTTCTCACCAGGAAATAAATGTAGTCTAAAAAGTAGACTTCACATCATAGCTCAGTGTGCAACTCCATATTGATGTTGCACTTAATCACTGAATGTGAGAGCTGTGGATGCCAGCAGACTGACAATCTATATGGATGCTACAGAAAAACAGCTCCATGTTGGGACGTCTGCAAACACTCGCCTGATGAATTTACAGGTTCAGTAACTCATTTCATTGAAATTTGAAATCAAATTGAATTTTAAAAGATTTAATATTTTGGACTGTTTCAAATTTAGGATTATCCTGTGCATGTTAATTGTAAATCACAAGTTATTAGCTAATGAGACGTTCCTCATCTCATCTGAATTTTGTTAGTTTGTTGCTTTTTTATTAAACTAAAAAATACATCTGGGAACTTTTAAAAGTCTGTTGTTGACAATTATCTACAACTTTACTACTATTTAAAGTCCTATTCATCACATTAAATCAAGGAGCACTAATGACCCTGTCTCTCAGTAATTGACTTACGCATTCCATCAGCTGTTTTGGAAGCAAAAGGAAATATAGATACTGCACATGACCCTCGAGCTCACAGGCCTCTTGTAGAAGACCCGAGTTTGAAGGATAAAGACGGCCCGACAGGAGCGAGAGGGGAATTTAAAAAAAGTGGGCTGTTATGTTAAATAGTAATCATTGTCATCCATCTTTGATTTGCAGATGTTGCATCAACAAACACAAGTCTTAAACTTAGCCAGTTATTTTTTGTCCAAAACAGATATATTTGGTTTTGTTTTTTTATTTCATTTCATTAATGTTGTTATATTTGAATTCATTGCCAGCTGGTGTCTTTCTGTTTCAAGTTTCCATGTTATGTCTGTGTGGTTTTCCTCCCACATGTCTAAGGACATGCAGTTTTGATAAACTGTCCTTAAGAAGTAACGTGTTTTTGGCTGTCATTCAGCAGCCTCTTCAGGGTGTACGCAGTGAGGTCCAGTAGAGTTGTGATGCTGACCAAAAGATATACAAAAAAGATGGAAGGATGTCTGGGTTTTAAGTAATTTTTTTTTTAAGAAATCAAAGTCTGTCTTTCCTGAATAAATCAACAGAGGACCCTGTGCCAGCCAAGTATGTTAAGAGGGAACATTTCTAAAAACATAGCTTTTCGGTGCTCTTACATCTCTTTTTCCTTGAACCTGGACTTAGCACGAGTCCAAACACTCATGCCTGTGCATCTGTTTTTTCTCTTACTGTGATGGATGTGGGTGGGAGACACAGACAGGAACTGAGATTTCCCAGAACACACTGTTATAACTGGTGGGTAAATGGTTTTCAAGACCTCAGAGAAGAACCTTTAACACAGCAGCGTGGAATGTGTGGAATAAAAACATCTAATGATGGAGCGCTACATGCTAGTGAAACAGCAGCTTCACTGCTAATCTTAAAAAGAGCAGCGCCTTGTCTTGACTCTTGTTTGTGACTTCCATAGCCTGGATTTCAATAGTGAAGCTGCAATAACAAACACTGAGTGTACTGAGAGGTCACGTCTTTCTACAGATAAAGTGGTGGCGCCTCAAGTGGTCATCTGAAAGGTTTGAGTTTGATGCAGATGAAATGGATAAACTCTTCAGAACTGTTATCTCCCAGAAAAGGATGGTGACCTCGCTTCAGATAAAGCTGAGGAGTCTATCCTAGATAGAAAAGTAAGTTCAAGTATCTTGGAGCAAGAGATCAACGCACCAGCAGGTCAACCATACTGGTAAAGAGAGCCGAACCATGAGGTGAAGCTCTGAATTGGCCCACTGTCAAATTTGATTTTGAAAAAGACGAGTGTTTTGTTTTCACAAGTATATTTAGAGAGCTGCCAGCAGCCTCCTGGTCATGAATTAAACCACTTCACTTTATATTCTCATGGAAAGAGAGAGAAACTGTGTGTGAGAACAAACTCTTAGCATGCAATAAATGTTTTTGGAAAATGTAGGAAATGCTTTCAGAAATAAAGACCTGACCTTGTGGTTGACACGTATTGCAAGTGCTGCATGTTGCTGTTAGGAAAGCAGCAGTTTGCACATACCTGGAACCTCTTCAAGACCATAACTGGTGCTGCCGGGCTTAAACCGATCAGGTTGAACCTTCATATTTGGACACAGCACATCTGAGGAGAAAGCAAAAATAATTCAGTTAGACACGCTCGTGCTCTTATTGGGAGAAAGATATGGTAACCCTGTATCTTCCTGTTCAAAATCGAATCACATGTTACTGTTTTATTAGAAGAAGCAATCAGTGGGAAACGTTCTGAGGGGTCAGACGTGAGAGATGTGAAGTGGCATATTGTTAAAGGAAGCAGTCGGATCATTGAAAGACATCTGCGATGAGGGGAGCACCAGCGCAGACAGTTCTGCCGTTTGATATCTGGGGATGGGAAGCGTGTGGATGGCCGAGTGACGACTGAGATGGCTTTTATAGTAGGTGGGGTGACAGTGTTATATTTCCACACACGCGCAGCTCAGTGATGACAGCAAGAAAGGCAAACCCTTCAGGTTGGCAGGAGAGACATTTTCTGTGTCAGGATGCCAGCTTCTGTGAAGGGTGCTGTCTAGTTCCATATATGTAAACGTTTGCTTAATGTGACCGGCAGTTTCTGAGGATCTCTTCACTCCTGGTTAATCCATGGATACAGATAACCCTCATTCATATTGATTTTGCTGGTTCGCGTGAGTATACGTTTGTTTTTCATTTGTTTGTTTTTTACTAAACTGTGTCATAAAGCACACGCACTAATAATCACATGTGAGCGTGCTGACACACTAAAGAAATGTGAACACGGCAAGCTTTATCCCAGCCAAATGTTAATATGTCAACAAGGCTTCACTGCCTTCCCATAAACGCTGGGTGGAGGACATAATGACACACCTCAAAATAGAACAACTCAGGTACAGAATTCAGGGCTCACTTAAGTTCATGAAGAGCTGGTGGCTATTTCTTATTGTGCTGGAATAACGTCTGTTAACTTAATGTTGATTTGTTTTATCATTTTAATTGTTGATTTTTTATTTCTCATTGTACTATAGTGTATGCAGCTGGATGTCTGGCTATTCACAGAACATACAAATACTCAAAAAACAAAAAGAATCAGTGCAAATATTCAAATACAGTCCTGTGCAAAAGTCTCACTCCACCATCATTTATTCTTTATATTTTTATTCCAAGAACTTTTAAAGCTGTCTTGAGCCATAGTTTCTGGAGGACTTTGAAAGTTTTCCATCATACATCGGTTGCTTTATTACTAATTTTCATTTTTAGTCCAGTCTTTGAGTCTTTTTTTATCGTTTTCAAAGGAGTTTGTTTGTTTGCTTTTTGTTAATTAAGCCAACTAACCCTCACCTATGAATCATTCAAACATTAAAGTAGTGCTGTGTCTAGACAAAAATAGCCAAATGTGACACAGTTTAACAAGCATAAAATACTACTTTCACACCATTAATGTGATTCCCAAAGAGCTATTTGATGGAAATTTTAGCATTACACTGATAGTGTAATGCTAAAAGAATTTAACAATACCAGTGATGGAGGCCTCTTTATGTGGATTGTACGAGCATTTATTAACATCACTGACTAGGATCAAGGCTAAGCATGATAGGGGGGAACCATGAAACATTTTAAAAGTAGACAGAGGGTGTGTCAACAGCACCAGTGATAGTGCATATGCTTGCTAGCATGCTAGCAGTGCACTTATAATTGAAGACTAACCATATATTGCATATGTGTTGTGGTAGCTCTTAGGCTTTATGCATTAAACAATTGTTTACAGGCAAATGTTCACAAAATGCAGTTGTTAGTGTGACCATCATTGCAAAACATTGTAAACATTATATACCACACAAGTGGGTACATAGAATCTGTTAACAGAAATATCACGCTCATTTTAAACTGACATTAGCATTTGGCTCAAAATAATGCAATGCTATGCATTGTACCGCCTCAGAGCTGCTAGCATAGTTGTAAACTTAGACATGCAGACTTGCCTTTTTATGGTGGTTCTTTTGCTCTAAGTGCCATGATAAACTTTCCACTCTGTTGATTGCTGAAATTAAACTGCATTTTTATCAAGACAAATCTGTATCCTCCACTCTTTGAAACTCACCCTGATGGGCTCCCTTGTGTTAACTTTCAGTCAACAGCAGCAGATCCAAATCATGTTACCCTTTGGAATCACTATATCATGAAACCTGTTATTATGTCATTGATTTGTCTAACCCTGAATGCTATCCTGAATATATTATCTGACAAGTGAGACACTCCAAATTCCCTATTATTTGCTAAAAATCCAATTTGTTTTCCAATTCACAGCTGTAAAAATCTTCACTGCAGAAAGGCTTTTAACCTGTAGCACTGATTATGAGCACCTGTCAGCTCTTGAATACTTTATCATGCCCCAAGTAGTAGAATTATTTCAGTTTCTTGTGCATTGTTTTTAATTTGGGCTTGACATTTTTCATTGGGAGCAAAGCTGGAGGAGACTGTTTTTTGCTTGTGTCTGCTTGTGCCTTAATTTAAAAAACAAAATTTTTAGACGTTAGATAGGACCTTTGGCTTATACTGTTCATAAAGCCAAATTCAGCCAAAAATGACCATTCTATAAAATATATATAAGCACATCACTCATTTTTTTTAAAGACAGTGATGACACTTGAGCATGCTAAATACTTGAGCTACCCTCAGATTTGTGGCCCTAAGGCTATAATTTGACTGTGAGTTAAAGTGGAAGCAGTGTAAAACTTGCCTTTGGGAATGAATCTCTGATACAGAAGTATCATCAAAAATGTATGCATTGCATGTGGCATCTGTTTTCAGCCATAAACTGGTAAATTATTCATTTTTGCTATTAGCTGTGTTTCCTGTCACTATTATAGCTTGTGAATTTTTAAACACCATCTGGGTGCCCCTTGTCTGTTATGTGGAGAACGGGCATGTAAGGTCAAATATGCAATCTTAGGGTTTTTGTGTTCTTAGGTGAGGCCACACATGCTCTGTCGAATCAGTGTAGCACAGAATAAATAGTGTCCATTTTTAAAACTATAGATTAAAAGGTGAAAACATCTAACATGGACATTTGAGCCACTGTAGCTGACCCACTTGAAACATTCGAGCTATAATTTTCTTGGTGAAAATAACTCACATCGCTCAGGCAGCCAGTTTTGCTGACCACTGATGTACTTGGAGGCTCACCCGTGGTGATTTTAGAGATTATAGAAAGAAAACACTGAAACTTTTTTTACCTGACTGAATTTAGCCTTTGGCTTGCTGAAGTTGATAAAGTATGGTTTAAAAATACAATCTTATCGGGTGCCTTGTTCAAAACCTATGAGTCAAGAGTCAGAGGTTACTGGCTTTAAGACAAAACTACAAGCTGCCTTTAAAGCACAAGGGGTATGTAACTTTGTAACATGATACCCCCTCAAAAAAGAATGAAGGCATTTTAGTCTTACTCATCACATTCTTGACAGGAATCACTGCTTTTGCCTGACAAGTTAGCACCAGGTTAAAATAAAAGTTGAGGGTTTGTCATTGCTCATCCTTAAGCAAACCATGTAATCATGTCATTTCCATTTTAGTATTTCTTGTTCGTGGTTAAGACTCATGGCATCCCTTTCTTTCCAGTCTGGCTAATTTTAGGCAGGAATTTTAAGCGTTGGCGCGGGAAGCATCCATCATCCCCATAAAAATGCTAGCAAACGGATGGGTCCCTGCTTCGCTACAAAGCTAAAAAAGTTGTTAAGATAGAATATTATAAGTCTATTTTAACTGATTAAGTTAGCAGTGTAAACTGTTTTGTGTCCATGTTGAAACATTTTCTCAACACACCAGTGGAGAAAGCATTGAGGTTAACACTAAGACAAGCTTTTTTACTGCTAAATGCCTCTGCAGTATAGCAGCAGTCGAAAAGGCAGCTGTACCACAGATATGTCTTGGTCGGGAAACTGTCATTTATGAGCTAATTTTTGCAACAGCTTCATATTCAGTCACAAGAAGTCGGGATAGCTCAGTGTGCATGTGCATCTCTGTGTGGTCGGGGTGGGGTTTTGTGGTTAGGGTCTTTCCTCTTTTCACAGTGGTTAAAAGGTTAAAATAAGAGTCAGTTTGATGAAGTGCATATTGCAACTGAGGCAGGCTGTTCAAAGTATAACTTCAAAAAGAAGCCATGCGGCATGCAGTGTGAGTGTTTTGTTGGCAGTGGTCCCGATGGCTGACTTACTCTCACACAGCCTCCTCCTCAGCCTGTCCCTGATCTTGTCAATGGCATTGAAGTCTGTAACGTGGAAAACATGGGCATTCTTTGGCTCCGCTGCAATCTCTTCCAGCTCCTCCTTCAGAGCCTCCCCTATGCCCACAGCAAACATCCTGATGTCCGCTTTGGCAGCTTTCTTGGACGGCTCCAAAACATAATCCTGGCTTCGGCCATCTGTGAGAAGAATGGCTACCTTCTGAATGCCTCTGGCGACCGGCCTCGCTCCATTCTGCACTGTGAAGATGTTGCTGGTTGTGTAGTTGATAGCATCCCCAGTCATTGTATTTCCCCCCAGGTAGCGTATGTTGCTTGCAGCTCGCTTCACATCTTCCAGGGTCTTGTGTTGCCCTAGGTTGAACTCAGTGGTTGGTCTGTCACTGTAGCGAACCACGGCTACCCTTGTCTTGTCAGGTGCTACATCAAAAGACTCCACCAGGTTAGACACCCATTGCCTAATCTTCTCAAAGTTCTCCTTTCCAACACTGGATGAGGTATCCAGGATAAAAGCCAAGTCATAGTGGACGTTTTTACAACCTAGAGAAGGCAGATGCAGCAAGGATTTTAACACATACAGTAAATGTTCTAAGGCTGCTATTACAACAGAAATTCTAATCCTAATGGTCTTACCTGCTCTTTGTGCTTCCACCTTCTCACTGGAAAGAGTCAAGGCCAGGATGACCAAGACCAGGGTGATCCTAAATCCCAGTCTTAATTCCATCTCAGCCTTGGCTTCAGTCTGTTTTGTTTAGCTTATTATAATCATCAAGTTGTTCAGTCTGTGGAGAGATAAATAAAATCATAATTCAGTTCAATTCTATTCAATTTAATTAAAAATATTTATATATTTCTATTTATTGCATTTATATTTATATTGCATCTTGCCTATTTGAGAAGTGTTTGAATTGATCTGTGAAATGTATAGTTTCTGAAAAGTGGCCAATTGACACTAGCTGAAAAAAACAAAATCTACCCTAACTCCAGATGGGTCAGGTAGAAATCCCTCTGAACGCTAGACCTATGCAATCAAAAAATGGGATTTACCGTATTTTTCGGGCCGTAAGGCGCACCAGATTATAAAGCGCATTAAGTAAAACAAAGCAGTCAGATAAGTCAACTTGCTTCCTCCACTTCCGTACCATTGATTCATTGATGTTGAATTCTATCACAGCTGCTCTATCCCCATGTTGTTGCAGTATGTTAACAATTAACCTCATATTGTGGATGGATTATCTCAATTGTTCTCCTGACTGAATCTTGGCCATGCAATTGCATTTGTCCCTAACAATCGGGAACTCTCACGTTAACCTTTATCGAGTGGAGAAAAGTTAGCGTTCATGCTCCAGCTTCACTGTGTTTGTTATGTTAACATAGCTGTGTCGCTAGCGATCACGTACCACATTATTATATACCAGCTAGCCTAACTTCAGTAACCCTACAGACATCACTGCTGTTTAGTTTTCTGTCTTCATTTATGTTGGAAGTGATAGCAGAGCTGTACGTTTTAATTTTTTCACAAATCTCTCAGTCAGAACATGCTATATCCTGTTTAGGTGGAAACTAGCAAGCTAACTTCCGGCTAACTTCTAACTCCGTCAGAATTTGATATATTATGTTTTAATGGATGCCTGGATGTTAAACCTTTTGTTACACCTGGTAAAGCAGCAACATTGACCATTTTATTAAAGATGATTTGACTTTGTGACTTGAAGCAGACGGAGTTTTGGAATAGTCCGCGAGGCTCCTGACTACAGTAGCCGTAATGCTGCGACAATCCATCAAGCGGTGTGGCTTTTTATCTTCGCAAAGTCATATTAAAACATTTTTTAACAGATTTTTGAGTGCCACGTACCTCATAAAATCGGTTTGAGGTCAGTAAGCACAACCAGAATTCAAGGCGCACCGGATTATAAGGCGCACTATTGATTTTTGAGAAAATTAAAGGATTTTAAGTGCGCCTTAAAGTGTGGAAAATACGGTATTTTCTTTACAAACAAGTCTTTACAATCATTTAACAAAGAAGGCAATTGTTAGCGTTCCAATAGCTACAATTTAAACTGCATTAGACACCTTATATGTGTCAAAGAAAAAGAAAAATCTCATCTCCACTATGGTCCAGTATTTTACTGTCTCCGCTTTGGTATGAAAGCTGGAAGGAAATGTCGTTCATTCTTAGGACATGATAATTGAAACCTAAGACTAAAATACACACTTTTTTGTTTTATAGCAGCAGTGAATACTTCATCCAGAGAAAAACTGGACTTGGTAAAGAGTGTTGGAATTTGCTGCATATATATCAACTCCAACCACATAAGGACAACGTCAGGTCTGTGATGTTTTCTGATGATAAACTGCAAAAGTTAACCAAAGTAATTTCTTACTCTTTAAAACATGCATTTAAACACACATCTAACTGCTAGAGTGCCATTTTTACAGGTTTGATCATGTTGTAGAAGACATCAGTCTGCCTCTGTTTGAATCATTTTTATGCTGTTGTCTCTGGGTGGCACTGAGAGGAGCCTGTCTTTTAAACAAAATACTATTCTTGATCTTATTTTACACAAGTGGTTGTGTTGCCTGCTATTAAGATTGATGTGTGGCTGACTGTAGCCATAACACAGGCTCATCCTGATCTCATTGCAGGGGGTTTGTGGGGGAAGTTGAGGAAAGTCTGAGTAATGCACAGCTTGGAAAGCAATAATATAAACCATCTTTTACTGTTGGGATATTTTCACTCAATTGTGCTTTTAATGTATGTTTTCCAGAAAGAAAAAGATATATTTTTGGTGGTGGATAGTAACTTTTAACTTCCAGAAATAAAGCAGTGCTGTGTAGTTTTCCTATAACGGAAGGAGCAGGTAATTCACCTTTTACATTCCTAACAGTCATTAGAAAACTTGATATTGATATATATTTTTTTTTAAAAAGAAGCTTAAAACACATTATTTTAGAAGGTTTTGTGTCTCAACAATCTGGAGAAGTGTTGGCAACAAATAAACATCTCTGGGGTTGAAAAGTTCAGCCAAAATGTCAAACACTTTAGTTGATCCATCAGGTAGCCATCAGTGAGTCAACATAGAGTCCCATGTTGAAATGCCCAACTTCAGTGAAGAAATTAACATGTTTGGTTCAAACAAAAAACAAACAAAAAAAAAACCATTATCTTTTGGGCATTTTGGATAGTTTGTCCCTTCATAAAAACTACAGAGGTTGTTGAACTGAACCAAACCTCTGGCTGCTTGTGATGATTTTGCATCACAAATCCAAGAAATAACTTCAGTTTATGTGGGTAAATATCAGTTTGTTACTGTACGTAGCACTGATTAACAGGTATCTGCATCTATGTGTTGCATCTGTACATGCCCTAAAATGCATGCAACTTATCAGTCCAGTCACATCTCTGAATAAAATAATTTGTTACGCAAAAAAAAAAAACTCAGTTAAAATGGTAATGTTGAGGCTTCAAGATGCACGCAAACAGTGGCTATGCCCACTCTGTGGTGGGTGCTGGACTTCACTGAGCACATTAAAACATTAGGATTGCTTATGTTATAAGGTAGACCTTAGTCACATACTGCCACTCAGTGATAGTTTCAAAAAAGTGTGATGCAAACTGGAAACAAAGACTATTCGGCTGCTAAATAAAAGTTGTTTCTTACAAATGAAATTTTACTTTGAAGGCAAACATTCTCTGTAGCCAGGTTGTGTAAGACTTGTCACAGTTTCACAAGTATTTGCAGACAGGTCAGCATTTTCTATACAAACTACAGTGATCCTAGCAATCTGCCAGCAGCCAACGAACTTGCAATGAGGTTTTCGGTTCAACCTTGTATAAATCTTTTGAACCAGTTTCACTTAGTGATGCCAAGCACCTTCCTGCAGCCACTCATCAACTGCTAGGGAATACACTTTTTTCCTAGTGACCAGGCGATCACCAACTGATCTGGCCTTGGCAACTTTCATGAAGGAATGAATGGGAGGAAAGTTAACCGTAATATCCTTCGAGCAGGTAGGTAAATTTTGTATCATCTAAATAAAGCTAGGCTATCTGTTTCCAGTTGTTATGCTAGGCAGAGCTAGTCACCTCCAAGCTGTCAATCTGTTGATTCAGTTCTTGGCATGAAAACCTGACAACCGGTGTTGTCCAAAATGTCAAGCTAATCATTTACTCGGATTAGCTAGACTTTTTAGGACTATAGTGGAGAATGAAGTATAATGAAAGAGCATTAAGTAAACGTAACTACAGCAAATGTAAGAATATATTATTTTAAATTACAAAATGATCTAAACAGAAAGTCAGGAAATATTGTGGTGGGACTCGACAGCCTGTTGACTGTGCTTTAGCTTCTATGTAGTCTGTGACATAGAAAGTTCACTGTGGGTTGTACAAACTTCTTTAGCGTATGGTATTGCCCTTATCTGATTCTCCACTGGGCTATTTCTGCTACTTGGTTTCAATGTTGCTATTAATGAATAAAACAGGCACTTTAGCTAAATTACTGTAATTGGTCCAATTAGTGTGCATTTAACATCTAAGAAATTCAGCCCAAAGAGCAATGAAAAAAAACTACAAAAAATCTCAGCTGCTCAGCTGAATGACATTTAGTTTCAAGCTCCTAATCGTCATTACTCTGTATGTCAAACAGATTATAATTTATCGTTCTTTCATCACTTATTATATAAAACGTGGAGCTGAATTAATCTGCAGTTTTACGTAGCTACAGTATCTGACGTGAAGCTAAAAACAGGATATCAACATCCCAACCTGGGACCAGATTCCTTACAAACAGCACGTCTGTATCACCAGGCCTGTTTCCACTTCGTCTCTTGATGGTTGACCTGGGACTGCAGTGTAGATGTCTATAACAGAAGCACCACGTTTATCATTCCCGCAATGCAAAAAACAGAGAAAGGCCTTTTTTTTTATGTGCAACCAAAGGAGAGGAGGGGGAAAAAGTATGTTTTCTGATAGCAGATCTGAGCAACACATAAACACAAAAAAAGCCAATAATTCAGAACTGCTAAAGAATAAAAAAGCATTTCAGAGGCGTTTTAAGGAAGCAGAATACGCAGTAATACATGGAAGACTTCATGACTTTTTTCCCCTTACCTGGCCTGTCACTCAGTCAGTGTCGCTGGAGGTGTCTCTCTTTCTGTCTTTGCCTCCAGCGCTCACACCCTGAATCAGCACTGGGAAAGCATCATTATCACTTGATAATAATCCAAACTGTCACCCCTGCAGGCATCAGAACTCACGAAGGGATTATAATATAATCCAGGGAGACAATCCAGTGCAGAGTGTTGTTAAAAAGTGAGGTGAGCTTCAGCAACCTTGTGGATGAGTGGACAAGGTGGGAGGGAACTGCAAAGGGGGAAAGTGTAGGGTTTCACTTGGGGACGAGGCAGCTTCTACTGTTCTTGACTGGGCTGTGCTCTCACATAAAAAAGGCAAAGAGGCACAGCCAATTATAGAGCCAACTTTATGGATATTTTTGTCCTTTTTTTCCTCTCTGCCTCTCTCTCTCTCTCTGTCCTCCGTAGCTGCACCCATCTGAGGTGTTGCCCTTAAAGTAGAGGCATGGCTTCTTGGCAACCACCTCAACTGTCCAGCCGTTGCCACTGTTATAGCCACAACGGAGCCGCCCTGGGGCTGGCGGTGGGCTGGGCCTTATTGGCTTCTACCAGCAACACACTTTTAGAAAAAGGCTGTATTTAAGTTGGGGAAATGATTACAGAACACTTGTGCTTTCAGCTTTGTGTTGAATGGCTGTCCTTGCACTGGCTTATAGTAAAGCTCTGTGATCTATATGTTATGCTGTTTTTCTTGGTTTACACTCATGTCAGACCGCACACATTTCATTTAATATACATTTTTATCATATGAAATATATACTTGTATCCAAATTGATATGTCTCCTTGACTTTATGGTTTCTCATGTTTTTTTCTCCCAATTTAATGTTTTTAATGTTTTTTTTTTTCTTTCCTTGGGATGTTTTAGTGCTTCCTTTTTGTGACATCCCAAGTTTCCTCAGATAGGATGAAAGATTTATTCATGTTTGAATCAGCAGAAGAAAATGGATGGATAATTGGATGGATGGGCTGTGTATAAAAGTACAGTGCAGGTGTGGGCAATTCATTTCCCCAAGGGGCCACATCAGAAATCAGGACCGCTAAGCTGAAATCAATTCTACTCAACATTAATTTTATCTCTTTATAAACTGTTACTGGTAAGAGTAGATGTTGCAATTAAGGAATGAGAAGACAAAATATTTGTGGTAAAAATGCCAACATTCTATCATATTACAGCAACATTCGCAAAAGCAGTTCTGAATAAAATGTGTATGCTTTCACAAACTTTCAAAGACTTTCAACTTTATTCAACTTGGTATTGCATTTTCACTTGAAGTTACTTCATCTTTAGTTCTTGTTCCTTCTTTAGTGAGAAAAGGTTAATCTGTGCTTGAACAAATGGATTAACGTCAATGATTGAGGTGAAAATTCAAAAGACAGTACAGCAACAGCAAGGTCTGCCTTCCATTCTGTATCTGAAAGCTCTTTGCCTTTCTTCTCACAAAACATTTAAGTCACTTCACTGAAGTCAGAGGTAAAGCCATGTGCTTAATTTGTGGAGAGCACATTGCAAAGTTTTAGAAAGGTTATGGACCTGACAACAGAAATCTGTGAGTTGTGTGTGAAGAAAGGCAAAGAGCTTTCAGATACAGAATGGAAGGCAGATCCAGCATTTGCTATACTGTCTTTTAAAATTTCACCTCAGTCAAAGTTGTACATTACAATACATTAACAAATGTATTAAACCACTTGACATAAAAACAAGAAAACACAAAGATTTTCAGAAATCTGTCGAGACTTCTTTAAAACTGAACATTATACTGCTATTTATCAGGCCAATCACATAAGTTGAAGTTTGTACACCCAAATTTGAGCCAGCACTAGTACACTTCTCTGAGAAGCCTCAAATTAATTGAGCACAGCATACAACCACTAAAAGTAACTTTGTAACATATGGAACTAGTATATAATTTTAAAAGATCTGTTTCTTTCTGTTCAAATGATACATTTGAAAATGTAGATATCAGCAATATTTCTATTTTAGCTTTATTAAATTCCTTTTGATTAAAGAGTTTTTACATGTAGTGTTGGATTAACCTTTACAGAAACATAAAAAATGTTTTTGGTAGTTACCAGTTTTGTTCATTTAGGTCAGTCTAATGAATGTGTTAAGCGCTCAATAACTATTTAACTCGTCATTTCTTATCAGTCTTATACGAGCCACTTAGCGACAATCAAACAGCCGGAAGTGGCCCGGGCAGTACAGCATCCAGAACTCGTCTCCAACCACCCAAAGCTCCCAAAAGTCACCAGATCATGTACAAATGAGAAGGTTGATGGTTCGATCTCTGGCTGCTCTAGTTTGCATGATAATGTATCATCGGACAAGATACCGAATTGCTCCTGATGCATTCATTAGGAAAAGTGCATCTGTGAAAGAGGCATGTTGAATAAAGTGATTTCACTGCTCAAATAGAGTACTATATAAGAACCAGTCCACTTACCTCTCTCTGTTGGCATACCTGTCAATCAAAATGTCCACCACTACTACCATGACTTTAAGTCTCACCAGTATAGGAATGGAAGAATTACAACAACAAAATCACTCAGTACACTTGTTATGAAGCAGAAAACTCCTTAAGTTGGACATGCTGACATGGCCATTTGAAGGGATTGACTCACTTTTGGAGCCTGCCTCGAGAGGACTATGAAAGAACTACAGTTTTGTTTTTTTGTTGTTTTGTTTTTTTCATTTATCATTGGTTTCATTTTTTCAGCCCTAGAGGCTGCCACTTGGACCAAACACATTTTTTTTACCAACCATCCAATCCCATTTGATAGATAACTGTGCCTGTGCTCTGATTTGACAAACCGGTGATTCAGTGTGGGCTCCAGGCACTTGTAGAGTTATTGCTGCTGGGCCATGAGCCTTTAAACACATAAAAAGTTTCCTTCTCGTTTTTTTTTTTTAATATGAAATCACATCAACTATTCTGAAGTTTTAGAAAGGCTTTGATTTACAGTAGTAGAAGACTGCTGTGATTCACATTTCTCTGTACAGTGATGTCTTTATCATGCGTGGTCATGCTCCTCGACAGTGACCACACAACACTGTGGTCATGCCACACGTCATGTTTCGTGCAGTTGTCTCCACATGCTTTTACGCCACCTTAGAATACAGCCAAATCTTGTGCGGCGCAGTCAAGGCACCTTAATGCTCCAAAGTCAGTATTTGAATGTCATGGACAACAACATTAGCCATTCCACTGAGCCCTATTTACAGTGTCTTTGTAGCTGAGGCAAGTGAGCACAGGCCGGGCTATGTATAGGCTCAGTGTGAAGTGGATGAAGTAGGCTGACGATTCAGGGCAGATGCACACGATGAGTGATGGTGTCAGTCTGAGAAACCGTCTGTCGCCTTGTGTGAGAGGGCTAAAGAGTTGACCAGCATGTTTGGTGAGTGAGAGGCTGAAGGCATCATGTAGTGTTGGAGAAAGCCATCTGTCATGCAACCGACAGCCAGGCTTACTGATACAGGCTTACTCTCACAATGTGCTTCCAGTTTTTGTCTGAGAGTTAGTGGTCGAGCAGACAATCTTTAAGAATGAATTTCTCACATATTTTACCATTTTATCTTAGTGAAAGTATCATGTTCATTTGGCCTATTCAATTCAATTTTATTTATATAGCGCCAAATCACAACAAAAGTCGCCTCAAGGCGCTTCATAGATACAGAGAAAAACCCAACAATCATATGACCCCCTATGAGCAAGCACTTTGGCGACAGTGGGAAGGAAAAACTCCCTTTTAACAGGAAGAAACCTCCGGCAGAACCAGGCTCAGGGAGGGGCGGGGCCATCTGCTGCGACTGGTTGGGGTGAGAGAAGGAAGACAGGATAAAAGACATGCTGTGGAAGAGAGACAGAGGTCAATAGCAGATATGATTCAATGCAGAGAGGTCTGTTAACACATAGTGAGTGAGAAAGGTGACTGGAAAGGAAAAACTCAATGCATTATGACAGGTTGTGTAAAGCGCTTTGGGGTCCTTACGGACTAGAAAAGCGCTATACAAATACAGGCCATTTACCATTTTGATAAAGTCTACTCTCCACTGCTGTGTAATCAAATTATTGTAAATGTGTGTAATTATTTGGAAAAAGAAAAGTTTTGAGTCTTTTCTGTGAGAAACCAGCTGACCTGAACAACATAGCTTGGTTTATGCCACATTACTTAAGAGTAGCATGTACGGTACTTAAGAGTTCTTCAACATCACATCACAACATCGCAAAACTATCGTCACACAATTTAGTATGACATTGAATTCTTTTAATATTTGACTAGTGATTCCATACAAGCAGTTTTCATGTTCCAGTGAGCATCTATAAGTCCTGAAAAAGGCCACACCCTGAACAAGCTGCCATCCTATTGCAGTGCTAAGACACAGAAATATACAACCATTCACACTCATGTTTTCCAGTGAGAAGTGAAAATAAAGTTATGGCTCTTTCCTTATTTATTTAGGTAAAAGATTCAAAATAACTGGCAGGATTTATTATTATGACTTTAATCTCAGAATTCTGATTTTTTTCTCAGAATTCTGGAAAAGAAAAAAAAGACGTGCCCACTTTTTCTTCTGGTGGCCCTAATCGTCTTCCGTACATTTGAGAGGAGACCTGTTGTGCTGAAATTATGTCGACCAGATCAGGTAGACATCAGTAACCACTGTTACATGTCAGGCCAATTCCAATGATTCACAGATTTGTGACATCTTCCTGTCTGTGAGAGCTCACAGCTGTCCTACTGTCATCATAAAAGTATTGGAGTTCTCCGGCACTTTATGCATGTTTTCTGTTGAATTACCCACATTCCAGTTTAGATTCACTTATAGAATATCCCAGGCTCTCTTCGACTTCAGCTCCTCATCTTTTGAAGCTAGGAGGTTCACATGAGCTCTCTGTATATTTCTCATGACTCCCTTGAAAAGCATCTTTTTGCCCGAACTTTTCCTGGTGCAGACTCGTCTCTGTCCATTCTCAAAGATGGCAATCTCCTCCATGATGTCGAGACTTGTTCAGAGACATTTTTTGATGACAGAACAGAGAGCATCTCAGTCCTTGAATAACTGAGTTTTTAGTCAGATGATTGGTGGAAAAGAACTCAAAAGTATGAAGGAACAAATCATGTGTTTTGTCCTTATGTTTATTCCAGTTTTCTGGTCCCTGCCTGCTTTTTCCCACAGACAAGACTATATACAGACCAAAGACAGTATAAAAGATGGATCATGTTTTACAATCCAAACAAATGTTGAATCAGATTGTGAACCTGAACGCTCTCCAGCTAACAACTTGTGATTAGCATACTGGGGATAATTCAATTCAGTTCAATTAAATTTTATTTATTTAGCACCAAATCACAACAACAGTTGCCTCAGTGTGCTTTACATTGTAAGATAAAGATCCTACAATATTACAAAGAAAACAGAGAAAACCAGAATAATCTCCATGATGCCCCATCAGCAAGCGCTTTGGAGACAAATCTCCCTTTCAGAAATTAATTATTTAATCAGTATGACCTGAAACCCGCAACTAGGGCTATAAAATCACTAGCAGTGTTTACAGGGGTCACAGTTTCAGAGAGCTGAGAGTCGTTTTCAGTCCGTCTGTGAGCCACACTGGTTTCAAAACACCTCAATGGCATCTGCCACTGAACCTGAATGACAAAGACAGCTACTTTCTGTACCATAAAACTTCTTACTGTTCCAGGGTATCACTCTTGAGGGCCGCCCTTCAGTAGAGTCTGTGAAATTAGTTCTTGTCATTGTTGACTTGTGTAGTGTTGTACTTAGACTGCCCTCAGAGGTCAAACACACTGCAGCTTAAGAAAAACTGGCAAATAGAAAAATGGTGCAAAGACAAACAGAACACAATGGATGTTCAATAAAACAAGAGAAATAGCAATAAAATGTAATAGCTGCGGAAGTGAAAGAAACCAAAACATACTGAAGATCGCACTGAAACAAGGACTTTTACTAGAAAGTCTGATGTGATGTGTAGAAGGTTCTTTACTAGAGAGGTTAACTTCTTAATATACAAACATGTTGTTTGTGCTTTGTTTTTTCTTATTAGTGGGGTCCACAAGAGACAGCACTGCATATGCAGATTTTTAATGAGTGGAAAAACACTGCAAACAGTTATATCATTGATTTTGTTGCAGGTTTGGCTTGAAAAGTTTTACTTTTCTTGTTTAGTGGCTTTTATTGTTTATTCCTGGCCAGAGGTCACAGTTGGCATAGACTATAACCCTGAAAAAGCTTTTGAAGCTTTTCCTTTGGTGTTTATAAGACGCTGACTCCAAGCAGCAGATTTTCACTGCAGTAAATCTTTCAGTAACTGCTGTTTCTGACCACTTGGGGGCAGTGGAAAGAAGTTTTGGATCCACAGTCTCCTTTTTATTTCTAGAGCAAACATAGCACTTAGTTACCAAAGATAATTTAATGAATAAAGCAGACAGTATATAATGGCAGTAATGACAGTGAGCTCACGGGTTCATACTTTGGGGTGAGTTACATCTCTAATGTTACCTGCCTGGCTCGTTTCCAAAAGCCACATTAAAGCACTTCCAGGGTGGAGGAGTGTGATCAAACAACAACAAAAAACTCAGCTGGCATTCAGAAACTCCTGTAGCTGCCTATAGGTCGAATTAATTCTGCTTAGAAAAGCAGAATTGCTTTAACAAATCAGAAAGAATGATAATTTAACAAAACAAATGCGCTCCCGACCTATCTACACATCTGATCATAAACCAGGTTTTTTTCATTGCATTTTCTGTTTTTGGGCCACAAAAAAATCTTGATCCGGGTCTTTGTGCCAACAGCATGTACAATACACCCCCGAGATTTCATAAGGAGCTATTTTCACACTGGAGACATTTGAGTTAATAAAAAATAAATAAATAAGCACTGCCGAAGAGTAATCATTATGTTGTACATTCCTGCTTAAAATACTAGAAATCAGGTTTCCAGTTGGAGTACATTCCAGTCTATACCAGTCCTCTGCATGTGTGTGCTTTATGATGAGATCATCCTATTTTATTAGAGACATTCCAGAGGGACTGCATTGTTATGCTTTGCGATCAAGGCTTTTTTCCTCATTAATCTGCAGTTAGCAGCACTTGGCTTCAGACTATCAAGTTCCTGTTCTCTGCTTCCACCTTCAGCTGACTGTCGGTTCAGAGTGCAGCTTGCTTACTGCCATCCTCCTCGTGGCTCTTCCTGGCACTTCCATTCTCCCAGGAGGCTGCAGGTGCAGGCGGCTGTTTGATGCCTTTCCCAACATGTGGCTGTCCTCGAAGAAGCCTCTCTCCCCGCTGCCCTTTGCCTTGGACACCTTGGACCAGCTTGCGCTCATCTGCTGATAATCCTAGTGTTGACGTGTTTGAATTGCACTGATCCTCTTCTAGGCATTGTGCTCTAGGCAGCCTTAGCCGCCTCCAACCTGTCTCCTCCTGGAAGTTGCCAGGGATGTGGCACGCCGCCTCTCTGCCACATGCAGCCTGAGCTTTAATTTGAGGGAAAAATGAGGGAGGGTTAGGTTTGCTGCACAGAGGAGCTGGGGTACCTCGACACACCACATCCTCCAGATGCTTGTGTCCATCCTGCTCTATGGGTTTGGCACGCGTCAGCTGTGGCCTTGCTGATTGATTTTGCTGCTGGGCTTTGACTGGTGCAATGGAAGCAGAAGGAAATGCCTCTGCTTTTACCAGTCTTTGCCTCATGCATGATTTTGCCTTCCTCGTATGGGTCCCATCCAGCTTACAAGAGGCTGGGTTGGGTTCTTGGTGGATAAACTTAAGCTTTTCCTTCTGAGCCTCCTTCACCTTCTCTGGCAGCTCCAGCGGGGCAAGTTTCAGGGGTCGTCTGAGGGCTTGAATCTCAGTCTGGTTTTCTACGTCAGGCTTCGGAGACTTGAGAGCTAACAAGTCCAGCTGTGGCAAGCCTTCCTCGGTAGGCAAGGAGGTCACAAGGTGACCCGCTGCCTCCCTTTCATGGCCCGGTGTCTTGGAGTTGCGGCCCTTTTTAGCAGCTGGTCTCAAGTTTTGACCATTCTGATGCAACGTGGTATTTTTAGCTTGAATAGTCAACATTTCTTCTTGCTGCAAAACACCATGAACAAAAGACACGTTATTGACTCAGATGAATCATACAATAAAAAATAATGTGACTTCTACCAGTTAGAATTTTGAAAAACAACTTTTTAAGAAGACGTTTGATGGCAGTTGCGTTACTCTAAGGATGATAAATCATTTCCGCAGTTAGGCTAACCCATACCCTTCTTTAAACTGAATTTTCAGCTGTTTTCTAAGAAGAAAATCACAAAATATGCTTGTTTGGTATGTGGCTGAAACATGTTCTAACTCCAACCGGGTCTCTGATGTCTCGGTGGATGTTAGGATGCTCATTAATGTTAATATGGGCAGTAACTGGGAGAGCCAGGTATCTCTGTAGCTCTTAAAAGCTCATTAGGATGGCTGTTTCGAGGAACTGTTAGGCTCAAGCCATTCTGGAAAATAACTGAACACCTGGATTCGGATCTATTTATTAACGACTGATTAATATTTACAACTGCCAACTTGAACATCTATAATAAACTGAGGAACTATTTGCTTACTTACAGCATTGGCTGTTTTAAATTTAGAAAGTCATCAATACAGATCCCTACTTTGCAGTGAGCATTGGCTGTGGTCATAAATACACTTAATGGTGCTGTCACTGTGATCAGCATGGAAATGTAATGAAATGTTAACATATTTGTTTTTCAAATGCTGCACAGTGTCCTTTAGAACAGTGGCCACAAGCCTGAAGGCTGGGAGAACAACAAAAGGCCGTGAGATGAATATTCAGATGGAAAATCAGGAAGTTTGTGATACACGGAATGATTCCGTCTTTAGATCTATACAGTTTTTTATATACAGTTTTACTGTGTACAGTGAATCTTATTAAAATATTTTTTTAGCACATGAAGGGAAAATTGCTCTTTATATGACAGAAGAACTGTTGATGACTTTACTTTGATCATATCTGCACATATAACTAAATTAAATAAATGCAACAGACAAAACTGTCTCTCAACACATCCAGTAAGATAAATATTTTCTGTTTTCACTCTTAACTTCAAAAGTTCCTCATTCCTAAGGCTTTTTAAAAGTTTATTACACTCACATCACACGCTTATGCTGCTGGGTTATTACTGCACACCAGAAATAAATAAGCTAGTACAGTTCACATGTCTTAGCTTGGGATTTTTTTTTTAATTATTAATGAATTAAAGAAACATAGAATGAGAAGCAACAGATTATACTGGAAATAGTGCCTGCTCGACCAACTACACTCAAAAGAAACAAAAAGGCTTACTTTAACTAATTCAATGACATATAATTTTTCCATGTAAAATGTTCAATTTAATGAAATCTGATCAAATGAAACTTAGTTGATTGGTCTACTTTCAGTTTTTGCCGATCACATAATTTGAATAAATAAACTTTTGGTTTTTTGGAAGTTTTTTTTCGTTGTTTCATCTGGACAGTTACTGTAAAGCCATTGCTTATTATTTATGCATTATTAGAAGGTGATCTAAGACATAACTGTAAAACATGACTACATCTGCACATGCACGTTGACTTTCTCATAGATAACAAGTCACTGATGAGAATCAGTGTAAGGATACTCACAGGTTTAGCAAACATCTCTTGCTTGAACTTTTGTTGAATCATATCTCGCAGAGAGGAGCGTTCTTGTTGTCCCTGCTCCGTTGGACCGTGCCACCCGGGTGAAGGCAGTGCCACTATAGTTGCAATGGATTTTAGCAGCCTTAATGTCATTATACAGATTAGGGTCACAATAAGGCACAGTGATCTCTGCTGATCTCCAGCTTAGCAGCCAGTGTCCACACTCACTCTGAGTTCTTCTTGTTTGTTTTCATTCCCCCCAGCAGGATTTTACACTAATAAAAAATGAGTAGCACCTTTCTGCTCAAATTATGACTGAAAAGTAGCAGTTATTTTCATTTTTCACTGACCACCAGATGGTGCCAGAGACAACCTTTGAAGAGTACTGTGACCTCACTGTTGCATACATAACAGGGCCAGCTGTGAGCTGCAAGAGACCTGCAGAAATTTGATTCTAACTTATCAAATATTAATATAATCATAAAACAAACCATGTTTTCCTCCTAAATAACAGTAAGTTTCCATTTGCACACATTATAAAAGAGCTGCTTTGCATTTTAAGATTCCAACACTTAACACATTACTATCTGGAAAATCTCTGAATACTCACAATATTATGCCGCATACATACAGCTGGAGCAAACAGGGAGTTCTGTGACAATTCGTAACCGATTGAGCTGAACATCACACAGCCTCGCGTTACATGAAGATAAAGGTGACACTGACGCAGGCTAAATTCACAGAACCTCTCTGAAATGTAAAAACGTCTGTCCAAGTTTCCTAAAAACTGAGCACCTGAATGGTGATTCTGCTTGAATTATTAATTTCATTTTGTTTTCATCTCATATGCACTGTCACAAACTGTTTGGGGTCACTAAGAAATGATCTTGCTTTTAATGTTTTCATGTTTTTACATGCAGATGCATTCAGTCTCCTTTAATCATTGATCATTTTTAATGGAATATTGGCACAAATGTACAGCAGCCATGGAGTTTTTGGTTGCTGAAAATCCAGTGGAACATTGTGTTACCTAATGCAAGTTTATCAGGGTAAAAGGCTGATCGATCATTAGAAAAACCCTTTTACAATTATGTTAGCACAGCTGAGAACTGTTCTGCTGATTAAAGAAGTCGTCAGGCTAGCTGAATGTCCGGAGCGTGAGCAATTACAAAAACAGAGTCATCTTCATTTGTTTAAA
This sequence comes from Mchenga conophoros, assembly GCF_057382185.1. NCBI lineage: Eukaryota > Metazoa > Chordata > Actinopteri > Cichliformes > Cichlidae > Mchenga > Mchenga conophoros. Next base: position 29,784,790 of record NC_140546.1, on the reverse strand, counting down.
AGAAACAAAGGATATAACTCAGCGGACATGACCTAAAACATAAAAATTGTATGATATTACTTTATACTAGTCCCTTCTTAGAAGCTAAATGCCTTTAACCAATGCAGAAAGAGAAGTAGGAGACAGAACTAAGCATGAATCCCTTACAGGTTCTCAACTGGCAACATCATTAACATGTAGCAACGTATCCATGAAGCCACAGTCTCATTGTCAACAGTGAAAAGGGACGTATTGCATTGACAACTAGAGTGCTAAAAGTCTGCAAGGAGATCCTCTGAAGAAGGCAAACTTTTAAATGCTTATTTCTAACCTCGTCAGTTTCTTAGGACATTTATCTGATGTGATCATAGCTCCAATTCACTTTGCAACTCACCCAATTAATAGATTTTCATAAAAAAAATTCTCCAGACTTTTGACCTTACCCCTATGTCGTTATAAGAAACTAATAATGCTGCGGCGCAAACAGCTTTATATTCATATAAAGCTATTTGGTGATATATATATCAGACTGAACGTATGACAGATCATCTGGTTTGAAGAGTCACACATTTACTTACCAATGTAAGACGGTTCCTTTTGGTGATACTATTACATCATCTGCAGTTCACACAACACATTGTGGGATTAAAAATAAGGTGGGCAAAGAACAGATGTTTTTGTTAACTGAATTCAGCTGGCTGTGGTGTGGATATGTGGCCAAAGCTGAAATTCCTCTGATGTTAACTTCAGGCTGCCTCCACTTCACTCCAGAGAGTCACTGAAATGGACCGAGCAACCTTTATTTTTGTAGCCCTTCTTAATGAAATGATCAGGAAAAGCATCCTTTGTAAAATTCTCCTAAATCCAACATGTGGAGCGACCCACTGTGGCAATCCCTTGTAGACTGTCCAACAAGTTTTAGTTTCAGTTTTGCTGAGTGAAAGTCTGGTATTGTGTTAATCTGTAACTCATCTCTAATAAGCAGTTTGTGTCTGTGTAATAATCGCTCTACAGTTTATGGATATAGCTAGCTAATCAAGCCTGCTAGCTGTCTCCCAATTTAACATACTAATCCAGCCCCTTGTCCCATTATTTGTCCCATTTACTCCACTAAAGCAACATGTGGGGAGGTCAAAATGCTAACGTTGAGGCTTCAAAATTCAGAATTAAAATGAGTGGGTGTTGTCATGTGTTTAATTCTATCGCGTAAATGTATGTGGTTTAAAATCCAGTGTAATACTTTAAATAAAGCCCGCCCACAAAAAAAATATCAATTTAACTTCACTGATTACAAAAAACAAAAGGAAATGTAAAAGAAAATGAAATTTACTGCATGATTTGTAACCTTTGCATTACCTTAAAAAAGGGGCGCTGAAGGTGCTGTGTAGACATGTCTGCTATATTATCAATCTTCACTGGAATTACACTTTAATCCCATTTCTCTTCACTTCACACGTAATTCTTCTCTTTTTCAGTCTAAATATCTTGAGACAATCAAGACAAGACAATGATGTGCTGTGTGCTGCCTGCAGGAATATTTGCAGATCGTAATCACCCTCCTTTTGCAGCTTGGTTTAAATTTTAGCTCTATTGCTCCGACATCAGCCTCATTCACTGTATTTAGAAGCAGACTTTTCCTAAATGGATGAGACTTGTGTGAGATTAGTTGAACCATCAAATGTACAGACAGACTCAATCATCTTTTTTTTTTTTTAAAATCTCCTGTTCTCCATTGTCTTGTTCTCTTGCATCCCTCCCCTAAAAACGAAATGTCAGCACCTGCTTATTGCATCATATTATTGGTGTGGTGGAGTTGGTACCACTGCAGAACAACTTGGCTCTGCTTACATGATTATTTGAGATGCAAAATTACAGGCTTACCGCCAAGAGAAGGCCTCAACGCCCCTCTGCCACTGTTCTTATTGTGTCGCCCTCTGTGTTGCCTGACGTTCAGGGCTGACAGTATAATTACTACGGTGTGGGAAGAGGATAAAAAGGGATGTTTGTTCATTCTCCCACCTACTAAACATCCAGCTGCACCACATGAGCCACTCACAGAGAAGAAGGTGGCGACTACCAGAAATCCTTCATAACATAAAATTGAATGCTTACAAGCTGTACCTTATTACTGTGTCATGTGCAGAGGACTAAACTTACTAAAAGGTTAAGTCCCAGGCGTCTCTGGCTCTTAAATAGTTTTCATCGTACTTATCTAACAGACAGTTCAGAATTTATATTTAAACAAATGTGACTTCTCCTTTGTGGAGTCCCTCAAGGCTCAGTCCTTGGACACCATTCTGTTTCCTATATATGTGTTGTCTTTGGGTGATATACTTTACAGTTTTAAAGGAATTTCCTACCATTTCCTACCATCTCAACAGCTTCTCCTACCTCAGCTCATGTTTTTATGCTATCACTAATTGGAAGTGTTTAAATTTCCTCGAACTCAACTCTGATAAAACTGAGGCTTTTGTTCTCTATAAAGAATCTTGGTGTTATTTTTGACTGCTGTCTGAATTTTGAAACTGGAAATTTGAGTGCGCACTTCAATTTTCTCCCGTCTTGACAAGACACATACTTGTCTTTTGTATTTCTCAGTCCTCTCTTGGTTGTCAACTGGTCCAGGATGCAGCATCTAGGCTGCCAACAGAAACTAGCCAGTAATCACATAGAACCAAATGTTTCTGTTATATTATCCTGGTTTGTTTCGGACCAACCAAGTGCTTGTTAGAAACAGGGGTTTTTTAGAATAGTTATGTTATTTTGTGCTTAGTTAGGATTGGTGTTTGTTTTTGTTTCCCCCTATTGTGTGTAAATGGTTTGGCCAAACCACTACAAAGGTGACCCTCCTGTGTCTTTGTGTTTAGGCTAGGTTGCCAGTTAAGTTGTGTCTACTTTGTTTGTTTAAGATTCTGGAAGTTACTTTTTTATTAGAGTTATATTTAGTTGACCTCTCTTATGGGTCTACTAATTATATTTTGAACTTTGTCTTTCTGAACTTATTGTGGGGGTTAAAAAAAATTTTAAAAGCCCATTTCTGAAGACATGTTTCCTGTGTCTTCTATGCTTTTGCTGCTTGGTCCCTCACATGTGTCTAACCTAAAGCAAAACCATACCACCAAACATGAATAACTGAAGAATGGAAATTACCATCATCTTTTCATTGCAGTGTCCTTTTTTGCTTTCTTGTCATAGGAACTGGAAACAATGTCAAATAGCCAGTTAGGCTCTATGCAAAGCTGACCTTGGAACACCTCTAAATCTCAATAAAAAAGCACATAACCTTAAATATTCTTGCTAAGTATCTTTGTTTCTACTCATTTGTTTTCTAAAATGCACAAATTTGGACGGCTAGTTTTTCCCCATGGTTTTAGTTTTTATAATAAATTAAGCTATTATTCAGCTTTAAGCAGTCCTGGAAGTGATATCAATAATCTCATCAGGAAGAAACTGAATGAGCATATTTCTCAATAGGTTAATATAATCCCTTTAACATGGACACTTACGGAAATAAAGTAAAACTTAAATATTTTAAGCACGGGCATGGTGATTTGGTTTGCATACAATTATCATTTATTTTCTCCTGCAGCTGAGATTTGCTCTGATCCTTGCCTGACCACCCAAGTACTTAAGACCTCTCTCTTCATAGTTTTAATTCTTAATTTTTTTTAACCAAATACTTTGGTTGCTTCTGGCTTAGAACCTTCTCTAAACTTTCTCTTAAAAGATAAATCAACAACATGTTATAAATTTTGAGAAAAACTGATCACAAATGAGTTTGATAAACTTGCCTGCAGCTGTTTAATGAATATGTAACAATGAAACTCCCCGGACTGGATTTTGTTCTCGAAATGAAAAACTCTTCTTGGATTTTGGTAAAATGACTTCAAAGTTGGAGATGTTAAGCACTTACAAGAAGACAGAGGCTTTCAGAAGGAGGCTCATCATTTTTATTCAAGTGTGTTATGGCTTCACCCAGGCTGTTCAAACCCAGTGAGTCACCCACACCAAATCATGCACACACACTCACCAAAAAAAAAGGAAAGAAAGAAAAAAGAAAACATACAAATGTAAAATGTTATGTAAAATGTTCATTGCACTCTGAACAAATCTCAACAATCTCTTCTCTAAATGTTGAAAAGAGAGCCACACCAGAGAGCACTGTACAGACATCAGTTTCAAAATTGCAACAGAGGACGTCAGTGGCCTCAAACCACATGATTACCAGCAAGATGGGCTATAATCTCCTGTAAGGAATATGGTACATGGTATTTTTTTGTTCATCAGACCTACAGAAGAACCTATTGCAAAGGATATTTCACAAATAGAAGTTATGGAACACATTTTCTATTATTACACAGATAGTAGTGCAATTTGTGTCTCTTTGTCCCTGTCGTAGATAAACATGGCACTGTTGACAGAGAAATGGCCTGCACATACTGCCACATGCAGTAAGGAACACCTGGAAGCCAAGCATGGCCACATACGGGATGCCGTAAAAAGAAGCAGCAGCCAATGACCAACGGGAATCAAATCACCTCCGTATCGTATGACCCCACGTGGCAGAAGACAATATGCAGCCGTGTTTGTCTGGTGAGAGCAATGGCGTGTGCGGCTGTTTCTCCGTGCCGTCTGCATCTGTTACAGAGTAACATTCAGTCGAGGACCATCAGCGTGACATGTGACGTGGTGGTTGAAAAATCAGAGTAATATGAACGCGTGTGGGAGGGGGATGAAAAACGATCTGACTTGCAGCTCATGAAGATTAAATGAGTTAATTTGTTTGCTTCTTCCATTCAAAAATAAAAAAAAAATAAAATGATCCATTATGGCTGATACATTCCCCAGAAATGCTGCTTGGAAAGGTTTTACTGTGAAAGTGGAAGCAAAGCAGATGCCACTGATCACTTAGTGAGCGTAGATATTTGGTTAACCCTATCAGTGTTCTGGTAATGATAGATCTCGATAATGGTAACGATCATTCTGGTGTACTGCATTCTCAGAGTAACAGGTGAGAGGAGGAAGCACTGAAACGTCTCAACAACAAAGTCCAAAAAGAACAGTTGTTTTCTCTTCAGTGTACTCTTCAAGTACATTCAGATAACCTTGACCTATATTAAGGTTTCATATTATCAACAAATCCCCCAAAGAGATCAAAATCAATGATGCATACAGCTGTCTCACTATCTGACCTTATATATTTTTGTGACATTAAGCTGGAATTCCATCATCCGCTTCCTTGGTTGATTGGGATTATATGACTAAGTAAAATGGGGGAAAACAACAACAACCACAAAAAGAAAACGGGGGACTTGGAGTAAGAATCATGAATCATCATCACCCTAAGCTAAGTTTGTTTGTGCATTTTGGATGGCTGATTTTCTGGCCCTGCTCTTGTCTCAACGCTCTTTAGCTAGAAATCTATCTGCCAAGCATCAAACAGCAAGCAAAGTTCTTAAGGTGATAACATCCAAGAAACCTTGGGAGCTGCATATTTATCTTGGGAAAGAGTAAATATTGTTCTTTTGTATAGATCAGTAGATCTATTGATCTATACATGACTCCAACTGTAATGTTAAACATGTTTACTGGAGAATCTTTCTCACAACATATCCTTTTTCATTGGCAATGTACAAAGATATTAAGTAGCTGTTAGCTTAAAACTGACGCTCCTGACTCTCAACGTTGACTGCGGGGTTTGTGTGTTTTAGCTTGCCTCTTATAGCTCAGTGACGCCTCATTGAGGCCACCCTAATTGAGACTAGGAAAAATACGTGGTTACTCTGTGATTGTGTTTGTCAATCAATTGAAAGTAGTTGCAGCAACCAGCTGGTTACCTAACCTGTGTTAGCCTGGGGGCCACTTTCAGTTACAAGGCGATTTTGTATTTTGCAGTAAAATGACAATTTATCATTTTATCAGTTTATTTCTATATTATCACAAACAGATGTTGGTATGTAGTTACCAGCTTGACCCCATTCAATTGCAGACTGATAGCAACAAGAACAAGAGCTCCATGTTATTGCTGATACATCAGGGTCGCTTTAAAGATGGCATCTCACTTCAAGTGGTCGCGGACTTGGTTGCACACAGTCACAATCAATTTGTCATGTCGCCATCTCTAACCACTGAGTGGCTGCAGCATTAGCTAATTGAAGTACCCACATGCTACCAAACATAGCTAAATATGGTTTTAAGTTGATAATGTCAGCTGATTCTTTCAAGTTCACAAAAAATAGCTGATGCAGCTTCGAAAATAGGCTGTATCAGCTTTGCGTCAGTATTTACCCCTTAGCCGTAAAAGGCTTTTGGGGTATTGTCATTACCCTGCTGTGTGGGCGAGCAGATGGCGTGAACACCTAAGTTTGTGAATGAGGTAAAAATTGATGCCATAGGTGTATTTACTAAAAAAAAATCTCAGCCGAATCTGAATCTCAGTGACCTCAACCCCAAAAGTCAGACGTCAAGTTTTCTGAAAATCTTGTGAATGCAACAACTTGATAGTAAGGTGACGTAGGATTCTAAAAACTGCTAGCATAGTTGTGTCTTCTAGGAGGCTGAGGGGAAGCATTGGCTATGGGTAGTGTTTTTAATTAATACTATAAGTTTTCTGTGGTTGTGGCCTGTTGTGGGTTATGTTGAACTTTCCATGTTATATCCTTTAAACCTGTCAAATAATCACACTCCTTGTGTTTCTTGCACCATCTGACTTCATTGTGGGAGGTTGTGGCAAAGCTCAGCAATTATCTCTGAAAGCACAGTGTTACTATTACTGAGGAGTAGCGACCCAGCATTATGAGAAGGATACCCAAGCTGCTATACACCACAATAATCTTTTGAACCATTATGAGATGATTGTGTCTTTTAAAAGTTAGGAAGTGATTCAGTCTGCTTTGTCAATGAGTGAGTGCCTGACTCTGCGTGGTGGGGTTCAGATGTTGATTTCCTTATCATCATACGACTTATCAGGACTGAAATCTGTCTCTATGTAACCGCATCTGCTCTATTGTTAGCCCGAAGCCAGACTGCTATAGTCTAACAATAGATTTGGTAACGTACAAACAGATCTGCTGTTGAAATGTGCCCACTTTAACAGAAACACTGACTGCTGTTTCTTCAAGGCACATATGCTGATGTGTAAAAATACATATGCATCTCAGCCATGAAAAGGCTTGTTTTTTTATTCCAAAGATTGTTATCTAAATATGCTGTACAAAATGTTTAAAAGCCAGTAAAGTTCCAATAATGAAACAATGCTTTTAGGGCTTCTCTTAGACTCCATGCCTATGTTTGTCACGACTGAATAGGATCCATAGCTTTTTACCGTTTGCCCAAACAGAATGGCATTCACCTTGTGAGGCATGCTCAGCTACCCAGGAAATTAATAAAAGCCTGTTAAACACAAGGCTGCAGAGAATACTGAAGGTCACGCTTTAACTTGAAAGTTAAAGTGCAGAAGTTTTACCAGGTTTCCAGGAGTATTCATTGATTTTTACATGACATAACCTGCTATGGGAATAAAAAGGCTCCCAGGCCTGTGCAACTTAAAAAAAAATTCTCGCCATCCTGCTCCATACTTTACAAAGAATATACACTTAAATTTACATTTGCATGTTAAAATGCATTTTCAATCCTGACTAATTTACATGATGGAAATTTAAACACATGTGAATTGGACCTTAAAAACAGGCTGGTAATCAACATGAACATCCAGAGTTAATCAAGTATTTCTTAGCCTCATGGCAAGACACAGGCGTCAGGGAGATGATGTTTCTAAGTTGCATTTCTCTGAAAATTTCAAAATGAGAATTTGATATGTACATCGGTTTGTTTGGCCTGTGCGCTTGGACTTCTTGGATTGCATTCATCACCTACAGGAAATCAAGAAAAAGGGGGTTTCATTGAAAATGTAAATCTTTTTTTTTCTTTTTTTGAATTAAAAGTCATAAAGCGAGGTAAATAACTGCTGGGATTTATCAAAAGTAATGTTCATTATTTGGTAAATCATTCTTAATTGTTTGTAATTAACATAGTTATAATGGAAAAAATCGATCTGCCCATTCATTACATTGAAGTTCATGCACTTCCTCAGATCAGCCTTTCGACAACAAAAGAATCCTCCCTCTCCATTTTCTTCTACTGTTATTTTACTGAGAGTGAAAGGATCATCCTGGTGTTATCAAGCTTGCCTTATTCACAATCTTGAGCTGTCCCCTCCTATTAATTCATTCTCACTATTCAGCTTTTCCCTCCTTGTTGATGTGTTTATCACCTCGTGTTTCCCTAATGGCTCCAAAGTGTATCCAGATCTCAAGAGTTGTCAGTTCAGATCTGCATGCCTCCCCGTCACTGTTTGCACTCGGGCTCTCAGTCCTACGTGGTTACATTTGTGCAGGTTTCAGAAGCACGCTCAGGGTTAGCTGCTACAGGCATGCATCATGTACTATTCAGGGCTTTGGAGCATGCTCATATGTGTCTGTAATTAAACATACACTGCTTCTAAATTCAGATGGAGTAATTTAATTGCACTTATCAAAAATTCCACCCTCTGGGTCCGCTTACACTCATCAACATCACGGCACGGTAATGCCAGCTTCATTAATCTGACTTAATTTGTGATTTTCAAACATCCTATAAATGATCTTTTCTCAGCTTAACTCATAGATCCCCATCTTGATAGTTGTGACCGACATTTCCCATAATGCTCCAGTTTACTTGCCATTAAGAGACTGAAAATAAAAGCTGGCCATTACTTCCAAATATCGACAGGGGGTGCTGACTCCTCTGGTTGCAAAAAGGACTCTGTGAAGTTCACGTAAAAATGAACTTACTGCTGATTTATGATCTCAGTAAAGGTTGTCTTGAGCTTAGGATCTCAATAGTTTAACATGATCATTATTTTATCAAATGTGGTTTCATTTATAGAAAAACAAATGATAAAGCAAGGTATACTTTGCACATTGCTGATGTCTCATTAAAAAAAAAGGGTGATGTCATCGTGAATTTTCCCATCTTCTATTTAGAGTCTATGATCTTATGGTGCTCATGAAGCTTTTCGAGGTATAGAAAAACAACCCTGCTGATGTCAGAGTGATGTTATTAGGGGTAACTTTTATTTTTATGTTTTAGCGTTAGAATTTGTAAAAAAGTCACCATTCGAGGTCAAATGAAAGATAGGTTTCATTATGGAAAACATAAGAGTCAGTTGTTTCCGGGTATTGAGCCATATGAGAGACTAAGAGTCTGAAATTGTGCTGCATCTTTAGTAAATTGAGCAATATTTTTTTAGAATCAGTTTTATGTGTGCCCTCCAAATGGCTGGAAGCCAAAGCACTGAATCATCAATTTGTTATACAGTTTGTGGCTGCACTGGATTGTTATCCATTAAGGCAACTCCTACTACAAAAACCTGCCTTTAAAAACATTTTTAACCATATTTGAATGCTAATTATCTGCGCAAAATCATGAATGCAGAGAGAAGCCTCTGCACTTTAACTGAACTCATATTTAGCATGAATGTCAGCGGGAGGGAAAAATCATTATCAGACTCTGGGTACGTTAGACCCCAAAAGTGGAAAGTCTGTCTAAATGGAAAAGAACTGAGGGCTGATTTGTGTGTGTGTGAAAATAAAGCTTTGATGGCCAGATCTGATGTTTCTAGAACAGGAGGAAATATCAATAACCGCAGCATGATCCTTTCTGATCAAAGACAAACAGATGCCTTTCACACAAATGTTCTGGAAAAGAGACGCAAACAATGTCACAAAAACCATGGCATACTATTAAATGACAGCTAATGCACATGCTAATATTGGCAACAGTATTTTGGCTTGATGTGTCGTGAATCCGTTTAAATACATGATTGCTTATAGAAAACAATACCTGATGCTTTAAGTCACTTTAAATTCTCTGTCTGCAGTGAGGCAATGGAAACATACATAACGGTAAATGCTGCTTCAAGTTATGGTGAAACAACTCCCTTTGAAAAATAGCATTTCCCCCAGTGTGCATCATTTGGTATGTAACCAAAGGTTAATATATCAATTTCTGTAGTGTAAATCTGTAATAAGGAAAAGTCTTGCAGTTTGTGTTGTTTGGTTCTTAAATGGAGCAATCTCTTGAAAAAATAGACATCCATGCTTCATGCTTTGCATCCCCTTGTGTCCGCGCCTGCTGTTCTTGAATAGTTTCCCAAGAATACTTCGATTTCATACAACCAAACTGGAGGGAAAAAGTGCTGAAATAAGATTTGGTAAAGGAGCAGCATTGGAAATGTTTGACCTTGTGTATAAAACTTATGGTCCTGTGGTTGTTGGGGTCTAGATAGATTTCCTTCTCCTCATGAGCTGGTGATTGTCTGTGAAGCTGTGAAGGCCTGGAGACACCGAGCTGATGGGCGAAGGGAAGAAGCTGTTTTTCAAGGTGCTGGGCGAGATCTCCTCAATCCTATAGGAAACCGAGTGAAAGTACTGGTTGGGGTTCAGCTGTGAGCTGAATGAGTTCTTGTGGGAAAAGGCACAGCCCAGGCCTCCCATCCCCGGGCTAGGGCTGTCATGCGAGTGATAGTGCATACAGGAGCACACTGACTGCAGATCAGTCACTTCTGCGTGGTATGGCTCCCGTCGCCGCCGTGCCCGGTGCAGCGATTCATCTTGGATGTGGATGATCATGCTGTTCCGATTGCCGGCGAGTGAGGCCCGTTCCTCGGCATCCCGCCGCTCATCCTCACTATTCATAGTCAGGAAACGGAGCACCACTAGATTGAGGAAGGCCCCAATGACCGTAAGGCCCACCAGGATGTACATGAAGCTAAAGGCCACATAAAGGGGTTTCTTCTGGAGGGCCCGATTCTTTTGAAGGGCCACAAAGTCCCCAAAGCCAATAGTTGTTAATGTGATGAAGCAATAATAGTAAGACTGGAAGAAGCTCCAGTCCTCATAATGGGAGAATGCAGCGGCCCCGATGCACAACGTGCCAATGCAGGAGAAAAATCCCACCGTCACCATGTTCTCCATGGACACATCAGTGATGCGCATGCCGCAGCACTTCTTGATGCGTTTCAGAAGGTACTTGACAAAAGTGTTCATCCTCTCGCCCAGGCTTTGAAACATGACAAGAGTCAAAGGGATTCCCAGGACGGCGTAAAACATGCAAAAGGCCTTTCCTGCATCGGTCCCTGGCGCCGCGTGCCCGTAGCCTGAGAAGAGAGCAGAAAGACAGCAGAAATTAGTGATGCGGAAAGACGTCAAGTCCGGGCTGGTTTTGATGCCACCAGTGCTATTGTAACTGTATACTCAAAAAGCCCCAGATCAGCTTTTGTTGACAAACATGACCAAGCAAGAAATCTTCTAAAGAGTCTGCAAGCAGTGCCAAAAGAGGTATTGAATAGGCACATGCCACAGAAATGCGTCTGCTCATTAATCTTATTTGGGCTCAAAGATTATGGCAGGAGGGACGTCCAATTAGTCTGAAGTTTCCGGCGAGGTAAAACAGTTTGGAGGAAGGATTGGAAAAGAGTCATGGGGGAGCCAGTGAAGCTTTTAGCTTAATTAGACTTTATCTTTAGACCACAAGCTGCTGACTCACACACAAACAGACTATTGGAAATCAACCTGTGGGGCAAACAATAGGATTGATACACCATATTCAACTGGGTTTCTAAATGAAGTGTAATTGAATGTTACTTCATAGACTGCAATATGAATGAAACTTGTAGAGCGTCATATTGATTATCTCTCCTCTAGCAAAGCCTTTAGCTGCAAGTATTAAACACCAAAGTCCTAGCCAAGATACACCCACCATCAGTTGGCATGTGTATCGCTTCAACAACTGACCTTCAAACAGAGACATAATATTTTTGGTGTACTGTATACATAAAAAAACATTTAATGTTCTGTGTTTTGAATTTGAATTGTGATTCTGTCTTTTCCCATATGCCCGTCCACCCACACAGGCATGTGTTTAGCTAAGGCTGAAAGCAAACTTGGCTGGATCAATCTGATTTGCAATCGAAGCATTTATATTTCCATATGCAATGTGTGTTCCTGACCTGAGGTTTCATTAGTGGACTTTAAAGAAATGCATTAAGCAAGATTTCAAATGTTGCCTTATCCTATGGCAGAGTTTAAGTGGTTGAATTTTTTTTTTCCAAACTGCACTGTTATTATTTTTGCGCGTAATATGAAAGGAGCCGAGTGCACTTAAGAAATTAGAATTAAATTATCACTAAACAGCAACCTCCCATGCTATAAAAAACAGCCAGTATGGTGCTGAAAGTTAAAGTTCTTCAAACTGAGGCTAACTCCAAAAGGGAGCTAATGACAACCGATCCCTCTGGCAAAATGATCACTTTTACACCAGAAATAAACAGGTTCACAGCAAATATTCTTGGTTTCAAATGCCAATTGATAAGACCACTGCTGGTGGTAAATTTTTTAATATGTCATTCTTTAATTATTTATTCAGTTATGCTTTATCAAGCGTCAGCATGTTTTAAGCCTATTCTAAGCCTAGCCTATCTTTGCTAGCTAAAATTCGCATTGCATTTATTATTACAGTGAGTTTATGAAAACACCTTGCTAACCTAGCTGATTAGTTTGATTTATGGTTCTCAACCAATCAATAGCTCTCATTGGATTTATGTATCTTTTGGGGGTTTTTTTTAGTTTATTATTTCGGTTTTATTGTTAGCATACTCTAGCTTCAACCGCTCTTTTATGTAGCTTTTTTGGGTACAATCTAAAAAATTCCACAGCAAGTGGGTTGGCAAAGTGGAGCACTGAGCCATACAAATTAATAAATAAATAAATTAAATAATTAATAAGAAGATGAAGACCAAAATGTGAGAAAAAGCGATGTGGATACTAGCAAAACAATGCAACCGTAAATAAATCCAAACATGCAAACAAGCAGATATTTGCCAATCTGTTCCACAGCCACAAGTGCTCCTGCCTTACAACAAAAAACAAAACACAAACTTGATTACACAGGTTTAAGTTTGCTTTAAATAATCTAAAATAATATATAACCACTCAACCCAATAATATGTTATACACATCAAATTTCCCCGCTTGAGATTAAAACCAGAAATCCTGCATATTCGTCTTGTCTGATTACACTTACATGACACACTTACAGTATGTGTCATTTGACTTAAGCAGCTTGAAGCAGTGATAGATCTTCTTGATGATACAATAAAAGTAATAGCAATCGACGCGAGGATTAGTATCCACATCAGCTTTGTCGGTATCTGCGACAAAAGAGCAATTACAGATCATATCTGGTGCCAAGCACTGGCATTAAAGTGGCTGTCTAATTTTTCACAGAGACGTCTGAGATCTGCTGCTTGTTCATTAATGAGAGAGTAAACTAAAGTTGGGGGGAAATCAAACCCTTTTCCCATAACTAAACAAAATAATATATACATTAATCTTGATTTTTCAATTCGCCCCGAGCCTGATAATCAAACTCATACAGTGCAAAAGTGTTGGCTCCCCACACGATATGCAGCAGGATTAGGGATGGGTACCGGTGTCCTTCTGACATAAACAGTAGTAACCAGACCGAAAAGCAGCGCACATTTCGGTGCTTTATTTCGGTGCTTTTTTTTTCCTGAGCTGTGATACACTTCTAGCCAATCATTTTACGTTTCCGAGGATAGTAGGCGGGTCCAGGTACGTACTTTTAGAGCAGAGCTACAGATTAAAATGTCCAAGGCGAAGCGGTCAAAAGTCTGGCTGTACTTCACAGCAAAATATGCAAACTCAGCAGCCTGCAACAAGTGCTTTAAGGTGATACTGTGATACTGTCAAAGGAGGTAACACCTCAAATCCGATGAAACACCTGGCGATGCATAGCGTATGATAGCTTGCTGCGAGACCTCACACCGAGCGCATCTACTGTGCGTGGATTGCCTGTTATCTGACCCGGAGTTAGCAATATCCCCCAAAAACCCGGAGTTAGCAATATCCCCCAAAAACCCCGAAGAGGAGAGTCCTGGCCCCTAGCCCTGCCAGTGTAGCAGAAATGATGACGGATGATGATGCAGCAGCAGCCGTTCTTCTCTGCGTGAGTAGCTTAATGTTCGTGTGTAATTTACGTTGAGTAGGCTAACCACGTTATTACATTAATGCATGTAAAGTGAACTAACAAACCTCATCATAGCTACATGCGTCTGTCTTCTTGTTTGATGGCAGATACTCCCTTCACCCTGGCCAAAAAGGCTAAAATGACCAAAGAAAAAGTGGAAAACAGCTAAACATGAGAGGTTTTGGATAAAGTTTGTGTTTTTTCCATTGTTTAAGCACTGCTTCCAGCCAAGAGTGATGCCATATATGCCCCATAGCTGCAGAAAAGGCTAACATTGTTATCTTTTTACAAAAAACCAGCTGAACATGAGAGGTTTTTGGACCAATTTTGTGTTCTCCATTCTTTAAGCACCGGTTTGAGCACCGTTTGAGCACCGGCACCGTTTCAAAAGTACCGATTTGGCACCGGTATCGGATAAAACCTAAACGATACCCATCCCTAAGCAGGATGTACTATAATGTTGCAGCACAACAACAGACCACACCTAAACATAACCTTACTGCAGAGAGCCCAGACCAGCCATGCTTCTTCTTTCAAAATAAAGTACTGCTTACAATAAATTTCACTTTAAGAATGTGTATTACTGACTATTGTGAAACTCACAGGAAACAGACAACAGCCTCTCACTTTATGACAGCTTAAATTGTTTTAACAGGTTAAATCGATTTAATCCCCCTCCCAACTTAAATGGCATTAATGATGAAACGGAAGTGGGGGCAGTATTGTTAGTTAAATAAAAGTCCAGTATTTCGAATTTCCGTCTTTAAAAGGATTTGAGCTTCCTGAGTAAAATCTAGAAGCAGGAAACTTGGGTAAAAACACTGAGCGTAGGTGTTTGTTTTGCATTGCAGCACAGCTTATTTGAAAATTCTTTCCGTGAAGTTGGAAGAGTGTGCATAAAGTGTTGCTGCAAATGAGCCGACTGAATCTGTTGAACAATGAGCAGTGATTACTTTAAATATGGACTACAAAAAGATACGTTTAAAAAAAGGAAAATAAATTTTACTGCAGACTTATTTCGACACAGGTATAGTATTAATTCAAATATATATCATGCAGATCTGCAACTGCTTAATCATGCGATTATTATATACATATACATATACATATATTATTTACTAATTATTGCAGGAGAAAAAATATTTTTCAGGGTTAATGTCATGTGGAAAATATAGCAAAAACATGCCTGTGGCATCTCAAAAGTCTTAGGCAACTCTAATTACATCTCAGGACAGATTTGTATACCCAGCCATCTGTCTTTTTCCAATCTTGCTCAAAATTAGCAAATTAATTGATATTGATTCTTATTGCTTAAATTTGTTCTCAGCGAGTAATTAGGACGTAATGAATTACAGCAGCAGCTGTGAAGAAGTGACAGCTTTCATTTGATTACAACTCGACAGAGTATGTATATTACCACAAATGTCGTCCACAGATGATCCTTCAGCATTATGGGCTGCACTCGAAGACATTATGCCAACTAAAAACTACTTCTGTTCAGTCATTTGAGCTTCCTGTCACAGGCTTGTTGAAGTGTGATAGGTATTGGTTCAACTTCTGCCAACAAGGCTCGTGTGGATTCTCCTTTTTTTATTATTTAAATCTGGACAGATAAGCACCTAAATGTCAGTCTGATGGTGAAAGCAATGTACTATTAAAAACGTGGACCTGTTAGTGATAAGACTAATGATATTAACACTTAGACCCCCGGAGAGCAGTCATTTTGGGAAAAAAAGCAAAAAGCAATAAAATCATATCCACAGTGATGTCCTGTCAGTCGGAGCTCTCGTTGCTCCAGCATTCATTAGTGTCCTTGCATTTCCAAGGCAATAAACAGAAGATTAACAGGGCTTTACAGGGATTCAGAGAGATGACCTACAGACCTACAGAGTGGATATTAACTTGTAAAAGTAATCATCTCTGACATTTATTGTATCAAATAATATCCACTTGGGTGCCGTCTATCTTGGACTGATAAGACGATGCATCCAGGAAAGCTTATCGTTTTTCTAGTTTGTCCCTGCTGCGTAACTCCTGACACACACGAAAACCATTTCCAAGCTCGAAAAAAAAAAAGTTGTGAAATGTCGGATAAACTATCCAACTGTCTTAAAGTATTTCTTTGATGTTGCTGATGGGCTGTGTGGAGTCCGTGACAGCATTGCACTGTGTAATCTGTTTGTCCTGTTATAATGACTCTATTATCTCTCGTTGTCTTGGGAACAGACATATTTGCTCTGCCACGCTGAGCCTGTGCCATGCACAGGTGCTTTGTGCTCATGTGTGCACAGGTGAATGCATGTGTTTGTGCGCAGCACAGCAGAAAGAGAATCGTACTTTAATGAATGATAAAAGCATAGGACAGGAGCCCGGTCACGCTAATATTAAATATTAAGACGTGTTATGAAAAAGGAGGGTTGTGTTTCTGCAGGACTTCTCAAGGGGAGGAAGACGAGACTGGAGCTGCAGCAGGCGGGATTTGTTTGTAAAACACACCGGCCTTATCAGCCTGGAGCACAAAGTGACTCTGAAACGTAGACGAACTCACAATCCATTCAGTGAGATGCTGCATATTTGCAAAATGTTGATTTGATATGACTCATTAAAATATCTTTGAGAAATTATCTCCTAGACAGGAATCCGTTAAAACGTTTTAAAATTTCAGGGTTGCAATAACCTATGTAGCAGCTGATTGCATTGCTTTAGTAACAGGAGCACACTTTCTATTTTAAAGCATTTCCATAAACAGGGTACACGAGGAACATCTGCTAACATGTTAAAAGAAGAACAAAGAAGCTCAGTATTCTGTGTGTGATCTTAGCGTCTCTCCTAGAATATTTCAGTATGAACACGTTTTCTGTATCACTGCACATCTGTTGACTCAGTCTTGAAATGTTTGAACAAACCGTAGTGGGAAGTTTGATAACACGACGACACAAAAGTGCCTCCTGAAAGTCGCGTCAGTGTCGTCTGGAGTGGGAGGAGGTAAAAGCTGCAGATCAGTGCGCTTTCATGTTACATCCTTTTTCTACAACCAAGCCACGATGAAATTAGTCTGCGAATCACCAGCCATGCTATTGTCTCTGTGAGCCTTTGCTGTCAGGGTGCTGATGTTCAGCAGGTGTACTGTTCGACATCTTAGTTCAGTTTTGCTAATTAACGCCACAGCGCTTTTCTCATGGGGGGGAAATGTAATTAGATTTGCAGATACTGGTCCATAAAGCAACAAGCAAATTAAAAATTCCCACAATAAAGAAATAATACAGAACTTTAATGTGTGTACCAAGTGCCGTGGCACTATGGTGCATTTCCATCCATGTTTCACAGTATGCATCGAGGCAGCGTGTTAGTGTACATTTCAAGTGGCTTTTTATCTGAAATTAAAGGAGTTGTTGAGAGTGCTGATCAAATCACACTGGCTTGTCAAACAGCAAACCCGGTGCTAAATAACATGAAGTGTCAGAAACCACATCTTTGCTTATGCTTGACATTTCATTGTATAAATTGTTTTTCAAAGAAGGCATTGCATATTACTGCATTTTGCATCTTTTACAAGAGCAAATCTGCCTCCAGCCCAAACCTTTTACCAGTTTAAAACATTTGAAATGAGTGACTATTATCGGTGACAAATAATATATAAAATATACATGATCTTGAAAACCTTCTATTCAAAGGTTCTATTTGGCCCTAATCTCCTCACTGTAACCTTCAAAACTTCAGTTTGAGTTTAGAAATCACACAGCCTGTCTTTAAAAAAAAAGGTTTTCTAAGTTATCTTTTTGATACAACCTAAAGTTAGGACCGGTGACCCTGAAGAGCACTTCAGTTATGCCGCTATAGGCATCACGATGCACACAGCATCTCTCTTCTATGCTCTCTGCATATTTACACTCTAAAAACTGCATGCTGTTAGCGTTGTGTGTCTCTGTTATGTAAGTCTGCCTCTCTCTGCCCCTGGAATTGGATGTGCTAACAAAATGCCAACTGTTTTACTCTTGCTTCATAAGGATGTTTGGTTTTCTCTCTATAAAATCTTCGTCTGAGACTGTTGAAGTAAGTTAGTGCTATAAGGAAAAGAACATTAATAACTAAATCATATTTGCACACTTTCTTCTAGATTTTAAGGTTCAATATCAGGAGCCAAAACAAAAAAAATGTTTTTCAAATTTTACTGTTTATTCAAGCTAAATAAAAGCATATAATGCTTTCTGACAGGTTGCATTCTGTAAATGTCATGTAAATCAGCAGCGTAGCAGTACTAAGGTTTAGCACTAATATAAAAGGTCAAGGAGTCTAGAAAAGCACTACACAAATACCAGCTCATTTCCTAGTGTGAATGAATAGAAATCAGTAATGACATCAGTACATAACTTACAAAGGTGCATATTTGCACCCCTGCATTAGGGTACAGAAGTAGTCTGATCTTCATAAGGTACAAATCATCCCAATATATACAGTGATCTAGATGACAATAAAACATATTATTGGGAGTATGTTAGTATGACTCAATCATCTACCAAAACAGTGTTTTTCATTTTCATTCAGTTTCACGACAAATATGAGACAGATACAACGATGTATATCACTGCATTAAATATATACACAAAAGAGTTGCGTATAACCCTTTAAAAAAATGTAAATGTCTTTTGAAACAATCTCAAAATTCAATCTATAAGCGAACAAATATATCACACCCCCTGTTGCTCAGCACACTCACCTCCAAACTGCTTCTTATGTTTTACACACTTCTGAATATACCAAAGCAGCTTTCGTGATAAATTTGGATGACTCAACCTTTGTTTGGATTCAATCCACTTTACTATGACTTCTTTTGAGTGTCTGCACACACCCACAATGTGAATCCATAGGTCTCTGTGAGTGTGAGTCATTGTTGCTTAAACTCGAAACTGACACAGCTGGCTGCCTAAATCCAATTATTATATCATTCTATTATTATAATTCTTCCTGTATGGGAAGAAAAGGGACCATCCCACAGTCGTAGACTGGCTTAATGAATTAACCACCAACCTACACCCTGAAAGAATTGTCAGTCTCTGATCTGCTCGTGAGTCAAACGTAATCCTTCAAATAACACAAATCTGGAAAGTGTTTGTCAGGAGCATTAAATATTCATGGGTAAAAATAAAATTAAAATAAAATATCAGAGTTAAAGTTTATAGAAAATATTCTTAGGATCACTTAAAATGAATAACATTTTGACAGAGGACAACAGTCCCAAAACTGTCTTTTAACTGTGATGCTTAAACCCTGTCAGCTGCTTGGAAATTGATCAGTTAAAAGATCCCAAGAGGTCACTGAAACCTTTGAGGAGTTTTAAAATGTATTATATGCAATGGCCTTCACAGTCACATGAAGACCTATAGGAAATTTTAGATTCAAGTGTTTAACAGCAGTGTGCACCACATTAAGGCTCTTTCTATACTCATTATACTCATTATACATCGCTTACATATTCCAATATGTAAAAGGGCATATCATTTACAGTGTTGGCCAAGTTACTTGAAAAAGTAATTAGTTACTAATTACTGATTACTTCTCCAAAAAAGTAATCCTGTTACTTTACTGATTACTTGTTTTCAAAAGTAATTGGTTACTTAGTTACTTTTTAAAAACATGACACACAACCTGTCATAAAGTAATAGACCCGTCATCCCAACTCTACTTTTTTCTGCATAATTCTTCATTTAAAATTGAATCAAATGGAAAGCCTCTTTTAGCTTTATGCACATTGCATTAAGCAAACATTAAATTCTAATAACTGTCTTTGACTTGAAGAAATTTGTTTAACATTTAAACCTATTTTCTGCATATTCCAGCATATAAAATAATGTTTTGTGTTTACACGCTTTCAAATAGATGCAAGTAAAACACAGCAGAAAATAAATAAAATAAAAGATTCTGCACAGTCATACTCTCTCCTGCACTCCATATTATCCATTGTTGATCTGCACACATCTGTTGCTGCCACGGGCGTCGCACGTGCTTACGTCATTGTCATGAGACACTCTCACAAAATCACGACGGTTTAGTAACGCAGTAATGCAGCGTGCTTACAGGAAAGTAACAGTAATCTAATTACTTTTTTGCATAGTAATCCCTTACATTACTCGTTACTTGAAAAAAGTATGCGTTACTGTAACGCGTTACTGCCCGTCTCTGATCATTTATGTATAGAAAATATAAGGGAGTTCTCCAAGAGAACCAAGGTTACAATGTAACCATGTATTATGTCATATTGTACATATAGTACAACAACTAAAGTAGTTACAAACTTTGTTAGTGCTGTTCTGGTTTATCAGACATTTTTTACTTTATCCTCTTCCACGTAAACCAGATCACTGCTGACTCATCAAAGGTACGGCTAGGGCCAGGGTTTGGTAATGTCCGCCATTTTCAATGGAGATTTTCCCTGTTTGGAACATCCAATAGGAACATTTTTCAACAGAAAAACTGCATGCCAAAATGTAAGAGACTTTATTCATAACATGAACTTTCTGAAAACGTGAGCATTTAAAACATAAAACAAAACCTAAACTTCACCCTAGATGTGCTACGTGATGGATATTAGGAAGTTAAACGACCACCTGCTGCGTCGGTAAACAAGGCAGATGAATCAAAACCATAACAGTGCAACAAAGCAGTTTCATTTTTATTCTATTGTATTCTCTACCTACATTTTATATGTTACAGTTTGAAATCTGATTTTGCATCACATTGGAAATGAGGGCATGTATTTTTGACTGGAACGAGAGAATAAATTATAATGGCAAAAAACAACAATAATTAGAGCTAGAAAGTTATTTTCTAATCATATGATTGTCTATGCAAAGAGACTGCTGTGAATGAGCAGCTATTTCTCTATAGGTTGTCTTTCATTTTCACACAAAGCTGGTTATATAACATGTATCATCCATAATTCATAACACTATCAAGGTAGTCCCTCGTTAGTATTCACATACAAGATGGATAGTAACTCTACAAGTGTCAAGCAGTTGCTTAAACCAACTGCCTTTTGGTCATTTGATCCCGAGGTTAATCTGCCTCACATTATTTCAGGTGCCCTGGTGGCATTAATTGCTACAGGCCATGGCATTTTAATGAAGGTCAAGAAGAGCAGAGAGCGCAGAGGTGAGAACACCTTGTTCAGCTCTCTGCCTGAGTCTCCACCACGTCACCAACAAGAGCTTAATGTGTCTGGGAAGTGGAAACACCATGGTTACCTGCTACAGGCAGGGAACCTTTCATTATCAGTGCTTTTTGAAACACAAGTCTCCCTACAATTCCACTTTGTTATGGTACCATAATGGTTATGGTCTTTCAGCTGCGAGTCAGCTTAACTCTGTTGTTAAGGAAAAAAATGTCAAATGTAGAATTGTACACTTACAAAGAGGCAATTCCACTGATATCAGAGATGCCTGCCAGCCATGTAGAAAGATCGCATTTACATTTTAAGTGTTTTGTCCAATGCTCTTATTCAGAAACTTTGCGTGAGTGCAGTATGACAGAGCAGAAAACATATAGACTGAAATTACATTCACATTAAAGTCAGGAACCAATATTTTTTGTAAAACAGTGCTTGTTTTGCCTCTTGCAATGACCAGTGTACATAACAAATTTATGAAGCATCATGTTATATGTAAAAGAAAAGAATAAGCAGCTAACATCAACTATCACGACAAGCAAGGGTGCTACATGGCTTACAGAAAGTTAAATTTCGAGGCAGGGAACATTTAGAACATCCTGTTCTCAAGTCCTGATAAGGATTTCAAGAAATTGGAAGTTACAAAGGTGGAGATTTACTATCAGCTCTAAAGAAAACTTTCCTAAAAGCATTTGACCACCGTCTTCAAATCATATGAAGCAGGGTCTTAGGCTATATAGCAGAAGACGTGTCACATGGAAACCTCCTGGTGGTGTTTATGCTGGACCTCTTTTTATTTGAGAGTTCTACACAGAACCTTCTGATGGCTGTAGTAATCACAATGAGGAAGAAAGGTGATTTAAGCGACTCTGACTATGGTGAGTGGTTCTCATGCCAGAGGGGTTGGTCTGAATACTTCAGAAACTGCTGATCTACTGGGATCTTCCCACACAACCATCTAGGATTCATACAGAATGGTCCAAAATAATGTGAGCAGTGACCAGCAGTTCTCTGGGTGAAAATCCTCCGCTGGTGTCAGAGGTAAAAGAATAGAGAGAGGAAAGCAACAGAAACTCAAATAACCACTTGTTACAACCACGACATGTCCAACCTAGAACCAGGCAAGGCTATGGCTGCAAAAGGCCCACTGGGTGCCACTGCTGATGACTAAGAGTGGGAAACTTAGGCAAAGATTGTGGCTCAAGACTTGGAAGTTCGCCTCGTAATTGGAAGGTTGACGGTTCGAGCCCCGGCTTGGACAGTCTCGTTCATTGTGTCCTTGGGCAAGACACTTCACCCGTTGCCTACTGGTGGTGGTCAGAGGGCCCGGTGGCACCAGTGTTTGGCAGCCTCGCCTCTGTCAGTGCGCCCCAGGGTGGCTGTGGCTACAATATAGCTTGCCATCACCAGTGTGTGAATGTGTGTGTGAATGGGTGGATGACTGGATGTGTAAAGCACTTTGGGGTCCTGAAAGCGCTATACAAATACAGGCCATTTACCATTTAATTAACTAACCATTATTGGACCATAGAAGAAGAAAAACATTGCGTGGTCTGCTGAGTCTTAATTTCTGCTGCAACATTCAGATCATAGGGACCAAGTTTGGCATAAAAAAACAAAAATGCTTAAATCGAATCTGAATGAACAGTGAGGCTGGTGGTGGTGCTATAATGGCGTGGGGGATATTTTGTTGGTACACTTTAGACACTTGAACATGACACTAACTTCACTATACTCAAAACTCAAATGATCTGTCCAATGACCAGATTTCAAAGCGCTTTGAGTGTTCAGGTAGAGTAAAAAAGCGCTATATAAAAACTAGTCCATTTACCAGATTTCAATCCATTCCTCTTCATTATTTGAACATTACAGCAACCTCTAGTAGACAAGTTCCTGTTTGTGAATGACACCTTCCAAATTTCACTTAGTCATTTAGATCTATTTGTTATGGTCCAGACAGGCATGTGTTTTCTTTTTGGGGGGTTTCCCTGCTTTTGCTCCCTCTCTCTTGTTCACAGGTGGAGATGTGGGCTGGTGTTCCTTCAGGCTCTCTGCAGGCGAAGCTGCTTTCTATTGGGAGTTCCTTCCACATCTGTGTTGCACTGTCTTCACCTCCAGATATGTAAGAAGTGACCGTGCGTTACTGCCCTCTGCGAAATTGTTGTCACCAATATAGTGGTAATTTATAGAGGCGGGTGGATCGAGCTAAATATCGATAGTATCGATACAAACACTAGTGTTGGTATCAGGTCGATAGTAGTGAGATAGGTTTGATACTTTTTAATTTTTTTATAAGTTCAGGATGTAGCTCAAGGAATTGTGTTAATTTTTTTTTGGATGAGAGGAATGAAAAAATGTACCTCAAACATGCACTATGAAATGTCTTTGCCTTGACTGTCACGTCTATTTTATTTATAGTCTATAGCACATTTAATCAACAGAAGTTGACCCAAAGTGTTTTAGAGACAGACACATTCACGCTCCAGGTCTAAAGAAACCCCAAAACAAAATGAAAAGCTGAAAATGTGCTTTGTTGTGTTAACTAATTACTTTGGAAAGTAAAAATCACAATGATTTAGTGGTCATAAAATGCATTCAGAATTAGCAAATTGATGAGTCATCTCGTATGTACACACTGCTCTCCCCTACATAAGCTGCCTTTAAAAGTTAAAAGTATCAGTATCAGCCATACTGACCCTGTATTTACTTGGTATCATATCAATAAGAGTATCGCACAGTATTAATTAGGCCTTCCGTGTTCTTAGTGTTCGTGCTTTTTGTTCATTTAAATCCTTTTCTGCTCTAGCATCATCTCCTATTTCAGCTCCGCTGTACCTTGACTCATATTTTCTTCACGGAGTCATCTGTGCAGTTGAATTGTCTTTTCTAAAACTGACTGCCAATCAAGAAAACTGCTACAGACCTGCCTGCGCGCTCCACCAAGTCATCAACTCTGCCTCCAACACCCACCTCACTGACAACAGCCCCTCCAAATCAGCAGTTCCAAGAAATGTCAAGTGAGCCACTCTTTTTTTGAGCTACCCTTTGGATTACTTTCAAACCCACCTTGGCCTCTATTGAGTCTATCGCTCGTCTCCTGCCCCACTGCCATAATGAACTCACCCTCCTGAGTCATTAACCTGTTTTTTGATACAGCTTCTCTTCTGTTCAATAAATGGTTTAAAGCGCTAGTCAGCAGTCTGACTATGCTTATTGGGTCCAGATAACACTTAAATATGACAGAATAATCTGGCCAGCCTCCGGACCCTGCAGACGCATTCCTTCTATTAGGTCTACATGACCAGATTTTGGCTTCCCTGGTTGAAAAAATATGTTCCACTCACCAAAGCCTACACCAAATGTTTAACACAGTTCAATACATAAATGCTAAGACCCCTCAAATGCCTCCCACTGAGTCACCAGACCACTTTGCCGCAGTCCTCCATACACAAACACACATACCACCCACAATGGTAGACCGAAAGAGCTAATCAAGAGCTCAAGGCGGCACTGCGTCTCTCTTGGAGCTCCCCTTTAGCCTGGGTTCAATACCCTCACAGAACATTAACTTCCTTGTCCCATCACATCACCTTTTGAAACCTCAGTAGGTTATTAGCCTACACTATTCCCATCCAAGAAAAATAAATAATGTCACAAGCAACCATCTTTGCTGTTGCTGCCATATCTGGAAACACCAAAGCAGCTCTTCTCAGAACCATGGAGCACAACTGTCATCTGGCTGACAGGAGGACAACCCCAGCCCCCCAATATAAGCCAGGTCAAAGAGTTTGGCCGTCTTCCAAAGATATCCCTCTGAATTGCAGAAAGAAAGAAATTATTGGACTATTTGAGACTGACAGTCTGCAGTTTGCCTAAAACTCTCAGCGCCAATGAAAATCCATGCTAACATTCACAAATAAAACCACTCCTTTCCATCCCATCTCTGTCCAGTTTGTTCTCAAATTTGAACAAAAATGAATTTGGGACAATTGTTGCCATTGTTTAAAGCACAGGTGTTGAACTCCAGGCAGATTGTCCTGCAGATTTTAGATGTGTCCTTGATCCAACACAGCTGATTTAAATGGCCAAATGACCTCCTCAACATGTCTTGAAGTTCTCCAGAGGCCTGGTAATGTACTAATCATTTGATTTAGGTGTGCTGACCCAGGGTGAAATCTAAAACCTGCAGGACACCGGCCCTCGAGGCCTGGAGTTCGACACCCCTGGTTTAAAGAATCCATTTGGGCTGTTGCTATAAATGTGACAGTGAACTCTGTCTTGGTCACATTTTGATGGCCCAGCCACCTTGACCGGTACTGTAATTGTTCCTTGAATTTTTCTGTCACCCTGCTTCTAATACAATCCATTATTCCCTCTTGTAAATGTGTCTCAGTTTGCTGAGAGAATAATGTGTAACACACATGAATACAACACCCCAAACAAATGTGACTTTTTGGAAAAGCAACATCAGAAATCGCCTCATTAAAAATAGATTGCAATAAGGGATTTCGAGCACCAGTCGACTGCGATATTACTTCAGTTACTTCATCATATCAAAACCTCACATTGCCTGCATTCTCACTGAAGCATTTCTTGTCAGGAAAAGTTCTCAAGGTCAGAGAAACTGTTCCACTGCCTGCACCAGTATTTACTGATAAATAGAAAGAAATTAATTCTGTATGTGAATTGTTATTCCCCTTTTGTTTGCCAAAATGAAAATCTGAAATTAGCTTAATTAAGAGCAGTAAGCAGTCTATTGCACAACTTACACTAAGTCACATTTGTAGTCCCTGAATCTTCTGTTAGCTCTGAGTTCAGTATTTTCTTAGGGGTGGGGTAGATACTATATAAAAGAGAGAGCGTGAGCTTTAAGCATAGCAGCCTGAATGCTAAAGGTAGATGCAAACTGGGTATGTAATCCATCATATAAGTAAGTCTTTGTATGTCTGCGAAGACTGTAATTCTCTACGTGACACTAGCAACAGAGGATGCAGCTCCATTCATTGCATGAATGGTTAAACCCTTTTTTTTGTGAAACAGTCTCCTCATGAGCATGTCGCCTGATGGAACCGAGCAGCCGCGCAGGATTCAGCAATAAGCACAACAAACAACCCCCTGAGGCGAGAAAGAACAGAAGCCAACAGACACGCGTATACCAAAAGAACAAGGTTAGAGATCATCAAGTATGGTAATGAGAAAGTAGACACAAGAAAAGTGGAAGTACTGTGCAAAAGTATTGAGCACCATTCATTTCTTTATATTTTTCTTGGAAAATGGGAAATTGATGCAGTGATTTACTGAAATGTGCAAACATAAGATTGAAACTCGGTATTGTATAAGATATTTTCCAGATAGTTTGTTCCTAATTCCATCAATTTTTACAAGATCGCAAACACCACTGATTGAAATGCAGTGACAAATCATGAGAGAGTGTTTTACAGATGTCTGCAGATGTTCACTACACCGCGTTCCAAATTATTATGCAAATTGTGTTTAAGTGTCATAAAGATTAATAAGTTGTTTTTCAATTAAACCCATGGATGGAATTGTGTCTCAGGACTCTATGTATCACTGAAATCAATCTCGGACACCTATGATCACTAGTTTGCCAGGTGAGCCCAATTAAAGGAAAAACTACTAAAGAAGGATGTTCCACATTATTAAGCAGACCACCATTTTCAAGCAATATAGGAAGGAAAAAGGATCTCTCTGCTGCTGAAAAGCGTGCAATAGTTGAATGCCTTGGACACGTAATGAAAACCTTAGATATTTCACCAAAATTTAAGCGTGATCACCATAATGTTAGGAGATTTGTGGCTGAGTCAGAGCTCACATGGGTTCGTGCAGATAAAGGCACAATGATGAAGGTTTCTGCCAGACAAATACATCAGATTAAGAGAGCAGCTGCCAAAAGGCCATTACAAAGCAGCAAACACGTATTTGAAGCTGCTGGTGCCTCTGGAGCCCTGCGAACATCAAGGTGTAGGATCCTCCAGAGACTTGCAGTTGTGCATAAACCTTCTATTCGGCCACCCCTAACAAATGCTCACAAGCAGAAACGGCTGCAGTGGGCCCAAAACTACATGAAGACTAATTTTCAAACAGACTTCTTCACTGATGTGTGCAGTGCAACCGTGGATGGTACAGATGGACGAAGTGGAGGATGGTTGGTGGACGGCCACCATGTCCCAACAAGGCTGCGTCGTCAGCAAGGAGGTGGTGAAGTCATGTTTTGGGCCGAAATCACAGGGAGAGAGCTGGTCGGCCCCTTTAGGGTCCCTGAAGGTGTGAAAATGACCTCTGCAAAGTATGTGGAGTTTCTGACTGACCACTTTCTTCTATGGTAAAAAGGGAAGAACTGTGCCTTCTGCAACACAACCATCTTCATGCAAGACAATGCACCATCTCATGCTACAAGGAATACCTCTGCATCATTGGCTGCTATCGGCATAAAAGGAGAGGAACTCATGGTGTGGCCCCCTTCTTCCCTGACTTCTGTCCTGTTGAGAACCTTTGGAGCATCCTCAAGGAAAGAAATATGAGGGTGGGAGGCTGTTCACATCGAAACAGCAGCTCTGGGAGGCTATTCTGACATCCTGCAAAGACATTCAACTTTCCAAAACTTTCCAAAAACTTACAAGTTCCATGGATGCAAGAATTGTAAAACTGCTATCAAATAAGGGGTCCTATGTTCACATGTAACTTGACCTGCTAAGATGTTTTTGATTGAAAGTGAAATTGATCTACTAATGCTGCAACTTCAACAAATGACAATTTTCAATTCTCTACAACCTATAAAATCTTTTGAAATTCTGTGCGTAATAATTTGGAAACTTAAAATGCACTGTTTTACCCCTGTTTCCCTTCCTTAACATCCACCCCTCCACCGGCAGTAGATCACAGGTGTCGAACTCCAGGCCTCGAGGGCTGGTGTCCTACAGGTTTTAGATGTGTCCTTGATCCAACACAGCTGATTTAAATAACCTCCTTAACATGTCTTGTAGTTCTCCAGAGGCCTGGGTGACCCAGGGTGATATCTAAAACCTGCAGGACACCGGCCCTCGAGGCCTGGAGTTCAACACCCCTGCAGTAAAATGGATGAACTCAAGGGCCAGAACTATCTATCAAGTCCT
The DNA here is from genome assembly GCF_057382185.1 of Mchenga conophoros. Taxonomy (NCBI): domain Eukaryota; kingdom Metazoa; phylum Chordata; class Actinopteri; order Cichliformes; family Cichlidae; genus Mchenga; species Mchenga conophoros. The sequence goes on along the minus strand of NC_140546.1, from coordinate 29,756,428 downwards.
GTGCCGGGTGTTTGCTGAATTTTTTCCCCCATATCTCAACTCTCCTATTTCTCCAATTTCACAACTTTCAAATTCAATGGCAGTTTTCTCAATTCTTTAAGGCCACACAACATTCCATGCCAAGATAAGACAAATGCATTAGTTCATGAACTGCTTTTTAATCGTTGCTGCAAAAGCACAATGTTTACCAACACTGGTCTTGTTTTAAGTGGATGCTGTTTGATGGGGTCTGCTTAATTTCCTTTAATATGCCCTCTTCTTGATATCTATGCAGACGTTTCCTGCAACCGTCTTTTGCCCATACCATCTATTCCAGGTCAGCCACAATCTGTCCATCTGGCCACATTGATACTGTTGGAGCTTGCTCAGATTGATCTGCAGCCTGAAGGATGTAAGCAGCAACCACAGAGCTAACACTAACAAAAGTCAAAAAATCAGATAAAAAAAAACAAAACAAAATATCAGTTATGGTGTGCAATTTCAAGTTCTGGCTGAATTATTTATTGCTGTTTCCTTTGTTGTGATTTGTTGTTCTCTGTGTGTTGTTTGCAATGTCCCAGCTGAACTGCTGCTGAGGCAAAATATGCCAACTGTCACAGGTTTGCGGTCCACAGTAAATCCTGCTTTAAACAGAGTACATTAGCTCGGCATCTCTGGATATAAGTAATTCTAATATAATCTTTCTTTCTTCATCAGGGAGATGATTCTTACTGTGTTTATTGTGGACCTCTGATATTGATACACTTACATGTAAGAAGTCATTTTCTTGATTACCGCAGTGATAGGTTTTAACAGCAAAGCATCTAAGGTAAATAAGAGGTGCTGCCTATACTCAGATTCACATCTACAGTTCTCTGTTTACCTTCTTGACATCCAGACACACACATACTTCCAAAAAGGAGACTCAGAGGAAAACCTATCTCCTGAAAACTACTAATCAACAATGAGTCACCCAACATCTTATCAAATAGTTATTGCTGCATCACTCTTCAGTTTTCTTTGGGCTTTTTTTCCCCATTTTCAGCTTTAAGCACAGTGCTGCCTAAGAGTGATTTCAGTGATAAAACATCGCAGGAGAGATGAGTACTAACAAAGGTGACTCATGCTTCTGAAACCTTTGGGGCAAATCATGATTCCATAACTCATCTGAAACAGTATTTCATAAATTTTCTTCTTTTTTAAATGCACTCTTTCAAGTCTCCCATGTCTGTGTCTGTCTGTGCACAAACTACTACTGTCTATAGTACAGAGAGGTTATATAAGACTGTATTATCTATAACAACATGTGATTATATCTATATCACAGGATATTTTTACTATATATATTGATATGCATAAACTAAAAAGAATTGATTGGATACATTTTACACAAATTTTAGCAACTAGGATGCAATTGTTATAAATTTTAGAGCCAATACAACATGATGGATGTAGCTACTGTGTTACACTGTGTTTGTAAATTTGTGGACCCAGATGCAGGACGTGTGAATCTGGAGCTGGCTTTAAAACTTTAAACACAAGGTGATTACAAAGTCCAGAAAACCAGAGAATAAACAAACACATGCCTGGGAATCCAAGGTTTCCAGAAATCATTAAATGTAAGAATACAATATTTGGAAACAGACTGCTTAAAGGGACATTCAACAATGGAGGAGACTGCAACAATATATACAAAAGATAACGAGGGAAGTGGAAACCAATAGGGAACACAGCTGCAGACAAGTGACATGGAAGTAAAACTCAACACACAGAGACTAATGATTGCCAAAAGAAAAAAAGGAAAGATGCACAGATGAACAGGAAAACAGGTGAAAGACACAAAGAGACAAGACTGAAGGAACAGAATGGGAACACGAAAGGGAACTAATAAACCTCAAGTGATATATAACGAAGCTAACAACAAAAGGCAAAAAATCCATTAAAATTAAGGAAATGATTCTGAGATTGTTTCACAATTTGTAGGTGCAGTTTTTTGCACATTGATGAACGTCTGCCTCTCTAAGATGCTGTTTGTAGACCCAGTGTTACTGACCCGATGCCAGTCAACCTAATTAGTTGCAAAATGTTCCTCTGAAATCTTTTTTTTTTTTTTGAAATGTTCTTTTTAGTATCACCACTTCCATCTTTTCTTCCCAACTTTTGAAATGTCTGCTATAAAATTTTAAATGAGCTTATATTTTTACATGAAATGTCTCAGTTTAAACATTTGATGTTGTCTCTGTTCATTTGTGATTGAAATATGGGTTTGTGGAATTTGCAGTCATTGCATACTGTTTTTTGTTAGGCACCGTACAAACAGTATGAACATAACAGAGCAGTTCTGTTCAGTGACTTCCAGTAGCTACATTTTTTCAGGCACAATTTTGCAACTTTCAGTGATTTTTTTTTTAATGCTAGTTAAGCTAGCATAGTAATTTATAATTAATGCAGATGTTTTCTCAAAATTGATTGGTCTTGACTGTTTTGCCAGCATCTCTGGAATGATTCAATGGAAATTGACCATCACAAATGCACTAAAGACATGTGTATGGCTAGAATTGCAGCAGTGAAAACACCAAGTCTAGTTCACATGTATGGCACAAATAGGTCACAAAGAGATAAACCTAACTCTTAAGGTGTCACAGATAAATGCAACAAAATAAAACCAGTACCGGTACCAAAAAAAAGAAGATATATTCATAACACACGGGAAAAGACCCAGGGAATCTGAGTTAATGATATAAACAATAAAAAATTATGATAAAAAGCTATAAAAAGTTTGCCTGGAGGTTGGGGACCGCTGGTCTGGTGCATTCACTGTAACTATAACTGTAACTATCAGGCATCTTGCAACCAGAGCCACACAGAATATTTCTAAGAGTGCGAACATGTCTGAAGAGCTGTTTCTTCAACATATAAAAAATGACAAATGTGTAAGAACACCACAACCTGACTTTTGCAAATGTCTCCTAATTTGAGGTGTGAAAAGGACCTATGTTATCTGAACTTTTCTAAACTGAAATGCCCTTTGTTGGTCTTTCATTGAATTTTTTTAAACTTGGGACTACATTCCTCCAGTAATACACCCGGTCAAAATCTGACTGCAGAAAGAGCTGTAACACAAACACATACAAAAAGAAAAGAGAGTTTATCTTTTTCATCAATTGGCTATCTCTCAGCTTTCCACTCTATGAAACAATGCAATTTTGTCCACACTGTGCATCTTCTCTGAAGTATTATCCAAGAGTTTCCTGGTATAACCTTGAATCTCAAATCGGAGTTCAAATAAAGTTCAACAATGCAAAAAGCAGTCCTAGATATTTGGTTCTTAAGAAAGGGAAGTCATGGGTGGAAACCCTGGGGCATGCTTTGCAGCAGTTTTGTTGCTTTTGGTCTTCACAAACATTCAAATGTCAGGGCAATAACATTCAAAGAAGGGGAAAAAAGAGACCAAAACAAGCTAGCAGCATAATTATCTATGCCAGTCAGATGATCTTTGAAAGTAACAAATATCCAGAGGGGAAAATAGTGGTGAAGCATGCCTTTCAATGGTGAACTTGACACGCATTTTGGCGATGAACAACTTCTCTTAGACATGTCTCAGCTTCTTAATTTGCCCCAGTGTTGAACAAATTTCTTAACCGACACACCTTAAGCCTAACAAACTGTTTGTCACATATAGAGATGTTGGATGAGTAAAGAATATGCTTCCATAAGGTGTGACTGGTGCTGTTTATATTTTTGTATCAGCTCTGAGAAGCATGTGGAAGTAAGTCAGCAATCTGCTTGTTTGTAACACTGATAAAAACCACAGGGCCAAAGCTATTTCTGTCTGCAAGTTCAAGGACCAGAGACAGAAAAACTATACAAAACAGCCAAAGTGCTTTAATTGTTAATCCGAATACGTAATTTTTGTCTTTATGAAATTGTTCTCTAACGATTTGGTAATCAGGGGACATAAAATAAATATTCTTACACATATACAAACACGTAAGGTGGGGTAGGGTCAGGTGTGTTACTTATGATGACCTCAGAGGGTTAAACCAGATGAAGAGAAAGAAAATACACAAACAGATATGGGAGAGGATAGACGCAGGTAGACAGCAGGTGTTCTGAGTAAAAAAAAGAAAAGTATGAGCCAATTAAGATTAGCATAGAAAAATCTTAAGAAACTGGACGCCTAGGATGGCTCCCTGCGTGCAACCAAACTTGTTCTGCTTTCAGGCAAAGTAGCTTGGACTGCTATTTTTAAACCTTACTCTGAAAACACTTCAATAAAAAGAAAACTTGTTTTGTTGACTGCAGAACAATTTTTACATGTAAGCATTTAACTGAGGTGTCTTTTAACCTCTCTCTAAAATCAACCAAATCATAGACAGGCTGACTTGAAACATTTTAAGGATTACCTGAGATTGCATAGATCATGGTGAGGGTGAAGAAATTCTTCAGCTGAAATGCTTTTTCAGACTGTGGCCACAAGAACACAATAATAACACAACAGTGAAGCTGATACTGTTATGTCTGGACAACCCTGTGTTAAGGAAACTCTGTTTATTTGTTCACTGTACTGCAGTGAGTGTGGAGCCTTTATGTGTTTGGTGTAGAAGCTGCTTGCTGACTGAGAAAAAACACTGACATAGGCTGTCTGTTTTTAGGTCTTTACAAGAACAATAGATTTTGTTATTAAAATATAATATTTAACCTACGAAAATAATACATAGATTTGAATAAACCACAATTAACCTAGATTGATGATCATTTTATAATGATCATATCATATTGTACATATTATGTGACTTCATCTCACTATCAATGATTAATAAGTAAAATGATTTTCTTACAGAAAATCCTATTAACTTATTAAATTACATTATAGATTAGTGTGACGGGACAATGAAAAGCATTAACTATTTCCAGTAACAGATACTGAAACATCACCAATATTTCACCAATAAACAGTGAAGGAAAATGTTGATGGACTGTCAGTAAAGTAAAAGCCAGTAATTAGTGCCGTGAAGAGAGATTTTCTTGCTCTTAGCTGACAATTACCAGCAAGAGCCATATGGATTTAATGCTTCATCACTGAAGACTGTGGTTCTACACTCCCCTGCAGCACAGTTTGTTGTTATTCCTATGTCACAAAACACTGCTTTTTAGTAAAGGCTGTAATACTGGAATAATTAGAAAGAACTATTAAGTATTTAGAAGATGCTTAAAGGAAGAATATTTAGAAATTAACAAAGCATTTGGATAGCGCATTTGCCCAATACCCAATTTTATATTTAATACTGAATTAATTAATACTGAAAATATTCAAAAAGTCTGTAGATCATATGTAAAAAAGAAAATTAATAAAAAAGTCTCATAAATGTGGTATGGGTAGGGGGTACACTGATAAAAGCAACTACAAGATATGTAAGCGTGTCATTAATCTGTATTCTATTATTTCAGTTCAAACAATCATTGTGAAACCTACGTGTTTGTTGTTTAACATTTCTGTGTGTATCTGTTTTTCTCTGTTGCTTCAATTTAATAAAAATATCAGAGAAAAAAAAAGTCTCATAAAATTTTGTGTAATGTTTTTTCTCGATATCACCAAAAATATCTAGTAATATCTGGAAATAGAAATATTGTTATTGATTATATATAGATATATAAATCTATATATAATATAGTGTTAGTTGGTAAATTTAAAAAAGATGTTATAATGCATACTGGGGTAGCTGTAGCTCAGGAGATAGTGCAGGTCACCTACTTATCAGAAGGTTGGTAGTTTGTTCCCTGGCTGCTCCACTGCCAACTATCCTTGGGCAAGATACGAACCCCAAGTTGCTCTCTGATGCATCCATGCGAGTGTGAGTGCGTGTGAATGGTAGATAGAAAGGACTTAAGCATAGAAGAAAGTGCTTGTGTGAATGAGGCGTGCTTTATAGAAATACTAAATAAGAATCTGTCCATTCACCGTTTATTCAGGAAAGAAATGCCAGACTGTTGATCCTGTTCATGTGCAGTGTCCAACTGGACCCAATCAACTTTCTGGAATTTTAAAAAAATGCTTTGATGATATCCAGAATTGACATCAAAATGTTTTTTATTTGTTTATTAGTTTGTTGGCTGTTTTTTTTTTTTGTTTTTTACTGTTTGGATGTTTCGCCTCCTGCAGACATGTTGCTACAGTTAGTTTGTCAACAAGTATCCAGTTGTGTTCGTAGCTTCATGGTGAATCCAATAGTCACTCGCTTTCACATCACTTTTCCAGTTAGTTAATTAACCGTGCTGGAAAGAAAACTAATGAGACAAGAGTAACTGGTTGCTATGAAACAACAATTTCACATCAATACAATCTGTTCACTTATTTATAAAATGAATGTTGATAAGCAATTAACGAATAATCTAACTATAATACTCCCAAATAAATCAAGAGGTAGTCATTACTGCAAACTGTAAAACAAAACTTTTCATTGGATAATTTCTTCTGTGGTAATCAAGGTGAAATCTCTGGGGTAAGAAAATGAAGCTTTTGATCTTTTCAGAGTGTTACCGAAAGAAATAAAGACAAACGAAAAAGGTTTTCACCCTCGTGGATCTTTGAATGCAGTTTGCTAACCAAGCTTGAAGATTTTAGATGACAACTAAAACATGGTTTTATGTCAAAATGATGTTTAATTTTCATGCTTCAAAATGCAGAGTCCTGTCATCATGGTGACTACTTCCATCTTTTATATACAGGCTTTGGTGGTAATTTATTTCTTGTGTTTTTCCCATAGTAACACGAGAAGCAGGCTCCCCTTGCTTGACTGTGCATCCTGCCACATCACAAACTCCTCAAGAATGGCTCAGGAAACATAACACAGTCCATGTACTGCACAGTCTGCAGGTCCCAAAGGATCTGCTGCTTGTTTTAGAGAGAAGGGTGCCTGTAGTACACAATACGTGTGCTATACATGCAGACAAGTCGGGCTGATTAGTGGTTACTGTATACTGCCCACTCATCTTTTTCATTTCCTTTATTGCGTTTATTCGTTTTTAGATTTTTTTCAGTTCATTATTAAAAGGTTATTCTGTTTCTCTGCTTCTTCAGCTCACTCTTTACTTTCTCATTACATGTTTTAGAGTTAATGACCCCAACAAATTAAAATGTACAAAGGGGACTTTCTCTCACACTATTTCATACAGATACAAACTCGAAATGTGCTTTAGGCGAGATTAATTGTAATGCTGTTCTATGAGGCGAACAAACGAATCACAAGAAACCTGGAGCACAGTACCAGCATCAGCTCTGCTCTACTCACTGTTGAAAACTGCCATTAACTTCAAAGCATAATCTCCCCGTGCGTCCTATAAAATGCCAATTAAACCTCTGTAGAGAACATTTTGCTGAATGCATTCTGCAGCAGCCACAGCGCAGCGTGGTCATCACAATCCTCCCGGTGCAGAATTAGTACAAATTCGTCATGTAGCATTCACATCCTGCAGCCTGCTCATGGCAGGACTCTGAGCTGTCCCAGGTGTCACTGTATATCCCCCTGTTAGGCTGCACCTAATGACACTCATTGCCCAGCATCGGGAAATATGGTCATTGAGCACTGCTAAGCAACAGACATTCACACTCTTCTGAATAAAATCACCTCCCCAGCGAAATGGACACCACTTGGCTGGGTAGGCCGCTGTTGCCTCTCTCAAGTCTCATCAACATGACTTCCTCTAGTTAGAAAGTTATCTCAAACTGAGATCTCAGTTAGTTTTTGCATTTCAGAGACATAGGACGCACATCTCGGCAGATCTGTGATAGTGTTGACCCGCAGCACCCAGGCAGCCTTAACTAATGGTCAGCCTGTCGACTCTTGGCTCTGAAAACTGAAAACTGGCTTAGCTGTTTTCCACCTTCACTTCTGTCTGGACACCACACGATTTGCCAGGATTTTTATAGCATCTAACTTCAGCACACTTAACTTAAAGCTAATCAGGCCTTTTGTAGGTACTTACATATTTGAAACATTCATCAGAAATTGAAATTCAACAGAAAGATTCAAGATTTCCAGATTAGGTCCCAGAGAGTAGAACCCCCAAATGGATTCTATCTTATTTAAACTCCTGACATCAAGGACTTCGTGTTTCCTTTGCTACTGAAGTGTGGTACCATCGTGTTAAGACTTTAAAGAAGGCCTTCAAAAGAAAATAACTTATGGATGCCTGTGAGCAGGAAATGGATTTTAAAAAGAAGAAAAATCATCTTTATGTTGTGTTTATTCCCAATGACGTATTAAGCCAAACTACAAACTGTTCAAGATTGTTTAAAAAGATAAAAATAAAGAAGTCTCCGGTAATCTTACAATTTCTTAGAATATCTGCAAGTAATTATTACAGCTGTTGAACAATGACCATATGGGCCAAGATCAAGAAACTAGGAATGGCATGCTCTAGTCTAGACAGACATGCAAGAGACAGAGTAACAAGTCTGCAGGTGTGATGCAAATTCCCAGGAAAAAACGTCAAACCAATTTTGAGCTGTGGTGCTACTGTTGCCGTTGCTTTTCTCCCTCAGGAACAGGACAGCTTGCATTCATTGACTCTACTAACAGTTCCGTGTTATATCAAAGGGTTCTTGGCGATAAGGTGGGGACACGTGTCACAAAATCAACAGGATAATCATCCTACGCACACTAACAAATTCACCAAGGAACAGCTCCAAAAGTAGAATCTCAGGCTTGAGCACTGGTCTAATTAAAAGGGACGTTTCCCCTCTAATACATCAACATAAAGTCTCATTTTCTTTTATCGATTTGAAATTGTATTCATCAAAACGTATGTTTGCTTTTGAATGTTCGTCCCTATTTTGCTACAGCAGTCAATCACATGGCAACTCAATGCACCGAGGTGTGTAAGACATGGTCAAAATGACCTGCCTGGCACCAGATGCCACATTTATTACTTCCAGGCTGGACTAGATCTTAATGACCTTGTAGTACCATATCACCCTATTAGAGCACTTCGCTCTCGCTCTGCAGGCCTACTTGTTGTTCCTAGAGTATTTAAAAGTAGAATGGGAGGCAGAGCCTTCAGTTTTCAGGCCCCTCTTCTGTGGAACCAGCTTCCAGTTTGGATTCGGGAGACAGACACTATCTCTACTTTTAAGATTAGGCTTAAAACTTTCCTTTTTGCTAAAGCATATAGTTAGGGCTGGACCAGGTGACCCTGAATCCTCCCTTAGTTATGCTGCAATAGATGTAGGCTGCCGGGGATTCCCATGATGCATTGAGCTTTTCCTTTCCAGTCACCTTTCTCACTCACTATGTGTTAATAGACCTCTCTGCATTGAATCATATCTGTTATTAACCTCTGTCTTTCTTCCACAGCAAATCTGTTATCCTGTCTTTCTTCTCTCGCCCCAACTGGTCGCAGCAGATAGCCCCGCCCCTCCCTGAGCCTGGTTCTGCTGGAGGTTTCTTCCTGTTAAAAGGGAGTTTTACCTTCCCACTGTCGCCAAAGTGCTTGCTCATAGGGGGTCATATGATTGTTGGGTTTTTCTCTGTATCTATGAAGCTCCTTGAGGCGACTTTTGTTGTGATTTGGCGCTATATAAATAAAACTGAATTGAATTGAATTGAATAGATGGGCTGGACTGGGTACTTCAGAAACAATCTACTGGGATTTTCCCACAGAACCATCTCTAGGGTTTACAGAGAATGGTCTGAAAAAGAGAAAATATCCACTGAGCAGGGTGAAAATGTCTTGCTGATGCCAGACTGCTCTGAGCTGATAAGAAAGCAACAGGAACTGAAATTACCACTCATTACATCAAAGACAGAGTATTTCTAAATGCACGTGTTAAACCTTAAAGCATTTGGCCAACAGCAGCAGAAGACCACATCCGGTGCCACTCCTCTCAGCTACAGGAAATTTACACCACAGTTCACATGGCCCCATCAAAAATTGGACAATAGAAGATTGGAAAATCTTTGCTCGTTCTGATGAGTCTCGATTCTTACTGTGACATTCAGTCGGTAAGGTCAGAATTTGGCTTAAATAATATGGAAGCATGGTGCTGGTGTAATGCCATGGCAGACCTTTTCCTGGCACGCTTTGACCCCTTAGTAGAAACTGAGCATTGTTCATGTTCATCCATTTATACCGACAGTGTAGACATCGTCTGACGGCTGATTCCAGCTGGATAACACAGCGTATCGCAAATCTTGAATCACCTCAAACTGGTTTCTTGAACAGGACAATGAGTTACATGAGTTTATATTTGTATGTAGGTCAGAATATGCACACATTTCTTCTGATCTAGGGAAAGCAGGCTTAAAGCGAGAGCGAAAGGAGCTAAGATGGCTTGTTTCAGACGGAGGATGACCTGAGGGGGCTGCACCAAGGCCCGGTAAAAGGTAAACAACAAAAAAACTGTGACTCATACAAAGTATGAAAAATTGGAGCAGGGATGAACATGAGTCCAGATTGCATATTGAAGTGATGTGAATTTTAAACAGAGTTCATTCAGTTCTGTTTTATAAGGACGTATGAGACCAAACACTCACAAGAAGCGTGAACTCCATTTTTCCACAAAACAACATTACATGTTTTGCCATGTTTGACATGTTTTTGGAATGATAGAAGACACCATTTTCCTTATAATGTTGCTCAAATGTACCACATTTACATAGAGGCGCTCTATCAATGAGGTGTTCATGGAAAATTTGCCTGAAATGCCAGCCGTTTCTATGGGACGCACTCATGTTTCTTCATGCGGCTGACTGGATTGTAAGGCCGACCACCTGCATGCATAATTTTTCGGCGCTCTCTAAAAGTGTGCATTGCATAATCAGTGCAGCACCGTGTTAATTCCTTTTCATTGTTAAATTAAAGTAGTATGACCTTGTCCTACAATTCAGAGCAAAATAAGTTCACATGCACCCACACTGTTTGTGGTTTATAATGCAGGCGATACTGTGAGAATTAGAGCCCACACCACGCTGCTTTATTTGTTTTTTCCAACCTATGTAACTCTACTGTCACTGTGCTTTTACACTGTATTTGTATTTCACCCTCTGGGGGTCCCACATTTAGTATCAGAGGCACTACTCGTGTATCAAAAACACTAGCGGACCACACACTGTGCGCAAGCCACCGACGCCGATTTCATGCTGCTGTTCCGTGGCAATAACTCATACGGGAGACCACACACTCCCACTCTTTCTACAGATGGAATAAAGTGGTTGTGATAAGACCGTGTGGGAGTGTATTACAGTGCAGAGCAGCATAGTGAAGATGACTGTCAGGGTCCAGCGGGAGAGAATTAACAGCAGGTGGAGTAGCATTGGTCATCGGCGCTCTCAATGTATGTGCTGAGAAATTACATAAAATACCTGTGCAGTGTTATACGCAGGCCCTTTATAGGAATTACATGTCAGAGACTTCAGGGACATAACAATAAGATGAAAAGTAAACGTTCTTTGTGTCTGAGCTGCAAGCAGGAACACCCAGCAGTTTGGCAGCTGTATAGTATGCCATGCTGACTCACAGCCCGGGACGGCCATAGTGGATCAAAATGCAACCAGCAGCCAAAGGATGACGTGAGCTAAATGTCAGATCTTTGTTGCACAGTCCACTTTAATCCCAGACTGCTGGGAAATACGACTTGGATTCAGGTGATGACGTTCACAGGAAGCTCTCAGTGTAACACACTTTAGGACAGAAAACGTTTTGGATAACTCCTACTGACCATCCCACAGATTTCCTGTGCACGCTCATTTGTTGCTACTGAAATGCTCATCATTTTCAAAGGGTTCGACAACACTCTGGTGATTCAGCATGAAGGAAGAATGCGACAGCAGTAACGTGCGACCTGTTGTGTTGTAGAATCACAAATCAGATAAACATATGTGACTTGCAAATTCACTTGAACACCAGTTCAAGTTGGAAAAAAAAAACACCTTGGAAGGTCGAACAGAACTTGTAACATTGTATTAAGCTATAAGTGTTGGTTACAGTGTGTAGTGCAACCTAGATTAGTTATTGATAGCAAGTCAACAAGCCAGGTAATGTGATCATTTGGGTGGAGACAACTGTTAACCTGCAGCTTAAACAGACAATAACATCTTGTTTTATTAAACCTATAGCAGCATAAAAAAAACCCAGAACACATCGTCTTTGTTCTGATGTATCCACAGAGGCCCAAGCATGTACCGGTTATTTGCTTTTTGATGCTGTTGAGTTGGGGTTCTTTGGGGATTCACGTGCTTTTGGAAAGAGCTAAAAGTCGCCATTTTTGTGCCAGTTTTCAGTTTTTGGGATTGTCTCCATGTGTCAGCTCCAGATTTTATTGACAGGGAGCACATAAATGCACAGACAAAATTAATTGTAATGTTACAGCATGCTGACAGGCCAACGACTGCAAACACAGAAGCTCTTCAGTGAGTACCAGCTTACTCTTAGATTAATTTTTAAACAAGTAGTTGCTTTGAGTTACTAAAATGTTTATCAGTTGCAGATATTTCCTGTATTGTGTCAAATCTCTGTTTTCTGGCCAGACATGCTGGGCTCCTTCAGGCCTCACTGTCACCTCACTGAGTGTTGGCTCTCTTCTACAGCAAATCTGTTATCCTGTCTTCCTTCTCTCTCCCCAACTGGTCGCAGCAGATGGCCCCGCCCCTCCCTGAGCCTGGTTCTGCCGGAGGTTTCTTCCTGTTAAAAGGGAGTTTTTCCTTCTCACTCTCACCAAAGTGCTTGCTCATAGGGGGTCATATGATTGTTGAGTTTTTCTCTGTATCTATGAAGCTCCTTGAGGCAACTTTTGTTGTGATTTGGCGCTATATAAATAAAATTGAATTGAATTGAATAAATGGGCTGGACTGGGTACTTCAGAAACAATCTACTGGGATTTTCCCACAGAAGCATCTCTAGGGTTTACAGAGAATGGTCTGAAAAAGAGAAAATTGTGGGAGAAAATCCCACAATATTATTGTGGGATTTACCTTACAATATAAAGTGCCTTGAGGTGACTGTTGTTGTGATTGGCACTGTATAAATAGATTAAATTGAATTGTTGGCAGACAACTATCAGATTTTTGATGTTCACTTCTGCTTACAGCCACGATGCTCATGAGTCAGAAGGCAGAAGTATTTCAAGTTTTGAAGTTGTACTGATTATCTATTGAGAGGCATTCCTCATATATTAAACAGCACGAAGCATCAATTTAAATGTCCCACAGTTTGTTCTTGTGCCAACAGATGATACAGTGTGGTCTCTCTTGAAACCTTTAACTTTGATTTGTCTTTGTAACTTGCTGTATGTGACATAACCCAGAATTAATGCTTGAAGAAATACTGACCTGTGGTTATGCATCTCCTCAAAGTCATAATATACCGCATTGATATTATTTTGTATAATTTATAAGCAAACCCCACTGCAGTTTAGTTATGTTATATAAAAAGTTAAGTAATATATGTATTGAAGTTGGCATTTGATCCTGAAGTCTTATGTGAGGATGGTAAAAGGTCCTGCGCATATTTATTAATCCTGGTGTAACAAGAGCAAACACGTGGGATTTTTTGGTTTGTTTGATTGTTTTTGGTCATTTTTGACAAACAACTGGAATTTCATATTAACCCCACACATATGAGAAGAAAGTAAAAGCCGTGTTTGTTAAACTTTATATACCAGCTACATTTTCCCATTTTCATTCAGCATGGCTCCTCTTGTAAGCTGCCTAAGAAGGACGCCACCTGGACTCAGTGCCCCTCTGCAACAAAGAGGCACTACGGTTCATCAAGCAACAGCTCACCGAACCACACTCGAGTCTGAGTGAGGCGCTCTGCGCTGTTTCGTCAGTGCTGGAGTGGAACAACCAGTCATCGCAACACCGAGAGACTCTGGCTGTGAGAGCAGGGCTCCCTCCCTGGGGGATGTGAACACACACACACACACATATATATATATCTAGGTTTCTCTCTTCACACAATGAGAACATGCTTATAAAATGCTGTCCACATGCACTGACAGTGTTGTGATGGATGAAATCAGTGGTTTAATGGGGAGAAAGAACAGCACAGGGCACTGAAGCTTGAAATAGAATCTGTTCTGCTTGTTTTTCTCAGACTACCTACGTTTCATAGCTTCTTCTGCTGCTGCTGTAGCTAGATGTTGCTTACCTCAGCCGCAAGCTTATTGCTCTTGTGGGGTAGATATCTCTTTGGAAGAACTAAAAGCACAAAGTCAGCAATTACAACAGCATCTTGCATAGTTCTTTAAATAAGACTACAATACTGTAGCATCAGGAGTAAATTATGTGATTTATCTTAGGTTTTTGTTTTTTTTTCCATCCATCCACAATCAGGATACCAGTTTGCACTGGTACCATGCATTAGTAAACTTCAGGAACATCCGGTTTTTAATCAATTTCACCTGCTCTGGATATGAGGGAAAGGGACAACAGATGCACTGCTATATCACAGATGCACTGCAATATAGCCCCCCCCCCAAAAGGGAATGGTTTTGCAGGTGTGACCACAGATCTTTAGTTTCTCTCCTTAGATCTCTGAGTCTTTGTCACTGCTGGAAACAATGTGTTAGGTAAGTCCAAAATATGAATCTCAAATTCTTGACTCACAATTGGGAGACACGTAGATTAAATCACCTCTATCCAGACTCTAAATGTAGCTTTTTGTTACGTTTGTTAACCTGGAAACACACCACCTTCTTATTAGCTCTGCTCACCTTAGCAAAACAGCCTTACCGTCCATGAAATTTCATCATACAATTGTGGAAATGAATCCAATTGGACCAGAAAGACCCCTACACAGGCATGCACCAAGTCATGCTTGACAAAAGCACAGATAGCTTCACTTTTATCTTTAGTGCATCATTGAGGTTATTTTGATAGACATTAGAAAATCTCTCTTCAGCGACTGAGAAAATTCTGCTGTTATCACAGGCTGAGAAGCACTTCTTACAAATAAGCAGACTGGGTATGTTACACTCCTTTATATCTTTTTATTTATCTATTTATTTATTTTTAGGATGAAGTCACAGGGCCAAACTGGGCTGCACAGAGGGACCTCATGCAAACAGTTTACCCTCTGAGCGTTGAAAACAGACCAACCGGCTCCGGAGTGAGTGACTCCCACAGTGAGCATCAGCACCACAGAAACACATTCCCATCGATCTGTGTGGAGACCTCCATCAAGCTCCCGGTAGGACACTCTAGCAAAGTGAAAATAATCTACTTGCTACAAAGTGCAGCTAGGGTAAGCGGCTCAAGTTATTTTTCAGTGAGAAGTCAGACACTATATTAACAACTTTCTTGTTTTCAGAGGAGCGGCAAGTATAAATTCTGCCAACATAATGAGGAATTACAGCTATCAGCTGCCAAACAGACTGGCTGTAATTCACAGCATCGTTTTGATCATGCATACTGGGGATGAAAAAAAGTATCAAGTGAGAAAACCTCAGAGGACATTAGAACTTGCTGGATGTACCCAGGTAACGTAACGCTGTAGCCAAGGGGATAACAACAGAAGAATCATGTAGCAAAAGCCTTGCTCGTTCTTTAGATCAGTGTTTTTCAATTAAAATACTATAAAAAAAAAAACATCAAAGAAAAAAATCTGTACATTGTTACTTCACATTCCAGATGCAAATGCTACATTATTTCTTACAAATATGAGAGGATCGTCTCATTGAACTCAGCATCGTACATTTAAATATTCTGTGCCCGTGTTATGACATTGGTGACATGGGAAACGCTGATAGTCATTTTAAACATTTTACAGGTGATGAAGTAACACATAGCATTTGTTTGTGTGTGTGTGGTTGGAGGGGGGTGTAAATAAGTATTGAACATGTCACCAATTTTCTAAGTAAATATATTTATAAAGGTGCTATTGACATGAAATTCTCACCAGATGTCTGTAACAACCCATCAGATCCACACATGCACCTGAGCCCAAAGACTTAAGCCAGGTATAAAGACATAAAGGAGTCCAACCTGGAACCAGCAAGGTGTACCTAATAAACATGATGTGAGTTTATGAACATCTCCATTATCTAGTTTTTTTATTGTTTGCAACTTTTTTTGTTGCAGCAAGTCCAATGTTTATCAAGTTTATCACCTCAGTTTAATCCGGTCTTTAAGCGATGACGTATGAATCCTGCTTCCGGGTCCAAACTACTCTGCGTTTATCAAGGCTGTTGTGTTTCTAACATGTTTTAATGCTTTGTATCTTGTTCTGTTTAATCTTAACAAGCCCCTAAAAAACGCAGTGATCACTGTCGGCCTCTCTCGGTTTTTATTACCATTGTTTATTTTAAAGCTCATTTTTAGGACCTGACAATGTAACTACGGCCCAGCCCATGCAGCAGTATATTAAAGTTAGGTTGAAACCAAGCACACCATTGTTTTTCTTGTGACATTACCAATAAGTTTGATGTGTCACATGGCCCTCTTCCTATTGAAAAAACAAAAGTTGTATCCCAGATGGCCGACTTCTAAATGGCCACCGTGGACACCACCCATCTTGAGGAGTTTGCCCCCTCACATATACTAATGTGCCACAAACAGGACTTTAATATCACCAACCGTTCCCATGTTATTACGGTGTATCCATATAAATGGCCCACCCTGTATATCAGAGTCTGAGGTGTGTGTTCTCAAACAAAATTACAGGGGAAAAAGTAGACCCGATTGCAGGCAGTAATCATTTGTCTGTGCAATATTTTGTGCCAGTCGTTGACACATTTTAGTTAAAATTCTTAAGATGAAACCAACTCCGAGCTGAACCTCATGGTTCAGGAAAAAGGTCTAAAAAATATCCACTAACACACGTCACAATGATTACTTATAGGACTGGGAAGATTTAGTACATTTTTACAGAATAGAAATGTGGTTATTTTTATTCCATTGCTTCTTAAATGATCTGAGAAGTGAGCTTTAGGTTAAAAAATGAATTAGTCAGTTGTTTGGATTGATGACAACTAAAGTCTTGCCAAATCAGTAAAAAAAAACTATGGCATTTTTAATTTAAGCCTTTATTCATATCCTTAATTGTACCATAATGTGCTATTAATCATTATAAATGTGCTGCTCAGTGTCTTGTATTATTAATGAGCAAATCACCTGGATTTAAAATACACTGTATACTCCATCATGCACTGCTTGAGAGAGGAAATCATCTAATCCGGTGTCCTTGATTTATGTGTCTATGCAAAGTAATGTGAAAGTCGTGGTTTTCCAGCTCATAACGGCATCAAGAAAATTCATATAAGACTCTGTGTTTATTTTACCTGCACAGCATGAGGTGCAGTAACTGCTGCACCACTGCCAGCCAAGAAAAGCAAAGTTGAACAGTGATGTAAAATATACATTGTATGTCCAGCTCTCCTATCAGTCCTTGAGGTGCATACAGATTGTCCATGTTGGACAACTGAATCTGTATTTAGCTCTTACTGGACTGACCCTCCAGCCCATCTCACACACACACAAACACACAACAATCACTGTCTGCATGCTTCACTTTGCCAGGACTCTACCTAACAATTCCTGTCAAGATTACAGTGTTTATTATCAAACCAGAGGATGACGAGCAAAACGCTGTTTTTAGCAGCTTGTAGCCCGACTGCAGTATCACACCAATCAGAGGACGTGCATTCTATGTAAATGGATCCTAACACATCTGCATATTGCATGTCAATCACATGTAATATGCCTTTCTCGCCCAAGCATATACCATCTATATAAGTCATACACACCATGACCAATAACACCTCAGCTTATTCAGTAAAAACAGTATGACTTATATTGACAATCAGTTAATATTTACACACTACTTTTCTACCATTAGATCATTTATAGATATTATAAAAACCTTACAGTCCATAAAGACTTGTTTTAAACAGGTGGCCTCATAAAGTACTCTCTCTGAGTGGACTGCTACATAAACCGGCCTCAGTAAGTGAGCACAGGTTCACAAAGCCTGCAAGAAGACGTGTGCTGGAAGTGCCAGTTGCTTTGCAGTGTAATGGAAACTGTGACTGGCACAATAGCTCCAACAGAGATGCAGCATCTGACTCATCTCCACAAAGAGCTTTCATTAGAAAGGACGGGTGATGAATTTATCTACGAGGACACCACTCACTTATGGAGCACTACAAAATAAAAGCATTTCACTTTACTTTTCTGAAAATAGGCTTTCACAGTTTCACTATTGAATCATGTTAAGTTATTCACCTTAGGTTTCCTCTAGCCTTGTATCTCTGTGGACAATAACGATAATAACCTGTTACTACAGAGTACTTCTCAGCTGCAACGGTCAACATTTGTAAGTTACTGGTGCTACACAAAACTGTATTTAAGGTGAAAAGGGTTAGCACTGGGGAAAAACCCACAAACCTGTAAACACTGACTTCCTGCTCGACACTAGACAGCAGTGTTTGAGCGCAGCTAGTCCATGAAGCCGCTGGAGGTTTTTTCATAGCTAAACTTGTCTGTAGCGCAGGGTACTACTATACTGTGTAGCCCTGGCAGGCCTAAACACCTAGAGCACAACATAGAGCTTTTACAGAAGCTGTGTGTTATGCTAACTAATAAAGGTTATGAGTCTACTCTTCCTGTTAGCCATTTTATACAAATAAAAGCAGTTAAATAATCTAAAGAAGGAATAAAAATCTATCCCAGATGAGCCACCACATTAATTATTACTGTTTCATCTGTTTAGTTTTTATACATGCATTTAGGTTTGCTAATTATAGATTTAAGCTAAAGCATCGTTGGATGTGGAAATTTCTGCTAGCATGCTTGTTCTACTAGCTCAATTTATTTTTTTAAATCAACTTAAAGGAGGAATAGCTTTATTTGTTTATCATGCTGATCTCTGACTATAATGTAGGATAAAGCTAAAAGACTCATTGGTCTAGATGCTTGTCTTTGATTAGCTCGTGCTAATCAAATTTGATTAACTCATGCTAATCATCTGCTGTCATGCTAATTGCTAATATGTTACTCTGATTTCGTCATTATTTTCTCTTACATTTGGCTGATATTGTTTATGTAATATGAATTGTAGTTTTGATGGTTCAAACTGTAAAAGAGGAGATTAAAAAATCTTTAATTTGAGGTATAAGACCTTATTTTATATTCGATTATAAAGCATTATGTTTTTGTTTGAAATGTAATTAGGGTTTAAAGTGGTGCTCACACTGATAAACCTTTATTAGACTGGGTGTCATGGAACACTTTGATAATGTTTTGGCACATCATAACGACACAGTGAATAATTACACCATATGTGAAACATTAATATTGACAAGAATTTTGTCACAGTTTGAGTCACTGTCCAAAAATATAACTGGTGACAGTTTTCAGTCATACCCTGAACTGTTCATATCCACTGTATAGACAAATGTTGATATTTCCAGACATTTGGCAGAGATGACTTTCACCTTTTAAGCTGTCTTTAGTCTCCTGGCAACATGAGGCAGGTGTATAAGCTCACCATAGCACGCTGTTGTTGCTCTTCTCCCTCTGAGCAGAGTTTCGGCGAGAACACTTCGCGCTCGCCACATGCTGTCATCACATTTGGAGCAATTAATCATGAGAAATAAATAGAGTGAACTTGCAGGCCGGTCTGAATCGAGGGGTGCTGTGCAGAGTGCTTACAGCTTCATCCTGGCAGCCGAGATGGGCCCCTCAAGACAGCTGCTCTGACAGTCAAGTCAATTCAGTTTTATTTATAAACCTGCAAATCATGACAAAAGTCATCTCAGGGCCTTTATACATACTAAGGCTGAGACCTGCACTAATATCATCACAGCTAGGCTCCAGTTTCAGGCCTCTGGCCTTTTCTCTCATGATCAGGAGTATGATGGTAATAAAAATTAGCTTCTGATCACGACTTGCACTATAACTTTTCCTGGGCCTAAGGCACGCCCAGGTGAGGCTTCCAGATGTAGATGATAGACCAGATTTTAAAAAAAATCATCTGTAAGTATATTAAGTATACATCCTTAATTTAAAGTGCAGCCCTGACATTCAGGGTTTTTCATCCTGCAGCTCTCCCTGTTATTACCACAATTACTATCTCCAACTCCTGTTACCACTGCTGCTGTTACAGTAAAGAATTTTCAGTAGCATTTGAACTGAACTGTATTCACACTGGTCATACATTGAAAAGAATCATTTCCAGTGTTAACTCTATTAAAAACTGTATCTATTCAGTTTTGACCCTATAACTCCAAGTATATCATATTTGATACCTGAGTTTTTAGACCTCTACAGCATCTATCCTAACAGGCTTATATGTTTTTGATACAAAAATGATACAAATTAAAACGTATACAATCAATTTCCCTCTTTTTCGTTTTATGAAAGGTTCAGTAACCTGGGAATTGGCAATTTATCTCAATTTATCTCAGGAAGTTATTTTTAACATAAAATCCAAACAAAGTGAGAAGGTTAATTGCTTTGGTTTCTTTGCAGTGGCCCTCCCACAGCTTGTTTGTTCGCTCATGTTAACCAAAACACTTTTTTTTCTAAATGATGATCAATACTGAAGTAATTCTTTTCCTTTAAAACAAGATTTTTCTTTAAAAAAAAAAAAAACTAAATTAAATTACTACATTATTTTGGGATTTATGTAGTAAATACAATATATAATTTTATATAATATTTATTCACTTCACTTTATGGGTGATTCTTTTACTTTATCACCAATGAGTATGTGATGCAGTTGGACTCATGGGGTATGCATCGATATTAATAGAAAGATCTTTAAAGATTTATAGTGAGCCAATGATGAATGTACTTGGCTGAATGCTGGCAGGTTTTACAGTAAGATGGTAACCTGTCTTATCGATACGGTCATGTGATATTCGGTGTATAGTGTGTGTTTTATACCCCTGTATATGTACATAACCAAGAAAAACAACGTGTAGTACCACATATCTTAATAGAGATCTTTGTGCCTCACTTGTATAGTCCCTCGTGTTCACACTGAATTTAATTAGCTTCCACAAACAGCTCATAGTTGACACAGCCCAAATTGGTCCCTTATCTTTGCAGCAGTTTCATTTCACACAAAACTACTTCCACTTTTAGCGGCTGAAATAATGACTGGAAAAACAAAACGGGTTTCATTATTTCTGAGAACAGGTAGGAGTGTAAGAATTAAAGTTCCCACTGTCAGATGAATGTTATTTTTGAGCGTGCCATCCAATCATTGAGCAAACTCATCAAATCAGAGAGAGAAAAGAAAAATCAAAGCTCCACTGCCTAAAGGCACAAACGGCTGGGTCAAATACAACCCACAAGTAAGATTTAACCTACTTGGAGTGTCAGATGAAACCTTATGAAGTCTGAAGTGGCTGGAAAATCACCAAAAAAGATATCAAACTCACATCAAGACACTTTTCTGTGATTGCCTTGACTTTCCAGTTGTACAGTGTCCCCAAGGCACCAAGAAAATAAATGCCATCTGACTAAAACCTACTGTAATATCATTGAGAGTATTGAACATATCAAACTCACTGAACTTCGCTATGACCAGGTGACGGTTTCATCTAATGAAAACTGTCTTTGTCCATTTTGTCCAGTCTGTGCTTCATCGTTGTTTTTTGTTTTGTTTTTTCTCAGAGAAGAAGAAGAACTCTCTTGCTTGATGAAAAAGCAAAGTTTGGTGATCTTGCAGGCTTGTGCTCTAAGGCACAGAGTCGTTTGCTTTCAGGTCAGATGTGCATTTTAGGAGCATTCAATCATTGGGTGGATGACTAATTTCTAACATAAAAAATTTGGTGGTTTTCAGTAAATCAGATGGATTTGTGCATTTGTTTTTGGACCGTTTTTAACTCTGGATTGAGACATATTTGACACAAAAACAAACACTAACATGGCAACCCCAGAGTGGAGCTCTGTGGCACAGAGAGATCAGATATATGACCCTTAGAAATCCTGGAAACAAATTTTAATTACCTTCATTAATTTGACACAAATTTCTTTTAAAAAGGTAAATATCAGGGTACCATGCCAGTAAATACACTATATCATATTAGTTATGTTAATCATTTATATATATTATGCAGTACTGTGAAAAAAGTCTTGGTTCCACCTACATTTTTAAAAATATTTTACTATAAAAATGGGAAATTGGTGCAGTGAGTTATAGCCAACATAAATGCAGATACAGTAGATAAAACAAAAACAGCAAATGTGCAATTCTCACTTGCACTTGAAAGTCGGTCATCTTTATTCTTCAACGCTGCCTCGACTCTCTCAGTCAAGTTTTCCTGTAATTTCTTTAAGTAGCCTTCAAGAATAATTCTCCAGGCCTCTTGAATGACTTTCAAAGCTCTTCTTTGGATGTCGACTGTCTTTTGTTTTTCTTTCAAGAAAACCCACAGTGCTTGAATAATGTTGAGGTGGATCCTCTGTGGAGGTCAATCCAATCCACACTGTTCCCCTGTGTTTTACTGTCCAGGTAAAACACCAGTAGTGCAGTTTGGGATGATTGTCATGCTTAAAGTCACTGTTGTACGTGACCTCCTGCTTACATACTGATGAGGGTTTGAATCATCAACGTCAAATTAGGATTCATCAGTCCATGTGACCTGTTGCAGCTGATTTTCTGTTTGGTTCTTATGTAATTTGGCAGACATCACCCTTTTCTCCCTGTTGCCCTTCCTGGGTTTTTGACAGCCACCAGTTCACAGTAGATGAACTGGAGGACCAGATGTATGTGTCAGGTTCTGTGTCAGCTCTTTCATTTAGTTTTTCTGCTTCTTAAGGGCGTGACTTTCAAACACTGTTCATCTGCTGTAGATAATTTT
Organism: Mchenga conophoros; assembly: GCF_057382185.1. NCBI lineage: Eukaryota > Metazoa > Chordata > Actinopteri > Cichliformes > Cichlidae > Mchenga > Mchenga conophoros. The sequence goes on along the minus strand of NC_140546.1, from coordinate 29,733,639 downwards.
TAGGTCTGATGCTTCTTCTTTTGCCCTTCACTTCTCCAGTTTCTGGTGCAAAAGTACTTTTGTATTCCATTTAAACTGAGTGATCTTTGGCATTTTCTATAGATTCAACAAAAGAAACAGGAGCATGTTATGTGCTTTGCTAAGTTGTCTCTTGTGTTCATCTTATAATCAAAAGAAACACTTTGAAAGACCTTCAGAAAGGCTGGAGGACTTAATCTCAAGAGCACTTTCAGAAAGATTCAAGAAGGTCTGACCCCTTGAAAGTAGAACTGTAAAATATGAAAAAGCTTTTGCACAGTACTGCATGAATTTAGAATAGAATAGAATAGAATATTTACATATGTCATCTAAAGTGCAAATAAATCCAATCTGATTTAAAGAAGCGTTCCAATTCAAAAATGAGTAATATATGGCAATGTGTGAAGTACACATACAGTACTTGTTAGTGAGGTCAGTTTATTGTTGTTTTGTGGTTTATCGTGGTGAAAACAACAAAACCATCACAAGACTAACGCGAAACTAATCCTTTAAAATAAAAAAGGTGGTGGGAGGGGGGGGGGGTCTAAAAGAGGAACATTTATCTGTATCCTTCTTTTTTTAAATGTACCTTTAAATGAATAATCAAACTGAAGTCCCGCTGAATGCTCTGTTCGCCTGGTGTTTTACATTAGAGCACCGCAATTATAAGTCAATGCTGATTTTAACGACTTTTTGCAGAACGGCCTGACTGTGTCAGCTTTATGTTTGTGGTGCATTTCTAAAATGAAATGAAGCTCTTGTAATCAATAACTTTTTGGACAGTGTTCTTTTCTCGTCTCTTTCTTTTCTGCAGGCTGATACAATAATATAATTTCCATCCTGCACAAGTGGACTCAAAACAATTGTGTGTCTAATCCCTTCCTCTTCCTCAGTTTAACGCGTCACACCAGGAAGTCAACTAAAGGTCAGACCTTCACATGTTGCAAAGGGGGAAAAAGAGAAAGAAAAGTTGGGCTGTCCTCTAAACTATTGGAACTTAAGAGTATGATAACGCATAAAGAGCGCTGTCTCCCACAGAGCTGCAGTAAATGTGGCCACTTCACCCGACGTGAATATTACAATGGCTCTCGTTGTAGCCTGGAAACAAAAGTAGATCCACCTTCACTGCGCCGTGCTGGTGTCTCTTTTAGGTGTTGCCTGGCCAGCTATGAGCCTAGTGCATTAGTCCTCCTCCCCATAAGAAAATCATCTTGAATAACACCATGTCGAGTCTCTGTGACCTCTGCGTAAAAAGAAGTTCGTTTTCGAGTTTCGGACTTTTTACAATCCCAATCTGGGCTGATTAAAAGGTCGGATTTGTTCTATTTTATTATTTTGCTGAGTTCATTTCAATTAATGCAATTAATTACAAGTCGCTTCAATCTGACATTATGGTTAGTATGATTACTAAAATGCATTACTAAAATGCACTCCGACGGTGGAGCGTAAACAAAGACAAACTCTGTTTACCCCTCCTTCCCAGCTTGAAATAAACCTTTATGACGCACATGCGTCAGAGCCAGGGGCGTCAGACTGATGTGATGTATGTTGCATTTTAGGAGACTCATAAAAATAAATGCAAGGAATGGAAGGAAAGTGGGATGGTTTGTGCCCACAGGCGGGCCCTGCAGCTGTCTTTATTTGTAGCCAAGTTGGAGCAAAGTGTTCACTGTCCTTTTTTTGTTCTTGTGGAAAACCATTAAACCTAATGTAAATATAACCACAGGGACAAAACACACAGTTTCTTTTTAAAAGCAGGATCTGAGCAGGATCTCTTGGAGTGACGTCAGGTTTCAGTTGCTGAACTCTCGTCCTGCCTGCGGCTGCACTCAGAGGAACTGTCTCTTTCAGCACCAACACACCGCCCGCTGCTCTTCTTCCAGCCACAGCTTTGTCTCTCCGGCCTCTCAGGATCAGTCTCGGGGTGTCTCACAGCCTGAACTCGATCTGCTCTGTCAGACTTTCCTGGTGACGCATCGTTAAAAGTTCAAATTGTGCAGCTGCACGAAAAGAAATGATGTATGTTTCCACAGTGCACTCGAGCACATCACGCTACGTCATTCTTCCGCGTAATTTAACCTACAGGTGATGTTCAGGAGCTTAAATCTCACGAGGCTGATGACACACAAAGCTCCATTCTCACCGCGCAATTCCCTTTGGAGCAGGGAGCGAGTGCTGCAACATGTTGCTTAAAACTTTACCTACAGACGTGTACTGTAAATATGTTCCTGCTCTCCCCTAATTGTTGCTGACAGCCCGCTTTATCGCCCTAAAAATGTAACTGTCCTCGTCAAAGATCACAGTGAGCCTGTAAAGATTTATACACATGTTAGAGTTTAGGCTTACCTATGGTGGTTATCACCGTGATGGCAAAGTAAAATGACCCTGCGAATTTCCACTGCACCCCGGCTCTGTGGGGCTCAGCCTCCATGATGATGCTCTCCAGTTTGCGGTAATCATCCTCGCTGATGTTATATTTCCCCTGGAGACGCTTCTCCTCGGCTTCCAGCTGCTCTTTTTCACGCATCTCGAAGTCGGACTCCAGGGCGTCAAAGACAGCGGCCCCGACGAGCAGGTATGTAAACGTGCAAATGATCAGGGACAGGGTCCGCACGTTTTGCCGCTTCATGGCCAACAGGAACCGGCGACCGAGGGGCTCATGTCCCCTCGGATTCTCCGGGAAGACGCAGCAAGCGTGGGGATAGCCGTGTGGACAGCGCCTGGAAGCGGAGGCGCGGAAAGGTGCGCTCCGGTGAACGCCGGAGTTGGAGCCCCCCGCCTTGTTGTGATCCCGGTGGCAGAAGCCCAAATCCTGCTCCTGGTTAGTGGAGAGACACAAGAGACTGCTCGAGCGCCTGGACCAGGAGCCTTGCAGCCGAGAGACCCTGCGCAAGACCTGCCCAAACCAAGTCCTCCCGGTGCGCAGTGCCATCAACAAGCTGCTTCCAAGCTCGTCTGTTGCTCTCTGTTCTCTACGTAGGTCGGAATGAACCACAGAAATCAGCACTGACGGATCCTTTCTTTTTCTTTCCTGCTCCAGTCGAACTTTGTCTGTGAGGAGAATTAAAATGTCCTACAGCCGAGCATCTTCCCGCGGGTCTTTAAGTTTCAGCTAAACAACAACCTGTTCATCCTAACATCTCCGGGATATTTTTAGCTGCCATTCTCCACACACGGGAGAGAGAGGAAGACAGAGAAAACAATCAATTTACTGTCCGCGGAACCCTCAGATCTTCCTCGCAAGCGGCGGACATCCTCATCACAAATGTGCTGAGTCGTCCCTAAGATGGGAGGGTCACGGATAAGGAGAGTGGCGGAGAGTTTGGAGTTGTTACTCACACAATGCACATGAAAGATTCACGGCTCCGTATCTGTTGCTTCATCCGCGCCTCAGCTCAACACTTGTTGTTGTTTTAGGAATGGAAAAAAAATCCTAATAACTATCAAAACAGTTTCCATCGGAACGAAAAGTTTCCTTCAAAGGTAAATGTGTTTAGCAGCTGGAGCTGCAGGAAAAAGACACTTTACTCGTGGAATAAACACAGCTGCTCACAGCGCACTCCGTGTCCGCAGTGGCACTCATGCTCTGTTGCGCACACCGCGCTCCAAAGCTCCTCTCCCGATCTGTATGCTCATCACTTTGATTTGGGACGAAAAAAAAGAAAAGAAAGAAAAACCCACATGTGTGTTTTTACTCCTCGTGTCGGGGTTTCTCAGTTCACCGTGCGTGTCACGAGCTGCTTGTATTTTGAAGGCTCCACATTTGATGTCACCACTCACTCCAGACGCTGCTCGGTGGGCGTCGCTCCTCCTTTTCTCAGCGTTTTTCTCTTTTTCCAAGTGTCACGATTCAGCTCTCAGTCTGCCCACTCTTGGACGCTTTCTCTCCGCAGGAAAATCAGCCCGGTGTGCAACAGATAGAGCCCCCTCCCACCCTCCTGTGCTCTCCATTACCAACGACCCCTTCCACAGTGACCACTCCTACTCATTATATGGACCGAGAGAGTTCACTTTAATGTTCACAATAAAGCTTTTTCTTTCCCTCCACATTCTGGCAGCAGCGGGAATCAGCTCTCCGGACCGGACTCAGCTGCGCATGTTAGCGCGCTCTCCATGGTGCTGAGGACAGACGGACGGAAAGCGCACTGCTCTGCACCATACAGACACGGGTTTTTGTACACATACTTTAAACAGGCACAGAAACACGTGACATGCAACAAGGAGGCATTCGAGTGCATTTTAAACAGAAAATCGAGACTGGGTTCCCACATGGCAGCAGCGGGAGACTGTCCCGCAGCAATTACAGTAATCTGATTAACAGCAGTGATGAGATTCAGCACAGGCAGCAAGTAAGAGGTTCTAGTTTTTTCTGAACTTCAATCCGAAACATTTACACTGCAGTTTGTCTGAGTTTGATCCACAGTGTCCACGTTTTACACATTCCACACAACAGTGGAGGGTAAACGCAGACAGACCATGCGTGCTGAATCCTGTGCGTGCATGCGGACTCAGGTTCATCAGACTTACGTGCCTAAAAGATCGGATTGCACTCACACCTCATATTGACCTCACCTCTCTCATGAAGTACCCAGAACTTCTCTTAAAAGGAAAAACTACGGGATTTCTACAAAGTCTGGCACATAAGTCGAATTAGAAGACGCCATCTGCATGATGTTCCTTGCTTATGTAGAGCCCCGGAGTCATACCACAGAACAGTGTTTCTTGATTTATCGTCAGTTTTATCTGTATAGCACTAAATCACAGTCACCTCATGGTGCTTTAAATTGTCCTGTAAAGTCTCTACAATAATAATCTGTGGAAACTATAAATGAGCTACTGAAATATAAATTAAGAAAAAAAAATGCAGATTTGTGAAAATGTAAAATGAAAAGCGTAATGTTTTCTCCCCTGAAATCTTCAGTTTTGTTTTCTTTGTTTTTCACTTTGCCAGTAACAGTGTTCTTCTGCAAACAAGGACATAACATAATCCATGTTGTCTTACTTTAAAGGGAAATTTCCTTGCTCATCCCAACTCTACAAAAATAGAATTTTAACAACCCTTTCAATGAAAAACACAATCATGTTATTATTGAAATAATTGTTCAAATGAAAACAATATAAAAACGAATATTTCTATTTATCTAGTTTGTTAGTTCATTAGAATAGAATAGAATAGCCTTTATTGTCATTGTACAGAGTACAACGAAATTGGAGTGCCACTCCCTTGGTGCAAGTTTCAATAATAAATATAAATGTAAAATATAAAAGGTACAAAAAAAAACAATCGTAAGTACTCAAACAATAGTATGTACAATATATACAGGATAGCAGCATTAATATAATGACAGTATGAATAGCAGCATAATATAATGACAGTGACGGTATGGAATAGGTTCAATTGTTTTTGTGCTTATTTACTACGGTGATAGCTCTGGGAAAGAAGCTATCCCTGAATCTGTTTGTCCTGGTTTTATGTGACCTGTACCGTCGGCCTGACGGTAATAGTTCAAACAGTTGGTTGCTGGGGTGAGAGTGGTCCTTGATGATATTGCCAGCTCTGCTGAGGTACCGAGAGTTTGCAGTGACCTCCAGGCTGGGCAGAGAGCAGCCAGTGATCTTCTGGGCTGTGTTGATGACCCTCTGCAGTACTTTCCTGTCTGCAGCTGAGCACCCTGCATACCATGTTGTTATGCCGTACGTTAGGATGCTCTCTATGGTGGCTCTGTAAAATGGTTATTTAATGTGTGTCTCTTCCTGAACAGTTCAGTTATTTAATTATCATAGCACACAGACAAAAAAATAAAATAAAAATGTAGGAGAAATGGGGGTCAAAGGTTAGTCGGAGCCCACAGCTTTATTGGACCTGAGATCTAAAATACACAAATAAGAAAGCACTTTTGTGAAATACAGTATCATTCCACTACAGATTTAAAAGGTGATCTTGAGCAAGGCAGTTAATCCCGTGCAGCAGTAGGAACAGACTTGTGATATTGACAGCTGCATTTGTCTCCATGCGTCAGACAACAAAACATTTCAGTTCAGACGTTTAGAGGCACGCTTCTTTGTGCTGAACCTAAAGGTTACGAGAGCAGTCCTGTACAGATTAAAGGTCCAAATGTGATATCATAAAAAATAAAAATAAAAAACACACGAATACGACATGAATAACAATTATGACCTGGCTGTGAAAAAGTATACATTTTGGCATATCAGACCTTTGTGTTGCAGCCATGTCTCCTGGCAGTAGGCTGCTAAGTTTCTAAAAAGATGTGGTGTGAGTCACTGCAATCTGCCTTCAGTCTGACTTGAAAGGAAGAAAAAGTAGAGCTGTTCAGAGACGGCATTTTTCTTTTCCACGATCTAGGATCCTGACCTTGTGTCAGTCATGTTGAAGGACACAGAGTCATTAAATAAAACAGCAGAAGCATTTTGCACACAATTACTGGAGAGTAGGACTAAAGAGAAAGCTGACCAGCAAGGGTTCATTTGAGTCACTGCTGTTTCATTACATGCCACTTGTGATGGACCGAGCAGCGAAGGAAACTTAGGCACAGGTTAAAGTCCAAAAAAAAGATTTTTTTTTCCCCCCATTTAACCCAAAAACATAATTGGTTAAATCATGCAAAAAGAATCAAAATCTTGGGCCCATAAAAGAGGTCAAAATAACAGAAAATAATCACTGTGTGGCTGTAAGGGCAGCCATCACACACGCCTCCTCTTCAGGTCTCTCCCTGGGACAGCCAGAGAGAGTCTGCAGTGCAGTTATCCTTGTCGGGGATGTGGTTGATGGTGAACCGGAATGGCTGGATTGCAAGGTACCATCGCGTGATCCTTCCATTTGTGTCCTTCATTCTCTCTATCCATTGAAAAGCCTTGTGGTCCGTTTCCAGTATGAACTCCCGTCCGAGAAGATAATACTTAAAGGAGTCCAGGAAGTCCACTTCCCTCGGAAACAGCTTGCAGCTGATGAAGGCCACTGGATGACGCTCTCCAGGCGGTCCCTTTAACAGAACAGCTCCCAATCCTCTCTCTGAGGCATCAGTCTGAAGAATGAAATGTCTCTCAAAATCAGGGCTGTGCAAGACTGGGCTCTTACTCAGAGATTGTCGTAGGTCCTGAAAAGCCATCTTAACCTCCTCTGTCCAGGTGATCTTATTGGGACTTCGGGCACCAGTCAGATCCGTCAGAACAGCTGCCCCGGCAGGGAAATGAGGGATAAACCAATGATAGAATCCTGCCATACCCAAAAACGATCTCATCTGTTTTCTGGTCTCTAGCAAGGGACAGGATTCTATGGCGGTGACCTTATCGCCTTGAGGTTTTATTACTCCATTTCCAATCACAAACCCAAGGTACTCAGTTTCAGCCTTGGCAATGGCACACTTAGCTGGATTAACAGTCAACCCTGCAGACTGAAGACGTCCCAATACCTTCCCCAGATGTTGCAGGTGTTCTTCCCAGGTAGAACTGAAAATCACTATGTCATCAAGGTAGGCTGCAGCAAAATCAGACATGATATGAATCAAACTGTGATATTGCATTCAGGTACCTGAAGTCTATGCAGAAACGAATACCGCCATCCTTCCTTGGCACCAGGACCACCGGGTGGCACCACTCGCTCTTCGAGGCTTCAATGATTCCTAGTGACAACATCAGGTCGATCTCCTCTTTCAACGGGATCAATAGACGCTCAGGTATCCTGTAACTCATTCTCCTCACAGAAGCGCCATCTTTCAACACAACGTCATGTTCCACAATGTCCGTTCTACCAGGATTTTCACTGAACACATCTAATTTACACAGGTTTCTCACCTGAGCCTGTCTTTCCTCAGGAAGGTGGTTGAGATCCAGGTCCTGAGGAGTTGGTTTTGGCAGATACTGATCATCCGCTTCCTCCTCCTCCGAAACCTCCCGGATCAGAAAGACATCTGCTTTTGGTCTCTCCACCCATTCCTTAAGCAGGTTAATGTGCGGTACTCTGCTGGAACGGGGCTGATCTCGAATGGCGACCTTATAGGTTGTTTGTCCAAGTTTCTTTTGGATCTCATATGGCCCTTGCCACTCTGGACTTTGTTGACTGGTGTCAGCAGAACCACCTGCTGATCAACGCCGGGAAAACCAAGGAGTTGGTGGTGGACTTCCGGAGACGCAGACCCACCACACTGACACCGGTGAACATCCAGGGAGTGGACATTGAGATAGTGACTCTTATAGGTACCTGGGTGTTCACCTGAATAATAAACTGGACTGGAGCCACAACACTGATGCTCTTTACAGGAAGGGTCAGAGCAGACTCGACCTGCGGAGGCGGCTGAGGTCATTTGGAGTCCAGGTAGCGCTTCTAAAGACCTATGACTCTGTGGTGGCATCTGTCATTTTTGACAGTGTTGTATGTTGGAGCAGCGGTTTATCGGCAGCTGAGAGGAAGAGGTTGGATAAACTCATCAGGAAGGCCAGCTCTGTTCTGGGATGCACCCTGGACCCAGTGCAGGTGGTGGGAGACAGAAGGACTCTGGCCAAAATAACATCTCTGATGGACAGAGTCTCCCACCCCATGCATGTAAATGTTGCTGAACTGCAGAGCTCCTTCAGTGACAGACTGCTGCATCCTCGATGCACGAAGGAGCGTTTCCGCAGGTCCTTCCTCCCTGCAGCTGTCAGACTGTACAATCAGAACTGCTCCCAACAAACGGAGATGTTTACATCTGCGCTGTAACTGCAATAAGTTAATTAACCGATTTGCACTACAACCTGGTTTGCCTCTTATCTGTAGTTATTTTTATTTAATTTAATAACTGTACAGTACTCTCTGTATATAGTAACCATTGTCCTTAATGTAAATATGTAAGAAAAGTTGTGTACGTTTCTGTTCTGTGTCCTGTTTGTATGTATATGTGTTACAACCAAATTTCCCCTTGTGGGACAATTAAAGGATTATTCTATTCTATCTGCTTCAACAAAGTGGACATAAAGTTAGTGCCACAGTCAGTAAGAATCTCACGAGGAAAACCAACCCTTGAGAAGAACTGTATCAGACAGAAGGCGACTGCTTTGGCTTTTATTGATCTCAAAGGAAAGACCTCTGGATATTTTGTAGCGTAATCTGTCACAACCAGCATGTAATGGTTGCCTGCTTTGCTTCTTTCTAGAGGACCAACAATGTCCATTCCTAGCCGTTCAAATGGAGGGCTGATAATTGGTAGAGACTGGAGAGGAGCTCTGGAGGGGATTTTAAGAGAAGACTTCTGGCACTGAGGGCAGCTTTTACAGAACAGTGTCACATCCGAGCGCACTGCAGGCCAATGAAAACATTTGCTAATATGGGCCATGGTTTTGTGCTTTCCCAAGTGGCCAGCCCATGGAATGGAGTGTCCCAAGGAGAGCACCACTTTCTGGACTGCTCTAGGAACCACCAACTGTAATGCTGAACCCTGCTAACGATACAGAATGCCATCTTTCAGCAGAAACTCCCCCTTGCTGTTCAATTCTTGCTCAGTCCCTTGGTTCCTCTCTGCAGCTTTCTGGAACAGAGATGTTAGAGATGAATCGTCATGTTGCATTTCAATAATATTAACAGGGATTTTAAAACCCAAAGGTAACTCAGGCTCTGTGCTAGGAGCTGATCGAACAGCAGTATGTAGAAACTTCTCTTGCCGTCTCTGTCCACGTGACTTACGAAACTTCCCGGGTGCAGTCTCTATGTCCGCATCATAGAAGGGCAAGGCATGGAGTGGGTGTAGGGACTCCTCTTTCTTCTTAGCTTGAGCTCTTGTTACTGCAACATTGCATGTATGACTAGGATTCAGCAAGTCAAACACAGGCAGATCTCGACCCAGCACTACTGGAAATGGCAGATTCTCTGCAACACCAATATTTAGAATATACGTTTGTCCTTGTACTTTGATGTACAGATCTGCTGTTGGATATGACCTGTCATCCCCATGAATGCAGCAAACAGGGATTCTCTCCACATTATTAACTTTATTTGCGGGAACAAAGTCTCGGTGCACAAGAGTCTGAGTACTTCCTGAGTCAACAAGGGCCTTTAATGGTTTCCCATCAACCTCAACCAATGTCATTTTGAACCCATTCTCAAACTCCACTTTAGGCTCCACACTTTGTCGGGGCACAAAACACATTGAGTTATTTTTGTAGAATTCTTTGGACACATTGGTTTTGTGTGGCCCTCCATCCCACACAAATAACAAATCACAGTCTTGGGTGGAGGTCTTGACGGCATATTGACAGACTGGCTCTTTGGAGGTTTACTCACCCCTGCTTTCTGGTAGTGAAGGACAGATTTTGAAACATCTCATTTTCAATGCTGTGTGGCTCCATGGCTCAGGAGACAGCATTCTCAAGTATTGTTCTAAAATGAATATTTCACCAACCTCATGCACAGTCTTTTCTTTTGGCTTTACCCACTTCTCATAACTCTTTCCTCCTCTTCAAAAAGCCCTACCTCTGGTTGTTTATGTTCCTCCATTTGAGGCTCAGGGACTGGAGAGGTACGAGCTTGCACTTCTACCTGCAACAGCAGAAACTGATGTTGCAGTGCTCTAAAGCCCTGTTCCTGGCGGGTAAACTCCTCCCTTCTTCTTGCTTCCTGGGCCTCCGGCTGACCCATATGAGAACAAAGGATGGAAATCAGTTCTGACATTGTCAGCTCCTTACCTTGGCTCTCAGTGCTATCCACCCCTCCAGAGGCTCCATGTTCCTCTCCTTCTTTCACTTGCTCTACCACTCCAACTGGCTGGTTTTGACAATCTCCTTTTGCTCCTTTGCCACTCCTTCCCATTCTGTGCATGGCTTGATAAGTGAAGAGGGAAAAAAAGAAAAAAAAATCCTGTGCCTTCAGCTGGTATCCCACTTCTGACACCACTTGTGATGGACCGAGCAGCGAAGGAAACTCAGGCACAGGTTAAAGTCCAAAAAAAAGATTTTTTTTTTATTTAACCCAAAAACATAATTGGTTAAATCATGCAAAAAGAATCAAAATCTTGGGCCCATAAAAGAGGTCAAAATAACAGAACTCTACTCAAAGTTGCCAACACTACTAATAACTCAAACAAACTGACCTAACTTACCAGACAAAGGGGAAACTTAAACAGTGGCTGATCAGCCCACAAAAAACACGAGAAGGGGTAAAACACACAAAACCTAACTAAACCTAACATAATGAACTCCAATTCCCCCCCCCAATGGTCCTGAGTTATGGCATGAACCAATTTGTAGTCTTCCTTTAAAGCTCGCTCCGCCCCTTTTCCACCTCTTGGCTCCTTAATCAAGGGACTGGAACAGCTGCAGCTAAGGTAACTCAGAAAACAAAAGATTAATCATACATAACAGTGTAAACTAAAATGTGCACTTATTTTAGAATGCAGTGTTATGTGGATATGTGAATTAATTCTAAACCAAAACCAGTTATTTATTGTCCTGTAAATTAATTCCTATATTTAAAGACAGACAAATCTGAATGCAATGTTATGTATAAGTCTCTACACTAACATGGTGGATATTACCACTGTGTGGCTGTAAGTGCAGCCATCACACCAATACAACGATTTCTATGCTGTCACAACACACAGTAGCTATAATAGATATGAACACCATGTCTGCCAGAGTCCATGTGCCTAAGAAATGAAATAAACCCGGGTAAAGCAACAAAAATGGCACCAAACAGAATCAGAAATTATGGTTCCCCTTTCTTATATTAAAACATTCCACCTTAAAACAATGAAAAATAAATTAGATTACTCATTACTGAGTGGTTTAGTGAAGAAGGCCCTGGAGTGGTACAGGATTAGGATCCAAATGCAGGCTCAAGACAGCTGAATGAACAGAAACCAGAAGGTGGGTAAAGTAAACCAAAAGCTCACGAATGTAACAGACTGACACCCACCTGGGTCCACTCAGGCCCCGGTGGGGTGGAAACATCAAGAGGGAGGGACTGAAAAGCAAAATGAATACAGGGAGCAAATTAAGGGGAAAAATTGGAAAAGGTCGACCAAGCCACAGAGCTAGGTGGTGGAGCAGTTTATGGACCCAGTTGGGGGGCCGGTGGTGGAGATGAATTTTGTGGTAAATTACAGCAGAGTTTTGTTGCTTTCATGTTTATATATTTATTTTAACGTACATACAAGCGTTGCAGCTTCACTGTAAATGCGTTGGAACCAGCGTTAATTAGAGATGTGAGTTTGCAGTTCACATAACACATGCAGAGACTGAACAACCAACCTTCCAATTAGTAGATGACCTGCTCTAGCTCCTCCTGCAGCCACCCCAGTAGCTGAAGAGCAACACAGCCCAGTTATGATGTCTCATATATGGAATAACTAGTGATTCGTTTGCAGAGATAAGTGCATGTTTGAAGAGGCGTGGCCTACAATTGGGACAAAAAGGAAGGTTATGGAACCAACAGCTGTCCAAATCTGAAAGGTAAAAATGGTGGACATAAATGAAATAAATTAATACATCTTTTATTTGTGATTTGTAATTTATACCAGGGGCTGCAAGGTGAGTCAACTGTCCATATTGTAACTGGTTCAGGGCAAGATTGCAGACAGTTTGTTGCACGTTTGGAGAAGCATAATGGTGAATATGGTGACATAAGCTACCACAAAGCATTTTCACCTTAGACACTGAACCTGACATTTGATTGACTTGTTCAAGCTTTCTCTCACTTAAATAAGATAACTGAAAAACTGAAGATAAAGTAATTAAACTATATGCAGTGTATCAATAGCACACTGTATAAAGTTAAAAATCCTTTGAATTTTGCAAAAACATGTTTTGTTGAAAACTGGTTTTGGGAATGTTTATGAAATAGTGATCAAATCTTGGCATTTTTGCTGCGTATTTCACATTTTCATCCTCCAATTTTCACTTACATCTACTCTCACCAGTAACAGTTTATTTAAAAAAAAAATCAAGTTAATATTGAGTGGAACTGAGATCAGCTTGTTGGCATGCCCTGTGGCCCTGTAAAAAAGTGAACTGCCCACCCCTGTCCTAACATCTGTGTAGTCTCCTCTCAGTACGAGCTGTTTACTACAGTGTGAGTAAATCAGGAGTGCTGGCAAGATATTTCTTCCTTCTCCACAGCCCCCCTCCATCTGGTGGCGCCTGAGACGAACTTAGCTGGCCTCTGCCAAAAACTGACCCTGGTTAGAAACATAT